>NC_092746.1:61840763-63180263 GCF_047496795.1 Chiloscyllium punctatum
GAACGAAGTGAATAAAATAGAGATGCAGGGCCAGGTGAAGTGTTATAACTGCATGACATGGGAGCCAGTGACCCCTATTGGGGTTCATAGTGACCACATTGATAGCAAGAGTTAGTTGCTTGAGGAATTCAGCTCAGAAAATTATGTCATAGTAGCACTATTTAAACTCATGGGGCTGGAATCATGTTATACCCAATGCAATCTTTAAAACGTCGCACGTTTGGAACAGTGTCCCCAATTTGTCAATTGTGTTATAGCGAACTTGTGTTAATAAAGCATGTGTTATGGCAGAACGACCTGTATCTCAACTCAGTGGTCAGGGACAGGAAGCTGCGACGAGCAGTAAGGTCGGTAGAGGGATCGAGAAGGTAGTGTTGAAGGAGCCTCAGTCCTTGAGCTTGTCTAACAGGTTTGAAATTATTGCTCCCTGTGTGGACGAGACTGGGGGCTGTTAGAGAGGATGAACAAACTGACAATAGGACTATGGTACAGGGTACAGGGAGCCATTCAAAAGGGGGGAGAAAAGAGAAATGTATTTGTAGTTGGGGATAGTACAGACATGTGAATAGACACTGCTGTCTGTAGCCAGGATTGAGAATCCTGAGGCTGCATTGCCTGCTTGGTGCCTGGGTTCAGGATATCTCATTTGGGCTGCAGAAGAACTTGAATTGGAAGTGGAAAGATCCAGATGTCGTGGTCCACGTAGGTATCAACAATATAACCAGAAAGAGGAAAGAGGTTCTGCTGAGGGGAAATTCAATGAGGAACCAAAAAGCTTAACAATCCCCAGATTACTACCTGAACCATGAGCAAATTGGCACAGGGTCAACAAGATTCAACAGGTGAACATGCCGCTCAACAACTGGTGTCAAATTCATTGGCAGCCATACTGGGGAAGCAGGGAGCTGTTCTGATGGGACATGCTTCTCCTGAATCAGGCTGAGACCAGAGTCCTGGCGAATCACAGTACTCAGGCTGTGGATATGGGTTTAAATTAAAGAGTTCGGGGGCGGGGACGGGGGAGGGAGGTTGCTGATGTTGTACAGAAAATTATGGATGAAGTAAAAGGGGAGTGCTCAGCAGAGGTTATTCCAGTTTCTAGAACAAAGTTTAAAATCACACAACAGCAGGTTATAGTCCAACAGGTTTATTTGGGAGTACCAGCTTTTGGAGCGCTGCTCCTTTATCAGGTAACTTATGGGGTAGGATCGTAAGACACGGAATTTATTGTTCAAGATCATAGTGTTATGCAACTTATATGATATATTGAACAAACTTAGATTGCTGTTAAGTCTTTCATCTTTTTGAATGGGTTGCAGATTTCAATTCATTAATATGTAAATCCCAGAAGTTCTTTCAAGTCACATTGCTGAGATAACAAGGTGCTTTTTTAAAAAAAAGGTGACATCTTAGCTCAGACAATGCATTAAAGGTGTGGGGTAAGAGTCTGGCTGTATTTCAATCTTGAGTCAGACTGGTTTTATTTCCAAAGTAGGAATTTATAAAATGTTATATAGATTGACTGCCTGCAGATTGTGTGCTTTTTGAGCAAAATAGAATGGATCTGCAAATATAATTCTGCAAATGCAAATTCACCCCAGAGCCATTCAGCTCATCGAATCTGCTCTGTCATTCAACCAGAGTTGATAGGTTTTTCCATCCCATTTTCCTGCTATCTCCCTGTAACCTTTGATCTCATTGGCAAACAAGAGCTCACCTATTTCTGTTCTAAATATACTCAATACCTGGCCTCCATAGCCTTCTGTAGTAATGAATTCCACTGATTCACAACTCTCTGGCTAAAGATGTTTCTCCTGATCTCCATTCTAAAAAGACTTGCCTTTACTCCTCATCTCTCCTGCCAATGGAAACATCTTCCCAACATCCACTCAATCCAAGCCATTCAGTATTCTGTAAGTTTCAATCAGCTCTACCCTCATCCTTCAAAACTCCACTGAGAAAAGTCCTAGAGTCCTCAAATATTCCTCATATGTTCAGCCTTTCATTGCTGAAATATTCTCGTGAACCTCCTCTGGACCTGTTCCAGGGCCAATACATCCTCCCTGAGGTATGGAGTCTAAAATTGCTCACAATGCTCTAAATGTGGTGTGACCAGAGCCTTATAAAGCCTCAGAAGTACATCCCTGCTTTCATATTCTAGTCCGAGATGAACGACAACATTGTATTTGTCTTCCTCACTACTGATTCAACCTGCAGGTCTACCTTGAGAGAATCCTAAACTGGAACTCCCAAGTCCCTTTGCACTTCAGGTCTCTGAATTTTCTCCCCGTTTAGAAAATAGTCCATGCCCATATTCTTCTGATCAAAGTGCATGACCTCACACTTTCCCACATTATACTCCATCTGCCATTTGTTTGCCCACTCTCCTAACCTGTCTAAATCTTTATGCAGCCTGCCTGACTCCTCAATACTAGGTGCTCCTCCACCTGCCTTTGTATCCTCTGTAAACTTAGCCAGAATGTCCTCAGTTCCTTCATCTAGATCATTAACGTATAAAGTGAAAAATTGTGTTCCCAACACTGAGCCTTGAGGAACATTACTAATCACTGGTTCCATCCTGAGAAGGATCCTTTTATCCCCACTCTCTGCTTTCTGTCAGACAGCTAAGTTTCTATCCATGCTTGTACCTTGCCTCTAACACCATGGACCTTTACTCTTACTCAGTATCCTCCTGTGTGACATCTTCTGGAAGTCCAGATAGGTAACATCCACTGGCTCTCCCTGGTCTAACCTGCTCATTACTTCCTCAAAGAATTTTAACAGATTTGTCAGGCATGACCTCCCCTAGATGAAACCATGCTGACTTTGACCTATTTTACCATGTTTTTCCAAGTATTCAGAAACCTCGTCCTTCACAACAGATTCCAAAATTTTACCAGTGGTTAAGGTCAGGCAAATTGGCCTATAATTTTCCATCTTTTGCCTTACTCCCTTCTTAAATGGGGGGGTTACATTAGCAATTTTCCAGTCCTCTGGGACCCTCCCTGACTCCAGTGATACCTGAAAGATCACTACTAAATCCTCCATCAACTCTGCAGCTATTTCCTTCAGAACTCTGGGGTGTAGTCCATCTGGTCCAGGTGATTTATCCAACTTCAGACCTTTCAATTTTTCTGGCACCTTCTCCTTGGTGATGGCCACCATACTAATCTCTACCCTCTGACACTCTTGAAGTTTTGGGATATTACTCATGTCTTCCACTGTGAAGACTGATGCAAAGTATGTATTCAATTCCTCAGACATTCCTTTGTTCCCCATTGCTACTTTGCCAGCATCATTTTCTCATGGCCCAATGCCCACTTTTGCCTCTCTTTTGCCCTTTATATAATCTAAAGAAACTCTTGCCATCTTTCCTAATATTACCATCTTCACCCCCTTCCTCCATCCACCTGTTGTACTCTCAGCTATCTTCTCCCTAGCCCTACCCCCTCCCATTTATCTCTCCACCCCCGGGGCTCCCAGTCTTACTCCTGATGACGGGCTTTTGCCTGAAATGTCAATTTTTCTGCTCCTTGGATGTGCCTGACCTACTGTGCTTTTCCAGCACCACTAATCTTGACTCATCCTCCTTTTAGTATGTTTCCTTTTCCTTGAGATGATTTTTTGCTGTGTCTTCTGGATTATTCCCAGAAACTCCTGCCATTGTTGTTCCACTGTCTTTCCTGTTAGGCTCCTCACCCAGTCAATTCTGGTCAGCTCCTCCCTCATGCCTCTGTCGTTGCCTTTATTCAACTGCAATATTGTCACATTTGATTCCACCTTCTCCTTCTCAAATTGCAGCGTAAATTCAATCATATTATATTCAATCCGCCTTGATAAGGGAACTGAAGTACATCACTACATCCAGTATTCCTGTTGCCTAGTGGGCTCCACTACAAGCTGCTCTAAAAAGCCATCTCATAAGCATTCTACAAACTCCTTTTCTTGCAATTCACTCCGACCTGATTTTCCCAGTCCATTCACTGTAGCCCTGCTTTCTTAAACACCTTCTCTATCTCTTCGAGTGTATTATGCCCCAAATCCTGACTACCATTTGGAGGACTGCAGATAACTCACAGAACCTTTTTTTTTATCTTTGCAGTTCCTCAATGCTACCCACACAGATTCTACATCACCTGACCCTATTTTATTTTTTACTAACAAAGTGATCGCACCCCATTTGCTCACTTGCCTGTCTTTTCGAGAGGATGTTTATCCCTTTGATATTTAGGTCCCAGTCTTGATCGCCTTGCAGCCACATCTGTGATGCCCACCACATCTCTGTGAGGCCCACTACATCATCCCTGCCAATTTTGATCTGCGCCACAAGCTCATTTACCTTATTTTGTAAACTGCGCGCATTCAGATACAACTTTCAGTCCTGTATTGACTGTCCCTCTTCTCATTGTTATTCATTTATCCAGTGTGTTTGAAGTTTGATTCCTAATCCTTTCCACTGTCTGTTTTGTGTGCTGGAGACTTTAATAACCTCTCCTGAATTCTCCTTTCTTTTCATGTTTTTCATATTTTTCAATGCAGTTGATTCCATCCTCCCCCACCCCCACAGATGTTAACCTGAAACAGATGTTTCGGGCATGAGCCCTTCTTCAGGAAGGATCTGCAGTCCTCACTTTCTCCTATGTTGTTTGGCCCAATGTGGACCACAATCAGTCACATTGGTGTGGCTCTGTATTAATTTCCTTCTCTTCAGTGAACAGATCCTTTTTTAATGAAAATTCAGCAGCTTTACAATCATCATTACTGCAACTAACCTTTTGATTCAGATTTATTAATTCATGGAATTTAAAATCCTTCAGCTGCTGTGGTGGGATTTAAACTCATGCCTGAGCATTTGTCCAGGCCTCTGGATCACTACTCCAATAACATTACCACTATACTACAGTCCACACAACTGATCACAGGGGATTGATCTGGATCCTCCCTTAATCAGCTGCCTCGGCTAATTATTTGAAAAAGAAAATCATAAGCCATCAAAGGTGCCAGCTCTGGTGGTAAAACGTATGCAGTGCTAATGAATAATAAATATCACTTTTCAGTAGTCCCCTGAAAATGTTGTCACATCTAATTTTCATCAAATCTACAACTTCAACATCCCCCACTTGTGAAACTGACAGCATGGTTCAAGTGTTGCAGGATAACAAGTTGTTGATGCAATTTCAGAGTCAAATGAGGAGTTTGCAAGTGCACCTCCTTAAAATTAAACAAAAGAAGGTGAAGGGCTGTACAGAATCAAACAGAGTGACAATTTAAGAACAAATATGGAAAATGCAGTATCCAAGAAGTTAACTCTGCTTTTTATTCTCATTGGATGATTAGAGACCCTAAACCCAGCACTAGGCCCTGTCTACAGGTCGAAATGTTATTGTCACTCTGTACATGGGAAACAATGAAAAAAAGACTAACAATTTTATTTAAGAAACATTTACCAATTTGAAATCCCTCCGACTGCAAATGATCCCAATGAAGAATGCTCAAACTGGTAGATAAAGGTTTTGGTAATATGGTGGTGGAGTAGGGCTTCTGAACCCAGAGATCTTCCACTCCATCTACTTTTCATTTCATTTTTTCCCTATTCTCATTTTTTCTCCTTTGTTCTACTTACCTTTTTACCAGACTGTCATGTAAATCCTTCAACTCTGTTATAACTCTCTTATTTCTAATATTTCTTTAAGACATTATAAGTAATGCGACTATTTTTCCTTTTAATCCTCTTTTGTAACCAAGATTTGAGCCGAGGTACTTGTACCTAAGATGGCGCCATTAAAAGCAGCCATTGTAAAAAGTTTTCATTGTACTCCTGTACTGGATTACATGTGACAATAAAGGATGTTCTACTTTGATTCTCTTTTTGAAGAGCTCGGTCTCGATAATGGTATTGGTGGCAGCGAGTGAACCCAGCGCAGACTCTTGGCTGCTGCAGTGGAGGCAACATTTGGGTTCCTGGCGTATTCTGAATTGATGGAGAGGTCCTGGCACTGACTCATGGCTGCTGCGACAGAGGAGAACTTGGGTTCCTGGTGGTGTCTGCACCCAACGCAGATTTGTGGAGTTGGCAGGGGAGGTGAGTTTGGGCACAATACGAGACCAGGCAGCATTAGCAGCGACTGCAAGGTGAGGTGAGTCCAAAGTGGGCACATGGCAGTGGCAGAGTTGAGTTTGGGCCAGCATGGTTACGGGCAGCATTGGTGGCATCTGCATGGGCAAGGTCCAGTGAGGACTCATAGTGGCGATAATGATGATGGAGGCAAGATAGCGCTGAAGAGTGGCAACGTTTGTTCCAGCAACAGCAGTGCAGCGAAGGGGATTCGTGCCTGGCCACCAGGCCCATTGCTTATGGAGGAGCACTTGACAACAAGGACTGTTCAGGTTGAACTTTTTTCTTGTTTTTTTTAAACATTTTTGCTTTTATCTTCTATATTTTGGTTTATTTTTCTGTGTTTTAAGATGACACTAGAGAGTGGCAACAATATACAACACTTATTACTATATTTTGTACATGTGACAAATAAAACAAATAAATCAAAAGCATGACATGTTCATGTTCTTTGCACACAAATTAAGCCAACATTGGACACTGGCTAATATTACCTCATGCAGTTTTAGACCCTGCCCACCATTTCCTACATGTTGTAAGATTGTATCATCCGCCTATATTGGTCATGCAGGTTTGTGAGTATGTAAGCGTGTGTGTGTGTACGTGTGCTTGTGTGCATGCATATGAGAGTGTATAGTGTAGTCTTAAACAGGCCACTGTTCGCAGCAAACTACCCAGCCTTTAGGACAACATCAACCACAACACCATTCAATCCTGTCATGGCAACCACTGCAAAACGTGTCAGCGTCGACATGGATACATACACACCGCACACTCACACCCATGCACATGGGGACACCATCCACCATGTACATAGCAGGTACTCATGTAAGTAGACCAATGTTGTCTATCTCATACGCTGCAGGCAAGAATGCCCTGAGGCAGGATACATTGGCGAGACCGAGCAAACACTATGACAATAGATGAATGGACACCGCACAACGATCACCAGACAGGGATGTTCCCTCCCAGTTGGGGAACACTTCAGCTGTCAGTGACATTCGGTGTCGGATCTTCAGGTGACCATCCTCCAAAGCAGACTCCAAGGGATATGCAATACCACAGAGTGGCCGAGCAGAGGCTGATAGCCAAGTTCGGGACCTTGGGTTCACGCCATACTATAGATGTCTCAACTACACTATACACTCTCTCTCTCACACACACACACAAGCTTACGTATTCACACACTCACACAGACCCTCTCTCATACGCATGCTCTGTCTCAGACACACACACATACACATCGCGCACTTATACCCATGCACATACCCTCTCACAGGCTTCTACTGTCAAACTCACGCACACAATCTACCTAGTACATACAAACACACACTCTCTTACGCGCACTCACACTCACATGCACATGCACACATTCACAGTCTCTCTCTCTCTCTCTCTTTCTCTCTCTCTCTTCCCCCCCACCCCACACACACACACACACATTTATAAGTCTATGGGGTGAATTTGCATTGGCAGAATTGTGTTTACAAATACTTTCTATTTTTGTTCAAAAAGCACACAACCTGCATGCAGTCAATGCAAACAGTCAATCCATGTGACATTTTATAAATTCCTACTTTGGAAATAGAACCAGCCTGACTAAATATTGGGATACAGACAGACTCTAACCTCACACCTTTAATACATTGTCTGAGCCTAGATGTCACTTTTTTTAAATAAAAGCTCAAAAGAAGTTCTGGGATTTACATATGAATGAAGCGAAACCCACAACCAATTCTAAAAGATGAAAGACTTAACAGCAATCTCGGTTTGTTCAATATGTCATCTTAATTGCATGACACTATGATCTTTTGCTATAAATTCTGTCTTATGATCCTGCCCCACGAGTTACCTGATGAAGAAACAGCGCCCTGAATGCTAGTACTTCCAAATAAACCTGTTGAACTCTAAACTGGTGTTGAAGACTGTGGTGCTGGAAAAGCACAGCCGGTCAGGCAGCATCTGAGGAGCAGGAGAATCGACGTTTCAAACATAAGCCCTTCATCAGAAATGAGGAATAACCTGGTTTTGTGTGATTTTTAACTTTGATCGTTTACATTGCCACCTGCAACCTGGCACCGTACACGCTTAGCACTCCAACTATTTCAATTAGAGGTCATAAATATTTAATTGTTATCCCTCAATATATTAAGGAGTGCAGGAAAATCATCCAGTCCCAAGGACTGGAACATTCAACTACAAGAAGTTGCTGAGACAAATAGCTTAAATAAAGTTAAGGGGAATTGAAATAAACATATGTGGCAGAAAGGAATGCTGGGAGGATTTGATAAAATGCATTGGGGCGGGGGGGGACATTTTCTTTTGAGCATAAGTGTTGTCGTAGATCACTTTGAATGACTTACCTCACTGTGAGAAGCATTGGCTTGATTTTACAGGGTAGGGTGAAACCTTATGGGGAGGAGGTGGAGGGAGCAGGGTGATCATGTGATCTTGCCCATGTCAGCTTCCTCACATCCATGGCTACAGCCAGAGCAACAGTCCCTAGAGACTCAAGACCAAGGAATCACATAGGCCACAGGAACATACTGGAGAGAAGGCTTTCACAGGGTGAAGTAAAGGGGAGGGATATATTCAGCTGTAAAGTTAGCAGAGTGGGACTCAGTGAACTCCCCCACCCGCCAACCCTGCCTCCTCTCCCATCCTTTCAAAAATCATGTTCTTCAATCTGGTACTTAATGTCTATGAGCAAGAGACATCCTATCAGAATGACAAGTTAATTGTCCAGTTTTATCTGTCATCTATGCCACAAATTAACAGGCCCACAGGTCACTGGATGATGGGTTGTGGGTCTTAGATGGTCATCACGGCACGGTGGCACAGTGGTTAGCACTGCTGCCTCACAGCGCCAGAGACCTGGGTTCAATTCCTGCCTCAGGCGACTGACTGTGTGGAGTTTGCACATTCTCCCCGTGTCTGCGTGGGTTTCCTCCGGGTGCTCCGGTTTCCTCCCACACTCCAAAGATGTGCAGGTCAGGTGAATTGGCCATGCTAAATTGCCCATAGTGTTAGGTAAGGGGTAGATGTAGGGGTATGGGTGGGTTGCGCTTCGGCGGGGCGGTGTGGACTTGTTGGGCCGAAGGGCCTGTTTCCACACTGTAAGTAATCTAATCTAATCTAATCTATTGGTGACCCCAGTTGACAAAGGGGTAGATGTCTAACCACAGGATTTCTCATCCAACGTAGTTCTGACACAGGCAGGTACTCCATCATCCTGTCTAATTAAATACTCTTCACACCCCCAAAGAAGCTACAAGAGAGGCCAAAACTTTCCACTGACTGGATCTCTTCTGCAAGCATTAAAACTTACCCATTGAAAATAAATTGAGCTAATCATCTCATTCCTAATGGGAAGCAGGGTGCGCGTAGGGGAGCACAGTAGTGTGGAGAATCCCAGTCAGATCATGGATGTGGTTACACTTCCAATTTTAATGTCAGCTGGTCAATTTAAAAAGATTTCAGTAAACTCCCACCTAAGAGTCATCAAAATTAACAGCTTGATTGGCATGCAGGATCATGTGCAATCTTAGACAGTGGCTAAATTAGGACATTGCGTAGGCAACTTTTCAGCTCTTTGGCCAGACTGATGACAAATCTGAGTAGATTTCTTCCATGAATTTAAAAAGCTGGTCATACAGTGCAATTGAAAACTGGTGCTTCCGAGGTCCGGTTCTAATCTAACTCAGACTGACTGCTTCAAGTCTCCTGCTATTAACTGAAGGTCTAGGTCAGCAACACATAAAGCATAAGGCCACAGTGGAAAACCAGCACAATTATGTGGCATCACTCAATAAACCATGAAGGTAGCTAGTCTGGAAAATAGTAGAGCAGTAAGGCATGTTCCATTGAGTCTGGGGTTAAGGCATCTAACAAACATTATACCCAATTTCATCTTAATGGGAATTTAAGGTGTATATTTTTAAAAAAAGCTCAATTTTCAACGCTAGGTTACGAATGAACACAGAAAACACCAATGCTTCCGGTCATAATAAAAATTATCTTACTCCACAAAACGATTTTTAAAAAATACAAAAATAAAAGAACTGCAGAAATGAGAAATAAAAACAAAGCTTTGGAAAAAAACTCAGCAGATCTGGCTGCATCTGTGCTTTAGGTCCAGTTCTTCAGAACTGATATTGCCACAGATAGATTGGTATATATGCTAAAGAAGGAGCAAGGGAAGAGGGAAGGAGTAAACAATAGGTGGAAATGGAGCCCAGAGAGAGAGAGAAAACAACAGTTGAGTGTGGGTAAAGGAATGGGTAAAGGTCAGCCTGGAAGAATGAAAAGCTGACAATGGGTTGTTTGTGATGGCAGCCCATGTGATGACAAGGCCTCGTGTGTGAGGGCTGGGGTATGGATATGGGAGAAGGTGCTCAGGCTCTAAAATTGTTGAATTCAATATTGAGTCCAGAAGGCTGCAGGGTTCCCAAGCAGAAAGTGAGGTGTTGTACTTACAGCTTGCACTGAGCTTCACTGGAGCACTGCAGCAAGCCTGAGACAGAGACAGAGTTGTTGGCCAGGGGACAAGTTGATGTGTTGAAGTGGTAGGCAACTGGAAGCTCAGGGTCATTCTCCTGGACAGAATGTAAGTGTTAGAGCACTGATTTCCACAGCCCTAATGGAAATAGTCAGCCACTCTGTGCATCATCTCCCCAATGTAGAGGAGATCACATTGTGAAAAGCAAATACAGTGGACCAGATTGATTGAAGTGCAGATAAATTGCTGCTTTACCTGGAAGGTACATTTGGTCGCTTGGATACTGAGAGAAGAAGTAAATGGGCAGGTGTTTCACCTTCTGCGGTTGTAGGAGAAGGTGCCATGGGAGTGTTTGGCAGTATTGGGAAAGGAGCAGAAGTGGACCCCGGTATCCCAGAGGAATGTTTCCAGCAGAAGGATGAGAAAGGAGGGGAAATGACTATGTTTCTGGTGGTGGCATCCTGCTGGAGGTGATGGAAATGCTGGCATTTGATCCTTTGGATGTGGATGTTGATGGTATGGTCAGTGTGGACAAAGTGGAACCTATTGTTGTTGTGGGAGGGAAGGGGGGTGAGGGCAGAAATGCGGGAGATGGATCACACACAGCTGAGGACCTTGGCAACCATAGTGGTGGGGAATCCTCTGTGTAGGAAGAAGCTGGACATTTCAGAGGCCCTCTTCTTGAAGTTGGCATCATCAGAACAGTTAGAAAGGAGGTGAAGGAACTGGGAGAATGGACGACAAGTTTTACAGGGTGTGAGGACATATAGTCAAGATAGTTGTGGGGGGTTGGTGGATGGGTAGTGGATATTAGTGACCAGCCTATCTGTAGAAATAGAAATAGAGATATTGAGGAAAAGGGAAGAGTCAGGGATGGACCAGACAAAGGTGATGGTGGATGGAAACTGGAAATTGAAGAGTAAACCTTTTCAATTCTGGATGAGAGGAATAAGCAGCACCAATTATGTCAGCAATGTACCAAAGTAATAGTTTTAGGTGGGAGTTGGAGTATGACTGGAACAAGGAATATTCCAAGTAGCCCACAAACAGACAGGCATAACTCAGGCCCATGTGGGTACCCTTAGCTATACCTTTAACATGAAGGTACTGACAGGAGTTAAAAGAGAAGTTGTTCAGTGTGAGGATGAGCTTGGCCAGCTTGGGGGGGGGGGGGGGGGGGGGGAGAGCGGTGAGGGGAGTGGGGGGAAGGGTGGGGGGAGGGGGTGGGGTGGCGGGTAGGGTGGTTCTACCCTTTTTTCAGGAAGAATCAGAAAGCCCTGAGACCATCCTGGTGGAGGATGAATGCGTAAAGTGATTGCATGGCTATGGTGAAGAGGATGCAGCTGCAGCCCATGAACGAGAAGTTTTGAAACCAACATAAAGCGTCAGATGAATCACGGATATAACTGAGAAGGGACTGAACAAAAAAGGAATAAATTGATTCAAGGTAGGAAGAGATGAGTTCAATGGGGCAGAGCAAGCTGAAATAATGGCTCTGCTTGGGCAGTTCTGTTTGTGGACTTTGGGAAGGATAGAGAGGTGGGTTGCACTGTTTTGGGAGACTATGAGCTTGGAGGCATTGGCGGGAGATTACCAAATGAAATAAGATTAGTGATTGCTATGGACATAATGTCATGTTAGGGTCATGGTCCAGGAGTGGATAGGAGGAGGTATCTGAGACACCTCCAATTTCATTTCCAATTTCTGCCCCACTCACACCTTCATCTGGTCACTCTCTGATTCCTCCCTTCTTTTCCTCAACATCTCTATTTCTATTTCTGAGATTGTACAGATCACCAATATCCATTACAAACCCTTCGACTCCCACAATTAACTTGACTATACATCCTCACATTCTGCTTCCTATAAACCCTATTCCATTCTCTCAGTTCTTCCATCTCCATTGCTTCTGTTCAATGATGCCAACCTTGACAAGTGGACTGCTTCTTCCTCCACAGAAGATTCCTAACCACTGTGGTTGTCAGAGCTTTCAACCATGTCTGACCCATCTCCCGCACTTTGGCTCAAACCCTGTCCCTTCCCTCCCACAACAATGATCAGGTCCCCCTCGTCCTCCCCCACCATCCCACCAGCTTCCACATTCAAAGGATAAAATGGAAGCATTTCCATCACCTCCAGTGGGATGCTACCACCAGAGACATAGTCCCCTCTCTTCCTCTCCCTTGTCAGCCTTCTACATTGACTGTTTCGTCTGGGACACCTTGGTCCACTCCTCTTCTACACCCAACATCTCCCCACATTGCCATGGCACCAGGTAATACCTGTCCATTTACTTCCTCCTTCCTCACTATCTAAGATCCCGACAAAGCTTCCAGGTGAAGCAGCAATTTACTTACACGTCACTCAATCTAGTCTACCATATTCACTGCTCCCAATGTGGTCTCCTCTACACTGGGGAGATGAAGCGTAGACATTCTTTTACTGAACCTGAAACATTAAATCTTTCTCTTCACAATTGCTGCCAAACTGCTGTTTTTCTAGCAATTTCTAATCCAATATGTTTGCTTCACAGTAATTTTCACAACCGGAAAATATAATGGAAAATTTCTCCTTTTCAACTTGGGTGTAAAATTTGACAGATGTCAGCATTATAACTATTCACAAGAATCAAACTACACTCATGTGAAGACAGATACACAGGACTTTCCTCTTGAAAGACAGTGAAACAAGTACACCACAAATGAACAAGTAGAAAATGACGCATTGGTCAGAGAGTACAAATCAGAAATTCAACCAGAAATTTCTGGCTATCAGTGAAGGCTTCTAACATATGCAATCAGCTCTGTTCCAATGAATTCATTACTTCAGTGCTTCAATATCCGATATTAGACCAACTTAACCAGCAGCTGCACCACATAGCAAATTTCTCCAGGTTTGGGCAGGATTTTAAATCACTGAGATACAAGTCAGGTTTAATTTTGCCTGGACATCCCATCAACATCTGCATGATGGTTTCCCACACATATTACACTCATACTATGGCTCACAAATGCTGTCCACACACTTCAGCCCCCAAAACATTGTCTCCTGTCCTGAGTTAAAAACTGAGCAAAGGAAAATAAATTTCTTCACAGTCAAAAATTTTTAAAGTGTAAATTTGTTGCTCAAGAACAGGTTTATGATTCTGTGAGGCATTGAGGAGGTTTCATTTGCAACACACAAAGAATGATGTATAATTGATGCACGTTTGTCAAAGTAAAATGGAACACATAGACAGGACAGATCAGGCATTAGACAGACAAAGTGATCAGCAGAGGTTTTTCTATATCAGTCTGGCACAAGTGTGGGCTGTCAGCCAGCAGCAGATTGTCCTTAGCATCATCCTCTTTAATCTGCTGTTGCTCTTCTGGCTGACATCCCACTTGGCATGAGCAGTTTTTTCCTCTGGGATTTCCAATATAAGAGCTCTTCATAAGACAAAGCTAAGCAGCAGACAGCACATCATCATGATCATTAACATCCAAATGTCAAAGCCTGAACTAATCAGTACAATCATACACTGGCTGGGCACCTGGCACAAGATGCACCAGAAAAGCAATACCCACTCCTTACTTTTGTTATTAGTGAATTCAAAAGCAAATTCATTTGTTATTTTAGAATATTGTACAGCACAGAAAGGCCATTTAACCATTGAGTCTGCTGATTGCTTGAAAGAGCTACTCATTTTGACCCACTCCCCTGCATTTATTTCCCAGAGGTCTGCAATCTTTCTTCCTTGAATCAATACACACGATTCATGTTAGAAGTATTGAATGGATTTGCTTCTACCTCCTTTCTAAGCAAAATCCTGGAGTTCCCTCCCTAATGCATTGTGGGTCTACCTGTACCAATGGGTGGCAGTGGTGCAAGAAGACAACTCAGCACCATTTCTGAAATAGCAACGAGGAATAGCCAATAAATGCTCGTCAGCCAGTGATGCCCACATCCAGAAATGAAAGAACATATTCTTTTTCTCATTGCTTCTGTGTGTGTGTGTGTGTGTGCGTGAGAGAGAGAGAGATCATAAAAGAACTCTTTGCTTTTTCATTATGAATCCCCAATTGAATCAAAGCATCAATATTAAAGATTACATTGTACTCCTCCCAATGGCCCCACATCTCTGTTTCTATGGATTCAGAGCTAATGCAATATTGTATCTTAGACTGAGACAAATATACTCAGTGCAAGGTTTGTGAAGGTTTGTAGCTCAGGTTGAGTTTTAGGGTGTATCTTTGCTCGCTGAACTGTAGGTTTGATATCCAGATGTTTCATTACCTGGCTAGGTAGCATCATCAGTGGTGACCTCCTAGTGAAGCGAAGTTTATATGTTTGTCCTGGATGGGGTTCCTGGGGTTTGTGGTGATGTCATTTCCTGTTCATTTTCTGAGGGGTTGATAGATGGTATCTCGATCTCTGTGTTTGTTTATGGCTTTGTGGTTGGATGCCAGTGCCAGGAATTCTCTGGCATGTCTTTGCTTAGCCTTTCCCAGGATAGATGTGTTGTCCCAGTCAAAATGATGTTTTCTTTCATCCGTGTGTAGGGCTACGAGGGAGAGAGGGTCGTGTCTTTTTGTGGCTAGCTGGTGTTCGTGTATCCTGGTAGCTAACTTTCTTCCTGTTTGTCCTACGTAGTGTTTGTGGCAGTCCTTGCATGGAATTTTGTAAATGACATTGGTTTTGTCCATGGGATGTACTGGGTCTTTTAAGTTTGTTAGTTTTTGTTTGAGAGTGTTGGTGGGTTTGTGTGCTACTAGGATTCCGAGGGGTCTTAGTAGTCTGGCTGTCATTTCTGAAACTTCTTTGATGTATGGTAAGGTGGTTAGGGTTTCTAGCTGTGTTTTGGTCTGCTTGTCGTGGTTTGTTCTTGAGGAATCTGCGCACTGTATTTTTTCAGCATCCGTTCTTCTTGAATACGTTGTCCATCAACATCGACCTGGCAAAGGAAACACTGACCACACTTTTAGAAGAGACTATCACACACACACCAACCACCATCAATCACATTACCAATGAAAACATCATGAAGCTAGTCGATCTGTGCCTCACCACCCACTTCACCTTTAACAACATAATCTACAAACAAACCAACGGCACACCCATGGGATCTCCGCTATCAGGATTCATAGCAGAAGTGGTAATGCAAAGACTAGAACAAACAGCCCTACCAACCATCAAACCAAAAATCTGGGTCCACTACGTAGATGACATCTTTGTCATCACAAAACGAAACAAGATAGAAGAGACATTTAACATCATCAACAACACCCTCACAAGCATAAAGTTCACCAAGGAGGAAGAAACCGACAACAAACTCACATTCCTGGACATCGCAGTCGAAAGAAAGGACAACAGAGAACTACAAACCTGCGTATACAGAAAACCGACAAACACTGACCAAATACTTAACTACACCAGCAACCATCCCAACACACACCAACGAAGCTGTATCAGAAAACTATTCCAATGAGCCACCACACAGAGAACCACCTATACAACGTATTCAAGAAGAAGGGATACTCGAATACAGTGCGCAGATTCCTCAAGAACAAACCATGACAAGCAGACCAAACACAGCCAGAAACCCTAACCGCCTTACCATACATCAAAGAAGTCTCAGAAATGACAGCCAGACCACTGAGACCCCTCGGAATCCTAGTAGCACACAAACCCACCAACACTCTCAAACAAAAACTAACAAACTTAAAAGACCCAGTACAACCCATGGACAAATCCAACGTCATCTACAAAATTCTATGCAAGGACTGCCACAAACACTATGTAGAACAAACAGGAAGAAAGTTAGCCACCAGGATACACGAACACCAGCTAGCCACAAAAAGACATGACCCTCTCTCCCTCGTAGCCCTAAACACAGATGAAAAAAAACACCAATTCGACTGGGTAAACACATCTATCCTGGGACAGGCTAAGCAAAGACATGCCAGAGAATTCCTAGAGGCCTGGCACTCCAACCACAATGCCATAAACAAACACAGAGATCGAGATACCATCTATCAACCCCTCAGAAAACGAATAGGAAATGACATCACCACAAACCCCAGGAACCCTATCCAGGACAAACATATAAATAGAAAGCAGGAGACAACAGCTTCGCTTCACTTGGAGGTCGCCACTGATGATGTTACCTAGCCAGGTAATGAAACGTCTGGATATCAAACCTACAGCTCAGCGAGCAAACCTACACCCGAAATATATTCAGTGTTAGTGGTGGCTCCTTGATCCATGTTGAGTTAGCAGATTTACACCAGCCAGACATTTTAATTTCCCACAATTGTCCTGTACCAAGAAAATCCAAAATAATTGCTTGTTGGTACAGAAATTTAACACTACTAAAGATGCAAGAAGTTGAAGCTTTACATCTTGCAGTCATCAGAACTACAATACAAGTAATAGACTTGAAGAAAGGGCAATACCTTAGATAGCAGTCCTAAGGATATGTCACCAGACCTGAAAATGTTAACTCTGATTTCTCTTCACAGATGCTGCCAGACCTGCTGAACTTTTCCAGCAACTTCTGTTTTGATTGTTTCCATGCCTGATTTTGTTTGAAAATGGTACAATATATACACAGATTATTTTTGCTTTCATAGAACTTCTAGCATATGCAAATATATGATAGAACAGGCCCAACTGCTGATTTTAAATTGGTTTCCGGTTTCATCTGGACTAGATTATCTACTAAGTTATTTTCAGCAGAATCACATTGAATAGTGGATATATTTTTCTGAGGCACAAGCTGGTTGAAAACAATTGGCATACAACCCACTGCAAATGCTTAACAGGACATGTTGTTTGATAATGATCTGCAATAGTCATGGAGTCATACAGCATGGAAACAGACCCTTTAATCCAATTTGTCTATGTTGACTACATCTCCCAAACTAAACTAGTCCCACTTGCCTGCTTTGTCAAACCTTTAAACCTTTTCTCTTCACGTACTTATTGAAATGTCTTTGAAATATTGTAACTGTACCTGCCTCTACCACTTCCTCTGGCAGTTCACTCCACATACGAACCACCCTCTATGTGAAAAAGTTGCCCTTCAGGTCCTTTTTAAAGCTACCTTCTCTCACCTTAAAAAATATGCTCCCTAATTTTGAACTCCCCCATCCCAGGGAAAAGACCTTTGCTATTCACCTTATCTATGCTCCTCATGATTTATAAATTTCTAAAAGGTCAGCCCTCAACGTCCTATATTCCAGTGAAAATAGTCCTCGTGAATCCAGCTTCTCCTTATTACTCAAACCTTCCTGGTAATATCCCAGTAAAACTTTTTCTGAACCCGCTCCAGTTTAATAATATCCTTCCTATAGCAGGGTGACGAGAACTGTGCTCAGTACTCCAAAAGTGGCCTCACTAGTGTCCTGTATATCTCAACATGATGTTCCAACTTCTATACTCAATGGTCTTTTTAGATTAGATTCCCTACAGTGTGGAAACATGCCCTTTGGCCCAACAAGGTCACACTGACCCTCCAAAGAGTAATCCATGCAGACCCATTCCTCCACATTTACCCCTGACCAATGCACCTAACACGATGGGACAATTTAGCATGGCCAATCCACCATAACCTGCACATCTTTGGACTATGGGAGGAAACTGGAGAACCCAGAGTAAACCCACGCAGACATGGTAAGAATGTGCAAACTCCACACAGACAATCGCCCGAGGTAGGAATTGAACCCGGATCCCTGGCGCTGTGAGGCAGCAGTGCTAACCACTGAGCCACCATGCCACCCCCAAATGAAGCAATGAAGGTGAAATAATTCATCAGAGCCCAGTATCCCATCACCAAGTCACCCTTTATTTACATGTGGACAGTCCTTGACACTGATCCAGCTCCCTCATAGCCAGCTCTCAGAGTGAAGAGGATGTCTGACATTCCTGTTTATATCTGTCAGCCAAGGCTCACTGACTGGACAAGATTAACAGCCCCAATCAGGGCACTCATAATCTAGGAAGGCCACCTGGCTGATCTTATTACAATCACTGCAGAAGGCAAGCATGCAAAATGCATTCTTAGCTACCCTGACAACCATGATACAATCTTCAAAGAACTGTGTACCTGAATCCCTAGGTCTCTTTGTTCAAAAATATTACCCAGGGCCCTACCATTAATTGTACCAGTTAACTGGTACCTGTACCTGCTCTTTGTTTTACGAAAATGGAATACCTTGTATTTATTCAAATTAAACTCCGTCTGCCAGTCCTCTGTCCATTTGTCTAATTCTCACCCAAAAGACAGCAGCTGTGACAGGAAAATGCTCTCTCAGCAGTATATTGGCTTGGATTGCATGTGCAAGTATCCAGACTGGGATTTGCACCCATGAATAGCTGAGCCAAGCTCTCATACTGTCTGCGTTAACAGAATCTGGTCTTCTATATTTTACACAATAACAAGGGTCACAAATAATTGAGGGATAAATGAACACACATTAGGGAAATATCTATTTTAATTAAGGTATATAAACATCTGAATTGTGTATATAACTTTGATATAATATAGTGCACTGGGTCAATATTGGTACAAAATAATTGGTAGAACACTGCCACATGCCAAACGCCATATTTCAAAAATAACCACAATCAATAAGGAATTTACAATCACTCAAATCATCAAAGATCAGGTATAACTTTTAACTCTGTTTCAGCCCATACCAGGAAACCCCAGTTAACACACAATGTTACTGCAATCACTCATTTACAGTAAATAACATGAAATGGTTTCTCTTTTTCTTGGTGCGATGCTTGGAAATGCAGGGCGCAATTGTCATCTCCCTGTTCATGTGCTGGTTGTGAGGTGGATCATTAAATTCAGCTCCAGTTCAGACAAGATAAACAGTTCCTGTTTACTGGCTGGGAGAGAGGTGCAAACACCAAATACATTTACAAAATGTAAAACTTGTTATTGCTGGATATTGTTCCAGAACTAGAAAACGCTCCCATCACCTCAAACAAGCAGGGGGAAGAGTTAGAAGCTGCAAATCATACCAAATCAAAGAAATGAAATGTGGACTACAGAACAAAAAGGACCTTGAGGTTGGACTATGAGCCCTTTAGCAGTGTTCACTTCACATCATAATGTAGCACTTAAAGGTAAGGGAGTACCTTGTTTTTAAATGTCTTAAACATCTGAATGGCCTCCCTGATACTTGCAGCATTTCCTCAAACTCACCTGTCTATGTTCTATCCAAGTTATGTTACTTATGTCACAAGTGGTATTTCAGCCATTTAAGGTTCTGATACTGAAATAATTTAGGAAATTTGAGTTGGACTGCAAAAAAAAGGAAAGTCTATCTCCTGAATTAAGATAGCTCTTAATCATAACTCAAAAGAACTCCATGTCACACCATCCAGCATTTACCTGTGGTTGAGATCCAGAACACTACAGCACTTTATACCAAGTTTCATTTCATGTGATGTAATGCAAACAAAGTCTAGAATAGATCTGAAAGTCACTTGAATATCAACAATGAAGCTGAAACTCCCTCATGTTTTCAAAATATTCTAATCTCAAATTCAAAACTTTATTAATGGAAATTAAAATTCCATATATTCGGAAAAAGAAGCTTGTTCAAATAAGTTTTCGAGCTACATTTGCCAAAGCTGAAAGAGCTAAAGGCCTTGGTAAATGTGATAAATTTAACACCCAGCATGTACAATGGTAAGGGCAAAGTGGAAAGAGGACTTTAGGAACCTTGCCAACATATTGTGTTCTGCACATTGCAACATTTAAAACTGAAACAAAACTTGTCAATGTAAAAGCTTCATTAGGTTAATTTGAAATGGGAAAGATGCAAATATGGTTAGTCGCATTATTTCGTAAAATTCTGTACACAGGAGTTGAGTACGGTGTGAAAAGTAAGGGGTGTAAAGAGAACATTTTCACACACATAAACCCCTGAACTCAATAAATTTTGATAGGGAACACACATTTCTGGAATATTTTGGCAGTCAGTGTATTTCTTCTTCTAAAGCATGACACTCCATCAACACATGCAGTTGTGCTATCTTTAGGATTGTATCATAACATGTCTTCCCAATACTTCTTCTTGGGCTTGAAGGCAGGAAGGGGGTCAGCCATCTGGATGCTGTGTTTCAGGAGGTAGTCACACCCATTAGAGTCATAGAGATGTACAGCATGGAAACAGACCCTTCGGTCCAACCTGTCCATGCTGACCAGATATCCCAACCCAATCTAGTCCCACCAGCCAGCATCCGGCCCATATCCCTCCAAACCCTTCCTATTCAAATACCCATCCAAATGCCTCTTAAATGTTGCAATTGTACCAGCCTCCACCACATCCTCAGGCAGCTCATTCCATACACGTACCACCCTCCGTGTGAAAAAGTTGCCCCTTAGGTCTCTTTTATATCTTTCCCCTCTTACCCTAAACCTATGCCCTCTAGTTCTGGACTCCCCGACCCCAGGGAAAAGACTTTGTCTATTTATTCTATTCATGCCCCTCATACTTTTGTAAATCTCTATAAGGTCACCCCTCAGCCTCCGACGCTCCAGGAAAACAGCCCCAGCCTGTTTAGCCTCTCGCTGGTGCTCAGATCCTCCAACCCTGGCAACATCCTTGTAAATCTTTTCTGAACCCTTTCAAGTTTCACAACATCTTTCCGATAGGAAGGAGACCAGAATTGCATGCAATTTTTCAACAATTGCTCGCAATATTCTAACAAGTAGATTAACTACTTTGAATTCAATCAGTGGCCAGCGACAGGGAGGGTGTGATGACCAGTGAGACAGATAGACGGCTCCAGGAGACAGTGCTGCAGAAGCACTTGGAGATACTTGCTCCAATATGGACGAAAGAAGGGACCATAGACAGGATGAGAAAAATGACCTTTGTACCATGGCTTAAGAAACCATTTAAGAGGGGGATGAAAAGAGAAATGTAGTTGTAATCAGAGATATTATTGTCAGGGGATTAGATGTTATTCGCTGGGGCTAAGATTGAAAATCCAAAAGACTGTGCTGTTTGCCTAGTGTCCACTTCCAGATCATTCATCTGGGCTGCAAAGGAACTTGGAGTGGCAGAGGAAAGATCCATTTGTCATGGTCCATGAAGGTACCAACAATCTAGCTGGAAAGAGGAGAGAGGTTCTGCTGAGGGAATGTGAGCAGCTGCGGAGCTAAATTAGAGAGCAGAACCAAAAAGATAATAATTTCTGAATTACAACTTGATCCAAGAGCCAATTGGCACAGGATCAACATGATTAATGAGATAAGTGCATGGCTCACAAATTGGTGTGGGAGAAGCAGGTTCAAATTCATGGACATTGGCACCAGTACTGGGGAAGGAGAGAGCTGTTCTGGTGTAATGGGCTCCAACCGAATCATGCTGAGCCCAGAGTCCTGCCAAACTAGGACTGTAGATACAGCTTTAAACTAAACAGTAAGTATAATAAGGGTGGGGGGAGGGTTGAATTCATTCACATGGAAAATTAGAAAATCAAAGTTAAAGGAGAAGGTAGACTTGCAAGTTAGTGATGAGGTTGATTGTTACGAGAAAATAAAATGACGAATAAACAGAATGTGTGAATATCAGACGCTAAGGAACAATAAAAGTTAGGGAAACTCGATAATTGAACATACTCAAAGGCTTTGTATCTTAATGCAGAAAGCATTTGGAATAATGTTGACAAACTAATGATGCACATTGAGGTAAATTAATATGATCTCATAGACATTATGAAAACATGGTTATAATGAAATCAAAGCTGAGACCTTAAAATACAGGGATACTTTACCTTTTGGAGAGACAGGAGGGATGAAAATGGTGATGGGATGTCACTGTTAATAAGAAATGAAATGAGGGCAGTGTGAGAGATGATCCAGGTTCCAACAATCCATTTGCATGGAGGTGGAAAATGGCAAGGGAATGAAGACATTGATAGAAATGGTACATTAATAGGACCCCCAAATAGCAGTCACTCTCTGGGAAAGGCTATGAATCAACAAATAATAGGAGCATGTAAAATGAATAGAGCATTAATTATAGGTGACATTAATCTTCATGTTGATTGGGTTAATCAAATTGGAAAGGGTAGGTACAATCACAAATTCATTAGGGATAGCTTCCTCGAGCAACATCTCATGGAACCAACTAGGGAACATGCATGTTTGGATCTGGGAATGGGTATTGAAGCAGATTTATTATATGAACTCTGAGTAATAGATCCCCGAGGAAGTAGTGATCTAACATGATAGAATTTAATATTCAGCTCAAGAGTGAGAAACTTGAGTTGGAAACAATCGTGTTTAATGGAAATAAAGGGTCAGTAAAAGTGAACTGGGTGGATAGATTAGCAGGAATGACAACAAGCAAGTGGTGGCAGACCTTCATGATTCTCAGCAAAAATACATCCCAATGAGGAGAAAAGATTCTAAGACAGGGACAAATCAATCATGGTTAACCAAGGAAGTTAAAGAATTTAAGTAAAAAATAACAGGGAGGCTAAAGTCAGTGATAGCCCCGAAGACTGGGATAAATTAGAATCTAGCAAAGGAGACCTAAAAAAAAAGACAAAGAAATTTAACTATGACAGCAAACTAGTGAGGAATATAAAACCTGGCAATAAAAGCTTCTTTAAATGAGTAAAAAGAAAGACAGAGATCAAAGTGAACATAGGCCCTTGAGAAAATGAATCTGGGGAGTTAGTTTTGGGGAACAAGGAAATGGCAGAGGAGTTAAATAGGTATTTTGCATCAGTCTTTGTCGTGGAAGATACTTCAAACATTCCATTAACACTAAAGAATACAGGAGGGGAATTAAGTACCATCACCACCAATGAAGAAGTAATATTAGACAAACTAATGGGTCTAAAGGGAGATAAGTTCCCTGGCCCTGATGGTTTACATCCAAGGATTGGAAAAGATGTAGCTCCAGAAATAGTGGATATATTGGCTGTAATTTTCCAGAAAGCGCTGGATTCTGGAGAAGAACCAGAGGACTGAAAATGTGCAAATACCCCTAAACAAAAGGGAAGGAGGCAAAAGCAGGTAGCGATGGGTGATTAGCCTAACACCTATTGTTAGAAAAGTATTGGAATTAATTATTAACAAAGTAATAGCAGAATATTTGAAAAATAATAATCTAATCAAGTAGAGTCTACATGACTTCATGAAAGGAAAATCATGTCTGACTAATTTATTCGTTTTTTGAAGAAGTCTGAACTAGAGTAGATAATGACGAACCAGGCTAAGTGTTGTGTTTGGACTTCCAGAAGACTCTCGGCAAGGTACCTCACAAAATGTTATGTCCTTAGGACACACAGATGTTGGAAGTAGCATGAGTGAAGCTCACTAGCTCACTGGCTCACCGGCAGTTAACAGACAGTTGGGTTAAAGGGTTCTTTCTCAGAATGATTACTCGTGACAGTTGGGTTTTATAGTGATCAGTGCTGGGCCCGTAACTATTTACAACATATGTTAATGACTTGGAGAAATGAAGTGAGTGTACTATGGCCAAATTTGCAGATGGCACAAAAGTAGTTGGAAGAATGGAATACAAACAGTTTGCAGAGATAATGGTAGATTAACTAAATGGGCATAAAGTTGACAAATGGACTATAACATGGGAAAATGCAAATTGCAAGGGAGAACAGAAGTACAGAATATTATTTAAATGGAGAAAAACTGCAGAAAGCTGCAACACAGAGAGACTTGTGCATGAAACACAGAAAGCTAGCTCATAGGTGCAGCAGGTAATCAAGAAGGCTGAAGAACTGTTGGCCCTCATTTCAAGGGGTTCGATTATAAGACTAAGGAAGTCTTCCTGCAAATGTACAAGGTGCTGGTAAGACCACATCTGGAGTACTCTGAGAAGTTTTGGTTCCTTTATTTAAGGGAAGATATCCTTTAATTTGATATAGTTCAGAGAAGATTCACTATAATGATCCTTGGTATGAAGGGTTTGTCTTATGAGCAAAGACTAAACAGATTGGGACTCTGCTCACTGGAGTTGAGAAGAATGAGAGGTGATCACATTGAAAAATATAGGATTCAAAAAGGGCTTGGCTGGATAATGCTGAGGGGATGGTTCCCCTTGGGAGAGTCGAGGACCAGAGGGTAAAGTCTAGAATAAAAGGACACCAATTTAAGATAGAGATGAGGAGTAATTTCTTCTCTCACAGGGTTATGAGTCTTTGGAACTCTTTGCCAGGGTGTTCTGGAGGTACAGTCCTTGTGTATATTTAAGGCTGGGATAGATAGATTCTCGATTAGTAAGGCAACCAAGGTTTACTGAGAAAGGCCAGGAAAGTGGAAGTGAGAAATGATGGATCTGTTATGATCCTATTGAATGGCAGAGCGGGCTTGATGGGCCGAAATAGCCTACTCCTGTTCCTATTTCTTATGGTCTTATTCTGTTAGCAGAGAAAAAAAACACTTATGGGCTTACTGCATAAGCCAGCCAGCTGAGCATGTTTTTCAGTTTTTTGAGGCAGCTTCCCCTTCCAGGGCTATCTGAGGTAGACTGAGCAATACTCAGGGCCAAATGTGTTGGCATTGGCCATGTTTTGAGATTTTATGACATACAATGAGTGATAACTTGATCAGGGGATCACGCAGATTAGTTTCGATAGGCTCATGCATGGACATGCAGCTATCAGGAATGAACTGAGATGAGCATGGACAGGCTGCAACAACCTTAAAGGAATTATGCAGGACAAGAAACTGGCCACATGCAATGACAGAAATTTAGAACGCATATTGATTTTTGGAGTAATTACTCTGAATGCCAAAATGGCTGATAAAGTGGCCACTGGCCCACGAGCAAATAGGGCTGATGACATCACTTTGTCAGAATGTGTTTGCACATGTGAGGCTCAGATTGGCCTCCTGTTACACTGTTTCTTTGCTGAGGTGAGTTTTCCTTTACTTGAAAAGAGAGCCTATCACAACGTGTAGCACAGACAGCCCATCATGTTCTGCTAAAATGTTTTTGGAAGTCTGTCAAGGTTTACCGTAATTTTTAAGCTATGTTGGTATTATCACTTTTTTTGCTAGTCTGTGGAAAAGAATGAAGAGAAATAAACAAAAGATTGCTTTAAGTTTGCAGCAAAATCAAAGAAGATGAAGTCAATGTTATGTCAGTGTTCCTAGTCCCATAATATAAAACATCACTGAAGTAGAACATTGGCCAAGTGACAAGTTAGTAGAATGTTGAGAGGAGAAGTTATCAATGGTGCTGTCAAGCAGCAATTAGCAAAGAGTCATAAAGCATAGAAACAGACTCTTAGGTCGAACTCGACCATTCCAAGTTTCCCAAACTAAACTGGTCCCGATTTGGAGATGCCGGTGTTGGACTGGGGTGTACAAAGTTAAAAATCACACAACACCAGGTTATAGTCCAACAGGTTTAATTGGAAGCAAACTAGCTTTCGGAGCGACGCTCCTTCATCAGGTGATAGTGAAGGGCTCAATCCTAACACACAGAATTTATAACAAAAATTTACAGTGTGATGTAACTGAAATTATGCATTGAAAAATTGATTATTTAGTCTCTCATCTGTTTGAATACCATGAAAGTTTCACTTCTTTCATGTGTAAACCACAAAACCATTTTTCAAAAGTTGCATCCTCAGTTTAGCTGTTAACAATGGGTGATAGCTACACAATATGTTGAAGGTGTTAGCCCCCTGTATTCTCCGTCTATGCCATGATGTTTAGATTGATTCTAATCTAAAAAGTGAGACAACAGAGTTTTACATGAATGCATGCAGTTTTTGCGCAAAGTACAATGTAACCCTGCAAGTACAAATTCACCACACAAAATATATGTGTCCATGTGGGTCCTTGTCTGTGTGTGTGTGTGTGTGTGTGTGTGTGTGTCTGTCTGTCTGTCTGTCTGGGTTGGGGGTTGTGAGTGTGAGAAAGTGTATGTGTGTGTGTACTGAGTGTCAAATATCTTAAGTCTGTGAGGGGGTGCATCTGTGAGTGTGTATGTCTGTAAGAGTGTGTGTGGGTGTCTGTGTATATGTGTGTGTGTGTGTGTGTAGGAGTGTCTGTGTGTGTGTATAGTGCATTGGTAGTCACCTGTAATGTGACATGAATCCATGGTCCTTGTTGAGGCCCTCCCCATGTGTACTGAACTTAACTATTAGCCTCTGCTCGCCCACTTTTCACTGCTGCCTGTCCCGAAGTCCGTTTTGGAGGATGGTCACCCGAAGGTCTGAGGTCCAAGGTCCTGGACCACTGAAGTGTTCCCCAACTGGGAGGGAACCCTCCTGTCTGTTGATTGTTGTGCGGTGCCCATTCATCCGTTGTCGTAGCCTTTGCTCGGTTTCCCCAATGTACCATGCCTCAGGGCATCCTTGCCTGCAGCGTATAAGATAGACAACTTTGGCTAAGTCACATGAGTACCTGCCATGTACAAGGTGGGAGGTG
The DNA here is from genome assembly GCF_047496795.1 of Chiloscyllium punctatum. NCBI lineage: Eukaryota > Metazoa > Chordata > Chondrichthyes > Orectolobiformes > Hemiscylliidae > Chiloscyllium > Chiloscyllium punctatum. The sequence continues at coordinate 61,867,797 of NC_092746.1, forward strand.
TTCCCACGCGTAATAGTGGTATCTGTGTCCACACTCTGACACGTCTTGCAGCGCCTACCATGACAGGGTTGTATGGGGTTGTCTTGAGAGCCGGGCAGTTTGCTACGAACAATGATCTGTTTGAGGTTTGGCGGTTGTTTAAAGGCAAGTAGTGGAGGTGTGGGGAAGGTCTTGGTGAGGTGCTCATCCTCATTGATAATGTGTTGCAGGTCACGAAGAAGATGGCGTAGTTTTTCAGCTCCTGGGAAACACTGAACAACGAAGGGTACCCTGCCAGTTATAGCACATGTCTGTCCCCTGAGGAGGTCATTACGGTTCCTTGCGGTAGCACGTCGGAACTGGCGGTCAATGAGTTGGGCATCATACACCGTTCTTGTGAGGGCATCCCTGAGTACTTCCAGGTGCCTGTCACATTCCTTCTCATCTGAGCAGATCTGGTGTACACGTAGGGCTTGTCCATAGGGAATGGCTGTTTTAATATGTTTTGGGTGGAAGCTGGAGAAGTGTAGCATTGTGAGCTTGTCTGTGGGTTTGCGGTAGAGTGTGGTGCTGAGGTGTCCATTCTTGATGGAGATGCATGTGTCCAAGAATGAGACAGATAGTCAAGAGTAGTCCATGGTGAGTTTGATGGTGGGATGAAATTTGTTGATGTCACTGTGTAGTTTTATCAGTGACTCCTCGCCATGGGTCCAGAGGAAGAAAATGTCATCAATGTACCTGGTGTATAATGTTGGTTGGAGATCTTGCATAGAGAAGAAGTCTTGTTTGAACCTGTGCATAAAAATGTTGGCATATTGGGGTGCAAAATTTGTCCTCATTGCTGTTCCATGTGTCTGGATGAAGAATTGGTTGTCAAAGGTGAAGACGTTATGATCAAGGATAAAGCGAATGAGTTGTAAGATGGTGTTTGGAGACTGGCAGTTGTTGGTGTTGAGTACTGAGGCTGTTACCGCGATGACATCATTGTGGGGGATGCTGGTGTAGAGTGCTGAAATATCCATTGTGACGAGGAATGTTCCCGATTCGACTGGTCTGTAGGTGCTGAGATTCTGTAAGAAATCCGTAGTGTCATGACAGAAGCTACAGAATCCCCTGTACAATAGGTTTCAAGATGCCTTCAACATAGCTGGAAAGATTCTCACATAGGGTCCCATTGCCCGACACAATAGGACGTCCTGGTGTGTTGGCCTTGTGTACCTTTGGAAGGCAGTAAAAGTCGCCTACACGAAAAGTACATGGGATGAGGGCACGTAGGGAACTCTGAAGGACTGGATCCAAAGTTCTGATCAATGTGTTTAATTCACGGGTGTCTTCTTTGGTCAGATTAGCTGGTAGCTGCCTGTAGTATTCCTGGTTGTTCAGTTGTCGGTACACTTCTTTGCAGTAATCTGTTCTATTCTGAATGACAATGGCTCCTCTTTATCTGCTGGTTTGATGACAATGTTGTGATTGGTTTTGAGAGCCTGTATGACATTGCATTGTGAACGGGTGATGTTTTGCTCTACCTGTCATGATAGGCGCTGCAAGACGTGTCAGAGTATGGACACAGATACCACCATTACGCATGGGGACACCTCCCACCTTGTACATGGAGGTACTCATGTGACTCAGCCAACATTGTCTATCTTATACGTTGCAGGCAAGGGTGCCCGGAGGCATGGTACATTGGGGAAACTGAGCAAAGGCTACGACAACGGATGAATGGGCACCACACAACAATCAACAGACAGGAGTGTTCCCTCCCAGTTGGGGAACACTTCAGTGGTCCAGGGCATTCGGCCTCGGACCTTTGGGTGGCCATCCTCCAAGGCGGACTTCGGGACAGGCAGCAGTGAAAAGTGGGTGAGCAGAGGCTGACAGTTAAGTTCGGTATCCATAGGGAGGGCCTCAAACAGGACCTTGGGTTCATGTCACACTACAGGTGACCACCATTGCACTATAAACACACACACACTCCTATACACACATAACATGGACACACATATACACAGATGTGCACACAGACACCCACACACACACTTACAGACACACACACACTCCCACACTCACAGATGCACCCCCTCACAGACTTCAGACACTCTGCATTCACTACACACACACATACACTTTCTCACACTCACAACCCCCAACCCAGACAGACAGACACACACACACACACAGACAAGGACCCACATGGACACATATATTTTGTGGGGTGAATTTGTACTTTCAGGGTTACATTGTACTTTGCGCAAAAACTGCATGCATTCATGTAAAACTTCGTTATCTCACTTTTTAGATTAGAATCAATCTAAACATCATGGCATAGACAGAGATCACAGGGGGCTTACACCTTTAACATATTGTCTAGCTATCACCATTGTTAACAGCTAACCTGAGAATGCAACTTTAAAAAAAGGTTTTGTGATTTACACATGAAAGAAGTCAAACTTTCAAACAGATGAAAGACTTAACAATCAATTTTTCAGCGTACAATTTCAGTTACATCACTCTGTAAATTTTTGTTATAAATTCTGTTTGTTTGGTTTGAGCTCTTCACTATCACCTGATGAAGGAGCATCGCTCCAAAAGCTAGTTTGCTTCCAATTAAACCTGTTAGACTATAACCTGGTGTTGTGTGATTTTTAACTTTAAACTGGCCCCATTTGCCTGCACATGACACAGGCACAAGTCAGGAGTATGATGCAATACTTCCTGGATGAACTCAGCTCCAACAACATTCAGGTCACTTGACATCATTCGTGATTAAACAGACTGTTTGATTGGCACCATATCCAGAAACATCTGTTCCCTTCACAACCAATGCATAGTTGCATGGATGTTGCGTTTAAGCCCCTAAGATGGATGAATATTTTATATTCTGTCAGCTAACACAATTTGTAGCAGGTACATCGATATCAACAGTAAAAACGCAAAACCGAAAAGGTAAGTTTTTTATTCTTTTCTGGGATGAGTATGTCACTAGCCAGGCCAGCATTTATTGCCCATCCTTAATTGCCCAGAGGACAGTTGAGTCAACGACATTGCCGTGGGTCTGGAGTCACATGTAGGCCAGATCAGATAAGGGTGCCAGTTTCCTTCCCTAAAGGACATTATTGAATCAGATGGAGTTTTCTGACAATCAACAATGGATTTGAACCTGGGCCCCCAGAACATTCCCTAGGTCTCTGGATCAACAGTCCAGTGATAAAACCGCTCTCCATAGTGCATACTGTAAAGAGAACAGGACTGAATGAGACTGATTTGGGCTGATTGTAAGCTGATTCAGAGAGGGGTAGACAGGAAAGGCAGAACACTTTGATACTGGCACCTCCGAATAAATGGCAGGTGTCTTCTTTTTTACAGGTGTTAGTAAATGTATCAGGTTAACAAAGGAAAATGAACAAAAGAATGTAATCAGAACTGCTTCCCTTGGACATTCTGCTGCAGGATGTGCAGAGAGGAGGTAAGACATATTTGGACTGGTGGGCAATTTTCTTTTACTCCAATAGTTCAAGGAGGTATCATGAAATATGACTGGTCTAGTCAAAATCATCTCCCATAACCACAGGTAATGGAAGCAGAATGAAGGGCCCCCGTCTCTGCACATATTAGAAACCAGATAAGTGGACTCAGTTTCCCAGAGACAGCCTCCAAATTGGCCATCATTTCCCTTGGTGTCCTGTGAAGGACAGCCAGTAAGCTTCAGCCAAGGTTGACTCTGTGGAAGCATTACAACCCTATTGGGAGACACAGGCACCTCTGGGTCGGTTGTAGAAACAGCAAGGTACCTCAAAATAGAGATGTCCTCTGAGGGTTGGAAACACCAATTGATCCAGCTCCACAATTTATGCCATGCTTCATCAAATAATAAGATGACAGACAAATAAAATAACTATGTCACTGGTCGTTGGAAACTGAGATCCCATCAAAAATGATTTTTTTTACTCATAGTTCCTGTGTAGTATATGATCCCATCTTAGAGCAGTTACTTACTTTCCCCAAACATAACAATTTCTGATAAATAAAACAAAGGAAGCTGACAAAATGACACAGCAAATAATTATTTGGCACCATATCTGCCCTAATATTAATACAACATATAGGAAAATAGAAACCATTGATAACTAATCCTCAAATGGAGATGGGAAAGGAGACAATGTGAGTATTTGTCCAATGCACATTGGTTATAGTAAATCAGAGAGTGTAGATTTCCAGCTCCAAAAACAAAGTCATTAACAAGTGCTCAAAGTCAGAGGGTAGTGCTCACCAGACAGCTGTCTCTTTCAGATGGGAGATGGACCAAAAGAGAAGGAGGAAGACTCAGGGGAGAGTTCTCTAATACTTCGGCTAGAGAACAATATGCTGCCTTCAGAACAGTACGAAATCAACAGTCTTTGCCAACTGCTTGTTCACGCTCTTTTATCAGTGAACCATCATGCCATGGGTTATATACTTTTGTTTTCTAAGTAACCGATATATCAAAACTCCTGCTTCTTAATAAATTCCATAATTTATCTGAAAATTCCTTTAGAATGGTCAATAACCTGTATTAAGTAACTGTTGTCACAAAGCCCCAGAATTTAACTTTGGTTGCTCTCAGGATAGTATACATTTACTTCACCAGCATATTAATGGTTTAGAAGTTGTTTATATTCATATATTTAACAGAGTTCATGTTAGGGGCACCTTGCTAAAAGTGTCATGTATTTACATGCTTCATGGTCTTATTTCCACAGGGCCAATCATGCAAGTGTGTGCAGGGAAATCAAGTTTTAGCCATTTGTTCTGATGTACTGTTGTAAAGGAAACTGACCAATTTAGCAGTGGTGGCTTGGAGGAAACCAGCAGTATATAAATATAACTTTGGACACCTTCACTGCCATGCGCAAAGCTGTTTCTGTTGTGGGACATTCATAGAGGTTGTGGTTGATGAGATTGGTGATGGCCTCTCTTTTCAGTTCTAGGTTCAGGTAGATCTCTTCAGATATGCACCACTTGAGGCAACTAAATGTGAACACACAACAGGTAAGGATGAAGATATATCAAGTAGTTGAGGTGGAGTTATATCTTAATTATTAACTTCACAGAAATTTCTCTTTTTTCCATAAAATTAGGAGTATCAAAAACTGTTTTGTAAAACAACTAGTTAGCTGCAATTTAGACGACAGCTGCTTATAAAATTTATTACAGGGGGTGTCATCTGTTCTATGAAGGGTTGAGAACAAATGGTCTTTCAATGAGAACACAGTGCCAAATGTCGTCAGAAAGGAAGGCCAGAAGGACCAATGTTGCTATCCAAAAACCAAAGGAAAATTTTGTATGCAATACTAAACATGCTAACAGCCTTTTAAAGATGAACTAGTGAAATGTCAGAACAGCAAATACCATGAGAGCTCATTTTATATAGGTGAGCAGTACGGTTCAGTGAACAGGAGAAAAAATAAATGGCACAGAACCAATTTATAAAGAGATTGAATTAAATTATGTCTAACAAGACTCACAAATGTGAGGCCTCTGAAATGTTGATAACATTTTCTACAATTGACTGCAGTGTTTAATTAATTTTGTTGGAGACAGCAAAGCATGCATCTGAAATGCACACAAATCGAACAATTACTACTTTGATTCAAATTCACCCTGTCTTCTCAAGATTACAAACTGCCAGTTTTCGATAGTTTACAAGAACTAGGTAAAATATGAAACATGCCAAATGTAAAACCTAGCAATTTTTGTTGGATAAAACTTCTGAGTTAATTGCACTATTACTAGACCAATATCTCACTTACGAACTGTCCAAAGCTACAGTAGACCATGTTTCATAACACAATATTTGATTTGCTTAAAATCAAGCAGAAGCATGCAAAGAGTATACTCATACAAAATGGTGTCCTTAAAGATTTACTGCTGAACTTATATGATAAATACATATCAAATTCAGTGGACTCAAAGTGAACTAACACATTGCAAAATAGATGAACAAGTTAAAGTCAGTGTCAATTAATAGCTCGTTATGCACACGATGAGAACATTCAACCTGTGCCAGCTTAATGAGACAGCTCTCCAGGTAATGCCATTCCTCATCTGGGAACAAATTTGAGACTGGAAAGCATGGCTTGCAGTCACCATCACAGTGAGGAAGATCAGGAACAGGGGCCTGCAGTCACTTTTGCAGTGCAGGAGATTGGAAAGAGATCTTTGAGGGGGGAGGCACAGACTTTTTAAAATTCATTCACAGGGTGTGTGTGTCACTGGCTTAGTCAGCATTTTATTGGCCTCCCTTACTTGCTCAGAGCAGTTAATAGTCAACCATATTGTTGTGGGTCCGGAGACAATTGTAGGCCAGACTAGGTAAGGCCTGCAGAATTCCCTTCCTAAAGAATATTAGTGAAGCAGGTAGGTTTTCTGACAATTGGCCACAGTTTTGTGGTCATCATTAGACTCTTAATTTGAGATTTTGTTTTAATTGAATTCAAATTCCACCGTCTACTCTGACAGGATTTGAACCTTGGTCCCCGTAACATTACCTTTGTCTTCAAAGTTTGTGAGAAGATTTGTAGCTTGGGTGCTCGTTGTTGTGGTTCTCTTCGCCGAGCTGGGAATTTGTGTTGCAGACGTTTTGTCCCCTGTCTAGGTGACATCCTCAGTGCTTGGGAGCCTCCTGTGAAGCGCTTCTGTGATGTTTCCTCCAGCATTTATAGTGGTTTGTCTCTGCCGCTTCCGGTTGTCAGTTCCAGCTGTCCACTGCAGTGGTCGGTATATTGGGTCTGGTCTCTGTGAACAGAGAACAGCCAGGGAATTCCTAGAGGCATGGCACTCATCCACAGATTCAATCAATAAGCACATCGACCTGGACCCAATATACCGACCACTGCAACAGACAGCTGGAACTGACAACCGGAAGCGGCAGAGACAAATCACTATAAATGCCGGAGGAAACAACACAGAAGCGCTTCACATGAGGCTCCCAAGCACTGAGGATGTCACCTAGACAGGGGATGACACGTTTGCAACACAAATTCCCAGCTCAGCGAACAGAACCACAACAATTACCTTTGTCTAAGAATAATATCACCAGGCCTTTACCTTCCCTAACTGTCACACATCTCCTTCTAGAATGGGACTTGCAAAGAGTGTCTGGAGAGAGATGCAGTCATTTTTGTCAAAGTTCGTCACAAGCAGTTCCATGATGCAGGACTTTGTGCTCTACGGGCTGTTCCCTGGGATGGACGCTGAGACAAACATTGACTGTGCCTGAACAACCATCAACTCGGTGAAAAATACTCATTTGTTTGCCCGAGACTTGTTGGTCTTCTAATGTAAAAAGTGGCCTCAAAAGTGTGTTTCAATGTCTTGGACCATGTGCTGAAGGACACACTGAAGCTTAGAGCAACTGCTGCCAAGGCGCAATGGGGAAAGACCACTAGCTAAGGTCTTTCTACTGAAGTATAAAACACATCTGTTCAGTTATTAGACTTTTTCATTGCTCAAAGTATATAGTGTCCTGCATGGGTAAGAAATGCCTTTGGTTTTTGCAACTGCAGGAAATATCAAATTCCAATGTTTGTTTTTCTTGATAGGCAAAGAATGTACAAAACTGTTTTAGTACCTGTGAAGGTCGATAAAGATTTTTTATCATAAAATAATTTTTTGCAATTAAAAAAAGATTAATCCCAGGGATAGGTAGAACCTCAGTACATAGTAATGAATGCTATTTACACAAGGAGGATCTACATACAGTTTGGTTCAATGACACACAAAGGTGGCATTCAGGATGAGGATGGTGTTGGGTATGTCATTCCTCCTCTTATCCAGAACTTTGTACCATGGTATCCCTGTAGTACATAGATTCCCTTTGGACATGGTCCACCTTGGACCTGCCGGTGAAGTGAAAGATGGCTTGGGTGACAGCAAAGGCACAGGTTCAGGGAATGGGCCTGACCTGTACTATGTGCATCAACACCAAGAGTACCTCACAGGTTTTTACTCACAATGGAGAGGCAGCAATGCTCCCCTAAGCCCAGTTCCTGCCTCACCTTGGTGATACAGTCTTCCCAAACTTTTGTATACACCCTAGCCCTTCCAAACCGTATTCCCAGCACTTTCAGGTCAACTAACCTGATGGTGAAAGGGATAAAGGATTAGTTGGCCCAGTTTTCAACAAACACCTGGTGGGTGGGGGTGTGGAGGGGTGGGTAGTGTAAAGGTCTGGGCATGGGGTAATGCGCAAGATGGATGGCAGTGGAGGGAATCTGGGTGGGACAAGGAAGTCCAGGACAGGAGATGTGGGAAGTGGGAATGGTGAATGATGTCTGATTGAGGTTGAGATTCTGATGGTGGAGTTCAGAGGTGTGGTCCAGGAAAAGGGCAGTCCAGATGAGGGGAGTGGTCCATGCAGGGTGGGTAGTAGCTGTTTAATTGTCAAACATTTTGTCCACTTGTCCTAATAATAAAAAAAAATCTCTTTCTCAGCCTTTTCACTTGTCTGAGACTTGGTGATCCTCAGGTTAAACCATCACCAGTCATCTCTAATATGGTCTGGTAGGACTCTGATGAAGTTTGTCCCATATTTCCTTGGGTAGTGCAGTGTTTTTGTTTTGAAAGACCGTGAAAGTGTGTGAAATGCAATGCATACCACAAGCTGAAATGTAGAAAAAAAAACTTCACAAAAATAATGTATGTGCAATATGTTACTTATACAATACATATGAGTGTACAGGTGAACAAATGAATTTTAAAAACATGAAGATAGGAAATTGATTTGGACCATGTCATTATTGATCTTAAATTTTGAATACTTGGAAGAAAAACATTTTGAATTGTATCATTTTAGTCCATGAATGAAACGCTTGTATTTTCGTTCAATCATACCACAGTTCAAGCCATAGTTCTGGTGACAAAGTCTCAATAAACAATAAGGGAAATACATTAACAATAGTCAGATAGATATCTTACACTTGCAAATGTTTTCAAAGCGATTCTGTAACTGTGACAGAAATCAATTATGACCCTGTGCAGTTTTGACAATATTATGAATCATTGCAGAAATTATATTGTCCTTAAAACTGACAAAGGCAACAAAGTAGATAGATTCAATTTGTAATAATGCACTTGCAGTGTTAAATTATGTTCAATTGCATCCAGTTATTTTGCCTGAATTCCTTTGAATCACCACTAAACACAATAGCTGTACTGGAGGGAATACATCATACCAAGTGGTATTGGCAAGAACCTAAGCTCAAAATAGTAAGGAAATGATGTGCAGGAAATTTGCAATTTTGATACCAATGTCATTCAGAAGTAATTATTTGATATTTTAAGAACAAACTTCAAATGATCAAGATTTGTCATAAATCAAATTGACACCAGATTAAAAGGTTTAAGTTAGATTTGGATTAGGTTACTGTGCAGGGGAAAGAAGTTAATGTGCAAAAGTTTAACCTGCTGAATGGAAATCATTCAGAAAATGTCTTCTGTAGGAGTACCAGTATTTCACCCCAAACCCTACCCCTTATGCTGTTTTCCACTGTATTCCAATTCAGCGGCAAATTTTAAAATTGTGAATATTTTTATTATATTTAAGGGCAGTTGCACAAAGTATGAGCGTGTTTGCAACAGAAAGACAAAGTTAGCTAAGAATAGGAATTAGGAGATGCCAAACGTGGATTGTAAGAGCCAGCAGATTGTAGAAAGAAATGAAAACTTAGAGAGTTAAGAGCTAGAATGTTTTAAGGTGTAACAAAGGAATCAATTGGGATCGGAGGTGTTGTGATGAATTTTAAGACTCAGCACAGGGAAGATACATTGAAAAGGTGTTCGTCATCAGGAAAGTATCTCACTTAAAATACATGCATATGTGAAAAAAGGAAGAAGTGTTTAAACAAAATAAACAAAGAAACAAAGTAAATAATAGAAAGAAGGCTCATTCACAATCAGTTAGAAAGCTGTAAAGTATTGCCTCCTAGAAATTTGCATTCATTTAAATTAAACAGGTTAAGACTTCTCTAAAGTAGTTGTGCAAAGAATTTCTGTCAAATCATTGTGCATTTGAAGACTAGAGCCTCAAAGTATAATTTCAGGGGAATAGATGTTATGAATTTGTCACTCGTCCAATTAAATCAGAACAGTGACTAGCTTCAACAATACTGCGTTAGCATTATGGAGGTAGATGAGGAAATGAATTGTGACGCCTTGTGTTGCATTAGTGGGAAAAAGAAACCATCACTTTGGCCCTGAGCTGTTTAAAATGCATTTGTTTTCTGGCATAGCTATAGAAAGCTTTTGGATCTGAACTCAATTTTGTTCATATCTTTTAGATAGAAGCTTTTGGGATTCATTTCCCTAATGCCAAAGCTTGGTCAAACTTCTTTATAAAACAATGAACGTATTGCTTTTCAATTCTTCTACAGTTTTATTCTTGTAAACATAATTTGCTGGAAATGTTAACAGTGACTGCTTAAATTCGACTTGCACTAACATGACCAAACTGGTATAAGCAATAAAAACAAAGTCTGTAAAACGCCACAAGACATAATAGCAGGGGGTCCACCGAGTCTGCTTAATCATTCGTTAGATCATGGCCATTTACTTTACTGCCATTTCCCCATTCACCTTGATTTGCTTACTGCTTAAAAATCTGACTTTATCAGCCTTGAATACTCTTAATAACCCAGCCTCAACAAACCTCTCTGGTACAGAATTTCACAGCTTCACTAACCTCTGAGAGACAAAATTCCTCATTATCTTTGTTTTAAATAGATGACCTTTCATTCAAAGATTACACCCTCTGGTCCAAGACACTCCTACATGAGGAAACAACCTCTCCACATTTATCTGTCAAGCCCCCTACAAATCTAGTATATTTCAGTACAACTGCCTCTCATTCTTCGACTGGACAGGCCTGACCCTCTCTTAATTAAATAATGCCTCCAGAGCCAGGATCAGCTGAGTCAATATTCTACAGATTGCTCCAAAGTTTTCACTAGCTAAGTGAACCAAACCTATTTACATTATTCTAAATGTGGTTTTACGAGCGACTTGTATTTTCTTTAGCAAGATTTCTCCATTTTTACACATCACTCTCTTTGAAATAAAGGCCACCATTCAATTTGCCTTTCCTATTACCCACTGAGCTTGTATGCAAGCCTTTTCTAGTTCATGCACAAGGATTCCCAAAACTCTCTGTACTGCAGCTTTTTGTATTCTCTTCTTGTTTAATGATCTCTGTGCAGCCCCGTACAGACTTGCCAGACTCCCAGACTAGATGAACTGAATGCTTAGAACTGACAATGGCCTACTCTCCAGACCGAAGAGGTACAAGCTGCCTGACCCTTCCTGCCCAAATGCCAGATTAAATAGGGAAGTATATTTCTGTTCTTTGTTAAAGGCAATTTCTCCATCAACCATTCATCTACTCTGTTTGGTACGAACATGATCTTTGAATGTCTTGTTGAGATACAAATCCAAAGGTTGAACTATGGACATCAGGTACAACTCCAGTATGGATATTGTTTCTTCATTGGTGCCTCTTGGTTGTATCAGATTCAAACATGTCAGACACATTTGCATGGAACACTGAGATGCTTATTCCACACATCATTCACCCACAAATTTACTCCAATCTTATCCATTTGTCTATTGCAATGGATATGCACTTAAGATTCCTACAGGGATCTTGAATCTTGACATAATGTTATGTTTAGAATTTACAATACTTCTTTCCATCAGGTATGCAGATTAGTAGTTTGACTGTCAATCTTGTTTTCTGATGTTCTGTAATTTTCACAGGTACTGTTTCAAATCTTTCCACTCCACAATTCCAACATTGGGCATAGTGAAATTCATTTCATCAACATTGGGTACTTCGATATTCACTGCTATCTGATGATGAATTGGAAACTGGTCAATTTAGCATCAAAGTCTTTGTGGTCTCTGAATGATAGTGCCACAACTTTATTTTTATTTCAAGAATTAGCCAAATTGATTAGTTGTTGCTTTGAAATCTTTGCTAGACTCAGAGTTTGATTTGATCTGCTGAAGAAAATCAAGAGGCATTACATTTTTGATGATGATGTACCATTATGCAGTAGGGTAGCATGGTGGCTCACAGTGCCAGGGATCCAGGTTCGATTCCAGCCTCAAGCGACTGTCTGTATGGAATTTGCATATTCTCCTTGTGTCTGTGTGAGTTTCCTCTGGGTGCTCTGGTTTACTCCCACAGTCCAAAGATGTGCAGGTTAGGTGAGTTGGCCATGCTAAATTGCCCGTAGTGTTCAGGTGACAAGGTGCCCTTGTCAGGAGTAAAGAAAGAGTAGGAGAATGGGTCTGGGTGGGTTACTCTTCAGAGGGTTGGTGTGGACTTGTTGAGCTGAAGGACCTATTTCCTCATTGTGGGAATTCTATTTCTAATTTGGTTATGGGCATTTTCTATCAGGGAGATTCCTTCCTTTTCCATTCACACACTAGTTTTTCCATAGTTGCAAATTGCTTTACTGCAGCAAAATTATTTGATGAGTCAGCAAATGTTAACTTTCAGTTTAGAACCAGTTTTGAGCTGGACTCATTTTGCTGGAATGCCCATCTTTGCTCACCATTTACCCCACTCAGATTGCTCTATGGGTGTGTCCTGAACTTAAGTGCATGTTCTTGGCAATATAGCCTGTAATAGGCAAAAGTGAGGACTGCAGATACTTGAAACCACAGTTTAGATCAGAGTGGCGCTGGAAAAGCACAGCAGGTCAGGCAACATCCAAGGAGAAGGAAAATCGATGTTTCGGGCAAAAGCCCTTCATCAGGAATAGAGGCAGGAAGCCTCCAGGGTGGAGCCTACAGCGTCAAACCTGGATCCCCCATTTATCTCTCCACCCCGGAGGCTTCCTGCCTCGATTCGTGATGATGGGCTTTTGCCCAAAACGTCAATTTTCCTGCTCCTCGGATGCTGCCTGACCTGCTGTGCTTTTCCAGAACCACTCTGATCTAATATAGCCTATATTGCCTGCTTAATATCATTTACTGAATTATGTAGTAACTACAATATGTATTTGAGGTTAACAACTGATGTTAACTGTGAGTATTGCATTTCTTAACAAAAAACAGGGTTTGGCAGGGGGAGGGGAGTGGTGAAAGATAGAATTGGCTTATATGCCTAAGAATGAATTTTGATGCCAGGTAAACTGAGTTGACTTAGAAATTATAATCTACAGTACCTTCAGCCAGAAGTGCTCAGTGGATGATTCCTTTTGCCCTCTTCCTGAGGTTCTGAGGATCACAGATGCCAGTCTTCAGTCAATTCTTTTCATTTCATATTGAGAAATGGTTGACAGTGTTGGATCCTGCAAAAGCTTAGTTTTGGTTTCTGACAGAAGCACTCATAACTTGTGCTTCACAACTAGTTATGGCCGAGCTGAATTGTTCCAGTTCAGCTCCAACATTGGCATCTACCTGGTAATATGGAAAATAGTCCAAGTATTCCCTATTCACAAAAAGCAGAACAAATCGAATTGAATTCCACTCGATCAGTAGAATTCATATTATCAGTAAAATGATGGAAGGTGTCATCTTACAATGTCATCAAGCAGCACTTACACAGCAACAATCTGATCTTCAATGCTCAGTTTACATTTCGCCTGCCTCTCTGCTCCTGACTTCATTATAACCTTGGTAGGAACATGAATGAAAGATCTGATTCAAGGGATGGGGTGAGAGTGTCCCTTTGACATCAAAGTTGCAGTTTACAAGTATGGCATCAAGAAGTTCAAGCAAAATTGAAGTCAAAGGGAATCAGAGGAAAAACTTGGTAATGATCAGAGTTGTACCTAGCATACCTGCATTGTTGGCGTCACCTTACATCACAAAATCAGTGTCCAGCCAACTGAACTAATTGCTCCAGTTGAGATTATCATGAAGGCCCCTTCTTCTCAAACTCACCTCTCACCTGAAATATGGTGACTCTTAGCTTTAACACACCAAAATTCGTCTATCTCTAGTGAGACAGCAGCCCTACAGTTCTCTCGGACTCTGGCAACTCTACCTTTACTTAGCACAAAGAAGGATAGTTATAGCTGTTAGAGGCCAATTATCTCAGTCCCAGAACATTCCAGCAGGAGTTCCTCAGGTTCGGATCCTGGGCCTAAACATCTTTAGCCATTTTATTGATGACCTTCCCTAAAACTTAATGTCAAAGATTCAAATGTGTAGTACCATTTGTCATTCTGCAAATACTGAAGCAGGTACGCTTATATGCAGCAAGATCTGGATAACTTTCAGCCTTGAGTTGAAAAGTGGCAAGTAACATACATACCACACTAATGCCAGTCAATCATCATTTCCAATATAAGAGAATCTAACTATCCTCCTTTGACATTTTTTGACATTCCGACCATTGAAATACATTATTATCACTGAAACCCCCATCACTAAAATTCTGCAGGTCTGTGGAGATACCATTGACCAGACACTAACTGCATTAATCTATAAATACTGTGACTATAAAAGCAGGTATGAGACAGGGAAATCTTCAAATTGTAATTCATATCCAGAATTCCCAATTTTCATTATCTCTGTAAGGCACTACTCAGGAGTATCATGAAATGTCTCCAACTTGCCTGCATGAATGCAGCACAAACTACACTCAAGACTCTTGACACTGTTCGGCCTCAAGAAACCTGTTTGATTGGCACAATGTCCACAATCTTGAATGTTCAATCCACCCACCACTGATGCTGAATGACAGCAGTTTGTATCTAATTAACTTTGTGAATTTGCCTAGCCTCTTTTGATAGTACATTTCAAACCCGTGACCTCTGTTTTCTAGAAGGAGAAAGGTGCATCATACCACCATAACCTGTGAGAAGATTTGTAGTTCGGGTGCTCGTTGTTGTGGTTCTGTTCGCCGAGCTGGGAATTTGTGTTGCAGGCGTTTTGTCCCCTGTCTAGGTGACATCCTCAGTGCTTGGGAGCCTCCTGTGAAGCGCTTCTGAGATGTTTCCTCCGGCTTTTATAGTGATTTGAATCTGCCGCTTCCGGTTGTCAGTTCCAGCTGTCTGCTGCAGTGGCTGGTATATTGGGTCCAGGTCGATGTGTTTTTTGATAGAATCTGTGGATGAGTGCTGTTCTCTGTTCGGTTTGTCCTATAATAGCAACGTTGTCCCAGTCGAACTCATGTTGCTTGTCATCTGTGTGTGTGCCTACTAAGGTTACCATAACCTGTAAATGAACTAAGTTCCTTCAAAACATGTCAGGTTGACTTGTGTCCATATTGCAATTTCTTAACTGAGGTGCATTCAAAATCCTGGGGAAGACCAAAGGGCACTTTGTCAAGAACTCCCTTCTTAATAACATTATGTATCTTGGAAAATGGACTTAAGTTGTTAAAGAAAGCAGCTCATCCAGGGCAATTAGGCAGGGAACAAATGTTGGCCTAGTCAGTGACACTCATATTCCATTATACAATTTCTAAATGTGTACTGCACCAGCTTGTAAAGGTCATGTACATTTTAGTGTTTTGGATTTTCAAAATTTCTAAATGACATCACAAAGTTTGAGTGAGTTCAACAGAAGCTGGAGATAGGAGTGAGCTGAATAACCTTTTCTTTTTCCCTCAACACTTCGAACTCTTAGTGCATGTCGGGAAACAGAAATCATCTTGTGTTAGTATTTTTTAGTAGATCATTCTAAGTTATTAGCTGCTGGCTTATTTTAAGCAGCAATGCTGTGCAACATCCTTCATGTAGCCACCACAGGAGAAAGTGTGGACTGCAGATGCTGGAGAGTCAGAATCGAAAAGGCTGGCACTGGAAAAGCACAGTAGGTCAGGCATCATCCAAGGAACAGGAGAGTCTACATTTCGTGCAGAAACCCTTCATCCTGAGGACATGAGAAACAGAGAACATCAGACGCCAGAGAACATCAAAAATGGTAGTGGGAGTATCCCTCGATATGGAAGTAACATTTCTAACAGATTCCTTTTTTGGCTGGCACTGAAGGGGCAGGGATGAATCATGAACGTGCGAAACATTTACTCAGCTGGGCCATTTGATATTAGAACTGAGTTCAAACAGATCAAATTTTTCCCATTGCAAGCTGCACCAGGGGAATCATAAATTGATGGAGTAGGTGCAAATGTTCTTGAAGGGTGGATGATATCTGTCTAAGTGTCACTTCTGGCACTTTTCAAACTTAAAAATAGTCTTAATCTATCAGTGAGAGTTAGAAAAGCATTTGCTGCACTGTTATGATTGGCAGCCTTCTGGTGTAGGTTAGAAAAAAACTATGACTGTCAAAATACCATGTTCCATTGTTTCAATAGGTTCTTTTTCAATGTTTTCCAATTGTTGTCAGTACAACTGAGATCAGTATAAATGCTTGGCTTTGAAATGTTGAGAAATAGCTTTGAAGTATTAGTTAGGAGGAAAATTGAAAGGGTGTGATGGATACAAAAAGTAACCAATGATGAAGCGCTATTGAGAGAGAATGAGTAAATAAATTTGCTGAACATAATTAGAAAAAGTCAGAGTCTGGTAAGGGTACAGTTCGAGATGTGTAAGGGATGCTATACAGGGAATATTTTGGAGAAAAAGAGGAAGAAGAAGAAAGAAATTATCAACGTCTGATGGCTTGAAACTGAAAAACATTATTGGTAAATGCAAAGAATAACACAGGACAGAGAGTTATGGAACAACTGCTTTGAGCCAGAGACCCAGGACAGTTGTGCTAACTACTAAGCCTGTAGCTTACTGGTTAGCACTACTGCCCCCACAGCATCAGGGACCCAAATTCAATTCCAGCTTCAGGCAACTGAATCTGTGAAGTTGCACTTTCTGCCTGTGTCTGCATTGGTTTCCTCTGGGTGGTCTGGTTTCCTCCCAGAGTCCAAAGGTTAGGTAGATTGGCCATGGGAAATTGTCCAAAGTGTCTGGGATGTGCAGGCTAGGTGGATTAACCACAGAAAATACAGGGATAGGGTAGGGTCTGCACTGGATACTCTTTGGAGGGATGGTGTGGATTTGATGGCCCAAATGGCCTGCTTCCACATTGTAGGGATTCTATTATTTTCTCTTAATAGGCAGAACATGCACGATGATTAAAGGATTAGCAAACTTTTACATGTGCTTTACACAGAAGTTAGTTTTTTTAACAGTAGATTGCACACTTGAAGAGAGTTGAAAACTATATATCAGGAGGGAGGGTTTGCTCACGGTCAAATGTGTATGAGTGAGAGATGTGTTAGAAATTCACATCTTATTTGTCTTTTCATCTCCACATGCCTCCTGAGGTCAGGCCTTGGTGGATACAGAGCAAGTGATTATCAGCATGGCTTGTGGGCAATGCTCCTTCTAATTTTTTTTGGTGCATGGATCTTTGAGGTGAGTGACCAGCAGCGACATCGGAAATGGGAGGTCAATGTGTCGGCACACCGACAACACTGATCAGCATGTATGGAACTTTAGAGAGATTGCTTGGTCACACAGCTTAAAGAGAACACTGCATGTGGATATGAAAAGCTGTGGGGTATTGGAGGGGTCAAGGGGAGGGTGGTTAGTGATATGATATAGCTTACAGGGACCATGGTGGGGGGTGGGATAGTTATGGGGTAGGTGTGGAAGCAGTCTATGAATTTGAAGGTGAGGGTTAGAGAGCCAATCAGCTTCTAGAACAGGGGAGACAAAGTCCCAGAGAAAATTTCAGTCAACAATGAAAAACAGTGGGAGAAAGTGAGGACTGCAGATTCTGGAGATCAGAGCTGAAAATGTGTTGCTGGAAAAGCGCAGCAGGTCAGGCAGCATCCAAGGAGCAGGAGAATCGACGTTTCGGGCATAAGCCCTTCTTCAGAAGAAGGGCTTATGCCTGAAACGTCGATTCTCCTGCTCCTTTGATGCTGCCTGACCTGCTGTGCTTTTCCAGCAACACATTTTTCCTCAGTGAAAAACAGTAAAAGAGTGGCAGTGAGGAAACTTGTTCTTCACTAGTGGAAATGTGGAGATGCTCTTTCAGGAGGTGAGTGAAGGATGGTTACTATTTTGAATATACAACACAGTAGCATGTTGAACATGAGGACTTGACTGAACTCAAGCTTAAGACATCTACCAACATGATGAGTGCTTCATGGTTGTGCTCACATGACCACAGCAGACTAGGCCAAATGTTAACACATAGTTGCATTTCAAACCAAAAATCAAGCTAGTCAGGACTGATGGATTTTGTCCCATGGCGATTGGTTCAGAGTCTATGGGAGTAGATTGAGAAAGCAGACAATGCTTCGAAATGTGCAATAGTTGTTCGTTCACAAGACAAACATTCGAGACTTATCCACAGAATGCCAAACTGTTCCCCAAGTTTGATACAGTATGATGTTTGTCTCAATCAATGGAAAATGGAATATTGGGAATTGGGTGTTCAGTTTATAGTCTGTGCAGTTTTATTACTGATGAAGTCATTCCAACATATTTTTTTCATCTGTTCCTACTAATATGTCATTAAGAATCAATGGAAAATTTCCAACAAGGATGTAGAAAAGTAATTCTTTCGAACTCTATGTATTAGGCATCTCAACATGGTTACAGTCAAGCAGTGGATTTCGATAGTCACACTAAGGTGGGAGTCACTTGGTGATTCACTGAACATGACTGATCTGCAGCATATTCAGGTGGCATTGAAGGAGCAGGAACCTAATAGGCGCAAATACTTTATGCAGTCAGAAGAAAATGAAAATGCATCTTGTAATATTCTGAAGGAATTCACTATTTATATCTGCGCAATGTGCATGTAAACACTAATCAAAAAAGCAGTCTGCTCTAGAGTGCATAGCTTATTCCAGGGCAATCTCCAGTAGAGGCAAGGTCACATGGCTGCTTTGAAGATATTGGCCTCTGATTTACACTGAGGGCTCTTCCACCTGATGCTCAACAAGGAAACCTCTTGGTTCCTTGCTCAAATTTCTTTTCACCCTTCAGTCTTGGTTCCCTTCATCCCAACCCCACAGTGAAGTGACTGAAAGACATTCCAATTATCTTATGAGACAGGAACCTCTGGTCTGGGTTTTCACCAACATTTGGTATTGGATCAATGGTCCTTCACAAAGGCAGGTGACAAAGCAACTCTTCACCTTTCACCGAGAGCCTGTAAAGTCTTGATCCCTGAGATTCTAGTTGATACATACAGTTCTTCATAGAACGAAGTTCCTGTTCTCAAATTCCTGCAAATCTTGTCTTAAATCATGAGTTGCAATAGTTGCAGAAAAATCTTTTCCACACAGAGAATAGTTATGATATGCAATGTATTGACTGGAAATTTGGTGGAGGCAGATTAAATTGAGACAATCAAGAGAGCACAGAATGGTTATTGGTAAGAGGATGTGGGGGAAGAGGCAAGAGATTGGCACCAGATAAGACTACCAGTGCAGGCATGATGGACCAATGCCTCTGTCATAGCAATGTGGATGCAACAGTGGATGCAATATATTTGCATTTTCAGAAGGTGTTTGATAAGGCACCACACATTAAGTTACTAAATTAGATAAGGGACCTTGGTGATGAGGGTAGCACATTAGCATGGCTGGAAGATTAGCAAAATAATGAAAGACAGAGTTGGGATAAGGGAGCATTTTCAGAATGGCAGCCTGTAACTAGTGGAGTGCCACAGGGATCAATGCAGGGGCCACAATTATTCACAATAGATATTAACGACTTGGATGAGAAAAGTGACTTTACCGTAGCCAAGTTTTCAGATAACACAAAAATAGGTGGCAAGGCAAGTGGAGATGATGACATAAAGCGTTGGCAGAGAGCTATAGACAGGGATGTGAGCAGGCAAAATTTTGGCAGAAGGAATATAATATGGGAAAATGGAGGATATGCACTTTGGCAGGAAGCATAGAAGAATGGAATATTATTTAAATAGAGTAAAACTGCAGGAAGTGACACAGGGATTTTGGGAGTCCTTATCCACAAACAACAAAACATTCCATGTTCAGTAGGGAAGTGGAAAGGCAAATTAAATGTTGGTCTTTATTTCAAAAAATGAAGAGATTTTGCTGAAACTATACAAGGCACTAATCTGACCACAGCTGGAATATTGTGAACAGTTTTGGGTCCTTGATTTAAGGAAAGGATTAGCATTGAAGGCAGTCCAGAGAAAATTCACTAGATTGATACCCAATATGGGGGGACTATTTTTTGAGGAGATGCTGAGTAGATTGAGCCTGTACTCATTGGAACATAGATGAATAAGAGGCAAATTTAAGTGAAACATTCAAAATTCTTAGAGGGGTAGAGATAAATTGATGCAGAAAGGTTATTTCCCCTTGTGGGAGAGTCTAAGAAGACAGGGCATAATCTCAGATTAAGAGGTTGCATATTTAAAACAGAGCTGAGGGGAGCTTCGTCTCAGAGGCTTGTGGATCTGTGGAATTTTTTACCACAGAGGGCTGTTGACATTGGGTCATTCAGCATATTCAAGGCTGAGGTCAACAGATTTTTAATCAGTAAGGGAATCAAGGGTTTCAGGGAATAGACAGGCAACTGGAGGTGAGGTTCATCAGATCAGCATTGAATAGCACAGCAGACTCAAAGGGCTGAATAGCCTACTTCGGCTCCTATGTCTTAATTCTGTGTTTCTGCGATTCTTCCCTCTCCATGCTATTGGACACTTCTCTTAACTTCACTTTCATCTGCTCTTTGGCCTTTCTGTAAATAACCTTGGAATGGATTTTTCTTGTGAGTGTGAAAAGTTCTATAATGCAATTTCTTGTTCTTGTAAATTAGATTAATTAGATTAATTTACTAAATGTAGTAAAAGATTTCAAGTTTTGTAGATGTTAATGGGACGTGACTTTGTAAATTGGTCTCTGTTCAATTCAGCAGCAGACTGAATTGTGCTTCACTTGCTCGATGCCTGTAATAATTGATGCTCATGAGAGTGACCAGATGATTCTTCACCAAACAATCTGCTACATCGCCAGTGTTATAGGACTATGTTCTTTTTTTACAGATGGAAATATATATAACATACGGAACCGCACATCAATGTAGCTTAAGTAATTATTTCAGTTTTATCTGGTCACCATCCAATAATGCAACTAAAATAAAACTGCCTTGTTGACTCCACAAAAGTTCATATCAGCTCATTTATGTTTCTGTATCACAGGAGTAGAAAGCTGTTGCTTTCTATTCTTGAAATTCCTATTTATTTCTGCAGGACCTCCACAAGCATGCAGCTCGATAAATTTAAGATGTTACTTCATAGTTGAGTAACTGAGTGGCAAGACAAAGCAGAACTGTTAGATTACATTCACTTTCACGGATCACTCCCATTCCAAGACACTGTTCTCATGGCTGGAGAACTGCACACATAGGTTCAGTGATATTTAATATTAGTCTAACATGTTGTATTCAAATATATCTCAACAATGTTTTTAGTTTGTGTATCACTCATTCAGTGTGAGGTATTCTGTTCTCTTTCCATAAAGTAACAGCTACTTCAGCAAGTGTCTCATTGGAATGATTGCTCACCCCCCAGTCCCTGCAGTCTGCCAAAACCAAAAGTAAAATGCGACACTGATCATAAGGGACACAATCTGCTGACATAAACTGCCAGCAGGTCCTTGATTAAGAAATAGTGCAAAAATAATTCAAGTCTGGTTGAGTCGCATTGGATTACCCAGACAATAGGACAGACAGCAAACTGCTCTCACCTCTTTGCCAATATTGCTGTTGAGCTGATGTTCCTTTGTAGAGTGTTGAAGCTCTCTGTGGGCAACAAAGCAGCTGCATTCAATGATGCATACAGCATGAGCAAAACAATGTAGACTGATGTGATGCACTACATGCCACTGTAATCTGAATACCAGCACAGGCACACACCTACACTATTGTGATGAGATTACTTTTACCTAGGCGTGCTAATTATCATGAAGTATAGGGACAAAGATTGAAAATTAATTAGCTGAATTCAGCCAGAACAATTAAAGCATTCATTACTGAGTAGTCTCTGGCTGAGATCTGGCAGCTCTTTGGGGAACTGCCAGGTGCTAACATGAGGCCAGCTTCTCTTTAAAAGAATTGGTTGTTGTCTACTAACTACTAAAGAAGTGAAACTATCACTGTATTCTAACAGATGAAAGGCTTAACAGACAATCAATTTTTCAATTTATAATTTCAGTTACATCACACTGCAAATTTTTGCTATAAATCCTGTGTTACGATCGAGCCCTCCACTACCACCTGATGAAGGAGCGTCGCTCCAAAAGCTAGTGTGCTTCCAATTAAACCTGTTGGACTATAACCTGGTGTTGTGTGATTTTTAACTAACTACTGATTGTTTTAGAACATGAGGGTTCCTCCTACAGGATCCGAGCACCTTGTCGTTGTTAACGAAAACTTCAAGTACATTTCTCCTTCAGGCATTGTGAATTTAAATGGAATCTACTTTTCAACAAGATTTCTCTTATATGCTGCAAAAGAGTATGAATACAGCCTGAATACTTGCCTACCTCCATGAGGAGAAGTAAATTTGGTTGCATTAAAAATTGCTGGCACTGCAGATGATAAGGCAATTTGATCAATCGAATTGGCTCCAACATTCGATCATGGCTGATATGTCTCTCAACCCCAATTCCCTGTCTTCTTTCTGTGAGCTTTGATCCTCTTGCTAATCAAGAACCCATCTAGCTCTGATTTGAATACAGTCAATGACTTGGCCTCGCCTGAACTGCTGTGCTCTTCCAGCACCACTAATCCAGAATCTGGTTTCCAGCATCTGCAGTCATTGTTTTTACCTTGTTGATTTTGGCCTCCACAGCCTTCTGCAGCAATGTTAACCTTAAGAAAATCCTGAACTAGGACTCTCAAGTCCCTTTGTGTTTCAGATTTCCAAATTCTTTCTCCAGTTAGAAAACAGTTTACATCTCTATTCTTCTTATCAAAGTGCATAACCTCACTGTTTCCCACATTTTATTCCAACTGGCACTTTGCCCACTCTCCTAGCCTGTCCACTTTTTTCTACAGCCTCCTCCACATTATCTATCCCTCCACCTAGCTTTGTGTCATCTGCAAACCTAGAGAATCGGTTGACTCCTATTTTCAAATTTGAAGAAGTAACAAAGAAGATTGATGAGGGCAGAGCAGTAGATGTGATCTATATGGACTTCAGTAAGGCTTTCGACAAGGTTCCCCATGCGAGACTGCTTAGCAAGGTTATATCTCACGGAATAAAGGGAGAACTCGGCATTTGGATACAGAACTGGCTCAAAGGTAAAGACAGAGAGTGACGGTGGAGGGTTGTTTTTCAGACTGAAGGCCTGTGACCAGTGGAGTGTCACAAGGATCGGTGCTGGGTCCTCTACATTTTGTCACTTACAAATGATTTGGATGTGAGCATAAGAGGTACAGTTAGTAAGTTTGCAGATGACACCAAAATTGGAGGTATAGTTGCCAGTGAAGAAGGTTACCTCAGATTACAACAGGATCTTGACCAGATGGGCCAATGGGCTAAGAAGTGGCAGATGGAGTTTAATGCAGATAAATGCGAGGTTTTGTATTTTGGGAAAGCAAATCTTAGCAGGACTTCTATACTTAATGGTAAGGTCCTCGGGAGTGTTGCTGAACAAAGACACCTTGGAGTGCAGGTTCATAGCTCCTTGAAAGTGGAGTCGCAGGTAGATAGGATAGTAAAGAAGATGTTTGGTATGCTTTAATTTATTGGTCAGAGTATTGAGTACAGGAGTTGGGAGGTCATGTTGCGGCTGTACAGGACATTGGTTAGGCCATTGTTGGAATATTGCATGCAATTCTGGTCTCCTTCCTATTGGAAAGATGTTGTGAAACTTGAAAGGGTTCAGAAAAGATTTGCAAGGATGTTGCCAGGGTTGGAGGATTTGAGCTACAGGGATAGGCTGAACAGGCTAGGGCTGTTTTCCCTGGAGCATCAAAGATTGAGGGGTGACCTGATAGAGGTTTACTAAATCATGAGGGGCATGGAAAGGATAAATAGACAATGTCTTCTCCCTGGGGTCAGGGAGTCCATAACTAGAGGGGATAGGTTTTGGGTGAGACGGAAAAGATATAGAAGAGACCTAAGGGGCAACCTTTTCACATAGAGGGTGGTACGTGTATGGAATGAGCTACCAGAGGAAGTGGTGGAGGCTGGTACAATTACAACATTTAAGAGGCATTTGGATGGGTACATGAATAGGAAGGGTTTGGAGGGATATGGGGCAGGTGCTGGCAGATGGGACTAGATTGGTTTGGGATATCTGGTCGGCAAGGACTGGTTGGACTGAAGGGGCTGTTTCCATGCTGTACACCTCTATGACTCTATAACTACAGGTAGTTCTCCTATACAGCCGTATTTGCGTTCCCGTGTGACGCTGTATTATAGAAAATTGTGCAAAAGAAATAATGGGGCAGATAGGAGAAAAAGGTTAGAGGCAAACCACCAAAAATGCCAGTAAAAATCAAAACAAATATAGTAGTTAGCCTAACACAAACAATAGCACAGTCTGTGTCCAATGATCCTGCTCCACTAGCTCCCTGATGAAGGAGCAGTGCTCTGAAAGTTTGTACTTCCAAATAAACCTGTTGGGACTATAACCTGGTGTTGTGTGACTTTTAACTAAGCAAATTTGACCTGTTGTATAGTGTTGTGTCATGCAATTCATCAGAATCTTCAACTGACCACTCTCAATTGGCATCTACACTAGCTGGCTGCACTACATTACAGACAGTTTTCTGATTACTACAAGTCAGATCCCAGAATGAAACCTGCCTTGACAGATCAAGGGCTGAATTTTAATTTCTTCCACCAAGTGTCAGTTTTGTCATGTTTTTCAGAGGGTTTGACATCGTGATGCTTGGGGAGATCTATCACCTTATCTTACAAAACCTGCCCGAGTTATTTCGTACCCCATCCTTTGGTGCCCCTCTCAGACATTCTAGCACCATCATACCATGTGTCATCTTCAAAACAACTGGATATCCCAGAATTGACCAACATCAGTGGTGCAACACCATCTTTGAAAACATATTGTGCCCCCAAACAAGAGCTATCAGTCTGGAACTGCCCTGCATGGTTCCTGACATTGGCCCTGGATGTGGCAGACAATGGAAAACTGGTGCCTCTCTTTGTGGGCAGGGATATGGAGATGTTGCTGATAGGGATGGGGAAACGCAGAGGCAGGACGTCTTTTTCTCCTAGGCCAATAAAGGATGCCATTCTACTGGAACCACACTGACCTGGACCACAATTACCATCCAGGCCAGTGCAGCCTCGACCATCTGAAGGAATACACAGAATGTAGGAAGAAGATCAATGATCTTCTTCACTTTGCTCGTGAAAGTGCCACCTTTTTCTCATTGATACCTCACACTCACTCTATCTCTGTTACTCACCATTTCCTGCAACATCTTCCTCACTCACTCTCATCCTCATTAACATCTGACTCAGACTAACCTTGAATCTCTTCTGCACAGTCTACTCACTCCCTCAGGCCATTCTACAGAGGCACCAATGGGAATAGTGTGCCACCCGCCTTTCGCTCCCTCACCCACAATTACAGAGTTTCCTAACTCTGACTACCCTGAGCAGTTGATTGACTATGTCCAAGCCCCTGTACTTGGATTTTTTTGCAGTTGGTTTCCATAGTGATTAGTCACTGAAACAGATTCACATGAATCTGAAGGTATTCTTTAACATTTTAAACATTTTTTAAACAAAAAGAGAAAAAAAAGCTCTTAATGCAAACAACAAAGTCAAGTTTCAAACTGCTCTTCGCCACTATCCCTTTACGGTTTGTCCATTCCAGTGAAATTTCACTCTTATCTCAGCTCTTTGAGTGTTTAAATTAACAGATTGCTCCCAGCTTCTCGTCCTCAGGTTGTAGAGACATTTTCACAATGCATTTTCAAGTTCATTAGCACAAACATTTCACAATACTTTTCATGAAGTCTTCACGAGGAAGACTAATTAGTGATGCTGACACAGAGTATAGTCCTCCACACACCACAACACCTAGTGCTAGGGATGAGAATCATGTAAGAGGAGCACACTTTATTAAAAAAAAGTAGGCATTTCACAAATTACATTATAGACAAATCGCGTTTAATAAATGGATGCTATAGGAAAACTACCTGTATATATTACATACATATCCACTGTTTCTAAGGAAAATAAAGCTCCTTTATTTTAATAAGTTACTGCGAAGGAACTGTTTGCTTTGATTGTTACATATTCAGTGGTATCCTTTTTAAAAATTTTGCCTGGCTCGTATAGTTAGAAAAATAGGAAAGGCATCACATTGCTGAAAAATAAAACCTCATACATTTAGTATAGAAATGATTTGCTTGGTCTTTGTTTCACTTCAGAAGTAAGTTTCCTGAAGAAAGACAGTTCAGAGCAGCTGTTCTGTGACAATAGGCAATCCAGATGTAATTCAGAGAGACTTCTGGGGGCTAGACTTTAATTATTTCTCATTTATTAAGCATGACATGAATTAATGCAAAATCGAATGACTGCGCCTAATGAAACCTCAACCAATCCTTTTGTTTTAAATAGGAATGAATAAGGGAGAATCAATTTCACAGAAACAAGCTTTTTTTTGTTTAAAGCAGTTTGGGAGTCGAAATGGAAAATGTGAAAACGCATACATTTACTAAATACAACTGAGGCAATTTCATTTTCCAGCAGCAGGTAGAATAATAAGTACCTTTTACAGATAGTGAAATGCCCATCATCAGGAGTGGACACCAGAAATGTCATTAAGATTTTGAGAACAGGAAACCTGCCTTTCAATGCATTATCTCCATCTGTACTACCAGTTGCCGAACATTAAATGAATACAGAAGCCAACCTCATTTGAAATCTAGGGCAACTCAATTCCACATCCATCAACCTTCAACATATTCTATTTTTGGATTCTAAAATCATTAAATATTATTTGGGTAGATGTGTGCATTACTCAGTAGCATTTTTAATATGGTATATTGAGTACTCATTTGAATTCGTAAATTATTGAATCATCCAATTCTATTTGTGATGTAGCAATCGCAGGCAAAGAAAATAATTTGAAGGAAATCCAGTCAATGTCAGATTGTAAAATGGTTTGCTGAGCTAACAAATATTGCTGTTGAATATTAGCATACATAACCTATCTCCAAAGATGGAGTGCATATATAGTACTACTTAGGATCTGATGATACTTAGCAACAGGATTGTCTATTTACGTTTATACTCCACATGGGTGACACTCAACCTCCATGAAGAGTAGCTTTTTTTCCCATGTTGGATAACTGATTAGAATAAATGATCTCTGTAGCTTAAGCAGCAATTTATTTAAACTAACATGCAGTACAGATGCTTCATTCAAACGTTATTTTCCTCTTTGCACATTGTTATGAAGTTGTGGGTATACTTCTGAGAGTAAAAAGCAGCAGAACGACTAGACCCAGCACCAAGTGCACTCTAAAATGGTAACAATGTAACACTGGGTCGAACCACTCAATTAGTTCATTGCTTCGAGACAAAAACAAATTTGAATTCGGCCAACTCACTTCCAGAGATGGTAAGAATTCAGCTGGAGGAACAGAAAATTCAGGAAGTGAGAGGGGCAGCAGAATTTGCAGATGAGTACTTGCTGGTGCTTATGACAAAGCTTCCAGCCAGAATTTCATCCTGTGATAGATAGAAGTTGGGTGAAGGGGAGATCTTACACTACTAAACCAAGAGTCAAGCGTACTGGTAAGATTTTACCACAGGATAAAAACAAAACCCAAGAGGATGGACAGGAGGTGAAAGGCCTCAGGGGTTTTCAATGCAATTGAGTGGGACACTTCAACTTAGAGTGCCGGTGGTTTCAGAAGAGTACTGGGAAAAGGTGTATTCACTGCCAGAAGGTGGGACATGCAAAGTTACACTGATGTTCATTAAAGAAAGGCACTGTGGGAAAAGATGTGGTAAAAGAAGCTAAGCCAGTGGTATTAGTGAAGGTAGTAAAGGAGACCCAAAGAAGAGCTGAGGAGCTGTAGAGAATGCGCAGCCTAGGCAGGAACTCGGTATGGAGTTAGTACCTGGTCTCTACAAAGAATCCATCTCTGATTAAAGTTTACACAGAACGAATTGGGGGAGAAGTGCAAGAAGTTATAATTTTGAGAGATACAAGATCTAACCAGTCGCTGATAGTAAGGGATGAGCAAATATGCACTCTTTCTGATCGGTTACCCAAGAGTGTGGTAATTTGTGAGATAGAGGGACAGAAATTTAGTGTTCCCCCATGTAAGATCAGGTTGGAATGCCAATTTAGACTGAGGAAGTTACAGTGGGAGTGATTGACAAAGTGTCATTTCCAGGAATTCAGTTTGTTCTTGGGAATGTTTTGGCAGGATCCAAGGTGGGAGTGAGACCCCTTGTTGTGGAGAAGCCCAAGGAAGACCAAAAAGCTGAGGAGTTAAAACAGAAATATCTTGGCATTTTCCCAAACTGTGTAGTAACCAGATCCCACTATTATAAATCACAGCACAAAGTGAAAAGTAAAGAGAAAGATGAAGGAGTTGAGGTTCAGTTAGAGGATACTCTCATTGATGTAATGGTGCAGGAAAAACCTGAACAGGCAGAGGGTCAGATAGAAGTGTTTAGTTCTGAAAGACTGACTTGCAACAGCAAGACAAGATGATAAAAGATATATATGGGGATGCATACTCTGAAAAGGAGGCAGAGAATATTCCAGAGGATTATTATCTGAAAAATAGACTCCTCAGATGGAAATGGAGACCACGGCAGGTTAGTGCAGAGCAGAAATGGGCCGAAGTGCACCAGATTGTGTTGCTGGTAGCATACAGATAGGAGGTGTTACGGGCAGTACATGAACTACCTATAGGAGGTCCCCTAGGAGTACAAAAGACTCAGGCTAAGGTACAAAAACATTTTTGTTGGCCTGGAATGCACAATGACGTGGTTAACTTTTATCATATGTGTCATACATGCCAAATGATAGGTAAGCCACAGGCAGTAATAAAAACAACACTTTTGTTTCCAATTCCTGCATCTGAAGATCCTTTCACGTGGGTTATATTTGATTGTGTAGGTCCCCTCCTGAGAACTAAAAGTGGGAACCAGTTCTTGTTAACTATAATGGATGTGTCTACCAAATTTCCGGAGGCAATTCCATTACAGAGTATCAAGGCAAGAAAGGTGGTAGAGGAGTTAGTAGCTTTCTTCACACAGTATGGGCTATCCAGAGAGATTCAGTCGTATCAAGGGTCAAATTTTACTGTGTAGCTGTTTAAGGAGGTTATGGATAACTTAGGTATACAACACTTTAAATCCAATGTGTATCATCCTGAATCCCAGGAAGCTTTAGAAAGGTGGCATTAGACCCTGAAGACCATGTTGAGAGCAGACTGTCAGGGTTATCCGAATGATTGGGATATAAGTATCCCATTCGTATCCTTTGCCATTAGAGATGCCCCAAATGCATCTACTCAGTTTACTCCCTTTGAGTTAAAGGCCCTTTGAAATTGATTTAAGAAAAATTGACAGGACCAAAGTCGGAGATCTCACAATTAGATTATATACCGGAGGTGAGGGAGAAATTAAATCGAGTAGGTGAGTTAGCTAAACAGCACCTAGAAAGGGCACGGTGTAGAATGAAGCGGGTGGCAGATAAAAACTGAGACTTGGACGTTTCCCCGAGGGGAAAAGGAGATCCCTTCAAAGCCAGATTTAGTGGTCCCTATCAAATTGAGGAAAAGTTGAGTCAGGTGAACTACTTAGTAAAGATACCAGATAGAAAAAAAAATCAGGTATGTCATGTTAGACTAGAGAGGAAGAACTAGAGAAACAGGTGTTAGTTACTGCCCCGCAGAGTGAGGAATCAAATCCAGATGATATGGATTTTGATGTGCCTCAAAATAGATTAAAAAATGAAGAAGTCCTTGAGGAGTGGGATAGGTTAGTAAGCTATCGGTCTCAGCAGCATAGAACGCAGTTGAAAGATTTGTTACTACAGCACAAAGACATATGTAAGAATCAGATGGAGTGGACTATTGTACAGGAAAGTAGACGTAGGGAATACTGCTCCGATAAAACAATACCCCTATCGGCTTAATCTTCTTAAAGCCAGGCAGGTCCAGAAGGAGGTGGAGGCCATGCTCGATGAGGACATCATCAAACCAAGCCAGAGCGAGCGGGGTTCGCCGATCATCTTGGTTCCCAAACCAGATGGGACTTAACGATTCTGGCTGGATTATCAGAAGGTCAATGCCGTTACAAAATCGGACACATATCCAATTCCTCGTTTGGAGGACTTTATCGAGAAAATTGTACAAGCCAGTTACATCATCAAGTTGGACTTAATGCGTGGTTCCTGGCAGGTAAATTTATCAGAGTCGGTGAAAGAAATTTCTGCATTTATAACCCAAAATAGGCCATATCAGTTTAAATTGATGCCCTTTGGAATGAAGAACGCGCTCGCCACATTCTAAAGACTCACGAACAGAGTTGTGGCTGGATTAACAAACTGTGCAATCTATTTGGACAACACAATAATCTTTAGTAAGTCCTGGAACAATCACATGGTACATTTGACAGAGCACTTTGAACGACTACGAGAAACAAAACTGGTAATAAACTTAAATAAAACAGAATTTGCAAAAGCAGAGATGATGCTCCTGGTACATAACATCGATCGTGGAAGGTGGACCCCAGATAACACAAAGATGAAGGCCATCGAGGAATTTCCATGACCAACCTCAAAGAAAGAGGTGCTTTGATTCTTAGGACTCAGCAGATTCTATTGGAACTTTGTTCCAAACTTCAGCAGCGTAGTGGCACCGTTAACCGATTTGCTGAAGAAGAACACAAAGTTTCGGTGGACAGAACAATGCCAGGAGGCATTCGATCATTTGAAATTAATATTAACCACCAAACCAGTTTTAGCTACACCAAACTTTTCAAAACCTTTTAAAGTCTACATCAATGCTAATGATATTGGAGTTGGAGCTGTACTCCTACAGGAAGATGAAGATGGGATTGAACTGCCAGTTGGTTTCTTTTCGAAGAAGATCAACTTCCACCAGAGGAAATACTCCACAATTGAAAAGGAACTATTTAGTTTGGTACTGGCCTTACAGCAGTTCAACATGTACGTCATGAACAATATGTCAGAGATGGTCGTGTACACTGACCACAATCCACTTACATTCTTAAAATGATTTAAAGATAAGAATAAGAGACTATTTCATTGGAGTCTTATATTACAGACTTTTAATTTAAAAATCATACATGTTGCAGGTTGCAAGAATGTAATCGCAGATGCGTTATCATGGATTTAACTAATAGAGTTTTGATGAGATTTGTCTTTATTTAATGTTTTATGAATATATACACAGATATATGGGAAAAAGTTAAGGTGAACTTATATTAAAGTTATTTGTATGTTAGGATAATATGTTTAAAAAGTATAGGGAATAAAAAGAAGCCACCTTTTCATTATGATGGTTCATTTTTTTCTTAAGGGTGGAGGTGTTATGAAGATGTGGGTATACCTTTAAGAGAGTTAAAAGCAGTAGAATTATCGGACACAGCATCAATTGTACTCAAAAATGGTAACCATGTAACACTGTGTCGAACCACTCGATTTGTACATTGCTTGGAGACAAAAATAAAATTGAAGTCAGCCAATCAGTTTAAATTATACCCGAAACATATCAAACTCCAATCAAGTTTGAATTGAGTATATCAACAATATTAAAAGCCAATGACAATGATCCAATGCTCTGGAGTATAGGCCTGGGGAAAACTGAACAGTTGAGCAGAGATCTGTCACGTCCTAGCATGTAAGAGACTGCTTGCAAAATTCTCTCTCTTAAAAGTCCCTTTTCGATCAGTAACCTGTCACACAGAAGTTCCTAACAAGGCAAAAATAAGACACAGGGAGATCCAAAGACAAGAACCAACAGGTGCCTGGTTTTGAGATAAGAAGTGTTGTTTTGTAAATTTTAATTGGGAGTTTTATCAGACTAGTATTATAGAAGGGAAGGTATAAGATAGGTTAGAGAAAGAAATTATAAATAGTGGTTAGTTAATTATTCTCTTATACTTTAAGAAATAAAGTTTTTTTTAAATAGTTATTTTAAAAGTCACTCAATTTTTACAGATTAAATCTTTTCTGTGTTGCTGGTTTTAAATTAAGCAGGACGGTTTACCCTGTGTTGATACAAAATATAATTTGCTATAGCAGGAGTTGCATACCTTACAATGCATTGTTTCCTGGACACCAAACCCTTTCAGGTTATATTCAAATTCCTTATTTTACTGGGCTGTATTATTTGTAAACATTGGTGTATTTGATATGAATAACTGAATCTAAGAAAAAAATATGAAATACATTAATAGCCCTGCTGGATATATGCAATTTATTAGCTAGTATAATATAGGTTTTCTCCAAATAAACACAAAGCAACCTTTAATCATCAGAGTGCAACAAAAGGAATGAGTGAACAGAATATACGATGCTCATTAACTCAAGCAATTCCACATTGTATGAAAGGAATTTATTCATTCTCTCCGAGTTCATTTTCACTGCAGGTTTTCAATTTTTTTAAACTTAGTTAAGTATACTAAATACTATTGGTTTTTAAAATTTAATGGAAATTTGTCTGCGTCTTTTATATTTGCAGTACATAAACATTTCAGTATTCACTGAATTGGCAAACATACCTTCTCAAAATAAAAACCCCATTACAGACAAAAGAGGAATGGGAACTGTCATAACACTACTTTAAGTGGAGAATGAAAGGGGCTGAGAAAAAGCAAAATAGGTTGATTCATTAAAATGTGTGATGTTTACCAATCCTAAACCAATATTGAAACCAATTTAAAAAGCAAAAATCAAATGAGTTTAGAGTTAACACCAAAGATCAGACTGCACTCAAACATATAAAAAATGGACACAAACAAGTATCAGACCTATAAGGTGACCATTCATTGCCCTTCAACTTAGTTGCCTGCCAGCTCATTTCAGATAGCATAGTCTGGAGACAAATGTAAGCTACACCAGTTAAAAATGGTCGATTTTCTTCACCGAAAGGTGGGTTTTTGCAATAATCAATTATCACCTCATATCTCCGTTACAAAAGCTAGCTTTCAATTACAGATTTTATAACTCATAGATTTGAATCTGTATTGCTTGAAGATTAGCCTGTACCTCTGGGTTACGAGACCAGTGACATTACAACTACAATATCATCTCTCCCTCAACGTGTAACTGTTCTCTCTGATGTGCCCCAGAAGATTATTTCAGGTAGATATTTCATTCATAACAGGTCCATCATGACAAAGAAGAATTGTGATGGTGTTGCAAAACCTAAGTGACTGAAGCAATTGAATGTTTTGCATCAAAAATGGAGGTTGCTTGCAAAGTTCAGCACGTCTGGCAGCAACGAAAGAATTCAAAATTAATATTTCAAGTCTGGTGACCCTCAGAACGTCCCAGTTCTGAGGAAGGGTCACCAGACCTGAAATGTTAACTTTGATTTCTCTTCACAAATGCTGCCAGACCTGCTGAGCTTTTCTAGCAACCTCTGTTTTTGATTCTGATTTACAGCATCCATAGTTCTCTTGGTTTGAATCTTTTGCATATCTCTTTTGCTCTGAGTTAAATTTCATAATCTGAAGACCAAAAGTGCACTTTATTACAATGAAAATTTTTCTGATGTTATGGACACGGAAGGCTCCATTCCATTAAGTACTATTCAAGCAAAACAAATAACCAGGTGAAGTGATATACAGGGAAAATAACACAAAAGACGATAAACAAATCAATTCATTTACAGCATGATGTGATTCAGTTTCCATATTCACAGCAACTCTGTTGTATAATTTATATAAGCAAACATAAGTCTTCCTTCATATTTTTCCCAAAATATTAATTTGCAGTTCTGTTTTTAAGTTGCAACATCCAGTCATAAATGGGCCAGGCCAACACATTAGCTGCTACATTCTGTTGGAAGTCAGTCAGAATTCCTGGTCTCATTAGACACAGGAAAGTTCACTGAAATGAAGGCCAGCTGTGTAGGCAAGAGCAAATAAAGAGAGAAACTGGCAAAAGAAAGCTAAAAATTTCTTACTGCTGGTATAAAAGTAATAATCATGAAGAGGCAAAGAAGTCAGAATAATGTAAAACTGACAGAAAAGAACTGATTTTCATCTTTTGTGATTTGGGTTGTGAACAGGACAATGGGAAAATCATTTAATGGGATCAATTGACAAAATTGTGTAATTTTCTGCCCATAATATGTACATTGAGCAAGATGACAAGGAAGCTCAGGAAACTCGGTGGGTATTGTTTAAAGATATCACTAATTTTAAGGTCAGTGCATTAGACTTTGCAAAGATTCTTGCAATTCCTTTATTTGCCTAATGACATTTATATGTTCAAGTGTTTTAACAGCAGTTGCTTCAGTTATATATTTTTGCCCTAGACTCCTTCTATTGGAACCAAAGCGCTTTCTACTATCAACGCTCTGAACCTTTGGAAGGATGTCAAGAAATTCATACTGTGATTCACACCAACACTTAAAAATCTCAAAAGAGAGGTAGCAAGCCTCAGGGGGTTACAAATTATTCTGGTAAACATGTCTCTTCCTCTAGATGGCTGTGCCGGCACACTCGAGATGAATAAGTTGTGAATATCAGCCTAATGTTTGTGTCAGGGTTCTTCAAAAAGATCTCTAATCACAGTGCACCATCAATTCCATGGCACTGCATAAAACATGCCACAGCAGAGTAATCAGGTACAACTCATACTTGTTTTCAGTCTGAGTTCCATCAATACCAGATCATAGACATGTAAAATATTGAAACTTGTTACTCATTGGCAGGACGGCAGGTACTGAAATATGTGTCAGTTATAGAGGAGACCTCCAATTACTCCAACGAGAGCACAGAGCTTGCTATAGTAGTCAGCTATTGTCACAAGCTTGATCACAGTGTTGACCCACATGATTGTGTAGTGCATTGCCACAGAAAGCAACCCTAGGAACATAACGGTAGGACAAAGTCATTTAGCCAATTAAGCCAATTTTATGATTCAGTTCGAACATGGTTGATCATAATTAGCTTAACTCTATTGAGTTGCCTTTTTGCCTCAACCCAATGGTTCGGCATATTCTTGGCTCAAACATTGCTATCAAGCCAAGTTATCAACCTCGTTCAATGGAGAGTGCAAGGGGGCATACCTAAAAATGAGGTATCAACCTGGTGAAGCTACCAAACAGGACTACTTTTGTGCTAAACAGTTAAAGCAGCAAGTGACAGATGGAGCTAAGCGAACCCGCAACCAACGGATCTGATCTAAACTCTGCTGTCCTGCCACATCCAATTGGGAATGGTGGGGCACAATTAAACAACTCACTGGAAGAGAAGGCTCCATAAATATCCCCATTCTCAATGATGGAAAAAAACCCAACACAACAGTTCAAAAGATAAGACTAAGTATTTGCAACAATCTTTAGCCAGAATTGCCAAATGACTGAAGCATCATGGCCTCCTCCAGTGGTCTCCAGCATTACAGATACCAGTCTTCAGCCAATTCAATTCACTCCACATGATATCAAGAAATAGTTGGAGGCACTGGATATTACAAAGGTTTTGGTTCCTGATAACATTCCAGAAACAGCCCTGGTGTTCCAGAAATTGCTGCTCCCCGAGCCAAGTTCTACCCGTATAGTTACAACAACACTGGCATGTACCCAACAACGTAAAAAATTGTCCAGCTATGTCATGTTCATAAAAAGTAGGACAAATCCAACCCAGCCAATTACAGCCCCATCAGTCTACTCTCAATCATTAACAAAACGATGGAAGGTGTCATCACCTCTGCTTTCCAGCAGCACCTGCTCAGTATTAACCTGCTCAGACCCACCCAGTTTGGGTTTTGTCAGAGCCACTCAACTCCTGATATCATTCCATCCTTGGTTCAAACATGAATAAAAGAGCTGAATTCCAGAGGTGAGGTGAGAGTGACAACCCTTTATATCAAGACTGCATTTGACTGAGTGTGGCATCAAGGAGCCCGAGTAAAATTGGAATTAATGGGTATCAGGGGGCAAACTCTCGACTGGCAGATGAGAAGATGATCATGGTTTTTGGAGGTTATTCATCTCAGTTCTAGGACATTACTGCAGGAGTTCCTCATGGTAGTGTCCTTGGCCCAACCATCTTCAGCTGCTTCATCAGTGACCTTCCCTCTATCATAAGGTCAAAAGTAGGGGTGTTTGCTGATAATTGCAAAATGTTCAGCACGATTTGTGACTCTTCAGTTATTGAATAGGAACATGTTCAAATGCATTAAATTTTAGACAATATCCAGGATTGAGCTGATAAGTGGCAAATAATATTTGCGCCATACAAATGCCAGACTATGACCATCACCAATAAGAAACAATCTACCCACCACCTGACATTCAATGGCATTTCCATCACTGAATCCTCCACTATCAACATCCTTGACGTTACCATTGACTAGAACCTCAACTGGACCTACCACATTCACTGTGGCTACAACAGCAGGTCAGAAGCTAGGAATACTGCAGTGAGTAACTCACCTCCTGCCTCCCCAAAGCCAGTCCAACATTTACCAGGGACAAAATCAGGAGTGTGATGGAACAGTTCCCACTTGTCTGGATGAGTGTAGCTCCAGCAGCACTCAAGAAGTTTGGCATCTTCCAGGACAAAGCAGCCTGCTTAAATGGTGCCACATCCACAGGCATCCACTCCCTCCACCACTGACAATCAGTGGCAGCGATGTTTGCTAACTACAAAACACACTGCAAAAATTCACCAAAGATCCTTAGACAGCACTTTCTGAGCCCATGAACACCCCCAAATCGAAGGACAGAGGCAGCATATGCATGGGAACACCACCACCTAAAAGTTCCTCTCCAAACCATTCACCATCCTGACTTGCAAATATATAACTGTTCCTTCACAGTTGCTGGGTCAAAATCCTGGAAATCCCCCCCCAAACAGCACAGCAGGTGGCCAACCCACAGCAGGTGGACTGCAGCAGTTCAGGAAGGCACCTTACCAGCACCTTTTCAAGGTTAACTAGGGACAGGCAATAAATGCTGGCAGCCAGTGATGCTCATGTTTGCACATTAATAAAAAAAAATTCAATACCCTTGCTAAGTAAATATATGAAGTGATTGAAAACCTGCTCGATAGTATTTCAAACAATGCCAATTAGTTTTCTACAGAAATCAAGCAGGAGTGATGATGTAGGGTTGTGCCACTCATTGATCATAAATGTCCATCTGTACCAAGAACTATCTAATCCTTCATCTTAACTATGTTTTCAGCCTTGGCAAAAATTGTTAATCTCAAATAAACTCCAGATTATTGTCCCCACTTCTTCTCTTACGTTTCTTCAATTATTTCCATCATGTTAATTTTGCCTTGCATACTTCACTGCTATCCTATCACCTGTATCGTTACTTGACTAAGTTGATTTTGACCAGTACATTTTTTTGGTTTAATCAGTACTTAGAAATAATTGTGTAAATGAAGGTGGACCTGAAAACCGTAATCTCACAGCAGTTGAGAGTCAGGTGTCAGCAAAATTAGGGCTGAATTGTACCCCAAAGTGTTTGGAGCAACACAATACAAAAATGAGTGATGGAATTAGATAAACACACCCATGGAAAGTTGACAACCTTGGGTTTCTGTGTCCAGTTGAGAGTTTGCAAACAAAATCATATTCATGCCTGAGCAATCCATTTGCATTTCTTGTCATATATATTTTCATTGATACATGCATATTAGATTATAGTTTCATTTCTGGTTGAATGAAACCTTTGGCTAAAATTTCCCAATTTTTTGGCAAAGTACTTTTTCGAGTGAAAGACATGGCACTGGTTCACCATGACCAATGGTGACTTTTCTCATGTGATCCGCTCTCCATCTGATTAATTATTCAACTGGCCTCTTCAGTGCTGTCTGAAAGAATTATGTGGAAGGACAGCTGGAGGTTCTCACTGCTGCCAGGACATTGCAATGTTCACACTGCTGCCCCAATAACTAAATACCAGCTGCATGTCACATCAAACACTACAAGCCAGGTTCTAGCCCTCACACTGTGGTGTACCAGTGCTATCCCTGAGGAAATGGCCTACAAAGGCAATTTAGCTCTCCCTTTCTGGTCAGGAACCTGGAGGTGCTGTTGGATAGAGTATTGCAGAGAAGGGCATCCTTTTTCCAGTTGACCAGCGACAGAGGCCACACCATCAGACTTGGCCAGCCTTGACTGAGATAGTGGCCTGGGTTAGTGCAGTATGCTGGATATTAGGTAATACACAACAATGCATCTTCTGCACTCTGCAAGTGTAAGTACCACCATCTTCTCTCTGCAATCTAATGATTCACTATAATTCTGCCACTGCACACACATCTCAACAAGGTTCATGCATACAACTGTCATTTCATTCTGCATGTCCACTCAATGGCTCTTACCTACTTGATCCTCCCAAGCTATTAACTCTTTCTGCCCTCCGCTACAATCGAAACTACAGAAGCTGACAACCTGTAAGTTAGCACTGACAAGTCTATGCACTGGAAAGCAATGCAAGGTTTAAAGGCTGGCAGCTTCCAAGTAAGTGCAAAATAATCAAATCTGAAGAAAGTAAGTTAAGATACATCAAATGCATCCCTGCATAGATGCATGAGATGCATGTGTGTCCCTGTAGAGAAACCTAGCAGAAGCATGCAAGTCATAAGTTTGCCTGAGCTCTAGAGTGAAGTTGCGAAGGCCTGAACTGGTGTGTGAGTTGATCCAAGAGCATGATGACCTTGTGAAGATGAGAGTTTGTCAATGCTGACTTGCATGGATGAGGGGTTGACAAGGACAGTGCTTAGAACACAAAGGCACATTGTGGTAAAGTCAGTTGTCCAAAGGCCCGGAAAAGCGAGAGATTAACTGTTGCAAAGACTTTCAAATCAGATATCGAGTCCATCTAGCATCTCAGAGAAGGAAAGAAGAATTGGGAACTGCACAGGAATGAGACAACTGTCGTCAATAACAAGATGCAAATGCATGGAAATCAGGTAATCACTACTCATTAACAAGATTCAGATCTCACTGCTTAAACCCCAGAGGGAAAATCAGAATATTTTTCCCTGCTGTTGAGAATCTGATTTTATCATTTTTGCCATATTTCCCCAACATTTTTATCATTGGCCAAGTTGCCAATGGGAGTAGAAAATCCCACCCGATTTTAATATAGACATACATAAACCATCAGCTTCCAGAAAACAAGACAATTAAAGGGAGCAACGCTCAGACCTGTAGAGAATTATAATGCTTTCTATAATCAACCTGAGAAGATTGATTTTGTGTTCATTCTTTAATTAACATGATTAAAAGATACTGCCTCATCATTTACAGTTTGTGGGAGCTGTGTTTGTGGAAATCAGCTGCTCTGTTTACCTATGTGGAATAGTGATGATTCTTCAAAAGTAATTAATTGGCTGTGAAGCCATGTAAATACTGTGACTACAAGAGCAGGTCAGAGGCTGTTGAATGATGTACCACTTGGTTCAGTAAAGCCTGTCTATCATCTACAAGCTACAAGTCAGGAGTCCACTGGAATACTTTCCACTTGGCTGTATGAGTGCATTTCCAAAAAAGCTCAAGAGCGTAACACCATCCATGACAAAGCAGTCCACTTGATTGTCACCAGATCCAAAAATATTCCCTCCCC
This sequence comes from Chiloscyllium punctatum, assembly GCF_047496795.1. Classification (NCBI taxonomy): domain Eukaryota; kingdom Metazoa; phylum Chordata; class Chondrichthyes; order Orectolobiformes; family Hemiscylliidae; genus Chiloscyllium; species Chiloscyllium punctatum. The sequence goes on from NC_092746.1 coordinate 61,907,516, forward strand.
CAACTACCAACACGGAGTATCAGCATTGTGTACCTCTGCAAGATGCAATGCAGCAACTGACTAAGATTCTTTCAATAGCAACTGAAAATGATAGATTTTTCAAAGGTATAGGTGTTAAGGAATGTAAAAGCAAGGAATTGGGGTTAAGATATAGATCAGCTATAATCTAATTGAATTGCAAAAAGAACTCGATAGGCTAATTGGTCCACCTCTGTTTCCTTGGATGTAAAAAAGCTCCTCATAAAAAGGTATTAATTAAATTGCTTTTCCTTTGATTGATTAGTTCCAATAATGGGACCAAAAAAAGCTTTCAAAATGTGAAACATTTTACATAGCTTTCAACATCTTAGTATTTCAAACTTCCAAGTGTAAAGTTAGAAACTCAAATTTGATCTCACAGTCTGTACATTTAATAGGAAACGTACTCACAGCACAGTATGATGGTTGATAATTAATCTATCCTCAGGATATTTAAATGATAAGGTTATTGACTTACTTTGTCACAAAACAGACAAAATGCCTTCTGGAAATAGCAATCAATGTGTTTTTAGTGAGAAATTTGAGTTAGTTACAGCACTGAATAATTAAAGGAGATACCTTCTTCAACATGTATTCCAAAGGCTTTTCATCTTAAAAAAAACACTGTAAAATAAATAGAGGGATTATGTAAATTAAGTTTTGCCTTGCATCACTGAATTTAGTTTGAGAGAAAAGGATCAAAGCCTATTAAATGAATGGCCTTGGGATTTGTTGATGGAATTTGATTGCCTGGATTTTGCAGTTAAAGGTAAAACAAGGGCTATTGACTATTCCTGATGAAGAGCTTCTCTTTGAAAGGTCTGTTCTCCTGTTTCTCAGATGCTGCCTGACTGGCTGTGCTTTTCCAGCAACACATCCTTCGACTATTAGTTAATGACTATTCAACTATTCACACCTACTATCACCACCTATGTTATCTATATATCTCGTCCACGACAATTAGCATATTCTTTGGTTTTGCTCTGGGCACCCTTACCATGTGTTCCAATTGCTACTCCTCTCTTTATAGTTAACAGCATACAAGCCATCACTCATCCAGCCCCCTTTAGCTTTGAAAAGTCATTTTGGACTTTGACCATTAACTCTTGTTTCTCTCACCACAGATATTGCCAGACTGGCTGAATTTCTCTCGCACTTTTTGTTTTCATGGCAAAAAAAGGGCACTTGTCAATTACCTTGAAGAAAGTTAAAGAAAGTTACATCTAAAGATCTACCAATTTCTCAAGATTTAAAAAAAACATTCTTTCCCAAAAGGTTTTTTAAATCTGATGCCAATATAAGGGAATATCAAAGGGCGTTTAGCAATAATTATGAAGTGTGTTTAAAAATCAATTGTATTCAACAGGGGACAACTTTTTCAAGAACTTTTACAGCAATACTAATAACAAGAACAGAACATCTTGCAAGTTCAGTTGATACCTATTGATCTGTACTGCAGGTGTCTCAGCTGTACCCCTCTGGAGAAGCATAGAATCATCACTGCAAATTCTAGGTTTTTCTGGATTCCCATATTTATTTTATGCCTGTGAAATTTCAGAGGTTACTGTCAAGTTTTGGTGAAATAATGATGCCATGAAATTCAGACCAATTTTAGTAAATGTGAGGCACCACATAGTGTGTAGGAAATGATGAACGAATGGATGCCATTGTAAAAAGGAAAAGGCTCATCGTTATTGACGATTAACCAAAACCTTACATGGAATGTGAAGCTGTTATCCAAACTAAACAAACAGCAGCTTGCTTATCAAGGCCATCTGATACTGCTGAAACATTTTAACTTCATATTGATAATTGATGACAATATATTGAAATATTGTACGCAATGTTTGGCAGGCTGCTATTGATATGTTGGAAAGGTTTCAGAGAAGAACGATTGACCTGGGAATCTACGTGAAGAAATCCTGAACTAAATTTGTTGGACTGTACACAAGATGATTGTGGGAGTGCATAATCTCAGGCTTTAAGTGCTGCGAATAAAAAAAAAACACACCTGTCCGTTTCCCTGCACCTTCCACCAAAGTTACAATAAATTATCCAAAAACATTTTAACCAAATTTTAAGAAATTGCAGTTATTTAAACCATGCTCCACGGGTCTATAATTGTTCCTTTGCAATAGTGCATCCACATTATTGCCTAATTGCTTGTCGTGAATATACAGGTATTCTATGTTTTTCTCACGTTCAAGTGCTCAGGTATTATCGAAATTTCTAAATATCTCAGCTGCTGACAAAATTATCAGTTAGCAACTTAAAGTAAGGACTGTCAAAATATTATCTTTACCTGTTCCACTGGTGTCTGTTTTCTTTCTGAAGAAATTGGAAATTGCTGGTGCTGGGAAAGATTCGATAGGCTTGGGTCATGCTCCTCAGAACAGAAGAGGTTGAAAGGTGATAATTGAGGTGTACAAAATAATGAGGAACTTTGACAGAATGGACAGGAAAGACCTGGTTCTCCTAATAGAAAGGGCAATTACCAAGGAGCAGATATAAAGCAATTGGTAGAAGAATGAAAGGGAACATGGGGATAACCTTTTCCACAGAGAGTTGTGATGTTGAAATTTGCTCGGTTTGCTGAGGCAGAAACATTTAAGTCATTTAAAAGGAATTAAATTACAGGGCAAAATATCTACAATGTGGGATTAGAATATGCAACTAGTTCTTTATTTATCTTTTTCAACCAGTGTACATACAATGGACTGAATGACATGTTTCTGTGCTATAAACATTCTATGGTTCAAAATGTGCAGACAGAGAATTGCTCAGTTTTCAGGTCATCGGAATTTTCCATTGCGACAGTGGGTGTCAAGATGAATTTGACACCACTGTCACTCACAAGCAAGTGCTATCATTCAACACTCCACCTTATACCTTTATGTAAGTGTCCAGTGATTGTCACAACCTCTCAAAATACAGCAGGGCAGTTAAAGCTCAAAGTTTAATGAAAATAGAACCCTCAAAACCATGCAAAATGTAAAATGGCAAGCAAATCAATAAATGTTTATAAGATTCTGAAAAACAAATCATCGAAGAAGAGAATACAAGTACGAGCCACTGTGTTCTGCATCTGCATGGGTTCATTGGGATCATTGTGAATTTTCATAACGAGCTTATAATTTTCTTTTGTTTGCACTAAGCTCAATGGAAAATGTACATGATGAGTCATTGTCTATGAATTACATTGCCCATCTCATTATTTCTAACCGGAATAGAGGTTCTAAATTATTCATCACATTTTCTAACTTTGGATTTTAAAAGGTTTGAATAACTGATTATATGGTGCTACCAAAAAGTGTGTTCATTAACTCTCCAGAATGTACTGTAGCTGCCAGCAGCTGGATTGAAGGCCTGAGAAAAGCTACGTTCTTCCCCTGATATAAATGACTAATGTTAAAGATCCAGAAAGCACTCATTTCCCTTCACTTTCCTTGTTTTTGTTTCTTTACGTCTTATTATTCCCTCAAACTATCTATATTTATTTCATGATTAGGCTGATTTTCCTTTAAGAAATCTGACAGATCTGAATCTGTCAAGGCCAATTACTTTTCATAATGAGTATCATCCAAGTAGTGGCTGTGATTATTGATAAATTAACAAATGTAAATTGAGATTTGACTGCTTAACTGTCAATATCAAATATGCAAACAAAGTTATGAATCTTTTTCAGATATCACTGCAATTTCTGAATAAATTACAATGACTTTGTCCATAGTTTAAAATAAGATACATGCATGTCACTAATGCCTGAACTGTGTTTGTTCAAATAATAAATGTAACGATTTAATTCAGTGTTTGCAAAAATTTATTAAACTCTTTTTAACAGTTTCATGAATAAGGAGGCAGGGGACTGTATTGAGAACTCTACCCTATTCTTACAATTTCCAAGAGTATAAGCATCCATGCTCCTTCCATTGTTGGACAGACCCTGTTAACAGGTGTTCATTCATTCTACCATTCACTGTGGGACAGCAGAACATTGGAATCTTGTGCACGAACTGAAGTCACAATTTCATCCGATCTCCTTGTCCAGCCAATACAAGTAAATAATGGAGATTACATCATCTCTCTGTTATTCACCCGTATGATTAGCATCTCCATGGCATCGACTGGAAATTTGTGGCTCACAGTCGCAGGAATTTTGACAGATTCCCTGCCCTTTAAGAAACGTTGTTGAATTATTTTTCATCTCTAAAGTAAATATTGCCCATGTGTAGTGCATTTGAAATCAATCCTGAAGCATGAGAATAGTGTTATGATTATTAAAATATGTAAATGATTTATCTATTGTACCATTGATTGGGCATATTTAAATTTTGCCACGAGTTGGCTATGTGTCAAATTTCAGGAACTTTTATGGAGGATTTCTCTCTGTAAGCTCTAACAAATTATCTCACAAAATTCATTGCTGCTCACCTCATGACATGCACACTATACCTCTTGGCAAGGATGTTCCCAATGGTGGGGGAGTCCAGAAGCAGGGTTTAAGGATAAGAAATAAACCTTTTCAGACTGTGGGCTTATGGAACTCACAACCATTGAAAGTAGTTAAGGCCAGAACATTATGTGCTTTTAAGAAGGAAATCGATACAGCTCTTGTGGCTAAAGGGATCAAGTGGTATGGGGGGAGAACAGGATTTGGACATTCAGCTCAATGAGCAGCCATGTTTATAATGAACGGTGGAGCAGGTTGAAGGGTCAAGTAGCCTACTGCACTTATCTACTCTATTTCTAGTGGCTTAAGTACTCAACACTGCCAAGATTCTCCAAAGCCTACTGCGTGGCTGCAACATTGACCATGTGAAGGGGAAATGACATGAAGTGATATGATCTGTCACAAATTGCATCTGTAACAGCCTTAATACATTTATTGGTTGAAGATTGAGAGATCCCACACAGATTCTCAGTGGATCTTTGTAAGCAGGCTGTGGTCTATATATTTAGCACATCTCCTACCTTGATGTTGAGTGGGTTAGGATGGCCACCTTCGGGACAATTAGATAATATAATTCTTTGACTGTGTCTTAGGATATCCTCTCTTTTTGCCAACAATGGGCCTTATTCATCTGGAGGAAGTAACATTGATGATGATAGATTTGGGCTTCTGTACTTCATACGCATCCCAAAGCAACCTTCAGCTGCAAATTTCAATATGTGGAGACTGTTCAGCAACTGGAGGTCGCAGTTGGTCATGGGCTTGCTTGTACTTTTGTTCTTCTACAATTTCTCTGTGCCTTAATTGCATCATGGCCACAGTGATGACAACTTGTGCTGTGGATGAATTGATTTGCATGGTTCCCCAATGAACCTACATGGGGAATATCAGAGGAACAGGTGCTTGGCAATGTGAGCTGTCAGCATACACATCACACACAAATGATAGCTTTGCGTGGTCTTGAGTGGACATGGAGGAGTTTCACAAGGCAGACTATTCAATGCCTGTTACATGGATCATTGACATAGTAGACCTTGTCATGATGTATGCAACGCAAGCCACATTGTCAAATACAATTGTAGTTTTTAAGTGCAGTACGAGTATTGAATCATTCTCTATGTATGCACATCACACAAGAAAGGCAGTATTACAAATAAGAGCATATAGGTCAAAGCTACATTTCAAGATGAGAGAAAATCAGCTCCATGACCTTTGGAGACTTTGAGACCTTGCATTGTCTTTGCAAATTGTGACCCATGGGGGAATTGTTTTAAGATTGCTGGAATTACTTCTGCTTCACTGAAATAACTATGATCAATTTGTAATGACATGGTCAAGACTGCTTGTGGCCTGGATTTGTATTCAATGTAAGTGGTCACTGCATAAGTTTCATTTTCAGAATTTTATGATTACCGATATCTGAAACAACAGCAAGCCATCATTCCTAGGTGTCGTAGTAGCGTGAACTGCCAGTGGGGAACTTCAAGCCAGTGTCTACAGAAAAACAACACATACAGACCAAATACTGAACTACAGAAGCAATTGCCTCAACACCTACAAATGAAGTTGCATTAAAACATTATTTCAATGAGCCACCACACACTATAGCACAGAGGAACTATGCAGAGCAGAGGAAAACAATCTATACAGTGTATTCAAAAAGAACAGGTACCCAATGAAGACAGACCATGGATTTCTAAGTTACAAACCCCAACAAGCAGACAAAACACGTCCAGAAACCCTAGCCATTCTCCCCTACATCAAAGACATCTCAGAAATGACTGCCAGACTACTCAGACCTCTTGGCATCATGGTAGCCCACAAACCCACCAACACACTAAAACAGCAGCTAATGAACTTGAAAGACCCTATACAGACAACAAGCAGAACTAATGGCATTTACAAAATTCCTTGCAAGAACTGTAACAAATATTACATTGGACAAACAGGCAGAAAACTAGACACCCAGGATACATGAACATCAACGAGCCACTGAAAGATATGGTGAAAGTGAGGACTGCAGATGTTGGAGATTAGAGTCAAGATTAGACTGGTGCTGGAAAAGCACAGCAGGTCAGGCAGCATCAGAGGAGCAGGAAAATTGATATTTCGGGCAGGAGCATTTCATTAGGAATGAAACCTGAATCCTGAAGAAGGACTCCTGCCCTAAACGGCAATTTTCATGCTCTTCGGATGCTGCTTGACCTGCTGTGCTTTTCCAGCACCACTCTAATTTTGACTCTAATCTCCAGCATCTATAGTTCTCACTTTCGCCTAGTTGATTTTAACCTTACTGCGAATCCTCTTGCAAGGATGCCTACCTTGTAGAAGTTCTTCTTGATCTCAGTGAGTCTCTCTCTCTCTCTCACTGCAACCCCCAGGTCGTCTCCTCTACTCTGAAGCTCTTCAACTATGTGCTGAAACAGACTTGTTACCACAGCTACATCTGCTTCCTCAGTACCTGCCTCTGCAACCAACTGATTCCACATGGACTCCGGATGACATTCAAACCAGCACAGTTTGGATCCGAACAGGACAACCAATACAGACAACAAATTCAAAACCACCAGCAACGGTTCTCCTTCACATTCCTCTGCTCCACACTCGCAGCCATGCGCCGCCACCTAACCTCTCTACAGTCAGCTATGCCTCAATTGAGGGCCACAATCTCTCAGAATTGCAAAGGACCCCTTCTGAACTATATCCTAAGAAGAATTCATACTCTCAACATTTCTACACCATTTCAAACATCAAAGACTGTAAGTACAACAAACTTTTATATACCCACAAAAAGACATGACCCACTCTCACAAGTACCCTTGCATACAAATGAGGAAGGACATCACTTTGGCTGAGACAGGACAAGCCAAACAGTGACATGTACAAGAATTTCTAGAAGCATGACATTCTAACTGAAATGCTATCAACGAACACATTGACTTGGATCCCATTTACCACCCACTGAGAAAAAGAATAGGAAATGACGCCACCACAGGAAATGATGTCACCACAGGAAATGACATCACCAATTCAAGGAAACCTTACTACATAAATAGAAAGCAGGCTGTGCTAGAAGTGCTTCATCCGGAGGCTCAGTGATGATGTTATCTAGTGTGGTGACGAAACATCTGAACATCAACCTTCCAGCTCAGCGAGCAAACCTACATCCAGAACCTCAACCTGAGCTACAAATCTTCTCAAAATTCGCTCATGTAATTGCCTCTTGAAGGGCTTTACATTGTTGACAAAGTGGACACAGCAAAAAACACTTAGATCTGCCTACACCGGGTGTGGTGACAGCCTTTTTCATTTGCATTCTGCACTTGTGATTCAGATGAGGATGGAAGGCAACACAGGTTCCACTTTGTGAAGTGAGTCACATGTTCAGTCTGTTAATTTCAGTGACCGCTCCCCAGCAAAACAATGTCCTGCTCTTTTTGCCCTTGCAATTCCTGTTAATGGCATCAACACATCTACACATCCCCACCCAATCATTTAATCTAAATCTTTGTCATACCAATCATCATGATACCTCTCCCAGAATTGAAGTCAGGGTGATTATCAATAACTACTCCCCCTCCCATCTTACTTTGCTACAAAAACCCATGTCCTTCAAAATACATTCATTTCCTTTCATTAAATGTTGTGATTCCCCCCCACCATCAAAATGACTGTCCTTTCCGCATCCTAGCATCCAATCTACAATATCCACAGTTGACTTCCCCATCTTTCTTACCACACCAGTGGTCGCTGAACCCACTTTCAGTGAGCACAACTCAGGAACAATCTATGGCCCAGACCCTGACTGATGAGTGAGCAGAACCCTGACAGATCTCGGTGTGACTCCCTGACTGATTGATTGCATTGGGCCTGCAAGGCAGAACATGGCCCATTCCAAGACTGTACTGATACAGAAAACCAAACCCTGGCCACTCCAAATGGCCAACTAACTGCGTCAAAATGCCTATTTTGACATTCAATATGGCCCTTGACTGACTGTGATGGAACAACAGTCTGCTTTGAGCTGATTGAGTGAGAACTACTCCCCTTAGACTTAGAGAAATGGCCATTTGATTGAAGCACATTCACTACATTTACTACTAAAGCATTTGCTGGAGGTGTGATATTGTCATAGCATGTTGCCATACAGTAACATGCCAACCCTGTTCATTGCTGGCAAAAATGAAAAGAGGAGAAAGTGAGGACTGCAGATGCTGGAGATCAGAGCTGAAAATGTGTTGCTGGAAAAGCGCAGCAGGTCAGACAGCATCCAAGGAACAGGAGAATCGACGTTTCGGGCATAAGCCCTTCTTCAGGAATGATCCCTTGTGGTTCATCCCTTGTGTTTGGAGGGTTCCTAGGCAGAAGGGATGAACTCAGATTTCTCCAGTTTCCTCATTTCCCCTCCACCCACCTTGTCTCAGTCAAATCCCTCGAACTCAGCACCGCCTTCCTAACCTGCAATCTTCTTCCTGACCTCTCGGCCCCCACCCCACTCCGGTCTATCACCCTCACCTTGACCTCCGTCCACCTATTGCATTTCCAACGTCCCTCCCCCAAGTCTCTCCTCCCTACCTTTTATCTTAGCCTGCTGGACACACTTTCCTCATTCCTGAAGAAGGGCTTATGTCCGAAACGTCGATTCTCCTGTTCCTTGGATGCTGCCTGACCTGCTGCGCTTTTCCAGCAACACATTTTCAGTAAAAATGAAAAGAGGCCTTGCTTTATGTCTGAATGAAAAGACAAGACAAGATAGAAGTTCTGTGAACCGTAAATTCTGAATCAGGCACCAAAGTGACAGCAGAGCAATTATTTTGGAGCCATCAGGTACCCACTCTGACTTTCATATCAGGAATTATCAGCAAAAGTACTTTTAAGATGACACTGTGCAAAGTTTAATACATTTTTATATCCTTAATTTTGTTATTCACTTGTGAGACATGGGTGTTGGCAGTTGGCAGCATTCATTGTGTAGCCCTCATGTGCGTTTGTAGATATATCATACTTTTGGTAGTTAGATATATTTGCACATTTAAAATCTTTTGTTAATAATCTTTTGATCCTTCCATGCGTAAGATTCAGATTTCTTGTTGATTTTTCTGACTCCAATGACTAATTCTTTTATTGAATTTGATTTTGAAACATTATCCTAACACCATAATTACCAGACTCCTTTCTTTACATATCTTCTTGCTATATCATTCTTGCTACTGAAAAGGTTAATAGAGAACATTTAAATACAGATTGAGTATTTAAGTAGATGGTAAAGAGCCAGGCCAGGGAGTGATTTATCGAGAGTTGAGGACAGCTAGACAACACAATCAGAAAAAGATGAGGAGGATATTGGGTGGATATAAACAATACTTGAAATAGCAACTATGGAAAATGAATAAGTTAACATTGAGATGTCTGGTAAACATAAAATGTGAATGATTAGGTTATGAATTTGGTGTTTGACCAGGAGTGAAAAAAAATTATGACTTGTGGATTTTTTTCCAGAACTTAGTCTCAGATTACAGAGGCTCCTTCTCCTGGGGTTTGGATGCATAGACAACCATAAACTGTACCTGAGTCTCCTGGTGTCTTGTTAATTTAAATGACAACACTACCCATCATAGTTACATGATATGGTCCCCACTGGTTAATTATCTCATTCAAAACAGGCACTTAACATTTATTTTTCAAGGAAAAATATGTGGATTACTCAAGTGTGGGGACACAGACGTAGAGCTGTGCCAAAGTATTAGACCACCTTTGTTTCTGAATCTGTTCTGCGATCAGAAAGTTAATTACAATGGTGCTGCATGGTGACCAAGCTGCCCACTCAGTAGCAGAACAGATGGTTAAACAGTATCAAGTTGAAGAATAAACATAATATTTACAAACGTGAAAACATGACTGGTAATATTCAGACACAGTTTCAGTACCAAACTAACCTGGCTGGAAAAAGGCTCGCCTTTATTGAATTTTAATGATAGATAAACATTTGTAACATTATGTTCACTGTTCATCCTGTTAATTGCAATATACCAGATGGATGCAGACTGCAATGTAATACCAATTCACTGACATTTCTAATCCTATTTCTATTTTGTTGGCAAGATGTTACAATTCTGCAACATAAGACACCAAAACCTGATTGATAATCCAATTGGTCTGAAGAGAGTTGGTTTGTATTTGTCAGTAGACCTAAGGCACTTCGATTTCAAAGTATTTAACTCCTCTCAACTTTTTTGAGGAAAGCAAGCATTTTAATGATTCTCAATATAATAGAACATTAATTTAAATGCTAAAAAAGTAACATTGCTGACAGTCAAAAGATTTTACAGATTTAGGGATCATGCAAACATATGGATAAACTGTGTAAAGACCCAGTTGATGTATACATAACCTAATACACATAATGCTAAAAGTATTAAAAATGGATAGTGTGAAATAGCTTATCATTGCTCAAAAAAGAATGGGACAGCAATAAGTAATAAATAGGTTCTCAGACACAGCAAGCACTATTTTGTTTACCGATTGATTTCTGAGCAACTTGTGTTGTTAATTATATTTCACCAACAAGAAGAATCCAGCAATTGAATTTTAATTAATTAATTAACAAGAATTTTAAAGTTTTTTAGCTGGTTCATTAAATTGGTTTTGAAATATTAAATATGAGCATTTTCTCTCAGCTACAACATTGTGCCTTTTCCCAATAAAGTTTTAAAATAAGAAATTAAATATGAAGATATTATTTAAACAAGACTTTATAGACTGATGCTTGTTTTGATGATGTTAGATAATGCTGAAAATCACAGTATGGACTCAATGGCACAACAATACATATTGTCAACCACACATTTTCCTTTGCATTAGTTACAAATAAATGATAATGATGTTGGTAAAAGATTATTTCGTGCCAGTACTCTTTGCAAGTGAGCCGTGACCATAAGCAGTGACCAAAATTGCCTTTGGATAATGGTGATGTTTTGAATGTGAGAATGACCATTAGATGTACAATAATTCACAAAAGAAGCATACAGACCATAGAAATAACTTCCCTATGACCTTTAATACATGTGCTTCAAATTAAAAAGCACTTTATTGGCTATGACACACTTCAAGGCATCCTGAGATCATGAAAGATCCTATACAAACACAATTCCATGATTTATTTACTCTAGGGAGGCAATGATCGCATGATTCAGCCTATGTCATTATTAGTGAAATTATCCTACAATTAATGGGGGAAAAATACTAATTTAGCAAGAAAAGGGAGAGTGTATATTCAGGATTACAAATCGCTGAATAACATAATATAAACCATGCCAGTGTTTTTTAAAACATTCTCTCTTGGTTCACTTTTGCCAATTTCTATTTTTTCCCTTTTAAATCTCTTTGTAGCACACTCTATTTCTTGCTATACTATAAACATGAAATCTGAAGAATCATTTGTAGAAATTGTGTGCAATGTTTAGTATTGATCATGTATGATTAATATCACGGTGGAATTTAATCATGTTTTTTGTTACTTACTTTAAATTTTTTTGGAATTTGTGGAAATTATGTTCAATAATTGATGTCTAGTATGAAACTGGGCTCCCTCCTCACACCCCATGAATGAGTTTCAATTTTCTTTTGTCAAAATACCTGTGAAAGCCACTTTTAAAGATAGTTTTAATCAGACCACCAACTGCCAGTACCTTCCCACACTCCCAGAAATTATCACATCCCTCATGCCTGATAAGTCACAATTTATGAAGTCAGTATTCAATCAACATAAAAATAAATTATGTAAGTCTTTGAGTCCAACCCTTCCAATGGAATGTTGAAATGTTTTTGTTGAAAATGCAAGAAACAAGCAATTTTTCTGAAATTACAGAAATAACCAATGTACCACTAAGGGGAATTTTTTTGTTTCGGTGCATGCTTCTCTCTAGATATTTGAAGCAAAGAGTTGGGCAGACTGATAACGTTGTTTGAATCTCCCATATTCACACTCCCACCGTGCTACATTTTACACTGAGAACAGAAAATTGTAAGCATAAAGCATGAATAGCGAACAGAATTGTCAAATTGCACCTTAAACTTCATAAATATTTCTCTGACACACGACATGTACAACAGTGATTTCAACTGACGCATTCTCCATCAAGAAACAGCCTGCTCTACCCTTCAACATTTAAGGTTCCACTGTAAGAGTATATTTAGAGGGCACTGCGCAATTTTCTAGGTGTTCTTATTAACTTTGTTTCCCTTGACCAACAATCAGAAAAGCATCGTATGTCCACTTGTGTAGCATTGTTGATACGTATTTACATAACAGTAGTCAATATGCTTTTAAGTAATTAGTTGTATCAAGTATTTTCGTACGTTTGGATGGATTTTGTCACAATTTTCACATTCAACTTTAACATGGGTTTTAATTCTATTATTTATTCAGAAATATGTCAGGACTGTTTGAGGTATTCAATTGGAAATGAAGTTCAAGCAAGGAAAACTGATTCACTTAGATGCAATGTGAATTATCACTATAGAATAAACATCACATGATTCATTAGTAGTTCCAATAATTAAAGTAATTTGCAATTCTTGAGCAGAAAAAGAAAAGGAGTCTGGCTATGTAGACATAAAACACAGGATAGTTTAATGTCTTCAAATAATTTCAGACGTTACTGGTGAAACATTGCAATTATTTAAGGTTCTATGCATTCTGTAATCAAATCGTTGTGATATATTTTCCCTAGCTCTGTACTTATGGGTTATATCAAAATCCTGGAGTTCACATACTCTTTGTTAGATGTCCATTTGGCAGCAGCCATGGGTTTTGAATAGAGATGGATTCTGATTGGCAATCTCAATAGCTGACCACTAGCTGTCCCCACGCAGGATTCCCACTGCCAGGATCATGATTCCAAGGCAGATAGACATTGAGATCAATTGCTTTGAAGACCCATTGATGTCCTTGGAATTGCCTGATTGAAGCGTGGCTCAGCAGTGCTTTCTGAATAAAAAAATGATCGTAAGGGTCTTTTGGACTCTCCATCTGCTAGGTTGATCTTGAGCAGAATATGTTGTGCTGTTGCTTCCTGTTAAGTCAAAAATAATTTATGCTCTTCTGACACCACCAATGTCTTTTAAACAGGGAGCAGGTCCATTCATTATGTTAGTTCTCCATCTCATGTGAATTCTTCACATCATGTCAGCATTCCTTGCTTGTATTTCATTTCCACATAATATCTCTGCTAACAAAGTAGGTGCCATGGGGCAGGTTAGAATAGTTTGAGAAGATTAATTGAAGTGGTTTGTGATCAGACTCTACCATCACTTGTTTTCTCTAAAAATGATACTCGCTGAAATGTTCAGAAGGAAAGACAATATCCAAGCACTTTCTGTCAATGTTTTAATACATACATGGGATGTGGGCATCACTGGTTGACTCAGCATTTGTTTCCCATCCCGAGTTGCTCTTGACATTGTAGTGGTGAGTTGGCTTCTTGAACTGCTGCAGTCCTTTTGGTGTAGGCATGTCAACAATATTGTGAGTAAAGAAATCCCAGGATTTTGACTGAGTGACACTGAAGGATCAAAGATATAGTTCTAAGGCAGGACAGTGGCTTGGAGGGGAACTTGCTAATGGAAATGTTCCCATTCATCAGCTATCCTTGTCCTTCTAGATGTAGTGGTCATGGACTTTGAAGGTACTGTTTGTTTAAGGAGGATTAGTGGATTTCTGCAGTGCATCTGGTACACACTGATGCTCCTGAGTGTTGGTGATGGAGGCAGTGAATGTTGTGGACGTGGTGCCAATCAAATATGTTGATTTCTCCTAGATTGTGTCAAGCTTTTTGAGTGTTGAAGAACTACTGATCTAGGCCTATAGAGAGTATTCCATCACATTTCTGACTTGAGTCTTGTCAATGTCAATATGCTTTGTGGATCAGAAGTTAAGTTACTCACCACAGCATTCCTAACCTCTTGTAGCCATTGCATTTATATGGCTACTTTCATTTTTAGTCAATGGTAATCCCTGGCACATTGATAATGGAGGATTCTGCAATAGTAATGCAACTGGATGTCAAGAGGCAATGTTTTGATTCTCTCTTATTCGAGATCTACTCTTAATGTTATTCCATTTGAATTAATTCTTCAGATGAAAACACAATGGTAGTCTTTGCTGGGTGAGGGCTGCTTCAGTGGAATCAGATTAGAAAGTGAGTACATTGTTGACATGACATTACCTCAGTACTGGCATTGTTGTCATTAGTTATTTGATGCATGTAAAAACTGTTTCCTGTTCTGTGCCTCATTGACATTGCATGTGTATTGCAGTCGGCTTGATTAATATGCTGTTCATACTCTGGCAACAAGTTGGGTATGAACTTGAACATTGCCTCTTGACATCCAGTTGCATTACTATTGCAGAATCCTCCATTATCAATGTGCTGGGATTACCATTGACTAAAAACGAAAGTAGCCATATAAATACAATGGCTACAAGAGGTTAGGAATGCTGTGGTGAGTAACTTACCTTCTGACTCCACAAAGCATATTGACATTGATAAGACTCAAGTCAGAAACATGATGGAATATTCCCTACATGCCTGGATCAGTAGTTTCTTCAACATACAAGAAGCTTGACACAATCTAGGATAAATCAACTTCACACCCACAAACATTCACACATTGATCAGTTGCTGAATCTCTGCTATCATTTGCATTATACCAGAACCAGAGTAAATTATTTTCGTTGTCAAAACAATGTTGTATTTGTGGTCTCAATCATCATTAGTTTTCTCCCATTTAGCTTTTGTCTCAGCTGGTGAGCTGCATCTGCCAGTCTTGCTGATTTCTGATCATGATCTGTACTGGCTTCATCCAGCATGTCTCCACAGTCATCAAGGAACAGATCGTTCATGATCACTTTCACTCCTGGAAGATCATTGATTAAATTAGGGTGCTTGCACTGACTCTTTTTCCAAGCAATAGAAATACAAAACTTATGCAGCCATCTGTACCTCCCAAGTGATGTTCAGAACATAGTCAGAAAACTGTTACTTTCATTCAACTTCACTAGGTGTTTTCCAACCTGCGCATCTAACTTACTAAAGACCTAAGTTATGGCAAGTTATGGCGGAACCTCTTCAGTGTTTGGCATCTAGGGAGGAGTTCGAGGAGTTTTTAATTAGTAATGAGTTAAAGGGATATGACAGCTGGCCTAAAGTAGAGTTGAGGCTGAAATGAGATCAGCCATGAAAGTATTATATGTCAGAGCAGGTTCAAGGAGCTGAATTGCCTACTCCCGCTCCGAGTTCTATGTTCTTATGCAGGAATTAGATCTCTTCAAAGCTTTATTAAGGTACTTTGGATCTATGCAGACTCTCAGCTTTCCAGGTTGCATCACTGCTACCCTGGGTGCTAATCCAGTCTGTCAGAGTTCTCATTTTCTTGATTAGTCCCATTTTTACTAGTTTCTCTATCTTTTATTTCAGGCTGGATTGCAAGGCAGTTGGAACATCCTTAGTCTCACATTCTCATCAATTTTCAGATGATGTTCACCTGGAAGACAACCAAGATGTTTGAAAAGACCTTTGTAATCTCTTAGGATCTGTTCAGCAGTCAATGACTTTGTGTCTTGGAAAATACTTCAAATTTCTTCCATTACTTTTTACTTGTTACAGCTTTTTACTTGTTACAGCTGAGATGAGGGGATTTTGCTGGGAACTATTATGTGGAACTGAAGATCTTGTTATTTTTTCATTATATTGGACTCTCAAGTTAACTTGTCGTTCTGGATGAGTACTGTTCTATCATAGGGTCTCAACTTTACCTTTGACAGCTTCATTTTTCTGTTACTGTCTTGAGCAACACGACACATTGAGGCTCATGCAGTACCAATGTCTCTCTGACATCTTTTTATTTACTTTTAAAGGTATCAGAGTTCACTTGAATACGTGAGTATAGTGTACAAAGGGTTTTTCTTTTCTGTTGCAAATCAGCACATTGCAACGAAAGCAGCTCAGTTGTTTTGGCAGGCATGTCCTACCCAAATGTGCCTGCTGTTGTAACTCGACCTGATTTTAGATGAGGCCAAGGAGAAAGTGTCTGTTGAACTATTCCACAAACAAGGATATGGATAATTCACTGGCAATATTTATTGAATGTATCAAGAAAAGCAGCAATGGCTCTTTTTTCTTCTTTTCTTGAGAAATGGTATGGTAGCTCCATTTTCACTGATATATTTCAGCATTTCTCGGCTTGTGACAGCATTTCTTGAAGCCCTTTGCTGCTTGCCTGGCCATCTCTTTCTTTCCTCCACCTTATATTTCTTGTATTTGCTTCCAAAACCACGATTTCTCAACTGCCCAAACACACTGGCCAATTGAGAACCATGTCACGGTCTAGTCATTAAGTTTTAAATGGCAAGTCTTAATAAAACTCTGAGAAAAGAATATATTGGTTGAAACAGAATTGCTCCAAATACAGAAACATTCCAGTAGAAAGAACAGGTACCAGGGAAATGCAATTAAAATTTCACCTGCTCTTCTGCCTAAATCCAAATTAGACTTCCTCTCCCAGAAACACTTCCTAGCGAAAATCTCCTATTGACAGATGTCTGAATGTACTGTATTTCACGTTGAAGAACAATTATTCTTTACCTCTGTCTCACTTGAAAGTAATTTGTTTTAGAAAAATATGAGTCTTCTCACTGATGTATTTAGTGACACTGAAATATATTTACTTTTCAAGTTATCGAGTTTTGATTTCCCTCTAGAAAAAAAGGGAAATTAAATCTGGATACATGGCAGCCTTTCTTTTCAGTTGTGGAAGCAGATGTTTAAATCAATTGACATATTATTGCAGTAAGGAAAAATAGAGGAGGAAGGTGTTGAATTAGTCTTCATAGTGATAAAAAAAAAGCAGCAGTGAAGCGTTGACCCTTTTCCTGTAGGGAATGAAATGGACCACAAACAATGGACACTTAGTTCCTCTGAAAGCAGTGGAGAACAGCTGATATGATGCCATTTTTTAAGAAGCAAAAGAAGTGAAACTATCACTGTATTCTAACAGATGAAAGGCTAAACAGACAATCAATTTTTCAATGTATAATTTCAGTTACATCACACTGTAAATTTTTGCTATAAGTTCTGTGTTACGATCGAGCCCTCCACAATCACCTGATGAAGGAGCATTGCTCCGAAAGCTAGTGTGCTTCCAATTAAACCTGTTGGACTATAACCTGGTGTTGTGTGATTTTTAACTTCATTTTTAAAGAAGGATGGATGGGGATAAAATAAGGAATTACAGACCAGTAGGTTTCACATCAGTGATAGGGAAACTGTTGTGCAAACTCCAGAAGGACAGAATTAATCTCCACTTGGAGAGGCAAGATTTCATTATGAATGTCAGCAAGGCTTTGTCAGAAGGACAAAGTTAAAAATCACACAACACGAAGTGATTGTCCAAAAGGTTTATTTGGAAATACCAGCTTTTGGAGTGTTCATCCTTCATCAGGTTACCTGATAAAGAAGCAGTGCTCCGAAAGCTAGTACTTTCAAATAAACCTGTCGGACTAGAACCTGGTGTTGTGTGATTTTTAACTTTGTCCGTCCAGTCCAGCACTAGCTCCTCCACATCTTGTCAGAAGGAGATCATGCCCAACAAAGTTGATTGCATTTTAAGAGGAAGTGATCAGCTGTGTAGATAAGGATAGTGCAGTATACATGGAATAAATGGATTTCGAAAAAGCCTTTCACAAAGTCCCACGTGGGAAACTGTGGGGTCCAGGATAACTTGACCTCATGGATTCAAAACTGGCTTATTGGTTGGATTTAGACGGTGGTGGTAGAATGTTGCTTGTGTGACTGGAGTGAATGCCCAGTGCCATACCATATGCATTGTGCTGGGTCCTTTATTGTTAATGATGTATATACACATGAGAATCTGGGGTGATGATAAGTAAGTCTGCAGATAACATAAAGCTTGGACAGATGGTTATTAGTGAAGATGAAGGTTTTGAGTTCTAGGAAAACATAGATGGGTTGTTCAAATGGGCAGATTAGTGACAGATGGCATTTATCCCAGTAAATATGAGGTGATGCACTGTGGAAAAAGTAACAAGACAAGGCAGTCTTTGATGAATGGCAGGGCACCAGGAAATTCAGAGAAGCAGAAGGTCATTGAGTTGCTTATCCACAGATCCCTGAAGGTGGCAGGATAGGTTAATAAGGTGGGTAAGAAGGCAGAAGGGACACAAGAATAGCATCGATTATAAAAGCTGGGAGGTTATGTTGGAGTGAACTAAGTCATAGTTGGAGTACTGTGTACAGTTTTTGTTGCCAATTATAGAAAGGATGGGTTTGCACTGAAGCGGGTGCAGAGAAGATTCACCAGCATGTTGGCCGTGTTGGAAGAGTTCAGTTACGTGGAGAGGTGGATAGGCTTAGGTTGTTTTCTCTAGAGCAGAAGGTGTGCCTGATTAAGGATTATGTAATTATGAGGGGCATGGACAGGTTGGATGGGAAGCAGCTAATCTCTTTAGTTGAAGGGTCAATATATCGGGACATAATTTTAAGGTGGAGGTCTGGAGGTTTAGAGGAGATTTGTTTTCATCTGGAGGGGGTGTTAGAATCTGGAATGGATTGCCTTAGAGGGCAGTAGAGATGGGAACCTGATAACCTTTAAAAGAAAAATGGATGAGTGTTGTCATGGAAATGTCATAATATTCAAGGCTAGATCAGTTAGCACAGACTCAATGGACCAAAACACCACTTCTGTTCTCTATGACAAGAGTGAGTCACCATAATTATGACACAATTACCATCACTTCTCTCATCCAGTATCTCCCCTGTGCAGAATTCACAAGTCACAGAATTTTATCAGTTCAGTAGAAGGCCATTTGATGCATTATGTCTGCACTGGCTTTCCATAAGCACCAAGACAAAGTGCTATTCTCCCACCTTTTCGCCATAATGCTGCACATTATCCCAATTTAAACAATCATCTAATGACTTTTTGAATGCCTCATTTGAAACTGACTCCATCACATGCCAGGCAGCGCATTCTAGACCAAATCACTTCGCTGTGTGAATGAGATTTTTTCTCACATTATGTTTACTACTTTTGAGAATGATTTTAAATTGGTACAGTTTTGTTCTCAATCCTTTTATGTTTCTCTCTGTCTACTATGTCCAAAGCTTTTATGAAAATTTCCATCAAATCTCCTCAGCCTTCTTTTCTCCAAGGAAAACACTTTCAACTTCACAAATTTATCTTCATAACAGGAGTTTTTCATCCCTGCAACCATTCTTCTAAGCCACTCCTGCACTTTCTGGAATATGCTCACATTCTTCCTCAATTGTGTGACATCCAAACCAGTCTACAGTATGGCAATCAGCTGGGGGTTCAGCACAACTTCCTTGTTCTTATATTCCATGCTACTATTAATCAAGCCTCTGATACTGCATGCCTTATCAAGCACTCCCTCCCCTCCTATCCTACCACTTTTCATGACATATTCATTACACACTCAGGTCTCTTTGCTTCTACACACCCTCTAGAGGAGTGCCCTTTATTTTATACCATCCCTTCTTGTTCCTCCCACCAAAATGTATCACCTCATACTTCTCCATATTGAACTACAACTATCACCTACTCCCAAACTTCACAAACTTGTCAGCGTTCTATTGAAATTTTAGACTGTCCTCATCACAGTTTATAATGCTTCCAAGTTTTATATCATCCACAAACTTTGAAATTGTCCCTACATATTAAGATCAGATCATTAATATATCAGGAAAAGTAAGAGACCACCACAGAATTCCACGACAAAGCTTCCTCCTCTCTGAAATATATTCACTAACAAGTATTTTCTGTTTCTTATCACTTAACTAATTTTACATCCTTGCTGCTATTGTTGTTTTTATTCCATGAGCTATAACATTTCTTACAAGTCTGTTTTGTGGCACAGACACATATTGAATGCCTTTTAGAAGTCTATATACACCATAGTAGTAACATTAACTTCATAATAGTTTTAGGAAGACTTTTGAGAAGCTCTTAAATATGTCAAAATTAACAAACCTCAATATCCAGTTAAAATACTATAAGTCTCTTCATAGTTCATAAATCTGCCAAAATAAACACAACTTCAACATCCATTTTCTTAAAATAACCAAACTCTTCTTAAGACATCATATGTCTGTTAAAATAAACAAACATTACTTTAATGTGCAGCTAAAAATCTCTTTAAGATCATAAATCTGCAAAATAAGTTAACAAAGAGTCATCGAGTTAAACACCTTTGGTTCAACTCATCTATGCAGACCAGTTATCCTAAACTGATTTAGTCCTGTTTGCCAGCATTCAGCTGATATCCCTTAAAATCTTTCCTATTCATGTACTCATCCAGATGCCTTTTACATTTGGAATGGTACCCATCTCCACCACCTGCTCAGGCAGCTAGTTCCATGCATGCCACCCTCTGTGTGAAAAGGTTGCTCTCAAGTCCTCTTTAAATCTATCCCCTCTCAACTTAAACCCATGTCCACTAGTTTTGGACTCCCCTACCCTGGGAGAAAGACCTTATCGATTGCTAGCAGCATATACTACTGCAGCTAAGTAAAACTCATTTAGAGAGTTTAGAAATCAGTCAAACATTGATAATGAGATTCCATTGAACCAATGTGTCAACAAATTCTCCCAAACAGAATACAATAAAGCCTCTTAACACAGCCAGACATTCAGATATGTCAAATCAATAAAACAGACAAACAATTCAGAAGTAGTGAAAGTTCTGCATCTGTCAGAGCTTTGGAACAAACAAATTAACAACGGATTGAATTTCAAGGGAAAAACAAAATCACTGCTCTGGGCAGTTTTCATATCATCGTCACTAAGTTTTACTATTGTACAATGGAGAATAGAATTTTAATCTACTGAATAATATACTCCAATGTATCTGAAAATACTTCTCACAATGTTGTTCAGTCGCTTGTCAGCTTGCCATCCTGGGAAACATTATTCAATGGTCATTTACCTTTTCTAAACAAAGTTCTGCCAAAGTTCTGAGACCAGATTATCGGGATTCTATGATTCTGTGTACTTGCACTATAAAACACTTGCGATAAGTGTGGTGCTGGAAAAGCACAGCAGGTCAGGCAGCATCCGAGGAGGAGGAGAATTGATGTTTCGGGCATAAGCCCTGATGCAGGACTTACGTCTGGAACGTCGATTCTCCTCCTCCTCAGATGCTGCCTGACCTGCTGTGCTTTTCCAGCAACACACTTTAGGACTCTGATCTCCAGCAACTGCAGTCCTCACTTTCTCCTATAAAACACTTTGAAATGACAATAATGTCTACCCACTACCACCACCTTCTTCCTGCCACTCTGCTAATTCCACATCCACGTTACAATTTTCTTCTTAATTCCAGGGGCTTTTGGTTTCATGTCAAGTTCTTTTTTTTTGTGAAACTTTGTTGAATCCCTTCTCAAAGTCTGGATGTATTACACTCTCTTGAACAACCTTTCCTTTTATCTCATCAAATGAAATCAAGTTACCTAATCATGATTTTCTTTCAATAATCCACATTGATTATTCTTGATAATTCCCTGTTTTTAACATGTCAACAATAATATTCAACAACTTGTCCAATACTGATATTATGTTACCTGTCTTGTGGTTTCCTCATTTGTCTGACTCCTTTTTCTTGACTAGTTGTATTGATTAGTAGTCCTCCTCCTAACTATAGCTAAAACCATTGCGATTTCTAACTTCTTTTTCTCAGCATTCTCAGATGCATTTTGTGTGGACCAGGTCACTGAACTGCTTTCCGTAGTGCTAATCATTTTCAGTATATCCTCCCCATTTATGACTGCCCTGTTATTTAGTTTTCCTCTACTGGGTTCTTATTTGTCAAACACAACAGAGGAGAGAGTTAGAGAGGGAGAAAGAAAGAGTTTGAACTGGAAGAAATTATTCTAGAGTGCATCAGTCTTTCTGTGCAGGAATTTCAAGAATGCTTGCACACATATTGCTTGCAGGCTACAACATAATGATCCCAATTAAACTATGAGCTCCAGTCTACTGCGTCTCCATTGTTGAATTAGTCAGCGGCAAAAATATCAGTTTCAATTGATTTTAAATAACTTTCTAACTGCTTTTACAGCTGATTTTAATTTTTAATGTTGTCGTTGACTGACCTACAATGGTGCAGCACTATTCATCCAACTAAGGGTAAAGATCAGACTTGTTCACCTGACAGCTGTAATATTTAATAAAACTTGAAAAAAGTTCACCTTCAACAAATGTACTTCCTTCAACCACACACAAAATCGATTTAAAGTGGCTTGTGTCCATGAAATAAATCAATATTACTATGCATAATATATTTAATGTAGAAAACCTTCCAGGATGCCTCACAGAAATTGAACTAGTTTAAAAAGAGTGTTAGAATTAGGGGACATTATTTAAAAATAAGCACTCTCTACCCTGTGAAAATGAAAATGAGGGTTTTTTTTTCCACAGAGGACTGTCCAGAGGAACTCTCTTACCCAGAAAGTGGTGTAGTGGGGTCATTAATTACTTTTAAGGAAGAAGAAGACAGATTTCTGACTAACAATGGCTATCAGGGGTAGATGGAAATATGGAACTCAGGTTAGAATCCAATCAGCCATAAAATTGTTGAACGGTGGAGAAGAGACAAGGGCCTGAATGGCCTAAACCTCTCTTAAGTCACATATTTGCATGTTATATTGCATGGCAAGGAGCAAGATATTAAGTGTGATGATGTAAAAATATAGTGTTTTGTTTTAAAGAAAGGATTTGGAATTAAATATTGTAGATGCTACTCCCTGCTGCTACTATGTGTTGGTGGTAGAGGGGAAGATTTGTAAATGTGGAGCCAACCTAGTGACTGTTTTGTCCTGGTGGTGTCGAATTTCATGCAGCCAAGTGTGGATTGGTTCATCACACTCCTGACTTGTATCTTATAGATGGTGGACAAATGTTTGGGAGTCAGGAGGTGAGTTACTTGCAGCGATTCCTAACTTCCCATCTGCTCTTATAGCAACAGTATTTCTAGCTTTTGACCAATGGTGACTCACAGGATGCTCACATTGAATTCAATCTTAAACTACAACCTCATAGGCTGGTTTATCTCTCACTCTATCACCACCATCAAGCCTGGTTGAATGCAGGAGTGTATGCCAGGTATAGTACCAGACATACCTAAAAACGAGGTGTCAACCAGGTGAAGTTACCACACAGGTTACCTGCATGCCAAACAATGTAAGCAGTAAGTGATAAACAGAGCTAAGCAATCCTACAGTCCCAATACATCCACTTGTGGATAATTAAAGAAGTGGGAGTAGGCTTCAAAAATATCCTCATCCTCAATAAATAGGAGCTGAGCATATCAGTACAAAAGATGTGTCCAAATCATTTGCAACCATTTTCAGCCAGAATTGCTGAATGGCTGATCTAGCCTGATCATCTCCTGGTGTTTGTCGCATTACAAACATCAATCTACAGCTAATTTGGTTTACTCTACAAGATTGCAAGAAACGGCTGAAAGCATTTGATACTGGAGGGACAATGGGCAATACTACTAAGGATTTGAGCTCAAGAGTTAGCCATGCTTTTAGCCAATCTATTTCAAACTATCTACCACACTGGCAGCATCAGGAATGTAGAAACCTAACCAGGTATGAGAAATTACATGCTGCACAAGTCCTTGCCTCTCTTCTTCTTTTGTAGCCACACAATATAAGGCTGGTCTAGTTCAGTTTCTGGTCAACAGTAACCTCCAGAATGGGCTTCATGGATGGAAATGCTATTGAACCCCAAGGGAAATGGCTAGGGCAGCATGGTAGCTGAGTGGTTATCACACTTGCCTCACAGCGTCAGGGGCCTGGGTTCGATTCCAGTCTCAGGTGACTGTCCATGTGGAGTCTGCACATTCTCCCTGTGTCTGTGTGGCTTTCCTCCCACAATCAAAAGATGTGCAGCTTAGATGAATTGGCCATGTTAAGTTGCCCATAGTATTCAGGGATGTGTAGTTTAGGTGCATCAGTCAGTAGTAAAATGTAGGGGATTGGGTTTGGGTGGAATACTCTTTGGCAGGTTGGTGTGGACTTGTTGGGCTGAATGGCCTTTTTCCACACTGTAGGGATTCTCAATTTCCTCTTATTGGAGATGGTCATTTCCTAATGTTCATCTGTCACTTGTCATTTATTAAGATAATGCTGGACGTTTTTCAGGTCTTGTCACATGGAGACAAATGCTGCTTCTGGCAGGTCCTACCCTAAATGATAGCTGTTGCCCTGGCAGTGGCCAAAGCAGTCAATCTGATTTCTTGACCATACCAATTGACACGTTCTCAGCTGAAGATTGCCATGATTCTGACAGTGAGCAAGCACTGGGTATGCTTCTACATATTAGTTTCTTTGTTAGGGCAGAGATAGTTTTGTGTTCTGGTACATGACAATAGCAAATATTGCTTGATGTTGGTACCATTCCTGCGGTCTGACCTCACATTTCTGCAGTCTGACCTTTCGTGGTCTTGCACCATGTGACCCATAACTGACTGACTATGTCATCCATTAAAAGATGATGGGTAGGTTCTTAAGGCTGCAGTTCCAATCAAGATAACAAAAGAGAAGAAAAAAGAAACACAGCACTGGAACAGGCCTTTCGGCCGTCCAAACCTGCCCCAATCAACATGCCCTAACTGATCTAAAAAACAGAGAGCTGGCTCCAGCGAAGTAGGCCTGGAAGGCCCAATTTGAGTAGTTGGTTTGTCAGGCCAAAAGCATGAGAGTGAGGCCGTCTCAGAATGAAGGCATCTTCAGAAACATCAAAATATCTAAAATAAAGAGACTCAAAGTTGATGGAGCCAATAGTGTCTCTCAAGGATGAGTTTTATATGCAAATACAGCCTTTCATTCCTATGGCCCAGCTACTAGGGCATGAAGGCTTTTGCTCCATTAAACTTTTAATCCAAACCCAAGCCCATTAATCTGCCACTTGGAGTTTGTCTTCAAAGAGGCCCCAGACATTGCATTCTGCAGGTGTTTATTTCCAAATTGGCAAGAACCTTTTTGGCTCTACCCCAAGAATGACTTGGGTACTCACTGCTGCTTGTAGAAAGTCATTGCCGATGTTCAGCCAGCTTCAGCAACATTTCAATTAGGTGGCAACACCCACAACCTTGTTTCAGGTACTGGACTTAAAGTCGATCTTCACATGTGCAAGAAAACTTTACTCCTTGAACTCAAAGTCACAGTTCAAAGCATCTTAATGTTTGACATGCAAATCAAGGATTAACCATGAAAGAAAGGACTGACAAACATTTCATGCCACTCAACAGTACAAAGCACAGACCTCACCAACATCTTGTAAGTTTCTTTAATTTATTTTTGCTATTTGTTGATCAGGACTGATGTGAGGAATCACAGATATTTCGCCTGCCACAACCTTAGAACTGATTGCCCTTGCAAAATGTCTGAGAGAGAGAGAGAGAGAGAGAGAGAGTCATGCAAAAAAAATTAAGACATGATCGGTGAAGGAACAGAGAGAAAGGAGGAATATCAGGCAACCAATCAAAATACAGCAGGCTTGGGATGATTGGAAGATGAAGGGGGATTGATACGTAACAATAAATTTGGGTAAAATAATCAACAGATTAAGCAAATGTGAAAATGAAGTTAAAGAATAAACATGCCAATTGAGCAAAAATATTTTGAATTGCCTCATGGATGTTCTGAGTGGTGGACTCCCTTGTTTACACAATTGTTAAATAAATTTTGCTTTCTTTACTTATATCATTCATTGCCTCACATTATTAGTATCTGACAAGAGTATAAAACCATTTTGATCATTGCATGTAGGCATTCATTGCAAAGAAGATTAAAGCAATTGTTGCATAATTAAATAAGCATTTAAGTATGATTGAAATACATTTCTTTGTGTACAACTGATCTATTAAAGGACTATTATTGTTTGCTAACATTCCTGATGGTATTGGCCACTGCTAAAATTTGCATAATTAGCTTAGAACAGCAATTTTGGTACTATTTGTCGTAACTTGAAAGGATTTGGATATTTGAAATAATTCCAAAAATAGAAGGTACGCTATGATAGTTAGAGCAAAAACTGATTTTTTTTTCAAAATTTAAATTTGATGCCCTAATGTAGCGTAGTTCTAAGTGGTTAAACATTGGTATAAATTCAGCAAAAAGGTAGACTGTTAACAGCTGTCAATACTGTGGATTAAACGTATTTGCATAATTATTCACTGAACTGGATTAGATTTGGTCTGGTGCAGTGAACAAACAGGTGGTGGTAGCAGGAAACTTCATCTGTCGAACTGGGGACACTTCAAATAAGATATAGCAAAGGTGAAGCTCAAACGAGTTCAATTTGCCAGTAACGAAAAGGCATTGCATAAGAAGCAGCTGTCGTGTCCATGGGTGAGAACCCTGAAGTACTACGGACATTTTTAACTTGTGGTTTCAAAATATGTTTCTAAAAGAGGGCTAATGAAGCTAAAAATGGCTGTAGATGTAAATTAGTTGACAATCTGGGGATAGAGACCTACATAAATGTCACACCTAACGATGTGATAACAAACGGAAAACAGGCAAGTCAAAACCGACGGGGCTGTGATCTTGTCAGTACAAAGATAATGAGGGACTGCTGACTCCCTGCTCAACTGCACGCCACATTTTGTGTTCGCCCTTTGAAGTGTATACAAGGACAGGGTTTCAACTCTAGAAGATGTGTTTGTGGAACTGGACTTTGTTACGTGTACCAGCCTGAGTTCAAGCATTAGTGTGCTGTGAAGGCCACAATCAACGAGCTTTCCCCTAGTCACCCAAGCATGTGATAAACAAAAAATGACAATCCTGGAAATCTGAAACAAAAACAAAAATTGCTGGAGAAGCCAGGCAACTGGCAGTGTTTATGAAGAAGGGTCACTCGTACTGAAACATTGACTCTGCTTTCTCCCCACAGATGTTACCAGACCTGCTGAGTTTCTCCATTAATTTCTGTTTTTGTGTCGCCCTACCTTATTGTAGGTAAAGGAGACTCTCTCACTGGCTGGTGCAAGCCAATCACAAGACAAAGAAATCAAAAGGGTCACTGGACTCAAAACACTAACTCTGCTTTCTCTCCACAGATGCTACCAGAACTGCTGAGTTTTTCCAGCAATGTCAGTTTTGTTTTAGAATTATTTCAGTGGGTAGCATAATCATGTATGAAGTATTTCAGATAGAGTGTCAACAAATATAACTTATAACATTTCAAGCTGACACTAAGGACTGAATTTGGTGTATTTGTCATTGAGATATCAATGACTTATACAGTCATAGATTCATTCAGCATGGAAACAGACCCTTTGGTCCAACCAGTCCATGCCAAACAAAATTTTAAACTATACTTGGATGAGGAAAGTAAACATACCATACCAAAAATAAATGGGATGACAAATGGTCAGATGACAAAAGTCTGCAGAGGGGCACAGTCAGGTTAAATAAGTAGAAAAAAAACCTTGACAAGGAGATCATGCGTGAAAATGAACAATTACACATAAACTGTGGAGGCAAAAGTAGGCCAAAAAAAATAGAGGGGTTGAATTCTATTTAAATGGAGAAAACCAGCATAAATTTACAGAACAGAAAGATTTGGGAGTCCACATTTGTAACCCAGAAAAAACTAGCATCTAATTCCTATGTGTAAGAGGAAAAGCAAAAGGAATGTTGCCATTTATTTCAAAGGGAATGGAGTACAGAAGTGGAGAAATTTTGTGAAAACTCTATACAAGGCATTAGTCAGACCACAGCTGGAATACTGTGAACAGTTTCAAGCCCTTTTTCAAAGGAAAGATATTCTAGCATTGGAGGCAGCTAAACAAAGTTCGCTAGACTGATATCAGGTATGAATGGACTGCCTTATCAGGAGAGGTAGAGTAGATTAGAGGTGTACCCTTTGGAATATAGAAGAGATTACCTTATTGAAACATAAAAGGTATATGGGGTACTTTAAAGGTTATATGTGTAAAGACTGTTCCCTCTTGTTGAAGATTCCATGACCAGAAGGCATAATCTCAGAATAAGCAGGCTTACATTTAAGACAGAAATGAGGAGAAATGTCTTCTCTCAGCGAATAATAAATGTGTTGAATTCTATACTGCAGAGGGCTGTACATTCAAAACCATTAAGTATATTCAAAGCTGAGATAGATATTCTTAATCAGTAAGAGAATCAAAGGATATTAGGAAAGGGGAGGAAAGTGGAGTTTAGAATTAGATGAGCCATTATATGGTGGAACAGACTAAAGAGGCTGAATGGCTTACTTTTGCCTTCACATTTAATGATCTTATGGACTCCCTGGAACAAAGGTCAGTCACCAATTGACCAATTACTGCACACAGTCTTTGTCCCATAGAAAAAAAGATGCCCTCAAGAGGTGCTCCTTCCACCATCCAGTGTTTAATGCTGGTAAAGATGGAATGAGGCCCTTACTTGTAATTTAATTAGGGTGATTAAGGATGTGGTTGCTGCCATATCTGGGCACTTTTTCGTTTAGATTCCCTACAGTGTGGAAACAGGCCCTTCGGCCCAACAAGTCCATACCGACCCTCTGAAGAGTAACCCACCCAGTCCCATTTCCCTCTGGCTAATGCACCTAACACTATGGGCAATTTAGTATGGCCAATTCACCTGACTTACACATCTTTGGACCTGTGGGAGGAAACCGGAACACCCGGAGGAAACCCACGCAGACACGGGGAGAATGTACAAACTCCACACAGACAGTTGCCCGAGGCTGGAATCAAACCTGGGACCCTATTGCTGTGAGGCAGCAGTGCTAACCACTGAGCCACCGTGCTGTCCATACTTTATTATGGTGGACAGCTTGGGGTGAGCAGGAAGGCAGTGGCTGACCTACTTAACATGCTCAATACCTTAAAAATACGATGAAATTCACTTCCTGGATGGCCTGTTTTACATAATACAATACAATACAACACAACTCAAGACAATACAGCACTAGAACAGACCCTTCGGCCTACCAAACCTGAAATGATTCCTAATCCTTATTTCGACCCACTACTTATTAACCATACATGGTTTCTATCCTTCTGCTTCCTGTTCATGTGTCTATTGCCTTAAACTTTGCTAATGTGCTTGCTTCCATCACCCCCAACAGCAGTGTATTCCAGGTACCCACCATCCACTAAGTGAAAAGTTTTCACCACACTTCCCCTCCTAAACTTGCCTCCCCCTCACCTTGAACCTGTGCCCTCTTGTAGTTGATCTCTTCACTCTGGCAAAAAGCCTCTGACTATCCATCTATCTATGCCTCTCATAATTTTGTAGACCTCGATCAGGTCACCCCACAATCTTCATCTTTCCAGTGAAAACAATCCAAATTTATCCAACTTCTCTTCATAACTAAAACTCTCCAGACCAGGCAACATCCTGGTAAATGCTCTCTTTCTAAAGAGTACCCTTTTCAAAGCATCCATGTCCTTCTGGTAGCGTGGTGGCCAGAACTGCATGCAATCTTCTAAATGTGGCCTAACTAAAGTTTTGTACAGCTGTAACATAATTTGACAACTTTTATATTCAATTTCCTGGCTGATGAAGGCAAACATGCTGTATGCCTTCTTGACCACCTTATCAACCTGTGTTGCCATTTTGAGGGATCTGTGAACATGTACACCCAGATCCCTCTGTATGCCAATGCTCCTAAAGGCTGCAGACCCTTCACCTAAGTATGACATAAGAGGTTTGGAGTCAGACCAGAGCCAAGGCCAGGACCTCCCACTCTGTAGCCTAACTCATGAAACTGACCTTGGGCCAATTCTGACTCAACTGAGATCAGACTAGGCTTGACCAATCATTTGGCATAGTTAGGTCCTAACCTGAAGCTCAGGCCAGTTTGAAGAAGGGATTTTTCAAGTTTGAGAAAACAATTTTTTTTTTACTGAAAGGCTTCTCAGGTAGACCCCTTAGTATTGGGGCTGAAGGGTACACTAACATTAATTCTTACATGGAAATATGTCCAAAAAAACATATAACTCCATCAAATTCAATAGAAATAAGGTGACCTTTAGTGGGGTTCAATAAAGATGGTCAAGATATTGTGCCTTATAGATCATTGACCCTACCAACATCTTCACTTCTATTGCTAGTCTGCTGGGCCTAGTGGGCTAATCACAGAAGATGTGAGGCTGGAAAAAAGCATAATTGTGTCAATTTCTGCTAAAAATAGCAGAATGTGGAATCCATCAGTTACATATCGTTCAGCGCAATAAAATTTCACTTCATCAAACAATAGCTCCCAATAAAGGATCCCAATTTGAAACATTAATTTTCTTGCTCTTCCAATCTGGTGCGTCTTTCCAGCTCCACATTTTATTGGTTCTGACTTCCAGCATCCCGGTCCTGACTATCTCCAAATAGCTAGTCATGGATGAAGTACACATATTCAAAGTAAATTAGTCATTTTGTTAAATGTAAAATTGAGAAAAAAAACGTATTTGAAACAAAACTTAAAAAGAAAGCAATGGCACAGATTTCAAATTCTATCCAGAAAATGGTTGCATTCAGGTCATAGTTAGCAATCTAAACAGAAACAGTTTGAAAAATATCAACATCAAATACTGAGGCCAAGGGTAGTGTCATCAATCAGGATCAATGGTTGATAGAATAAAAAATGCCAAGGGAAATAAAAGATCAAGGCATTGAAGGCAGCATTATTGCTGGTAGAGTGATCAAGGTCAATAACACAACATCCAGTTCCTCAAGATGGATGAAGTACTGTTACCTTCTACCATTTGTACACATCAGTTGCTGCGACAGGCATCGGAGCGGGTGAAACTACAACCTTGATTTCCAATCAGGGTATACAGTATTTCTTCACACTAAGGTCTGACCAAGCCAAAGCAAATCCACCTCGAGATTTTGCAAAAAAAGATAATTTTCCTGCCCAATAATAGGATATGCTCATCTCACCCTTGCCAATGTAATAAGGCACATTTTTAGTTTTGCATTGGTAGCCGGTAAAAAAGGTAATTTTTTTCACAAAATTGTCCAGCTTTATTTTCAGATGCTCTGAAGAAGGGTCACTAGACTTGAAATGTTTACTATGCTTTCTCTCTACTGAATGGCAAGAATCTTACATGGATTCATGCAGTTTTTGAGCAAAGTAAAATGTAAATTCTGCAAGTACACACATTTAGGTGTGTATGTTTGTGTGTGTGAGTGTAAAGGAGTTTAAGTCTGTGAGAGGGTGTGTGTGGGAGTGTATGTGTGAGTGTATGAAAGAGGGTCTGCGTGAGTGTGTTCATGAGTGTGTGTGTGTGTGTGTGTGTGTGTGTGTGTGTGTGTGTGTGTGTGTGTGTGTGTGTGTGTCTGGGGTCACCTGTACTGTGACATGAACCCAAGGTCCCCATTGAGGCCATCCCCATGGATACCGAACTTGGCTATCAGCCTCTGCTCGGCCACTTTTTGTTGTTGCCTGTCCTTCAATCTTGCACTCTAGTTCTTTAAATACAATGGGCAGCATTCCATTAACTTTTCTGATTATTTTCTGCACCTATTTGTGACATTTTAAAGATCTCTGCACCTTGCCCCCAAGTCTTTTTGGACATCCATTGTATTTAAGTTGATACTATCTATATATATATATATATCCTGATGTATCGTTTATCGTTCCAAAATAGAGAAGTTCGCATTTTCTTACATTGAACTCCATCTGCCACAGTTTTGTCCATTCACTTATTCTATCAATATCTCTTTGTAATTTTATGCCATCATCTAAACTATCAACAATGCCGCCTACCTTTTTGTCATTAGTAAATTTGGATATATGACTTTCTGTACCATTGTCAAAGTTGTTAATAAGTTAAGTGAGTAGTTGCGGCACTAGCACAGATGCTTGTGGGGCACCACTGGCCATATCCTGCCTCTATTATTATCCCCACTTTTTGTCTCCTGCCATTCAACCACTCTCTCAGCCATATCAGTAATTTTCCCTCAAATTTATGAATTTCTGCCTTAGTTAACAATTTCTTATGTGGGTCTTAATCAAATGCCTTCTGGAAAACCATATAAACAACATCCATAGACATTCCCTGCCTACAACATTAATTACCTCTTCAAAAACTTCAATGAGGTTTGTCAGGTATGACCTTCCTGTCATGAATCCATGCTGAATAACAGAAAATTTTCAAGGTGTTCAGTTACCTTACCTTTAATTACAGACTCCAACAATTTCCCCACTACAGATGTTAAACTAACTTAGCCGTAATTCCCCGGTTTTCTCTCTTTCACTCTTCTTTGAAAGCAGAGTAGCATGTGTAGTTTTCCAATCCAGTGGGGTGACTCCTGTATCTAGGAAACTCTGGAAGATTAGTTAGGGTGTGCTCTCCTATTTCCTTTAACCTCGGATGGAAATCCTGGGGATTTCTCATGCTTTAATTCCATTAATTTCTTCATTACCAATGTTTTCCTTATGTTAATTTTATTTAGTCCCTGTCCTCAATCCACTATTAATTTCTGGCAAAATTTCCTCCTTTTCTGAAATGTTTGTTCTTAACCTTCAAAGACTTAATTTTGCATGGGAAAAATGAGCAAGCTTTTCTTTTCTCTCATGGGATGCAGTGTTGCTGACAATGCCAGCATTTATTGCCCATCCCTAATTTCCCTTAAATGTTTAGCTTGCTTAGATGAATCAAAAACATCGCTATTATAGGCAACATGTATGTCACACTGGGTAAGGATGACAGATTTCCTTCCCTCTAGGACATTAGTACACCAGATGAGTTTTTAACAATAATCAAATATATTTTTATGATCATCATTATTAAGACTAGCATTCCCATTACTTATTCACACTACATTTAAACTTGCTGCAGTGGGATTTAAACCCATGAGCCTGGAGTATTATCGGGTCTGTGCATTACTGGTCCAGTGAAATTAACACAGCACCACTGTCTCCTTTTTAACATTATTAATACCTGCTTAGAATTGGTGTTAAAGCAATTGATGGAATGTTATTTAAACCAGACAAAGCAAGTGCATAAAGTGATAGAGACTGTGAGTCAAATGAAGCGGTAGTTAAGGTGAATATAAAACCTCTCATGTTGTCATGATGAAAATGTTCAAATTGCATTTTGAAACACCAATAGCATTTGCTACTTTTGATAAGAAACAGACTCTTGGCCTCAGAAAATCAAGTGAAATAGAAAGCAAGAGGAAAAGGAGTTGAAATGGACGGTTATCCTTGATTACATTGCTATAATATAACATATCTGCACTTGGGAAGATTTAACTGATGAGCAGTAAGACAATATCCCATTAAGTTTGCATTGGGATTGGTTATGTACCAATCAGTATTTTATTAAGTGTCCACAAAATATTGCTATGCATCCTGATATGCCATTAGGATGATTCAATTGAATTTGGCTTGTCTTATACAATATAGCTCGTCAAACTGAGGAACCATAAAGGATATTTGAGCCCCAGATATATTTACAGTTTGAGGAAGTCAAGTCTGACGTGGTTTCTGCAACTGCTCCTTGAAAATACATCCATGGTTCATTCCTTTTCCATTACATGTAATGGTAGGTTCACCAGGGAAGCATCAGCATCCAAAAAAAGAAAATTTAAAAACATAAAAATTTAAGCAGCAGCCTTCCCTGGTGATTTAGTGGTTAAGATTCGCTTTCACCGCCATGGCCAGCATTCGATTCCCGGTCAGGCAATAAGAGCTTATGTGCTCTATTAATGGGGCAGCATGGTGGCTCAGTGGTTAGCACTGCTGCCTCACAGTCCTAGGGATCCAGGTTTGATTCCAGCCTTGGGTGACTTGTCTGTGTGGAGTATACATTTTCTCCCAGTGCTTGCATGGGTTCCCTCCAGGTGCTCCGGTTTCCTCCTACAGTCCAAAGATGTGCAGGTTAGGTGGATTGGCCATGATAAATTGCCCATAGTATTTAGGAATGTGCAGGCTTGGTGGTCTAGCCATGGTTATTGTGGACAGGGTATGAGGGTCGGTTTGGACTTGATGGGTTGAAAAATGGTTTGATTCCGCCCTTTAGGGATTCTATGACTCTAGAGAATATGGCCCTTTGATCTTTCTCTACTGTGCAATATAATCAGGGATAACCTTCTGCTTCAACCTGACCTTTCTTCTTGCCCTACACATCCCTTGCTCGTCTGAGGCCAAAAAGCTGTCTACCTCGGCCTGAAATAAATTTAACAATGAAGCATCTAAAATTCTCTAGGTATAAAATTCCAATGATTCAGAACTCCATGAATGAAGAAGTTTCTCCTCATTTCTGTCCTAAATGGTCAACCATATCCTGACATGTTGCCCAATGAAATAGTCACCTATTTCAGGTATAACCTCTTCTTCCAAAGTGAAGGATGTTTATTTGAAATGTTAAGCTATAGCATTTATTTTTAAATAGGAAAGGATGTGCTATGTTTTATTTTCCTGCTTTTTTACTTCCGATCATTCGCATTTATAGCTTCCAAACCCAGTTAAATTCCAATTTAATTCAAAGTAAAATCTTGTCACAGTTACCATGAGAGCTTGTTATATGATTTCAAACTCACCAATTGAAAATTAAAATGACTTTTCTGTAAGTTGTTTCATTATGTTTTTTGGCTGAAATGGAATGGAAGAATACCATTGCTGTTATTTATATTTCACTTGTCATGTTTTTTTGCTTATTTGTTAGTACATAGAGTCAGAGAGTCATACAGCACAGAAACATACCCTTCAGTCCAACAAGTCCATGCCAAATATAATCCCAAACTAAATTAGTCCCACCTGCCTGTTCCTGGTCCATATCCCTCCAAATCTTTCCTATTTATGTACTTATCTAAGTGTCATTTAAACATTGTAACTGAGCCCATACCCATCACTTCCTCAGGAAGTTATATAAATGATTTGCCTGTGAATATTGGAGAGACAGTTATTAAGTTTGCAAATGCAATTCTGGTCTCCTTTCTATTGGAAAGATGTTGTGAAACTTGAAAAAGTTCAGAAAGGATTTACAAGGATGATGCCAAGGTTGCAGGGTGAGATATAGCTTTTTTTCCTGGAGCGTTGGAGGCTGAGGGATGACCTTATAAAGGTTTATAAAATCATGAGAGGCATGGATAGGGTAAATAGACAAGGTCTTTTTCTCTGGGTGAGGGAGTCCAGAACTGGAGGGCATTGGTTTAGGGTGAGAGGGGAAAAATTTAAAAGGGACCTAAGAAACAACATCTTCATGCAAACAGTAGTGCATGTGTGGAATAAGCTGCCAGAAGAAGCGATGTAGGTTGGTATAACTACAACAGTTAAATGTTATCTGGATGAGTAGGGTTTAGAGCGATATGGGCCGAGTGCTGGCAAATGAGATTAGCCGGGTTAGGATATCTGGTGAGCATGGACAATTTGGTCTGAAGGGTCTGTTTCTGTGCTGTACATCTCTATTACTCTATGACTCTAAGTTCATTCCACAGCAAACCACTCTCCATTTAAAAGGTTTGCCCCAATGTCTTTTTAAAATCTCTTTTCTCTCATGTTAAGGTGTGTCCCTTAGTCTTAAAATTCCCCCATCCTCGGGAAAAGACACTTATCATCAATTGTATCTATGCACCTCATAATTTTATAAACCCCTGTAACAATACTGTATACATTGTAGTTAATAATACCAGAAACCATAATGAATTTGCTCTTGACTTTGCCAAAAATGGGGAATATCAAATTATCAGGAAAAAGTGAGAACTGCAGATGCTGGAGAATCAGAGTCAAGAATTGTGGTGCTGGAAAAGCACAGAGATCAGGCAGCATCCGAGAAGCAGGAGAGTCAACATTTTGGGTATAAACCTGTCGTCAGGAATGTGGAGAAGGAAGGGGCTGGAAAAATAAATAGGGAGGTGGGGTGGGGCTTGGGTTAAGGTGGATGGGAACATGATTGGTGGATGCAGGTGGGGGTTAATTGTGATAGGTTAGTTGTGATGGAGGAGCAGAAATAGGTGGGAAGGAAGATCGACAAATAGGACAGGTCAAGAGGACGGTGCTGAGTTGGAGGGCTGGAACTGTAATGAGGTGGGTGAAAAGAGATTTGGAAACTAGTGAAGTTGGTGTTGATGCCGTGTGGTTGAACAGTCCCAAGGTGGAAGATGAGGTGGGTGGATTTGATTTGACAGTGGAGGAGGCACAGGACTTGTATGCACTCGGGGGAATAGGAGGGAGAGTTGAAGTGTTTGGCCACAGGGCGGTGAGGTTGTTTGGTGCGTGTGTCCCAGAGATTTTGCTGAAATGTTCCGCAAGTTGGCATCCTGTACTCCTGATGTAGAGGGGAATCACATCAAAAGCAACGGATGCAGTAGATGAGCAGGGTGGATGTGCAGGAAAATCTCTGCTGGATGTGAAATGAACCTTTGGGGCCTTGGATGGAGATAAGGGAGGAGGTGTGGGCACAGGTTGAAACCTTGTGTGGTGGCAAGGGAAGATACCTATCAGGCTAATGTGTTAAGACTACAACCAACAGTTTCATCTGCAGTATTTTTCTTTAACAGTCACAGCTGGATAAAATGCACAAAATCAAAAAGAGACAAGTTCCAACTCTGCAATACTTGAAACAATAAAGCTAGACAAGGGCTTCTGGGAACCTACTCATCAAGATTTTGAGGAAATATGCTCTAATACACAGGATTGGAAGAACTTGTCTATCCAGAGCATCACACTGTAAAATTCCCAATGTAGATTCCAACCAGAGATGAAGATTGTTAACTGGAGGAGATTTTTGCACTGTGAAGTTTCAGGATCAATTGTTTATCCAAGAACCTTGTTGCTTATTGAATTTTACAGGAAATCTGCTCACTGTAGTCCTTCAAGTTATAGCCATACCTTTGGGATATGTTTGTTGAGACATTACCATCATTCTGCAAGCAAATTGATCAGCAGTCAAAGTGCCCTACATAAAACCTCAGTGAGACCTTGGTTAGAGTACTGCATGCAGTTTAAGACTTCATATTGTACAAAGGATGTTAAGGCGATAGAAAGGTACAGCTCAGATTTACTGCATATTATAAGGGAAGAGAAGCGCAAACAAAGGGGCTGTTTTTGTTAGAAGAGGACATTATGACTTTGATTAACATTATTTGAAACTGTGATGATATGGGACAAAGTGCATAAACATTGGGTGCAAATTTCAGATCTGAAGCTGTGTTAGAGAGGACTTTATGTACCTTTCTCACGCTAGAATTACGTGCTTCAAATCTAACTAGCATGGCACTTTATCTTCCTCAGTGAAAGAATGGCACTCTTCTTCATCCAGCTGCTGTACAATTGTAGAGCGGGCTACAGGCTGAAGTACTCTCCTTCGAAACATTGTTGAGGCAGTGTAAAGCACAGAGGGGTCTTTCTTGGTGGCAAGCATGGTTTCCTATACTCATCAGAAATTTCTGAATTTGTCCTAGTGTTGTATTATATCAACTGGTAAGGTACCCTACATAAGGCTACTTGATAAGAGCCCATGGTGTTGGGGTGGTATATTGGCAGTGGATAGAAAATTTGCTCACAAATAGAAGTCAGAACATTGGGGTAAAGTGTATTTTTCAGGACAATAACATGTTGGAGTGCTACAGGAGTCAGTGTTGGGGCCACAATTATTTATGAGATATGTTAATAACGAGGATGATAGAAGTGAATGTATTATTGCTAAGTTTAGGATGACAGAAAAATAGGTGTGAAGGCAACTGATGAGGATGACACAAAATGTTTAGAGGGATATAAACAGGAATAGAGAAAGACTGCAGAAAGCAACAGCATAGAAGGATTTTAGTGTCTGTGCATAAATCACAAAAAGTTAGTAGCCAAGTTCAGTATGTAATAGGAAAGGCAAATGGAATGTGCCATGGATGAGCACCAAAAGGAAGACAGCCAGAGAATTCCTAGAAGCTTGGCACTCATCCATGGATTCTATCAATAAACACATTGACCTAGACCTAATATAGCGACCACTGCAACAAACAACTGTAAGTGGCAACCGGAAACAGGGGGAATGAAACCAAATAAATTCCAATTTACACAATACAGCTGCGCTTCTCAGGAGGTTCTACAGCACTAAGGAAGTCACCTAGAGAGGAGACAAAACATCTGCAAACCAACGTCCAGCTTGGCAAACATACCCTCAACAACTGCAACTGGCACTTGAGCTACAAATCTTATCACAAACCTTGAAGGGTCAATAAGTTGATCCTGAGTTTAGTTTCTCGTTTCCTTATTCTGAGCAGAGGCTGAGTTGCTTGAGCTGGGTTATTCACTGAAGTTTAAATGATTGAGAAGTGACCTTATTGAAATGTATATAATTTTTCAGGGGCTTTACAGGGCAGCAACTGAGAAATTATTTCCCTTTGAGGAGGTCTTGTGATCAAACAGCATAATATCAGAGGAAGGGGGTCACATGTTTAGGAGAGCGATGAGGAGGAATTTCTTCTCTCAGATAGTGGCAAATCTATGGAATTCTTTACCGTGGTGGTTAGTATGCTAAATATATTCAAGGTTGAGATAGATTTATAATCAGTTATGGAATCAAGGATCTTGGAAAAAGGCAGGAATGTAGAGTTAAGGATTATCACATCAGCCAACTACCTCATTGAATGGTGGTACAGACTCAATGGGCAGAATGGCCTACTTCTGCTCCTATATCTTATGGTCGTATTGGAGCTGCATTTGGGGTATCTAGCATTACATAAAGATGGAGCAGAGGCTACTGGAAGTGTCAACTTTGTATGACTCTGCCAGCTTGGAGTTCCACGGCTCCATGCTCTGACAGTCAGGAGTCTGTCAAACAATCTTTCCAGCAGTTCAGAGTACACTCTCATCACACTTTCCTGTATGCCATCCCAATGAGAACTTCAAGTGAGTATTTCAACTGTAGAACTGATCCGTATCTGACCCTCTGGTGGGTTGGCACACAAACCATCTTTTATCTCTGGCCTGGCTGTAATCTACATATCCAGTGCCTCACCATTGTTGGGCCCAACTCTGGACTTGCCTTTAAGGTATGTGCTATGCTAGTTTCTGAACTGCAGACAAGTGCGATCGGGTCTCCATATCAGTGCTGTGCTGTTGCTCCATCTTTCTCTTGACAGTGCTGCTGTTGGGGAGGTGACAGTTCTTTAGTTTCTTTGAAACTGAACATTGGAAAGATAAAGTTTGAATATAGGGGAAGTGGGTTGCACAATCTGCAGCTTCCTTCTCAAGCTAAATTGTTGGATAAAGATGAGCTGGAAGATGAAATGGAGCATAAGGCAGGAACACATCATCACCCTGAATGTTCTCATCCATTGTCGATGCCATGGGTTCTTTTGCAGCCATCTCCATTTTTTTGAAGAACTATATTCTCACTGGAGGCCATCCTTATGATGCTGCTGCAAGGTCATCAAGACCAGATGATGGAATTTGCCTCGCTGACCCCTGCTGTCAATCTATTCTGATGATTTATCTCAAAGAACCCATGATACCTCTGCTGTTTTCCATCTCCGCTGCTAACACCTTCAATGCTTGACCAGGAGTGCTTATCTCTTTCTGCTCTTATGTTCCATTTTTCTTGTCAATAGCAATAGTAGTATTTGGCAGCTTTGTAGAATTCCATACAGCTTCTTATAAATGGGTTAGAGTGTCTTTCAGAACAGAAAGCTGGCTGAACCACATACACATGCTGGTTGATTGCCTTCTGCATGTAAGGGCAGTAAACAGTGCACACAAGGAATTAGCATTCCATGGAAGTGGCCAACAACATGGTAGATGCTTGCTAGGAGAAAGTGGAGATTGCAGATGCTGGAGACCAGAGATGAAAAGTGTGGTGCTGGAAAAGCGCAGCAGGCCAGGCAGCATCCGAGGAGTAGGAGAACTGACGTTTTGGGCATAAGCCCTTCTTCAGGAAGAAGGGCTTATGCCCAAAATGTTGATTCTCCTACTCCTCAGATGCTGCCTGGCCTGCTGCGCTTTTCCAGCACCACACTTTTCAACTCTGGTAGATGCTTGCACCTATTACAAAATTATTTAAATGAAATGGCAGCACCAAGTTTACTTCTTTCCTTTGTCCAATGAATTGGCATGAACTAATTGTGAATTGCAACCCTTTATCAAGAGACTCAAAACACAATTTTTTTAAGTGTCAAGAATAAGACCAGGGGAGTCCAAAACTTACAGGGTATAGGTTTAAGGTGAGAGGGGAAAGATATAAAAGGGACCTAAGCAGCAACCTGTTCACACAGAGGGTGGTGCGTGTATGGAATGAGCTGCCAGAGGAAGTGGTGGAGGCTGTTGCAACATTTAAAAGGCATCTGGATGGGTATATGAATAGGAAGAATTTAGAGAGATATGGACCAATTGCTGGCAAATGGGATCAGATTTACCTAGTATACCTGGTCTGCCTGGATGAGTTGGACTGAAGGTTCCGTTTCTGTGCTGCATATCTCTATGACTTTATGACTCTATGTGAAAGTAAATGCAAGAAATTTACAACAGAGAGCAGGAGAAATAGAACAGTACAGCACAGAACAGGCCCTTCAGCCCACGATGTTGTAGTTTTACACAGAGAATTATGAAGATTTGGAATGTACCACTGCAATTATTGTGTGAAACACAAACCACATTAAAACTGAATGAACACAGACCCCCTTAGAAAATCAATCCGAAGAGGTAGTTATGGGAAACAAGGAAACAGCAGTGGAGTTAAACTGATATTTTACATCAATCTTTACAGTGGTAGACACTACGTATATACCACTACAAACACCATCACTAGAGAAGTAGTATTATCAAACTAATGAAGCTAAAGGCAGATAAGTCCTGGATCCTGATGGCCAACATCAGAGACTCCTAAAAGAGGCAGCTGCTGAGGTTGTGAATACATTAGTTGCAATTTTTCCAGAATCGTTGGATTTTGGGCAAGTAAAGGAGGATGAGAAAACTGCCAATGTGACCCCTCTGTTCAAAAAGAGAGGGAAGCAAAAAATACAGACCAATTAGAGTGATAGAGTCATAGAGATGTACAGCATGGGAACAGACCCTTCGGTCCAACTCGTCCATGCCGACCAGAGATCCCAACCCAATCTAGTCCCACCTGCCAGCACCTGGCCCATATCCCTCCAAACCCTTTCTATTTATATACCCATCCAAATGCCTCTTAACTGTTGCAATCATACTAGCCTCCACCACTTCATTCCATACAGGTACCACCCTCTGTGTGAAAAAGTTGCCCCTTAGGTCTCTTTTATATCTTTCCCCTTTCACCCTAAACCTATGCCCTCTAGTTTTGGACTCCCCGACCCAAGGGAAAAGATTTTGTCTATTTATCCTATCCATGCCCCTCATAATTTTGTAAACCTCTATAAGGTCACCCCTCAGCCTCTGATGCTCCAGGGAAAACAGCCCCAGCCTGTTCAGCCTCTCCCTGTAGCTCAGATCCTCCAATCCTGGCAACATCCTTGTAAATCTTTTCTGAAACCTAGCCTAAGATCTATTGGTAGAAAAATGTTAGAGTCAATCAATTGTTAAGAACCTAACAGCAGGACATTTGGAAAATCATAATCCAAAGAAGCAGAGTAAGCATGGTTGCATGAAAGGAAAACTTGTTTCTGACTAATTTATTAAAGTTTTTCAAAGAAGCCTCAACCTGAATGGATATAGGGGAACCAATAGATGCTTTGTATTTGGACTTCAAGAAGGTATTTAACAAGCTACCCCAGAAAAGATGAAGCCATAAGATAAGAGCCCAGACATTGGCGGTAGTATATTGGCTTGGACAGAGATTTAGCTAATAAGCAGGAAACGCTGAGTGGGGATAAGTTTTTTTTTCAGGTTGGCAACCTATAACCAGTGGGGTTCCTCAGATATCAGTGCTAGCACAACAACTGCTTACAATATATATTAATGACTTGGAAAAAGGAAGTGAATGTAATGTAGCCAAATTTGCAAATGACACACAAGAACAGGTGGAAATGCAGGTTGTAAGAGGAATACAAACAGTTTACAGAGAGATTTTGTCTCAGAATGAAGGAGTGCCAATTTACATCTGAGATGAAAAGGAATATCTTCTCCACAAGGGTTGAGAGTTTTTGGAACTCCTTGCCACAGAGAGCTGTGGAGGCAAATACTTTGTATATATTTAAGGCTGAGATAGACAGATTCTTGATTAGTAGGAAAAATCAAGGGTTATGGGAAAACCAGAAGAAACTGGACATGAGGAGTGTCAGACCAGCCATGATCCTATTGAATGGCAGAGCAGGTTCAAGGGACTGAACAGGTTATTCCTCTTCCTCTTTCTTGTGACCTTTTGGTCCAAATGTTTTAAGAATAGACTTGATCAATGATTTAACAAAAAAAGGAAAGAGGATGTGGAAGAAGGTTGGGGATATGGGTGAAGGTTGGGAACATGAGTTATAATTGCCACTCCTATAAAGGGAGGTGCTCTGTTTCATTGTCTAAATCCATTTTCATGTTGCAATTTCTATGTAACTTACATTATCATTTTAAACAACAAATGCAAGCCAGCAGAGATTTATTATCTTGAATTATTATCTGACCTTAGGTATAGACGGAAATGAAAAAAAATCCTTCCAGTGCAGACTTCCATTGTCATGATCAGACTGTGCAACTAATTGCATGTACAATTATAAAAACAATGGGGATATTGTGGAGATGTAGCTGGCAGAGATAAAAGTTAAATCACATCTAACTAAAACTCTATAAGTTCAAAATCTAACACTACTTCCTAATAAACCTATTTTTTTTGATTAAGTAAAAAGCAAAATGCTTGTGATTGCTATCATAGGTAGGCACAAAGTCTTCTGCATGCATTGAACTGTGTAATTTTCTTTTCTCATTTAGTTAGAATTAAAGGCATGCGCGCCACAGAAAGAACAGCCAACTTACTGATCAGTGCTCCTTAAGTGTATCTAAGTTAATTAAGGAGAGATAGCAGTGATTAACAAAAGGCAGATCATGTTTGACTGATTGAATTGAAGTTTTTGACAAAGTAACAGGGAAACTTGATGAACGGAATCCTGTAGATGTTGTGCATATGGCTTTTAAACAAATATTTGGCAAAGTGCCACATAGAACGCTGCTTTAAATTGAAGCTCATGGAAGAGGAGGGTTATTCTCAGCTTGGATAAAATAAATGGCATAAAGGCAGAAAACAGCAAGCTGTGTTAAATGGTTGCTTTTCAGATTGGAGAATGGTTGACAGTGATGTCCTCCAGTGCAAGGTATATTTGCTTCTTTTGATATATATATATATATATATAAATTACTTGTGTGCTGGAACACACATTGTCCCCAAATGTAACTGATTAAATACCAGCATTGTGAGATGAGGATTTTATGTGGTCACCTAAGGGCCTCAATTAGCCTCTGGTCAATTGAATTTCCTCACCCTGACTTAAAAGG
The DNA here is from genome assembly GCF_047496795.1 of Chiloscyllium punctatum. Taxonomy (NCBI): domain Eukaryota; kingdom Metazoa; phylum Chordata; class Chondrichthyes; order Orectolobiformes; family Hemiscylliidae; genus Chiloscyllium; species Chiloscyllium punctatum. The sequence goes on from NC_092746.1 coordinate 61,951,449, forward strand.
GAGGATGCACAATCTTTTTGCTCCTCCTATACCTCTTGGGGTAGTCATTGTTGTACAAGGCTTCAGAGATTGTGAAATAAGTCTAATATTTACCAAACTCTTCTTCTATGTACATTATAGACTATTGTAGCCACTGGGAGCAAATAGACTTCATAAAGTAGAGCACAGTAATATGAAAATATTGTTCTTTGTTGTGTAAACCTGCAATTTGACTTGAAATTTGTAGCAGAAGAATTTATTTCTAACATATTAAAAATACTATCAACATCAAAAACTTCTGCACCACTCCATGTGACATTCATCTCTCAATTGTTTTGAGGTTTCAGTGACAGAGTGTGTGGCCCAGACCTTGCAGTTTTGCTGCACTGACCCATACTGACTGTTCTTACATGTCCCTTCACCAGAGGTAATGGAATATATTTATCAGTCAGCAACTGAAGCTGAAACAAAATGCCTACAGTTCAGTAGTGCCTTAAAAATTATTGCCGGAAACATTATGTTTCAATCTGCACTGCTTGAAAGAGATTGTGAAAGGAATTTTTTCAGCCGACTGGAGTCTGAAGATGATATGCAGCTTCCTATGGTGGAGCAAATGTAACAGATAGGTAGTGATTGGGATATAATTAAACTGCGTGCATTAACAATTATGAAATACACACAGTGGAGCATTTTACAGACCAAATGTTTACTACAACATCTATATAAACTAAATTCATTAATTTATTGAGTGAGAATCTTTGAAATTTTATCACATGATTTAATGCAATAAAAGAATAATCTGAAGTCAGTATCATAATGAAAGGAATTTTATTTACCCCAATGTGTTGGTTGTCCTATAAAGTAATAAGGAAAGCATTGGAATAAAACACAATGTCTTCCTGCCATTGGGGAAAAAAAAAATCCCATCTGGCCAATAGCTGGATTGGGGCTATTAAGCAGCCAATTGACAGCAGTTTTGAAATGCCTGTTAAATTTTCCCAGGGGTGCATTTAGTGGCTCAATAGTCACTAAGAGGTGAGGGCTCATAGCAAGTGAATGGTGGCTGGAGGCACGAGTCATTGAGTAAATCTATATTGTGAAATGGTCAGGATAAGGTTCATTTAACCAGATGGTATGAGGGATTTCAAAGTATGAGCCCACATGGAGGGCAATTATTGATGGGAGTCTCTTGGGTTCACTTCAATTAACACAGGCAGTACTTCAGTATTGAGAGGCTTTGAGGTTTGAGGACTTTGTTGCGTTTTGTTTCAAGTCAATATGTTAGAACCCATTTAAAAGACATTAGAATTAGAATTAGATTTATTGTTATGTGCACTCAGTCTACTAACGAACAGGGGTACAGTGAAAAGTGTACAATGTCACCAAGAGACAGCACCATCTTAGATACAAAATACCTAGGTACAAATCTTAGGTACAAAAAGCGTCGGAGGCTGAGGGGTGACCTTATAGAGGTTTACAAAGTTATGAGGGGCATGGATAGGGTAAATAGGCAAAGTCTTTTCCCTGGGGTGGGGGAGTCCAGAACTAGAGGGCCTAAGTTTAGGGTGAGAGGGGAAAGATATAAATGAGACCGAAGGGCAACTTTTTCATGCAGAAGGTGGTACGTGTATGGTATGAGCTGCCAGAGGAAGTGGTGGAGGCTGGTACAATTGCAACATTTAAGAATAGGAAGGGTTTCGAGGGATATGGGCTGGTTGCTGGCAGGTGGTACTATATTGGGTGGTACTATATCTGGTCAGGTGGTAATATATCTGGTCAGCATGGACGGGTTGGACCGAAGGGTCTGTTTCCATGCTGTACATCTCTATGACTGTATGACTCTATGAGATATACACATGCATAAATTAGGAAAACAAGAAATAAAGCTAAACTGATAGACATTACAGCCTTTCTATAAAAGCTTGTAGTGGTCTGACCTGCCACCAGTTCCAGATCAGTTCCCATTTTCGCTCTAGACCTGCTGGCCATTGTCCCCACTCTACTGTGAGCTACTGGCCATGATCAAAGCACGTAACCTCAAGGTATAAAAGTCTCCTACTCCATCTTACCCAATATCACTTAAGGCATGGCATGCCCCCGGACGAATGCTACTTCGTGCTTTTTATTCACCTATCCCCCTTTATTGGACAGCTCCCTCACCAACTGGATACAGACAAAAAATGCCTCAGTGATGTCTTGCCAAATGACCATAGGGTCCCACAACACAAATTCAACCTAAAAGGAAGGCTTCCCACTCAGTTGGGAAAATCCTGCCTTGTGTTTCGGAAAGCAAGTCAGACTACCCATTTGGTTATTAAGCAGAAGAGTTTATGTTTATATGTTTAACAAGAAGAATGTTAGTCTATCTTTTCTCCTGTCCTCTTTTCCATTCGATTCATTGATACTTATGGGCAAAGTACTGCAGTATTTTGCCATTGACTTTTGGATGAAGACCAAAGGACGTTTCTGCTCAATCCAGCTACCATTAGGGATATTGAAAGCATTTACAGGTTGATAACTAACCAGATTCTGTACTCAAAACATTAACTTTGTTTTTCCCTCTCCCCAGTCACTGCAGACATGAGATTTTCCAGCATTCTCTGTTTTTATTTCAGATTCCCTGTATCCTCAGCATTTTGTTTTTATTTGTCTGGAATGTTACCTTCCATAACCAACAAGTTCCCACACGGAACCCAACAATAAAGCATCTGGCCCAAAGGTAGGATGCCACCACTGTGCCTCAAGAACACATCCTTACAAGATTATTAATCTGTTAAAATCTTTGCTAGCATTAAAACACTGAATAAGGGATATATGGTGCAGATATTTAGCAGGCAGTTCAGGGAAAATCGCTGTCTTTAAATCACTCTCAGTGTTATGAACTTCATAAAAATATACTGTGAATTTCAAAACATTATAGAGTTATAGAAGTCTACAGCACAGAAAAATTGCCCTTCAGTCCATCGAGTCTATGCCAGTCATAAACAACCACATAACTATTCTAATCCTCTTTCCATCACTTGCCCATAGTCCTGGAAACTCTGGCTTTGCGAGGGTACATCTACATAGTTTTTAAATGTGCAAGGATTTCTGCCTCTCCCACTCTTATAGGCAATGAGTTCCAGATTCCCAGCACCCTCTGGGTAAAAAGAAAAATTCCTCACATTCCCTCTAAACAATTGTCCCATGTCTTTAATCTGTCCACTGATCATTGATCCCTCCACCAAGGGAAAAGTTTCTTCTCACCTACCTTGTCTATGATCCTCAAAATTGTATACATCTCAATCATGACCTACATCACTCTCCTCTGCTCCAAGGAAAACAACCCAGTCTGTCCAATTTCTCTTCACAACTAAAACTCTCCAGTCCAGGCAACATCCTGGTAAATGTCCTCTGCGTCCTGTCCCGTATAATCACATCCCTCCTATGATGTGGTTTCCACAACCGCACATAGTACTCTCGCTGTAGCGTAACCAATGTTTGATCTGGTTTGAGAATAATCCCATTGCTCTTAAAACTCAGTGTAGGCATGTCATCCCATCCCACCAGCGCCCCCCCCCCCCCCCCCCCCCACCCCCCCTGCTCCCGACTGGGGACAAAGATTCAGGAGGCAGGCAGGATTCAGGAAAGTGGCAGACGTTTAGTTAAGTAACAACTGGTGGTAATGCAGGGCGAGAGCCAAAAGATCTTCCCAAAATCTGGCCTCGATGTGACAACCTAATCGTTCCCTTAACCTACAGCTCAGATTTGAAAAGAGATTAATGACCCACTCTAATTTTTATAGCGAAATACAGCATTTTTATACATTTTGTTTTACAGTAATCACATACAGTTGTTCACTGTGTCCTTCCCTTAATGGGTATTCATGTGGACAGCCCAAAATTCCCATGATTTCATGGTGTTTAACAGACATTGCATTCACCAGGCCTTGGGATCTTTCTATGCATCCTATTAATTTACATTCCAAAGTTACTGGTTATATTTCTTTGGGTCTGTGCCAGACTTGTTTATCTCTAAGAACTGTTTGAATTCCATTATTCATTGTATTCCATGTGCTATCTCTTCAATCATCTGAAGAGTCTTGAACAAGAACCTAATACTTAATATTGTGAATAACTTCAAAAAACAACTAATTACTTCAAAATAACTTTAACTGGTGTTTTTATAGATGCTTAATGGGTTAGGTTGATTGCTCATGGACTGAGATTTACACCCCCTTATTCTAATTGGTGCTGTTCACCTAATGGGACAACATCCTTTCATTAATGAGGCTGGAATCAATCATATGTCATATTTTAATGAGCTTGTGTCTTTCCCTAGATATTCCCTTATCAAACGGTCTTGGATGGGTGATTGTAGGGCGTCCTGTTCACCTTGGAGTAGCCCTGTTCAAAGATACCATTATGTTTCATTCAAATGCTGGAACAGGCTGTTTAATTCTACTTATCCCTTGTCAGCCATTTTCTGTCTTAATGCTGGAGCAGGCTGTTTTCTTCTGTTTTACTGTTGTTGACCATTTTGTGTCTTTCAAACATGGGCCATCCTTATACTTGGGTTAAAAGAACACGTATCCCATATACCTACTTAAACACTCTATCCACTCTACCCACTATCTTAGTGCAGTGGACATGCACGCTAAGATTCCTCTCATTCTCAGTGCTTCCCAGGGTCCTACTGCTTAGAATGTAATCCTTTACCTTGTTTTTATTCACCTTTGCTTTGTGTGACACCAGTTGTCATGGCAACTGCTGATGTTTTTCATAAGTATGATAAGATACTGAACTGTATAGTTTTCTGATACAAAAGAACAGAATGTCCCAGAAACTTTTTCACTGAGATCATTTTTGCAATAGCTGAAGTTATAGTTACACATTGGGATCATGCTGAAATCCCAGTGTAGATGACTTAATGGGAATTAATTGGGAAACTTAAGAGTCCTTGAGATAATTACTCAGTGTGTGTGAAACTCTGAAAATATCCCCAACTCTGAGGACTCTGATTCACTTAAGCCTAACAATTCTGCATGAAATGATAAAAGATTCAAACTTGCTCGAACTCCTCAGTAACAATTAAACTGAAGGCCCAATGCACCGCTGCCCTCCCAATTGCAACAGCCCTTCCCGACAATCTCACCCATCCCTTGACCTGACACATCCAATAATTCTGCTCCTCCCGCTAGATCCTGACCCTATCAAACCGGACTTGTCCCAAACTGATCCAAGTGGCACCCCTGATCAAACACATCACAATCTCTGACCCAAATCCCACAACTCCAGTACTTCCCCCAATTCCCCACTGATACCCCCAGACCTGACACCCACCTGTGATCCCACTGGCCCTGACATATCCCAGCGCTGTCCACCTGTCTTGACACCTCCTCATCACATCTCTTGACCCATCCCAATCCTCATCCATAATCCCATCAGACCCCAGCACCCACAACCATTTCTCCACCATGGCTCATGGACTTGATACCCACCCCAAACCTGACCCCACTGGACCTGACATGCCCCCTAACATGACCTAAATTTACCATGCACAACACACAGTAGCTCACCGCTCTCCTAGACCTGATCATCCATCCTGCCTTACCTAAACAAATCCTGGCCTGACAGTCCACCTAAATCATATGCACCTCATCCCCCAACCTGACACCCCATCTGCCACCCTCCCTCCATTATTCCACCTTGCCCCAGAAGTACCTCACCCATACTCCTCACCAGGCACCCTTACTCCCTTATCCACCTGGCCAACCTTTGCCTTCAATCACTTTGCATTCTACCACCCTACCTGGTTCCTTATCACCCTCAACCAATGGCACTCTATGGTCATGACTCACTGGCATACCATGCAGGCAATCAAGATCCATTATTCCCAGATTTGTCATGAAAGTGAAGGATTTTGAGATAAATGTACAAAATGCACAATTTACCTGATTCTCAGATCCAGGTTGATAGATAGCACAGACCAGGTTTTTGTACTAAACAAGAATCACTATTTATTATGTCATGGACCATAGAAACCCCCTTCAAAACATGCAAAGAAAGCCTAGTTACTAACTTTTTCTTATTTTCAAGGGAAGTTAAGGCGTTGTGTTCTGGATGCAATTTGATTGGTCAAACTACTTGACTTTAAGCAAAACACACTATTTTTACACTACAGTTAAAATATAGAAAAAAATAAAAAGAAAAGAATGGGCTTCAGTGTAACTTTATTGAACTGCTTAACAAAATGATATATATAAACTACTAACAATTAAATGTTCCAATATAGTAACATCCCATAAACACATCCTTTGGCAAAGGTAAATTCAGTAAAATAAATTGTCTCACATGCAATTCTAGCAGCAGGAGGAGGACCCCAGCTTTTAGTTGTAACAGAGAGAGGATTAAGAACTTCCACATCTAGCTTCAAGACCCTACTATATGCTGAAAGTTCAAACCAAACATTCTGGTTCTGTCGGAGCTTGAGCCCACCCATTCAGGCTGCTTCTATTGTTCCAACTTTAAAAAAGAGGCCTCACAAGCTATTTAACTTTGTGCAGACTGCTTTGCGCCTATGTCTCAACCTCTCTTCATTAAAAAAGGACAAAATACTCCTCTTAAAGCCATAGTATTGTCACAATTCCAAGTAATTTGACTCTAGCTTCAGATAAACAATTATAAACTGTCTGTATATTCCACTACTAATTAAATTCTAACCCCTGAAAAGATCTCCCTTGCACACAGATAGGCTGGGGAAAGACACAGGGATGTAAAGGTAAAACTGGAAAGTCGATTCAGTCATCTTTGCTGACAAATTCTGTTGAGTTGGTTTTTGCTGATCCAATGCTTTCTTCTTAGTTTCCCTTTTCCAAATACTTCCACTGATTTGCAAGAGGCATACGGTGGCTATTCACTTGTAAGATGTCTCTGATTTATCAGTTAAAAGACACAGCTTACAACGACAGCTGAAGGAGCGATTAACTGGATGGCTTTAGATGAAAGTTAGTTGTGATTCCAGTTTCTGCAGACCCAATCACACAGCTGTTGACCAGCACTAGGCCACTAATTCATTGGCCAACCAACTTCTTAGTGCCTCCAGCTGCGTTTGTACACAGAATTCCCCAGCTCCAATCTGTCTGCAAACACTTCAATTACTCGCCGTTCAAACAGCTGAACAAACACAATACTTGCCAATGGATGTCAGCTTACTTACTTTTAAACCATGCAGCTACCCTTTCAAAACACTGATCTTTCTCATTTCAGTCCGCAACATCTAAAATGTACAAAGTAAAAAGGCATAGATCCTTACAATACCTGATTTACCTCCTAGCACCCTAACTCCTCAACCGCCTCCCACACCAGATGTTCATCTACTTGCCACCTTAACCTTTTACCCATCTGGCTCTCTACCTCACATCTCTTTGGCATCTTGCTTTCTCATCCATCTAGATCCTGAACACTATTGTCCACCTAGCACCCTAGTTCCTCACCTACCTGCCATGCTAGACCCTCATCTAACTCATCCTAATCCCTCATCCACCTGGCAGAATACACCTGTCAGCCACAGGCACCCAACCTCTCATTTAACTTTCATACTTATTTTCTCTCAGCAGTTTTCAAAGGACTTTTAAATGACAGAATACGGCATTTATTGCTAAATTTAAAAAGGGTGTATAATTCCGAACCTGATCCACTTCAATGTTAACTGCAAGTAAGCCTGGATCTGTTTCCACTGCTTTGGAACAGAAAACCCTTGTCTACAAAATCTGACAACAGAACTGACCAAAATTTAATTTTCTTTTTCATTCCTTCAGGGTAGGAAATAGGATAAGGAGATAAAGCACTTTCTCTGGTAGTAAGCATACCAAAGGCAAAATATTGCTTGGAGTCAAAATTAGAGGTGGCAATACTAGTACAATTAGAGTCATAGAGATGTACAGCATGGAAACAGACCCTTCGGTCCAACTTGTCCATGCAGACCAGATATCCCAACCCAATGTAGTCCCATTTGCCAGCACCTGGCCTATATCCCTCCAAACCATTCCTATTCATATACCCATCCAGATGGCTTTTAAATGTTGCAATTGTACCAGCCTCCACCAAATCCTCTGGCAGCTCATTCCATACACATACCACCCTCTGCGTGAAAAAAGTTGCCCCTTAGGTCTCCTAAAATATCTTTCCCCTCTCACCCTAAACCTATGCCCTCTAGTTCTGGACTCCCCCACCCTAGGGAAAAAACTTTGTCTATTTATCCTATCCATGCCCCTCATGATTTTATAAACCTCTATAAGGTCACCCCTCAGCCTCCGACACTCCAGGGAAAACAGCCCCAGCCTATTCAACCTGTTCCTATAGCTCAAATCCTCCAATCCTGGCAACATCCTTGTAAATATTTTCTGAACCCTTTCAAGTTTCACAGCATCTTTCCATTGGTGAACTGATCCATTGAAAAAGCAATAGTCCAATATAAAACAAGTCTCATAGGTATTTGTGGATTCAGTGTCATAGACTGTGCTACTTGCTACCATACTTGATTCCTGAAGGGCTTATGCCCGAAACGTTGATTCTCCTGCTCCTCGGATGCTGCCTGGCCTGCTGTGTTATTCCAGCATCACATTTTTTCAACTCTGGTCTCCAGCATCTGCCGTCCTCACTTTCTCCTACTTGCTACCATCCCATATTTAACAATGAGAGCTGTCCTAATTAATTGCTGAAATGTTTGTGACATAATTACAGTATTCTAGTGTCAGATATTCTTTCAATCCTATTACTTTTTTTTCCTCTCTGTCCTGAAGGAGTTAAATTATTGCAAAGGTAGAGTCTTGTCAATGATGATAGTTTCTCAGGCAAAATACTGGAAGCAATCAGTGAAACTCAACCATGGATGCTATTAATGTACTCAAATGTAAGCAGTCCCAGAGCAAAACCTGATCTTGTCCTGGCTGATTTTTTTCTACTTAAGACAGAAAACTAATCCTAATTATACTACCTTAGATAAATAAACTCAGAACAGACTAGGAACTAAGCCTGGACCATTTCTCATCCACATGTTTTAGCTACTCAATAGATAAGTTGGCTGATAAGGTTTCACAATTTCAGTTGCTGTGCTCATAGTTTCTGACTGCAATGCCCTAAAGAACATTCTGTAGCTTTTGTTTTTATTCATCATTGTGGTCTGACTGATCTTTGACCACTGGTGCATGGACAAGGAGTTGAATACATTTTTGTTATTCCTTTATATAAAGGATGCAGGAAGAGAAAATGAATCTTCTATTCAATAACTCAAGATTTATTTATTTACAGCATGAAGATATTATTGTCTAGGCCGGCATTTATTACCATCCCTAATTGCCCAGAGGGCAGGTAAGAGTTAACCACATTTCTACGCGTTTGGAGTCACATGTAGTCCAGACAATGGTTTCATGGTCATCATCAAACTGTTAATGGCAGACTTTTTAAAATTGAATTTAAATTCCACCATCTGCTGCCGTGGGATTCGCACGTGGGTTCCCAGGAAACTACCTTGATCTCTGGATTTACAGCGCAGAGATAATACCACTAGGCCATCATCTCACCTTTAATAGATTTAGTTGCTTTTGTACATGCTGCAAAATAAGTTAATAATGGCTCAATGGCCTCATTGAATTTTTCCCTGCGTGACAAACATTAACATTTTTGGCTGGGGTGACAGCATTACAGTCATCTTTGTAATCTCAAGATTCGGAATAAGGCATCCCTCTGCCTGGGTAACTCGAGTCACTCCTACAGAAATGATAAAGTTCAACTTTGACACTCTTTCAATTTGACAAACTTCCTGACATTCAGCTCTAAATCCTAATGCAAAGGTGACACTTGCAAAAAATAGCAAAACATTGCTCTCTGCACTGGATTATCCACAAGACACTTCAAAGAGTAAGGGCAGGATGGATGGCAGAGAGGGCAGGAGACAAAGGAAAAGCAATCAAAATGAAATATCGTGCCGATATGCTTATAGAATCCCTAAAATTGAATTTGATAGCTATTCTTCATTTGAAAGGTCATGCATTGGGCTTATTATCTACCATACCTCAGGAATATATTCTTGAAACACTTTTTATTATCAACCAGTCTTCAGTGCACAAAACTGTTTTGTGAACAGTTACCAGTTTAGAATTTTTAGTTGGATGAATTAATCTTCAGTAGCCATAAATCTGACATTACCATAGAATTAAATATCTATTCCATTATATCCATAAAACAATTACTTGCATTTAATTTCATGCAACTCCATTTCATAGACTCACATATACCTGAGATATGAGAATGTAGGTCACATCAAGAGCACAAGAAACAGGTGCAAAGGTAGACCACATGGTGCATTGAGCTTGCTCTGTCATTCAGTATAATTATAGTCAATCTTGGACTGTTCAATTATACTTTCCTGCCCCTCCCTACATCCCTCAGTTTTTGAGAAACCAAACTGCTGTATCCCAGCTCAAAACTAAATCAACAATGGAGCATCCACAACCATCTGGTGTACAGATTTCAAAGATCCTCTGACCTTTGGAGTAATTTCTCCTCATCTGAGTGTCAAATGATCACCCCCCTCCTTCTGAGATTGTGCCCCCACAGTTTAGATTCCCTGACCAGCAGAAATAATCTGTCAGCATCTATCCTATCAAGCTCCTTCAATGTCTTGCACACATCAGTGAGATTGCTTGTCATTCCTCTAAACCTCAGAAAAATACATTTTGCTTATATTCTCATCATTGGACAATCCTCTCATTTTAGGAATCAATTCAATGAATTCTACCTCTGGTGTAGACATTTTTAATCAGCCTGTTCAGATATGGTATGGCACACTGCTGGAGCAGTTGGAACTTGAACCTGCACCTTCTGGCTTGGAGGTAGGGATACTATCAAAATACCACAATAGCCCTCACATCTTCATTTCATAAGGATCTGAACGCCTACCCACTGTGATAATGTAAAAGGTCTTGTGGGCAGAATAACTTAGGATCATAAAAAGGAAGACCTAATATCTGGTCCTTCTTCTCTCAGTCTCGTAACAATGGCTGTCTTGTCAATTTAACCTGGAATAAGTTCCTAGCACACAATAAACTATATCTTGTTCCAGGAAGTGAATTTCTTCCATTACATTAGAACAAGCAAGCCCTGTAGTTTCCTACATTTATCAGGGATGGTGGCAGCAAACTTTACAATGAGCAATGTCTCCTACATTGGAATGAACATATAACAGCCTTGAATGTGAGTATGCCTTTGCTTAAATGCAGAGTTCAAAACTGAATTAACTCCACAGAGGCTGGTATCCCTTCACCAAGTCACCCTTTATTTACCAATGGAGAATGCTTGATACTGATCTAACTCCCTCAGAGCCAGCTCTCTGAATGAACAGGATGTCTGTCAGCCACGGCTCCCTGATTGGACCAGGTTAACAGCCCTAGTCAAGGAACTCATATCTTATGAGGGCAACCTGGCTGACCTTATTACAATCACTATAAAAAACCGCACACTAGTATTCCAAATGAGGTCTCAGAAAACATTGTACAATTTTAACAATATTTCTTTATTCCTATAATCAAAGAAGAACAATGCACATTGATCATTCTTCCTCTGCAGTGCAGCAAAATGTGAATACCTCATTTCCTAATAGTTAACAGAAAATAGTTGACAATATTCTCATAGCTAAACCTCCTTTTCCGTCTCACTGCCACCAGCACCATCATCCCCATACCCATTCTGACATACAATTTTCTCTAATTTAGAAGCAATAGAAGATGCAAGTAGCCCTTGATTTTCTCAACCACAATGCTGCCACGTGCTTGCCTACTTTCAGAAAGCAGACATGCATTAGTTGAACGTCTGAACTGAAAGATGTCCCATTGATATTGAAGTGTTCTATCAGTGTCTGTCCAGATTGTCATTCTCAAGTCCTGGAATGGAACATAAACTCCCAAACTTTGGACTCAGAGGCAAGTGGGCTACCAACTAAACCACAACTGACACACAAATGCCTAAAAACTGCAATTCAGCCAAGCAGCAATAGACAAGCAAGAATGCAATGATGATCAAGAAACAGCCACTCATTCTCACACTTGCAGCCCAGCCAACTGCACATAATTTATTGTCCAAATGGACTTTAGCAAGGCATTCAACAAGGTTCTGCATGGTAGACTGGTGAATTAGATTAGCTCACGTGGGATCCAGGGAGAGTTGGCCAACTGGATATGAAGTTAGCTTGATGGTAGGAGACAGAGAGTGGTGGTTGTGATGATGCTGTTCCTTTAGCAAGGTTATGTTGTCTTTGGATTTTTTCAAAAGGGGCTGTAAAAGGCAGAGGTTCCAATTTGTCTGGGGTTAGGCCACATTGATTATGGCTAATAGATATTTCTAAGGCAACAATCAGGGAAAAGGGCTTTTAGGTATTTTTATACACTTGCACAATGAAAGGGGAGTGGTCAGTTCTCCCACTTCAGGTATTTTTCTAGTTTGGTTTAGTTTTAGCTGGGGATCCAGAGAAGCTACTGCAGTGGAAAGAGGTTCCATGCTTCAGGGTGACCTTATAGAGATTTATAAAATCATGAGGGGCATGGATAGGATAAATAGACACCGCCTGGGGTGGGGGAGTCCAGAACTAGAGGGCATTGGTTTAGGGTGAGCGGGGAAAGATATAAAAGGGACCTAAGGGATAACTTTTTCACGCAGAGAGTGGTGCATGTATGAAATGAGCTGCCAGAGGAAGTGGTGGTGGCTGGTACAACTACAACATTTAAAAGGCATCTGAATGTGCGTATGAATAAGAAGGGTTTAGAGGGATATGGAGAAAGTAAGGACTGCAGATGCTGGAAATCAGAGTCTAGACTGGGGTGCTGCAAAAGTACAGAGGTCAGGCAGCATCCAAGCAGCAGGAAAATCGACGTTTCAGGCAACAGCCCTTCATCAGGAATGGGGCCAAGGGGGATCTGGGTCAAGTGCTGGCAAATGGGAGTAGATTAGGTTGGAATATCTGGTTGGCATGGATGAATTGGACCGAAGGGTCTGTTACCATACGGTACATCTCAATGACTCAAAAAAAATTATATTAGACCTGAGAATTAGGAATGAACAGTCTGTAACAAAAGCAGGGGACAAGGATAATACAGGTGCCAGTTTTCTGCAACACAAGATCACACATGATCTGCTGCAAAGCCTTTGATCGAGTCCTTTGATGCATTCAGCTACAGTAAAAGGCCATGCAGTATTTGCTTGGTGCATTGACAGGCCTGCAAGGAAGCCTGTAGTCCTACAAGGAGCATGATTTTGTCACCAACTTTGCAGAGGGTTTTGTGAATAGTTTGCAGCCAATCTTTGTATGAATTTGCAGCCACGTTAGTTTGAGTAAATATTCTTTGTGACCACTGCACTTGTGGAAGTGCAGTCAGCATCATTGATGACCGTGATTGAGCGTTGCCATTGCACTAAAACAGAAAGGTGATGCCAATGATATCATCAGTGTATGCCCATTGTTAAAACCTCTTGCTTGACATCCTATTCTCCTCTCACTACTTCCCGTTCATTCCCTGTTTGTCACCCTGTTCACTGCTCCCCTCACTCTACCCTGCAACCCGACCTCATCGCTTTGCTTGCCACTTAACTTGCCACTTCACTCAGAGTCACAGGCAAAGCCGTGAAAGCTCAGTGACTGAGAGTGTGGTGGTGAGGGGGTTTTTAAAAGGGGAAGTGAGGGAACATCATGCGGGATGGCGAGTGAGGCAGCAAGGTGGGCACTGACCAACAGGTACTCAAAAGAAATCTCAAGTAGAGGGCATCAGTAGAAATACAAAATATATTTTACAATACTGTAAGATGGTGATAGAATTGTGGGAGAGATTACTCATGGTGATGTGGTCATCAAAAGCAGTTTTTAAAAATTTGTGTCATCATAGGCACAGCGACTGTCTATGCAGTCAGTGCAGTTGTGGTGGCAGCAAAAGCAGCCTTTATTAAAACACCCACTCTTTATGAGGGATTCAAGTTACTGCCGATGGCAATGTAGAAATGTTGTCATTTGAGTGGTTCTATCTGTACTGTTTCAGATGATTGGATAAGTGTTGTTAAAAAGCAATTAAAAACTCTCCTCTGCACAATGATCACAATTTAGACTTAATGCAGAGAAGTGGTACTTGTTAACTTTGAATTGAAATCGTGACCTGTTTTCAGAAAGTCATGGAAATTTAACAACAGTAATGCACACTATTACTGGTACATCAGAAATATCCCAGGATGCAACTGATTCCCTTCACAGTTATGGATTTTTCTTTAAAATATGACCTTTAATCATGGTAATTAAAGAACATTCTCACATCAGTTTACGAGTACAGAAAAGTGACACCATGGGGTTGCTTAGTATGGTTTTTCAAGTTGAAAGACAAACTGCGATATTTAGCTACAAACTCAGTTTGTGTCTATAAGTTGACTGTTCCAATACAAAAAGCCAAATAATGACAGCTACAGATAAACTGTTGAAGGTGTTGAACTGATGCAATGGTTCAGATTTGACTAGAATAAATTATGATGCTGGTAAAGATATAGGATTCTAATCTTTCTGAATTAATCTTTTAAAATAAGTTTTAAAAATCACAAGTAGGTGAATAACACACTGATAGCTGATGCCCAACTAGGCATTTTACAATTCAATTGTGTCTTTTTACAATTCAATTGTGTCTTAATTTTATAAACACCACACAGAAACTGAACTCTCCTAAAGCAGACTGAGACCCAAATGTGAATTATCTGCAGAATCCCCAAATTTGTCACTTTATTATTTTAATCTAATTGACATAAACATTGGCACTTCTCTTCCAGCTTTCTGTTCTATCTCAACCAATAGAATAAAGGTTCTACACTGTCTGAATGACATTTCAGCCCTGTTGGTTCACAATCATCCAAGATGGCAGTGGGTGAGTAGGCAGCACTTAGGCTCCTGAGGCCAGGGCTTGTCCACTCCATCCACTTTTCTTTTTCTTCTATTGTCATTTTGTTTAGTTTTTGCTTCTACTTACCTTCTGGGGAAAGCTCAGTTATGGCAGCATCAGTATCGATGAGGAAGACGGAAGGCTGCAGAAAAGTGATTTGGTCGGGGTCTGGAGCATGACGGTGGCTGGTGAGCCCAAAGCACAACTCTGGTGGCAATGAGATGGCTGGTGAGTCCAGAGTGGGACTCTAGAAGTGGTGTCGAGGAGTTGACTGGGGAAGGGGTGAGCATGGGACTCGGCATCCGGGCTACTTTGGCGGAGGTGACGTTGGCGAGGTAGACTCAAAGGCAAAAGATGGCGTAGGGCAGGGTTGGCTGGGACTAGCACTGGTGGCAGTGAAGCAATGGTAGAATGGTCATGGACGGTCTTTAAGTTTTATATTTTTATTCTTATTTTCATCATTCTTAAGCTATTCAACACGGTGCCAGATCATGGCAACAGCGGAAGCCTTTCACTTAAATTTTAACTGTATCTTTCACTGGAAAATGTTTGTGACAATTGGATCATTCATTCATTTGATAATCACATCTGGAATGCTGTTCCGACATCTTTTATGTAAGGATGTAAGGGTTTGAAATGATCAATACAAGGTAATGATATAAACTCAACATATAATGATGTCATATAGAGCTGCTGAGGGAACAGCTTAGGATCTCAAAGGAATAAAACCCACCCCCACAAGCATACAATAGAGTCACAGAGTCATACAATATGGAAGCAGACCCTTCGGCCCAACTCGTCCATGCTGACGAGGTTTCCTAAAATGAACTAGTCCCATTTGGCCTGTAGGGTAGAAGGCCTGTCTCAATCCAATTAACTCCCAACAGCTACTAAATGGCTGAAGGGTGAGCTGTCAATGTGGAGGAAGGCTCATACACTGATTTCACAACAGCAACAGATATCCAGACCCACACAAAATTTTGGCAATGTGTTCACTAAGGTGAACAAGGAGTTTCTGATTCACTCCTTGTTGAGTGGTATTGTCACTGAAGTAGTAGTCCAGAAAGTCCATTAATGTTCTCCATACCTGAGTTCAAAGGGCATAGGGTAGAATAGAAATTCAATAAAAATTTGGAATTAATATGATTATGAAATCATTGTTGACTAACAAGAAAAACCCAATTGTTTTGTTAATGTCCTTTTTTCGGAAGGTAACCATTGTCCTTACCTGGGGTTGCCTACATGTGACTGCAGACTCACAGCAATGTGGTTGACTCTTAACTACCATCTGCCCCATAAGGGATGGGCATTAAATGCTGGCCTAACCAGCGACACCCATGTCCAGTGAATTAATAAAACATTGCACACAGTGTGCTTTTGGAATGACAACATGTAGCTTGTTCCATGCGGATTCTGGGAAAGCAATCATTCCTGACAAGAGTATTTACCAGATATTGGATTAACTTAGATATGGAGAAAGTTTTGAAAGACCATATGCCAGATTTGATGAATTTTAAAATGGTATCACATCTCAAAGTGATATTTAAGTCATGAGCATTCAAGAAAGTCCAAGCTTTAACTATAGGGTTACTCTCTATATAATTAGCGAGTTGAGCAAATCCATCAACTAAAAACATTAAGCAGTTCAACAGACCATTCAGTTTCTACTTCCAGACCATGAGATTTTATTATCTAATCTTTTAATATATTTCATTTATACAGAAAGATTTCACAGAATTATATACAAGTTACAGGAGAGAAACAGGCCAGTGGTTCTACACTCTGGTTGAGTCAACTAATATCAGTTACAGGTTGTTGTGTCACCATCATCTTACCAGACCACAGCACTGCTATCTTAATAAGAGAAGTGACTGGTGGTGATTTAACCTGAGGGCCACCAGACCTAAGGCAAGGGAAGAGGTTGAGAAGGAGAGTCCTTCATGATAATCTCACACCGGTGATGGGAATTGAACCCACTCTGTTGGCATCACACTGCTCTGTGAGCAAACAATCCAGCTAACCGAGGTAAACTGATTCCCCAGTTACAGGTAGCTCTCCTATAATGCCATAGTTGCATCCCACCAAAACCCACAATCCATATGGAACAAGCTTCACATGTTGTCATTCCACAAGCATACTGTATGTAATGTTTTATTAATTCACTGGATATGGGTGTTGCTGGTTAGGCCAGCATTTAATGCCCATCCCTTATGGGGCAGATGGTAATTAAGAGTCAACCACATTCCTGTGAGTCTGCAGTGACATGTAGGCAAACCGAGGTAAGGACAGTGGTTACCTTCCGATAAAAGGACATTTACGAAATAGATGGGTTTTTCTTATTAGTCAACAATGGTTTCGCTGGTTAGAAAATTGTTTAATAGAAATAATCGGGCCTCTGGGAAAAGTGGGGTTAGGGACAAACCAGCAAAAAATGATTTATGATCGCTCAAAAATTACCCAAAAGTCTAACGCAAAGTATAGCATAGCCTGAATGAAAGTATAAATCATATTTTTTAATAAAAGTAAATTTAACATGGTACATTTAAAAAAATGTAATAAAGCTGCTTTCTGTACAGTACCTCTCACAGAAAGTTGTTCTGTTGGCAGCAGACACCAACACATGTGCAGAATGAAGTGCAAACCGATCCCAGTGAAATCACACTATTGCCAACGGAGATAAGCGATGTTATAGCCATATCGCACTGCCGAAACGTGCATTATCCCATAACTACCTTGCCTTACCTCATCAAACAACTAATCCTTCTATTCCTTTCCCATCACAGTTATTTTAATCAATCTGTTCAGAGATGTTATGACACATCTCAGCAGTAGGTGGGACTTGAAACCAGACTTTTTGTTGCAGTGACAGGAATAATACCATTGTGCTAACAAGGCCCTGCCCTTTACCTCATATAATCACCTAGTTTCCCCTTTAGTGTACCGATTGAATTTGCTTTACTATTTCATGGAGTAGATAGTGAAGCTCTTAATTCCTCAGAGCTTGGCCCAATTATCTTCAAATGCTTCATAAATGACCTCTTCATCATAAGATCACAAATTGGATGTTTGCTGATGATTTCACGATGTTCAACACCAACTGAGATTGCTCAGTCTATATCCAAAATGGAGCAACACCTGCACAAAATTTGAGCTTTGGCTGATATGTGGCAAGAAACATTTGTATCACACAATTCCCAGGCAATGACCATCTTCAACAAAATAGACTCCAAACAGCCCGCCTTGGCATTCAATTGCATCATTATTGCTTGGTTCCCAACTATCAAGTTCTGGGTTTCTACTATTGAAAGAAATTTAATTGTATCGGTGACTGTGGCCACAAAAGCAAGTTAGATGTTGGGAATTCTGACAAGTAACTCAGCTCCTGACTACCCAGACTCTGTCTCCCATCTCTAAAATACAAGTCAATGTTAAGATGGAATGCTCTTCGTTTGGCCAGATGAGTGTTATTCTACAAAAAAACTGACACAATCCAGTACAAAGTAGCCTATTTGACCAGCACTTTCTACAATACCTTCAATATTCATTCCCTCTACCACAAATGCACAGTGACAGCAGTGTGTTCCGACTACAAGATTCACTGCAGCAACTCACCAAGGCTTCTTACGTAGCACCTTCCAAACCTTTGAACTCTACCAACTAGAAAGGTAATGACAGCCAAAGCATGGGCGTGCCATCACTTGCAAGTTCCCCTACAAGCCCTACTTCATCGAATTTTAAATGTTAACACTGTACCTTCAAAGTCACTGAATCAATATCATGAAAACTTCCTACTAACAGTACCTAAGCAGAGCCAAAGCATATGGACTGCAGGAGTTTAAGAGATAGCTCACCACCAATGTCCTTAGGGCAATTAAAAATTAGCAATGAATACTGACCTACCCTGCAATGCCCACATCTTGTGAAAAATATAAAATACAGTATTTTGTTGCTAGTTTGTTTTTATCTAATTTCTTCACTTTGTATTTAGATGGCTACTATTCAGCCATTCATTCTTCATCTGAACACAACTTTTGTTTCTTTATGTGTTCCATGAGTACTTCCTTCATCATGAAAACTTTTTAATTTAATCTTTTTCATCCTCCACACTGTTACAAAAATATCCGGATGAATATGGAGACCATTTGGAAACAGAGGCTCTCCTGTTCCCAATATTATAACCATTATGTTTTTGATATCACATATGTTATGACCACAAGTAGATGGAGACTACTTATATACTCAAACTTTGGAACGTGATGATGCCCCTTGAACTCAGATATACAAATTGTGCACACTATTCAAATCAATAGTCAATGTTGGCAAAAATAAATCAGGCCAGAAGAATTCCAGATGAATATTAACATTTGAACAGAGAGCTGACAACAAGGAAAATTCACATCCATGAAGTGTCATACTTTTTTATAATGTGGTTTGGTGCCAGAGTACATGTTTGAGTACAAGGCACATTAGTCAAAGAACAGGCAATGAAGCTGTTTTCAGACTCAGACTTCAAAGTAACACAATTAATTTCACATTAAAGCTAAATATTGCTATATCTGGTATGCTAGATATATAAGGCTCTTGATAGCTACATTGGCTAAGGTGATATTCAGTGTGTGATCTATAATATAGTAACTCTTTATTTTAGTGTTTTAATTTTGAACTAGTACCATGTGGGTTTTTAAAAGTTGTCAGTATTTCTAGAGCCATGATTTTTAAACCTGGTGTCAAGGGCCTCTTGAAGTTAAAAATACTAGTTTGTTTGTACTGTGAATGTTTGAAGATCGGTGAGAACAAACGCTGAAAGGCATTAGCTTCTGTTTGATTTAGGAGAATCAGAAATTGATTTCTTTCTTCAGAAAAACACAAAGGTTGGAAAGCTTTTATTCTCCTTTTCACAAAAAATCTGAAATGGGATCGGATATAAGAACAGGTTCTCCTGGAGAAAGGAGTTAATTTAGAACAGTTAAGAATTAGGTTAGCCCATTGTTATAGTTTGAAAATTCGAGAACAGAAGTGTTGGTTAGAAACTTGAATGAGCTGTTACGAAGTTAAGAAAATGTAAACATGGTTGTGTGGGTAAATCAAGGAAGAGGCTATCAAAATTTTTATCCTGGAAATTGAAAGAAACAGTTAAGTCAAATCTGTAGATTTGACAGAAAGGGGAACTTTTCCTGGTATTTGAGTAACATAAAGTGATAGCATTGGGAATAGATGGGATTTTATTTTGCCATATGTTTTGAAATATTTCAAATTGTGTTATTTGTAAATAACTTGTCTTATTCTATTTTATCTCCATTACTTTTGTGTAATAAACTTTTGTTCATTGTTCAAACCAAACCTGCAGCATTGCATGCTTAAGTTTCAATGAAAAACCAAGACATTTTAAAGAAAATCTATCAAGCCAGATTTCAGTCTGAGGTCTGACTTGTCCAGCATTAACATTAGTTGGGTTTATTACGTAAGGACTAATTGATTTTCTTAATGTCCTTGTGTCCATGTAGTAGTTAGGTTCAGTGCTCCTCCAGAGTGTTCTAACTCTGCTTTGCAACTTTGTGACATCATTGCAAGATTGCTCCAGGGTCCTAAAGCTCTTACAAAACTAAAACAATAGCAGGAACACCAATGCCAGCCACATACCTCCTCTAAGTGAGAGAAACAATTCAGTTCAGGGGACTGACTCAGCTAGTATAGTCTGCCCAAATAAATAAGGGTTGACTCGGTGATGGGATGCCGGCCTCTATACAGTTAATACAGTGGCAATGGGAGAAAACAGTTTGTGCTGAAAGAATATTCATTCGTAACAGCCATCTTGGAGTTAGGATAAGCATTTCTGGCATCATGCCTTTATTTAGGGAGCTTTGCTCATTTGATCGTGCTATTGAAGACTGGGCCTAATAGGTGGAAAGAATGCGGTGTTTTTTCCAGGAAATGGTAATCCTTATGACTGCTTGTGGGACCTGCAGCATTTTTGGTTATAAAGGGTTTAACTTTCCCAGAGGTATCAGACACTAAAACCTTCCAAGAGGTGACAGAGTTGGTTAAGGAATATTATGCCCCCAAACTTCCTCTAATTCTGAGATGCTATCAGTTTTATTTGGCTATTAGAGAACCAGGGAAATCTGCACCAGGATTCTTGACACAGTTAAGACGGCTGGCAGAGGCATGTGATTTTGGGTTCATCTTGAATGAGATTTGGTATGTGGGATTAATGATGTGTCCATGCAGAAATGCCTACTAGCTGAGGCCCGACTGGACTTCAGATGTGCACTACGGCTGGCTTTGTCATTAGAAAGTGCGGCCAGTGGAGCATGGGAACTACATGGAAGTGGACATCCTCACCTGTCCAACTGAGTTTGAGGAACACCACTTAAGTGTAGGTAATCGCAGAGTCTCATGCAGGGTGTATCCTGAGCAGAGGGACCCAAGGCCAGTCAATAACAGAAACCCAAAACAAAGCTGAGCCTCAGCTAAGTGGTTAAACAGTTCTTCAGGATCTGGGCTGATAAGCCATTGCAGTTGCTGACGATATGCAGACTCAAGACAGCAAAGGACTCCTACAAGGCCTAACGTGAGTAAGAAAATTTGTATGCTGGTGCCTAGGAGAGTCCACACCCTGGGAAATCTCCCTTCATAGAACAATTAAACTGTGTACTGACATCTAAATCGGAACTGATTAATATTAATGTCTGGTTAAATAGTCACCTGGTTTCCATAGAAGTCGGTACCGGTGCGGCTGTATCCATGATTGCAGAACTTGTCTTTAGCAAGCTTTTCTCAGGATTCTAACCCTTATGTTTGTGCAAGGCCTCAGCCAGACTGAGAACATACACTGGCAAATCGGTGTAGATTAAGGATATGATTTCAGTTCTGGTCTCTCATGAGAAACAGTTGGTGCAGTTACCACTGATGGTAGTAAAAGGCTCAGTCCCAAGCCTTCTGGGGCAGAATTGGTTGAAAAAGATTCATCTAGATTGGCTCAACATCTTTCAATTAGAAAATGGCTGCTTCAGTGAAATACCGAGGAATATTTCAGGATAGGCTTGGGACTATCAGAAGGGCCAAAGTTACCTTACATGTTAACCAGGAAGTAATTCCATGATTTTGCAAGGCCTGCCTAGTACCATTTGTCCTGTGGGCAAAAAATAGAGGTGGAAATCAGAAGGCTGGAGAGTGAAGGAATCTCAAACCAGCACAATTTTCAGATTATGCAGCACCAGCCATATTGATTGTGAAGTCTGATGGCTTAGTTGGCCTTCATAGGGGTTTTAAGGAAATGGTAAACTGTTTCTTGTAGTTGGGTAAATACCCGATCACTTGCGTAGAGGATTTATATACAAAGTTCTTTACTAAGGTGGACATGAGCAAATCTTATCTGTAATTGTAACTGAGTGAGGAGTCCCAGAAGTGCACTATAATTAACATCCATAAGGGTTCATATCAATATACAAGACTGCCATTCAGGGCGTCATTAGCCTGCACCCTTTTCCAGTGGACCATGGAGAAAATTTTCCAAGAGCGAGATCAGGTTGCCATTTATCAGGATGACATACTAATAACAGAGAAAACCAAAAAAAAAAACTTGGAGAATTTGGACATAGTGCTTAAATATTTCTCCCAGGCAAGTGTATGCCTTTGAAGGGAAAAATGTGTGTTTCAGGCACCCCAAGTGATCTAATTGGGTGACAGAGTCATCAAAACTGGGTTATACCTGTTGGAAGATCAAGGGAGAGTGATCAAAGGAGCCGTAGCTCCCACGTCTGTCCTGGAGCTTTCCTACGGTCTTACCTAAGCTAGGGAATTATGGAAAATTCATTCATAACCTGGCCTCCATCTTGGCACCATTGCTTCTTCAATTGACAAAGCATCAGCCTTGGAAATGGTCACGTAGCCAAGAAGTAGCCTTCAGGGAAATGAGAAAGCAGTTATCATCTTCTAAGGTGCTGGCCCACTACGATGCAAAGCAAGAGGTAGTGCTGACATGCAATGCTTCCCCATACAGTATCGGGGTAATATTAACTCACTGGTGGCCCAATGGAGAGGAAAGCCCGATGCGTATTCTTCCCTGACAAATATGCCCAGATAGAGAAGGAAGGTTTAGCCGTCACCTTTGGTGTGATGAAATTCCATCAGTACAATTCCACGATGGGAATTCACCATAGTAACAGATCACAAACCCCTGCTAGGCTTACTGAAGGAAGACAAGGCAGTGCTCCCCATAGCTTCAGTAGAATTCAGCATTGTTCTCAACATGTACAAGTACAAGTTAGAACACCATCCCTGAAGCCAAGTGGCTAAGGCGGATGCCTTGAGCCACCTCCCACAGGTAGATACTCCACTGGTGGTGCCTCTTTTGAAAAAGTCCGTTCTGGTTTTAAACTTCCTGGACACCTTGACAGTATCTGACTGTGGACATAGAAAGATCTTATCGTAGTGAAACTAAAACAGCTGGTGGTAATGAGGGAAACAGAAGGGTCATCGCAACCTGGATTGAAACCTTTCTGGACCTGATAAGACCAGATCACTGTTGAGGATGATATATTACTATGGAGCGCAAGATGAATGTCCCTAGTAAATGTTCCCACCAGAAACTGGCTGACCTCCACGAAGGGTTTCAAGATGAAAATGCGAGCAAAAAGATATGTCTGGTGGCCAGAGTTGGATGCTGACATAACTACATTGATGGGGCAGTGCCAGAGTGCCAACAAGGACAAAAATTGCCACCTGCGGCACCTCTGCATTCATGGGAATGGCCGGGTAAATCCTGGGCACATTTGCATGTCAATTATGCCAGTCCTTTCATGAGCTCACTGTTCATAGTCATTGTGGACGTCCAGTTCATTCGGCAAACTAAGGGGTGATTAGGGAGAAGCTGCGAGCATTGTTCGCGAAACATAGACTCCCAGATGTATCGGTCATGGACAATAGGATGCCAAGTACCAGAAGGGAATTTGATTATTCCTTAAAGTCAAATGGAATTAGGCACATAAGGACAGCTCCATACCATTCATCATCTACATGTCCTGCCGAAAGAACGGTCAAAATGTTGAAGATTGGCTTAAAGAAACAGCCTACAGCGTTACTTGTTGGCAACCTGTTCTGGTTCCTGTTTGTCTATAGGACTACCCTGCAGGCAACAACAGAGATATGCCCAGCAGAGTTATTAATGGGGAGAAGGCTCCGCACCAGGTTAAACCTGATAGTTCCAGAGCTGGGTGGGGGGTGCGGGTGAAATGGCAGCAGGAACACCAATATTGGCCACTGTCTCCTCTAAGTGAAAGAGACAATTTAGTCCAGGGGACTGACTCTGAGCTGGCTGGTCACAGCCAGCGTACTGTGCATAAGTAAATAAAGGGTGCCTTGGTGATGAGATACTGGTCTCTGTGTAGTTATTTCGAAAACCAACATTAACTGCTGTCCATACATAATCAGGGTGAAGGATTGGAGGTTGTAGGTTAAGATTTAGAAATTTAGTGTGAAATGTTTGAGGCATTTTGTGACCTGGAGTGCCCAAGAGCTCTCTGTTATTTCCTGCCAGATTCATGTAGCTGCTAACATCAGGAAATTTAAATGAGACCGAGAGTTCAAAGTTTTTATTAAAATTGGGGTTTTTCCATTTATGTGTGAGAGTGATCATGATAAGAATACACAGATGTAAAGCTATTTTGAAAGCATAAACTACTTGCTTCACTTCCAGGAGGAAACAAAACTCCTTTCTCTGCATCTTACAGACTGAAGCCAAATATGACAGCTGTGTCCCAAGTTCACATCTGATAGAGAACTGTGCCAGGTGGGAATGTAAATGAGGAAAGCAGTACAGGGAGTTTAATCTTTCAGAGCAGAAATGGGCCTGAACAATAACTACACTTGAAAATTCATTGACAGGGTAGCATTTTAAGGATTCCTGAGTATGTGATAAAATGCTGAAAATGTGTTGCTGGAAAAGTGCAGCAGGTCAGGCAGCATCCATGGAGCAGGAGAATCGACGTTTCAGGCATGAGCCCTTCCTGAAGGAGGGCTCATGCCCGAAACGTCGATTCTCCTGCTCCTTGGATGCTGCCTGACCTGCTGCACTTTTCCAGCAACACATTTTCAGCTCTGATCTCCAGCATCTGCAGTCCTCACTTTCCCCTATGTGATAAAATGCTACACAAATATAGGTTCTTCTTCTAAAACACAGACATTGAGTTTATAAGTTACCTTTTGAAATTAATAGAATAAGATTTAATGCTGACACATTGATGCAAAGTGCAACTAACTAAAGCTTTGAAGGACAATTGTCACTATACAAAGTTCCCTTGAAAACAATTCTTGTTTTTGAAGTAGAAAATGCTTATTGGAACTTAATGAAAATTTTATCAGAATTTTCAATTGCTGGAAAATAACTACAGAGAGCAAAATGAAAAACAAAGTACAATCTCAAAACTTATAAATAAAATTGCTTCCTGTTGAAAACCCAGTCAAAGCCAGTTCACACTTTGCTTTTCTCTCTCTCTCCACACACACTTTGCTTTTCTCTCTCTCTCCACACACACTTTGCTTTTTTTTCTCTCTCTCCACATTCCGTGGTTGGCTGATAAACACCATTCCTCCTTGACTGACCAATTCAACTTCCAACACAGAAACATCTCACTACTGAAATTTTAAAGTGTCCTTAGTGCAGTAATTAATCTGCATTATCTTTTCAGGCCGCTATCCAACAGCAAACATGTCTTTTGTTCTTTCTTCTTTGAAAAAAATAAGGTGCTATTCAAAGTTCAAATTTCAATTCTCATCTGCAGCATACAGTGTCAAAACAGAGAAAAATAAATGGAAATTATTGGTGGTCTCAACACATTAAAATTCCTGTAAGATTATTTGAAGAAGAGATATAGGTTCTGTTAATGCCCTCAACTAGTAGCAATGTTAAAAAAACAGATTGACTAAAAAGCTGCAGAAACAGATTTCTAAATGTTTGCCTACATAACACCATTCACTGCAGTTCAAACCATGTCAATATATCTATGTGAAAGGCATGCTATAAATAAAAATAGAAATTATTATATGATGGCTAATCTAGGTCAGTGCTGAATATTCTGTAGGAAATGTAATGGTGATGATTAGTGATTGTCGTTACAATGAGAATGTCAGAAAGACAGGAAGTGGTTTTAGGTAAATATGCATTGCAATTTTCACTGAGTGATCAACTTCAAATGCATCATATAAGGAGATATCAAACAGCGACCTGCCATCCTTCTAGTAGGAGGAATGGAAAAATGATAAATCTTAAGCTTCTACTGTTAGCTGTTCAGAAATGGTCCAGGCAGAAAATAAAGGAGTTTCTTCCTGCAGCCAGTAGATAGTCCAGGAAGAACCAATTAGGGAAAAAGAAAGATCGATTCTGGTTGCTACAAAGTTAACAGCTTCTTTTTTGTGTACATTATGAATCAATTCAATTGGCACCTGAACAAGAGATAAGACTGGAAAAAAACTACTCAATCGTATCATTACATTTATAGTATTCTCTTTGAGAAATAAAGTGTTTTTATTTTGGTTTTGAGTGCTCTTAAAGAAAAATTAACTTCAATGACAGATGCACTAAGATGTGTAATTGCATCTATGGTGAAAAACAAACTATTGCCTGACAATTAGTGCATTGAATGGGGCTATACAGTTCAATAAGAGACACAGAAGCTCCTGCTTGTGTACTGTAATCCAAATGACTAGTCTTTAAGCAACAAAGTGCTCTTGATGGTCCTAAGAGAGAATTATTTACTAGTACTCAAAGGTTAGTTATGTCCTTGTATCCAGTTATGCCATTTTTTTCAATACCTTGAAATATATCCCATCTTCCAGTTTTAATCTGATTACAAATTGAAGTTGGACAGCTGTCTTGAATGTAATGTATTTTACGGCAGCTGTATTTTCCTAGAAAAAAAAACATTTTTCGATTAAAGCATAATGAGATTTCTGCAAGAATCAGTATGGCACTTTGAGCAAGGGCTAATATATACTGCGCTAGTGTTTCAGTGGCTATCTTTCCAGTTACAAAAACAAATAATTCTGCTATTTTAAAATTCTGTGGATAGCCAAGAATAAAGTTTTAAAAAATCCTGAGACCATTGAGAGACAAGATCTTATGAGGAGTATAACAAGTAGCACAGCAGAAGTATCCATAAGGATACTTGGTATTAATTGTACATTTATTCTGCGTACAATGAGTTCTTTAACTCAACAAGTATGAGATGGTTGTGGAAATCATTACAAACCATTCTTACTCATCACCTTATCCATTCAAATTAGAATAATAAATGTGATACTCTTTATAAGCTCAAACAGAACAAAAACGAAATACATTTTCAGACAAGGTACTGGGTGTGACTCTAGTATCACCATTACAGTTGTATTCCTATGACTTGAATTAAAACACAGAACAATGGCATAAGAATCTTTCCATTCTACCATTGGGATGATACTGTGCCTTTAAGAGATGTGTTCTGTCCTGTTTCATTTGCAGAGGGATGTTGTCACAATGACAAAATATGTCCTTCAGACAGGCAATTGGTAAACAGCTTTTAGTTGTCCCTGGATGTATTTTTTAGCAAGACAAAAGAATCCTGAATGGGTGGGGTCAGACTCATACAGATACAAAGGATTTTGATTTTTTTTTGTTAGTTGGTAGTTTTTACTGGCTGCTGGAACTGAAAGCTTGAATTCTCTGTTGCTAGAGTAAAGTCTTAGACAGAGAAGCTTCTTCTTAAAAGCCAAAAGGGTCAGATTGTTTTTTTTGGTGTTTCTTTCTCTCAGACGGAATAGAGACAGCATGTGAGAATAATGACTATTGCTGCATTACCTTTGCCAACGGTGTGTTTATGGGATACTACTTATTGGAACAATTGATGATGAGTAGTTAAATAATACATTATCTTGTTAATATTTCAATACAGTAAAGTTATACCAATTCTTCTTTTCATTGCATTTAACTGTATTGTAAGAATAAAGTATGGCTTGATTTGCCAGGATTTGGTGTTGGAGAGACTGTTAGGTCTGAAGGTTGATAAGTCTCCGGGGCCTGATGGTCTACGTCCCAGGGTACTGAAGGAGGTGGCTCGGGAAATCGTGGATGTGTTGGTGATTATTTTCCAGAGTTCGATAGATTTGGGGTCAGTTCCTGAGGATTGGAGGGTGGCTAATGTTATACCACTTTTTAAGAAAGGTAGGGAGAGAGAAAGCAGGAAATTATAGACCAGTTAGTCTGACCTCAGTGGTGGGAAAGATGCTGGAGTCTATTATAAAGGATGAAATTATGGCACACCTGGATAGTAGTAACAGGATAGGACAGAGTCAGCATGGATTTATGAAGGGGAAATCATGCTTGACTAATCTTCTTGAATTTTTTGAGGATGTAACTCTGAAGATGGACGAGAGAGATCCAGTAGATGTAGTGTACTTGGACTTTCAGAAAGCTTTTGATAAAGTCCCACACAGGAGGTTAGAGAGTAAAATTAGGGCGCATGGCATTGGGGGCAAAGTACTAGATTGGATTGAAAATTGGTTGGCTGATAGGAAACAAAGGGTAGTGATAAACGGCTCCATTTCGGAATGGCAGGCAGTGACCAGTGGGGGTACTGCAGGGATCCGTGCTGGGACCGCAGTTTTTTACAATATATGTTGATGATATGGAAGATGGTATCAGCAATAACATTAGCAAATTTGCTGATGATACAAAGCTGGGTGGCAGGGTGAAATGTGATGAGGATGTTAGGAGATTACAGGGTGACCTGGACAGGTTAGGTGAGTGGGAAGATGCATGGCAGATGCAGTTTAATGTGGATAAATGTATGGTTATCCACTTTGGTGGCAAGAACAGGAAAGCAGATTACTACCTCAATGGAATCAATTTAGGTAAATGGGCAGTACAGAGAGATCTGGGTGTTCTTGTACACCAGTCAATGAAGGCAAGCATGCAGGTACAGCAGGTCGTGAAGAAGGCTAATAGCCTGCTGGCCTTCATAACAAGAGGGATTGAGTATAGAAGCAAAGAGGTGCTTCTGCAGCTGTGCAGGGCCCTGGTGAGACCACACCTGGAGTACTGTGTGCAGTTCTTGTCTCCAAATTTGAGGAAAGACATTCTGGCTATTGAGGGAGTGCAGCGTAGGTTCACGAGGTCAATTCCTGGAATGGCGGGATTACCTTACACTGAAAGACTGAAGCGACTGGGCTTGTATACCCTTGAGTTTAGAAGACTGAGAGGGGATCTGATTGAGACATATAAGATTATTAAAGGATTGGCAACTCTGGCAGCAAGAAACATGTTTCTGCTGATGGGTGAGTGCCGAACCAGAGGACACAGCTTAAAAATACGGGGTAGACTATTTAGGACAGAGATGAGGAGAAACTTCTTCACCCAGAGAGTGGTGGCTGTGTGGAATGCTCTGCCCCAGAGGGCAGTGGAGGCCCAGTCTCTAGATTCATTTAAGAAAGAGTTGGATAGAGCTCTCAAACATAGTGGAATCAAGGGTTATGGAGATAAGGCAGGAAGAGGATACTGATTAGGAATGATCAGTCATGATCATATTGAATGGCAGTGCAGGCTCGAACGGCTGAATGGCCTACTCCTGCATCTATTGTCTCTTGTCTATTGTCTATTGATTAAAACTTAGTGGTGAACCAATCATATCTGGAACACAGCGCCTTAACCTTGGTTTTTAAAAGTTAGGGTCGAGGCTATTTCTATAATATACTTTGGAGGGATCTGGTCTGATCAGGTCCATATTGAGAACATATAAATCAGGAGGAGCAGTAGAACACTCATATGCCTCAGTCTTCTCCACCATTTAGAAGAATTAAAAATTATTATTCCACATTCCCATTGTAAGAGTCTGCAACATATGAGTCCAGGCAATCTCATGTTGACTCTGAAACACCATGGGGTGACTTTATAAAATTTAAACAAAAGGATATTGTTACTCAAGGCCACTGTATGGTACTTGTGAGAAATATGAACACCCAACACTGTTCAGTAAGAACTCTTTTAAGGGTGTTGCTGATTATGGAGAACTATGATCTGGGAGTGTTTTATGATAACATAGGTTTCTATCCCATTATCCCATCTTAAGAACTGTAAAAATTTTAAAAATGTAGTGAAGTAGAAGGAAAGGTTGTTTAAATCAATACCATAAATGATTGACTCATTGTTATTAAGGAACAGAGGAAGAAAACAGAATGGAATTATCTTTCAACAACAACTGTAAAAACCATTTTAGACTCCACTAGAAGCTGAAATGCCAATGAACAAAGTAGATATTTTATGTTGAATGCAAATGAAGTTATACAGACCAATCTTAAACCCTTTATTGACTGTATTCAGACATCGTACGTTGCCAATTGTGATAAACAATTGACATTTCTTTCTTAGTAATCACATGATATAACGGGTCACAATTGGTCACTGTAAACTATTTCTGGAGGCTGATGAGAATGTATTATGGTACTAATGTGTGTCTAAATTCGATCCCTGTGGTTTAATATGTTAACATTTGATGAGTGCATACTATTGGTGGCATTTTGCCAATCAACAGACTGGTTGGCTGTGTGAATAAATGTTAATTTCTACAATCACTGTTTTATCAACCTGGTTGGAACAGATCTATTGGATTTCCAAGGAAGGTGCCAAACAATTATATTCAACTGCAAGCATCTTGTAGGGATACTTATATTACTTATGTAATATAGTTAGCAATGGGCAAATATTGACTTAAGTACTGTTGCTGTCCGATCAACTAATTTTAATTGAGAAATCTTTGCTTCACATTTTTTTTTAATATATCTGAAACCAAAAGTAATTTAAGCTATAGTTTTGTTTCCTTACTACAAGAGATTGGACAGCCTGAGGACATCAGGGATAGAAATCCAATTAGAGTGCTTGTGGCAGCCAACGAAGAAGGAACCATGTTTCAAAGATCAATTTTATGTTCATTCTTAACATAGGTGGACCGCCCTTGTTATTTTAACAATTCAAGGAAAAGAATTGATATATTTCAGTAAAATATCAAATGGTACTAATTTAACTGTTTAACTTTACCTGCGTCACCTAGATATATTCCACTGAAATCAAGATGATAATGTGGTAGATTCCAATTAAGCAAAATGTACTGACTTTGGGTCGTTTGGCTGCATAGTGCTTCCTCTATTCAATTAAATACAAGCCAGGAAAAGGCAAGCTCAGATTACGAAATGGTGCAAAGTCTGCTTGGGAGTAGTCAGAGGTTTTGAATCCAAGGGAAATACTGTATCTGGCAAAAACTAGAATATAACGCTAACAACTGAGATAAGTAAAACTTAAAAAGTAAAAATACTTACGTTCTAAACTATGAACATAAAATGCTACAAACACAGGAAGCCATTCAATGTTTGAAAGTTTTCATAAAGGTTCCCGGTTTAAAATACAGTGATGAAAGATCTCCAACATGCAAGTGTATAACTTCACACCTATTTCATGTCTCCTCCAAAGCCCACTTAAAGTTTTTAGTGTTTGGGCTTTGTAAATTAAAACCAACCTTTGATTACCCTGAGTCAAAAACAAACTGATGACTCTCAATGCTTGCGTACCCTGTTGAAAAACAGCACAACATAAACAATTTTCCAGCAGTTTCATATATACTATGTGTTTGGACTTTAAAATAGTGGCACATGGAAGTGTTTTTTTCTGAAAGGTTTAGTAGCATATAGGGGTTGTTACTTTTCTGAAAGTTATAAAAATAAGCGTGGTCAGGCAGCTTTTCCAGACATGATTCAATGTGTGTGAGAGAGTAGGGAACCCAGAAATATTTTTAAAAGTTCATTTATGAGTTGCTGTTCCAGTAAATTCCTGATGCATTCAGGCTTGTCCAATGCCTGCATGAGTCTACCCTCATCAAGTTACTGCACCAGAGAGCCTGGTGCTCTCCACTTTTGGGTGGCATGACAGCACAGTGGTCAGCACTGCTGTCTCACAGCAACCAGGGATCTTGTTTCGATTCGAGCCTAAGGCGACTGTGCAGAGATTGCATGTTCTCCCTGTGTCTATGTGGGATCCCCCAGTGTCTTCCTGTGGTCCTAAGATGTACAGGCTAGGTGAATTAGCCATGCTAAATATGGAGTTACAGGATAGTGTGGGGTTTGCTCTTCCAAGGGTCAGTGCAAACTTGATGAGCCAACTGGCCTCTGTCTCCGCTGCAGGAATTCTATGATTCTATGATCTCCTACACAAAGAATAAAGCATCCAAACAATTATCTGCACTTCAAGCAGGTGGGATCATTAGACCAACTTACTTGGTCAACGGTTTTCGAGTTATGAAACAAATGTGCCCAGATCCAGACCAGGCAACTGAAACCCACTAATCATGACTTCCTTTGGGACAGTAGGTAGATTAAAAGATAACAAGCTAGCTAATCCTATTCTACAGGACAGAAGACACAAGAAAACTGGGCACTGATGAAGCAAGAGGCAAGAGCTTGAATGGATTACCCAAAATTCCCTCACTCTGTCACCTCACCCCAGCTCTATCTCGCATCATCCAAATAGTACATCTTGAGCCCTGTCTACTGCCTGGTTATCCTTGTGACACAGACGAGGAATCACCCTGATAACTACACATTACCGTCTTATCACTGAACCCAAATGTCCACCAGCCTGAAACCACCTAAGTCACCAACCTTTAAATCCAATATACCTCCTTTCCCTTACAGAAAATTGTTTGAGAGAAGGGCAGGATGGTTGTTCAAGTTTCCAGGGATTAGATTATTCAGGTATGATAGAGATAGATGCAAAAGTGTGGAGGAATTGTATTCCTGATTAAGGAGAATGTCATGACTGCACTAAGTGAGCATATTGTGGAGAGCTGAATTAGTGAGGCCAAATGGGTAGAACTCAGGTGGAAGAAAGGTACAACCACTATGATGGGGCTATCCTATAGGTCTCCCAACAGCAAATGGGAGATTGAGGAACAGATATGTTTGCAGATCCTAGAAGGACGTGAAAACAACATGGTTGTTGTAGTGGCCGATTTTAACTTCCCCAATATTGACTGGGACTACTTTAGTGCCAGACATTTAGATGGGGCAAAATTTCTTAAGCACATCCAGGAGGGTAATTGAAATAATATGAGAGAAGGAACCATTCTAGTTCTTGTATTTGTGAATGAATTTGGCCAGGTGATCGAAGTTTCAGTGAAGAAGCATTTTGGGAACAGTGATCATAATTTAGTAAGACTTAAGATAGCTATGCTAAAGATAAGACTGGTCCTCAGGTGAAAGCACTATCAGCAAGGTGAATTCACCCAATGCAACAGCAGTGCTCTGAAAGCTTGTGATTTCGAATAAACTTGTTATACTATAAACTGGTGTCGTGTGACTTCTGACTTTGTCCACCTGTCCAACTCTGGTAATTCCACACCAAGATGAAGGACATGGATGATGGTGAGATTAGGTAGAGATCTGCTGATATTCTAGGGCATGTTGATTTGAGGAAGAAGTAGTGTTGGGTGTCTTGGAAAGCATTGAAGTGGGTAAGTTCCCAAGGCCTGATGGGATCTCTCCCAGGATACTGAGTGAGGAGATTTCTGGGACCTTGACAGAGATCTTTGTATCATCATTAGCTGCAGATAAGATCCTAGGAAACTAGAGAATAGTCGATGTTGTTGCTGTGTTTACAAAGTGCAACAAGGATAATGCAGGAAATTATAGGCCAATGAGCTTCATCAGTGGGAAATTATTAGACAAGATTCTTAGTGGCATGGTTTACTCACATTTGGAAAATAATTAGATTCCCTGCAGTGTGGAAACATGCCCTTTGGCCCAACAGGCCTACACCCTCCAAAGAGTAAACCATCCAGACCCATTTCCTTCTGACCAATGCTCCTAATACTATGGGCAATTTAACATGGCCAATTCATCTGACCTGCACATCTTCCTATTGTGGGAGGAAACTGGAGTACCTGGAGGAAACCCACGCAGACACGGGGAGAATGTGCAAACTGCACACAGATAGTCACCTGAGGCTGAAATTGAACCTGGGTCTCTGGCGCTGTGAGGCAGCAGTGCTAACCACTGAGCCATCATGCCACTCCTCAATGGACTTATTAGGTATAATTAGCATGGTTTTGTCCAGTGGAAGTATTGTCTCACAAATTTGATTGCGATTTTTTCAGAAGTTAGGAAAAGGATTGATGAGGGTAGGCCAGTGGATGTTGTCTACATAGACATTACAAAGAACTTGACAAGATCTCTCATGGTAGCTTGGCCCAGAAAATTAAGTCATATGGGATCCATGATGAGTTGGTAAGTTGGATACAAAATTGGCATGTTCACAGAAGACAGATTGTAATTGTGGAAGGCTTTTTTTTCCGACCGGAGGTCTGTGACTAGTAGTGTTCCACAAGGATCAGTGTTGGGACCTCTTGCTTGCAATATCCCTACATATAAATGATTTGAGTGAAAATGTGCATGAAAATTGGTGGTGTTGTGGATAGTGAAGAAGGCTGTCAAAGGATACAGCAAGATAATCATTTGGAACGTTGGGCCAAGAAATGGCAGATGAAGTATAACCTGGACAAGCGTGAGGTGATGCATTTTGAGAGGTCCAATGCAAAAGGAAAATACACAATAAATACAAGGAGTCTTAGGAGCATTGATATACAGAGGGAATTTGGGGTCCAAGTTCATAGCTCCCTGAAAGTAGCAACACAAGTGGATAAGATGGGAAAGATGGGCCTACCGGGTTGCAATACGCGGGCCCGGCTCGAACCAGCGCCCCCACTCGGTCCTGTTCTGGCTGCAGAGCTATAAGGTGAGGCAGATGCTCTTGGAAGCCTCCAGAAATCTTGGGAAAGATCCCCAAACCATGACTTATAAAGGATCCAAGATTATGTTATTTCAGGACTTTTCCCCAGCTTTGGTCCGAAAGAGGAAGGCGTTTGATGAAGCAAAGAAGCGTTTAAGGGATTTAAGCATTCAACACTCCTTGCGCTACCCAGCTATACTACGCTTCAGCCATGAAGGGTCTGTGTATAACTTCGGATCACCGGAGAAGGCCAAGGAACTTTTGGACTCTTTTAGACAAATTATAAGAGTTAATTGATGTTGTTTTGCCCTACCCCCACCCCGGTTTACCCCCTCTTTTATTTCCTTTCACTACCTTACTGTTTAATATTATCTCCGGGGGTGGGAAGAAGGGTTTATTTATTCATCCTTTACTTAGCGATTTTCTTTCCCTTTTTTAATATATATATATATATATAGGCCAGGGGGTCTAGTTAATGTAGATGGGGGGAAGGTGGCTACCTTATCTTATTTTATCTTTGTCCTTGGGAGCGGGGTTGTTTTCCCCTGTTATTTTGTATTAATATATTTAATTATTATTTGCTGAGACTGTAATTTTATAGTCATATATGTTCATATATGGTATTAACATTACCAAATATATCCAGATGTTGGTGTGGGTGGGGGATAGGGTACTCACTGTTAGTTCTAGTTCAGTAGTATACTCGAATTTTCTTTATCCTATCGTGGAGCACTGGTTGGGAGAGGTTATGATGGGTTTTTTTGGAAAGGAAGTGATGCCCCCTGGGAATAAGGGGGAATGTTTTATAATTTTTTTTACTATTTAGAATTAGATTTTTTAATTAAATTGATCTGAATGTACTAAAGAGCTTTTATTTTTGTGAATTTTATATGCTCTATGCTCGGGATGTTTTGGATAAATACGGGTTTTGTTGTGATCTGATGTTAACACATTCCGAGCATGTATATCACTGCTCAATTTATGTGTTATCCGTTGGGTTTTTATTTTCTCTTGAATAATGTAAGAATATTAATGATACACTCTGGTCAATTGTAAGTTAGACAAGTGGTTAGTTGAGTTTTGTCTTTTTTTTCTCTAGGTATTTCTGTTTTCTTGTTTGATAGATTTTGGTTATCATTTATTTAAGATTTAACTGTATATCAATGTTTATACTTGAGTTTTTTTTAGTTTTCTTTTGTAAACTTGTAAAAACATGTTAAATTTTCAATAAAAATATCTATTAAAAAAAAGGATCATTCTCAATATCATCCATCAAAGATTGTTATTTTTTCTTTAATGCATATTTGTGACAAAACTGTCCGACAAATTTTAGTTTCACATTTCTTTTGTAATTGAGCCACATATGCAGAGAAGGTAAATCGTACAAGCTTTTGTGTTTATTGTTCAGCCTCCAACGTTAGTGGAGAACTAGAGGGCCTTGAAAGTTGCACAATCAAGAAAAATGCTGACTGTTAATACAACCTGAAGTTAGAAAATGCATCAGTCACTATCTCGAGCAACAAAGCATTTTCAATACTGATAAAGTGGAGGAGACTTGATTTTTAATTTGCAGCTTTTAGTTGGAAGTAAAGTTTGCATTTTTCACAACTTCCGAATACTTTCAGTCTTTTAAAGCCAATGAAGTACTTTTATTTGAAGTTGCAGCTACTGTGGTTACTTAGGAAATATTCAATATTAGGTTGTAAAAGCAAGGTAAACTTTATATTAGTATTGATGTTTTCTGCAAGTGTTTAAGGATTTTTTTCATAGTTCTGTATTTCAGCATAACATTACCGTCGATTTGAAATTGGTCTCCGCTTTCAATTTACAATGCTGAGTTTTGCATGGCTCTGATGTTTAAACACCAATTAATTGCTTATTCCTAGCAAATTTCTGATAGGATAGTTGATTTCAATCAAGTTAAAAGATACTGCAGTTAAGTACAAAGCCAATTCAAAAAGAAAAAAACTAACTTCTCAGGGATATTTTTACACCTGTCTGAATTTGACATGTGCTGAGGACATGTGCTGGACACACTTTCCTCATTCCTGAAGAAGGGCTGATGCCCAAAACGTTGATTCTCCTGTTCCTTGGATGCTGCCTGACCTGCTGCGCTTTTCCAGCAACACATTTTCAGCTCTGAATTTGACAAGTACATAGGAGATTTCAGGGCCCTCCTGTGACACTATGATACCCCTGGATTGGGAGGCCTGGGTTCAAGTCTCACCTGCTCCAGAGGTGTGTAATAACATCCATGAACAGGCTGATTAGAAAAACAAGTATCAGAGATTTCACTCTCATCATAATAATGCTTTGGAGATGCTGGTGTTGGACTGGGGTGTACGAAGTTAAAAACCACACAACACCAGGTTATAGTCCAATAGGTTTCCAGTTAAACCTATTGGACTATAACCTGGTGTTGTGTGATTTTTAACATAATTCTGCTTACTTAGATTTGATATAACATTTAGCAGTCAGCTGTGAAGCCTCGGTGCTCACTGCTAACCTGTGAAAAGGTTGGCCACAAAGATCCAGCAATCTCTGTGGCAAAGACCTAACTCTTCCCAAATCTGACAATAAATCTAGAGGACATTTGAGCCTCCCATTTGCCATACATCCCTTTACCTGTGACACCCCCTCCCAATCAACTTTTTAAAGTTCCTGTCTAATACCATTAAGAATTGGCCTTGCTCCAATTCAGAACTATAGTTGTAGACCAGACCCTCCCTTTTCCATAACTATTTAAAAACTAGTAGTGTTATGATCACTGGTCCCAAAGTGCTCCTCTATCAACACCTCAGTCAGTAGCCCTGCCTTTCTTTCATAAAGGTGGTCGGGTTTTGCCTCTTCTCTCGTGAGGCTATCTACATATTGATTGAGGAAGTTTCCTGAACATTCTGAACAAACTTCTCCCCATTCAAGCCCCTAACACTATAGTGGTCCCAGTTTTTATTTGAAAAGCTAAATTGCCCTACTATTACAAACAGATTATTCTTACTATCTGCAATCTCCCTTCATATTTGTTCCTCAATTTCCCACTGATTATTGGAGGGTCGATAGCACAATCCCATCAAAGGATCACTCCACTTCTTGTATCTCAGTTCCACCAATATAGGCAAAATATAGAATCACTAGATGATCCCTCAGGAATATTGTCTAAGTACTGCCATGGTGTTTTCCTTCATCAAAAATACCTCACCCCCACCGCTCTCTCCACCTCTCTATCCTTCCTATTGCCTCAGTGGACCTGAATGTTAAGCTGCCAGTCCTTTCCCTCCCTCAGGCTTGCTTTTTTAATAGCTATGATATCCCTGTCCGATGTACAGTCCATGCTCTGGGTTTATCTGACTTAAGACTCAGGCCTCTTGAATTGAATTCAATGCAGTTTAGTTTATCAGTCTTCCCTTGTTTCCTAGGCAAAAGTGGGTATGGCAGATGCTGGAGATTAGAGTCAAGATTAGACTAGTGCTTGAAAAGCACAGCAGGTCAGGCAGCATCAGAGGAGCAGGAAAATCAACGTTTTGGGGAAAAGCCCTTCATCAGGAATGAATTCCTGATTTCCCTTGTTTCCTGTCATGCTCTTAGCTACCTTGTCTATTTAACTTATTCTCTTTAACTTTTGCACTAGAACACCATTATGAATTTATTACACAGTTAAGACCAAAAGACCACAAGAAATTAGAACAGAAGTAGGTCCTTCAGCCCCTTGAGCCTGCTCAGCTATTCAATTCGATCATGACTGATCAGACATTCCTCCTGTCCACTTTCTTGTCCTTTCCCCATAGCCCTGAATCCCCTGCTGATCAAGGATCTATCTATCTTAGCCTTAAGGACCCTGTCTCCGCAGATCTCAAGGCAAAAATTTCCAAAGATTCACAACCCTCTGACAGATGAAATTCCTTCTCATCTCAGTCTTAAATGGCACCCCTTTAATCTGAGACTATGCTCTCTGGTCCTGGAGTCTCCATGATGAGACAAAAAAACCCCTCTCAGTATTTACACTGTTAAGCCCCTTAAAAATCCTATATGGTTGAATGCATTTGTCTCTCGTTCTTCCAAATTCCAGTGAGTAGAATCCCAACTTGTTTAAGCTTTGCTCATATGACAATTCTTCCATATTGTGGATCGTCATTGCTAAATGTGAATCTGTGTTAAATTGAATTTAGTTAATTTATTGGTTACTACTTGCATATACAGGGATACAAAAGCAGTTAAGAATAAAAAAAATTCAAAACTAACTAAATAAAATAAGGATGGAGGTTCAGGTGATGTATTGTTTCTGCATGATGTGGGAGCTGGTGGACCCCATTGTAGTTCCCAGTGACCATGTCTGCAGTAAATGTTGGTTGCTGGAAGAACTCCAGCTCAGAGTTGATGAACTGGGTCTAAGCTTCAAACATTGCGACACATCAGGGAGAGGTAGAGTTACCTGGATGCTGTGTTTAAGGGGACAGTCACATTCCCTTCAAATAACTAACTCGAATTGAGCCAGTGGTCAGTGACAAGAGGGTGTGGCTATGAGTGAGACAGGTAAAGGGATCCAGAAGATAGAGTTTCAGGAGCATCTGTCCCTGTTCTTGTCCAACAGAATCAAATGTTTTGCTCCCTGTGTGGACAGGAATGGAGACTGCAGGGAGGACGAGCTAACTGACCACAGCACCATGGTGCAGGGAAACATTCCAGTGAGGGAAGAGAAGTGTCATTGTAATTAAGAATAGTTTAGTTAAAGGCATAGACACTGTTCTCTGTGACCAGGATCGAGAGTCGCAAAGATTGTATTGCCTGCCTGGTGCTCAGGTTCAGGATAGCTCATCTGGGCTGCTGAGGAACATGGAGTGGGATGGTAAAGATCCAGTGGCTGTAGTCCACATAGGTACCAATGACATAGATAAAACTAGGGCAGAGATTCAGCGAAGGGATTGTGAAAACCAGGAGCGAAACTAAAAAGCAGAACCAAAAAGGTAATGATCTCTGGATTACTACTTGACCTACGAGCAAATTGGCACAGGGTCAATAAGATTAAGCAGGTAAATGTGTGGCTGGAAGATTGGTTTGGGAGAAATGGGTTTGAATTCATGGGACATGGGCCACCAGTACTGGGGAAGAAGGGACCTAGTCCAATGGGACAGTTTTCACGCTGGGACCAGAGTCCGAATGGACTGCATAACTGAGTCTGTATCAGGGCTTTAAACTAAATTGGCGGGAGGCCGGGGCAGAGAGATGGGCTCAGTGATAGGAGAAATTAGTAAACATGAATGAAAAGAGGAGGTAAGAGTGCAGAACTTAGGAGAGGTTATTTAAGTCTCCAGCACAGACACAAATGGGACAGAGTGTACAGAAAGGGTTAGCAATCAAACTTCAAGCACACTGGACAAATGAATGACAATGAGAAGAGAGGTTAATACAGGACTGAAGGTGTTATATCTGAATGCACACCGTGTAAGGAATAAGATAAATGAGCTTGTGATGTACATCGAAATTGGCAGGTACGACATGGTGGGCCTCACAGAGACGTGGCTGCAAGGGGATTATGATTGGGAGCTGGCTATTCAAGGATATACATCCTATCGAAAAAATAGGCAGGTGGGCGGGGTGGTGGGGTTACCTTATTAGTAAGAAATGAAATTAAATCAAGAGCAAAAAACAAAGTAGGGTCAGATGGTGTAGATTTATGTGGGTAGAATTGAGGAACTGCAAAGGTAAAAAAAAATAGTTAGAGTAATGTACAAGCTTCCAAATAGTAGTCAGGAGCTGGGGCACAATATACACCAGGAGACAGAAAAGGTATGTTGGAAAGGCAAAGTTACAGTGATCATGGTGTATTTCAATATGCAGGTAGACTGGGAAAAATCAGGTTGGTAGAGGATTGCAAGAAAAGAAATTGTGAAATGTCAATGAAATGGCTTTTTGGAGCAGCTTGTGGTGGAGCCCACTCGGAACAGCCAATACTGGATTTAGTGTTGTGCAATGAGGCAGACTTGATAACGGACCTTAAGGTGAAGGAACCCTTAGGAGGCAATGATCATAATATGATTGAATTTACTCTGCAATTTGAGAGGAAGAAGATAGAATCAGAGGTAACAGTATTACAGCTGAATAAAGGCAACTACTGACCCATAAGGAAGAAGCTGGGTAGAACTGACTGGGAGAGGATCCTAGCAGAAAAGACAGTGAAACAGCAACGGCAGGAGTTTCTGGGAGTAATTCAGAAGATCCAGCAGAGATTCATCCTGAGGAAAAAGAAGCATGGTACCGGGAGGATGAGGCAACCATGGCTGACAAGGGAAGTTCGGGGTAGCATGAAAGCAACAGAGATAGCATATGTGGCAAAGGGCAGTGGGAAACCAGAGGATTGGGAAGCTTACAAGGACCAACAGAAGGCAACAAAAAAGAAATAAGGAGGGAGAAGATTAAATACGAGGGTAAGTTACATAGTAATATAAAGGACGACTGTAAGAGTTTCTTTAGATGTATAAAGAGCAAAAGACAGGCAAAACTGGACACTGGGCTGCTGGGAAAAGGTGCTGGAGTAATAGTAATGGTGAAAGTGAGGACTGCAGATGCTGGAGATCAGAGCTGAAAATGTGTTGCTCGAAAA
Source organism: Chiloscyllium punctatum (assembly GCF_047496795.1). Classification (NCBI taxonomy): domain Eukaryota; kingdom Metazoa; phylum Chordata; class Chondrichthyes; order Orectolobiformes; family Hemiscylliidae; genus Chiloscyllium; species Chiloscyllium punctatum. The sequence continues at coordinate 61,992,768 of NC_092746.1, forward strand.
GCGCAGCAGGTCAGGCAGCATCCAAGGAGCAGGAGAATCGACATTTCGGGCATGAGCCCTTCTTCAGGAATGAGGAGAGTGTGTCCAGCAGGCTAAGATAAAAGGTAGGGAGGAGGGACTTGGGGGAGGGGTATTGGAAGTGCGATAGGTGGAAGGAGGTTAAGGTGAGGGTGATAGGCTGAGTGGGGGTGGAGCGGAGATGTCAGGAAGAAGATTACAGGTGAGGAAGGTGGAGCTGTGTTCGAAGGTTGGGACTGAGACAAGGTGGGGGGAGGGGAAATGAGGAAACTGGAGAAATCTGAGTTCATCCCTTGTGGTTGGAGGGTTCCTAGGCGGAAGAATCTGAGTTCATCCCTTGTGGTTGAACTCTCCACCCTACCACAAGGGATGAACTCAGATTTCTCCAGTTTCCTCATTTCCCCTCCCCCCACATTGTCTCAGTACCAACCCTCGAACTCAGCACCACTTTCCTAACCTACAATCTTCTTCCTGACCTTTCCGCTCCCACCCCTACTCCAGCCTATCACCCTCACCTTAACCTCCTTCCACCTATCACACTTCCAACGCCCCTCCCCCAAGTCCCTCCTCCCTACCTTTTATCTTAGCCTGTTTGGCACACTCTCCTCATTCCTGAAGAAGGGCTCATGCCCGAAATGTCGATTCTCCTGCTCCTTGTATGCTGCCTGACCTGCTGCGCTTTTCCAGCAACACATTTTCAGCTCTCATAGTAGTGGTGAACAAGGAAATGGCTGAGGAACTGAATAATTACTCCATGTCAGCCTTCATGGTGGAAGACACAAGTAATATCCCAAAACTTCAAGAGAGTGAGGGGTCAGAGCTGAGTGTGGAGGCCATCATCAAGGAGAAGGTGCTAGAAAAACTGAATGGTCTGAAGGTGGATAAATCACCTGGACCAGATGGACTACACCCTGGGGTTCTAAGAGATATAGCTGAAGAGATAGCGGAGGCATTAGTGGTGATGTTTCAAGAATGGTTAGAATCAGGAAGATCCCGGAAGACTGTAAAATTGCTAACAAAGGAACTGAAGGCATTCTGGCTAAGTTTGCAGATGATACAAAGATAAGTAGAGGCACAAGAAGCATTAAGGAGGTGGGGAGGCTGCAGAAGGATTTGGACAGATTAGGAGAGTGGGCAAAGAACTGGCAGATGGAGTACAACACAGGAAAATGTGAGGACATGCACTTTGGTAGGAAGAATAGAGGGATGGGCTATTTTCTAAATGGGGAGAAAATTCAGAGGTCTAAGAAGAAGAAACCTCTTCAGAAGAAGACACTTGGGAGTTCTAGTCCAGGATTCTCTCAACGGAAACTTGCACGTTGAGTCAGTAGTTTAGGAAGGCAAATGCAATGATGGCATTTGTTTTGAGAGGACTTGAATACAAAAGCAGGAATGTACTTCTGTGGCTTTATAAGGCTCTGGTGAGACTGCCTTTGGAGTATTGTGCACAGTTTTGGACCCCATATCTCAGGAAGGATGTACTAGCTTTGGAGCCTGTTTAGAGGAGGTTCACGAGAATGGCCCTAGGAATGAAATATTTAACATATGAGAAACGTTTGAGGACTCTGGATTTATACTCGATGAAGTTTAGGAGGATGAGTGGGTATGTAATTGAAACTGACAGAATACTGAGTGGCCTAGACAGAGTGGATGTTGGGAAGATAGCTCCATTGGTAGGAGAGACTTGGACCCAAGGGCATAGCCTTAGAGTAAAGGGAAGACCTTTTACAATGGATATAAGGAGAAACATATTCAGCCAGAGATTGGTGAATCTTTGCAATTCATTGCCACTGAAGGTTGTGGAGGCCAGGTCATTGGGTGTATTTAAGACTGAGATAGATAGGCTCTTGAGTATCAAGGGGATCATGGGTTACGAGGAGAAGGCAGGAGAATGAGGTTGAGAAACTTTCAACCATGATTGAATGGTGGAGCTTACTTGATAGGCTGAATGGCCTAATTTCTGCTCCTCTGTCTTATGGTCCAACCTTCTCTGAATTTCCTCCAATTAAATGATACCTTTCCTCAAATCAGGAGATCAAAACTGCTCGTGGTATGGTCTGACCAGCACCTTGTAAAGTTGCAGTGAGACTTCCTCACCGTTATACTCCAGTCCCCTTGAAATAAGAACTAACATTCCATTCACCATCCTGAATACCTGTTGCTCCTGTGTGCTAGTTTTCTGTGTTTCAGGTTCAAGTACACCCAAGCCCCTCTGTGTTACAGCTATCTGCAGTTTCTCTCAAATGAATTATATTTAACTCATTTGTTCTTCCTTCAGAAATAGAGCATTTTGCATTTTTCCATACTATACTCAATTTGCCAACTTTTTGCCAACTTCCTTAACATATCAATGTCTCTCTATAAATTGTTTGAATCCCTGTCACATCTTGCCTTTTCACCTATTCTTGTATCTGCAAATTTGGGTATAGTGCTCTCACTTCCTTCTTCCAAGTCATTAAAATATATTAGCTCTCCCAGCATTGATCCCTGTGGAACCCCACAGGTCACAGGTTGCTAACCTGATAAAGAACCCCTTATCCTCACTTGCTGATTCCTGCCTATGAGTTAATTCTCTATCCAAGTGAATATACAACATTGACTCTTATGACGTAACCTTTTGTGAGGTACCTTTCCAAACACGTTCCAAAGGTCCAAAATCAACACATCTATCGGTTCCCCTTTATCCACTCTGGTTGAGACTTCCTTACAAAACTTCCAAAAGGTTAGTCAGACACAATTTCCCTTTCATGAAGCCATGCTGATTCTACTTGATTAGATAAGAATGTTCTAGGTGTTCTGCTATTACTTCTTTAATAACTGATTTCAATACCTTTCCAACAATAGATGTTTGGCCAATCAGCTTAATTCTATCTGCTTTTTGCCTCCCTCTCGTTTTGAATCAGAGCGTCACATTAACAGTTTTCCAATCCTCTGGTATTTTTCCAGAATCCAATTTTTTTTTTGGAAAACCAGTTATATGCCATTCATAAGATCTACCTTCTTTAAGGCTTTTTTTTCCCCCAGTGTAACACATCAATTTCTAATTGTTTGGAGATTAGGAGAAACTGAACAGCATGCCTTCTGGAGAATTGTGGAATTACTGACAAACTTCTAAGTTTTAATTTTTAACTGCACATATGCAGACACCAGAAGTTGCTGTCAGTTTCAGACCAGTAATGATAGCGAACGTTGAAGGTTTCATCAACTTCACATATGAAAAGTCATATGGGTGTTTGTGATCAAAACATTTTCCACAAAGACGGGACCATTTTTGTTAAAATAAGTGGATGCCAAAGTAAGATATTAATTACCCAGTTGTAAACAATCATCATAGAGCAGTATTGCGTGGAATTTACCTTCAGAAAACAATAAAACCTATTAAGAAACGGGGATCTATTTTGTTGTAATTTGCTTACAACTCACATGTGAGAGTGAACCAATGAGACCTAGTCTGATGACCAGCTTAATTAAGGAGCAGCTTGCCTTGTCTCCCAACATCTGCCCTTCTACATCCATACACCTGCCAGAAATCTCTGATGATTCAAAGCTGCAGCAAAAAAAGACTAGAAGCAGTAATTGCCTCAAACCTACATGGCGCAAAGCACATCCAAAGAGACCCAGGTCAGCTTGTAGTCAAAGGTGATTGATTTGACTAATCCCCATTTCTGTGAAAGTGGCATTGAATAAAACATGAGCTTTCCAAAATACAACCCTGTAACAGGAGTGATCACGTAAAATGTACTTTTTGGAACACAGTAAATTTCCCATTTTTTAAAGCATGATATAAATAAACTTTATAAGTGAAACCTTTGGCTGTGAATGATGTGTACCGTAATGAGAATCTGTGAGAAAACTTGCTTAGCCTCAAGGAGAGAAACCTTCCATGAAATCTGACAAAAATTACACAGGCAAAATATTATAAGATTCATCTCTACATCTTTACTAATTAATCACAAGAAATGAGAAAATGTCTTAACATCTTTTAATCGAGAAAGGGAAACTCCAAAATTAATTCATATGCCTAAGCTATTATCATCCAAACGTATGGGCTAATGAAAGAGACACACCTTCCTTTACACTTGAAACCAAAATATTTTTATTGCTCTAATGCTAAGTCTTTATCAGCCCCAATAATGACTGCAGCAATGCTTATCTTACACAACACACTCTACTTTCATACCAAAGTGAATTTATAAGACTTGAGCTTCCCTTCTGATTAATGGAATTTTATCTTTTACAGTGCACCATATTGCATAAATTAACTAGTGTTATATTTTACTGTCACTCTTTGGCAGACTGTGTTTTATTTTCAGACTGTGAGTACTGGTTTATGTGCAATGCTAATATTTGGGGGTTATCCATACTTGTGGATGGAAATTATTGGATGTTGCACTCCTTCCACTTCTACCCTTTCCCTAATGCCTCCCTCCCACAGCCACACATATTTAACGTTACTCTAACCTCCTGTTGCTACTGGAAGGAATTGAACATAACTGCACACTGTCATCACATTTTCCCAGCAGCCTAGGGAGACATTTTGGAACATAGAACAGTACAGCACAGTACCGGCCCTTCGGCCCTCAATTGTATGCCGACCATTTATCCTACTATAAGATCAAATTAACCTACATACCCTTCCTTGTACTATCTTCCATGTGCCTATTCAAGTCGCTTAAATGTCACTTAAATGTATCTGACTCTAACACCACCGCTGGCAGTGCATTCCATGCACCCGCCACTCTTTGCGTAAAGAACCTACCTTTGACATCTCCCCTAAACCACTTTAAAATTATGCCCCCTCATGAGGAAATATCATGTGGGGTGGAAAATTCTGAGACTGTAGTGTTATGGTGTCAGGATATGGAGGCGAATTCCATAACCAATACTTTATTAGGAAAGAGGAGAAACTAACATTAACAGAAGGAGGGCGGAAAACATTTGTATTAATCATGAAAGGAGTTTAACTGAGCACTAAGTCAAAGGTGATGGAAAAATAAAGAGTTGAATTATTCATTGAGAAGACGGAGAAGGAGGAATATCATAATATGAATTAGCTTGGAATAGAGAAAGATTGTGCATGCATTACCTGGGAGGAGAAATCTGGTATTTCCAAGTGGGTAGCAGATGAATACATCAGCTTAAATGGTGAAGGAAAGAATGCTAAAGAGAAAGATGGAGAAGAATGCCAAAGGGTTGGCAGAAGAAAATGTTTTGGAAATTTAGGAGGTAGGACACCCTTCATAAAGGAATAGGTGGATGATTTATGGGTTGGAGCAGCTTTGGGGTGGCTATGCCAATTTTGTCTCTTGAAAAGATAGAAAACGCTTGCATTCTATCTAAAATGGTTGGACGACTGGAATAAACAATAGGAATACAAGCCTTGTTAGAGCAGGGCATCTCACTGCATGAGCTGGTCGACAGTCAGACAGTTTTCTACAGTCAACTCAAAAAATATTTACACTATGACCTACTAAAAGTGCAAGTTGTTTGTGAGCTCATTAGTGCAATAGAACAACTGAAACCTCAAACCACAGTTATTTGCCTGAATAAGTGAGATTTAAGGAAACAACAAAGGAACAAAGGCTAGAATTTTATGTATCCTCTCTTTCTCTTGGAACAGGTGAACAGATAGCAAACAGAAGTGGGGTTGCAAAACTGGATGTCTTACAATCACATCATTTACATTGACTCTTTGCCACTGCTGGCATTTACATGGTTAGCCTGCTTATCTATGGTGTTATTGTGCTAAAGGGATACTGTTCTCAACAAGGGCCCTCTTAAGATTTCACCCATCTGTTGCAATCCTCTCTCTCTCCTCCCCTTGTTCCACTTCCACCATGCAACAAGGGCCATTAAATGGTTGTGGGGCACATTGCTGGCTTGCCAATAAGTTTTCAACAAGAAGTTTAACAGCATTGCCCCCATGTAAAATTCTGATAAAAGGAATAACAGGGTGAGTTAGAAAAATGAGGAAAGATAATAAAAGAATGGATTGAGAGATTAAACAAAAAGAGATATGAAGTAAAGCAAAGCAAGAAAGTAAAGATTTATTTTCATTAAATCTCTGTAACACGAATTTACAACAAATTGGAATAAGATTCAACAGTTTAATTTATTCACTTAATAGTTCAGACAGTTTGATTTGCATTGTATGAGCAATTAGTCACACTATTAATGGAGTAGCCATGATGTGGAGGTGCCAGTGTTGGCCTGGGGTAGAAACAGTTAAAACTTACACAACACCAGGTTATAGTCCAACTGATCTAGTTGTAAGTACAGGCTACCTAGCTACCTGAAGAAGGAACACCACTCCGAGAACTTGTACTTCAAAATGAACCCGTTGAACTATAACTTGGTGTTGTGTGATTTTTAACTTTGTTAAAGGTATAGTAATATGGTTAATTATGAGTCCAACTTTCTGCAATTAGTTCATTTGAATTTAGTGTGCAAGTGAAATCCATTTTTCAAAAACAATGCATGGAGGTTGAAGGCTACCTGCTGAATGTGCAGCAGAACTCAAAGGCATTAGAAATTGGAGCATTGCTGGTTATTTAGCTATTGAGCCTGCTCAACTACAGTGCATTCTGGTATAACACAACAGTTATGTCCCTCTGCAACCATGTGCAATAGAAAATTGTGCTGTCGAAGATCGCTAGAGAAAATCGCTAAACCTATTCAGTAGAAAGTTCACAAGATCCAAACAGCGTCCATAATTAGTGGTGCTGGAAGAGCACAGCAGTTCAGGCAGCATCCAAGTAGCTTCAAAATTGACGTTTCGGGCAAAAGCCCTTCATCAGGAATATCCAATCCCTCTACACCTCCATCCGCCACGACCAGGGCCTCCAAGCCCTCCGTTTTTTCCTCTCCAGACGTCCCCAACAGTACCCTTCCACCAACACTCTCATTCGTTTGGCTGAACTGGTCCTCACCCTTAACAATTTCTCCTTTGAATCCTCTCACTTCCTCCAAACCAAAGGGGTAGCCATGGTCACACGTATGGGCCCCAGCTATGCCTGTCTCTTTGTTGGCTACATAGAGCAGTTGATCTTCCGTAATTACACCGGCACCACTCCCCACCTCTTCCTCCGCTACATTGATGACTGCATTGGCGCCACCTCGTGCTCCCGCGAGGAGGTTGAGCAATTCATCAACTTCACCAACACATTCCACCCTGACCTTAAATTTACCTGGACCATCTCTGACACCTCCCTCCCCTTCCTGGACCTCTCCATCTCCATTAATGACGACCGACTTGACACTGACATTTTTTACAAACCCACCGACTCCCACAGCTACCTGGATTACACCTCTTCCCACCCTACCTCTTGCAAAAATGCCATCCCGTATTCCCAATTCCTCTGCCTCCGCCGGATCTGTTCCCAGGAGGACCAGTTCCACCACAGAACACACCAGATGGCCTCCTTCTTTAGAGACCGCAAATTCCCTTCCCACGTGGTTAAAGATGCCCTCCAACGCATCTCGTCCACATCCCGCACCTCCGCCCTCAGACCCCACCCCTCCAACCGTAACAAGGACAGAACGCCCCTGGTGCTCACCTTCCACCCTACAAACCTTCGCATAAACCAAATCATCCGCCGACATTTCCGCCACCTCCAAACAGACCCCACTACCAGGGATATATTTCCCTCCCCACCCCTTTTCACCTTCCGCAAAGACCGTTCCCTCCGTGACTACCTGGTCAGGTCCACGCCCCCAAACAACCCACCCTCCAATCCTGGCACTTTCCCCTGCCACCACAAGAACTGTAAAACCTGTGCCCACACCTCCTCCCTCACCTCTATCCAAGGCCCTAAAGGAGCCTTCCACATCCATCAAAGTTTTACTTGCACATCCACTAATATCAATTATTGTATCCGTTGCTCCCGATGTGGTCTCCTCTACATTGGGGAGACTGGGCGCCTCCTAGCAGAGCGCTTTAGGGAACATCTCCGGGACACCCGCACCAATCAACCAAACCGCCCCGTGGCCCAACATTTCAACTCCCCCTCCCACTCTGCCGAGGACATGGAGGTTGTGGGCCTCCTTCACCGCCGCTCCCTCACCACTAGACGCTTGGAGGAAGAACGCCTCATCTTCCGCCTCGGAACACTTCAACCCCAGGACATCAATGTAGACTTCAACAGTTTCCTCATTTCCCCTTCCCCCACCTCACCCTAGTTCTAAACTTCCAGCTCAGTAACTGTCCCCTTGACTTGCCCGGACTTGTCCTACCTGCCTATCTTCTTTTCCACCTATCCACTCCACCCTCTCCTCCTTGACCTATCACCTTCATCCCCTCCCCCACTCACCCATTGTACTCTATGCTACTTTCTCCCCACCCCCACCCTCCTCTAGCTTATCTCTCCACGCTTCAGGCTCACTGCCTTTATTCCTGATGAAGGGCTTTTGCCCGAAACGTTGATTTCGAAGCTACTTGGATGCTGCCTGAACTGCTGTGTTCTTCCAGCACCACTAATCCAGAATCTGGTTTCCAGCATCTGCAGTCATTGTTTTTACCTCAGCGTCCATAATTAGACAATTGCATAACAGCCAACTCACATTGATGAAACATGTGCTTACACCTGCTACTCATTTTGTTGTCACTTCTGTCCATATCTCTTTGATTCGAGAGCCCTTTCCTTCCACCCTTGGGAAACAGCGTTATTCAAGAATGGGGTGAATTTCTATGTTACTCCACTTTCCTATCCTGTTCCATTGTCCCTTAATTCCCCATATCAAATCTATCAATTTCAGTATTGAACATACAAACTGAGCACCACAGTCCTCTGACATTAAAAAACCCAATAACATTCATAACCCTCCAAGTGAAGGTAACCAACAGAGTGGACTATTATTCTTGTTTCATTGAGGAAGTCATTCTTCAGCCTCCAGGTTATTAGAAACCCAATAACTAAACTACATTCTGATAAGTAAAGCCATGATCTGATCAATATGTAAGTCCTGTCTAACAGTAATTTGATTGATTCCTTCTTGCTCAATGAGGACCAAATGACAACTGGCAGTCTGGTGACATGCGCCTGAACATCTACCAAGATAACTTTAACACAATTTAAAATTGTGTAGCTCCAAAATTAATTGCATTAATTTACCACAAGTCTGTGGCCAATTTGATACATGTGGCAAGTGGTGAGTGTGTTGGAAAATTGGAAGCTGGAAGCCCTTTGTAATTAAAACAAGCTTTTTCCATGGTTATTTCATGAAACCACCACAATAACATTCCTTTTTTATTTATTTCCAGCATATGAGTGTTACTGGCATGGACATCATTTTTTTGCCCACAATTCATTACCTTTGAGAAAATGAGTTGCCTTTTTGATCCACTTCAACACAAACAATACATGTTATATCCACAGTACCCGGATTTTAACCTGGTATTAGCACCCCTTTCTTTTATCCAGTTTTATATACAATCTTAGCATCCTAGGTACAAAGTTGGACAGAATCTGACAAAGGAAGGATTTCTTGATAAAGGCAATTAGCAAGAATCAGAATAATTGAACTTCATAATGATTCCCGACAAGTTCAGAAGAATGGAAAAAGAAAACCTGTAAAATCTGCTCTCTTCTTTGCAGACTCTTACCTGGAGATTCTGCTGAGGTAATGGCATGAGGTGCTGTTTGCCAAGGATGGAAGGAAAGGGCAAGCCTCTCCATTCAAACAGGTATCGATCAAAGTGTCAACAAAGTGAGGAGCAGTACAGTGGTTCCTTGTGTAATATTGTGCATTTGCAACACAAATGAGATATATAGATTCCCTTCCCTTCGCTAATGGTGAGGTCATTTACAGATCAAGTCATACATATTTCAATGAAATACAGAGGGTTTAAGACAGAGTCAGTACGTATCCCTCAGTCAACTAAAACAGATTATCACCTTGCTAATTGGGGGATGTTTAAAAACTGATCTCCAGTAAATAATTTTAAAAATTCTCTTATGGGACTTGGGCGTTGCTGGCTGGAGAGTATTTACTGCCCATCACTAGTTGCCCTTGTGAAGGTGATGGTGAACTGCCTTCTTGAACTGTTGTAATCCATGTGCATTGAGTTGACACACAATATCATTCTGGAAGGATGGCAGTGAAGAAACGATCGAATTCTTCTGAATTAGGATGGTGGGTGGCAGAGAGGAGAACTTGGTGTTCCCATTTACCTGCTGCCCTTGCCCTTCTAGATGGAAGCAGTCATGGGTTTGGTAGGTGCTGTCTAAGGATCTTTGATGAACTTCTACAGTGCATCTTGCAGATTTTGCACACTGCTGCTACTGACCATCAGTGGTGGAGGGAGTGAATGCTTGTGGATGTGGTGCCAGTTGAGCAGGCTGCTTTGTCCTGAATGGTGTCAAGTTTCTTGAGTGTTGTCGGAGCTGCATTATCCAGGCAAGTGGGGAATATTCCATCACATTCCTGATGTGCCTTCAATATAGATAATGGACAAGCTTCGGGGAGTCAGAAGGTGTGTTACTTGCTGCAGTATTCCTGGCCTCTGACCTGCTCTTGCAGCCACTATGTTTATATGGTGAGTCGAGGTGAGTTTCTTGTCAATAGTAATCACCAGGATGTTGATAGCGTGGGAATTTAATTACTGTAACAGCATGGAATGTTAAGGGATGTTGGTTCGATTGCCTTTTATTGGAGTTGGTTATTTCCCAGAATTTGTGCAGTGTGAATTTTACTTAGCATTTGTCAGCCCAAGTCTGAACATTGTCCAGAACATTTTGCATTTGAACATGGATATCTGAGAAGTTGAAAATGGTGCTGAACATTGTGTAATCATCAGCAAACATCCCCATGGAGGGTAGGTCATTGATGAAGAGGAAGACGATGGTTGGGTCTAGGATACTATGCTGAAGAACTCCTGCAGAGATATCTGGATCTGAGTTGACTGGCATCCAACAACCACAACCATCTTCCTATGTACCAGGTATGATTTCAACTGGGGAGAGCTTGCCCCAATTCCAATTGATTGCAATTGTGCTAGGCCTCCTTGATGCCACACTCAGATGAATATGATCTTGATGTCACTCTCATGTCATTTGTGGAGCCTCCTCCTCCTGTGAGTTGATAACTATCCACCATGATTCAGCACTGGGTGTGGCAGTACTGCAGATCTTTGATTTGATCTATCAGTTGTGGGATTGCTTTGATCTGTCTGTCAATTGCTGCTTAAACTGTTTGCCAAGTGAGTAGTCCTTTTGGCAGTTTCACCAGTTTGATACCTACTTTTTAGGTATGCTTATTACTGCTCCTGGCATACCTTCCTGCACTCTCTATTGAACCAGAGTTGATCTCCTGGCTTGATGGTAATGATTGAGTAGGGGATATACTGGGCCAAGAGGTTGCAGATTGAGCTGGAGTACAATTTTGTTGCTGCTGATGACCCACAGCCCATCTATGTCCAGTCTTGTCAGTTCAAAGTCTGTCTCATATAGCACAATGAAAATGCCACACAACATGATGGGAGTATTCTCATTGTGAAGACATGATTTCATCTCTACAAGGACTGTGTGGTAGTCACTCTTACCGACACTATCATGGACATATGCATCTGCAGCTGGTAGACTGGAAAGGATGAGGACAAGCAACCATCTTGATGGTTCCCTCTGCACTGTTGCAGACCCAGTCTACTCGCTGTGACCTTCAGGACTTGACCAGCTCAAGCAGTAGTGCTGCTAACCACTCTAGGTTGTGAGCATTGAAATCCCCACCCAGAGTACATTTTATGTCCTTGCCATCATCTGTGCTTTCTTCAAGTATTTTCAACACGGAGGAGTACTGATCCATCAGCTATTTGAAGATAGTACATGGTAATCATCAGGAGGTTTATTTGCCCTTGTTTAACTTGAAGCCATGAGAATTCATGGACTATGGAGTCAATGTTCAGGACTCCAAGAGCTACTCCCCCTGACTGTAAACCATTGTGCCATCACTTCTGCTGGGTCTGTCCTGCCAGTGGGACAGGACATATCTAGGGACGGTGATGGTGGTGTCTGAGACATTGTTGATAAGGTATGATTCCATGACTGTGTCAGACGATTGCTTGATTATTCTGTGAGACAGCTCTCTCAATGTTGGCACTAGCCCCTTGATATGAAAGGGAGAACTTTGGAGGCCTGGTTTTACAATTGTATTTCAAAAGTGCCTCGGTCGATGCCAGAGGCTCCTCCTGGTTTCTTTTTTTATTGATCCAGCTGAGTGGCTTGCTTGGCCTTTTCAGAGGGCACTTGGGTACCAATTTCATTGCTGTGGGTCGGAAGTCACATGTAGGCCAGACCAGATGAGGATGATACATTTACTTCCTTGAAGGACATTAGTGAACGAGATGTTTTTTTCCAAAAATCAACAATGGTTATTATTAGTTTCTTAATTCCAGATTTTATTTCATGGAATTCAAATTCCAACAGGATTCAAACCTTGGTCCCCCAGAACATTCACTGAGTTTTTGGATTAACAATCTATCAATAAAACCACTGGGCCATCACCCACCAACCACTGTAAAACAATGATTCAGAGTGGACTTGTCGGTATACCACCCGAATAAAATGCCTTGATTCCAGAGTGAGTGGAGGATTGCTGGTCACTGCTGTCATAATTCTATTTCCCAGATCCTTGTGGTACAGTTGAAAAGTTCTAAACAAGACTGAATACTTATGCCCCTGTGTAGAAGTGGGTGAATATCACTGTCTAATTATCAATAATTATCAGAGAAAGAGCATTTATCATCCATCAATGTGGGATTGGAACTAAACAAAATTTCAAAAGTACAGAATAATGTTCCAAATCCCTGTATGCCAGTCAGTCGCTGTTATATTGGCTTCTGAATTTCTTCATGTGATGAACTGAACCAAGTATTCCTTTTATTAAAAATTAAAACAAATGAGAAAGAAAATGGATCCCATTTATATGATAATAAGTAACACTTTAAGAAAACGCAGCAGGACATTGTGCTCCTTTAAATTGTTACATTATTTATGACAAATAAACAGGCAAGATTCTGTGGTGAAAAGGTCACAAAGCATAATATTGATATAACAAGAACTCATTATGAACCTGTCAGCCCTGGTTCCTGATTGCAAGAAATATAGAGAACAAAAATAGAAATTGCAAATCTTGAATTGCAAATGCCTGTTATATGTTCAGAGCAACTGGGGCATTGCTCTAACCAGACTCTCTATTTCCAGTCTTTTGAAAAAAATGGGCCATTGTTCATACCAGTCTCTGTGGTCTTTTTGAAAAAAAAATCTAAATGGCTCATTTCTTAAGCAATCACTCCCTCTGTATCCAATAAAGTCAGAGCTTTACCTCAAACAATTTATTGTCCTTCAATCATGCCCAATGTAACTAGCCCACTTATAGAGCATAGAGTCATAAGGCAAGGAAAGGGCAAGGAAACAGATTCTTCAGTCCAACACATCCAAGCCAACCAGATATCCTAAATTGATTAGTCCCATGTGTCAGCATTTGGTCAAATTTCCTTTAGACCCTTCCAATTCATGTATCTATCCAGATACTTTTTAAATGTTGTAGTTGTACCCATCTCTATCACTTCCTCTCATTCCATATACACAACACCCTCTACGTGAAAAATTTGCTCCTCAGGTCCCTATTAGATCTTCGCCCTCTCACCTTAAATCTATGTCCATGTATTTTGGACGTACCCTGGGGAAAAGACCTTGGCTGTTCACCCTATCCATGCCCCTCACGATTTTATAAAACTCTATAAGGTCACCTCTCAGCCTCTGATGCTCCAGGGAAAATAGCCCCAGCTTATTTAGCCCCTCCGTAGCTCAAACCGTCCCATCACTGCAACATCCTTCTAAATCTTTTCTAAAACCTTTCAAAGTTCACAACATCTCTCCTATGGCAGGGGGACCAGAATTGAATGCAGTATTGCAGAAGTGGTCTCACCAATGTCCTGTACAGTCACAACGTGATGTCCCAACTTCTATACTCAGTGTTCTGACAAATGAAGGCAAGAGTGCCAAACACTTTCTTCACCAGTCTGTCTACCTGCGACTCTACCTTCAAGGAACTATGTACCTGCACTCCTGGGTCTCCTTGTTCAACAACACTCCCCTGGACCTTACTATTAAATATATAAGTCATGCCCTGGTTTGCCTTGCCAAAATGCAACACCTCACAATTATCTAAAATAAACTTCATCTGCCATTCCTTAGCCTACTGGCCCATCTAATCAAGATCCTGTTGTATTCTGAGATAATCTTCTTCACTGGACACTGCACCACCAATTTTGTTATTATCTGCAAATGCACTAATCATACCTCCCATGTTCAGAAACAAATCATTTATATAAATGACAAAAAACATTCAATCCAGCACTGATCCTTGTGGCACATTTCTGGTCACAAGCCTACAGTCTGAAAAATAAACTTCTACCACCAACCTCATTCTCCTATCTTCAAGCCAATTTTGTATCCAATTGGCTACCTTCCTATGGATTCCACATGAACTAACCTTGCTAACCAATCTACCATGTGGAACCTCATCGAATGCCTTGCTGAAGTCCATATAGACAACATCCACTGCTCTGCCTGCATCAATCTTCTTTGTTTCCTCTTCAAAAAAATCACATCAGTAAATCATGATTCCCACGCACAAAGCCATGTTGACTAATCCTAAATAGTCTTGCCTTTCCATATGCATACAAATCGTGTCCCTCAGAATTCTCTCAACACCTTACCCACCACTGATCTAAGGGTCAGAGGTCTATAATTCCCTGGGTTTTCCTTGTTACCTTTCTTAAATAATGGCACCATATTAGCTACCCTCCAATCTTCTAACACTTCACCTGTGGCTGTTGACAATACAAATATCTCAGCAAGGGGCCCAGCAATGTCTTCCCTAGCTTCCCACAAAGTTTCAGGATACACCTAATTAGGTCCTAAGGATTTACCTACCTTTATAAATTTTCACCTCCTCTGCTCTAATATGGCATATTTCAAGATGTCACTATTTATTTCCCAAAGTTTCCTAGCTTCCATTTTCTTCTCCACAGTAGACACTGATGCCGCATATTCATTTTGTATATCACCCATATCCTACGGTTCCATACATAGATGGCCACGTTGATCTTTAAGGTGTCCTATTTTCTCCATAGTTACTGTTGCCTTTAATGTATTTCTCAAACCTCCTTGGATTCTCCCTATCCCTATTTGCCAAAGCTATGTCATGATTCCTGAAGAAGGGCTTATGCCCAAAACGTCGATTCTCCTGCTGCTTGGATGCTGCCTGACCTGCTGTGCTTTTCCAGCAACACATTTTTCAAAGCTATGTCATGTCCCTTTTTTGCCATCTTGATTTCCCTATTACATATAATCCTGCTCTCCTTATACTTTTTTAGGCATTCACTCAATCCCAGTTGTCTATACCGGACATATGCCTCCTTCTTTTTCTTAACTAGAGCTTCAATTTTTCTCATTATCCAGCATTCCCTACACCTACTAGCCTTGCCCTTCACAGCGTCTTGGAACATACTGTCTCTGAACTCTCATTGTCTCATTTTTGAAGGCTTTCCAGCCATCCCTTTCCCTGCAAGTCACCTCTCCCAACCAATTTTTGAAAGCTCCTGCCTAATACCATCAAAATTGGCTTACTCCAAGATAGAACTTTGATTTTGAGATCAGGTCTATCCTTTCCTATAACAATTTTAAAACTAATAAATGAAGAAAATTAATAAACAAACTCCTTGTCATTTTATTTCCTCTTCAGATTAATAAGCAATGTGCTTTCAAATGCAACAATTAAATTGCATCCTCACATTATCAGCATTGGATTCAAGATCCTAACTATCAATGTGTAACAGATATTTTCTCAGATCACTGTTGAATATTTTGAACAGTACCCTGGACACCCAACACTAAGAAATGGATATATAACAAGAAAAACAGCAGTCCTGGTACAAGTCCTGAAGAAGGGCTTATGCCCGAAACGTCGATTCTCTTGCTCCTTGGATGCTGCCTGACCTGTTGCGCTTTTCCAGTAACACATTTTTCAGTCCTGGTACAATCCCTGGAGAGTACCACCACGAAACGTTAGTCATTCTGCAAAACTATCATTCACTACTAATGTGAAAGTAAAATACAGCACATTGGAAAATCTGAAGTACAAACAAAAAATGATGAAGTCACAAAGTAGGTCTTACAGTCTGAAATACTTTTTTTCTCTCCACTGTTGTTGCCAGACCAGCTCAGCATTTCCACTATTTTCTGTTTTCTTTAATTTTGTTCACCACAACTTTCTGTACTGTGTTATGTATACTTTTAGTCTCCTTAATTGAAAAAAATGTGATTGTTTAAGAAGCAGTTAAGAGAAGGTTCACTGAACTGATTTCTGGGATGAAGGGCTTTTCTTCCACAGAAAGGTTTAACAGGTTAACTCTCCATGCTTTGGAGTTAAGAATAGTGAGAAATGATCTTATTGGAATATAGAAATCTTAAGGAGACTTGAAGAGTGGATACTTAGAACTCCTGTTATAGGGGAGACTAGAAGAGGGCATATACTTTAAGAATAAAAGGTTTCTTTTTAAGATAGAGATGATCAGATCTTTTTTCACTGTGAGGATCACCAGAGTGTTGAATTCCCTTCCCCACATGGTAGTGGAGATTGGGTTTTTTAATTTATCTAAAGCTCAATTAGATTTTTGATAGGCAAGTGATGAGACTAGGGTTATGCAGTGTAGACATGAATGTGTAACTGAGACCGCTAACAAACCATCCATGATAGGAGTCATGATTCGGAGATGCCGGTGTTGGACTGGGGTGTACAAAGTTAAAAATCACACAACACCAGGTTATAGTCCAACAGGTTTAATTGGAAGCACTAGCTTTCGAAGCGACGCTCCTTCTTCACCTGATGAAGGAGCGACGCTCCAAAAGCTTGTGTGCTTCCAATTCAACCTGTTGGACTATAACCTGGTGTTGTGTGATTTTTAAATCCGTGATAGGCATTGTGTTCTGTCTCAGGATCAATATGTCAGTATGTTTTTTTACTGCCATGTTAATGATATTATCAAGGTGTCATAGCATGTGACTTGAAGATATAAAGATCTCATACACCATCTTACCTTGTGCACCTGAACCTTGACATTATACTGGAAGCATGCTCTGTTATTGCAAATTAATATCTTAATACAAGCTTAGACACTAACATATCCAAGGAATGTAATGTTTGTAAATGGTAGTTAGTTGTAATAAATGTCTGTTGGAATGATTTCAATGCCAAATTTCTTATGTGACAGGAGATAAGACAAGCATTGCCCCATAAGGTAAAACACAGTTGGAGGCAAAGTCACACAAATGGGAACATAGAAACAGAAACAAGCCATTCCCTTAGATCATGGTTAATCATCTATCTCAACACCACATTTCTGCACTATCTTCATATTCATTAATGTAAGGAGTCTGTAGAAGTCTATTGATTTCTGTCTTAATCATGCTCAATGATTGTGCTTCTACAGCCATCTGGTTAGAGAATTCCAAACATCCCCCTTCATCTCTGCCATCTCAAATGACTTACTCTTGTAAATTTGCATCCATGTTGCGTTTATTCGAGAAGCATCAAACTTGCTGACAGGTCTACGATTATGCATTTCTTTATCAATCATCTTTTGGAAATCCATTCTCACCATATAAATTGCATATCCTCATCAAGCCTCTCTGTTATCAAAAATATCAGTCATGGCAGTTAAATATGACTTTCCATTGATTAATCCAATTTATCCAAATGACAGATAATCATTCTTTAAAGGTTTCCCAACACAGATCAAACTCTCTGGCATATAATTGCATGGTTTAACTTTACATTCTTTACGTAACATTTGCAGTTCCACAGTGCTCTGGCATCAACCATCATGTCCAAGGATTGAACGATTATGGTCTGTACCTCCACAATTCCTATTTTTGCTCCCCCCAATATTCTCACACACATATTTATCTGGTCTTGGTGACTTACACAACATCAGGTTATAGTCCAACAAGCTGGTACTTCCAAATAAGCCTGTTAGACTCTAACCTGGTGCTGTGTGATTTTTAACTTTGTCCACACCAGTCCAATGCCATCACCTCCACATCTTGGTGACTTACCAACTTTTAATTACAGACAGCCTTTTTAGTAGCTTCTCTTTATTAACTTTTAGACCCTCCTGTATCTCAACTATCTGCTTTTTCATCATGAATGTAGCAGCATCTTCATCCTTGCTAAAGACAATGAAAAGCAATCAAATATTACCTTCAACCATCAGCAAGCTACTCCAACTACTTTTCTCTATACTTACAAGTGTAATCTGGAGATACTAACTATTGCCTGCAGAACTTCTTCCCTCTTTTCACCTACAGCTAATAACCTCTGGCTGATAATCCACCTCCCTCAGACTGTTCTACACCTCTCAGTGCCATCCTAGATCCTGGCATCAGGAAATTGACTTACCATCTTGGAATTATGCCTGTAGCTGAAGAGACATTTTTCTGCTCCCTTAACTACTAAAATCCCTATTACTGTTGCTTTCCTGATTATTCTCCTAGATCTCACAGCTGGCTGCATGTGCTCTGGACTTAGCACTTTACCAGCAGAAGGCCTTTCACCAGTGATACCAGTTAGAGAGCAGATTCATGCATGGAACTTCTGCATGGCATGGCTGAATCTCCTTGACAGTCATACAGTCACCCCTTCCCTTTCTACCCACATTTCCTAAATCAGCAAGGTGACCATCGCTAGAAACCTGCTTCACAGAACATCTCCGGGACACCCTCAACAACCAACCCCACTGCCCCGTGGCCGAACATTTCAACTCCCCCTCCCACTCTGGTGGGTTACTTTTCAGAGGGTCGGTGTGGACTTGTTGGGCTGAAGGGTCTGTTTCCATACTGTTGGGAGCCTAATCTAAAGAAAAGGCTCATCTTTCACCTCGGGACCTTTCAACCCCATGGCATTAATGTGGACTTCACCAGTTTCTTCATATCTCCTCCCCCCACTTTACCCCAGTTCCAACCTTCCAGCTCAGCACCCCACCTGTCAATTTTCCTTCCCACCTATCCGCTCCACCCTCCTGTCCGACCTATCACCTTTAGCCCCACCTTCACTCACCTATTGTACTCTCAGCTACCTTCTCCCTCGCCCCAACCACCTCCCCCCCCCCCCCCCCCCATTTATCTCTCCACCCCCAAGGCTCCCAACCTCATCCCTGATGAAGGGCTTTTGCCTGAAACCTCAGTTTTCCTGCTCCTCAGATGCTGCCTGACCTGCTGTGCTTTTCTAGCACCACTCTAATCTGGAGTCAAGAAACAAACTGTCAACCTGGCTCTCAGCCTTATGGAAGTACAAGAGTGATTTCAATTACTGTTCAAATTAATAAAAGCCAAAACTTAAACTCCTGCAACTGAAGATACCCTCTGCATATGTGGTTGCCAGGGACACATCTTGTTCTCGAATTTTCACATGAAACATGATTTGCATCACATAGGACTACGGTACTCTGGCAGGCATCTACGTATTAAGGTAATAACTAACAAGGAAATAAACTCATCACTAAAAGAGAAAAGAATATGAGCTACTTGCAATACAGATCATTCTGGTATAATGTGTGTTTCGACAATGCAAATTGGCTATAATGCAATTGATGAATTGTGTAAGCGAGGAGAAAGTGAGGACTGCAGATGCCGGAGATCAGAGTCAAAATGTGTGGTGCTGGAAAAGCACAGCCTGTCAGGCAGGATCCAAGGAGCAGGAGAGCCAACGTTTCGAGCATAAGCTCTTCATCAGGAATGTTGGGGGGGGAGGGGGGGGGGGGCAAGGGGGCTCAGCGATAAATAGGAGGAGGGTTGGGCTGGGTGAAACAGGTAGCTAAGATAGGTAGATGAAGGTGGGGGTGATGGTGATAGGTCGGAACAGACATTGGCGTGGATAGGTGGGAAGGAAGATGGACAGGTGGGACAATTCAAGAGGGTGGTGCCAAGTTGGAAGGCTGGATCTGGAATAAGGTGGGGGGAGGGGAGACAAGGAAACTGGTGAAATCGACATTGGTGTAACTTCTGTGAAAAGAATAGGAAAAACATGTTTAAGAGAAATCTGTTGCAGAAATATGGGGAAAGAGTGAAGTATGTGAAACCACCACTTTTCGTCATTTATATAAATTATTTGAATGTGAGCATAAGAGATACAGTTAGTAAGTTTGCAGATGACACCAAAATTGGAGGTGAAGTGGACAGCGAAAAAGGTTGCCTCAGATTACAACGGGATCTTGATCAGATGGGCCAATGGGCTGAGAAGTGGCAGATGGAGTTGAATTTAGATAAATGCGAGGTGCTGCATTATGGAAAAGCAAATCTTAGCAGGACTTATACACTTCTTGGTAAGGTCCTAGGGAGTGTTGCTGAACAAAGAGACCCTGGAGTGCAGGTTCATAGCTCCTTAAAAGTGGAGTTGCAGGTAGATAGGATAGTGAAGGCAGTGTTTGGTGTGCTTTCCTTTATTGGTCAGAGTATTGAGTACAGGAGTTGGGAGGTCATGTTGCGGCTGTACAGGACATTGGTTAGGCCACTATTGGAACATTGTATGCGATTCTGGTCTCCTTCTTATCAAAAAGTTGTTGTGAAACTTGAAAGGGTTCAGAAAATATTTACAAGGATGTTGCCAGGGTTGGAGGATTTGAGATCTAGGCAGAGGCTGAACAGGCTGGGGTTGTTTTCCCTGGAGCGTCGGAGGCTGAGGGGCATGGATAGGGTAAATAGGCAAAGTCTTTTCCCTGGGGTGGGGGAGTCCAGAACTAAAGGGCATAGGTTTAGGGTGAGAGGGGAAAGATATAAAAGAGACCTAAGGGGCAACTTTGTCATGCATGGGTGGTACGTGCATGGAATGAATTGCTCAAGGAAGTGGTGGAGGTTGTTATTTAAAAGGCATCTGGATGGGTATATGAATAGGAAGGGTTTGGAGGGATATGGGCCAGGTGCTGGCAGGTGGGACTAGATTGGGTTGGGATATCTGGTCGGCATGGACGAGTTGGACTGAAGGTTCTGTTTCCATGGTGCACATCGCTATGACTCTATGGTGCCGTGTAGCTGGAGAGTCCCAAGGTGGAAGATGAGGCATTCTTCCTCCAGGTGTCGAGTGGCTAGTGTTTGGTGGAGAGGAGGCCCAGGACTTGCATGTCCTTGGCAGAGTGGGAGGGGGAGTTGAAGTTGTCAGCACAGGGTGGAGGGGTTCTCTAACGTTCTGTGAGTTGATGTCTTGTCTACCCAATATAGAGGAGACCGCATCATGAGCAACAGACACAGCAAATGACGTGCCTGAATGCACAGGAAAATCTCCACTGGACATGGACCACTCCTCCTCCCCCCCGATGGAGGTGAGTGGGCACTGGTCATACACCTCTTGCGGTGGCAAGGGAACGTGCCAGGAGTGTAGGGTGTGCCGGCAGGAGGTGTGGACCTAACAAGGGCATCGCTGACAGAATAGTCTCTGCGGAATGCTGATTGGATTGGAGAGGGAAATATATCTCTTGTGGTGGGGTCTGACTGCAGGCGGTGGAAATGGTAGAGGAGGTGCATTGTATCCGGAGACTGGTGGGGTGGAAGGTGAGGACCAGAGAGGTTCTAACCTTGTTGCAGTTGGAGTGGTGGGCTTCAAGGCCAGAGGCGCGGGAAGTGGAGGAGATGCACTGGAGGACATTGTTGATCATGTGAGAGGTCTGTCTGTCACGTCCTGGAGTGGAATTGCTCCTCCTGGGGACAGGTACAGTGGAGGCAGAGGAACTGAAGTAAGCGATAGCATTTTTACAGGAGGGCGGTCGGAGGAGGTGTAGTCCAGGTACTTGTGGGAGTCGGTGCATTTGAAATAGATGTATGTATTGAGTCAATGGCTGGAAACGGAGACGGAGAGGTTCAGGAAGGGGAGGGAGGTATCTGAGATGGTCCCGGTGAATTTGAGTCAGAATGGAAAGTGTTTGCCAAGTTGATGAACGGTTTAACCTCCTCATGGGAGTACAAGGTGGCACCGATACAGTCATCAATGTCGCAGAGGAAAAGGTGGGGAATAGCGCCAGTGCAACTATGGAAGATGTACTGTTCCACGTATCCGATGAAGAGACAGGCACGGCTGGGGTCCACACTTTTGCCCCCAGCCACACTCCTGGTCTGAAGGAAATGGGAGTTCCCAAAGGAAAAATTGTTGAGGGTGAGGACCAGCCCAGGTGAGTGTGTTTGTGGAGGGCTGGTGGGAGAGGAATGAATGGAGGGCTTGGAATTCTTGGCGGATGGACGTGTACAGGGACTGGATGTCCACGGTGAAGATGAGGCACTGGGGGCCGAGGAACCAAAAGTGAGAGGAGGTGGAAGGCATGGACAGTGACCTGAATGCACGCAGGAAGCCTCATGACCAAGAGGAACAGAACAGTGCCAAGGCACAAGGAGTTATGTTCAGTGGAGCAGGAGCAGGTGGAGATGCTATGTTGACCAGGGCTGTCAGGTTTGTGAATTTTGGGTAAGAAGTAGAACCGGGCAGTGCGGGGTTCCCAGACTATGAGGCTGGAAGCCTGGAGGAAGAACGCCTCATCTTCTGCCTAGGGACCCCCAGCCACATGGCATCAACGAAGATTTCACCAGTTTCTTCATCCCCAGTCCCCCCACCTTATCCCAGATCCAATCCTCCAACTTGGCACCACCCTCTTGAACTTCACCCAACTGTCCATCTTCTTTCTTACCTATGTGCTCCACCCTCTGCTCCAACCTATCACAATCAACCCCCACCTGCATCCACTGATCACCTTCCGAGCTACCTTTCTCCCCCAGCCCCACCCCTACTTATCTCCCTGCCCCCTTGGGCTTTCCCCCCATTCCTGATGAAGGGTTTATGCCTGAAACATCGACTCTCCTGCTCCTCGGATGTTGCCTGTCTTGCTGTGCTTTTCCAGTGCCACTCTTTTTAAATTGTGCTTTCAACTCAATGGGTCTAGCGATTTTCCATTAGCGATCTTCCAAACCACGGTTTTCTCAGGTGGTTTTCCATAGCGTGACTTTGTACAGTGTGAGGTTGCAGAGGAATGCAACAGTTGAGTTATAGCAGAACAACCTGTAGAAGTAAAGAATAAAAAGCAGCAGCTCCTTCCTCTTCACCACCAAGTTCCCATTTGCACTAACCTCTCAACTTTAGCAATCTGTTCATGAGGCACTTAGTTCTGTGATTACCAAAACAACATAGAAGAAATAAAATTTGCAAAAAAAAAAAACTGGTATTACTCGTACAAATTCTTTCCATCATTTAAACTGCAGTACAATGATTTCAATCCTTTTCATTGTGGAATTTAATGGTTCCAAAATTTTTGGCCGGCTATTGTTACAAAGTTTGATAGTTTCCCTTCATTCTGACTTATTGTTCGCTAATTATGTAACATCTTACATCAATTTTAATGCTGATACATTTACAGTAATATGGAGAATCTCTTTTAGTTCCATACTCTGATCTAATGTATTTATTTTGTGGGTGACATTTTCAGCAAGAAATGAGTTTGCGTTAAATCAGCAATCCATTTTATACCACTGCCAATTTTCTTTTGCATTGAAGGCTATGAACCCATAACATATTATTGCAGCAGACCAATTTGTGTGAGAAAAAGAAATTATATGTGAAATAAATAGCACAACTACAAAGTGTGCTTATGCAAGCCTGTCTGAGAATCATCTGAATTTGATCTTCAGGCTTCATTATCATCTGACTGGAATGTTCCATGCACCAATCAACCTAATGCAGCTTATAAACTGGGAGAAGCACGACATCAGCTGCTTCTGATTCTGAGAGCAACCCTAAGGTAGACTGGGAGGTTAATGGGTGGTGTGGGAGGAAGCAAAGACCAACAGCATTAAGTTGGGAGAACTGTTTGAAATATCATGAACTTAGGTAAAGCAATCCTGTACTTGGAGTGGTCAATTATGAATCTTAAACCTTATGTTAAATGGAAGATAGAATTTTGCACAAATGTGGAATAAATAGAAGATATTGCATAGACACAAAAGGGAGTTCATTACTGTCCATGAAAGTTCCAGAATTTATAAGCAGCTTCAATATGATTATATTATGAGAGAAAGTGAATGCAATTGCCTTGGTAATTAATATTGCTAGGCAAAAATGAGGATTGCAGATGCTGGAGATCAGAGTCAGGATTGGAGTGGTGCTGGAGAAGCACAGTAGGTCAGGCAGCATCCAAGGAGCAGGAAAACCGACATTTTGGGCAAAAACCCTTCATCGGGAATGAATTAATATTGCTAGTCAACTTTATATTTGGTATTATACCTTGTCATTAATTTCATTTTTTTAAAAAGCACATTTTAAATCTCATTAATTTTGACATTTCCATGAAAGTTATTAAAATGTTGTTGGCTTCTATTTTTCTAAGTTGCAGGATTTTCTTTGCAAATTGTGGCATTTTGTTCTTGTGATGTGAACATTGAGAAATGCTCTTTCTTTTCTTTCCCCACTCCCTTCCTCCTCATGTTAACATTTGCTGCAGTGAAGTCATATACATATGTACTTAACAGGATGACAAGGTAGCAATTGGAAGCATAAGATTGAGCAGATTTCTCATTTATCAAAGCTAGGGCACTATGGCTACACATAGCACTGCCAATGGTTCCCTGACTGAAATCAGAACACTAAGCATTCAGTGGAGACTGAACCAGTGATCTTCTAAGACTGTGTGGCACAGCACCAAATCATACACTGAGAAAGAACTTCCAAGGACTTCTTCATTTGTCTATAGCAATGGTTTTACCTAGACATGTAAGATAGTTAAAGTGATGTCAGGAGGCACCTCTTCACAAAAAAGAGTGGAAATCTAGAACTTGAATCCTCCAAACTGTTGAAGCTGTAACAATTGAAAACTTTAAATCAGAGATTAAAATCTATTTGTAAGGTAAGCACATTAAGTGATGCAGAAGAAAGGTGAGTAATGAAAGGTGAAGTACAAAATGGTCGAACAAAATAGAGGAACAAGCTTTCGTGGCCAAATAACCTTATCTTGTTACCATGTCCTCTAAAAATTTTGTTTATCTTTCACCAAACTTTGGTCAATGATCAGAACAGGTTTGAGTGATTGTGCTAGTTCATTATGTTAGTGCTGGAACTTGCAAATTCAATAATACAGCATGATGACCTGTACAGAAATAAAGTTGCCTTTAAAGGATTCACGTGAATATCCTCAAGAATAGTTGCAAGCTGGAATTTATTAAAAATAATCTTCTCACTAAGTTCAGGAAATATTACAGCTGAAAAATGCATCAAGTCATTGAGTATACACAGACAGAGACAGCACTTGTTACTTTGATTTCTGTTTGGTACTATTGTTGCTGAAAGTGAGATGAAATTATAGCACTACAAATTTGCAAATAACATCATACTGCAAAATGCCTAAACATTGAATATGAAAACAACATTCTGAACAGTTTGTTATATGCAATTGAAAAAGCTTTCATTACATGAAAGTGGTTGACTCTTAACTACCCTCTGGGCAATTAAGGTTGGGCAGTAAATGTTGGCTTAGCTATCAATGCCCTCATCTTGTGAAGGAATTTTAAAAATGAATTTAACGATACTTTATATGTCACCTTACAAGTGCTACAATACAATTTACTGTAGTGTAACCAGCACTTAGGAGCATTATAACATGTAGACTATTCAGCCCATCGAGTCTGTTCTGTCATTTAATATGATCTTGGCTGATCAAACATTTCGATGTCTTTTACTCACAGTCGCCATTACCCTTTATACCATTGACAATCAAAAATCTATCAACCTGTTCTTTGAATGTATGCAAATACTGAGTTTCCACATCCTTCTGTGCAGAACATTCCAAATATTCACTACTTTTTGAGAGAAGAAAAGTCTCCTTATCTCAGTCCTAAATGGCATCCCACTTACTTTTACATTGTGTTCCTTGCTTCTAGATTTACCCAACCAAAGGACATATCTTACTTGCATCAAACCTGCCAATCCCACTTCAAGTATTTTGAAGGTTTCAATTTTCTATTGTTTGACCACTGACTGTCTTAATGAAGAGTTGCATTTTTACCTCCCATTTCTTTCAAATGTCCTACCAATAAATCATGATATTTTTCAGTGGGCAAGTGATTTTGATGGTGCATATCCTACACCATTACCCATAGTCCGGGCAGACCAATCCAGTCTGTGTTTAGCATTCATTGTCTGAAGTAGGGACTACTGACTGATTAATGACTGGCATTTCAATAGTCCCAGTAGCAGATGATAGCAGTGACCAGGACTGACGCCACCATCAGTCCTCACTTTCCAAAACCCAGAGTTGTGAAAGAGGTAAGTACAGGGTTTCCCACAATGGAGAGTGGAAGTGAGGCCCAAGGGGGTAGGATAAATGATGGTGGGGGTTTTGATGGTAAGATTAGAGGTGGTGCACCACAATGTGTAAAATGGGTCCTTGAGGGAGGTGCCACACATTCCATGTCCTTGGGGTGATTTACTGGGCCTGGCCCTGCTTCTGGACCCCTTTCACCAGTCTCAAAATTAAGGTGACATAGAATGTGGCCCTTAAATAATTAGCTATTTAAGGGCCACAATGGGGTAATTGTGCCTCCCCCCTCACAACATTGCAAACAAGGTGGGACAGGCATGAATATGCCAGGAAGCCCACCTGGGTACTTATGTCACTTCCCTCCCCATATATACTGCTGCTCATCAGCTGAGACAATGCTGGAAAATTCTACCAAATATAATTTTTTTTTCAGGTTTTGTCTATATGTGATGCTCAAACTAATTCTCCTAATGCTGTTGAAGGAGCAATTAACTAGCTGAGTAGTTTATTGCTATAAATAATGCAAAGTGGAGAAATGTAGCTGCTAGGCATGTCGTTTTCTACACAAATGGAAAAAAGCACAGAGAAATATTTTTAAAAAGATGAAGATCTGTGGAATATTGTAGTGGCATGAAAGAAGACAAGAGGTATGGTAACATAGTGCTAATCGTACTGAACTAATTGTCCAGAGAAACACCTTCAAGCTTGGGGACGGATGGTGGTATAGGGACAACGGAACTGGGCCAATAACCAGGAAAAACAGGCTAATATTCTGGGGATATATGAAATAGTGCCACAGAGGCCAGCATCCCGTCACCAAGTCACCCATTATTTACACGTGCATAGTACCTGGCACTGGACTGGCTTCCTCAGAGGCAGCTCTCAGAGTGAACAGAATCTCTAAAATTCCTGTTTATATCTGTTACCCAGGGTTCTTTGATTGGACCTGGTTGACAGCCCTAATCAGGGAACTCATATTCTATGAGGTCCATTACAATTGTCACAATATGCATTCAAAAAGGACCATGACAGATAGTGAAACTTGAATAACAGCGACCTGGGATAAGTCGGAATAGGTAATAGAAAAGCCCACATCATTTGAACAAATAGATTTTAAAATCCTCCCAGCTGAGGAATTTAAATTCATCTAACGAAACAAGTTCTGAAAACAAATGTTAGTATCAATAATGGGTACCATAGAATTTTAAGAATGAGATTTTAAAAATAAACATCTGTTTCACTTATCTATTGAGAAGGAAATCTGCTATTCTTATCATTATCTATGACAAGTTTGCAAATCTTATTTCCATTCTGAACTAGCCAAGCAAGCCACTCCATGATGTCAAATTACGACAAGAAATATTATTCAGGATGAAACTGTTCATAATGACCCAGGAAACTGTCAAGATAAAAGCACTTACAACCCAGTCAAACAGGCAGTATTCTCCTCACTAACATGAGGGGACTTGTTCCACAAACTAGTGTCCTTGTAGAGGAAGTATAAGCCCAAATAGCTAAATTTATCAAATTGTCCCAAATGAAGAAATGTCAACAAAACTTCATTTTTGATAACTTCAACTTTAAAACAAATTAGAACCAAATAAAATTAAATATGAATTAATACACAAATGATACTTTGAATAAAAATTATATGTCACATATGTTGATGCAATGAAGATACGGTGAACCCCCCAGTACCCAGCATGCTCAGGGAATTGGGTATGCCAGTTATCTGAATCTGCTGGTTGCATGAGAGGCACTCGTGGCAACTGGAGAGCTTGACTTGTCACTGCCACAGGATGAACACACACTTTAAAACTGAGTAGCCAGGACTGCTCATTAACACTGATCTACCTGGCCATGAGAGCTGATTCAGTCTTTATCAAGGAGGTAAGTCTTGTGTTAGCTTGAATAAAGCATCTGATCTATTATTCCCTTCCAATTGCCAATGAGGCAAAGTCCCTGATTTTCCAGATTCCAAGCATCTGAAGTTCCCTTTTTGTATCTCTAACACCATTTGCATGAGAATTCCAGATACTTAGGATCCAGATAACGGGGACTTTATTGTGCACCTTAAACATATATCACCCTTCAGCATATATGGCATTACATGGTTAGCTATTCCTACAATTTGCTGTCTTTACTAGAGTTACAAGGTTACACAGCAAAGAAATAGGCCCCATGGCCTGCTATGTCTATGTCGATCAACAAATATCAAACTATGCTAATCCCAATTACGTTCACTTGGTCAATATCTATGCACGAGGTAAAAACAAGGACTGCAGATGCTGGAAACCAAATACTGGATTAGTGGTGCTGGAAGAGCACAGCAGTTCAGGCAGCATCCAACGAGCAGTGAAATCAACATTTAGGGCTTTTACTAATCACTAATCCAATATCTATGCACTCCAATCCATTCAGACAATGTAGGTCAGGAGTCCTATCCAACAACATCTTTTAAGTTTCAATCATTATAATTACTTCTATAGAATCTCTCTCTTGAATCAGAATAGTGTAGAGTCTGTTCTAAAAACTACCAAGCAATATTACAAATTATTCAAAACCTGTCCCTTCTCATTCTTGATTCTTTCATGAGAGAGAAGATTTCTTCTCTACTTACTTTGTTCAGACATCTCATAATTTTAAGTATCTCTATCAGATCTCCTATTGGTCCTTTCTTTTCCAAGGGAAACAATCCGAACTTCTTCAATTTATCCCTGGAATCATTCTCATACATGTCTTCTGCGCCTTCACATCGTTCCTCACATGCAGCACTCTGAACAGGATGCATTACTCCATTGAGGCTGGTCTAAAGCTTTATGCAAGTTCAACATAATCTGTTTGTTCTTGTACCTTATGACCCTATGAAAAAGGACGAGAATACTGTATGCTTTATAACCTCTTCTCTTAAAATGTCTTTTTGTTTTCATAACAACAAAGACGATGAATGCTGGAGAACCTCAGCATGTCTGGCAGCATCTGTGGACGGAATCTCAGAGTTCACATTTCAAAGATGAATGAAGAGTCATGTCAGGCTTAAAATGTCAACTGTTTCTTTTTCTACAGATTCTGCCAGACCTGCTGAGTTTCTCCAGCAGCCACTATGCTTGTTTCTGATTTCCATCTACCACAATATTTTGCTTTTGTTCAGTTGTCATCTTTAAAGACTGATGCACATATACACTCAAGTCCTTCTGCCCCTTGCCTCTTTGGAATTGCAACCATTATTTTGTATTGCCTCAGCAGATTCTTCCAACCAACATTAATCACCTCAATGCTCTGCTTTTGATCTGCTACCAATCTGCTCACTCCACCAGTCGTTTTGTCCTTTTGAAGTTAAACATAGTTCTCCCCATAATTTACAATGCTTTGAAGTTCTGCATCATCTAAAAGATTTAAGTTGTGTCCTGTACATGAATTATTTATATGTGTCAGCAAAAATCAAGATTCTCAAACTATCTCTTAGGGACTCCACTACAAATTGTCCCCCTCCAAAAGACATCCATTTACCATGATTTGCTATCTCCTGACACTTAGTCAATTTTGTTTCTCTGTTAATATTATCACTATTATTCCTTGTGCTTTAAATTTGCTCACAAATATGTGGTGTGACATTATGCCAAATACCTTTTGGTGGCCCATCAACACCACAGTGACAGATTTAACTCTCATTAACTCTTTGTATTAACTTTTGAAAGAATTCCTCCGAGTTAGCGAAATATAATTTTCCCAAAAGAACACTGTATTAACTTGTAGTTATCCCACAATTACCTGTGTGACTATTCCTTTGTCCCAAATTATTCATTTTAGAAGTTTCCCAACACCAAGGTTAAACTGACTGCTCTGTAACTCCTTGGTATTTCCTTAATCCTTTCTTGAACAAAGGCATTAAGCTTGCAATTTTCCAGTCCTCGAGCACCAACCCCAAGTCCAATGAAGAACAAAAAAATTATTGCCAATGTATCCACAATTTCCACCCTCACTTCTCTTAGTCTACTTGGGTGCATCTTATTCAATCCAAGTATCTTATTCACTTTAAGTGTATGCAGCTTATCCAATACCTCTCTTCCTTATCAATTTTAAATCCTTTTAATGACAAAATTCCTCCTTTATCACCCAGGCTCATGTAGTGTCTTCTTCCATGGTAAAGGCTGGTGCAAATTTTAATGCCTTAGCTTTGCCTTCTAAATTCAAAAGTAAATCTCCTTTTGTTGTGACCAGGCCCTGGTCAAAGGTTCCCCGATTTATGACAGGTTTGCAGATGAGATACCCCAAATTGTCAATCTATCGGATGAGGAGGGATGAGCTGGCTCCTCTTCTTTTCTCAAAGTTAGTTGTAACAAGGCTGATTTAAAAACAGATCTCTGACCTAAGGGATGCTTTTCTCCCAGACTAATTTATATTTTTAAAAATTCCAGCTCAACCAGGTTTTCTTGTGTTGTTGGCAGAGTTCATTAGTTACTGAACATGAGAGAAAAAAGTAACACAATATACATACATCTACATTAGAAATAAGAGGTGAGTCCGAAAACAGATTATTATCAGTTGCATGTTGTGGTCATTACATTGGGTGAATTGTAGTCGTGATGTTGGCAGATAAGCATTTGATTATGATATGTTTCGCATTGCAGGCGAGCTAAAAGATCTTTGTCCTGTTTCTTTTTGACTATGGTTCACCTGGTTTTTGTTTCCCCAGAGAGAGCGAAAGAGAGAGAGGGAAAGAGAGAAAGACTTCCTTCCTTTTTGCCTGGGACACAGAGATGTCTAAGGGTTCTCTCAACTGTAAAGCTCACAGCTCAAATCTTTACTCACTAACTTAGATTGAAGATCTGGATTGAAACTGGGTTCTAACCTGTTCTCATGTATAGGAGAAAGTGAGGACTGCAGATGCTGGAGATCAGAGCTGAAAATGTGTTGCTGGAAAAGCGCAGCAGGTCAGGCAGCATCCAAGAAGCAGGAGAATTGACATTTTGGGCATGAGCCCTTCTTCAGGAATCAATAATGGTGCATGTTGTGGTCATTACATTGGGTGAATTGTAGTCGTGATGCTGGCAGGTAAGCATTTGATTACGATATGTTTCGCATTGCAGGCAAGCTAAAAGATCTTTGTTCTGTTTCTTTTTAACTATGGTTCACCTGGTTTTTGTTTCCCCAGAGAGCGCGAGAGAGAGAGAGAAAGAGAGAAAGATTCCTGAAGAAGGGCTCATGCCCGAAACGTCGATTCTCCTGCTCCTTGGATGTTCTCATGTATACTTGAACAGATGAAAATATAAACATGTATCTTACCCAAACTACTTTATTTGGTTCCATTATGTCCACAGTTCAAATAATTCACAAGAGATTATAGTTTAGTTTGCATTAAATTTCTTTTAGTCATAGAATCAGAGAGGTCTACAACACAGAAAAAAGTCATTCAGACTACCAAGCTTGTGCCATTCAAAAACAAGCACCTAAGTATTCTAATCCTATTTTCCAGCACTTGCTCATAGCCTTGCATGCCTTGTGAGCCTTTGAAAACCTTGTCTGCAAAGTTTCCTTGACAACTGTCAAGATGTGACATTTCAGGGTGACCCTCAAAGCTAAGGATAATCCATGCATATCCTCCAGTTGTCACTGAATTACATTGCTCAGAATTTATGTTTCCAGTTACTTTGGAGTTGTGTCATTGCTTTTAAATATCTGTCGTTGATTCTAGATCAGAGTACTATTTTGTCCTCAATTGGCCTCAGTCCTCCCTTTACCAACGTTTTATAATCATATGCCTGTGGAAGACTTTGAGATTCACTTTTATATTAATTGACAGTCTCTTTCTGTATTTCCACTTTCCTCTTGCAATTGCTTTTTCAGCACAAAACTACCAAAGCGTCTATATTTAGCTTGCTTTTCAGTTGCATTTTCTATCTTGCTCCAGTTAGAAGCACACTTCTTCTTCTTTATTATAATCTTTTCTTGGCCATCAAGGGAGGTCTGGGTTTGTTTGCTCCATTTTACCCCTTTCAAGGGAATATATCCTGACTGGGCCCAAACAATCTCTTCTTTAACGGAACCTGTTCAGGTGTAATTTTTTTCTGCCATTGTTGACTATTATTTTGAGCTTGGAAGAAGTGTAGAAGGCAAAATGTAGTCTGGCAGGGTCTGAAATTGGCTCCATACCACATATATTGAATGAGCTAGTGATTCCTGATGGATAGAGCTGCCAGGCTGGGTTTTCATTAGATGATGATGAACCAACTGGGAAAAACCGACTTGAACACATCCTCACCAATGTATCAGTTGCAGGGCATCTGTCCACATGATTCTCAAGAAGACAAAATTCCATCTTCACACTGAGAACATCCCCACACTCCCAAAAATAATGTCACATGAATCCAACATCATGCTAATTAAGACAGAGCCAGAACATAGCTAGCAGCTCGAAAGTGGGCATTAACAAGGCTCTGTGGGTTACCAGAAGAAGCAGCATTGTACTCAACCATAATCAATCACATGGACTGGCTTATTTCTCACCCTGTCATTATCATCAGGCCATGAAACCACTTCTGCTTCAATCAGGACGGCAAGAAAAACATGCCAGGAACAGGAATTACCTGAAATTGAGGAGTTAACCGGGTGAGACAACAACTATATGAATGTTAAATACTGGAAAGCAGCTTCCAATAGGCAGACCGAAGTGATTCCAAAACCGTGGATCAGATCAAACTATGGCAACATTGCCATGTTTGTCCTAAACAATGCTAGGCAGTTAAACAACTAAGGCAGCATCCAAGTAGCTTCGAAATTGATGTTTCGGGCAAAAGCCCTTCATCAGGAATAAAGGCAGTGAGACTGAAGCATGGAGAGATAAGCTAGAGGAGGGTGGGGGTGCGGAGAAAGTAGCATAGAGTAGAATGGGTGAGTGGGGGAAGGGATGAAGGTGATAGGTCAAGGAGGAGAGGGTGGAGTGGATAGGTGGACCTGGGAGTTGCAGTGGGAGAGGGACTTCCTGAGATTCTTGTAGAGAGAGGAGGAAAACTTCTTCAAGGCAGGCATCCTTACAAGAGAATTTGCAGTAGGGTTAAAATCAACTCGGTAAAAACAATGACTGCAGATGCTGGAAACCAGATTCTGGATTAGTGGTGCTGGAAGAGCACAGCAGTTCAGGCAGCATCCAAGTAGCTTCAAAATCGACGTTTCGGGCAAAAGCCCTTCATCAGGAATAAAGGCAGTGAGCCTGAAGCGTGGAGAGATAAGCTAGAGGAGGGTGCGGGTGGGTAGAAAGTAGCATAGAGTACAATGGGTGAGTGGGGGAGGGGATTGTTTTTACCAGCACAGATCCTTGTGGCACTCCACTGGTCACAGGCCTCCAGTTTGAAAAACAACCCTCCACCACCACCCTCTGTCTTCTACCTTTGAGCCAGTTCTGCATCCAAATGGCTAGTTCTCTCTGTATTCCATGAGATCTAACCTTGCTAATCAGTCTCCCATGGGGAACCTTGTCGAACGCCTTACTGAAGTCCATATAGATCACATCTATTGCTCTGCCCTCATCAATCTTCTTTGTTACTTCTTCAAAAAATTCAATCAAGTTTGTGAGACATGATTTCCCATGCACAAAGCCATGTTGACTATCCCTAATCAGTCCTTGCCTTTCCAAATACATGTACATCCTGTCCATCAAGATTCCCTCCAACAACTTGCCCACCACTGAGGTCAGGCTCACAGGTCTATAGTTCCCTGGCTTGTCTTTACCGCCCTTCTTAAACTGTGGCACCACGTTTTCCAACCTCCAGTCTTCCGGCACCTGACCTGTGACTATCGATGATATAAATATCTCAGCAAGAGGCCCAGCAATCACTTCTCTAGCTTCCCACAGAGTTCTCGGGTACACCTGATCAGGTCCTGGGGATCTATCCACCTTTAACCGTTTCAAGACATCCAGCACTTCCTCCTCTGTAATCTGGACATTTTGCAAGATGTCACCATCTATTTCCCTACAGTCTATATCTTCCATATCCTTTTCCACAGTAAATACTGATGCAAAATAATCTCTGGCTCCACACAAAGGCCACCTTGCTGATCTTTGAGGGGCCCTATTCTCACCCTAGTTACCCTTTTGTCCTTAATATATTTGTAAAAACCTTTTGGATTCTCCTTAATTCTATTTGCCAAAGCTATCTCATGTCCCCGTTTTGCCCTCCTGATTTCCCTCTTAAGTATACTCCTACTCGATCTATCCTGTCTATACCTGACATATGCTTCCTTCTTTTTCTGAACCAAACCCTCAATTTCTTCAGTCATCCATCATTCCCTACCAGCCTTCCCTTTCACCCTGACAGGAATATACTTTCTCTGGATTCTTGTTATCTCATTTCTGATGGCTTCCCATTTTCCAGCTGTCCCTTTACCTGCGAACATCTGCCTCCAATCAGCTTTCGAAAGTTCTTGCCTAACACCGTCAAAATTGGTCTTTCTCCAATTTAGATCTTCAACTTTTAGATCTGGTCCATCCTTTTCCATCACTATTTTAAAATGAATAGAATTATGGTCACTAGCCCCAAAGTGCTCCCCCACTGAAACCTCAGTCACCTGCCCTGCCTTATTTCTTAAGAGTAGGTCAAGTTTTACACCTTCTCTAGTAGGTACGTCCACATACTGAATCAGAAACTTGTCTTGTTCACACTTAAGAAATTCCTCTCCATCTAAACCTTAACACCATGACATCCCAGTCGATGTTTGGAAAGTTACAATCCCCTACCATAACTACCCTATTATTCTTACAGATAGCTGAGATCTCCTTACAAGTTTGTTTCTCAATTTCCCTCTGACTATTAGGGGGTCTATCATTCAATCCCAATAAGGTGATCATCCCTTTCTTATTTCTCAGTTCCACCCAAATAACATTCCCGGATGTATTTCTGGGAATATCCTCCCTCAGCACAGCTGTAATGCTATCCCTTATCAAAAATGCCACTCCCCCTCCTCTTTTGCCTAACTTTCTATCCTTCCTGTTGCATTTGTATCCTGGAACGTTAAGCTGCCAGTCCTGCCCATCCCTGGGCCATATTTCTGTAATTGCTATCATACCCCAGTCCCATGTTCCTAACCATGCCCTGAGTTCATTTCCCTTCTTTGTTCGGCCCCTTGCATTGAAATAAATCGAGTTTAATTTATTATTTCTACCTTGTCCCTGCCTGCCCTGACTGTTTGACTCACTTCTTTTCTCAGCTGTACCTGTCTCAGATCGATCTCTTTCCTCACTATCTCCCTGGGTCTCACCCCCCCACCTTAGTAGTTTAAATCCTCCCAAGCAGTACTATCAAATTTCCCTGCCAGTATATTAGTCCCCTTCCAATTTAGGTGCAATCCGTCCTTCTTGTACAGGTCACTTCTACCCCAAAAGAGATTCCAATGATCCAAAAATGTGAATCCTTCTCCCATACACCAGCTCCTCAGCCATGCATTCATCTGCTCTTTCCTCCTATTCCTGCCCTCACTAGCTCGTAGCACTGGGAGTAATCCAGATATTACTAACCTTGAGGACCTCCTTTTTAAATTTCTGCCTAACTCTCTGTAATCTCCCTTCAGAATCTCAACCTTTTCCCATCCTATGTCGTTGGATCCAAAGTGGACAATGACCTCCTGCTGGCCTCTCTCCCCCGTGAGAACATTCTGCCATTCTGCACCCTCTCTGAGACATCCTTGATCCTGGCACCAAGGAAACAACACACCATTCTGCTTTTTCTCTGCTGGCCACAGAAACGTCTGTCTGTACCTCTGACTATAGAATCCCTTAACACAACTGATCTCTTGAAAGCCGACATACCCCTCGTTGCATTAGAACCAGTCTCAATACCAGAAACTTGGCTGTTTGTGCTACGTTCCCCTGAGGATCCATCACCCCATACATTTTCCAAAACAGCATGCCTGTTTGAAATGGGTATATCCACAAAAGACTCCTGCACTAGCTGCCTACCTAACTTACCTTTCCTGGAGATAACCTATCTATGTGACTGTATCTGAGACTTTCCCCCCTTCTTATAACTGCCATCCATCACATACTGTTGCTGTTGCAAATTCCTCATTGCTTCTATCTGTCTCTCCAACCGATCCACTCGATCTGATAAGATTCGCACCCAACAGCATTTATGTCAGATATAATCCGCAGTAACCCTGTAACTCTCTTTAAACTCCCACTTCTGACAAGAAGTACATATCACTGCAAAGGAGAAAGTGAGGACTGCAGACACTGGAGATCAGAGCTGAAAATGTGTTCCTGAAAAAGCTCAGCAGGTAAGGCAGCATCCAAGGAGCAGGAGAATCGACGTTTTGGGCATGAGCCCTTCTTCAGGAATGAGGAAAGGGTGTCCAGCAGGTTAAGATAAAAGGTAGGGAGGAGGGACTTGGGGGAGGGGTGTTGGAAATGCGATAGGTGGAAGGAGGTTAAGGTGACGGTGATAGGCCGGAGTGAGGGTGGGGGCGGAGAGGTCAGGAAGAAGATTGCAGGTTAGGAAGGTGGTGCTGAGTTCGAGGGTTGGGACTGAGGGTGGAGACCATCGTTGATCACGTCTGGGGGGAGGCCATCCTTCTTCAAACTTAATACCATACAACTCAGATGGCCTCCTTCTTCAAAGATCGCAAATTCCCCCCAGATGTGATCGACGATGGTCTCCACCACATTTCCTTCACTTCCAGCTCCTCCGCCCTTGATCCCCGCCCCTCCAATTGCCACCAGGACAGAACCCCACTGGTCCTCACCTACCACTCCACCAACCTCCATATACACCATATCATCTGTTGTCATTTCTGCCACCTCCAAACGGACCCCACGACCAGGGATATATTTCCCTCCCCTCCCCTATCAGCGTTCCAAAAAGACCACTCCCTCCATGACTCCCTCATCAGGTCCACACCCCCCACCAACCCAACCTCTACTCCTGGCACCTTCCCCTGCAACTGCAAGAAATGCAAAACTTGCGCCCACACCTCCCCCCTCACTTCCCTCCAAGGCCCCAAGGGATTCTTCCATATCCGCCATAAATTCATCTGCACCTCCACACACATCACTTACTGCATCCGCTGCACCCAATGTGGCCTCCTCTATATTGGGGAGACAGGCCGCCTACTTGTGGAATGTTTCAGAGAACACCTCTGGGACACCTGGACCAGCCAACCCAACCACCCCGTGGCTCAACACTTCAATTCCCCCTCCCACTCCACCAAGGACATGAAGGTCCTTGGACTCCTCCATCACCAGACCACAGCAACACGACGGCTGGAGGAAGAGCGCCTCATCTTCCGCCTAGGAACCCTCCAACCACAAGGGATGAACTCAGATTTCTCCAGTTTCCTCATTTCCCCTCCCCCCACCTTGTCTCAATCCCAACCCTCGAACTCAGCACCACCTTCCTAACCTGCAATCTTCTTCCTGACCTCTCCGCCCCCACCCCCACTCTGGCCTATCACCCTCACCTTAACCTCCTTCCACCTATCGCACTTCCAACACCCCTCCCCCAAGTCCCTCCTCCCTACCTTTTATCTTAGCCTGCTTTGCACACTTTCCACATATCCCTGCAAAGGCCATTTTTGCTCCTTCACAATCTACAGACCCAGAAAATAACACCATCCTATTCCTCTACAAACACTCCCCCCGGTTAACTTCATAGCTGTGGCTTATATTTTAAGTTTAATCAAGAGACTTATCTGCAAAAACATATAATCAAGAAAGAGCCCAATGTACTCACTACAGCAGCCTTTCTCTTGGACAGACTTAAAACAACAATGAACTTATCTGATTCTGTGCTGTGAACTTCGCCCAACAGTTCCTCCAAGATTAGTTGTGAATTTCACTGTTTGTTAATTTTGTCAGATGCACTCCGATGTCCAGCGATACACGAATTCAAACAGCAAAGGCGGTAACTGTGCAGGTTATCTCTCTCTCTCTCTCTCTCCTGCACTGTCCTCACAACAATGTCTTTACTGCATTAGCAGAAACTTCAATAAAGGAGCTGATCTCCAATGGTGAGTTGACGGTGAGTGACTTTGAAATCAAGACAAAAGGTGACTGACTGGAACCAAGCACCTCGAGCAAGATTTCCATCTATAGGAATCATGGAGTGATTTCTCTATTGGCTAGAGTCATCTCTAACAGAAACAATGTCAGCATGACTACCTATCCATCATTTCTACTTTCTGTTGCTTGCCACTCAACCAATTTCCAAGTCATGTCAGTAATTTGCCCTCAATTCTGTCGGCTTCTACCATAATCTGCAGTTTCTTATCGGGGAATTTATCAAATTACTTCTGGAAAGCCATATAAACAACATCCATGGATAATTCCCCTGTCATCATACCTCTGTCATCCCCACAAAAAAATTCAGTGAAGGTTATCTCTGCAGCAATGTAGGCTATGTTCACCAACAGGAGAGATGGAAGCAATTGTGTCAACAGGAACCAAAATTAGGGATCACTGTGACTGTGGAGAACAAAAGGGCTGATTACATTGGGCATATGTAAGGGACATGGTGAATAGAGAGAAGACTGCATTAATGTTGTATACGAGATAAAGAGGGCTGATCATTTTGCATATAGGTGGGAAAGGAGGTGGGTGTATGTTGATGGGTGGTTGGAGGGGGTGGAAGATTAGCTGATTACAACATGCTTTTAGTCACAAGGGAAAGGGACTGATTAAAATATGCATGTGGAGTGGGGGAGACAAATTAGTTCCAATGTGTGTGGGAGTTGTGGATGAAAGACTGACCACTGTGTGTGTGTGTGTGTGTGTTGGAGGAGGGTGGTACAGGAGGAAAGAAAGAGGTTTCACTGAGTCCTGTGTCACTTACATAAAAAGGTTGGTCAGACTCTCAAAGGCTAGTAACTGTTGCACATGTTGTTCCATGTCCATTTAGAAGCACTGCCCTCTCTTCAGAAAACCCAGGCCCAGGATGAGAGGGGCACAGATCCATGTTCAGCTAAATTACCTTACAAATTAAATCCATTTCATTTTCAACCTGCATTTTGTGAATCCACAATGAAACTGATGCCTCTCTTACTATGATTATAATTTTGTGTCATTAGAAATCATCTGTAAAATATTATTTGCCTCTAAGATGTCAAAATGGCATTCAGAAAAACATGATGTGATGTCACTGTAGATCAACAATCCTAAATGGAAATGTCAATAGTATCTGCAATTTCATGGGTGAAGACCAAGAGCTCGAGCAGCTCAGATGAAACAACACACTGATGAATACATAAAATATTAACACCTTTCCAAAGAACTTTACACACAGAGATTTATATATTCATGATTTATTGTACGTTGATTTATAGTACGTGAACCTTTATAAATTTCATGCTGAGTGTAAGAATGGTGCTTTACTGCTGGTTTGGTTTTGTTGCTGGGGTCACATTAACTTTTTAATTATAATTAGGTCACACTGCAAAGCTCTGTATTTAGAATAAGATAATGGCTTGAGAAAAAAGATATAGATATTAGCAAGACAAAAAAATAAAATCCACAAGAATTAAGATAGATACTAGTGAAGGATCAATCATACTGATAGGTGTAGTCAACAGAAGGGAGGTGAAGGAAGAAATAAGCTCTCATTACTTGTGATATTATCCTGCCTATCAGTAAATGATTCTATAAAGGGCCTCATTTTCAATTGATGTGCATGCAAAATATTTCCCTTTGTTTTGTTGCTTGATACTTTAATTTCATAATTTATTTTTGCTTTTCTAAATGTTTTCTTGACTTCAATCCTGACCTCTTTGCATTATTTCATCCTGTATTTGTTTGTTGTTTTTAAGAATATAAGATCTAGAAGCAGGAGTAGGCAATTCAGCCCCTTGAACCTCCTACGCCATTTGATACAATCGTGGCTGATGTCAGCTTCAAATCCACTTTCTCGCTCATTCTCCATAACCCTTCAACCCATTAATAATGAAAAATTAAAAATCTATTTGTAATTTATGTACTTACTGTCTGCTTCTTTCCGAAATCTCAATAGCCAATACTGATGAGGATTGCAACAAATCTCAAAAGGACATTAATAAATTATCCAAATGGAAAAAAAATGACAAAGTAAATTCAACATCGATTAATGGAAGACAGTATATTATAGTAGAAGGAATGGGAAAGTCTCTTATTACTTGGAAGTTGTGAGTATAGATGGCAGATAGAAAGAAATGGATTTCAAAACACCATTTACGAAAAGCAACACAGATTAGTAAAGTCATAAGGAAATATATCAAGCCAACCCAGCATGAGTTATATTTTTCGAAAGACAGAACTGAAATGCAGGGAAACTATGCTAAGCCTGTCTTGAACAGACAAGAGTGCTGCATATAATTCTGGCCACTATGCTAAAAATTGTTTTCAAGAAATTAGATAGTGTGCAGAGAATGATACCAGAAATTCATGGATTCGCACATCAGGAAAAGACAGGTTGCATTCTCTTTTCTCTTGAAAAAGGTTGAGTTGATAGACAGTTTTAAAATTACCTAAGATTTTGATAGGCTAGATGCAAAGAAAAAATGTCTCCAGAGACAGGGGGAGAGGTTGTGGTGGTGGAGAGGAGCATAACTATAGTACATGGATTTTAGTAAGGCATTTGATAAGGTTCCCCATTGTAGGCTTATGCGGAAAGTCAGGAGGCATGGGATAGAGGGAAACTTGGCCAATTGGATAGAAAACTGGCTAACCGGTCGAAGTCAGAGAGTGGTGGTAGATGGTAAATATTCAGCATGGAGTCCAGTTACAAGTGGAGTTCCGCAGGGATCAGTTCTGGGTCCTCTGCTGTTTGTAATTTTTATTAATGACTTAGATGAGGGAGTCGAAGGGTGGGTCAGTAAATTTGCAGATGATACAAAGATAGGTGGAGTTGTGGACAGTGAGGAGGGCTGTTGTCGGCTGCAGAGGGACTTAGATATGATGCAGAGCTGGGCTGAGGAGTGGCAGATGGAGTTCAACCCTGCCAAGTGTGAGGTTGTCCATTTTGGAAGAACAAATAAGAATGCGGAATACAGGGTTAATGGTAGGGTTCTTGGTCAGGTGGAGGAACAGAGGGATCTTGGGGTCTATGTACATAGATCTTTGAAGGTTGCCACTCAGGTGGATAGAGTTTGTAAGAAGGCCTATGGAGTGTTATCGTTCATTAGCAGAGGGATTGAATTCAAGAGTCGTGAAGTGATGTTGCAGCTGTACAGGACTTTGGTTAGGCCACATTTGGAGTACTGTGTGCAGTTCTGGTCGCCTCACTTTAGGAAAGATGTGGAAGCCTTGGAGAGGGTGCAGAGGAGATTTACCAGGATGTTGCCTGGAATGGAGAGTAGGTCGTACGAGGATAGGTTGAGAGTTCTCGGCCTTTTCTCGTTGGAACGGCGAAGGATGAGGGGTGACTTGATAGAGGTTTATAAGATGATCAGAGGAATAGATAGAGTAGACAGTCAGAAACTTTTTCCCCGGGTACAACAGAGTGTTACAAGGGGACATAAATTTAAGGTGAAGGGTGGAAGGTATAGGGGAGATGTCAAGGGTGGGTTCTTTACCCAGAGAGTGGTGGGGGCATGGAATGCGCTGCCCGTGGGAGTGGTAGAGTCAGAATCATTGGCGACCTTTAAGCGGCATTTGGATAGGTACATGGATGGGTGCTTAATCTAGGATAGAAGTTCGGCACAACATCGTGGGCCGAAGGGCCTGTTCTGTGCTGTATTGTTCTATGTTCTATGTTCTATGTCTATATAGGTAACCAATAAAAAAAGTTCACAAAAAGATCCAGCAAAAATGTATTTACCTCAAGACAGGTGAATGGGTAGAAGTCACTACCAGGGAAAATGATTGAAACAAATATGAATGTATTTGAAAGGAATCTGAAAAGGTAAATAAGGGAGAAGGAGGATTAAGGTGAATAAAGGAAGGAGCAGCATAAACACTGACATAGAACATCTCTATGTGCCCTGTATCCTGTGTAATCTGATGTAACAGATAATGGTACGATTGTCGGAGAACAATCATCTAGGCCCCAGGAAAATGATGAAACTCCTTGGGGTTAATTTTTTTCTTAAATTAACCTTTACCAATATGGAGAAGGTGAGACTTGAACTCAGGCCTCTTACCCAAAGGTAGAGTAAATTACCATTGAACCACAAGAGCATTAACTGAAAACATCTTGATTATTCCTGGCAATTGTGATGGTTATGCAAATCTGATAATCTAGATATT
Organism: Chiloscyllium punctatum; assembly: GCF_047496795.1. NCBI lineage: Eukaryota > Metazoa > Chordata > Chondrichthyes > Orectolobiformes > Hemiscylliidae > Chiloscyllium > Chiloscyllium punctatum. The sequence goes on from NC_092746.1 coordinate 62,035,328, forward strand.
TTCTAACAAACATATTCAGAGTTCTTCTGACACACCTGGACCAGGAAGGTCTTAAATGCAGGCCTCCTGTCTCAAAGGTAAGGACACACAACATTTTTAATCAACCTTATTGGATGTGTTATGACACACCCCAAGAGCAAGTGGGACTTGAACCTTGGTATTCTGGCTCAGGGGTAAAGTTACTTCCAGTGCACCATATGAGGTCTTAGTTCCTTCAGATAAATATTTTCAATCAATCTGATCAGAGATATTATGACAACCTATGGTGCAGGTGGGGCTTGAACCCAGGACTCCTGGTTGAGAGGTAGGGAAATTCCTTACACTACTGTCGTAGGCTGAACCATATTCACTTGCTTCAGCAATGACCTGTCCTCTATTATAATGTCAAAAGTGAGGATGTCAAGTGATGAATGCACATTTGCAATTACTCAGACACTGAAGCAAACCATGCCTGTAGACACGAAGAGCTGCATAATATTCAGGCTTGGAATGTTAAGTGGCAAGTAACATTGATGTTCCACCAATATCTGCAATGACCATCTCAAATAAGAGAGAATATGACATTTGTTCACATTATCATGACTGGAGATGCCACTATCAACATTCTAGGGGCCAGCACTGCTCAGTAGCATAAGTGATATTGCTACAAGAGCTTGTCAAAGGATGGAAATTCTGTATTGAGTAATATACCTCCTAATTGCCAACATGGATGTTAGTTCACCACAAACTTCATAAAGGTAATTCATGATAGCTGATGACAGTCAGTGATACCCACATTCTAAGAATGGGAAAACAAACCTCTACCGTTTATGGTACACAATGTTAACTGGTACATAACTGCAGGATGCAGAAATCTGGGAAGAGGGAATATGATAAATGATGTTACCATTAGATATGAAAGGGTGTTGCAAAGAATATGTTATGGGTGAAAGAAAATGCAAAGGTAAGCAGTCAGGATCATTTTAAATTCCTGTAAAGAGCAGCCTAATTTGAATAAGAAAGCAAGTGGTAGATCTAAATGATAGCTTTAAAATATTCTCTGTCTGCCTGAACTATCTTTCTGGTGGCAATGGGCCACTCAGGAAACTAATTTGCATTGATCAGAAGCATTATAAGCTGCCATATATGAGAATGCATGCAGCTTGTAGGTGGGAAAGGTTAACTGTGAACCATTAACATTCACTCAAAGCACCAAGGGGATGAATTTATACAGTCACATATTATAAGGTCAGTCACCAAGGTTACTTCAACTGGATTGTTCCATGCATGATATGAAATATTATTATTGACCCTTAGTTTTTCCAGTGTTCTTTGGGAGCATCTGCAATGCTTATTTTTTCCTTGCAGCAGAACAGCCAGAGGACTAATAGAGTGCTACACAACAATAAATTTCATTTATATAGCACTTTTCCCATCGAAAATTGTTCCATATCACAGGAGGTTATCTCAGAAAATTTGATGTTGAACGACAAAGAGATTTTAGAACAGGTGACCAAGAATTTAATCTAAGACATGGATTTTAAGGCATCTTAAAGGAGAAGAATTAGAATGATGGAGTAGTTTGGAAACACAAATCCATAGTTTAGGGTCAAAGGAGTTGAAGTTGCCTATGGTGAAGAGATGAAAATAGGGGATATACAAGAGGCCAGAACTGAAAGACCACAGAGATCTCATAAAGTTCTGGGCTGGAGGAGATTACAAAAATCAAGGTGTGAGACTGGGATTTGAAAGTAAAGAATTTTTGAGTCAAGATTTTGGCTGATAAGCAATTTGTGCCAGTGAATGGAATAGTGTCGATGGCTGAGCAGGATTATACCACCTGTATGTTCCAGGAAAAGCATTCAATAAAATGGGTGTGGTCCCACTACCCTGGAAGTTGTACATTGTTTTGTGGTATGATCCCAACAGTTGTTAACACTGGACAACGCAGATCCCAGACAAAACCGATCATGATAGACCCTAACATTATGTGCGTTATTTTTACACTGGGGAGGTCAGTTATTAAATACATTCACTAGAGTCTGCCAGGGTAATTTGAATAATGAGAATAAAATGTTTATGAGAAAAGAAAATCCAGAACTATATTACAGTAGACAAAAAGATCAGAAAGATTTATTTCAAATACCAGAAAAGCTTCCAAATCCATGCTATTCCTTTTATCTGAGGAATATCCTTACAAACACCAATAACCTAACAATGATTTACCATTACCTACTAAGGTTATTGATCAGGCTGATAGAGCCACAACTTGGTTCCATCCTAAGAATTTCTGTGCATTCACTAAAATTCACTTTTCTCGAGCTGGTAACTCTCCCTGAAACAGCTAAAACAAAGTGCAAATTAAACACACTATTTTAACTTAACTTCAAAGTAAATGCATGAGTTTTCTCAGTTCAGTTTTCAACTGTCTTTCAGGATTTCTAACTGGAGAATGTCATATTTATGTTTCCACTCTCTGGTTCATGAGCGCAAACACAGGCACACACACAAACTGACTGAAGATTTTTCTGTCACTATGAGTCTGAATGCCTGTCACTAGGCAACAGCACAGATTTTTTTCTACATCTTCCAGAAAGTATGAAGCCCATTCTGTACACCTCATGGGAAATACACGCAAACAAATCGATGTCTAGACTTCTCAGAGCCAAGTACATAAGAACAACCATAAAATGAAACTAAATCCATGTCTCTCCTTTCTGAGCACAAAGTACAAAATATAAATTAAACTTAAATTAAAATTGATTCTGTTTCAGTCTTTAAGGAACAATCAAGCAAAAAAATCAAAGCACTTAACAGTCTTGAAATCACCGATTAATCAGTGTTTGTAATAATTGTGCTGAAAAATTCTTTTTTTCTTGACTGAAAGGTCCAGGGAAAAAAGCCACCCCACTGGTACCATTAATCTTACATTATTCTGCATAACTTCCACTGCTTTCATTAAACATCATCTCAGTTATTCCAGCCCAAAATTTCCATGTGTTGAATTGCAACGTTTGCTGATAAGTTATTGAACTGTAAGCATCAATGGCCAATGGAGTTATTTAGATTAGTAATTCATAATTCAGCTCATTATACATCTATTGGAAGATTCATTGGTGACTGTCTTGTGCAAATAGGAATAATATGCTAGAGAATGCAAATGTAACACTGCTATTTCAAAAAGGAGGGTGACAGAAAACAGGGAACGAGAGGCCAGATAGTTTTCTATCAGTCATCAGAGTGCTGGAATATGCTATTAAGTATGTCTCAAAGGTGTATTTCAAAAATCATAGTACAAACAGACAAAATCAATATAGTTTTACAAAAGGTACATTGTGTTTATCAAATTTATTTGAGATTTTGAGGATGTGACAACAGGGCAGATACAGAAGAAAGCAATAAATGTTATACTGGGCTTTCCAAAAGACATTCATTCAGATTCTACGCATCTGGTTAATGTGCAAGATATGGAGTTGGGGTCAATATACTAGCTTGGAGAAAGGATTCATTAATAGACAGGGAGAAAAGATTCAAGATGGAAGACCATAACTTGTGAAATACCACGAGGATCAATGGTGGTGCTTGACCTAATTACAACCTACAATAAGGACTTAGTCAAAAAGACAGAATAAATCATTTAAGATTGCTGATGATATAAAGGTAAATTGGAGGTTAGCTGTGAGAAGGACACCAAGAGGCTACAGGAAGAGATGGAGAAATTACGTGGGTAACAATGCAGTTAAGTGACATGCTGCCTCACAGTGTCAGGGACCCAAACCTTGGGGGACTGTCTGCGTGGAGTTTGCACATTCTCTCTATGTCTGCATGGGTTTCTTCTGGGTGCTCAAGTTTCCTCCTACAGTCCAAAGATGTGTAGGTTAGGTGGATTGGCCATGCTAAATTGCTCATACTGTACAGGGATGTGCAGGCTTGTCATGGAAAATGCAGGGTTATGGAGATAGGAGAGGGGACTGGGTTTGGATTGAAAGCTGTTTGGAGGGTCGATGCAGACTCAAGGGCCGAATGGCCTGCTTCTGTATAATTCTATGAATCCCATGGCTCTAGATGGAGTAAAATATGAGGGGTGGGTAGTGTAAGGCTATTCACTTTGGTCATAAGAATAGAAACGTAGAATTTTAAAAAGATGTCTCAAACCTGTATGGCATAATGACAGATCTGAGTGTTCTTACACAGCCATTTTTTCCATACCAATCTTTGAGGCATGCATTCATCTTTCTAATTCGATCTGCACTTCACAAATTTGCATAGGGCTGAGGTAATAATCCAGAGATTGTAACCGTTGAGGTCCCTATCTTTTAATTTAGCATATAGCACCTTATACTCTCCATGCTGGACATCTTTTCTTGTTCTACCTCTGTCATAGGTATCCATGTTGACCACAGCAACTGGATTGTCAGCCTCCCATGACAAGTTCCTCTCCAGCCCTGAGCAGATGTCCAGAGCCCTGCACATGGTGGGAAACACAGCCATCTGGACTCTCATTCTTCCCTCATTACACTATCCCCTTCCACCATGTATCCTTGCTGCTTCTGTTGGAAATTGTGGTCCCCTTTAAATGTGTGTTCACACAGTATTCCATAGTTATACTTCCTGTGTTGCATGAAACCTCATTTATCTCCATCATACGAGTAACTAGATTTCCACAAGCATAAACAAAGGATCTATTGAGTGTTACACTATCTTATTGTGAATGTAATGTTTTTGGAAATAAGATTTTGTTATTACAAGGAATGAAAATTAACTTTCAAATAGAGCTGAGCAAAGATACAATCGTCATCCAATCATCGCTGGCTGTTCCATGGTCATTGGCTGAGAAGTTTTACACAGCTGATTGACATAGCAGAGATGGCCATCCCAAATAATTATTATCATTAAGGTGGGGAGAGACAGGTGCAAGCAAGTGCAGGGAATCAAGTCTTCAGGAAAGACCAGAAGATCCCCTACGTCAGCCCAGGTAAAAAATAAAGACAGCATGAACTAAAGTCTACCGTGAAAGACCTGCCGTATATCTTGGACATGGCAGTGTGCTGCCCCCACTCCTCTGTTTTATGAAATGACTCCAGGTTAGTGAAACATTGTTGTCTGTCACAGGTTAGAGTCATATAATGAGAGAGCATAGAAGAGGTCTTTCAGACCATCAGGTCTGTAACCACCCTCCTCCCTCCCACCAAAATACACAACTCCTACACTAATCCCACTTTCCTACAGTACACCCAATGCGTTGAATGCTATGACCCTTCTTGCATTCATAAGTACTTTTTAAAGGTTGTGAGGTTGCCTGCCTAAACTACCCTCCCGGGAAGTGCATTCCAGACACCCCCAACCCTGTTTTTGTAAATGTACTTTGTTATCTAATCATTTAATATATTGTATCTAAACTGTTCCTTAACAAACTTAATTAACTATCAGAAAATTGTGACAAATCATCAACAGCCTGTATTAGGTGATTGTGATCATGAAACTCCAAACTCAACATTGGTATGAGAAGTGGGGTCAGCAGTTGGGGTATAATTAGCTTTAAGTTTGAGAAGTTTGGAAGCAGCAGCTTTAGACTGCATTGAGTATTTCTGAAAAAAAAGATGTTGTGTATGTTAGACAGCAGTTGCTGAAAGATTTGATTTCGAAAAACAGGGCAGCTGGTGCAAAAGATATATGAAGAATAATGGAACACTCAGATGGAGATTATGAGTATATTTTTAATTGACTTTCTAAGGAGCTTTGGGGTGGGTTAAGACTGTATTTTAAAAAGCCTGGAATAATTGACCAAGTGTCCATGTGCGCCTTGCAGTCGAACAGAAAATAAGCAGTCCAGAGAACAAGTTACAAATTTACAAAGCAAAAATGACATCTTATACACTCAATTAGGATGGAAGATTGAAGTGTGAACTGAGACACGCTACAAAAATTAACAGAAGGAGAAAGTCTTAGATCAAGACACTGCGTTATGAACAAAGAATGCAAATTGAGACGGAAACTACAGGATGCAAGGGGTGCCCTGAGAAATTTAATTCATTAAAAACTCTCAAGAAGACCTCATCTTTCATTTGACTACATTAAAAACCTCCAGAGAGCAGCCAGCCAAAAAAATTGCAGTGACTGCTGATTTCTCTGCCAACAAGATGAGTAGCCTTGATACAAATCAGGGAAAAAAGGCATCCCACTGCTCTGCCCCTCTTGTTTGGTGAAGTAAAATCTATGTATGTAGTCACAAGAGCCATGGTGAAAACTGAGCAAGAGGGAGGTGAGGGCAGAACTCCTGTTGTGACTAAATAGTTCAGAATCACATGTAGATCCAGCTGAGGTTAGGGCCTTGGGGAAGAACTGGATATCACAATAGAAATGAGTTCCAATACCCTTCTCTTCATGCCAAAATGGGAAATGTTCAGACTTTCATGCCCGGGGCAAGACAGTGATGATTTTAAACATATCTTGCTAGCTGTCTGCCCTTTAGCTCTTTCGAGCTAGAGAGGACATTTTTGGAAGGCCTGCCTTGGGAATCAAAGGAGGATATAAGAAGGGCACTGGAGGAAGAAAATATTAATTCCCACTGAACGTTAATTAGTATCAAACACAGTCACTCACTGGAAGGCTCAGTATGTTTGCAGAGAGGCGAGTGAAAGACCAGAGAGAGGAGGGTGAGGACCCAGGTGAGGGTGAATACATCAACTCATCAAGTGCCAAGAGCCTCTTTCTGAAAGGACTCCACCCTAAATGCATTAGTCCAAATCTGCTGTTTCCATTGCATTAGGCTGGGTCACTATGTCTGCAATGGCCTTACTAAACAAGATGGGCAAGAGCTGGACAAGGAAAGTAGGATTTGCTTTCCAGTTCCTCTTCTCTCTGTACATGAGAGCTGACTCAGATGAACAGGATGTAGAGAGATTATAGGCAGTAATGAATGCCATGAGGTTCAGACAGGAGGCTCAGCAGGTGGCTACAGGGCTGAACCAAAACACTAAGCTTACATGTCAGACCCCAAGATTTGAGCTATAGGGAGATGTTGAATATACTGGGGCTGTTTTCCCTGGAGCGTCGGAGGCTGAGGCATGACCTTATAGAGGTTTATAAAATCAAGAGGGGCATAGAGAGGATAAATAGACAAAGTCTCTCCCTGGATGGGGGAGTTCAGAAATAGAGGGCATAGGTTTAGGGTGAGAGGGGAAAGATATAAAAGAGACCTAAGGAGCAACTTTTTCATGCAGAGGGTGGTGCACGTATGGAATGAGCTGCCAGAGGAAGTGGTGGAGGCTGGTACAATTGCAACATTTAAAAGGCATCGAGATGGGTATATGAATAGGAAGGGTTTGGAGGGATATAGACTGGGTGCTGGTAGGTGAAACGAGATTGAGTTGGGATTTCTGGTCAGCATGGACGAGTTGGACTGAAGGGTTTGTTTCCGTGCTGTACATCTCTATGACTCTACAACTCCTCCAGGCCCACCAGAGAAAGATCATGTCTTCTCTACATTACAAAGGCTGTGGGAGACCAATGATTCATAGAGTTGAAAATGAAGGATTTTAGCAACTCCCCTGCAACCACTACCGAACATCTGTCCAGACTCTACAAGAAGCTCACCACAAATTTTGACAGGGTTAAGTACAGGAGTCCCTTGCTCTTAAGTTAAATGTGGATGGAATCACTAGAAACAAATAGTGTTAGGCAGAAATCTGCAAACAGCAGACAGGTTTGTCTGCTGGCTGGAGAAGAGGCCGGGGGGCCTTGAACATTCCTGGAAGTGTGGGTGCTTCTAGCAGGTAAGGGAGCATTGTTGAAATGGTCACCCCTCTGCTCTGCCTTTCCAACATAGTGAGGCAAAGCTGGAGTACAATTCCACCATGGCAGAGCTAGACCTGAGCTTGAAGAAGTGGGCACAAGACCCTGCAGCATAGTTAGAGATGTAACAACTCTACAGAAGTCCATGTTCTCCAGTGAAATTACAGGGCCCTGCAGTGAAAACTGCAGTGTATTCTGGAGGAGGCTGAATAAACTGGGGTATTTTCTCCAGAGCATTGGAGGTTGAGGGGTGACCTTATAAAGATTTATAAAATTATGAGGGGCATGAAAAGGGTAGATAGACAAGGTCTTTTCACCAGGGTGTGGGAGTCCAAAACTAGAGGACATAGGTTTAAGGTGAGAGAGGAAAGATATGAAAGGGACCTAAGGAGCAACTTTTTCATGCAGAGGGTGATGCACGTATGGAATGAGCTGCCAGAGGAAGTGGTGGAAATGAATACAATTACAACATTTAAGAGGCATCTGAGTGGGTATATGACTAGGAAAGGTTAAGAGGATTATGAGCTAAATGCTGCCAAATGGATCTAGATTTATTTCGGATGAGTTTGGCATGGATGAGTTTGATGAGGAGTTTGTTTCTATGCTGTATACTTCTATAACTCTTAGACTATATGGCAGCACACCTTGCATTCAGGTCAAGTCTTTGTGAAAATATGATTTTGTTCACAAATTCAAAAATTCAGAATTAATTTCAGAATTCAGTCAAATGTTTAGACACAAATTTTAGATAGTCAGCTTTATGTTTTAGGGTGGCACAGTGGCTCAGTGGTTAGTACTGCTGCCTCAGAACACCAGGAACCTCGGTTGAATTCCAGTCTCAGGCTTTGTGGAATTGACACATTCTCCCCATGTCTGCTTGTGTTTCTTTTGGGTGCTCTGGTTTCCTCCCACATCCAAAGATATGAAGGTTAGGTGGATTGGTCATGCTAAAGTTCCCATTGTATCCAGGGATGTGCAGACTAGGTAGATTAGCCATGGGAGATGCTGGGTTGCAGGGCTAAGGTAGGATGGTGGGTCTGGATGGGATTCTGTTCGGAGGGTCGGTGTGGACTGAATGGGCTGAATAACCTGCTTCCACAGTACAGGGATTCTACAATCCCTTTCAATTTTAGTACAAATAATCTGTGCTGCAAAAAGCTCATTCTCAAAACGGAGATAAGTTATAGTTTAGCTTTTTAAAAAATGTACAAGGGAAAATATGGCAAATGTGTCAAGGTACAAGAAATAGTCATTAAGGTGATCTTAAAACACTAAAAGGGTTAAGACAGTTAAAAACAAATGGTAAAATCATAAAGAAAAGTTTTGAAAGAAAAAGCCTGTTTGAAATTATCAGAAGATTGACAGTCTTTTTTAAGCAGATTACATGGCAGTGCGACATGACGTCACTGGGTTATCTGGGTACCACCCTTCTCAGAACAGCACAGGGCTAATTCTTTCTGCCCATTTTTTTTTAAAAACTTTTTTTTCTCCTAAAACACTGTACTTTTTTTTGTGTTTGATTTAAGGGAAGAGTTTTAGATAAATGGTTAACTTCAGAATTTTTAAGATTGAATTGTTAAATTTGAGATTACATTATCTGGCCAGAGTGACCTACAAAATATCATTTTAAGACCTGTTTGTTTGGGAAGAGATTAATTGACCATTATGAAAAGTTGTCAGCCCACTGGTCTGTACATCCTTGTTTATTATGATCTACCTGGACTGCTCATAAACAAAGCTTTTCACTGTACTTCAGTATACGTGACAATAAATCAATCATCAACACTGCTGAGGCTGTGAACAAAGGAAACTCTGTTGTTCCCATATTTGAATTTTGGATAATTTTAAAAGGAAAAAATGTCATGTCATGTTACTTTTGAGAAAATTGTGTTTATAAGAAAGGACAAGTAAGTAGAATTTGGTATTTCTTGAAACATTAATGTTTGATATCTGTTTTAAAGATATTGTAAAAACATGTTTCTTTTTTTAAAAATGGACGGTAAAGTTTCTCCAGAGTTCCTGTATCTGATAGCATGGTAATTAATGGGACGCCACACTTAGAACAATAGTGTCAGGGAAAAAGTGACACAGCATCAAATGGAGATCAGAATGGGAATGATTCACTTTTCATCGAGTTAAATGGAATATATCAGGTGAAATGACATGTGGATGAAATTAAATAATTAATTGCTTTCTCTTTCCAGCTAAGCATGTCCTTGCCCATGAGTCTTTTTAAGAGATGAGTTGGATGAAATGGCCACCATGTGGAAATGTTGGGATCAAACAGGGAATACAATACATGCACCCCCAATCTTTTAATTGAGATGTATAAAATTATGATGGACATGGATTCATACATCGCAGAAAAGGACCTTTGGCCCAATGAATTGCAGTGACAATAACTATCACTAAAGGCACACTAATTCTAATTTTCTGCACTTGTCCAATATCCTTGAATGTCATGATATTTGAAGTACTCATCCAAATACTTTTTAACATTTCCAACCTCCGCTACCTACCCAGGGAGTGCATTCCAGATTCTCACCATTCGCTGAGTGAAAACGTTTTTCTCAGATCTCCCCTGAATCTCCTGCCCCTTATCCCAAAACTATGCTCTCTCATGATTGACCCTCAACCAAAGGGAACAGCTGCTCTCTATTCACTCTGTCCTTACCCATCATAGTCTTATACACCTCACTCATGTTCCCCTCTCTCTGCTCTATCTAAAATCTCCTTATAGTTCAATTTTTCAATCCCAGGCATCATCCCGGTGAACCTCTATACCCCATCTTGTGCTATCACATCCTTCCTGTAGTGAGGTGATCAGAACTGCACACAGTACTCCAGCTGTGGCGTGACCAATGCTCTCTACATTAACTCCTTGCTGTTGTACTCCCTGCCACGACTGATGAAAGCAAATGTCCCATCCACCTTCTTAACTCTGCTCTTCACATGCTCTGCCAACTTCAAAGGTTTGTGACTAATTACCCCAAGGTTTCTCTGATCCTCTAAGCTACCCAGAGATAGGCTAGACAGGAAGAAACCTTTCCCTCGACTGAGGCATCAATGACCATGAGGCACAGATTTAAGGTAGGGGGTCAGGGGGTTTACAGCAGATTGGAGAAAAAACATTTTCACCCTTTTCAGAGGGTGGTGGAAATCTGGAACTTTTGCCTGTAAGTAGGAAACCCTCAAAGCATTTAAGAAGTATTTAGATATGTACTTGCAATGCCAAGGCCTATATAGCTGTGGTCGAGAGTGTAGAGATGGAAAATCACAGCAGGTCAGGCAGCATCCAAGGAATAGGAGAGTGAATGTTTTGGGCAAAAGATCTTCATCAGAAAGGACCTTTGCCCAAATTGTTGACTCTCCTGCTCCTCAGATGCTACCTGACCTGCTGTACCTTTCTAGCACGACACTCTCGACTCAATCTCCAGCATCTGCAGTCCTTACTTTCACTGAAATAGCTGTGGGCCAAGTGATGGAAAATGGGGACAGACTAGTCAGATGGTTATTTTTGACCAGCATGGATGTGATGGGCCAAAGGGCTTTTTTTTTCTGTGCTGTACATCTTTGTAACTCAAGGACCCGATACCTGTTTAAAATGGTCCATCTGAACAAAGAAACAGAAGAAAAAATTCAAAAGCTAGGAGTATGATGTAACCTACTATATAATGTGATGGTTAAGGATGTTGCCTTATACTTAGTAGCTTCTTAAAGTTTAAAATTAACAGTTCCTTATGATGTTATCTGTAATATATAATTGAGAAATTAGGGACCAAACTTGTACTAGCAACAAAATAGATTACTTAAGAATTAGTTGGGAGAAGTCAGTAAGGATATTGGGGTCCTGTGCTCACTCAGCATTCCATATTTGGTAAAAACAATGACTGCAGATGCTGAAAACCAAATACTGGATTAGTGGTGCTGGAAGAGCACAGCAGTTCAGGCAACATCCAACGAGCAGCGAAATCAACGTTTCGGGCAAAAGAAGGGCTTTTGCCCGAAACGTTGATTTCACTGCTCGTTGGATGCTGCCTGAACTGCTGTGCTTTTCCAGCACCACTAATCCAGTATTCCATATTTGGTGCTTTCTGCATTGCATAAAGCATCATTTAACTTTGCCACATGAGTAACCAGTTTCTCACAAGCATAAACAAAACATTCACCAGTGCCAAGTTACCCTTTTTGGAGTGTAATGAGGAGACATATCTCCACCCAGAAGGATGATGCGCCTGTGGAGTTCTCTGCCACAGGAAGCAGTTGAGGCCAAAACATTGAATGTTTTTCAGAAGGAGCCAGATATACTTCTTCAGGATAAGGGGATCTCAAAGGGATGGTGAGAAAGCAAGAACAGTTTTCATCAGCCATGATCATATTGAATGGTAGGGCAGGCTTGAAGGGAAATATCACCTATGCCTGCTCCAATTTTCTATGTCCCCGTGTTTGCATTAGTGCAATGTTTTTGGAAATATGGTTTTTTTTTCAGAAAGAATGAAAGCGAACTTTCAAATGGAGGTGGGCAAGAGGACAACAGTAATCCAAAGTCATGTGTAACTATCCCATGGTCATTGGCTGAGAGGATTTAGGCACATGATTGATACAGTAGACATCATGAACCCTCTAAAATCTTCTCTCACTGTAACAATGTTGCTATGGTCAATTTACTCATCCACTCTGCAGCCTGCTACTCCCATCCAAATAAGCTGAGAAAATCTCAAATGTTTCAGATGATTGAATAGGCTCTCTTGCTCTCTGGGTCCTCTTACTTGTCTCTTTCCAGTCACACTCTTCTGTCCCTGAACGCTGACCAAATTAGAAGTTACTATCCAAAGTTCCGTGATTGCCTCCTGATTCAGAGAATTCAGGTAGTTTTCCCCTTCCCTGATGCATTCATCCAGCCCCCAAGTGATAAATTCTGAGCCAAAATTACTCAAACATCAAACACGTGCCACAGATATGTTCATCCTGGATCACGTATCCCACAGAATCTACATACTGCAACCTTAAAACATCACCTGTCCCGCCACCCTTACTGAGTTTTATTTAAATATTTAATAACTTATCTATGTTGCTTTTTTTACACTTTTTATTAAATATATTGCTGTATTATATTAGAAATAGATTAGAATAGATCTTAACCACTCACTAAATATTCACCAAACAGCTTCTTGAATTTTCTGTACTAGAGCAAGAATCTATTCCTACACAGTGAGAATCATAGAAAAGCAAAAGGAAACAAACAACTCCTTCTCCCCTTCACTAAACTTTCTGTGCACACCAAAATCCTATAGTTGTGCTAATTTCCTTAGACGTGCTGAGTTGAAGGATCCCTCTGGACAATATAGATACACATTATATTATGAGTCATCCACTCACTGAAACAGGGAGCAGGAGTGAGTCTGACTTCCTAAATTGTTCACTTACATTTCAAAGTGCAACGCAAAGTTTAGTCTGCTCTTACTCCCCTTCCTAACAAACTCCCCTAGCAGTGGAAAATGAAGCCCTCAAATATGTGCACTGGTGAGCATCAGTTTCTATTATTTCTGGAGCGTATCCTTTTTGCTCTTAAAGAGACCACTACTTACAACACTGTCAACAGCTGTTGAGAAGTTAGACTTAGAGGAGAAATCCTATAATCAGGGAAAATATTCCAAGACCCCATTCGACTGTTTGCCAAATCTTGACAAAGAACGCAATGCTTTTAATATCTAAAAATAACAACAACAACATACTTAGCACAAGCATGAACTACAAATGATGTTGATATTCATCTGGGAGCTTGGAAGGAACTGAGAATATAAACTTGAGGGTTGCAGTGACTATAAAGGCATTCCATGTTATTTGCAGCATTAGTTTTAGGTCTTATGGCAGGAGATGACACAGTTCTTTAACAACTTCCGTAGAGAAACACAGCTTCAATTGGTCAAAGCAATATAGCATGTCTTGAGCTTATCAACACTGTTTCCTGGATAAGGAATCATTAATAGCCTTCGTCCATTGCTCTCCCTACACATCTGAGATTGTGTCTCCCTAAATCTCCTACCTCAGACTCTTTGCCCTAAGTCAAAATGTCAGGAGGATTACTTTGATGAAAAAGATACCTGTTTAGAACTATGGAATGGGCTGCATTGCTGCAAACCATTGCATAGCAGAAGCAAAGTGTCTCTGAAAACTTCCAGAATTCACAAACTGAGATCCGTTTAAAATCATTGATAATAGATACCCTTTCCCCTGCAACCCCAAAATTTTGCTGCCTGAACTTTATGAGTGATTTCAGGAACTGGCAAGAATAATATGGTGGATACTATAATGGCATCCAGGTCCTAAAAACATAGTCAGACCTTATTGTTTCAATATCTATTTGTTCTCTCAATGTTTCAAGCAGTATGCTAATCAGCTACATTTATGCTTGCGTCAAAGCCACTTAGGGTGGGTTTTAAACAGCAAATGAGTAGAACATATTGTTTCAAGATCTTTGTCTAATGAGCATTCTATTCATGTTTATAAAAGGGGAGTCAAACAGATGGAAAACACTCCCACTAACTTCAATGACATAATTAAAATTGAGAATGCAGCCATTCCAAAGTGGCAATTAAAATGTACTAAAGTTATTCTGAATTTTAGTTCCAGAAAAAACATGTGGCAACAAAGGTTGTATCAGGAGCTTTGACTATTAATTATGAGAATAATTCTTGCAGAATTTAAAAAGTTAATAAAGCAAGGGAATTTGAAAATGATGACTAATTTGTGACCTCCAGATTAATCTTGAGAGCCATGAATGTGGAAGGGAAGACAAGATTTCAAATACTCGATGCAACTCCTGTCAATTATTTTCAAATACATAGGTAAAGCACCATCAAAACCTAAAACAGCATGGAACATGGATAATTGAAATTGCTTTTAAAAACCTATTTATTATGGATTAAGATAATTTAGTTATAATAGTTGATTAAGCATATAATATACCTTTGTGACCTAAGTATATCGATTATATTTCATAACAAGGTTTTGCTCTCAGGAATTTAACTATCCGTTTATTGGAAGTAAGTAATGTAAGTAGCATAACAAATTGCAAGCTTAGTGCCAAACCTGATATTAAATCACCAACTTTGTTGAAAGAAATGTAGCTGAAATTTGAAGGAAATATATGTTGCTGTTCTCATTCAGACTGATGACTAAAACCTCCATGAAAATTTTGCAAATCATCTGTGCCAAATATGAAAGCGGTCCTAAACATTTGATAACCATATAATTACATAATTAAAGGTTTTACACTTGTCAAAGTGCCTGGTCTATCTGAAGCATGCTGATCGGTACCTATTTCATGGCAGGCAAATGATAATTGCTGAGAAAACCTTTTAGTGCGGCTGTAAATTTAACAAGTGAATATGAACTTGCTGAACAATCCTTTGCTTTGAATGTAAAGGAGGATTTTGCTTGCAATTAATAATAATACATTGTACGTTCCATCATTTGAAACCACAAAACAACTAATGTTTACAAAAAAACCATTAGAACATTATTTTTAAAATGATTTGGAGACACCAGTGTTAGACTGGGGTGTACAAAGTTAAAAATCACACAACACCAGTTTATTTGGAAGCACTAGCTTTCGGAGAGCTGTAAGATTGTCTTACAATCTTATTCTCCACAAACACCTAATGAAGGAACAGCGCTCCGAAAGCTAGTGCTTTCAAATAAACCTGTTGGACTATAACCTTGTGTTGTGTGATCTTTCAATTTTAAAAAATGACACAATCAAATAAGGAGATATTAGGTCAGGTGACCAACAGCTTGATCAAAAATGTTATTTTTGGGAAGGGTTTTTAATGAGGAAAGTGAAGTAGAAAGATGGAAAGGTATACAGAAGAAATGAAAGGCTTAGTGCCAAGGCAGCTGAAGATATGCTCACCGATGGAGGAATAATTATGATTCAGAATGCACAAGAGTCTAGTCATTGCAAAACAGTAGCTCCTCCAATTCATTCTAAATATCAGCAGGAGATCCATTTCTTACTTATCAATAAATACATTTTAGAATAGTAAAACCTTTCAAACAGATAAGTACTGCCACTCAATCATTCAGTCATTGTCTGTTTCATTTCATTAAAGTAATTACACATCTGGAAGTGTTCAAAAGATGTTCTGATGGGCCTGAGTGACCTTCAGCCATCAATGCCTGGATACCCTTATTAAACATTGCTCTGAGGTAGGGTCATTTAACTCAAGGCAAATTACGGGACCTTCAAAAAATTGGATCAGAAGAAGTCATTTAGCTCTTTGAGACGACTCATACATCAGTCAGATCATAGTTAATCTGTACCTCAAATTCTTTTAACAGCATATTCTTCACAGCCGTAATATCCTTACTTAAAATCAATTTATCTTCCTTGAAAATTCCAATACTCTCTATCGGTAACCTTTTCAGTGAAAGAACTCCACAACTGAATAAGTCTGTATGCAAAGTTCTTCCTGATTTCCCTTCTGACAAGTTTAGCTCAGATTACACCTCCTTCTTTTTCAAAATCTAACAACTCAAATTTTCCAACTTATCCTCAGAAGCTTACCCTAAAGCCCCATTCTAATCCTGTTGAATCTGCAAGATTAACTGTCCAAATATTGCATTAGAACCCCTACTGTGTGGAAACAGGCCCTTCGAACTAAGCTATTTGGATGCTGCCTGAACTGCTGTGATCTTCCAGCACCACTAATCCAGAATCTGGTTTCCAGCATCTGCAGTCATTGTTTTTACCTTCAATCTAACAAGTGCACCGACCCTCCAAACAGTCTCCTACCCAGACCTATTCCCCTACATTTACCCCTGACCTGACCTATATATTCCTGACCACTATGGGCAATTTAGCACAGACAATTCACCTAACTTGCATATCTTTTGGACTGTGGGAGGAAAGTGGAGCACCCGGAGCAAACCCGCACAGACATGTGGAGGATGTGCAAACTCTACACAGAGACCCGAGGCTGGTATTGAACCTGGGTCCCTGGTGGTGTGAAGCAGCAGTGCTAACCACTGTGCCACTATGCTGCCCTGGAGATATTGTCAAATTATAAAATTAAAAACTGAATGCAATTCTCTAGCTCAAGTTTCATCAAAGCATTATGAAATCAAAGGATATTCCAAATCTTTTGCATCATAGATGACTTCACACATCTCCCTCATTGGTAATAGGTTTGCACATTCAAGTCATCTATGTCCCTAAGGAAACATCATGAGTTAGTAATAGAAATATTTGACGAATTCATACTCTGTGGCAAAGCCATGTATGGAAAAGCCAGATGCCATCACTCAGCATATGATCTGTATTGGCTGTGGTCTCATTCACCCCAGGCTTATGTTTTATGTAACTCTGAAAAGCTACATCAAAGTGGCAAGACTCTTTCAACTATACCTTCCAAACCCCAGCTATCTAAACCTGGAAGAACAAGGGGATTAGGTGCATGGGAACACCAGCAGTTATATATTTTTCTCTAAGTCAAATACTACTCTGACCTGGAAATGTATTAACATTCACTCATTGTTCCTGGAGCAAAATTCTGTACAAGTCCTTAAGTTATTATTATAAATTTCAGGAAGGCAGCAGACCATCAGTTTTGCAGTAGCCATTAGGGTTGAGCATTAGATGTTGGTATTGTCAGCAACTCTCTTATTTGTGTGCAGGGTACAAGTGGAGGACATCGAAATTAGCTTAGTGCTAATGTGCACTTTCCGCAGACAAGTTTCCTTTTACTGATTTTGGGGCATGTAATCTAAATCATGCAATTAAAAAAATTCTTAGATAATATTAATTATTTTCATGCTTTTCTTTGTGATTGCCAAATAACCACTGACACGCTAGCTCCTCGCCATATTTATATCCGAAAGAGCAGTCTTTTCAAAATCTTCATGATTTTTGCACGTACTAACTTGCGATTTATCTTTTCTAAATGTATAGAGATAATGGTTACAAAATGCAATCAAGTGGGAGGATTGTTAAACCTCCATGGGCCATTGTTTCTGATGCAGAAAGTATGCAAACTCTTTCAGCTCCTCAGTTGATTTAAATTTGACATTTGTGATTTAATGACTTAATTGTGCAGCAAGTGCTAAACATGGCATTAAGTGGTTTCACACGTGAACAGAGGGTGCAAAATTGTTGTTTTAGTTGATGTTTGCACCACAAAAGTAAATCTGCATTACTTAAAGCAAGCTTGCAACTCTTAACAGACAGATGAATTCTAATAGTATTGGATGCTGAACTGGTGGAAGAGACAACAAGCAAGAAGAACACTGAATTATAACTCAACATGGTGGAGTGCAGGTCGTAGGGTTTTTCAATGCTCACTTGAGGCTTGTGTTGAGATGCAGAGAGGATTGCTGAGTTTGAAACAAAGTCGTCAAGGAGGACCACCAGACAAACTCTCAGAAAGCAGTGTGAGCAGATGGCTCTGACAGTTAATTGCAGGGCTTCTATGTGGTGCTGCATGAAATGCAATGACCTTATACTTTATAAATGTCAAGCTCTTTTAATGCATCTGCAAATGTCATTTGCAAATAACTGCCCCACTACCCTCACAAACTGATCAGTTCATCACACTCCCATCACTGACTCACAAAGACACCATCAATAAAAATTGATGCCTAACTATTACAGTCTCACGTAAGTGTAAGTCCTACACACCTATTGTGTTATGTCTCAGTACTACCTTATTGTCGTGGTGATACAATAAGCATATCTCTTGAAGTTATATCAACATACTAAACATCATCCTTCTTTTTCCAAAGAGAAAGATTATGCCAAACAAATACACATGGTTGTACATTAGCACAAGTTATCAATTTGATAATTATACAAACAGGATAATTGTCAAATGCATTCAGATTGAGACAGTATGCAGACTTGGGCCAACAAGTGGCAAGTAACATTCGCTCCATACAAATATGATAATTAATAACAGACAATCTAACCACCGCCCCTTGATATTCAATGGTATTACCATCACTGAAACTCCCACCATCAACACCCTAGGGGCTATTGTTGACGAGAAACTTAACTAGACTCATCACATAAACACAGTGGCTATACGAGCAGGTCAGAGACCAGGAATATTGCAGTGAGTCACCCACCTCCTGACTCCCCAAAAGCTGTCTATCATCTACACAGCACAAGTCAGGAGTATGGTAGAATACTCCGCCCATGCCTGGATGAGTACAGCTCCAACAACGTAAAAACAATGACTGCAGATGCTGAAAACCAAATACTGGATTAGTGGTGCTGGAAGAGCACAGCAGTTCAGGCAGCATCCAATGAGCAGTGAAATCGACGTTTCGGACAAAAGCCCTTCAACAATCCAATACAGCTCCAACAACACTAGGTGCAGAATCTTAGGTAGAAAGCAGAAAAATAAACATTACAGTCCTTATTACTGAAAAGTGGAAAACAAAAGAATCACAGTTAACAGTTCAATACCGCAGCCTATAAGTACCCGGCTGTGCTGGGCTTGCACTCCTCAAAACAGACCTCCCTCACTTTAAGCTTGACCTCACCGCTCCCGTCGCCGCTGTTCCAATCTGTCTGCTCTCACCGCTTTGCATCCTGTTCCTGTTCCTGCTGCCACCTCAGTCTGCCTGCTCTCATTGCCTTACAGCATATTCCCTCTCCTTGTGTCACCTCGGGCTGCTTGCTATTGCTGTCTTGCAGCCTGTTCCTGCTCCCTCTGGCCTCGGGCTGCTTACTCCTGGACTCTGTAGTGGAGTCTAGTTCTGGTACCACTCCAGGCCCCCAGCCACTTCCATACTCTGGACCTCGAAGAAGCTGTGAGGCTGCAAATAACCTGAATACTGCCCAGGCACTGTACGTGAGTACATGCGACAATAAACCGAATTCAAAATTCACTTGTCTTCTGAATATAAGTTGTAGTGGGAATGGCTATCCCTTCTCCAACAGTGCAAGAATGAAGGGGAAGTGATGGCCTAAAAGTATTATCCCTATACTATTAATCCAGAGACTTAGGTAATGTTCTGCGGACCTGGATTCAAATCTTACCATGGCAGATGGTTGAATGTGAGGACAAAACAATTCAGAATTCAGAGCCGAATGGTGACTGTAAAATCATTGCCAATCTTCAGGGATCAATCCCACCTGGATCACTGCTATCCTTACCTGGTCTCACTACATGTGACTCCAGACCCACAGCAATGTGGTTGATTCTTAGCAATTAAAGATGGGCAATAAATGCTGCCTAGCCAACAACCCCTACACCCCATAAATTAATAAAAAAATCATGTTTTGTTGCTTGACTCTTAATAATCATTGATTTGATAAGACACACAATGTATTCTGCTGGACCATTTGATATGGTTCACTTTCTCACTTAGCACATGTCTTGAAAGAGTTTGCCAATGATCTGTGGCCTTTTGTCAAACACTCTCCACTCTGGGATAATTAATAAACTGAAAATAGAGCTGAAATAAAGCGTAGAACTGTAGACGCTGGAGATCAGAAACAAAAACAAATTGTTGGAGAAACTCAGCAGGTCTGGCAGCATCTGAAGAGAGGAAAACAGAGGTAACATTTCAAGTCCAATGGCCCTTCATCACTGTACTCAGTGTTAACTCTGTTTTCCTCTTTAGAGATTCAGACAGATTTGCTGAGTTTTTCCAGCACTTCCTGTTTTAGTTTCTGAAATTAGTGTTCATTGTGTTGCTAACTCACTGAATGGGGAATTTAGAAAAGTCATCTGTTGTAGAGATGTAATCTCTGCGCAGTGTATATAGGTTTATTACTTCCTTTGTCCATGGTGGGGCAGGGATGGGATTGTCTTTTTGAGCCATTATTGTTTTTCCAAAATGGTAGTCTGCTGGGTCCAGGTGTTGGGAGTGGGATGTTGAGGGGAAGATGCAACTTACAAAAGAGGTGGGGAGACAGGGAGGCTGCCAATGTGTTTGGAAATGAGAAGGAAGAATTAAGGCAGACAGAGAGACTGCTAGCAAGCTTGAACAATGACAGGAAGGTGCCAAGGGAGATTGAGGCTGTAAGGGTGGTTAAGGAGTCATAGTACAATGCAAGGAAGCTTCTGGGAGACAGGGAGGATGCAGGAGGTTTGCAACTGAAAGACAGGTTGCTTCTGTGGGAAAAAGGGAGGCGGCAAGGACCTGGTAGAGAGAATTTAAACTTGAGGTTGAGATCTAAGATGTACTAAGTAAGGTTGCAATTGCTTGGTTAAAATCTTCCAGCTTTTTCCATATGCAATGGAAATGCATTAGCTGACACCTCATCAATCTGTGGAAAGTGTGCACAGAAAAATAGCATTTTGTGTCGAAGTATGAGTGGGTTTTAAAGAACCTTTGTTGTTAATTTTTGCCTGCAGCCTTAAGCCAATTAAAATATTGTGGTGCTCACAGATTAACTCTTTCCTTGTGTATTACAGCTTTAAATTTATTTGAGGGTTGATAAGTATTGGGGATTTGGATGCAATCCTCTCCTTCTGTGCGAGTCTAAATACCCCACATATTAACACAATTACAGAAAGTAATGTTACTGTGTGACTGCATCACCTAATCAGTATGAGTTATTGAGTTTGAAAAGAGGTCTTGTAAACCAAAACCTTAATCATGAAAGTAAGATGCCAATGAAAGATCTTAAGAACAGCCCTCAAAAAAATGTGATGCCTTGATCTTGCAGCTCAGACTATAACTAAGTAGTAAAATAATCAACATGTTTTTATTGTATGAAAAGCCTGGACAGCTTTCAAAATATGACTTTGTGCCAAGAATCTGTTTCTTATCGACTGAAAATTATTTCAAAATGCTTCATCACTCGTTTGCAGGCTACAACATGTTATCTTCATTCCAGCTGATCACAGATCTGATTAAAAGGACAGTCATTACTTAACCAGATGAGCACAATAAAGCATTGTATCTACTGGCATCAAGTGCATGCAATCAATGTCAACAGAAAGATGTTAAAGGATACATTTATAAAACAAAAGAGACAAAAAATCTATAATGGGACACGTTGCTATCTAATCGGCTGTATTATCATGTACAGCACTCTCATCATAATGCTCTGTGATATAACATGACCTGCAATATCTACACTTTATGGCTCCCTTCACAATAAAGAGTCTGCATTAATTAAAGTTTTTACATTGCAAAAGCCCTAAAGAATGTAACAGAACTGTGGCTTACTGTGCAGGCAATCATTTAAGGTTCCACGTTGCTATTAAGTATTGTTCTACTACCAAGAATTGTACTTTATCAGAGCATGATAAACATTTTAATCCTTGGATTGTGTGTAAATAATTTTCTTTCACTGCAATTGTGACAGGTTTAATTATGTTCTTATTCCAACAGTTTAAAAACATCCCAGAAGATGGTTGGAACTGATGCATAAGATTTGAAATCAGATCCACAGAGTATAAAACAATGTTTGCATTAAAGAATAATTTGCATACTATATCAATTCTATGGGGCAGGCAACATTACTAGTTACTTTTCACAATGATATCATTGCGTGTAAGTTGAAGCCTGAATGTAACCCATACCTGTCTTCACCTTGAGTGTACTAGTAGTCATCACCTCTTCAATGGCTTTGGGACCCTCAGTATTGGATTTATACTGTTGCTGGCAGGGTTGTTATTTACGCCCTTCAGCAGTTGTCCTGTCCTTCCTTTTTCTTTCCTGTCCATGACTGGAGGAGCATCCGTTTAGTGGTGTTTTCCCACAGCTCCTATGGCTTTGTTTGGCTTGCTGCAGCTAGTCCAATAGTTGCTCCTCTTAGCCTAAATCACCTTTTCCCAATGAGTCTCTCACCGATGAATACTTCACTGGCTAAATAGCAAACTTGTCCACAAAGTAATTACCTCTCTGGCAGTCTCAGCTGCTGCCTCATGCTCCTTTGGGGCAGCATGGTGGCTCAGTGGTTAGCACCTCTGCCTCACAGCACTAGGAATTCAGGTTTGATTCCACCCTCATGTGACTATCTGCGTGGAGTTTTCATATTCTCCCTGTGCCTGTGTGGGTTTCCTCTGGGTGCTCCAGTTTTGTCGCACAGTCCAAAGATGTGCAGGTTAGGTGGACTGGTCATTCTAATGTGCCCAATAGTGTCCAGGTAGTGAGGGGACAGGTCTGGATGGGATGCTCTTTACAGAATCAGTATGGACTTGATGGGCCAAATGGTCTGCTTTCTCACTCAAGGGCTTCCATGATTCTATGATTCATCTGGTTTTAGCTATTATCCTGTCCTGGACCCCTTTGGATCACCCAGCCACACTTCCTGTCTCCTTCCACCCCACCACCTCCCCGGTCCTCACCTTCCACCCCATCAACCTCTGCATAAACCACCTCATCCGCCGACATTTCCACCACCAGGGATATATTTCCCTTCCCATCCCTATCCACTTTCCACAAAGACCATTCCCTCCGTGACTACCTGGTCAGGTCCATGCCCCCCCCAACAATCAACCCTCCCCTCCTGGCACCTTCCCCTGCCACCACAGGAGTTGCAAAACCTGCACCAAACCTCCCCTCTCACTTCCATCCAATGCCCAAAGGAGCCTTCCACATCCACCAAAGTTTCACCTGAACTTCCATAAATGTCATTGATTGTTATCAGTTGCTCCCGATGTGGTCTCCTTTACAACTGGGGAGACTGGATGCCTTCTCATAGAGCGCTTTAGGGAACTTCTCTGGGGCACCAGCACCAATCAACCCCACTGCCCCATGGCCAAACATTTGAACTCCCCCTCCCACTCTGCCAAGGACATGCAGTTCCTGGGCCTCCTCCACCGCTGCTCCCTCACCGCCCAACACCTGAAGAAAGAACGCCTCATCTTCCACCTCATAACACTTCAACCCCAGGGCATCAATGTGGATTTCACCAGTTTCCTCATTTCCCCTCCCCTCCCTGCACCTTACCTCAGTTCTAACCTGCCAGCTCAGCACCATCCTCATGATCTGTCCTACCTGCCAATCTTCCTTCCACCTATCCGCTCCACCCTCCTCTCTGGCCTATCACCTTTATCCCCACCTCTATCTACCTATTGCACTCTCAACTCCCTTCTCCCCAGCCCCATTCCCCCCCTCCCATTTATCTCTCCACCCCGAAGGCTCCCAGTCTCATTCCTGATGAAGGATTCCTACCCGAAACGTCGATTTTCCTGCTCCTCGGGTGCTGCCTGATCTGTGGCGCTTTTCCAGCACCACCCTAATCTTGACTCACACTTCCTGTCCAAGAAGCATTTCATATTAAATCACACTGCTGTGTAAAATGCCAGGAAATATTCACAGCATTCTGTGCAGGGGCAACTCCAATTTACCACATTTATAAATAAAGAACATAGAACAGCACAGCACAGGAATGGATACTTTGGCCCACCAAGACTGTGCCGACACATAATGTTTTTCGAAATGAAAAGTCTTTTGCCTCTATGCAGTCTGTATCCTTCTATTGCCTGTCTATTCACATACCTGTCAAGATGCGTCTTCAACATTGGCTTTGTATCTGCTTTCCTTACCTCCTCTGACAGTGCTTTCCAGGCACTTAGCGCTGTCTGTGAAAAAAAAATGCCTCTTTCATCTCCTTTAAGTTTACCCCTTTTTTACATTAAACAAATGTCCCTGAATAACTGACATTTCCACCCTGGGAAAAAGACTCCAATAATCTATTCTATTCATGCCTTTAATAACATTGTAAACTTCTATCAGGTCACCCCTCATCCTTCAACGTTCAAGTGAAAACAAACTGAATTTGTCCAATTTCCCCTCACAGCTAATACCCTCCAAATGAGGCAACATTCTGGGAAACTGTTTCTGTACCCGTCCCCATTCAGTGAGTTAGCAACACAATGAACACTAGTTTCAGAAACTAAAACAGGAAGTGCTGGAGAAACTCAGCAGATCTGGCAGAATCTCTAGAGGAAAACAGCGTTAACATTGAGTACAGTGATGAAGGACCACTGGACTTGAACTATTACTTCTGTTTTCCTCTCTTCAGATGCTGTCAGACCTCCTGAGCTGGTGTATGGGAGAAGGATTCACATTTTTGGATCATTGGAATCTCTTTTGGGGTAGAACTGACCTGCACAAGAAAGACAGATTGCACACTAAATTGGAAGAGGACTAATATACTGGCAGGGAAATTTGCTGGAGATGCTCAGGTGGATTTAAATTAGTAAGGTGGGGCGGTGGGACCCAGGGAGATAGTGAGGAAAGAGGTCAATTGGAGATGGGTACAGTTGAGAACAGAAGCGAGTCAAACAGTCAGGGCAGGCAGGACAAGGTAGGACTAATAAATTAAACTGGATTTATTTCAATGCAAGGTGCCTAACAGGGAAGGCAGATGAACTCAAGGCATGGTTAGGAACATGGGACTGGGATATCATAGCAATTACAGAAACATGGCTCAGGGGTGGGCAGGACTGGCACCTTAATGTTCCAGGATACAAATGCTACAGGAAGGATAGAAAGGGAGACAACAGAGGAGGGGAAGTGGCATTTTTGATAAGGGATAGGATTACAGCTGTGCTGAGGGAAGATATTCCTGAAAATACATCCAGCGAAGTTATTTGGGTGGAACTGAGAAATACGAAAGGGATGATCACCTTATTAGGATTGTATTATAGACTTCTTAATAATCAGAGGGAAATTGAGAAACAAACTTGTAAGGAGAGCTCAGCTATCTTTAAGAATAATAGGGTGATTATGGTAGGGGATTGTAATGTTCCAAACATAGACTGGGACTGCCATAGTGTTAAAGGTTTAGATGGAGAGGAATTTGTTTGGTGTGTACAAGACAATTTTCTGATTCAGTGTGTGGATGTACCTACTAGAGAAGGTGCAAAACTTGACCTGCGCTTGGGAAATAAGGCAGGGCAGGTGACTGAGGTGTCAGTGGGGGAGCACTTTGGGGTCAGCGACTATAATTCTATTCGATTTAAAATGATGGAAAAGGATAGACCACATCTAAAAGTTGAAGTTCTACATTGGAGAAAGGCTAATTTCGTTGGTATTAGGCAAGAACATTCAAAAGCTGATTGGGGGCAGATGTTTGCAGATAAAGGGACGGCTGGAAAATGGGAAGCCTTCAGAAATGAGATAACGAGAATCCAGAGAAAGTATATTCCTGTTAGGGTGAAAGGAAAGGCTGGTAGGTATAGGGAATGCTGGATGACTAAAGAAATTGAGGGTTTGGTTAAGAAAAAGAAGGATGCATATGTCAGGTATAGACAGGACAGATCAAGTGAATCCTTAGAAGAGTATAAAGGCAGTAGGATAATACTTAAGAGGGAAATCAGGAGGGTAAAAAGAGGATATGAGATAGCTTTGGCAAATAGAATTAAGGAGAATCCAAAAGGTTTTTACAAATATGTTAAGGACAAAAGGGTAACTAGGGAGAAAATAGGGCCCCTCAAAGATCAGCAAGGCGGCCTTTGTGTGGAACCGCAGAAAATTGGGGAGATACTAAACGAGTATTTTGCATCAGTATTTACTGTGGAAAAGGACATGGAAGATATAGACTGTAGGGAAAAAGAATGTGACACCTTGCAAAATGTCCAAATTACAGAGGGGGAAGTGCTGAATGCTTTGAAACGGATAAAGGCAGATAAATTCCCAGGACCTGATCAGGTGTACCCTAGAACTCTGTGGGAAGCTAGAGAAGTGATTGCTGAGCCTCTTGCTGAGATACTTGTATCATCGATAGTCACAGGTGAGGTGCCGGAAAAGTGAAGGTTGGCAAACGTGGTGCCACTGTTTAAGAAGGGTGGTAAGGACAAGCCAGGGAACTATAGACCAGTGAGCCTGGTGGGCAAGTTGTTGGAGGGAGTCCTGAGGGACATGACGTACATGTATTTGGAAAGGCAAGGACTGATTGGGGATATTCAACATGGCTTTGTGCGTGGGTAATCATGTCTCACAAACTTGATTGAGTTTTTTGAGGAAGTAACAAAGAGGATTGATGAGGTCAGAGCAGTAGATATGATCTATGTGGACTTCAGTAAGGCGTTCGACAAGCTTCCCCATGGGAGACTGATTAGCAAGGTTAGATCTCACGGAATGCATGGAGAACTAGCCATTTGGATACAGAACTGGCTCAAAGATAGAAGACAGAGGGTGGTGGTGGAGGGTTGTTTTTCAGACTGGAGGCCTGTGACCAGTGGAGTGCCACAAGGATCGGTGCTGGGTCCACTGCTTTTCATCATTTATATAAATGATTTTGATGTCAGCATAAGAGGTAGAGTTAGTAAGTTTGCAGCTGACACCAAAATTGGAGGTGTAGTGGACAGCAAAGAGGGTTTCCTCAGATTACAACAGGATCTTGACCAGATGGGCCAATGGGCTGAGAAGTGGCAGATGGAGTTTAATTCAGATAAATATGAGATGCTGCATTTTGGGAAAGCAAATTTTAGCAGGACATATACATTTAATGGTAAGGTCCTAGGGAGCGTTGCTGAACAAAGAGACCTTGGAGTGCAGATTCATAGCTCCTTGAAAGTGGAATCACAGGTAGATAGGATAGTGAAGAAGGTGTTTGGTATGCTTTATTTTATTGGTCAGAGTACTGAGTACAGGAGTTGGGAGGTCATGTTGTGGCTGTTCAGGACACTGGTTAGACCACTGTTGGAATATTGCGTGCAATTCTGGTTTCCTTCCTATCGGAAAGATGTAGTGAAACTTGAAAGGGTTCAGAAAAGATTTACAAGGATATTGCCAGGGTTGGAGGATGAGCTATAGGGAGAGGCTGAACAGGCTGGGGCTGTTTTCCCTGGAGCGTCGGAGGCTGAGGGGTGACCTTATGGAGGTTTACAAAATTATGAGGGACATGGGCAGGATAAATAGACAAAGTCTTTCCCCTGGGGTTGGGGAGTCCAGAACTAGAGGGCATAGGTTTAGGGTGAGAGGGGAAAGTTATAAAAGGGACCTTAGGGGCAACTTTTTCATGCAGAGGAAGGCACCTGTATGAAATGAGCTGCCAGAGGAAGTGGTGGAGGCTGGTACAATTGCAACATTTAAGAGGCATTTGGATGAGTATATGAATAGGAAAGGTTTGGAGGGATATGGGCTGGGTGCTGGCAGGTGGGACTAGATTGGGTTGGGATATCTGGTTGGCATGGACGGGTTGGACTGAAGGGTCTGTTTCCAGGCTGTACATCTCTATGACTCTATAACATTTTGTTTTTGTTTCTGATCTCTAGCGTCTGCAGTTCATGCTTTATTTTTGCTATATTTTCAGTTATTTCAGCATCTTAGAATGGAGAGTATTTGACAAAGGGCCACAGACCATTGGAAAACTCTTCCAAGACAGAAAGAAAATTATTTACACACAATCCAAGGATTAAAATGTTTATCATGCTCTGATAAAGTACAATTCTTGGTAGTAGAACAATACTTAATAGCAACGTGGAACCTTAAATGATTGCCTGCACAGTAAGCCACAGTTCTGTTACATTCTTTAGGGCTTTTGCAATGTAAAAACTCTAATTTATGCAGACTCTTTATTGTGAAGGGAGCTATCAAGTGTAGATATTGGAGGTTATGCTATATCAGAGAGCATGATGATGAGAGTGCTGTACATGATAATACAGCCGATTAGATAGCAATGTGTCCCATTATAGATTTTCTTGTCTCTTTGTTTTACAAATGTATCCTTTAACACCTATCTGTTGACACTGATTACTGTGCTCACTGTATACCCATGACTGTGTCGCCAAATACCAGACTAATGCCATTTACAAGTTCGCTGATGACACCACCATAGTCGGTCGAATCTCAGAGAGCGACGAAACAGACTACAGACGGGAAGTGGGAGACCTGGAAAAATGGGGTACTGAGAACTAACTCTCAATGCCAGCAAAACGAAAGAACTCATTATTGATTTTCGGCGGGATGGTACTCATGACCCCCTACACATTAACAGCACAGAGGTGGAGAGTGTCAAGCTCCTTGGAGTGGTCATCCACAACAAGCTTTCTTGGACACTTCATGTGGATGCACTGGTTACACAAGCCCAACAAAGTCTCTTCTTCCTCAGGCAGCTGAGGAACTTTGGCAAGTCAGTGAATACCCTTGCCAACTTCTGTAGGTCGCCATCGAGAGCATTCTGTCTGGATATGCCATTAAGATCAGAGATGGTTACAGAGAGTGGAGAACTCAGTCTGGACAATCACAAATGCCAACCTCCCAGCTATAGAATCTATTACAAAGACCGCTGTCAAGGAAAGGCCGCCAGCATTCTCAAAGATCCAGCCCACTTTGGCAATGTTTTTCTACAACCTCTACCATCGAGGTTTCGCAACAGTTCCTACCCTGCTGTTTTTGGAATACTGAATGGACTCACAAACTCTTAACATTCGCCTCTACCTATATTTTTGTTTTTGCTCCTGTTTACCTCTTATTTACTATCTATGCTATTTAACTGTGTGATCTGCCAGTATTGCTGGCAAGACAAAGTTTTTCACTGTGCCTCGGTACACATGACACTAAATTCAATTCAATTCAATTCAATACAAATCCACTATGTCCTTCTGGTTTGTGAAGACCAGAATGGTACACCATATTCCAAATGTGGCTTAAATAAAGTCTATGCACCGACAGCATGACTTGAAGGTGCTTCCAAATCAACCTGTTAGACTATAACCTGATTTTGTGTGATTTGCAACATAACTTGCCAGATTTGTTTTAACTTTAAGACTTGACCAATGAAGGCAAGCATGCCTAATGCCTTCTTGAAAATGTTATGTGTTGCCAACTGTGGACTTATACACTTAAATCCTCTCTATGTTAATATTACTCTGGGTTCTTGCCATTCCCTGTATACTTCCTTCCAGCATTAGGTCTTCAAAATGTATCATATCACATTTGTCTGGACTAAACTCCATCTGCCATTTGTTTCCCTATATCTCCAGCCTCTCCCTATATCTGCTGTATCCTCTGGCAATCCTCCTCACTATCTGCAGCTCTCCCAATCTTTTTTGTCCACAGCCATATAAAGCAGGCCACCTATATTCTCCTCATTTATATTTATTTATATTACTAATGACAGGGGTCCCAGTACTGACCCTGGCAGAACCACTGCTGGGCACAGATCTCCAATCAGAAAATACCCTTCCATTGCCACTCTCTGTCTTCTATGCCTAAGTGAGTTCCACATCTAACTTACCAACTCATGTGACTTTAACTTTTGTATCAACCTGCCATGACAAACCTTGTCAAAGTCCTTGTCCATATCAAGAACATCTATCACCCTATCCTCATCAATTGTCTTTGTCTATTACATTTGTGAGAAATGACCTTCTCTCACAAAGCCATGGAGGCTATCACTAATACGCCTATATTTTTCCAAATGTGAGTAATTCCTATCCCTAAGAATCTTATCCAATAATTTCTCTACGACTGATATAAAGCTGACTGGCCTGAAATGTCCTGGATTATCCCTGTTGCATTTTCTAAACAAAGGAACAACACTAGCTAATCCCCAGTCCTCAGGTACCTCTTCTGTGACTAAAGAGGATACAAAGACTTCATACAAAGCCTCAACAATTTCCTCACCTGCCTCTCTCAGCATTCTGGGATAGATCCCATCAGGTTCTGGGGCTTGTCATCGAAGCAGTATTAGCTTTTCAAAGCACCCAACATGCTTTCATATCGATTTCTTTCTTTTATATTGACATGCCCTACAATATCATCATACCTATCCCAAAATTCACCATTCACCATGTCTTTCTCTTTTGTGAATACCAATGCAAAGTATTTGTTAAGGACCTCAGCCACTTCCTCCAGCTCTATGTGTAAATTAACTCCTTTGTGTGAACTTTTCCCTCTTGCTCCTTATATAAGTATAAAATGCTTTAGAATTTTCCTTAATCCTGTTTGCCAAAGACATTTCATAGCCCATTTTAGTCTTCCTAATTCCTTGTTTGAGTTCTTTCCTGTTATCTTTGTATTCTTTGAGTGCCCTGTCTGTCTTTAATTTCCTAAACCTTATATTTGCCTCCTTTTTCATTTTTGACAAACTCTCAATTTCTCTTGTCAAGTGACCCAGTCGTGAGTTTTGTGTAGAGTCTTAAAATTTGCTGATGACATCACATGGAGAAAGAT
The DNA here is from genome assembly GCF_047496795.1 of Chiloscyllium punctatum. Taxonomy (NCBI): domain Eukaryota; kingdom Metazoa; phylum Chordata; class Chondrichthyes; order Orectolobiformes; family Hemiscylliidae; genus Chiloscyllium; species Chiloscyllium punctatum. The sequence continues at coordinate 62,066,195 of NC_092746.1, forward strand.
GTGGCAAACTTTAACAAGAATTTTAAACATCTAAAAGGGAAGTGGAAAGGCCAAAAAAGAGGGCGAAGAAAAACATGTGCAGATATATGCAGAAATACAATGAAATACATTTTGCAGGTTGGAATAGGAGTTGGAAACCCAGCCATTTGGGAAGCAGAGAGTTAATAACATGAAGATACACAGGTCATTAAAAGTAGAAACAAAGTAGATCATACAATGACAGGTCAAACAGATCTTTGTGGCACAGTGTCTCAGTAGTTAGCACTGCTGCCTCACAGCACCAGAGACCTGGGTTCAATGCCCACCTTGGGCAACTGTCTGTGGAGTTTGCCTGTGTCTGCGTTGCTTTCCTTCCACAATCCAAAGATGTGCATACCAGGTGAATTGGCCATGCTAAATTACCCACAGTGTTCGCTGCATTAGTCAAGGGGAAATATAGGGTAGGGGGATGGGTCTGGGTAGTTTACTCTTCGAAGGGTCAGTATGAACTTGTTGGGCTGAAGGGCCTGTTTACATACTGGAGGGAATCTAATCTTTGGCTTTTAATTCTCGAGGCATTAGAAAGAAAGTACAAAATGAAAATATGAACTTTGTTTACTGGGCCTTAAGTTTAACTGCAGTTGAAATATTGCACTGTGTTTTATAATCCTCCACTTCATCCTTCACATTCGCTGCTGGCGTGAGGGTGAGGGGGCTCGTAAAATAGAGTGGATGTTCTCCCAGTGCCTTCTACCTCATCCCCAACACACCCTCCAGGTTATGGTGGGTGAGTAAAGCAGTCTGCCTGCCTTTAGGCTAATTAAGGACCACAACATGCAAATAAATGAACTTACAAATTTGAAGCCATAATAGGTAATTTTGCCTCCCGAGCCTGCTTTGACATTTAATAAGCTCATGGATCATTTGATTATAGCACCAACTATACAATCTTATTTACTCCAATTAATGACCTTGTGAGGGCCTCATGCTGTATCTGATTCTCTAATACTTGCAGCAGAGAAGGTAGATGTAAGGTAGCAGCCCTCAGTTTTCACTGCATTTGCTACTATCAGGCAAGGCAGGGCCAGGTACCTTCTTTGGGAAGGTTCCCTGTGTCCAGCAGAGCTATCATCATCCCCAAAAAGTAATCCCCTTTAAAACAGGCCCCTCATCTCTAAAACCACATCCAAAATCTCCGCCCCTCACTGCAGTCAGTCAGGTAAAGTTTTCAGACTACCTGAATTCCAAGATACATCAGTCTTCTGCTTCTTCAAGGACTACTGCAGTCCCAGCAGTGGATGCTACTTAGTCCTGGTGCTGTTGAGTTGCAAAGTCTTCTAATTAGCTGGCACATTTTATTGTGATACTTCTTTCCAGATGAGGATGAAGGTTGCACTTTGACTCAAGGTTGCCCCAGTATTGTATTGCTGCAACATACCCAGGCATCAAATGGGCAGGTTAACTATGGACTCTTCAGTTGTGTGGAGTGGTAAATGTACTCCCATGTGCACCCGCCCCATTCTCTGCTGCTTTGGCATCCTTTTATGGAAAGAATATATATATTCAAAAGTTAAGGTTATCCTTCATGAGAATAAGGGGAGTTTGTTTAAGTTCTTCAGTCACACTTTTAAAATAATCCAAAAGGAAATAAAGATATCTGGAACGTGAAATTCTTCATTATGCACTGTAGTTACCAAATTCAGTCCAAAATTAGTTGAAGAGGAATATATTTAAAAAAAGACTGAAGGAGTAAGATTAAACTAGATGGCTCATTTGGAGAGAAAGAAAAATCCAGTTCTGCTGCTTTTGACCGATGGGTGAAATGGTGAAATTATGTCGTACAACATTCACTGTCTAACACTCTGGAGGTATTTCTAAAGGCAGAATTTTCCCAGCCATTGACCAACGTGGGCAATTGCAATGCAGGTGGGAAAATATGCCAAGATCGGAAGCATTAATTTCTTTGTCAAAATAAAGAGATAGAAATCTCACTAGTGGGAGGCAACAGACCTATTTGCCAATATTAAAACCTAATTTTTACTTATTCTTGCCTCATTTCTATGTCGTTTGCTATTCTCCCATACCATGGAGAGAAATTGCATGGCCTCATTTCCCCAGACTAATATCACAGCAGTCAAGTTTGCTGCTTGGTCCCCTCGAGCTCCATCTTGAATAGGAATTCAACATAAAACATCTGAACTTAAAGCTCAACAGATAACAATCATGGAATCATTTTTATGAGTAGCCTATCTAGTTCAGCAATGTCCTTTAGAGAAGAAAATCTGTCATCCTTATCAGGTCTGGCCTATACGTGGCTCCAGATCCATAGCAATGTTTGTTTTTGTGGTCAGCTTATATAGAGTTGGGCAATAAATATTAGCCTCATTCCACAAATGAACAGTAAAAAAAACGATTGTGCTCCATTATTGAACATTGAAAGATGTTATGTTTTGCTGATGCTTGGGAAAGAGTATCACTCCCTTTGACAAGGATTTAACACTGTGCGGTGCTGAGGAGGATTATCCTCAATGGCTTGCTCTTGTAGCTGTAGTTACAGTGACAGTCAAACAGATGGTGATGTAAGGTAGCAATACATTTACAAATGTTAACTTCCACATCCAATGAAGTGATATTCACACCACCTACGTGCACTCAGGAGTTGTCCTTTTTCACTTCACTCCCACTATGTGAATTGTGAAAGGCTGGGATATAGGAACATAAGATCAAGATTTCCATTTAGCCATTATGTCTTCGTTACTAGTCAATATGATCATAACTGATTGAACCTGTCAATGCCTTTTACTCACCTCAACCGCATAACCTTGCACGACACAGGTAATTGGCAATTTATCAATCTTGACCTCAAACAAACTCAAAGCCTGAGCCTCCACAGCCCTCTGGGTAGAGAATTCCAAACCTTCAAAACTTCGAGTACAATCATCTCTCCTCACCTTGGCTTTAAGTGGCAATCCCCTTTTTAAAATTCCGATTGGTAGCAATTGACCTATGCATAGCTGGGCATTAAATACAATGCTGGCAGTGAAAATCACAGAAAGTCACACCAGTGATGTGCATTTCCATTATTGGTGAGCTCACAATAGGACAAGGGAGGTGCCATCTGTCTCAGGTCAATGATGTCATCAGAGCCATTCTGATGAAAGATCATTGAACTGAAACATTTGCTCTGTTTTTCACCACAGATGCTACCTTGACCTGTTGAGATTTTCCAGCCCTTTTTTCAGTTCTTGTTTCAGATTTCTAGCAGCTGAAGTATTTTCCCTTTGGTGAATTCTACTTCAGTTCGATCAGGAATCAAACTTGAGCTGTTGTCACTGGCTGCCTGAGAAGGAGCATGGCCTCTGTAAACTTGCCGTTTCAAATAAACCTGTTAAACTATAACCCAATGGCGTGTGATTTTTGACTTTGTCTACTCCAGTCCAACACCGGCACACCCACATCATGACATTATTGTGGAATATGTGCAAGCCACCTGGGCTAACTGTCCCCCAATCTAAATGTATAACCTACCATTTAATGAACTGATCACTCCTTTCTTTTGCACAATGCGTCAAATATACCAAGAGAATAAGTGGTTGACCAGGAAATAAACTAGAACATCTTGGATCTTCCTTGAATTTTTCTTCTTTTCTTTCATGATCTCAATTTGATCCCCCCCATGACATCAAGAGTTCCTCATCAAAAAGTATGAGGTGATTACAGGCATGGACCGGTGTCATTTACCCCAAAATACCTACACAGCTTTTGTGTCAAATCAAGACTTTGTCCCCTGACTCACCTCCAGAGCCTATCATTTTAACGAGCTTAGAACAGCCTGAGGCTGAGGCAGAGGCAATTCGAGACAGTGACAATACGATGCTGCCCATTGTATTACAAAAACTGTTTCAGGTTTCCAGTTTTTGTATATAAGCTTTTATACAAAGGCAGCATATTTAAAATTCATAAACAGGTTCACTGTAACCACTGCAATGGATTATATTCTATCACCTCAGTGGCATTTCATTGCCCATTTTGTTTTCAAACAGGAATCATCAGCCTGCCAACTGAATCCACAGAAGATGTAATTTCAATGCAATTACCATGCTATTACAATATCTCATTCTCAATTCACAAGAGGCAGGAGTGCAGTTTTATTGTCTAGAAATTCTCTATCAATCAATGATCTCTCGCTCAATTAAATCTCTATTCTATCCAAATGCATTTTCTAAACTGCTTTGTGTCTTCCAGCTCAGCATATTAGTCCCAATTTTCTGAGTTGGGGAAACTGGGGCTACATTAATTTATGCATGTGCATCTGAGTTGTTAATAGGGACTGGCTTAACCTTAATGTTTCCTGTCACTGGAATTCACATGGCAAATCCATTTTGAAAAATGTACAAGGATGGATGGTTGGTTGATAGTTAGAAAATTGGGATGTGCCAGTTGTAAGTGCATCATGTATATGTTGTATATTATAGATTTCAGTTGTGAATCCTTGGCACTGCTATGTAAGTGCATGTTGTTACTGTTTAGTGTTCCAAATCCCACTTCTAAAATCACAGGTGCAAAATATAAAGATGGATGTTGATAAGTAAACCACTTCCATCACATGTAGGCACAAACCTGGGAGGAAATTATGCAATGATCCGAAGGGACTGCCATGATGATTATAGACACTTTGGTGGCAAAGTCTTCACTCATTCAGAAGTGGATCAAATTAAATATTAATTGGCAACACCTGAAAAAAAATAAAGTTGTAAAGTATGTTTGATGCAAAGGACTGCAACAAGTGCATATTATGGACTCTTTGTAATATTTCTTCACTGTACCATAACAGCGTTGAACAAGAATATTACACCTGACCTTGAAATCTCAGGTGATCTGAGAAGTCCGTCAGAAGAATAGATTGTCAGTAGAAAGGGATAAGTGGGTGCTGTCTGGTATGGCTCAAGCACTAGTTGCTAAGCAGTGTCACAACTTCATTTTACTTACTGAAAGAGTATTTTTGTTGGAGTCATATGCTAATTTTCCAATAAAACTGTAATGATTACTTCAGTATTGTCATATGATGCAGGTAGTTGGAAATATGACTGACAATTAGCATGATTACACAAGATCATATTTCTGCTGTCTGAAATAACTAGATTTATGACATTAACATCCATTACTGTAGATGAATGGGACCATGGTCAATTTTTGGAAGCTTCTCAAGTAGGAAAGATTCAATGTTTTTTTCACATGTTGTCACTCTCCTCTTGGGAAAGCAACAAAGGGATTTCCTCTGGAAAATATGGCTCAGACACTGGTCTGTACAGGAATTAACTGCTAAGTTACACCTATATGCTGACGTGAAGGCTTTGGTTGTACAGATCTTTAATGTTGCAGTGACCTTCACAGCTGTAGGAGAAGTGTCCATCCATTATCATGCTTCACAATATTGGCCAGAACATGCTGTGGTGATCCATAACAGAAGGATGGGAAAGTATGGACCAGTGGTGATGCGTAAAAGTTTCCATGAGAACTAAAGTCTGATAAGATGCAAATAGATTTCTTCTCGCATGATGTTGTTCAGGATGCCTTCTCCCTTCCTCCTCCTTCTTCACTTCCTGAGGTTTTCACCAAATGTTTGGTGGTAAAGTTTGTGCTTTGACCTTTACTATGTTATAGAGGCTAGAACAAGAATTTACAAATTGTGAGATACGCTCTGGCAATTATTGGAGGGCTCTTCCCTAGCAGTCCAGAGAGCTAAAGAAGGTGATGATTTCCTTCAAGACATTTCTCATTGCAACATGGATCTCACTGTCAGAGCATTTCCTGTCATTGATGGAAGGAAGTCAGTGAATACAATATATAGTGGAGAGCTTTTGCTACTGAGCAGTTACTCTGTATTTTGAAATAGCGATGCAAAGAAAAGATTTCTGGTGTGAGACAGTGCATTGTGACTGCTGCAAGTGTTCACCGATATTTTGCTGTGGGTGTGTTCGCACAACCAAAATCAATGCCGTTCTGCACTATTGGCAGGCCTAATAATTCTGTAAAGCCTGGTTTGTGCTCTTCCTTCTTCACTTAGGAAGAGGACAATAAAGTTCCCTTCTCTTTGGGTGCAGGACATTGCTGACCTCTGTGCAGCAATAGGTAGCAAACTGGAACATTTTAACAATGTCCTAATTTCCAGTCTGCAAGGATCTTTGGGTGAGGTGCAAGGTGACTTTGATAGCCAATGGGCAATGCCAACCAGCCCTGCTCTTCCAGCTCTAAGTCTGGTTAGAAGATGCAACACAGTTCATTGCAGAATTTCTTTGGTGAATTCCATCCAACTCGAACACAACTCCTGGCTGAGCTGCAGAAAGGAGAACGCTTTCTGAAGTCCCCTAATTGTATATGCCTTCAGCTGATCTGTCTCTCTTCCTTTCTCTTCAAATAGGTTTTCCCCTCTACTGCATCTGATTCAGTGCTGTCATGCTGTCATGCAAGAGGAACTGAAAGAAAACCCTATGACTGAGCAATTTTCTGCTCAAATGCCTTTCAAATTGACAGCATAATTGTTTAGGGTGTAGGTTTGCTCGCTGAGCTGTAGGTTTGATATCCAGACGTTTCATTACCTGGCTAGGTAACATCATCAGTGGTGACCTCCAAGTGAAGCAAAGCTGTTGTCTCCTGCTTTCTATTTATATCTTTCTCCTGGTAGGGTTCCAGGGGTTTGTGGTGATGTCATTTCCTGTTCGGTTTCTGAGGGGTTGATAGATGGCATCTAGATCTATGTGTTTGTTTATGGTGTTGTGGTTGGAGTGCCAGGCCTCTAGGAATTCTCTAGGAATTTTATAGTCCATGCAAGGACTGCCACAAACACTACGTAGGACAAACAGGAAGAAAGTTAGCTACCAGGATACATGAACACCAGCTAGCCACAAAAGACACGACCCTCTCTCCCTCATAGCTCTACACACGGATGAAAAACACCACCATTTCGACTGGGACAACACATCTATCCTGGGACAGGCTAAGCAAAGACATACAAGAGAATTCCTAGAGGTCTGGCGCTCCAACCACAACGCCATAAACAAATACATAGATCTAGATGCTATCTATCAACCCCTCAGAAAACAAACAGGAAATGACATCACCACCAGCCCCAGGAACCCCATTCAGGAGAAAGATATAAATAGAAAGCAGGAGACAACAGCTTCGCTTCACCTGGAGGTCGCCACTGATGATGTTACCTAGCCAGGTAACGAAACGCCTGGATATCAAACCTACAGCTCAGCGAGCAAATACACCCTAAACCTCAACCTGAGCTACAAACCTTCACAAAACATAATTGTAAATGTCCAACAACACTCTGTTTTAAATCAAAGAATTTATGTGAGCTCCTCCAATAACACAGTACTCAGTGTTCTACTAATAGTCACTTGGTTGTACCAAATGTGAACATTGCTGTCAAAGTTGCTCATCTTGTCCTGACAAGAAGTCAAATTTCAAAAGATTGCAACAACTTACATTAGAGGAGAAAAGGGGTGCTGATTGATTGCCAAGTTGACTCTGCACAGGGTTGGAAATAGTCACCCAATGATTTTTGGCCAACTGCCCAATTAGTGGGCAGAGGGTCCACTCGCTATCAAATTAAAAACCAAGAGTATAGGGTTGTTCAGTTTGGAGGACAAATAACAGGTCCTTCAATTATATTAGATTGCCAGCTCAACCATTTCATGTAAAATTTACTGATCATGTGAGAGATAGTGAGAAAAAGAGGAATGTATATAAGGGTTTCTTCTGACTATAAGGTAAATTAAATTTGATTTAAAATTACCCATAGTTGCCTTGTGCTGATAGTGAAGGGTGAATCAATCCTCTGGACAGTCAGTAGCCATAGCTGCAGCTACATGAGGATCGTGGGTGCAATGGGGGATCTTAACTGCTCATGCCTCCTCGCCATCTCCCACCTGGTGGTAACCTCTTTTCGCTGGCCATTTTTAAAATCCTACTACGGGGCCTCGGCTCTGGTTGGATAACTCCAGCAGATACTGCATGCAAATCTTCTTAATTACTTCTTGGCTTCCTGCAAACTAGCATGCTGGCTGGTGTCATTAAATTCTGGGTCAGTCAGCTCACAAATCCTGCCCTTTTATCCTACCCTTGTATGGTTTCACTTTTACTCAGATTGTTTGAGAAGCACTGATATATTCCCATGTAAAATGAATAAATTGTTCATCCAGAAGAGTCTCATGTTAATGATCATACATCATAGCACGTCTCAACAACAATCATTTTCTTCTCACATGAAAAGCCATGTGGCATAATATGAAGTGAGCACTCTCATCAGATGACAGGATTGTTTTAGGAGCTGAGATCAACTTTACAGCTCTCCAAGGGAGTGACAATGACCCTTTAATGAATTCAGTATAGTACAATTATACCTTCAATGTTTCTGTACATTGTCAAACAGTAAATTGGTCACTGTTGGAGTAACATCTCAGTTGGTGGTTTCAATGCTTGTAACTGCTCACTGGTTCTTTCTGAGCCACTTGATTAAAGTCATTTGAAAGAAAACAGAGGAATTGATGAGATTGTGTTACAAGCTGTTCTTTTTGCACCATGTTGACTGGATTTATAACACAAGCTTGACTAGCCACAAGAATATTGAACTGATATTATTGGACAATATCTTGCAGTCAGGAGGAAGCAAAGACATAAAAACGTGTGGCCTTCAATGCACCACAACACCACCAGTTGGTTCACCATGCAGGTATGTCATTTGTAAGGGGTGTTCCTCATCAGCCAGTGAATGACAATTATTGTATAGTTTTTTTTAATCAATCTATTCAGATATGTTACATCATGTCACTGGGGCAGGTGAGATCTACGAGAGGTCAGGACACTATCACTATGCCATAAGACCTTCCATTTCTTGCATATACTTGTGTTAAAGTTTCTGATTACCTAGAATCTGGAAAACTTCAGACCAATATAACAAACCACACGACTTGAGTGTTAATTTCTTGTCTGTCTATGGAATACTGCTGATATTGAATTTCTACCACATCTATTTGTGGTACAATTACAGTGTTCCAAAATAAATTAAGTGCACAAATTCCTTTGAGACATTGCAACATGATAAGGGACTACATAAATTCAAATTTTGTTATTGATGGATAAAAGAGCAATAAAATAGATCATTGTGTTGGCTGCGCGATATTTATTTTCTATTTTGATGCATGGAGGTAAAAAGTGTTATTACATAAAATGCATACAACAACACATAAATTGTAGAGAAATTTCCTTTACTTTCACAGCAATGTTATGCTATCTTAGAGATTAAACACAAAACAAAACTTTAAAATACTAATCATTCTAATGCAAGAGGCCAGGAGAGAAAGGCAGAGGAACGATGAATTCCAAGGTAAGATTTTGCATTTTGCTCTGATAGTGCTCAAATTTCTGTTGGGAAGCACTACACCCACAAATGCATGGTTTTGTTCCTACATCTTAAGAACAAATTTAAAAATCACAATAAAGCATTTATTCAAACTATATTTAAACTTAACTCAAGTGGTTCAGTCATGTGATAGATTTCATAAAATAATACTTCTGTGCAGTTTTGGTAGAAATGTTTAGCATGTCTTTTATTATTTTTTCCCCCTTTACAATGGAACATCATGTCAGAAATCTCTGCATCAGGAAGTTCAATTTATGAAATCTACACCTCATCTCTGACAGGCAAGTACAAACTCTTAACATTAGCAAATTGTTTCTATAATTCCACTGTGTACTGGTGTTCTCTTACTAACAAATGATATTTCTTCAGTGTTGGTGATATTGCACATTTGAGTCTTTAATATCTCTACAATCCACAATCCTATTTCTTGACACATATTTACTGATTCTTTCTTTAAAATAGTTAGTCATCGCAGTTTTATTTTGCTGGGACTCTATGCCATATATTCACTAAACTTTGAGGAGGAAATCATTATTCAAACCTGCACACTCTTTTGAGGCTCATTAAAATTGTACATGTGTCCATTCAGTCTTGTTCAATGTTGAAATTACATCTATATTGCCTCTGCATTTACTTATTTTAAATACTTGGACTTGAAATCATATTCTTTTCTCTACTTGACAACAATCACTCCGTGACTCCTTGTGGAATAATTTATGCTGGAATCATCTTTGTCTCTCTACCTTCCTTTTCCATCTCTACAATGTATCATAACAGCGCTGTTTGGAAGATTTAATGCCACATACTCCACATTACATCTTAAATGTGGCCTCATCAATGTTGTATATTGGATAAGAAATATCTTTTTAACTTAAAACTAAATGTCTTCTATTTAATATATTTTCTAAAAAATACTAAAGATGATCATAGACAAATAATTCTAATCGTCGATCCACAAAAAGCTCAGTTAAATTTTGATGAAAGGTTATTAACCTGAAAGGTAAACTTTGTTGAAGATGTTACCAGATCTTTATTCTTCTGTTTACATTGGCATTAACAGCCAGGGGAGTGCTTCTTGCACATCCTTAATTGTTCTGGAGAAGATACGGTGAGCTGTTTTCTTGAACTGCTGTAGTCCTTGAGAATGGGGACATAATGCTGTTTCAAAGGGATTTCCAGGATTTTGACCCACTGACTACACAGGCGCTGTGATATGGTTCCAAATCAGGATGGTGTGAGTTTTGAAGGAAACATCACAACATCACTCTCTCACACATTGGCAGTCCTTGTCCTATTTGGTGGCAGAGGTTGGAAGGTGCTGTCAAAGGAGTCTTAGTGAACATTTATAGCAATTTCTTGTTTCTAGTTTAGCAAAATATCTATTTGGTACTTCTGTAGAAAAATTTCATACCGTGTATAAAGCAAAGGAATAAATAATGAAAGTAAATGGGGCATCAATAAATTGATAAAACATAGTTCCTAGACTCATAGATAAAAGTATGGAGTCATACAGCATGGAAACATACCGTTCCGTCCAACTCGCCCACGCAGACTAAGTTTCCCAAACTAAATTAGTGCCAATGAGTTTTGAAAAGATTTGTAGCTCAGATTGAGGTTCTGGATATAAGTTTGGTCGCTGAGCTGGAGCTGGGCCACTTGCCTGCATTTGGCCAATATCCCTCTAAACCTTTCCTATTCATTTCCATAGGTCTTTTAAGTGTTGTAACTGTACCCACACTTCCAACTTCCTCTGACATTTCATTCCACATACAAACCACTCCGTGTGTGAAAATGTTGCCTCCCAGGTCAGATTTAAATCTTTCTCCTCCCACCTTAAAAGTATGCCCTCTAATTTTGAATTCCCCTACCTTAGGGAAAAGGTATTCAACTTATCCGTGACCTTCATGATTTTATAAACCTCTTTAAGGTCACCCCTCAACCTCCTACACTCCAGTGAAAAAAAAATCCCAGTGTATCCAACCTCTCCTTATAACTGAAACTTTCCAGTTGCAGCAACATCCTAGTAAATCTTTTCTGAGTCCTTTCCAATTTAACAACTCTCTGGGATAGTGTATTCCAGATATTCACTACCCTCTGAGTGAAGAAATTGTTTTGCATCTCAATTTCAAATGTGTATCCTTTATTCTGTACTTATCCCCCCAGTTCAAGGTTTCTCCATTAGTGGAAACATCTTCTCAACATCTACTCTGTCAAGCCACCTCAGAATCTTTTATGTTACAATATGTTACAAGTCTTCTAAACTTTAATAAATAAAGGTCTAACCTATCTAACCATTCTTGATAAGTCCCGTCTTGATCTCTCAGTCCATGAAACATATACAACATGATCGATTCTCCATCATGATCGATTGCACCTGTATCACTACTCATCAATGCACTGATACTGTCCTTTGTTAACAAAGCTACTCCGCCTCCTTTTCTATTTACCTAGCCTTTTGGAACATCAACTACCCTTGAAATTTGAGTTCCCAGTCTTGGTTAAGCTGCAACCACATCTCCATAGTGGCTACCCCAAGTCATATTTGTTTATTTCTATTTGTGCATTGCACGCACTCATGTAAAATAAAATAACCTTATCTTTTTACTATTATTATTTAATTGGGCTCTAATTTCTGCTGCATTCTTTTGTGTATATATATATATATTTTTTTACCAATTCCTGACTATTTTTCACCACTTCACAACCCTATACCTCTGCTCTCTCATTTTGTTTTGATTTTAGAAAACATTCTAACTATTACACACTTCCGGAACAGGTGGGAATTGAACTCAGGCCTTCCAGTCCAGGAGTAGAGAAACTACTACTGTACCACAAGAGGACCCCCAATATTTTTGAATCAACCTGTTCAGAGATGTTTATACACTCTCCAGGAAAAGAAGGACTTGGACCTACATCTCCCAGCTCAGATGTAGGGACACGACTACTGTATTGCTTATTTTTGATTTTTAGAACTTCCCTTCAATTGAATCTTTCCTCCTATTATTTAGGCTACCACCCAATCTGCATAAAACCATAAGACATAGGAGTAGAAGGAAGGCCATTCGGCCCATCAAGTCCACTCCGTCATTCAATCATGGCTGATGGGCATTTCAACGCCACTTACCCACACTCTCCCCATATCCCTTAATTCCTTGCTTATCAGTCTTATCAATCTCTGCCTTGAAGACCTTTAACGTCCTGGCCTCCACTGCGCTTTGTGGCAATAAATTCCACAGGCCCACCACTCTCTGGCTGAAGAAATGTCTCCTCATTTCCACTTTAAATTGACCTGCTCTAATTCTAAGGCTGTGCACACGCATCCTAGTATCATCCCTGCCTGACGGAAACAAATTCCCAGCGTCCACCCTTTCTAAGCCATGCATTATCTTGTAAGTTTCTATTAGATAGCTCCTCAACCTTCTAAACTCTAGTGAATGCAATCCCAGAATTTTTAGCCGTTCATCATATGCTAGGCCTGTTACATCCATAGTAATATGATTCAGTAGGGCACTGGTCCCAACTTGGTTCAAACAAAGCCTGTTTCAGGCTCTTTCTCCTCAGCACTGGTGTCACTGCCCTAGAAATTTGAAACCATCTACTCCACTACATTTTTAAATTGTGCATTTACCTCTCTCACCTTATTTACCTGACATCAATTTGCACAATAATCTGTAAATTATTACCTTTATGGTTTTGGTGTTTAATTTGGTCCTGAGTTGCTCAAACTCCCTCAGCTGAGCCTCACCTATGTCTTCAATACCTATGTGAACCACATTAATGAAACCCTTCCTTTCCTGCTCCATGTCTTCTCCAGTCCAGAAGAGATGTTCTGAACCTTGGTGCCAGATAGGCAATACAACCTTTAGGCTTCTCTATCTGCCCATCATGGAAGGTTAAGGCCCTTGGATCAACAAAAATGTTTTCTGTTTGAACTCAACAGAAAGTTTAAATGGTCCTGCTAAGTTTACATTTCCTTCTTGGGTAAATCATACTCTGCCCTTTACCTCCTGATGCCAAAAAAATGTTAGAAATGGGTCTGGGACTGCTGTATCTAAATTCCCTTATCATGTTTAAAGGTCTTCAAAATCTTCCTGTTTTTACAGAAATCCAACCCTCAGACTCAGTTTATTAACATCGCATTGTCAATTTTAATAAATGTCAGTTCTATAAGAAACTTAAGTCCATAGCAAACAAATCAATGGGATCTATATTTTCTTGCACTACATTTGTTTAATCTCAAACAGACTATTCCCAGCCTTGATCAATATTACAGTCTCCTACAATTTATTGAGGGACTTAACTCTGGAAGTGAACTCGAGCTATGATTGTACATAACTCAGATTAGCTTGTTTTTAAAGAGGAATGTTAATATTGAAGAACAATACTTGCAATATCTTTAATTTTGTAACAGAAATGTACCTGTTAGGTTTTCTTATAAGTTGATGCACTTCAGTAACATTTGATAATGGAATACTCACTCACAAAGTATATTCATTTTTGCACCAGTGTGTGATGTATTGTTGTTTAAAAGCTGAGAGAGAAACTTTCAAAGTAATTCACATCCTTGTGTATGATGGCTCTAATGCTAGAGCACACGAACCTCATCACCTGCCAATTTTCTCCAGTGCAATAAGAAGTGTTTTGTGAAGTCACCTAATTGTTAGGGGGTGCTAGGAACAGAGGGTGCTGGTGAGAACCTATCAAGAAGAATTCTGGGAGAACTCACCTTAATCACTGCCACTGAGAAGGGGATTGCAGAGGGCCCAGTGCTCATCAGAAGGTGCAGCATCCAACAGAGAACACTGGCAAGAAGTGACCAACCCGGATTCCAGGAGAAGTCAGCTCAGTTACTATGACCGAGAAGGTGATTGTAGGCGTAGGCATGGCTGTCAGGAAGCAGGCTTGCAGACTGAGTCAGTAGTGTGTGGATAGTGATAACATACTTATGTTTTGTAGGAATAGAAATTGGGAGTGAGTGACCTGAGTTTGTTGACCAGTGGGTAAGGTTGGATAATCGGTTACAAAAACAAATTGCTGGTAAAACTCGGCAGGTTTGGCAGCATGAGTGGAGAGAGAGAGCAGAGTTAACGTTTTGGATTCAGTGACCCTTTTTCAGAACTTATTGTTGCTAGCAAAATGTTCATACTTACACTGAAGAAAGAGTGTGGTCAGGAAGGACGAATCAATGGGTGGAGATGGACCCCAGAGAGAGAGAGAGAGAAAAAAAATGTTGGAGCAGACAAAGAGATGGGTAAATGTCAGCCTGGGAGAAGGAATAACTTCTAACAGGGGCCATTAGTAGCTGACAATGGGTTGTTTGTGGTAGCAACCTATGGGATGTCAAGGTCAGGTATGTGGGTTTGGGGTAAGGACATGGTTACAAATGTTGGTGGCATACAAATTTGGAAATACAGTGTAATGGCCAATGCCAAGACCAAGATGAGGAAAAACATATTCTGTCACAGTGTTGTGAATCTTTGGCATTCCATTCCTCAAAACTCAGTGAATAATCATTAATTATTTATGAGGTAGAGGTAGATAGATTCTTGACGATTAAGGGGATGAAAGATTATCATGGACGTGCAAGAATGTAGAGCTGAAGTTAAAATCTGATCAACCACAATCTTATCTGGTAGAGCAGATTCTCAGGGCTGAGTAGCCGACTCTTATTCCCAATTTCAATGTTCTTATGTTCATTTGTTCACAGCTAATGATCTGGGTTTAAATTCCACCGTGACAGGAGGTGGAGTTTGAATTTAATCAATCTGAAATTAAAAACCAGTCTCAGTAATCATGATCATGATTTTGTTTTGTCCTAAAAACTACCAATGGTGCTTTGGGAAGGAAATTTGCTATCCTTACTTGATATGGTCGGTACGTGACTTCAAATCTATAGCAATATGGCTGACTTTTAAATGCTCCCTGAAATATCCCATAAAAGCCACTCAGTTATTTCGAACAATCAAAGTGAAATGTAAAATAGCTAATAGGACTCGATAATCCATTCCAGCAAAATTAATCAATTTTACTTTCAACACTTAGGAAACTAATTAGCAGACAGAATGCATAGGGTATTAAGTTGAAACTAATGTACAACAACAGATACAGGCTTTGAGCTATGACTTTATTTTCTTTGCTCCAACAGTGGCTTACAGACCTGGTCAGCTTCTTTCATGGCTGTGGATGAGGATTATGTAGTATTTCTGGTTGGCCTACTTTCCATACCCTAGAAGCTAATGATAAACCTCTCAAAAGAGAAGAATCCAAACTACCAGTCAAAAGGTCTTAAAAAGTCTTCCTCCTCATAGCATGCACTGAAGTAGCTGTCATGACTTGCACACATGAAGACATATATCAACTCTCCATTACAATTCAGTAATCCATTGATAACTTCAGTTTCTGATATTAACATACTGCTTAATTACAAAGACATTGAACTATGGTTTATGGGTTAATCAGTGGCTTTTTGTGTTATATGATATTAAGCTGACCTATTGGAAGTTGCTTTTAGCCTATTATAGACCAATTAGAGCTGACAGGCAGAATGCAGTACAAACTGCACCGGTTGCTGACTTTCATTTGCCTTCTGTATGTCTGTAGGAAATAAATTAGGTTTTAATGAATTCTACATTGCTATTTCATAGGAGGTAAAAAAAGAGCAAAAAGAGAGGCTTAGATTCCTTAAGAAACCCACGATTCAATGTTAAAGAAGCTAATTGTAATGGCTAGCTTTGTTCTTTCCATACTTCTAAACTGCTTAAAAATCTGGTATCATATCTTACCCTGCATGTGAGCTTCTGATCTCACATTCACTCCATCACGCATATCATCAGTTTTCACCTCCATAGTGTCATCTGACTCCACTCTAATCTTATCAATAGCTGAAATCCATTTCATGCATTTTACATTTCAACTCAACTGTTTCAATACATTTTCACCAGTCTCCAAGGTATGACCATTCACGAACTTGAAGTCATTTAAAATTCTGTAAGATTGTAACTCGCACCAATTCCCATTCAACCATCACCCCTGGACTTTTGTCTGAGATTGTTGCCAGTTAAGGCAATGATTGGCTTTGAAAATTCTCATGTTGCTTTTCAATTCTCTCCACAGCTTCACTTTTCTTACCTCTATGATTTTGTTATCCTCTCCTGTCCTAATATTAGACATTTGTGCTTGTTTAATTCTGGTTTTATATTCCAGCCATTTTTCCAAACTGGTTCATCCAATCTAATGAAGAGCTTTTATTATTCATTCCTGGGATGTGGATGTAGTTGGATGGACCAACATTCATAGCCCATCCTCAGTTGCCCTCGAGAAGACAGTAGTGAGCTGGCTTTTTCAATTGCTGCAGTTTGTTCGATGTGTAAGACCCACAGTGTCATTAGGGAGGGATTTCTCAGATTTTGATTCAATAACACTGAAGGAACGGCGATATATTTCCAAATCAAGATGGCGAGTGGTTTGGATGTGAAAAAGCAGGTGGTGGAATTCCCATGTGTCTACTGTCCTTGTTTTTCTAAATGATAATGGTCTTGGTTTAGAAGTTGCTGTTTAAGGAACAGTGCTGCATGTTGGTGCACACTGCTGCTACTGAGTGTCGGTGGTAGAGTGAGTGGATTCTTGTAGGTGTGCTGCGAATCAAGTGGGCTGCTTTCTGCCCTGGATGATGTTAAGCTTCTTGGTTATTGTCAGAGCTACACCCATCCAGGCAAGTGAGGAGTATTCCATCATACTCCTGACTTATGTAGATGATGGACAGGCTTTGGGGAGTCAGCAGCCAAATTACTTGCTGCGAGACTCCTCACCTCTGACTAGCTCTTCTAGACATAGCATATATAACTTTAAATAAGGAATACTGGAAGTTGAAGTTCTTAAACACACAAGAACAGAACATGTTTGGTAGCATCTGTGAAGAGAAAACAAAACAAATGCTTTGAATCCAGTGACCCATTTTCAGCAGTTTTATGAATAGCTCAGTTCCGACCAAATACTGAATAACTGAAGTAGTCAGCCAAACACCCACAAATGAAGCTGCATTAAAACATAATTTCAATGAATCACCACACACTGCAGCACCGAGGAACTACTTAAGAGCAGAGGAAAATCACCTATACAACATATTTAAAAGAATGGGTACCCAATGAACACAGTCCATGGATTTCTCAGCAACAACCCCAAACAAGCAGACAAAACGCATCCAGAAATCCGACCGACTCTCCCCTACATCAAAGACATCTCGGAAATGAATGCCAGGCTACTCAGACCCCTTGATATCATGGTAGCCCACAATCCCACCAACACACTAAAACAGCAGCTAATGAACTTGAAAGACCATATACAGACAATGAGCAAAACTAACGTAATTTACAAAATACCTTGCAAGAACTGTAACAAACACTATATTGGACAAACAGGCAGAAAACTAGCCACCAGGATACATGAATATCAACTAGCCACAAAAAGACATGTCCCACTATCACTACTGTCCTCACATACAGATGAGAAAGGACACCACTTTGACTGGGACAACACATCCATTCGAGAGGAAGCCAGAGACATGCATGAGAATTCCAAGAAGAATGGCATTCCAATCAGAACTCAACCAGAAATCAACAGACACATAAACTTGGACCCCATTTACCACCCCCTGAGAAAAAGAACAGAAAATGATATCACCACCCCAAGGAAACCTAAACACATAAATAGAAAGCGGGTTACTAACACTTGTGCTTCACCGGAGGCTCACCGGAGGGGTCTGAGTAGCCTGGCATTCATTTCCGAGATGTCTTTGATGTAGGGGAGAGTGGGTCGGATTTCTGGATGCGTTTTGTCTGCTTGTTTGGGGTTGTTGCTGAGAAATCCGATGTTAACCAGTATGGTGATGAAACATCTGAAAATGTTTCCAGCTCAGCAAGCAAACTCACATACTGTTCAGTTCAATTTCTGGTATATGGCAAACCCACAGGATATAGATAAGGGTGATCATAGATTGTGATACCATTGAATGTCAAGAGGTGATTGTTAGATTCTCTTTTGTTGTAAATGGTCATCAATTGGCCCTTGTGTGGCCTGAACATTACTTGGCACTTGTATGGAATAAATGTTACATGCCCCTTGTCAGTTCAAACCTGGATACTGACCAGATATTGTTACACTTTATCATAGACTTCGTTATTTAAGGAGTAATGAATAGTGCTGAACATTGTGTAGTCACCAGCAAACATCTCCACTTCTGACCGTATGATGGAGGGAAGATCATGGAAGCAGTTCAAGATGCTTGGGCCAAGAACACTACCTAAAGAAAATCCTATGGAGATACTCTGGAGCTGAGATAAATTCAGCTACATAGTGCACGTTGCCTTTGTTATTTCAGGGAGAGTGGAAGGGATGTCAAATTAGTTAGTGGTTTCTCATAGTGTGTCACAAAGGTATAACATGATTTCTTATGAGAAAGCCAAACTGTTAAACATATCACACAATCAGCACAAAGCTACTTAGTCCATTAAACCAGTTTTCTCTTTCAACATGTGCAATGAATTCTCTCTCCTTTATTTAGGTACATTTGCAATTCTGATTTCAGATGAATATTTGTAATTTCTGTTTCATTTTATTTGGCTTTTGTCTGTTTGTAATTCTTACCAACCTGCTTAGGAGGCAATTCTGCCTTGTGGGAAGAGAAATACTTGTGCAGAGATGACATTCAGCAATCTGAGATTTAAATGTTTAGGGAGCAATAAGAAAGTAATTTCTGCTCAAAATAGTGAGTGGATTGTAAACTTAGATTGAGATTGTACTGGTTTAATACACTATGTGGTGTCAAATTGAAATGGTTCTAGTGAATCTCAATTTGATTGACTTCAAGTTCGACCCTAATTCTGGGCTTACGTTGGAGGAGTTATGTTATATCAACTCACAACGTAAGTTTAACCTTAATCTTCCAGTTGAAGGTAATTCAGAACTACTTTCGGCCTTCTAAAGTTAAATCAAATAAAATGTCAGACTGTTCATGTGATCTTCCATCTATGACCAGCTGATATCCTCATCATGACACTTTGATTGCTTCACTAGTTCAAAGACTATTACATTCTGCATTTATCTCTATTTTTTCATCTAAATCCTCAGTTCTCATCCAAGTGAGATATTTATACAGATCTTTGTGTTTAGCATCAGTCCATTAGCCACTTTCGGGGAAACTTCCACACAACCCTGAGGAACTTTGAACAAATGACTTTTCTTAAATTTTAAGACTTGCAAGAGATGGTTAATTTTTTTGTGAAATAGGAAAAGCACAGGCTGAATTTTATTGGCAAGGTGTATTCACACCATCCCCTTCACCCTCCCCCCATTAGAAAAGTTTTTTTTAAAAGTCTTCCTCACAGTGATATTACATGCATATGCACCCCATTCCCGCCGAGGATGGAGCTACTTTATCACCATCTTTACTGAAAAAAAGTGATGTTTCCACTGACCTGCTACTGCCCTGATCCTGATGGCAGCAGGGACAGACTGATTTCCTAATGCATCCCTTAACTGGACAGTGAAAGGCCTCAATTGGCAGATGAGAAGTGGAGACCTTATCCAATTCTCCCTCTTCCGGTGTTATGTGGACCAGGACAGGAGAAGGCAAGCAGCCTGTGGCAAATCCTCAATAACATGTTCCATGGGGAGTGGGCAGTAAAACCCAGCCGAATGTAGTTGCATTGAAAAGCTCATTGCAAAACATCGATTTTCAAAAATAACCAACACAATGTTCCATACAGGTCGTTCTGGTACAACGTGTGTTTTGTCAACATGATTTGGCTATAACACAATTGATGAATTGTGGACATTGTTTGGATTACTCAAACTTTCAACGAATGGCTATACCGATTTTCTACAGCGATGTTCTACAGCACAATTTTCTATCGTGGTTTTCTAAAGTGCAAAATTGTAGAGGTGCCTAAAAATTTACATTTATGCTCTTTGAAGAACGTATGTATGAATTGATGTTGCATGACAAAAGATGTAATAGATGGAATCTTGTTTCCTGGCGTAGTGTGGTATCAGGCTCAAAACGGGGATGTATTTCTGCTCTGGGGAGAATTGGGTTTTATTCCACAATTATGTTATTTTCAGTTCAAATATCTGTGCATGAATAAGATGTCAAATCTTATGGGTAGGCAGAAGGTTCTGAAACCCATTAACATTTCAAGGGTTCAACTAATGAGCACCAGATTTAAAAAGAACTCATACAGCATGTCACTCTGGCCCACCCAGGACACCACTGAACCAAATTGTTCATTGGACCTATCACAAAAACAGAAATTGCTGGAGAAACTCAGCAGGTCTGGCAGCATCTACAAGAAGAAATCAGAGTTAACATTTCCAGCCTGGTGACTCAGACCCGCTGAGTTTCACCAGCAATTTATGTCAGATCTCCAGTACCCACAGTTCCTTGTTTTATTTAATTGCTCTGAACTCCTGTGGAAATGTCCGAGACCAGATAGAAAGTTACTCCAAGTTTCAGCTATGCTGTCCTCAACCTTCTCTTGCAGGCCAGTCAGGTGAAGTGGGATGTGATGTGTCTGGAAGATGAGAACCCGGATGCCATCCCAACTGTCAAAAGCAGCTTTGACAGAAAATGCTGACAATATCTGCCAGTGGCTCAAGATAATCCAATTTCAGTGCAACAAAAGAATGATTGATCTGTTGGACTCCATCAGGGTAGGAGATGCCATTGCACAATGCTTCTTGCCGCTATGAGTGCACTACCAGCTTTCTCCATCAAACATCTCATGGGCACTGAATATGTCTTTTAACTAGAGCTACCAATGGAACATGACATGCATTTCTGTGACAGTGGTCTCATGCATTTGCCAAGCCTCACAGTTAATACATAAAATGAGCTCAGCATCTCAAGTGCAATCAGAACTCTGACCTTTTATCTCAACTAGGTGAACTTACACATCCAAAACATTTTCACCAAAGGATTGCATGAGAAAGAACACAACCAGAATACCTCAGATATCTCGTCACACACATCCTAGGATGAAACAGACGGATCAGGAGAGACTGAATATATACATCTAGTTGAGAAGAGCTACACTCAAAGCAGCAATATCATAAAATGCCCCAGGTAAAAGGTGGTGCCTCATGACTTTGACTTCTACACATGTTTACCTTTTCCATGTTGCCTCCAGATCCCACTCCCACCCGAGGAAAATAAGACATCCCCATTCCCCAGTCCCAACTCGAGCACCACCTCTGAGAAAGGACAGTCAGCAAACACTTGGATATATCCACAAGATTTACCAACCTACACTCCACCAGCACAGAGGTGTTTACTTTGATGAGTAATCTGTCTAGAAAAGGTTCAAAATTATGTTCAGTGAGCATACTATAGGTTTAGGTCTACAGCTCACACAAAAGGTTTGCAGCTGAGTTCTTCATTGCTCAGTCTTTTGAGTACAGGAGTTAGGAAGTCACTTCACAGTTGTACAGGTAAGGTCTCTTCTGGAATACTGTGTCCAGTTCTGGTCGCCCAGTTATAGGAAGAATATTATTCAGCTCGAGAGGTTTCAGAAGAGATTTATCAGGATGTTGAAGGCTATGGAAAGTTTGAGTTATGAAGAAAGGCTGGATAGGCTGGAATGTTTTTCATTGGAGCATTGGAGGTTTAGAGGTGATCTGATAGAAGTTTATAAAATATCGAGATGTACAGATAAGAGTTAATGGCAGTTGTCTTTTCCTTAGGATGGGGTATTTCAAGACAAGGGGGGACATTTTAAGGTGGGAGGAGGGAGATTTAAAAAAGTCTTGGGGGCAAATCTTTTACACAGAGGGTGGTTTAGCAAAGGAAGTGGTGGATAAGAGTAGAATGTTTAAAAAAAATGTTGATAAGTACATGAATAGGAAAGGTTTAAAAGGTTATGGGCTAGGAGCAGGCAGATGGGACTAGTTTAGTTTGGGAATGTGTTCAATATGGACTGTTTGGACTGAAGGGTCTGTTTTCATGTATGACTCTATGACTCTATGAAAGGGTTAATGCTGGTACATTAAGCACTGCCCAAATGATGATATTATTTGAACTCAGAAAGTTGAGCAGCTCATTATTGCACTAGACTAAGTAGGCTCAGTTGAGGCCATATCAGAAAAGAGGATAGTGACACCAAGTCGACCTTGTGGACCTTTCACTGAGATGAGCTGTGGTGAGGATACATCATACTGCATGATGCCAGCATTAGCATTGCTAAGCCTTAATACTAAATAGCAAGAGGTGGAGATCTGAAGACTCTTTAAACACAGTTTAAAGATGGCTGCTCATGAAGACAAATGACAGCTGAAAAAAACTGAACCTTCAAGAATCCTACATAACAGAAGCTATTACTTGATAGATTAATAAGGTGTAACACATTTAGTGCAACAATATCCAAGTTATTGTGGGACATTGATAACTGTTAAAAAAAAAAGCTTTAGACAAAATACAGGGTCAGACACTTACACTGCTACAGTTTGGGGAAAGAAACACCTCGGTTATGAAAGGCTCATGCTATTGAAGAAATATGTACTCACGAGAGCTCCCAGGACCTAATCTATCCCACTAGGTACACACCTCATATATATGATCTGATTTGTGAACATGCATTTTTCTTGTCTTTTCTCATAAGTTTGCACTCGTGTACATAATTCCAGCAGGCTGGGGTGTTAATAAGCAGCTATGGCATGTGAATGAATGCGCAAATATTCTCAAGCATCATGGTCAAAAGATCAATCCACCTTAAAGGTTCTGAGATCTTAACATTAAAACTTTAGCCCAAAGTCAAGACTCTGAAGTTTGACCTCCCACCCAACTAAATTCCCCCTCAATTTTTTCTGGGCCTTCAGGAACTCCTTAATTCAGCCTGTTTTCTCTTTTGTAGTTTGGGCAGCAGTGAAATATGTCTTAAATCTATTGGTATAACATTATGTAACACAAATTGACAGACTCAAGCAAATCCCTCAAAATGTTAGCAGTTTCAATTCATTTTTGTTTTGATGTTGGTTCTTCACCATTTTGAAACAGACATGACCGAAATGTGAAAGATATGGTTATTTATGAGGACCACAATTCTTTGACTTTCTTTGAAAAAATTTGGAACAACAACTTATGATTACTTTGGTCGAGCTTAATTCTCCAAGCATATGATTTTGAAATTATTCACGTACTTGGAAAAGAAAATGTGGGAGCTGTTTTACTGATGATGACAGGATATGCATTGAATAGCCTGTCAGTTATTTTTCAAAGAAATTGATCACATGATTCATTTTGCAAATATCCAGATATTTCACACCCTATTTCTTTAAGTATTGTGAGTAAACCTTTTCCCTGAATATTGTCCCTGTCATAATATCTCTTTAACATATTAACATGTCACAGTTGCTCCTGCCTAGAGTATTCATGACATAATTTATGTCATAGAGTTTTCTTTTTGATTTGATAAAGTTCTGTGAATCTGAGACAGGTAACCTCCAACTATTAAACGAGGGAAGCCATCATCTGACTTGTGTTGACAACCCTTTGAAAGAAAATCTTCAAGGAATTAACAGGCTTTCAATAACAACAGATTCATTTTACTTTCATCTTTTTAACTACCTTTTATTAGTATTTACTTTATTGCTCTTCTTATTAACTTATAATAAAGTTGTGTAATGAATTAATCTTTAATCTTGTTTAAAACTACAGTTTTGCTCCTGGTTATCTTTAAATTGGAAAACTTAGAAACATTTTAAAAAGGCCTAAATTATATTAATTCACACCTCATCAGCTAAGCTGCAGACACGCCTGGTGTGGTTGTCATTGGCAAAAGATAAGTAGTGGTTTATTGTTTCTCACATCTGTCACTACAAATGAAAAAAAATATGCATTATCGAGCACTTGTGTGGCACTGCAACTTATACAAATCACAAATAAATGCAATGATAACAGCTGTATAACCTCCTCAACTAGAGGCCTGGGAGACTTTCATTTCACATTAATTCATAATGTAAAAAGCAAATGATAGATTAAGCCACTTACACTATAAATCTCAAAAATAAATAATTATGAAAAAAGATTAGAAGTACATGCTTGATTTTAAAATATAATGTATATTTTAATCAATGAATTGTACTAACGAGATAAATTCTGATGAAAACATTACAACAATTTATTGTTCATCAACAGTAGTACAACATTTTAATGCCATGTTGTGGCACTTCATATGACGAAATGGCCAGAAGTTTAATTATTTTCTTTTGTTTATCAATACACAAAAAAAGGAGTGAAAAATTCATATAATTATATCTCTATGAAATATCTGCAAAGCAACTCAGTTATTGATACCAATAGTTCTTCAATATGCAAATATTAAATGTTAGGATTAGAATGCCTGGAGGGGAATGGGAAAATCATGGCTAAATATCTAGACACGATGCTGTGGAGATTTATTCATTGCAACTGAGCATTTATTTCTTTAATTAGGAAACTAAATTTTGAAGACTACGTTTCTTCTTTTGGATGTGTTCACATACATCTATCTATCCTTGACCCAGAATTTCATTTATCAACTCTCCTCCACAAACATGTCCCCTTTTTACTTCAAGATATTAGCTCATGGGAGGGTATTATTCATTGAGCACATGGAGTCCTACAACATCCTTCATGTAATCTTTCCGCAGATACCAGCTTAGGCAGTGAAAATCAAAAGGCTATTTAATTATGGAGGACAGGCATTATCTTAACTCACTATTTGTCAATACTATGCTAAAGGAAACACTCAATTAGATCAGTGGAAAGGCCACTGCCTAATTTATCATTCCTTGCTCACTCAGCCACGTTCATCAAATTGTAATTCCCCCTGTTGCCCCAGGTAAAATCAGTGAACTAAATCCAGACAAGTATTTAAACTTGGGACTTGGTAGCCTGTTGGATCATTACCACACTTGGCTGTGCCCATTATTCTTTTTTTCCTATCAAACATAATAATATTTCTAATTAAGTGATTGAGAATGGAATGGTCAGTGTAATGAGGAATTAGAGTCATAGAGTCATAGAGATATACAGCACGGAAACAGAGCCTTTGGTCCAACTCATCCATTGCTGACCAGATATCCCAACTTTTGCCAGCACTTGGCCCCCATATTCCCCTAAACCTTTACTATTCATACATACATCCAGGTGCCATTTAAATGTTGTAGTTGTACCAGCCTCCACCACTTCCTCTGGCAGCTCATTCCATACATGCACCACTCTTTGTGTGAGGAAGTTACCCTTTAGGTCCCTTTTAACTTTTTCCCCTCTCACCTTAAACCTATGTCCTATAGTTCTGGATTCCCCCACCCCCGGGAAAAGATCTTGTCTATTTACCCTATCCATGCCCCTTATGAGTTCATACCTCTGCAAGGTCACACCTGAGCCTCCGACACAAGGGAAAACAGCCCCGACCTACTTAACCTTTTCATATAGTTCAAACTCTCCAACTCTGGTAACATCTTGTAAATCTTTTCTGAACTCTTTCAGATTTCACAACATCCTTCCAATAGGAGGGAGACCAGAATTGCACACAATATTCCAAAAGTGGCCTAACCAATGTCCTGTACAGCTGCATGACCTCCCAACTCCTATACTCAATGATTTGACCAATAAAGGATAGCTTAGCAAACAGCTTCTTCACTATCCTATCTACCTGCGACTCCACTTTTAAGGAACTATGAAACTGCAATCCAAGGTGTCTTTGTTCAACACTCCCCAGAACCTTACCATTAAGTGCATAAGTCCTGCCTTGATTTGCCTTTCCAAAATGCAGCACCTCACATTTATCTAATTTAAGTTCCATCTTCCGCTCCTCAGCCCATTGGCCCATCTGATTAAGATCCTATTGTACTCTGAAGTAACCTTCTTCACTGTCCACTACACCTCCCATTTTGGTGTCATTTGCAAACTTACTGACTATATCTCCTATGTTCACATCCAAATCATTTATACAACTGATGAAAAGCAGTGGACCTAGCACCAACCACTGGCCACAAGTCTCCACTCTGAAAGGCAACCCTCCACCACCACCCTCTGTCTTCTACCTTTGAGCCAGTTCTGTATCCAAGTGACTAAATCTCCCTGTACTCCATGTGATCTAACCTTGCTAACCAGTCTACCATGAGGAACTTTGTTGAACACTTTATTGAAGTCCATATACATTGCGTCCTCCACTCTGCCCTCATCAATCCTCTTTGTTACTTCTTCAATAAACTCATCAAATCAGTGAGACATGATTTCCCATATACAAAGTCATGTTGACCATCCCTAATCAGTCCTTGCCTTTCCAAATACATGTAAATCCTGTCCTTTACAGTTCCCCTCAACAACTTGCCCACCACCAATGTCAGGCTCAGAGGCCGTTAGTTTGAAGAGAATGGGAGCCAGAGTGAAGCAGACTGTGACTATGTATGAACTTATCATCCTTAAAGAATGGAGAGAGAGAAAATTAACAATAATCCACTTAATGCAGGAACTGAAAGGTAACCTGGAGGGACTGGAGGATTTGAGAAAGCTGTCGTTGACTAACTCCCAACCAATTTAAATGTAATGTATTGGGTTCATATACCTGTTCTCAAAGAGCCAAAATTTCAGTTTTAATGAAAATTAACAGAATAACTGTTTTGCTCCATGATTAATGGTTTCCTAATGACTGTAATGTTGAATCAAGCAGTTTCGCAGTATATGTCCATGGGATCACAAACTACAGAGATAAACAGGTATTTTCATGTTTCATGTTTCTGTTCACTAAGGGAAGGGACTCCCCTGGTATTTGCACACTGTCATTATAACATATGCCCAAAAGCTGAATTTAGTACAATTACTATCTCCCAGAAACAACATAATTATAAAACCATTGACATGTTAGGGTGAAGAGGTAGATTGAAACAAACTGAGTGGTATTTAAAAACAATTGACATACTGCTCTTCAAAGCTCCACGTGTTATCATTAGTGGGATTTAAACATTACAACAAAGAAACAAGAGCAGGAGAAGGTCATTTGACCCTTCAAGCTTGCTCAGTTTTCTAATAAAATCATGGCAGATCGTCTACATTTCCTCCATCTTCCTCCACTATTACTATATCCCTTATTTCCTTTAGTACCCAAAATCTCTTGAGGATCTTGAATATATTGAATAACACATCATCCACGTTTGTTCAAAAATTAGCAACACTTTCAGTTAAAAAAAAGTTTCCTCACTTCATTATTAAAAAGCTGACTCCTTATTTATTTTCATTTGTTCATGGGAAGTGGGCATCCCTGGCTTAACCAATGTTTATTGACCATCAGGAATTCTGCTAGAAATTTTATTTGTAAACCATCTTCTTGAACCGTTGGATTACCTGAGGTATATGTGTATTCACAGTGCAGTTAGGAAGAGAGTTCTAGGATTTTGACTCTAACAGTGAAACAAAGTGATATAGTTCCAAATCAGGATATATGTGTGGTGGAAGCTTAATTCAGAATTGTACAGACAGTGAGGAGGTATAAGCTATTCAGCTACACAAAAAATCTAATCATGCTAATGTAAAAATAGAAACTTCTACATGTTACAAAGAGATAACTGTTGTAAATAGAAACCTGTTTGCATTTTCAAGGAACACGATCTTTGCACATGGGTTCAGCAGGAGCATTATTCACCTTACAATGGGAAGTATTTATCACAACTGGGGACCGGCAAGTCTTTTCAGACACTGATGCTGTAATTGTCTCAATCTTGTAATGGTCATGTGGCAAATAGTACACTACAAAGTATATACAAATGTAGAGGAATCTTTATTGGTTAAAGGTTGGCAACTGTGAGACTGGGGTTCTGAGAAGATGGCTAAGATGGATGATTCACTCAGCACTTCTTACACAAGATGATTGGAGATGCCTCAGACTACTGCTAATGACCCCAGTGCCTCATGAATGTCCAAATTTGAGTTGCCATTATCATTAGAATTCTGTCCCATTTAGCATGTTGATAGTGATAAACAATATGATGAAAGGTATCCTCAATGTGAAGACAGTACTTTGTCTCCACATGTACTGTGTAGTGATCACTCTATTATGGTCAGATGCATCTGCATCATGTAGACTGGTGAAGACAAAATCAACTAATATTTTTCCCTCTACAGTTGTTGGTTCCTGTTACCTCTTGCTACAGAGCTACTCTAGGAGCTATGCCCTTCAGGTGGTAATTAGTGGGCGCTTTCCTTGCCCACATTTGATTTGAGATTTTATAGGATCACAGCCAATGTTAAGGACTCTCATGAGGACTCCTTCACTGTTATATATTGCTGTGCTGCCATCTCTGGTCTCTGCCCTTTTGGTGGGACAAAACATATTCAGGGAAAGTGATGGTGGTGTCTAGCACAGTGTGCGTGATATATGATTCCATGAGTGTCAGGCTGTTGCTTAGAACAGCTCTTTCAATTTTGGCACAATCTCCCGAATGTTGGTAAGGAGGGACTTGCTGCATTAACAACACTATTTTTGCGACTGTTGCTTCCAGTCCTTAGGTTAATTCAGATCCTTTAAGCTTTACAGTGGCTTGAAACTGAATGGATTGCTAGACAATTTTGGAGGCAATCATATTGCAATCAGGTATAAGCCAGACTAAATAAGGACAGCAGATTTCCTACCCTTAAGATCACTAGTAAACCAGGGTGAGTTTTAGCACAATCAGCAGTGGTTTCATGGTGACCAGTAATTCCAGATTGAATTGAATTCAAACTTCATCATCTTCAAAGGTGACATTCAAATCCACATCCCTAGAACATTACTCTGCAGTTCTGGATTCCTTATCCAAAAATATTACCACTATTCCACCGCTTCCCAATAAATATTTGATGTTAAATGTCATGAGTCATGGTTAGATTCTAATTTATTGGAAATGGGAGTCATTGCTTGGCACTTAGATGGCACAGATGTTACTTGCCGCTTATTGCTGGGACTTGGATGATGTTGAGAACTTGATGCACATGGATTTGGGCTTCTTCCATATCTGCGCTCTGATGACGAGTCATCTAGACTTGAAACATGAGCTTGCTCTCTCTCCACAGATGCCTCCTAAGCTGCTGTGATTTCCAGCATTTTCTGTTTTCAGTATAGATCCCAGCATCTGCAGTAATTTGATCCTCCTTCAGTATCTGAGGAGTTGCAAATGCTGCTGAACATTGTGCAATTATCACCAACCTTCCCCACTTCCGATGTCACAATGGAAGGAAGGTCACTGATGAAGCAGCTGAAGATAGTCGGGCCTGGGACACTATCCTGAAGATCTTCTGCAGAGATGTCCTGGAGTTGAGATGACCAATATTACATAATTATAACCATCTCTAACCCATGAAAAGTTACATATCCAGTGATTTCCAGGGCAGTCACTCTCATGTTACCCCTGGATTTCAGCTGAATTGTTGATGTTTGGAGCAAAGTTGTATTGAGGTCACGAGCTGAGTAGGCTGAACAGAACCTAACTTGAGTCTTTTTATATTTTCCAATCAACATGTTCAAACAAGTTATTATGCATCTACAGAGTTGATGAGACTGGAACCCAGGTCTCCTGGTTCTGGTAGGGACAATATTACTGCCCATTAGAAGTCTCCCCAAATTGAGCTTCAGTGAGCAAGTTGATGCTAAGCCAATGTTGCTCGATAACATCATCAATGAGCCTTTTCATTACGTTAGTGATTGAGAATAACCTTAATGGTCAGAAATTAGCTGGTTCGGATTTCTCTTAATGTGGATGTATACAACTGGATATTACATACGACTCAAAACATCTGTTGCAGAGAGTCTGGAGGCACTGTGCTAAATGCTAGCCCTGTATATGACATGTTCAGAGACTAGTTCATTTTAAACTGCTTCCATACATTCTAGCATGTTGCTGATTGTATAATAATGCTCTTTCTGGGAGATAGTAATTGAGTTAGATTCAGCTTTTAGGCATATTTTATAATGATAGTGTACAGATGTCAGGGGAGTCCCTTAGCAAAAAAAAAGAAACATGAAAATGCCTGTTTATCTCTGTAATTTGTGACCCCACTAACACATCTTTGGAAACAATTTCCAGCAACATCATTAGGGAGCCAATAATCATGGTGAAAACAGTTATTTACTTAATTTTCATTAAAATTGGACTTGTGTGCCCTGGAGAAAACATGCATGAACCCATACTTCAAATTGGAATCAACAGTAGCTGCTCAATGACAAGTTTCACAATTCCTTCACTAATCTCTTCAAATCATCTGTTTTTCAATACTTGCATTGAGTAAAACACGGTCACTTTTCCAAATACCAGTGCAGATGGTGCAACCAAATATTTGGTAAATGATAAGCTCAAACATAGTCACAGCTGGCTCAAAAACTCTCCCAGTCTCCTTAGCTCCTTAGTTTCAACAAAGCACATTCCATTTTCCATCACCTCATGAAATAATTGCCATGTTTTATAGGAAAGGAAAGGATGGTGTACACTGCTGAGAGTTGTATGGATGCAAACAGGTTGCAACACTCCAATTTCAATTTCTTCTCTGGATTGAGTTCACTGATTCTGCCTGGAACTATCATGGGCAAATACAATTTAGTCATCTGTAGAATGATAAAAAAAAATAAATCAACCAATGCACTTCCTCTTGATCAAAATCAAATATTTCCTTCAGAGTACGGACATTTGACAATTTTTTTTTAACTGTCTGTGACTGTGACCTGAATATCCCCAGTCAAAGGAAACAGTTCCTCTGTAACAACCTTATTAAGCCCCGTAAGTATTTTAAAGGATTCACTTAAACTATCTCTCATTCTTCTAAACTCCAGGGAATCTAGGTTTAGTCTTCTCACAGGACAAGGCCCTCTCAGGAACAAATCCTTGAATGTGATTACAAGGAAGCATTGCTTTGCTTATATAAAACATTGATATATTTACATCTGTAGTAGTGTGTGCAGTTCTTGTCCTCTTGGTTAAAGACAATATACTTGGTGAAGAGATTGCAACAAAGTTCACCACACTGACTTGTAGAATGATGGGATTTTTCTATGGTAAATCAGAGATTGAGGAGACTATGCCCATGTTCTTTGGCGTGTAGAACAATGAGCGGTTTCTTACCAGAATTTTCAAAATTCTTAAAGGGATAAGAAGTGCAGATGCAGAAAAGTAAAGCTGTAAATGTAGTGGTATTGTATGGAAGTGGCTTTCTTGGGTGTGTGATTTAATAGCAAGCTTTTCATAAGACCATAAGACCATAAGACATAGGAGTAGAAGTAAGGCCATTCGGCCCATCGAGTCCACTCCGCCATTCAATCTTGGCTGATGGGCATTTCAACTCCACTTACCCGCATTCTCCCCGTAGCCCTTAATTCCTCGAGACAACAAGAATCTATCAATCTCTGCCTTGAAGACATTTAGTGTCCCGG
Organism: Chiloscyllium punctatum; assembly: GCF_047496795.1. Classification (NCBI taxonomy): domain Eukaryota; kingdom Metazoa; phylum Chordata; class Chondrichthyes; order Orectolobiformes; family Hemiscylliidae; genus Chiloscyllium; species Chiloscyllium punctatum. The sequence goes on from NC_092746.1 coordinate 62,098,031, forward strand.
CCTCCACTGCACTCTGCGGCAATGAATTCCACAGGCCCACCACTCTCTGGCTGAAGAAATGTCTCCGCATTTCTGTCCTGAATTTACCCCCTCTAATTCTAAGTAGCACAGCTATTAGGTGAATGCTACCTGGATGAGGGCTCAATGTGTTTCTTGGGAAGGCAGGTATCCAATTGCAAGCACCAGCAGCAAAGTAGGATGTTCATCCTTCTCCTTCTCCAAGAATACTGGATTCTCTCCTTTTTCTTCTGGCACTAGGTCTCTGTAGTGCTATGTTGTGAAGGGCACAGAGTGTCATGAAGGGGCATAGTTATTAGGTTCTACCAGATTGGTCATGAAAGCAGAACCTCAGTGTGTGCAAGCCAATGACTTTGCCATTGTGGCTCTGCTGGTATAATGACTCACTGCACTTTATCTTTGTTTTGAGGTGGATTCTTCACCTGGGATATCAGTTAAGTTTTGAGTAGATATCCTAATAGCCAAACACTGAGGATGTCTGGTGGAGAGAGGGGCTGCAGAACATGAGACAGTATAAGGAGGACAGAATATAAATCCCTTGATAATATATGCATTCTTGTTTCATCTTGATACTATAATGATACTGCAATGCTTTCCTTTTGTGTTAGCTACCTTTCAACTGCATAGTAATGGAGTTAAAGCCCTCCCATTCACCTGTTGTGATTACCAAATGGGTGCAGTCTATAACTACTTGGATCTGTAAGAGAAATCAAGTTGACAGTCCTCTAGATTTGTTTAGCAACATCCATCATAAAGTTAATAATGTTGGAAGATCTCACAAAGACGTTATCAGCGACCAGGCTGATGCAAGTGTGTGCTACAGATTAAGAGATTCCTGGAAGGACCTGGGAATGAAAAATGATGCTTGTGATCAGTTTGACAATCATGGGCAATGAGCACTTGATCCCCTCAAGCAGAGGTGGTCTCTCCTAGAGGCAGCGGGGGCCTGCAATTACCTGCTGTAAAAGCCCGAGGCTTTGAAGACACAGTTGCATATAGAGGTTGAAGAAGCTGATTCTTGGCCGATGGATCAGGGATACTGTAACCTTCAAAGTGTCATCCCTTCCATTGTCTCTGTTCTGACTAGCTGCTTATGACTATGGAGAAGGCAGCTACTACAATGATGTGAGTTTGTTCCTCTTTCTGTCACCAGCAACACTCATCAGACTAGGCAAGTCATGTCCAGTGTTTCCTTTCCATCTATCTCTTTATACCTGCCTACATATTATGTGTGCATTTACATATTGAATATTCAATGAATCTATAGGTGTAAAGGGTTAAACTGTCACTGTGAGGAGGTGGTATCATGATCATGTTACTGGACTAGCAATCCAAAACCTTGGGATAACATTCTGGGGACATGGGTTCAAATTCCACACTTGTAAATGGTAAAATTTGAATTTTTTAAGACATCTGGAATTTGTTTTAAAAAGATCTAACCTAATGGTGACTATTTAAGCACAGTTGGTTCTTATGAAAATCCATCTGGTTCACAAATTCCTCACCTTGCCTTGCCTATAAGTAACTCTCGACCCACAGCACTATGGTTGACTTTTAAGCACGCTCTTGATATTAAAGTTGCACACATCCCATGAATGAATAAAGAAAATCAGGATTTACCTCCCAAAAAGGAAATAAAAAATGCTGTTACAGGGAAAATTACTGCCCACTGGTCTTTCCTTCCACTAAAACACATGATAAAGACTTCAGCTGGGCAAAGTTCATAGATTACATTTTCTGCAGGCTGGTTGCCATTGACACAAATTTTCAATGCACACTTCTGGTAAAGAAAGTCATCAGTCCACAAATTTATAAAAGTTACTCTTTAACTGTGCCTAAACTGTTAGTACAACGACCTTCAGTACCATGTACATACTGTCATAAGTTGATAAATGCATAATAAACAATTTTTATTGCAGTCAGTAGCACTCAATAATGCTTTATAACATGCAATTATTAACAATTTAACAAAAACAGTATCAAATATAAATATATTTCTTTGTGTGAGATCTAAGAATTAGAATCCATGCAGGAACAGATCATATTATGACTGGCCATCCAGAGCAGCAGCTTTCACTGGATTAATTCCCATTTTATCATCTTGCTGACCAATAAAAGAAATGTAGTTGTACTGTGATTGGATACCAGTTTTGACAATACCATAATTAGATGACAGTGTTTAATGGAGTGTATCAGTTTTGCAATTATATTGCTGTGTGCTGTACAGTGTGCAATAAATCCTGGATGAGTCTTTAAGTTTGATGGTATTGTATCAAAATAGTTAATAGAATTGATTTTTAAGTTATGTTGATCTTGATTTTTTGTCAGCTTACCCTTACAGAGTTTAACTGTAAAATAGACCCGATAGGGAGTTTCTAGACAAAAGTGTTTACCATTGGAATACACAGATTTATTGTTTTGACACAAAAACAGAAATTATTGAAGGGAAAACTCCGCAGCTCTGGCAGTATTGTGCAGAGAAAACTGAGTTAATGTTTCGGGTCCAGTGACCCTTCTTCAGAACTGACCTTAGCTTGGAAAACTTTTCTGGCCCTGAAACCACAATCTGCAATGCCTTAGATATGAATCAACTGAGCCTTCACTCCTGTGCTGCTTACTGAATCAATCTATGAGAGCAACCTACAGCTATTCAAATACAGAAAAGGATCTATGGGGCAACTTCTTCATGCAAAGAGTGGTGCGTGTACTGAGCAAGCTGCCAGAGGAAGTGGTGGGGGCTGGTACAATTACAACATTTAAATGCCATCTGGACGGGTACATGAATAGCGAGGGTTTCTGGAGGAGTCGCGTCTGCAATGGTATTAGAGATTGATCTCATTCTGGGGACATGGGTTCAAATCCCACTGTTGAAGATGATGAAAGTTGAATTCACTAAGACATCTGGAATTTGTTTTTAAAAAGATCTAATCTAATGGTGACTATTTAACCACAGTTGGTTCTTATTAAAATCCATCTGGTTCACAAATGCCCTTTTGAGCGATGTAAATTTGCCTTTGTTACCTAGCCTTGCCTGTAAGTAACTACAGACCCACAGCATTATGGTTGACGCTGAAGCACCCGCTCAGTAATAAAAGCTGCACACATCCCATAAATGAATAAAGAAAATTAGGATTTACTTCACAAAGAGAAATTAAAAATATTGCTACAGGGAAAATCAATCTCCATTTTCATAGTTAACATTCAACCTTAATTTAAGTGTTCATATTTGTGTTTTGCTTATGTAACTTATGTAATGCTCAACAATAGTTGTGTGATAATTCGAACTTGTATTTGGTTTAAAATACAAAGCTATGCTGCTGGTTACTTTGAATTTGAAATACTCAAATAAATTAAAGGGAGCCATATAGGTGTTCATAAAAATTCTTAATTCATGGACCACTCTGAGGCCCTGGTGTGTGATCATAACAAAATATGTGCATGCACCCATTTACCTTGGCTCTATACTTGATTTAGACTTGTTCAGTTCATGCTTGGTGATGTCATGTATAATTTCACAGGAAGATAATGCGCCCGTTTTCACAGTCCTGAAACCTTTTCAAATAGAGTGTGTGAATTTAAAAAGGTAATCGAAACTTTCATCAGCAAATTGCTCTTGCAGGTGATTATACAATAGATGAAGAAGACATCAGGTGGTATTTACCCATTTGCAGTTAAAGTGTTTTGTCAAGTGAGATTCATGGGACCTGGCCGCAGCAACGTTCTCACACAATCCACTGCTCTTCACCTGATTAATTATGTAAGTGATCTCTTAGATGCCTTTCCAAGAGAATCATACAGCCAGAGAGGTGCAAGTACTTATTGCTGCTCGTACTTTCTGGCTTTCACACCTCTCACATTATACTTGAAGCCCAACTGCACATTACTTCAGATTCTGAATGTCAGGAATTTACTCTCACACTGTGGTGTTTTTTCACTGTTCCAGCATAACATGGCCCAGAAAAACAAAAACATTTTCAATTTTGTTCTCCACTGTGTGGACAGGGAAGACAGTCCTTTATCACCACAGAAATCCAAGCCACTAGACAAAGCCAGCCTGAACACAGATTGCAGGTCAGGTCAGTCCTGTCTCAACAGTGTCGAAATACGCAGCAGCCCATAGAAAGAAAGTTGATGATTCCCAACACTCCACAAGGATACATGGCACTGTTTTAATTCTATCTGCTCTCTTCATTCACAGGGCCTGCACTCACTCTAACTCTGTCATTGCAATACATCACACCATGAAATATATCATTCAGTATTGGATGCGTCATGTGCCACTCAATGGCTGCCATCACCTCATCCTCCCAAACGACTGCTCCTTCCTGCTTCTGTGTTTCCTACCCAGTCATTGAGGATACCTCACCACCGCTCCCATTTATATATCATCACTGAATGCTCATCCACCCACTTCCATCAAAATCAATGGCTCCCTATACCTAATTTGCAGAAAAATTGGCTTACTTCCTGGCCTGATGTCTCAACAGCCGTTCAACTGATCTACCTGCAATCCTGAACTACTTGTATTGAATCTGCATGACTGATTGTGGCCTATTCCCTGAACAACAAGCATATGGATCCACAGACTCAAGGACACAAATACTCACTATGCTTATCACCCCGACTGGAATAGAAACACCCCCTTGACTGACTATAGTAGTACCACTGACTGACTGTAGTCCCCCTTCACCTACCAAGGACATCTCCTCTTTCACTTCTACACACTGTGATTTGCCTGAAATTCATGCTTTGTGTTTGGCATGTAAGGTGTTTAAGAAGGAATGTAAGATGAAACCACAGACCTATTGAGTCTGACTTCAGTGGTGGGTAAGTTGTTTGAAGTGATTCTCAAAGATAGGATTTATATGCATTTGGAGAGGCAAGCAATGATTAGGGACAGTCATAGAAGGTATGGTTCGTATGTTTGTGGATGGCACCAAAATTAGTGGTACATTAGGCAGTAAGGAAGGTTATCTGAGATTACAAAGTAATCCTGATTGATTGAGTCAGTGGGCTGAGGAGTGGCAGATAGAGTTTAATTTGGATAAATGTGAGGTATTGCTTTTTTTGATAAAACAAACAAGGGCCAGACTTTTACAATTAAAAGTAGCACCTTGGGTAGTGTTGTAGAACAGAGATCTAAGAGTTCAGGTACATAATTCTTTGAAGCTTATGTCACATGAAGACAGGCGGTTAAGGAGGCTTTTAGCATGCTTGCCTTCATTGCTCAACCCTTTAAGTATAGGAGTTGGGAAGTCATGTTGAGGTTTCAGAAAAGAGTTACTCGGATGAAGCTGGGAATGGAAGGTTTGGGTTATTGGGAGAGGCTGGATAGTCTGGAACTTTTTTCACTGGAGCATAGGAGGTTATGGTGTGATCTTATAGAGGTTTATAAAATCATGAGGGGTATAGATAAGGTGAATGGCAAGTGTCTTTTCCCTTTGGTGGGGGCTTTCAATACTAGGGGGCACATTGTTAAGGTGAGAGGAGAAAGATTCAAAAAGGACATGACAGGCAACTTTTCTACACAGAGGGTTGTTCGTGTGCGGAATGAACTTCCACAGGAAGTAATGGACGTGGGTACAGTTACAATGTTTAAAAGACATTTGGATCAGTTTGTGAATAAGAAAGGTTGAGAGGGATATGGTACAAGTACAAGCAGGTGGGAGTAGTTTAGTTTGGGATTATGGTCAGCACAGATTGGTTGGACCGAAGGGTCCATTTCCGTGCTGTATGACTCTGCCACTCCACGATAATATGGCTGATGCAATTTAACGCACAGATATTTGAAGGATTGCGTTTTGGTGAAATTAATGAAGAGGGAGAGAGAGACAGTCAGGGAGTTCACATTAACAACTTGTCCTGCGCTGTCAAGGCAAAACAGTTGATACAAACCCTTTGGAATCCTTGGCTTTACAAATTGAAAAATGGAAATATGGATTTTTGTGATTGTATAAGATTTGTATCGGTGAGCCAACAGCCTGTTTTGCATCTCTCATGAATAAAGTTGGAAAGTACCTAAAACAGACTGTGATCTACTGCCATTTGTAAGCATTGTATGATTTCAAAATCTATATGACAGTTCAAAAATATCTGAGTTAAACTAACCTTTTTTATATTACTCATTACTGGTTCACTGGACTCCTTATCCAATCTAGACAATCCACTCTTAGAGGATGTTTATGCCTTAGCTTAGATGCAGAAGAAGTATATTCAGTGGTACTAGACATAATGAAATTAATTCATATGCGGAAACAAAAGAAGCTGACTCTTATTCTTGACAGTAGAGAACGTCCAAGTGAGATTTAAGGATATTTTTCACAATTATGGGGGGGGGGGGGGGGGGGAGGAGGAGGATTTTGGTATCGAATGAAGAAAACCTAATTCACCAACAGATGGACTTGAAATGACAAGACAATGATTGAAGCTAATTGGCAGAAGAACCAGAGGGGGAGAAGATATTTTATCACCATTTTTTTAAAATCTAGAATGCACAATCTGAAATAGTATTGGAAGCAGACTCAATAGTAACTTTGAAAATAGAATATGATATACACTTGAAAATGGTGTGTGGAAAAGCACGTAGTTAAAAGGAATGAGTAAAGGAATGCAATAAATCCATTATTATCACTTGGATAGAAGTAGTGTGCAAGGGCATGGGAAAAATGCAGCGGATCGGCACGAGGAAAAGATGTTTGGTTGAAGAGTTAGCGCAGTCATGGTTGCTGAACAGGCTCCTTCGGGACTGTAAACATTCTGTGAATTAATGATCTCATTGTGACAGCACAATTGGGGATGAATGATCATAATATCATAGATTTTTGGTTTATGTTTGAAAGTGTTATAGTTTAATGTCAAGCAAGACTGTTAGAGTTTGAATAAGAGAAATTATTAGGCACAAAGTGGCTGAGCTGGATTGGAAATATAAATTAAAAGGTATGGCTATAGGTAGGAAAAGAACAATCTTTAAAGAACAATTACACGGCTGACAGCAACTATGCATTCTTTCAAGGTACAAAAATGCAAAAACAATAACTGAACCATGGCTGGTAAAGAAAGTTAAAGATTCTACCAGCTTAAAGTTAAGGGCTTATAACATGGCCGGAAATAGTAATAAATCTGAGGACTGGGAAGTTTCAGAATACAGCAAAGGAGGACCAAGAAACTGATAAAGAAGAAAAGAAAACACATGCAATTTGACAACACACAATAGACAACAGGTGCAGGAGTAGGCCATTCTGCCCTCCGAGCCTGCACCACCATTCACTATGATCAGTATCCTGTTCCTGCCTTATCTCCATAACCCATGATTCCACTATCCTTGAGAGCTCTATCCAACTCTTTCTTAAACGAATCCAGAGACTGGGCCTCCACTGCCTTCTGGGCAGAGCATTCCACACACCCACCACTCTCTGGGTGAAGCAGTTTCTCCTCATCTCTGTCCTAAATGGCCTACCCTTTATTTTTAAGCTGTGTCCTCTGGTTCGGCACTCACCCATCAGCGGAAACATGTTTCCTGCCTCCAGAGTGTCCAATCCTTTAATAATCTTATACGTCTCAATCAGATCCCCTCTCTGTCTTCTAAACTCCAGGGTATACAAGCCCAGTCGCTCCAATCTTTCAATATAAGATAGTCCCGCCATTCCAGGAACTGACCTCGTGAACCTACGCTGCACTGCCTCAATAGCTAGAATGTCTTTCCTTAAATTTGGAGACCAGAACTGCACACAGTATTCCAGGTACAGCTGCAGAAGAACCTCTTTGCTTCTAGACTCAATCCCTCTTGTTATGAAGGCCAGCATGCTATTAGCTTTCTTCACTACCTGCTTTACCTGCATGCTTGGCTATAACATTAAAATGGTCTGCAAAAACTTCTAAACTAATGTAAAAAGGAAACATTTGGCTAAGGTGAATATGAGTCAATTAAAAGCAGTGTCAGGAGGAATTTATAATGAGGAACTGGTAAATGACAGTGAGGCTAAATGGTTATTTTGCGTCCATTCTTACTGAGGATGATCTCTTGAGTTAGAGATCCAAATGGTTAGAAAGAATGAGAAGTTGAGGAAATTAATATTAGTAAGATAGTTGTACTAGAGAAATTCATGGAGCTGTAAGGTGATAAATCCCTGTGACTTGATAATCTACATCTCAGAGTGTTGAAGGAGTACTATCGAGATAGTTAATGCATTTAACAATCTTCCAAATTCCATAGAATATGGAATGATTCCTGACTTTGGAAATTTGCAAAGTGATCTTCACCCCACTGTTTAAAAGAGGGGAAAGGGGAAAAAAAGGGCACAACAGACCCATCAACCTTACATTAGTAAGAGAGAAAATACTCTATCATAGTCCATGTGATAAATGGACACATGGATTTCTGAATAAAAACTTATTCAACTTATTCAGAGTTTTTTGAGAATGTAAGTAACAAAGTTGATGTATGCAATATATTTGGATTTTCATAAGGCTTTTAACATGATTATCCACAGAAGGTTGGCTAACAAAATTAAAACATATGGTTAAGGAAGTAACTGGGGTGGCACAGTGGCTCAGTGGTTAGCAATGCTGTCTGACAGCACCAGGGACTCAGGTTCAATCTCTGTGACTGTTTGTATGGAGTTTTCACATTCTCTCCGGGTGCTCTGGTTTCCTCCCACAATCCAAAGATGTGCTGATCAGGTGAATTGGCCATGCTAAATTGTCCATAGTGGTAGGTGCATTAGTCAGGAATAAATTTGGATAAGGGAATGGGTCTGGGTGGGTTACTCTTCAAATAGTCAGTATGGACTTGTTGGGCTGAAAGTCCTGTTTCCATACTGTAGGGAATCTAATCTAATGTAGTGGCATTGATTTAAAGATTAGCTAACAGTCAGAAAGCAATAGGAATAAATGGCTTTCTCTTGCACTGGGGACAGATTATGACTAGTGGGATACCATAAGGATCAAGACACCAGCTGTTCTCAATATATCCATAATTTAGATGTGGGGACCAAATTTTATATTTCCAAATTTGCAGATGATATAAAGCTAAACAGGAATATGTGTTGTAGGAAACATGTAAGATGTTTTCATGAAGATTTGGACTGGCTTATGGATTAGGAAAGAACTTCGTAGATGGAATAAAATGTGGAAAAATGTAAAGTCATCCACTTTGGTAGGAAGGGCAGATGTGCAGAGTATTGCCGAAATGGTTAGAGGTTAGAAAGTCCTGGACAGTAAGTCACTGAAGACGAACATGCAAGAGCAGCAAGCTATTAGGAAGGCAAATGGAAGCTAGTCTTTATCACAGGAGGAGTTGAGTAAACGTGTACTGAAGTGTTGCTTCAGTTGTGTGCGAACTCAATTAAACTTCACCTAGGTTACTATGTTTTGGTCTTCTTATCTCAGGAAAGATGTTATTGCCATAAATGGATTGCAATGGGGATTCACCAGATTTATTTTCAGGATGGCAGGGCTGTTCTGTAAAGAGAGACTGAGCAAACAGGGCCTGTGTTCTCCAGAATTACAAAGAATAAGAGATGATCTGATTAAAACCTGCAAAATATGTAAAGGGATAGACAGGGTAGATGATACCAATATGTCCCTTGATTGGGGAGTCTAGAACCAGAGACATAATTTAAAAGTGAAAGTATTTAGGATCCATAATAAGGAGAAATCTTATTTTGTTCAAAAGGTTGTCAATGTTTGGAATTTTCTACTCCATGGACCATGGAAGCTCAGCCTTTGAGTATCCAATGACATAATGGGTTAAGGGGATAGAGTGGTTAAAAGGCATTGAAGTGTTCAATTAGACAAGGTTATGGAGCAGGCAGCTCAATGGCTTATTCCTCGTCTACATTCCAAAATTTGGATAGCACTTTCAGAAAGCTCACTCAGGCAGAATGGGCTGAACATCTTGCATCTATGTTGTAAGATTCTATGATTCCGTGAAACTTAAAAATAATAAATTGCATTTTTATCTTGTCTTTAATAACTTCAGGGTGTCCCAAAATACTGTACATTTAATGCAGTGCTTTTGAAATGTAACTGCTGTTGTAATGTTGGATATCTCCCTTTCTAATGTCTTTGGTGTAAAACACATGGTGCAATGTGCTTTCCACCATCACACTGAGCTAAAGTAACAGTGATGTTTGTTGGCTCTTGTTAGCTAATGCAAAATTCCCTCACTTGACAGTTTTAAAAGTTGGATGTAGGAAACACATATTTTCCTTAGTTTTGTAGGCATGTGTAAGATTAAAGGCTTCTTAGTCATTTGCAGTTCTGTAATGCATGTTTTCTTCTAAAGAAGAAAGGTTGGCAATATAATGTTAAAGTATAAGCATACTGAATTCACAGATCAGAAAATAAACACTGACTAGGTTAAAAATCAAACTAAATTTTAAAAGAAGCCCTTGGAACTGTGCAACTGCTGATATTTGAAAGAAAGAGAAACAATAGCAGACCTAGTATTATTTAAATATTACAATGTTTAAGGAACTTAAACATGCATCAAACCACATAATGTCAAATTAGGGTTGATGACCAAATTTTGATCTAATAGTTAGGTTTCCAGTTGTACAGACCACCAAACAGAATCACAGATTTTGGAACTTTTGAAGTGAAGGCCTGCACCAATGGTGAAGCAATTAAAACTGAATGCTCACCAGGCTAGAATTGGAGATGTTATTGCCATAGATGAAGAAGGGTTATACACAAAATGTTGATTTCTCCATCTCCTGATGCTGCCTGGCTTGCTATGTTCTTCCAGCTTCGTGTTTGTCTTAGAATTAGAGAAGAGCCAGATATCGCAGAGGGATGTCGGGCTGGAGGAGATTGCAGAGATATGGAACAGCAAGATCAGAAAGGAATTTGAAAACTGGATGAGAATTTTCAGTTTATTGGAGAGTTATTGCAGGTCTTTGAATACAGTGGTGATGGCTGAACAGGACCTGTTGCATGTAATAATGTGACAACTGACATTAGATAGACCAGAAGCTGACAAGATTGTAAAATCAGGCAGTGTGTCAGAACAAGCAATGGATGATAATTTTGTCATATAAGGAGAGGTTGGGTCAACTAGGCCTCAACACATTTGAATTTAGATGAATTAGAAAGGATGTCATTGAAATGTAAAACATTCTGACAGGGCTGGATATAGTGGATGCAGTATAATGTTCCCCTTGGTTAGGGGAGTCCAGGGGTCAAGGTCTTAGAAAACAGGAGTCAATCACTCAGTAGTGAAATGAAGAGAAACCTTTTTTGTTTTGAGGGTGGTGAACCTGTGAAGTTCTCCACTGCCTAAGACAGTGGAGATCAGGTCACTGAATATATTTAAGAAAATAAGTTTCGCCATTAAAGGCATGAGGGAACATGGGGAGAGAGTGGGTGAATTGCATTGTGATAGAGGATCAGCTAGCTCCTTTTGAATAGTAATGCAAACTGGACAGCTGAAAGATTTAGCTTTGCTCCTATCTTCTGTGTTTCAATGAGGAGTTTTAGCAACAGATATAGTGATGCATGGTGAAGTTATATATTACAGAAGGGGTAAAAACAGGCTTAGGAATGACACAGATGTAGGTTGGAAATCCATCTCAATTAAATTTGATGTAAAACTTGTGAGCAGTTTGTCTCAAAATCCCACAGTTTTCGGAAGGGGGGGGGGAGGTGGGGGAGGGGGTGGTGTGTAGAGTCAATGTCCAGAGATAATGAAAGACTTGAAAGATTGATTTTAGTCTTGTGGCGTGGGTGGGAAGGTAAGGTTGTTGGGTGAATATATTGTATGTCACTTTACATCATATTAAATTAATTCAGGTTGGACATTAATATTTCACAAACCTCACAAAAATGCGAGAATAATTAGGACCCATGTGGGTACCACAGCATCACATTCAATTTGAAATAGCAAGACAAGTTAAAGAAGAAATTGTTCAATGTCTGATCAGATTCAGCCAGACAGAGGAGGGAATTAATAGATGGGAGCTGAATTCACTGCAATCCAAAGGAAGGGGGATAGAAGTGGACATACATGATGAAAAAGGGATGGTCAGGGCCAAGAAACAGGAAATTTTTGAAAATGGTGTACAGTATCAGAAGAATCATGAATGTGTGTGCTAAGAGGTTGAACAAGGGGAAGAAAAGTAGAGTCAAAACAGGAAAAGCTAAGACAAAAGATCAGGAACAGGCTGAAATAGAATCATAGAATCCTTACAGTGTGGAAGCAGTCCTATCGAGTCTGGATCACACCTCTGAACAGCATCCTACTCAGAGCCACCCAGCAGTTCCCTTATCTCATCCACCCAACCTACATATCCCTGGACACAATGGTGTGGAGTTACCGGTGTTGGACTGAGGAGGACAAAATCAGAAATCACATGTCACTAGATTATAGTCCAACAGGTTTATTTGAAATCACAAGCTTTTGAAGTGCTGCCCCTTCCATCAGGTGAAGTGGAGGGAAGTGTACAAGAACAGAAAGTATAGGCAGAAAGATCTTGGCATTATCTCTCTACCTATAAATTCTGTGCCTGTGCACTTCCCTCCATTTACCTGACAAATAACCAACACTCCAAAAGCTTGCAATTTCAAATAAATCTGTTGATCATAACCTGGTGTCATGTGACTTCTGACTCTGGACTTCTGACAATGGACAGTTTAGCATAGCCAATCCACTTAACCTGCTGATCTTTGGACTGTGGCAGGAAACCCATGCAGACATGGGGAGAATGTGCAAACTCGACACAGACAGTTTTCCTAGACTGGAATCGAATCTGGGTCCCTGGCACTGCGAGGCAGCAGTGACAACCACTGAGCCACTGTGCTGCCCAAATGATGGGTCTCACAAGATTAACCTGTTTTCAGATTTTGGGAAGGTGGCAGAAGTGGCTGTTCACAGTGATTGGACTATGAAATGGAAAAATATGAAGGAGAAGGTCTCCTGAGGTGATGTTGCCAGTAGAAGATGAGGACAGTGGAAGTAAAATTCAATGTCATTGAGAGCCAGATACTTACTGTTGTGAAAGTTTAATGGGTTAAACTGAATCCTTTGTTATTCACAGATACATAGACATAGAACATTGAAGCACAGTACAGACCCTTCAGCCCATGATGTTACGCCACCCTGTGAAACCAATCTGAAGCCAACCTAACCTTCACTATTCAATTCTTGTCCATATGCCTATCCAATGACCATTTAAATGCCCGGAAAGTTGGAGAGTCTACCACTGTTGCAGGCAGTGCATTCCACACCCTTACTACTATCAGCAAAGAAACGACCTCTGACATTTATCCTATATCTATCACCCCTCAATTTGAAGCTATGCCCCCTCGTGCTCGCCATCATCAACTGAGGAAGGAGGATCTCCCTGATCCACCTGATCTAACTCTCTGATTATCTTATATGTCTCAGTTAAGTCACCTCTCAACTTCTCCTCTCCAACAAAAACAGCTTCAAGTCCCTCAACCTTTCCTCATAAGACTTTCCCTCTATACCAGGCAACATCCTAGTAAATCTCTTCTGAACCCTTTCCAAAGCTTCCACATCCTTCCCATAATGCGGTGACCAGAACTGCATGCAATACTCCAAGTGCAGCCACACCAGAGTTTTGTACAGCTGCAACATGGCCTCATGGTTCTGAAACTCGATCCCTCTACTAATAAAAGCCAACACACTGTATGCCTTCTAAACAGCCCGATTAACCTGGGTGGGAACTTTGAGGGATCTATATACATGAGTACCACGATCTCTCTGCTCACCAAGAATCTTACCATTCGCCCAGTACTCTGCATTCCTATTACTCCTTACAAAGTGAATCACCTCACACTTTTCTGCATTAAACTCCATTTGCCACCTCTCAGCCCAGCTCTGCAGCTTATCTATGTCCCTCTGTAACCTACAACATCCTTCAGCACTATTCACAACTCTACCGACCTTAGTGTTGTATGCAAACTTACTAACACATCCTTCTACGCCCTCATCCAGGTTGTTTACAAAAATGACAAACAGCAGTGCCCCCAAAACAGACCCTTGTGATACACCACTCGTAACTGAACTCCAGGATGAACATTTCCCATCAACTACCACCCTCTGTCTTCTTACAGCTAGCCAATTTCTGATCCAAACTGCTAAGTCACTCTCAATCCCATGCCTCTGTATTTTGTGCAATAGCCTACCATGGGGAACCTTATCAAATGCCTTACTGAAAACCATATATACAACATCAACAGATTTACCTTCATCCACCTGTTTGATCACCTTCTCAAAGAACTCAATAAGGTTTGTGAGGCACGACCTACGCTTCATGAAACTGTGCTGATTATCCCTAATCAACTTATTCCTATCCAGATGATTAAAAATCCTGTCCTTTTCCAACACTTTACCAACAACTAAAGTAAGGCTCACTGGTCTATAATTACCAGGGCTGTCTCTACTCATCTTCTTGAACAAGGGAACAACATTTGCTATCCTCCAGTCTTCTGGTACTATTCCTGGAGACAACAACAACATTGAGATCAAAGCCAAAAGCTCAACAATCTCTTCCCTCGCTTCCCAGAGAATCCTCAGATAAATACCATCCGGCCCAGGGGATTTATGTATTTTTATACTTTCCCAAATTGCTCACACCTCCTCCCCCTCCCCTTGTCAACTTCAATCCCATTTGTCTACTAGCCTGTTTCTCAGTAAATGGAGGTTCTGTCAGTTCTCTGATTAGTCAGGAGCACTGATCTGTTTTAAGGATGGGTTAGGACAATTCAGATTGCATTATTCACTGATGGCAGTGAAGGGGTTGCAGCAGCTGTATCTAGCTACAGCCAAGTTATGCCCTATAATATTAAAATGTCTCAAGCAGATTATAGCGAAATGAAACTTAAAATCAACAATGAGTGTACGATAATTGTACATTTTTCCTCTTTATTCTAACTTTTGTCTGTGTACTGTCACTAAAACTGGAGGACATGTACATTTTGTTCATTTATTTCTAGTCTAAACATAGTACATTCAATGAAGTCAACAAGAACCTCCTAATTTTTTCCTCACAATGCAGCTCCAAACCACTATGACATTTAAAAAACTGACATTTGTTTTGACCTTGTGGTTTGCAAACAGCAATTTGAGACGTTAGCATCAATCAATATAAAATTTCGATGTTGTTCATGCATTTGTATCTTATAGGTCGATTCCAGCCTGTCTGAAGTTATTCATCTTGTTTTTAAGCATTCATGACCAATCGACAGGCCTGGTTTCAACCCAATGGGAAAACTAAAGTAACTTAACAGGTAGGCCAGATTTTTCTGTGGACTCAGGAATCCCTGTGCAGGACTTTGCCTTTCAAAACATACAGCCAAAACATGTGTGACTGCCTATAAATTCTGTCTTTTCACACAAATGATCAAGTCTGTAGTGCATTTTGACAGTAAAAATGAACTTTGTCAGAAGTGTAGATGAGGAGAGAACTTGGTTAAAAGTTTTCTCACACAGCAGCCCTTCTCCCAGCATCATACAAAGCCCAGCTAAACTTCACCCCCCAACACATTGCAGCTGACATTCAAATGCCAAAAACATTTTTTGCAATTTTCTTTGCTGCTGTGGTGACCTCCTGGATTCCTCGTTTCACTTTCATAATCACAGAGTATGCATGATGTACAGTCTTCAAGAACAAATCAATAATAATGAGAATTACACACAGACATATGAATTTAATGTGGGAATAGGCCATTCAGTAAACCAGCCTACTCAGCCATTCACCAAAATCGTGACTGATATGATTGTAGCCTTCAATTCACAGTTCCACTCCTCTCGATAATCTTTGACTCCCTTGTTAGTTATGCATGTATCTACTTCTGCCCTTAAATAATTCAATGACCTATCCTCCACTGCTGTTTTGTTAAGATTTACAGGCACTGGCAGGAAAACTCCTCTACGGCACGGTGGTAAAGTGGCACAATGGTTAGCACTACTGCCTCATGGTGCCAGGCACCCAGGTTTGTTTCCAGCCTTCAGTGAATGTCTATATGGAGATTCCACAGTCTCCCCATGTCTGTGTGGGTTTTCTCCAGGCGCTCCAGTTTCCTTTGCACAGTTGAAAGATTGGCAGGCTAGATGGATTAGAGTTGGTAGATATGGGGTTATAAGGGTAAGGTGGGGTGTCTGGGTACGATGCTCTTCATGAGGTTGGTTCAGACTCATTGGGCCAAATAACCTCCATCTGCACTGTACAGGTTCTATGTTACTACCTGAGTCTTCAACAGGAGACCCTTTATCTTTAAACTTTACCCCCTCATTTGTCTCTTCTACAAGGGGAAACATCCTTTTAAGATCCATTCTGTAATATTCCTTCCAATGTTGTATGTTTCAATAAGATTAACTCACATTTGTACAAATTCTAATGGTTAAAGGCCTAACCTTTCTCAAAAAATAACTTCCCCGTTCCAGTTACGCTCAAGTGAACCTTCTCCCTCCTGCTCGAATGCATTTGCACATATTCTTTAACAAGGAGGTAAAAATTGTATACAATACTCCAGAAATGGCATTATGAACACATGCAACTATAGAAATGCAACCTTATTTTAATATTCCATCCCCCTTTCAAAAACAACAGTCTGCTTGCTCTCCTAATGGTTTGTGGCACTCATGTGTTCTGCATTTCGTAATTCATATACCAACAAATCAAGAACCCATTGTGCATCAGAGAAATGCAATCTCTCTCATTTAGATATGTTTCCTTTTTTTTATTCTTCCTGCCAAAATGGATAATATTTTCCCATATTATATTCTGTTTGTTAGATCTTTTGCCCCTGCACTAAATGTATTATAGGTAAAAACAAGGACTGCAGAAGCTGGAACCAGAGTCCAGATTAGAGTGGTGCTGGAAACGTTCAGGAGGTCAGGCAGCATCTGAGGAGCAGGAAAATTGACATTTCGGTCAAAAGCCCTTCATCGGTCCTCTATTCCTGATGAAGGGCTTTTGCCTGAAACGTTGCTTTTCCTGCTTCTTGGATGCTGCCTGACCTGCTGTGCTTTTCCAGCACCACTCTAATCGAGACACAATATTTATTATATCCATTTGCAGACCCCTTCTATCCTTTTCATAACTAACTCCTGTGCCTATCTTTGCATTGGCAGTAAAATTTGCAACCACGCGTTTGAGTTCTTCAAGTAATTTATGTAGCTGCAGATTGGAAGTAATTGAAGCTGTAATAGTGATCCCTGAAATGACCTGCCAACCTGAAATGACCCTTTTATGCCCACTCTCTGCTTCCTCTTAGCTAGCCAATCCACTATCCATGCACATATGTTACCCACTACATTATGAACATTTCTTTTATGGATTAACCTTTGATGTAGCGTCTTGTCAATAACTTCTAGAAATTAAAGTGCAATATTTTCACTGGTTCCTCTTTATCTCCATTGCTTATTACTTTCCCAAAGAATTTTTTTTCCACAAAACCACGTTGATTCTGCCTAATAATTGACTATGGTTCTTTTCAATGTTTATATACAATTTCCAAAAAATTCATAAAATCCTCAAGTCAAAATAATATCACTGTTACTGGAAAGAACAAAAAAAACCTCTAGTTGTTCTGACAGTGGAGAGAATGACCTTGGGAGGGGTATGCGTATGTTTTGCACCCAAGGCCAGTCAGATTAGCCGAACGCTCACATGAAGATGTTGTGGGGTTGGGAAGGCAGAGAAAAATGGTTCTTCCAAAAACAAACCAGTGCTCTGTTCCATGACTCATTACACCCCCCCATTGGCACAAAAAAACATCCAGTCCAGAAGATAAATTTCAAGCTTTAAGTGAATTAGTTTCATGTGTCTGAACCAGTGGAATAACATGGGATACCTTCAATTTGCAGAACGGAAAACTCAAAAAGTCAAATGTTTTCACATGCCACAGAGACTATAATGATTACAGGATTAATGAGAACAATGTCATACAAATACAGCTGAGTGTCTGTAAAAAGAAATTCATCTATATAAAGCTGACCTTTTATCCAAGCTGATTTCAAAACTGGTCAAATTTTCTACATCTGCTGGAGTCACACAGAAGCTTTGACCTTTCTCTTGAATGTGTCAGTTGAGGTTCTGCACATTTTCTGTACATTCTTATTTTCTTAAAGTAAATTTTGCTGCAACTATGATTTGTTGCAATGCTACAAAATGCCATTCATTATTTAAATAATAATAACAAATTATTAATTGTACACCTGGCTTTTATAACAATCCTGTAAATGAACATGATTTACTCAATTTGTGCTGAGTTTAAGTTCTGACAATATCTGAACATAAATCAAAAATACTGAAGAGCTGTGTCAGCGAAGTGGCTACAAATAGAAACATGCAGCTATTGACTAACAGTTGAGAATAAAGAACATGACAGAAGCATCGTTCAGCACAAAAGAACAAAGCTGTTATTTTTTCAAATCCAGAGGGTTTAAGAAGTCCTGAATTATCTGTTTTTTACAATTTTGGTTTGTCTCATAGAATGACTTGACTGATCATGTTTGTCTTCTGTTCTCAATCTTTCTAAACTTTGTAGAATCAGAATTTGGTTTTAAAGCTGGAGCTAACACCACAGGTGTGATTCTCTACAATCTCAGAGGAAGCAAACTGAAAGACAGGAAGGACAATTGATGAGGAGGGATGATAGTATTTCAAAACCCTGTCTTCAGTCATCTTCAATTAATTTCTGAGTGGAAGGTTTTAGTATCAACTCTCCCATCCTGCCATCAATTGAGGGCCTTATGTCATTAATTTAGGAGCACTTAAAGACAATCTGTGCTCATCAGCTCAGTGGAGGCTCCCTTAATCAAAGGTAACCAGTGCTTGATCAAGGGCTTGGATATAGGGGAGGGGGGTAGCATTTGAGGGCCACCCCTCTGCCCTTGCTTGCAACTCTTTTCTCCTCATTTCCCTGTGAGCCTCAGCTCAATAACTCTACAGATGTCTCCCGCCCCTAACCTTAGGGACTGTTTTGACAGGCTGAGACTTGGAGGTTTTTTTTTGGTGACAATCACAGCCTTCACCAAACTGTGTCTGACTGCAAGAGGTGTGAGCTTCTAACTGGGAAAGATCTTCACCCCAGGGTCTCAATTCCAGGTGCAGGCCTGTCAGTGTCTCGGCAATGCCTGATTAACATCAGGGTTCTGATGAAGAGTACCGGGCTTGAAACGTTAACTCTGCTTTCTCCCCATAGATGCTGTCAGGCCTGCAAAGTTGTGCCAGAAATTTCTGTTTTCGTTTCAAATATCTGGCATCTATAGCTCTTTGTTTTATTATCCTGACGAACATAGGATTGGTAATATTATCCTAATTTCCACTCATGGCACCTTATGACATCTGTACCCTCTGCCATTATTCGATTCAGAGTAAATGTTGTTATAGATGATTCACTTCCACCAATCTCCCTTTGTGTATATTTACTGGGGCCTATCTATATCAAGTGAGCAATGATACAGGATACAACTCCATTAAGTTTTTAAAGGAAAGACTCCGTACTTTTTAATAATTTTTTTTAATGGATGATAGAAGTGTACAACTACATTCTAAACAGGCATAATTATCAGGACACTCAGGAATACATCATATGGAATATATTTGATCCTTCTGAAGGCAACAGTCAAACTCATTGGATCCACCCGCAGACTGTGTGTCATATCAATAGAATGGATACAGCTCAATGCAACAAGAACATCATCTTCAATAATGATTAAATTATCCAAAATGAATTAGTGGGCTTTCCCTGAAAGAGGCAGTATCTTGCTGTCTCTGTACCTGGCAGATGAGATCCATGATCCAAGAAAAAGATGCCACTCCAACAGAATGTTCAATCTCATGGTCCGGCATATTGCTCACTCAACTGTTGCCATCAGGCCAGAGTATCAGCTCTGGATGAATAGAGATTACAGGACGGCATGCCAGAAGCAGCACCAGGCATACCAAAATATGAAATATCAACCTGGTAAAGCTACCAAACAGGACAATTTGTGTGTCAAGCAGCATAAGCAGCAAGCGCTAGAGTTAAGCAATCCTACAACTGACAGATCAGACAGCAGTTTTGCAATTCTCCTGTCATGCATGGCAGTGGACAATTCAATATTTCACTGGAGGAGGAGGCTACACAAATATCCCCATTCTCAATGACAGAAGAGTGCAACATATTAGTCCAAAAGGTAAGACTGAAGTATTTGCTACAATCTTCAACCAGAAGTGCAAAGTGGATGATCCATTTCAGGCATCTCCAGTAGTGCCCAGCTTTACAGATGCCAGTCTTCGGCCAATTTGATTCGCTCTGCATAATATCAAAAAATGTTTGGAGGCACTGGATACTGCCAAGGGCTATAAGCCTTAACATTATTTCAGCAATCGTACTGGATATAAAACATAGAATATTACAGCGCAGTACAAACCCTTCGGCCCTCAATGTTGTGCCAATCTGTGAAACCAAACTGAAGCCCATTCAACCTACACGTTTCCATTATCATTCATATGATTACCAAATTATCATTTAAATGCCCTGAATGTTGGCGAGTCTACTACTGTTGCAGACAGTGCGTTCCACGCCTCTACTACTCTCTGTGTAAAGAAACTACCTCTGACATCTGTCCTATATCACCCCTTAATTTAAAGCTATGTCCTCTCATGCTAGCCATCATCATCCAAGGAAAAAGGCTCTCACTGTCCATCCAACTAATCCTCTGATCATCTTGTATGCCTCCATTAAGTTACCTCTCAACCTTCTCTCTAACAAAAACACCCTCAAGTCCCTCAGCTTTTCCTCATAAAACCTTCCCACTATACTAGGCAACATCCTGGTAAATCTCCCCTGCACTCTTTCCAATGTTTCCGCATCCTTCCTATAACATGGCGACAAGAACTGTATGCAACACCAAAGTTTTGTACAGTATGACCTCATAGCTCCGAAACTCAATCTCTTGACGAATAAAAGCTAACATACCATACCGTATGCCTTCTTAACAACCCTATCTGGGTGGCAACTTTCATGGACACTGACATCTCCCTGCTCATCTGTCAAGAATCTTACCATTATCCCAGTACTCTGCATTCCTGTTACTCCTTCCAAAGTGAATCACCTCCCACTTTTCCGCATTAAACTCCATTTACCACCTCTCAGCCCAGCTCTGCAGCTTATCTATGTCCCTCTGTAATCTACAACATCCTGTGACACTGTCCACAACTCCACAAATTTACAGACCCATCCTCCTATGCCCTCATCCAGGTCATTTATAAAAATGACAAATAGCAGTGGCACTAAAACAGATCCTTGCGGTACATCACTAGTACCTAAACTCCAGGATGAACATTTCCCATCAACCACCACCCTCTGTCTTCTTTGAGCTAGCCAATTTCTGATCCAAACTGCTCAATCGCTCTCAGTCCCCATGCCTCTGTATTTTGTGCGATAGCTAACCATGAGGAACCTTATCAAATGCCTCACTGAAATCCATATGTATCACATCAACTGCTTTAACCTCATCCACCTGTTTGGTCACCTTCTCATAGAACTCAATAAGATTTGTGAGGGATGACTTACCCTTCGCAAAACCGTGTTGACTATCTCTAATCAAGTTATTCCTATCTAGGTGATTATAAATCCTATCTCTTAGGAAGTTTTCCAACAATTTATCCACAACTGAAGTAAAGCTCACTGGTCTATAATCATAGGGTTGTCTCTACTCCCCTTCTTGAACAATGGGACAACATTTGCTGTCCTCCAATCTTCTGGCACTATTCCTGTAGATAATGATGACTTAAGATCCAAGCCAACGGCTCTGCAATATCTTTCCTAGCTTCCCAGAGAATCCTAGGATAAAACCCATCTGGCCCAGGGGACTTATCTATTCTCACACTTGCCAGAATTGATAACACCTCCTCCTGATGAACCACAATCCCATCAAGTCTAATAGTCTGCTTCTCAATATTCTCCTCAACAACATTGTCAATTTCCAGTATGAATCCTGAAGAAAAATATTCATTTAGCACCTCTCCTATCTCCTTGGACTCCACACACAATTTTCCCACTACTGTCCTTGACTGGTCCTAATCTTATTCTTCTCATTCTTTTATTCCTGACACACCTGTAGAAAGCTTTTGGGTTTTCCTTCATCCTATCTGCCAAAGACTTCTCATGTCCCTTCCTGGCTCTTCTTCGCTCTTGTTTGGTTCTTCCTGGCTAATTTGTAACTCAAGCACCCTGACTGAGCCTTCACATCTCATCTTTGCATAAACTTTCTTTTTCCTCTTGAAGAATTCTGCTCCAGGGCTTTCTGTACCCTAATCAAATTGTTCCATTTCAGCTTCAACACTGGCATCTACCCGACAATGTGGAAATTTCCCAGTTATGTTCTGAACACAAATGGCAAGACAAATCCAATTTGACCAATTACCACCCCATCGGTCCACTCTCAATCATCAGTAAAGTGATGGAAGGCATCATTAACAGTGCTATCAAATAGCACCTGCTTAGCAATAACCTGGTCCAATTTTTCTTCTACTAGAGCCACTCAATGCCTGACCTCATTGCAGCCTTGGTTCAAACATGAACAAAAGAGCTGGATTCCAGAGGTGAGACAAGAGTGACATCCTTGACAACTAGTCAACATTCAGCTGAGTATGATGTCAAGGAGTCTGAGCAAAACTGGAATCCGTGGGTATCAGGTGCAAACTTTCTACTGGTTGGAGTCATACCTGACACATAGGAAGTTGGTAGTGGTAGTGGAACTCAGTCATCTCAGCTACAGGACATCTGCAGGAGTTCTTTAGGGTAGTGTTCAAGGCCCAAACATCTTCAGCTGCTTCATCAATCTATCATAAGCTTACACGTGCAGATGTTTGTCAATGGCTGCACAAAATTCAACATTATTGCAACTCCTCAAAAACAGAAGCAGAGTCACCTAGACTCAAAATGTTAGCTTGCTTTCACTCTTGGATGACCCAATGTGATCTCCAGCATTTTTTGTTTTCAACACCGAAGCACAAATACCAGACAATAACCACCTCCAAAAGGAGACAATCTAACCATCTCCCCTTGGCTTTCAATAGATTTACCATCACTGAATCCCCATTGTCAACATCCAGGGGTTACCATTTTCCAGAACCTCAACTGGCCCGACCATATAGATACAATGGCTACAAGAGTAGATCAGAGACAAGGAATATTGTGGTGAGTACCTCCTGATTCCCCAAAGCACATCCACCACCTACAAGGCACAAGTCAGGAGTGTGATGGAATATGCCCACTTGCCTCAGCGAATGCAACTCCAACAACCCGGGGGTGGCATGGTGACTCAGTGGTTAGCACTGTTGCTTCACAGCACTAGGTACCTGGGTGCAATTCCCACCTTTGGCGACTGTCTGTGTGGAATTTGCACATTTTCCCCGTGTCTGCGTGGGTTTCCTCTGGGTGTTCCGGTTTCCTCCCATAATCCAAAGATGTGCATGTTAGGTAAATTGGCCATGCTAAATTGCCCATAGTGTTCAGGAATGTGGGTTAGGTGTATTAGTCCAGGTAGATGTACGGGAATGTGTCTAGGTGAGTGGGTTACTCTCCTGAGGATTGGTGTGGACTGGTTGGGCCAAAGGGCCTGTTTTCACACAGTAGGGGTTCTATATCTTCTATATCTATAACACTCAATAAGCTGGACTCTATCCAGGACAAAGCAACTCTCTTGACTGACTCCATATCCACAAAATCCACTCTCTCCACCACCAATGCTAAGTAGCAGCCATCTACATGCTAGCTGTGTACTATATACAAGATGCACTCCAGAAATTGCCGAAGTCAGCAACTTTGAAACTCATGGCCACTTCCATACAAATAGACAAGGGCAGCAATACATGGAAACAACACCTAAAAGTTCCCCTCCAAGTCATTCGCCATCCTGACTTCAAAATATATTGCTGTTACTTCACTGCATGGGGTCAATTCCCTCCCTGAGGGTATTGTGGGTCTTCATAGAGTACATGGACAGAAGCAGTTTAAAAAGGAAACTCATCATCGTCTTCTCAATGGTAACTAAGAGCAGGCAATAAATGCTGACCAGCCAGTGACACCCACATCCCATGAATGAATAAAGATTCTGCTCTATGTCTGTGCACAAATACTGTAATGGCATTTACCAGCAGACCAAAATGCTTTCTAACAAGTATACACCAGGACTTCATTATATTTAAGTGTAAACCTCATCAAGATATTTTTTCTTCTTGATGCTGATAGACTTCTCTGTATTTCCAACATTTTCTGTTATACATTCTACATCACATCGACCTGCAGATCATTCGTATTAGTTGCATGCCAACTGATAGCTTTATGTGTTGAGACTAATCAATGGCACCTGCTGGTCGTTCTGAGCAGTTTTCGGTTCAGTGCACTGGTTGGACCAGTTACAGCAGAGTGAATAAAATTAGTTGAGACGCATAGCATGATCACAGGGTTAAAAGGTGTCTGTATAGAAGATATCAAAGAAACTGTAGAACGCTAGAATAAGAAATAAGATATACAATCGCCCTGATTAAGAGTCATTGTACTTTTACACAAGGGATAATCACTTACATTAAGAATTAACTAGTGAATGGCTTTTAAAATTTCGGAACCTGTTGGCAATGATGCATCTGCCATGAAACCTCAATTTCTGATTCACAGGTTCATAGTACTGATATTGGAGTTCCTTAATGCATTTAGGCCAGGTCTTTGGATATTCAGCTGCACTGCTCCCAACAGGGCTTCCTTGGAACCACACATACAAGGACCAATACATGAATTATAGAATTGAATCTTACATGTTTTTGGCTAAGTGCACATTGCTGCAAGATTTTCTTAAGAGTTTTTCACTGAAATGCCGAGCGAGATTTCTTGCTGCGTTAACTACCTACCTCACCCCTATGATGACCAACTTGTCCAATTCTAGCCCCATATTATTATGCATTATTCCCAGAACTAATTGGATATCCTATATTTAATGGCATTCCTGGTGCTGGCATCATCTATAAAATCACACTGTGCATCCAGACAAGCACTATCAGTTTGGAGATACCCTGCATGGTTATTGACATTTATCCTGGAAATAGCAGACAAGGGGAAAGTGGCATCCTGCTTTATGGACAAGAACCCTGATGGTCCTGCTGGGCAGGGTGGTGCTCAGACAGAACATCCTCTTGCTTCAGGATCAGCAAGTAAGGCAATGACAGTAGATCATGTCAGCCTGATGTGAAGTTGCCATTTGGATCAGTTCTGTCTCAGCTGTCTGGAGGAATGCACAGCAATAGTCCATCAGGGTAATCATCATTATCTTCTCTCCACTACCTCAGATGCACTCTGCCTCTGTGCTCATGTCCCAACAGGATTCACACTCGACTATTCTCTCTATTGCATGCAATACCTCCCCAAATGGTCTCACCCACTCCAAAGCCCAACACCACTAACCCTGCAGGCTCTCTGTGCTAGGAAGAAGTGAGGATTGCAGAGGTTGGAGAGTCAGAGTCGAAAAGGGTTGCGCTGGAAAAGCACAGCAGGTCAGGCAGCATCTGAGGAGCAGGAGAGTCGCACATTTTGGGCATAAGCCCTTCATCAGGAGAGGACTTATACCTGAAATGTCGACTCTCCTGCCCTCAGATGCTGCCTGACCTGCTGTGCTTTTCCAGCGCCACCCTTTTCGACTCTGACTCTCCATGATGCCTTCTTACACACTCAGGACAATTTGCTTACTTGCCCGCAACAGAAGTAATAGTTATGCCACGCACTTTAATCTCCGGGTTACATGTCTCTTTCTCATTCCAGGAGGAAAACATTTCACAATAGATCAGAAAGAGTCAAGATGGGTAGTTGGCTGCTCAACATTCAGTTCTTCATCCATTATGTGGACAGCATCCTGACTCTGACCACAACGTGTGGCTGAATTGCAGCTGGACTGATACTGGAGGGTGCCCCCATTTTACTAGTTTGGCCCTCCTCAACAAAGGCTATCTACCTTCACATGACTGAGGACTGCTGACAACTATGACAAGCTTCCTAGCTGTGTGACTACACTTAACAGCAAAGCAAGACAGAGGTAATGTGAGCCTGGTGTCTCTGACAGAGGGGGCAAACCACAAAGAGGCAAGACAAAGTAGGGATGCTGTGAGCATCCAGGTGGGCTCAGTGAGCACTATGACAGCAAATGAATAGGCCAGAGATGCATTCTGTCCAGTCCATGAGGTGGGTATGTCCCCGAGCACACAGTGCCCTTGCAGCAGCATTCCAACGAGGGTTGCTGGTACAGCCCAAGTGCAGCAATAAATTGTAGAAGCATCCTGTAAGTGAATTAGAGACGTGTTATGATGGTTCTTAGAGACTAGCACAAGTCAGATGCCAATGTCCGGGGCCATGGGGTGAGATTATAGCTGATGCCTCTTCGGAGGGCCAGTGTTGATTTGTTGGACCAAATGGCCTGTTTCCACACTGTAGGAATTCTAAAAAATATCTTTACCGTTTGTTTATGGGAGGTTGGGAATTCAGGGTCTTTGGCTTTGGAAACCACAGTTCCACCCTTTCCTATGGTAGTGCCAATTTTGAATGGGGGTTCTGCAAATTCAAGACTGAGTGGGAACTCCAGTAGAACCCGGCACTGAATTTATCTAAGTCCTGTGTTACAATGCAGTCCTTACAATTATAATCATTTGTGAGTTTTTGTGAGGGGATCTGTGACTTTCAAACAAACTTATTTCACTTTGTTGTTTTTGTAATGCTCTTTCACAGAGCAATGGTACAAACTCTCAGGGAAATCACTTTAGTGTTGTGATATCTCGGTTGTTCAATAAAATTACAATGTAATTAGATCAGATAATTGATCCCTTGGATGAATACCAAAAACCAAAATGGAAAGGATTAATCAGGGACAGAGCAATGAACCAATCTGATTTTCCAGAGACCTGTTAGTGCAGTATTGCCATGTTGTTCTGTGTATATTCTGTGCATATTATATCTATATCAAAATTCAATATTTTGTTTGAAAAAATTGGTAAAGTTTTAAAATTAATATTTTGAAATTTCGAATCAACGTCTGGAATGCTTTAACAAATCCCTTTTGCGAAAAAGGTTGAGTGTATGAAATGGATCAGGGAACTTAAAATGGCCCATAATGTCAAATCATTGTCAGACAGAGTCAATCTGTGGATGAAATGTATAGACGTTTATTGAATTAAACTAGTGCATCAAATTGGCAAAAGGAGGACATGTATTCAGTTAAGCCTGAGTAAGGCTGAGAAAGAAAATATATAACAGCGATAAGTACAGATATAAATAAAAAGCCAGCACCTGCAACCTTGAGTCAGATTTTCTCCCCAGAGCTGAGGTGCTGAATATTCCCAGAATATTCTAAATGGAGAGGTTCTA
Source organism: Chiloscyllium punctatum (assembly GCF_047496795.1). Classification (NCBI taxonomy): domain Eukaryota; kingdom Metazoa; phylum Chordata; class Chondrichthyes; order Orectolobiformes; family Hemiscylliidae; genus Chiloscyllium; species Chiloscyllium punctatum. Next base: position 62,125,415 of record NC_092746.1, read on the forward strand.
CATAATGATAGGGAGCTTGATAGAGAGAAGGCAGATTCCTTGGTTACCGAGTTGCCAGGACAGTGTTAATCACTGGATTCTGTTGGTAGGTTCATGAATGCAATTCAATGTTCACTTATTTAAGGAAAGATATTATTTCTTGGAGGCAGGTCAGAGAAGGTTCACTGAAATAATCTCTGGTATACAGGAATTAGGCAAAACAGGTTGGGACTCTATTCACTGGAGTTTAGAAGAATGAGAGGTTGAAACACATAGGATTTATTGAAATCTTGGATTCACTGAAACATATCAGATTCTAAAGGGTTAACAGAATAAATGCCAAGAGGACATTTCCCCTCATGGGAGAGTCCAGGACCAGACAGTATAATCTCAGAATTAAGGAGCACCGATTTAAGACTGAGATGAGGAGAAATTTCTTCTCTTAGAGGGTTAAAGTCTTTGAAACTTCTTGCCACAGAATCCTGGTGTATATTTAAGGCTGAAATAGAAAGATTCTTAATCAGTAGGGGAATCAATGGTTAGAGGGAAAACTCAGGAAAGTGGACGTGAAGAATGTCAAATCAGCCATGTTCCTATTGAATGGCAGAGCTGGTTCAAAGGGCTGAATAGTCTACTCCTCTTCCTATTTCTTATTATTTTATGTTCTTATAGTCCTCTTGTTCCGATGATCATACCGCTGTTTTGTGATAAGGTTTGCATTGTTTTTACATCACCTCTAATTTGGTGGAGGTATTTTTATCACACACTTGTGAAAGAAAATGATAACCTTATGCAACTTTACACTTTTCAATCCACTGATTCATCACCAGTTAATGATTTTACAAAGGAAACTAAGACTTTTGTCTAATTATTATGATGTAATCTGAATGGCAAGTTTGAGGAGAAAATTATGTCAATGAACTTGACTCCCATCTTTTGAATGTAGCCTGTTGTTCTTAGATCTATTCTAAATTTCCTATCAATTGAAACATTAAATCTTTGAATAAACACTTTTCTTGCAGTTTATCTGCAATGAAACAAAGGCAACTGATTTTCAATGGGTGAATGTGACATGGTTCATGTCTTAATCTATGAAGTGAAAAACTAAAATTCACTTTACTTTAACAGACTGTAACTTAAGTGAAGTAGATAATTAATTAATAAAAACTTGCAATTAAATCAATTCTATGACAAGAGATTATACTTTTGCATGTCGTTGCAGTTCATCACTTAGTCTTGTCCACATAGGGTGGCTGAAGTTCACGGTATAACTTTCAGATATTGAGGTAGTGAAATCCAGCCTTATCTAATTCATTTTGCAGGATTACTCACTAGTTTTGTGTCAAGGAGACTATCTATTCACCAGCTTCAGCAACAATGAAAGCTATTTGGTAGAATTGATGGCAACAAAAACAATACAGCACCTGAAAGCAATCTGTTGAAAATCTCAAAGAGGAGTCCTCCCCTCTAGATTGTCTGGATATATGCACTATCTCAAAAACTGGAAGGATCTGAATTTTGTGTAACTGGAAGTTAACAAGGATGCCTGGTCCCCTGTCATCCTTCACCATTGGGAATGTTCCTGCTGCTTTTCATTTTCTCCGTGTGTTTTAAAATCAAATACCCTGGAATGGAATATTTTGTTTTAACCTCAGCCACAATTCAAATTTCTGTAATGCCGATTAGATCAAACCCAATCACCTTTTATAATTTATTTGTGTCATTAATTTGTCAATCGTTTTATGACTACTTCTTTCACTGAGATAACACACCATTAATGTTGTCCCACTTTTCTGATTTTATCTCATTCAGTGTTGCGCTACTAAACTCTCTGCCCTTTCATGTCAAAGGCTGTTCATCTTTACCCAACTCGCTATACTGTTTTAATGCCTCAACTTTTCTCTTTAAATTTAGAAATTTTGCCTTACTTGATCTCTAACCCTTCCCATTTCAGTTGTGAATCCCAGTTATTTGGCACATCGTGTTTCTGATCCAAACATGCTTTAAGAGCAGCTGTCCCAAAGGAAAGGTTCCCTCTTACCCAATCACAATATCAGTGCTCGATGATTCCCACACCACTCCCTTTACATCTCAGTTCTTTCTGACACTCTGCCACATTGCACACGGCTCAAGTAGCAGTCTCAAAATTATTCATTTTGAGAAAAAAACAAAAACAACTGCAGATTCTGGTAATCAGAAACAAAATCAGAAATTGCTTAAAAAGCTCAGCAGGTCTGGGAACATCTCTGGAGAGAACAATCTGTCTATCTCAGCTTTGAATACATGTAACAACCCAGTCACTACAGTCCTCTGCATTAAAGAATTCCATTGATTTACCACCATTTGAAGGAAGAAATTCCTTCCCATCTCTCTCTTAAACTGGTGATCCCTCAGTCTGATATAACGCTTAGACTGAGATAGACAGATCTTAATCATTAAGGAAGTCAAGGCTTACAGGGCAAAGACAGGCAAATAGAATTCAAGATTATCAGATCAGCCATGATTTCATTGAATGACTGAGCAAATTCATTGGGTGAATGGCCTACTTCTGCTCCTAATTCTTATTGTCTTGTGGTTCAATCTGCATTTGTGCCATTAATTATTTATTCTGCTCTGACTACTGTGTATATTCAAGTAAAAAGGCATTAATTTTACCTGTTTACCATTTCTCCCCTCTGATGCTCTTTTCTGTTGCTTTTCTATGTTTGCATACTGCCCCTTTAACCCAATTTTGCTATCATTATCCAAATAGCTGCCCTGTAATTCTGCCACATCGTTCTGCTTTTAAGTCTACATTTCCCCTGTCCCATACCCACCCCTGGCTCCCTAACTATTTTAAAGCCCTTCCTTCAGCCCTGGTTATTCATTTTGTCAGTGCATTGGTCCCAGGTTTTTTATATGAGGCCACCAGAACAGCTCTCTTTTACCTCACTGTTGGTGTGAGTGCCCCACATGTTAAAATCCGTCCTACCCACACTAATCTATTAACTACGCATTTAGCTTGTTGACTATTTATTCTATTTCAGTTTGTCTGGGCTCAGTTAGTGATCTAGAGATTATTAACTCAATGGTTCTGCTTTTCAATTTACCTCTTAACTGTTCAAAATCTTTCAGCAAAGCCTTCTTTCGAATCCTAGCAATGTTATTGAAACTAACATGGATGATAATAACTAGATGCTTCCTCTCCCACTCCAAGTTCTTCTCCAACTCTGAGGAGCTGCCCTTAACCCAGGCACTAGGCAGGCAACATAGCCTTCTGGATTCTCACTCTTGGCTTCAGAGAACAATAGCTAAAATCCTAACTATACAATGCCCTAGCACAACAACATTGATATTTCTTCCTGCCACTTGAATGGCTCCCTGTATTAAGATGCCGTGATCAGTTCACATTCTCCCTGAAGTCCCCACTCTCACCCAGTCAGCTGACAAGGACCTTGTGACCTTGTCAGGGGCCAACGCTCCATAGCTGCAACCACTTAAGTCCTCAGGCCTTTGTCACCTGCAGTCAAACCTTTCTGTCCAGAGCAGCTTTGAATTACCTTGTCTGAAGGGTGTGACCAACCTCTGAAGCTAGGTATCCACATAATTTTCCACTTTCCTGATGCGGTGCAAATTCTGCAGCTCAGATTCCAGTTCCTCAACTCAGAGCCAAAGTTCCTCAAGTGACAAATACTAGCTACAGATGTGTTCACTCTGGATCACATTGGTGTCCAGCAGTTTTCATATCTTATGTCAGTAACACATCACCTACCTGTCATTACTGTCGTATTGGATTTAAGTTATAAATCGATTGCTCTAGATTTTTGAGTCTTTACATTTTACTGTGAAAATATTTCATGTCAATTTAAAAAAAAACACGAGCATCTTATACTTAAATAAGTTACTTTTTAAGAAAGGAAGTAAAACACTAGAGATTTGAACAAAAACTGAAAACCTTACTTCTGCTTTGACAGCCAGAAATATTCACCAATCCTTCTCACCAATCAGCTTCTTTCCCTGCACTCACATCATGCTGTGTTTTGTGATGAATGTTGTGGCTGGTCTCATCACCTCAAGACATCTCCCACACATACCTTCCAACCTCATAGTCCAGGAACCCCGCACTGCCCGGATCTACCTCCTTCCCAAGATTCACAAGTCTGACCACCCTGGCCAACCCATTGTCTCAGCATGCTCCTGCCCCACTGAACTCATCTCCACCTACCTCGACACTGTCCTATCCCCCCTAGTCCAGGAACTCCCCACATATGTTCGAGACACCACCCACGCCCTCCACCTCCTCCAAGACTTCTGTTTCCCCGGCCCCCAATGCCTCATCTTCACCATGGATACCCAATCCCTCTACACCTCCAATTGCCATTACCAGGGCCTCCAAGCCCTCCATTTTTTCCTTTCCAGACGTCCCCAACAGTACCCTTCCACTGACACTCTCATTCATTTGGCCGAACTGGTCCTCACCCTTAACAATTTCTTCTTTGAATCCTCCCACTTCCTCCAGACCAAAGGGGTAGCCATGGGCACACGTATGGGCCCCAGCTATGCCTGTCTCTTTGTTGGCTACGTAGAACAGTTGGTCTTCCATAACTACACCGGCACCACTCCCCACCTCTTCCTCCGCTACATTGATGACTGCATTGGCGCCACCTCGTGCTCCCGCGAGGAGGTTGAGCAATTCATCAACTTCACCAACACATTCCACCCTGACCTTAAATTTACCTGGACCATATCTGACACCTCCCTCCCCTTCCTGGGCCTCTCCATCTCCATTAATGATGACCGACTTGACACTGACATTTTTTACAAACCCACCAACTCCCACAGCTACCTGGATTACACCTCTTCCCACCCTATCTCTTGCAAAAATGCCATCCCGTATTCCCAATTCCTCTGCCTCCGCCGTATCTGCTCCCAGGAGGACCAGTTCCACCACAGAACACACCAGATGGCCTCCTTCTTAGAGACCTCAACTTCCCTTCCCATGTGGTTAAAGATGCCCTCCAACGCATCTTGTCCACATCCCGCACCTCTGCCCTCAGACCCCACCCCTCCAACCGTAACAAGGACAGAACGCCCCTGGTACTCACCTTCCACCCTACCAACCTTCACATAAACCAAATCTTCCACCGACATTTCCGCCACCTCCAAAAAGGCCCCACCACCAGGGATATATTTCCCTCCCCACCCCTTTCCGCCTTCCACAAAGACCCATTCCTTCTGTGACTACCTGATCAGGTCCACGCCCCCCTACAACCCACTCTCCCATCCTGGCACCTTCCCCTGCCACTGCAGGAACTATAAAACCTGCACCCACACCTCCTCCCTCACCTCTATCCAAGGCCCTAAAGGAGCCTTGCACATCCATCAAAGTTTTACCTGCACATCCACTAATATCATTTATTGTATCTGTTGTTCCTGATGCGGTCTCCTTTACATTGGGGAGACTGGGCGCCTCCTAGCAGAGCGCTTTAGGGAATATCTCCGGGACACCCGCACCAATCAACCACACCGCCCATGGCCCAACATTTCAACTCCCCCTCCCACTCTGCCGAGGACACGGAGGTCCTGGGCCTCCTTCACTGCCGCTCCCCCACCCCCCAGACGCCTGGAGGAAGAATGCCTCATCTTCTGCCTCGGAACACTTCAACCCCAGGGCATCAATGTGGACTTCAACAGTTACCTCATTTCCCCTTCCCCCTCCTCACCCTAGTTCCAAACTTCCAGCTCAGCACTGTCCCCATGACTTGTTCGGACTTGTCCTACCTGCCTATCTCCTTTTCCACCTATCCACTCCACCCTCTCCTCCCTGACCTATCAGCTTCATCCCCTCCTCCACTCACCTATTGTACTCTATGCTACTTCTCCCCACCCCCACCCTCCTCTAGCTTATCTCTCCATGCTTCAGGCTCTCTGATGAAGGGCTTTTGCCCGAAACATCAATTTCGCTGCTCCTTGGATGCTGCCTGAACTGCTGTGCTCTTCCAGCACCACTAATCCAGAATCTGGTTTCCAGCATCTGCAATCATTGTTTTTATCTCACTGTAGGTCAGTCTCTTTTATCTTTTCCCACTCGTCTCTCACTCTGGAGAATATAGTTTTTGTTGTAAATCTTAGTTAAAGCACCTCTGTTGCCTTTTGCACCAAATTCCCACTTTGAACCAAATTTCCAATTCATTCCTTCCTCATTTTATTCTGCTAAAGTCTTCTGCACATTGACCATGCACCTTGCTGACTGTGCTGAGCAAGAACATTATCTTTCTTATATGCACCTGCACAGATTCATTTCAAGTCAGACTATAATTTAACAACTCTTGAGTTGAAGTTCTTTGAGTTGCAAATATTTACTGCCGGCATAGTTGCTTCAGATTTCACTGGTCTCCAGTAATTTCCAAAAGCTACCGACATACCCTGTCATTCATAGCTAACTCTGCTTTCTAAATTTAGTTAAGGTTAATTGAGGTTGTGAAGCACAATATTTTTAATTTTATGAATGATAATATGCTAGAGCAATCCTAATTGTTTAATGTGGATAAATGCGAGGTTATTCACTTTGGAATCAAAAATAGGAAAGCAGCTTATTATTTGAATAGCTGTAAATTGAGAGGGGGGATGTTCAACAGGATCCGGGTGTCCTTTTGTGCCTGTCACTGAAGGTAAACTTGCAGCTGCAGCAGGCAGTAAAGAAGGCAATCTGCATGTTAGCCTTCATATGAAAAGGACTCGAGAACAGCAACAAGGAACTCTTACTGCAATTATATCGGGCATTGTGAAGCCACAACTGGAATATTGTGCACCATTTTGGTCTCATTATCTGAGGAAGGATGTTCTTGCTTTAGAGGGAGTGCAACAAAGGTTTACAAAATTAATTCCTGGGATGGCAGGGCTAACATAGGAGGGAGGATATGAGGAGTCTTATGGGAATCAAACATTATAGGGAGAAGGCAGGAGAATAGGGTTGAGAAACACATCAAGCATGATTGAATGATGGAACAGATTCAATAGGTTGAATGGCCTAATTCAGATCTTACATCTTACGGTCTTACAGAGATTGAGTTAGTTAGGATTGTATTCATTGGTGTTTCGAAGAATGAGAGAGAATCTCATAGAAACCTAAAATATTAAAAATAATCTCTAAGATAGTGGTGGACTAGCAGCACTGCGTGCGAGCTCCTGGTCCAGGGCACATCTGCTTTCTTTCTTTCATTTCTTTTCATTCTTGCTCTTTTTCTTCCTCTTCCTGTTTGTCTTTGTTGCTTTTTTCTCTTTGAAGGCCTTTTTTAGTGTTGTCGGTGGGGCAAGAGCAGACCCAGCCTCCTGAGCGTGTGAAGTGATGGCTGCATCAAGAGAGAGAGATCCTACCCCATGGCACAGAGAAGAGAGAAAGTCCTTCAGGGTGAAGAGAAGACAGATCGAGTGGTGTGGAGGGGAGAGAAATCCTTGTAGTGTGGAAGGGAGAGCAGTCCCTGCAGTGTGGAGGGGAGAGTGGGCTCTGTAGTGTGGAGGGAAGAGTGGGCTCTGTAGTGTGGAGGGAAGAGTGGTCCCTGTAGTGGGGAGGGGAGAGTGGTCCCTGTAGTGTGGAGAGGAGAACAGTCCCTGTGGTGGGGAGGGGAGAGTTGGCCTGTAGTGTGGAGGTGAAAGCGAGAGCAGTCCCTGCAGTGTGGAGGGGAGAGGGGGCCATGTATTGTAGAGGGGAGAGTGGGACCTGTGGTGTGGAGGGGGGGGGGAGTGATCCCTGTAATATTGTGGGGGAGTGGTCCCTGTAGTGCGGAGGGGGGAGCGATCCCCGTAGTATTGGGGGGGGGGGGAGTGCTCCATGTATTGCGGAGGGGGGAGCGATCCCTGTAGTATGGGGGGGGAGTGGTCCCTGTAGTGTGGAGGGGAGAGTGGTCCCTGTAGTGTGGAGGGGAGAGGGGGCCCTGTAGAGGGGAGGGGAGAGTGGTCCAATTGGTTTGGAGAGGAGAACAGTCCTTGTAGTGGCGAGGGGAGAGTGGGCCCTGTAGTGGGCAGGGGAGAGTGCTCCCTGTAATGTGGAGGGGAGAGCAGGCCCTATAATGTGCAGGAGAGAGTGGGCTCTGTAGTGTGGAGGGGAGAGTGGTGCCTGTAGTTTGCAGAGGAGAACAGTTCCTGTAGTGTGGAGGGGAGAGTGGTCTCTGTAGTGTGGAGGGGGGAGCAATCCCAGTAGTATGGAGGGGGGAGTAGTCCCTGTAGTGTGGAGTGGAGAGTGGGCCCTGTCCTGAGGAGGGGAGAGTGGCGCCTTTTGTTTAGACAGGAGAACAGTTCCTGTAGTGGGGATAGGAGAGGGGTCCCTGTAGTGTGGAGGGGAGAGTGGGCCCTGAAGTTTGGAGGGGAGAGTGATTCCTATAGTGTAGAGGGGGGAGCGATCCCTGTAGTATGGAGGGAGGAGTGGTCCCTGTAGTGTGGAGGGGAGAGTGGTCTCTGTAGTGTGGAGGGGAGAGTGGTCTCTGTAGTGTGGAGGGGCGAGTGAGCCCTGTACTGAGGAGGGGAGAGTGGGCCCTATAGTGTGGAGGGGAGAGTGGGCCCTGTAGTGTGGAGGGGAGAGTGGGCCCTGTAGTGTGGAGGGGAGAGTAGTCTCTGTAGTGTGGAGGGGGGAGCGATCCCTGTAGTATGGAGGGGGGAGTGGTCCCTGTAGTGTGGAGTGGAGAGTGGGCCCTGTACTGAGGAGGGGAGAGTGGGCCCTGTAGTGTGGAGGGGAGAGTGGGCCTGTACTGAGGAGGGGAGAGTGGGCCCTATAGTGTGGAGGGGAGATTGGGCCCTTTGTTGTTTAGAGGAGAACAGTCCTGGTAGTGTGGAGGGGAGAGTGGGCCATGTAGTGTGGAGGGGAGAGTGGGCTCTGTATTGTGGAGGGGAGAGTGCGCTCTGTAATGTGGAGGGGAGAAGGGTCCCTGTAGTGTGGAGGGGAGAGAGGTGCCTGTAGTTTGGATAGGAGAACAGTTCCTGTAGTGTGGAGGCGAGAGGGGGCTCTGTAGTGTGGAGGGGAGAGAGGTGCCTGTAGTTTGGAGAGGAGAACTGTTCCTGTAGTGTGGAGGGGAGAGGGGGCCCTTTGTAGTGTAGAGGGGAGAGTGGGCCCTGTAGTGTGGAGGGTAGAGTGGGCTCTGTAATGTGGAGAGGAGAATGGTGCCTGTAGTTTGGAATGGTGAACAGTTCCTATTGTGTGGAGGGGAGAGGGGGCCCTGTAGTGTGGAGGGGAGAGGGGGCCCTGGAGTGGGGAGGGGAGAGTGGGCCCTGTAGTGGAGAGGAGAGAGCAGGCCCAGTAATGTGGAGGAGAGGGTGGGCTCTGTAGTGTGGAGGGGAGAGTGGTGTCTGTAGTTGGGAGAGGAGAACAGTTCCTGTAGTGGGGAGGGGAGAGGGGGCCCTGTAGTGTAGAGGGGAGAGGGGGCCCTGGAGTGGGGAGGGGAGAGTGGGCTCTGTAGTATGGAGGGGAGAGTGGGCTCTGTAGTGTGGAGAGGAGAATGGTGCCTGTAGTTTGGAATGGTGAACAGTTCCTATTGTGGAGGGGAGAGGGGGCCCTGTAGTGTGGAGGGGAGAGTGGGCCCTGTAGTGGGGAGGGGAGAGTGGTGCCTGTAGTTGGGAGAGGAGAATAGTTCCTGTAGTGGGGAGGGGAGAGGGGGCCCTGTAGTGTAGAGGGGAGACGGGGCCCTGGAGTGTAGAGGGGAGAGTGGGCTCTGTAGTGTGGAGAGGAGAATGGTGCCTGTAATTTGGAATGGTGAACAGTTCCTATTGTGGAGGGGAGAGGGGGCCCTGTAGTGTGGAGGGGAGAGTGGGCCCTGTAGTGGGGAGGGGAGAGTGGTGCCTGTAGTTGGGAGAGGAGAATAGTTCCTGTAGTGGGGAGGGGAGAGGGGGCCCTGTAGTGTGGAGGGGAGAGTGGGCCCTGTAGTGGGGAGGGGAGAGTGGTGCCTGTAGTTGGGAGAGGAGAATAGTTCCTGTAGTGGGGAGGGGAGAGGGGGCCCTGTAGTGTGGAGGGGAGAGTGGGCCCTGTAGTATGGAGGGGAGAGTGGTCTCTGTAGTGTGGAGGGGACAAGCGATCCCTGTCGTATTGTTGGGGGGGTGGCGGGGGACTGGTCCCTGTAGTGTGGAGGGAAGACCGGACTCTGCAGTGGGGAGAGGAGAGCGGGCCCAGATTTTCAAGATGGTGGCATCAGCACAGTAGCTCGTTCACTGCAGTCCATCTACATTTTTTTTCCCTCTGTCTTTCCTTTACATCGTTTTTTCTTTCTCTTCAGCTTCCTGATGTTGCGGGGAGGCCATCACGGTCTGAGTGACAACGTGGGGACCTCTGGCTATGGTGGGCTTTGCATAAGTCCTGGTGTCATGTTTGGCACCCCGGCCAAAGAACTCATTTTAAGTTCATTGTGTACTCGTTTGCACCTCAAAGTGGCACTGGACAGAATGTATTTCACTTTATCTCCCTTGACATATGTGGCAATAGATCATTCATTCATAATTCTAATAATAGTGGTTAATTCCAGAATCAGGGGGGTCATATTTTAAGAATAAGGAGTAAATCTTTCAGGACTTGGATCAGGAGAAACTGCTTCACCCCGGGAATGGTGAGCCTGTGAAATTCACTGCTACAGGAGAAAGTGAGGACTGCAGATGCTGGAGATCAGAGCTTAAAAATGTGTTGCTGGAAAAGTGCAGCAGGCCAGGCAGCATCAAAGGAATGTTTCAGGCATAAGCCCTTCTTCAGGAAGGAGAAACGTCGATTCTCCTGTTCCTTTGATGCTGCCTGGCCTGCTGCACAAATTCACTGCTACAGGAAGTGTTGAGGCCAAAACATTATGTCTTTCATGAAGTAGGTAGAGATAGCTCATGTGGCTAAAGGGATTGAGGAATATAGAGTGAGCGTATGATCAGGGTAGTGAGCTCAATGTTCAGTGATGGAACAAGACTGAGGGGTCAAATGGCTTACTCCTATCTTTTATTTTTAAATCACGAGGGTCTACACATTTTGAGGTTTTTGTTATTTTTTGATTTGAATTACATTAATTCAACTTGAAACATCTTATCAGCGTAACCTATGTGTAATGCATATAACATACTGGACAGAATAGCGTCAACAGCATCCCACTGCCAATGGTAAAATTGGAAATAGATGTCACTTCAGTTCTCCTATTTGGCACCATTGTAAACAGAATGATAATTAAAATTTAAAGTATCAAGTAGGCATGTATGATTAAGTGATGGTGGGTGCTTGACAGTATTGAAACCCACTGTCTGATGACAATGCCACAGTTATTGGTGAAACAGCAAGCTCTGAATTATAGCCAAAATCTCCCCAGTTATTAAAGTAAATTTATAGAGAGGACAAAGTTGGCACAGACATTTTTGATTCAAATTTAAAGGACACTTGGAAATAATTCACATTATCTTGGTTTTACTTTATTCAGGTGTATTATCACTTTTTTGTTTATTCAGAAAGCTAATGTAGTGACACTCATCAATTGTTACAGGGAAATTAAGGACATTGGTCTAGATTTTCTGATGACGAGATAATTGTTTCTGAAGTGTAGACAAGGGTAGTGCCTGGGGATTCTGTTGAATCCCCCTCATAGCCCAGTCGATGAGAATTGTCTGGAAAATTGGAAATTCTACTGGGCAATTCTTCTATACTTGAAACCTTTGAAAATATCCATTTAAATGTTAGAATTCAGATGGTACCCTTACTGTAAAGTAAATCATTACATGGGAAAAGTTAGATTACTAAATATCTAGTCTAACTCCTAAGTAACTATTCAACTGACCCCCAACTTACCTCTCTCACCTTCAACTAACACCTTCCCCAGACCATATGCATTCTGCAGATGCCGATCCAAAAATCCCTCTTAGCCTGTACCTGACACCCTCTACTTCTGTTGAGCCGGGGGAGTGACAACTCCTGACACCAAATATGACACATGCCAAGATCACTCACGACAAGTACAAGTGTGTTATATGTGAATTCAAATCTCCCTAACGATTCTGTCAGTCAACATCTTGAGATAGATCCACATTTGGTCAATACTGACACTGCCCTTTAGGCCATTCATAGAGTACTGTCCTTACAAAACACCTACCACATCCAGGACACTAGGCATATGAACATAGGAGGACAATAGACCATTCAGCCATTCTCTGCCATTCAATGAAATCACGGCTCATCTCCTTATGTTGCCAATTTCACATTCTGACCTCCTCCCAACCTCTGATTCCCCTGCTGCATCTAAATCTGTTGACATCTGCCTCAAAAATACTCAATGGCCCTTCCTCCACCACGTTCTATGGCAGTGAATTCCAGAATGACATAACCTGCTGAGAGAAAAAAAAATCCTTATCTGAGTGTGCCATAGTTATGTGCACAACTCCTTCCTCAACGGCATCAGAAGTTAAATGTCCCTGAATATCCTACTTCAGCTTCTCCAGTTAAAAGGAAAGAAAATTGGCCCCAGGATACTCCAAACATTGTACAGTCAATTAAGTGTTTTTGGAGTGTTGTTATTAATATGATGGAGGGAACGTAGCAACTAACTTGCACATGGTAAGATTCCACAAATATCAGCCAGCACATATGGTAGAATATATCAGCTCTTCCTTGAAATAATGCGCAATTCACTGAAGCCTGCAATTGGTGTTAGGGTTTGGTTGAAGGATAAATATTGTCCTGGGAGAACTCTACATTTTGTTATGAGTAAATCCCCACAAGTTACCTTTAGTTCAGCTACTTATTAAAACATTTCACAATCAAGGACTGACACAATGATTCAAACTTTATTGCTTACAGCAATCAAAATCAGGTGCCTCAAGTAAGCAAGTTAAGCCTCGTAACTCAATTTGTCTATTACCTGATTAATGATGGAATTTGGCTACAATTCCAACCAACATTGTTGGCCTCTAGAAGTGCCCAAGATTTGATCCTTGTGTGGTGTTGTTTTTGAAGGTTCTACTGCTGAATTATTCAGGTTTTGAGTTCTTATACAGATTTTCATCCTTCGGGTCCATGACATGATATTATTGATGATTGTTTAATCCCCAGCATAGATTACATTTCTGGAGAACTCTAGTCTGAAGCTTGCCTTCTTATCAGAATTAGCTCCCCTGGTCCATGTTACATTTAAGGTTAGCTATCTGATTGAAACAGCTTGTCCTGCAATTAACCCCTTTACTTCAGGACATTCCTTCTGCATTTGTCATGAGGCAGCAGATTATCAAGCAGTGTTACTTCCTGCCTCCCAGGTTGTTTCTGTTGCTTTGAATCCTTTTTCCCAGGAATGGTTAATAAGCACGCTTTATTTACATTATAACAGTTTCTCCTTCTCCTTTACATCTTGGGAAATAATTTATTCCAGAAAGAGTTATTGCTGATTCTTTCAATCCATGAAATTATTAAAGTTCTAAATTTTACATTGTCACAATTTCTTCTTTGGTTAGTATGTGAGATGCTTTGCATTTACCTGAGAGGAATGATGGTGCCACAGTTCTATATCTCATTGAAATGATGAAACCACAAAATATTTCTGGATGTATTGTGTGGGAAAACATGAGGTTATGCACTTTGGCAAGAACAATAGTGAGAATAGAGAAGCTGAACATTCGTAAAAAGAGAAAGACTGCAACAAGATTCAGCACAAACGGATTACAAAATCCTTCAGCATAAATATTAAGAAATAGCTTGTATAAAAAATTCAACGAAATGGGGAAGGCAAGTGAAATATTGGCTTTTATTTAACAGGGAATGGAGTATATAAAAATGGAAGTCTTGCTAAAACCAGATAAAACATGAGTCAGGTCACAGTTGGGATACTGTGAATAGTTTTGGAAGCCTTATCTAAGAAAAGATCATTGGAGGCAGTCCAGAGAAAGTTAACTACGCTGATTCCCTGCATGGAAGGACTGGTTTATGGTGAGAGATTGAAGAGGCTATGTTCATACTCATTGGAATTTAGAAGAATGAGAGGCAATCTTATTGAAATATTGTTATCTCTTTAGGAACTTGACAAGATAGATGCGGAAAAGCTGTTCATTCATCTCAGAATGAGGTGTCATCCATTTAAGACAGAGATAAGGAGGAATTTCTCATCTCAGGGGGTTGTGATTCTGTGGAATTCTTTACTGAAGAAGATTGTAAAGGTTGGGTACTTAAGCATATTCAAGGCTGAGATAAATTTGTGATCACAATAGAATCAAGCATTATGGGGAAAAGGCAGAAAAGTGAATTTGAGCATTCTTGGATCAACCACAAACTCCTTGAATAGTAGAGCAAACTGCATGGGACAAATAGCCTACTTCTACTCCTATGTCTTTTGAACTTAACTTTTTCTCACTTAATCTATTGTACAGTAGGCCAAATGAATACATACTTTTTACTAAAGACAGATCTCAGGAGAATCATTGCCACCTTTAATTCCCACTACACTTTTGAGGACAAGGCATGGACAAGTGACAATTGACACTACTATTGCCATGGGAGATGGTGGGATTTTGTGGCACCTTTCCAGCAACAGGTTATGGACTGAGTGACTACATTGTCATTTTAACATCCCAAAAAGCTGCCTAAATGCAAAACTGACAAAAGACATTTCAGGCCCATAACCTTTTTGTTTTCATCAGTCAATTACCTGTCATGATCCTAACATCAGGTGAGAAGCAGGGTGTAAATGATTGGAAAGAGGTACATATAGGCATGGAGGTGAAGCATGGTATGAGAAAGAAAAGATTGACTGTGTATACTTTTGTGCCGACTATAATGAAGAAGAACGTTCAGTAGTAAAGGTCAATGCTCAAGTGTAATGACTTTGAGTTTTGATAAAGGATCCTCAGTCTTGAAAAGCTGATTTGTTTACTCTGTCCACTAATGCTGCTTGACCTTCTGAGCCCTTTCATTGTTCTCTATCTCGTTTGGATTTTCAGTGCCTGCAATGTTTTTTTCAGGCATTCATCAAGTTCTTCTTTCAATTATTTAATTAACCAATCATCAGTTTATTTTACTTGGGAAGGCATGAAATCTGATCCTTCCAGCCTTAACTGCATCCCAAAATTACAAACAAAAACCCCTGCATTTTAGATGGAAAGATATTACATGCAAATTTGACTTTTTCAATAAAGTAGCATAATACTAAAAGCACAGTCAATTTCTTATCTATGTGTACTGAAGTCTCAAATTCCCTTTACAATTTATTCAGTACAATGAGTTACTTTCTAATTATATCTGAAAAGAAACCAACTTAGAGTTGGGATAATAAGGATAAGGGACTTAATTAACATCAGCAGAGAAAAAAAAGGGAGAAACTTCTGGAAGTTGAAGCTCACAAAACACCAGGACTTAACCTACAAGCTTCTAGCTGCTGAGACAATAGATGTACTTGCCATAATGTTCGAAAGTTTCCTGTATTGTATAACAGTCCCTGCAGATTCAGTATTAATAAACGTATCATTGGTATTCAATAAAAGAGGGAGAGAGAAAATGGGGAACTGTAGTTTACTTAGTCAGAAATCATTTGTTGTGAAAATGCTGGAATCTATTATTCAGACATTCTTAATAATGCACTTAAGGAATCACTGTATGATCAAATAAAATTCACATGTTATTTTGAAAGATAAATCATGTTTGACACTTAAGGAATTTTTTGACGATGTAATTGAAGGGTAGATAAAAGGAAGCCAGTAGTTGTGGCTTACGTGGATTTCCAAAAGATATTTTATAAGGTGCGAAGCAACGCAAGCTAAGATTTCACACAGTTCAGGATGATATATTAAATGGATAGAAGATTAATTAGTAAACAGAAAGCAGACAGTAAAGATAAATGTTATATTTTTAAGTTGATATGCTTTGATTTGTAGAAAGCTACAAGGATCACAGCTGCACTCAGCTATTTGCAATGTATTATAATAGTTTGTAAAGTAATGCATTTAATTTTGCTGATGGGAATATAAGCTGAGAAGAGGACACACAAACAGATACAGACAGGTTAAATAAATGGTGGAATACAGAATGGTGTTGGAATAATACATGGAGAAATCTGAAGTAATGTACTTTGGTAGTAAAAACAGAAAGACAATTTTTTTTCAAGCATGGTGCTTCTAAATGTTGGTGTTCAGAGAAATCCAAAGTATGGAGACATTGTCTTGGGATGAGAGGTGAATAATTTAGGATTGATTCTTAATCTCAGGAACTTTTTGCCTCATAGGCTCTGGAAGCTCTATCATGGAGTGTACTTAAAGCTGAAATTGACAGTTTTATTTTGTTTTGTTTAAGAGAATAAAAAAAATGCAAATAGGCACAAGAGTAAAGTTCCGGCATAAGATCAGCGATGACCACTCTGAATGGTGAAAAAGGTTCAAAAGACCATTTAACCTGCTCCTGATCCTATTTTCATGGCTCATGTTACATTAACACTGTTCTACTCTAGATAAGATCAGTAATATTCTTTCTGATGAAAAGTACATCTTAACAGATTTTCAAGTAATTGACTCTGTTGAGAAATGATTGCCCAAGTAAACCCTTAGTTTTTCACTACGTAAATAACAGATAGTTTTTGAAAATAATTATGCAAGCATCTGTCAAAGTTGAGTGAACATAATTTGCTGGAGAGTGTACACTCCCTGTATTAGAACAACTTTTTTTTCTGGGTTTGCCTGAAGACTTTGTAATACTGCTAGAGAATCATGGACTGAATATAGAATAGATGAAAAGGGTAAAGGAGCGTAACTGAGCATCCTTCACATTTATTACAATGCTCAGCTGTGCACAGTAGCACATGGACTTATACTCTTGACTTGCTAATTCAGCCAGCCATTCAAATAAATCAGGCAGAAAAAAAAATCAAATGACAAGTAATATTTCCACACTGTTATTTACATATCAATAAGTACAATCAGACCTATTTTTAAACTGGTTACCAATTTTTATTCCAAACCTTTAATGTTAGTTACTTTATATTCTTAATTAGGCATGATATAGGTTGAGCACCAGTAATGTGAAGATTTCTTCTGACAATTTTATTATATAAAACTACCATCATAATTCTAGGTTTCATATCTTCTATTCAAACATACAATTGCTTCCAAAGTAATATTTTAAATTTCAACAATATCTATTATTTTTCCTGTTTTTGCTATTTATTTTCATTACTGCCTCACAATGTTGAAGCATCATCACATTCATAGCTTGACTGGGAAGCAGGCAGGTCAGATCATCTGTTCATTATAAAACTTGCCTGCTTTCCACATTTCCATTGAGTTAACATTCAAATTATTGAAGTATAAATTACTCCCTATATTTGTTTCTCTCTTCCCATCTTTTCAACAGGTAGCGTCTTGTAAAAAAATAAGATTCTTACAGCAGAACCATAAAAAGTTTTCTGTTTTGGGAGACTCTTGCACTGAGTAGCCTGGCTTCCTACCTCAAACTGTCTCATTCTTGACAGCTTATGTGTACAGAATATTCATGTGTAATAATTGGTATATTGTTGATAAGACAGAAGGATTCAGTGCAGCATGAATTAAAAACACATTAACTTTGACAGTTAATGCGTCTTTGGAACACTTACATTTTAGTGCCTCAATGACTGCTTTGTAAGTGTTAAGAACGTTCAATAAGAATGGAAAAATGGCAAATTTGTCCATCCAGTATAAATCTCTTTCTCTCTTGAAGGAATAAAAAATACTGATATTCCTTTCTGTAAAAACAAGAAAGCACAAAAGAAACAAATGAAACAAAATAAAAATGACCAATGGTATGAAAGGAGTGGCAAAAATGTAGACTAGTTTATATTTCAAAACTGCTTGAAATGAACTGTCTCTATAATATCTGGGCAGGCACTGTGATAATGGATTCATTTATATTGTAGAACAAGCTTCTTTCCTATCAGAATAGTGATATGATTTAAGTGGAAAATTTTGAATGCTCCAGCTATAGACCATCAGAGATTCAGCTTCCTGGGCAATTGCTTAAGCTGTACTACAAAATGAGTTCCACAAGGTTCCCAAGCTCAATTCCTACCTACACTGGAATATCAACTGTTGATTGTCCAGTGGAAAGTCCAGGCCGATGTATCTTCTTTCAAAGCAAAATCCAGACAAATATTGGCATTTGTCAGTCACTTTTTCAGCGCTTCCCTCAAACCTTATAATTACATTTTATAAAATGAAAAGCCATTCAACAAACAAGAAATATCAGAATTGTGTTAAATGTATGTAGGTTGGCGATATAGAGTTTGCAGTGCATTAGAAAACTAACATCAGATGTGATTTAAAATGGGCCACTGTTTTGCTTTATGTTACCAGTGAAGAATCTCTGTACAGATCCAATTCTAAAGCTATTCTTTTTATCACTGTATTTTAACCACTTACGAATATGAATGACTCCAAGTGTGGCATTACTGATGCTTATAATTATTCAGGCCAGGTGAGCCTCTGTCATGATAGATCACACTAGTCTGTCTCACTCCATCCCCATACATCTACTGTAGCTTGTTTTCAACAACTTTGTGACGTTTATCATTCAACCTTACCCAGGTCAACTCCCGTTCACTTTTACCATTCAAGTTGTCTTCTGGAAATGCTTTCTAAGCACAATAAGAAACAAAAAAAATGCTTGTCTGATTTTACAGTTTCTTTCAATTTGAACATTTCAGAGCCTTATTCTAATTAATTCATTGCCAAATGTAAAAATGCAGAAAGCTCTCATTTCTCTCAAATACTTAAACATTTGACAAAGCTATTTCAATCCCAAACTTGATGTGACTTCATCACACCTTGCTAACTTATCTCTTCAAAGCTTTTCAGCTAATGGGAGTGAATTAATATAGTCCCGTTTGGGAGCAAACAAAGATGGGGATGGTGGACCTCAGGCAAGGTACTGGAGACAGAGCCATTAAGGCCATGCTGCCTGAAATTCCCATTTTCCAGCAACCTGGCATTGGAGGCAATCTTGCAGCAGTCCTGCTTCCCATTTGCTGCCTCTAAAATGCTAGTTCAGCCCATAGCAGCTTTCATCATGGATCTTTCCCCTCCACCTAGTCTTCTACATAAAAGCAATGTGACATGTAGTATAGCCTGTAAAGCTTCAATCTAAATCAATTCTGAAAATGTTTACTTCAACTTCTAGTTGAAGCACTGCTTCTGCAGATTCCACCAAAGTATTGCATTACATTTGAGGATACACCTCAACTCTACGCAGTGTGATTGATACTTCTAATTAACCTGCCAGATGTATTTGATCAAAATGAATCAGTCTTTTGTGTATTTTACCAGAAATGTTATATAGAATCAGGCAGTTTGTGAGTGATGGTGATAAACAGACTATAGAGTCTATACTGTAAACTCTGGCAAGCTGGATAAAAATAGAAAGGACTTTCTAATCGATATAATAATTTATTCTGGTTGATAAACTGCTTCGGTCTTGGAGTCAGTATGATGTATTAAGATTCATGAACACTTCTGAAATCATTTCAGGGCATAGGTTTAAATGGAGGTCAAGAACACTGTCACTCAATGTGGTTTTCACTGGAGCAGCCAATTAGAGAGTGGGAACACATCCTCTTTAGGAAAACAGTTGGGGTCTCTAATCTGGGGGCTCAGTCATTCAAACATGAGTTTGAATCCCATAGTGAAATTTGAATACAATAATGTCTGCAATTTTTTTTAAAAGCTGGTCTAATGGCAACCATTGTCAATTGTCATAAAGAGCCATCTGATTTATTAACAGCCTTTCGGAAAGGATATCTGCCATTTTTACCTTGTCTGTTCCTCTGTAACTCTAGACACACAGCAATGTGGATGATGCTTAACTCCACTCTGAAACGGCCGAGAGCAAAGTTTCTCAAAAATTGGGATGTGTCGGAGGTTGTCTAGGTGGGATGCACTGCTCCAAAAATAATTATTAAGATCACAAAAGAAAAGCTATTGCATTGAGAATTAAGATATTAACCACTTATATTTATATACGTGTTACTCAGTTGCCAGAAGGGGAGAGCAGGGATGCTTCTGACAGATGGATGTTTCGGAATGCGGCATTCCCGAGAAAGGTATGAGGAGATGTTTTAAAAGTGTAATCTTTTAGTGGTGCCTTGCTGCCATTAACGTGGAGCTGCCACACATGATAATTTCTCTGCATAATATTTACTTTCTTCTCAGCCCAAGAATTGGACATACTTGCCAATGAAATCACAGGCTTCTCATTTGTGACTAAATTGTTATCTTACTTTGTTCTTTTTTAATAATTTAGCAATAAAATCTACTCTAAGCAAAATCACTGCATTTTTAATGTCTTTAAAAACTTCCATTGATGGACAATACTATAATAATATGCTTGTAGATGTATAAGTAAGTTAAAGTGGCTACAGTCTTACCAGACCATAGGGCTGCTCTCTCATGAGAGAAACAATTGGCAGTGGCATAATCTGAGGATCTTCGTGCCTCAGGTAAGGGGAGAGACTGAGGAAAGTAACCTCAGCTAGCATCGCAAACTAGCTATCCAGCCAACTGAGCTAACTGACATGCTAGATGAAAAAATACACTCTTTGGAGTGTTTTATTTTATCACAGTGGGACCAGCGTATTTTTTTGACTAACTATTTAGATTGAGAACAAGATGCACAAGGTTGAGAACCACTAGCCTAAACAGTCGCTCAGTTTGTTGGAATTAAAGAATGGGCAATAAATGCCAGCCTTGTTAGTGACATGAAATTCCCATAAAAGAATAGTAAATTGTCAAAGCTTTTCCAGCATTTACAACCAAAATGAAAAGATGGATAAAAGGGATCCGTGAGAGCTGCAGTGTTGTGCTGAATAGCAATATGAGACAGAATAATATCTTTAGCATCCTACTGTGTAGTAGTGTTGGCAAAAGCAATGTAGGCAGATTCTTTCTGAACCGATGGAACTGAGTTACCTGAAGTCACCTTTTGCTGACTGTAAATGTTTTGATGCTGCTCAAGCCAACATTCCCTGTTTAATCCCAACTGCAAGTGGAGTTTAATGATTAGTTTACTTACAGTGTGGAAACAGGCCCTTCGGCCCAACAAGTCCACACCGACTCGCAACCTACCTAGACCCATTCCCCTACATTTACCCCTGTACCTAAAGCTACAGGCAATTTAGCATGGCCAATTCACCTAACCTACACGTTTTTAGACCGTGGGAAGAAACAGGAGAAAACCCACACAGACACGGGGAGAATGTGCAAACTCCACACAGTCAGTCGCCTGAGGCGGGAATTGAACCCAGGTCTCGGGCGCTGTGAGGCAGCAGTGCTAACCACCGTGCTACCATGCCACTTTAATGATTTGATCTTTCTATTTGGTTTAGCTATTGAATGAAAGTTAAGGTTATAAATGGATGGATGCCCCATTATTCAATCATGACAAAGTTTCATGCTGGGAGAGACATTATGGTAAGGGCAGCTATTGCTCAGACAGGTAATGATATCATGTGGTGTTAAGGATGGTTGGCCTCTGTCCTTTCATTCTCGTATTGTGACTAAAATGACGCTAGTTCACACAGTTGATAATGAAAAGTTAATATATATTTATAAATGTGACAATGTATTTGCAATGAAACATTACCCATATCACTTATGTGCCCTCACAAGATTTGTTTTCTTTTCTCTGGGCATCTGGGGTAGAAGGAGCCTGCCCATAATGGAGCCTGTTGGCCTTGGAGTTTTGGGCATGACCACAAGGACATTTGTAGCTACAGGGTTCAGATATCCTGAGTGCATTTTCCTCAGATGAAGGTTCAGTTTCAGATTTTCAGCATCCACAGTACTTTGCCTTTATTGAATGTCCAGATGGCTGAGGATGGAGGTGGCCAGAGAAGAACAACTCTGTCTCCTTTTGATGAAGGGGTAACTGGAGTGGCATCCAGGTTCCTCATCCACAATGGCAAAAGTGATACGGTGCAAGTCTGAACGCAATATACTTGAACTTTCCTTTTACATGAAAGAGCATCAGAAAACATTCTCCACATTTTTCCTGTACTTCATACAAGCTCTTGAATTAAATGTAATCCTTTTGTGAGTTTATTCTCACATTGCTGAATTACCAATAAATCATAATTCTTAATCATATCCGAATATATAAATTATTTTCATCCAACAAGATTAATCCATTGTGGCCATGCAGAAGCAAAGGAAAACTCATTAAGGACATCTAGCTTGCAGTTCTTTACATTCGGTTCAATACCACTAAAATATTATTAGTTTTGGTCCTGTGGTATCTCATAGACTTATGAGCAATCCAGGCAACACCAATCTCAACCTGTTGTCATACATTCTGCACGGCGATTATATTGTAAATTTGTTTGAATATTGGAATAATTCAAAAGGTTTTGACAGACTTTGAGACCATTGAGACGTTTCAACATAAAGACTTCCAGGGTGAGGGGGTCTTCAAGGAATTAAAAAACAAAAGCATCCAATTCATTCTGCCCAAAGACCAAGACAGTTCTTTGAGTACGATGATAATTAAGTGGAAATGAGAAAAGTTACAGCTTCCAAGCTGTTTTAGTCCTAAGTGCAACCTCATGCAATCTATTCTTCCTTCCACAAAAGACAGATTGAGAGTAGAAATCACACAGTGAGTGGATCTACTCACTTACTAGCTTTATTTTAAGACCAGTGTAAAGTAGATTTTGAAAATTTGAGGCAAGCCATAAGAAAAATAAAATTGCTGTTCCTGCAAATGACTGCCATATTATTATTCTGAAATGTAATCTCACTGTCCAATTACAACAGATCCTGTTAACAAAGAAAATCACTTTTACTCACTATTAATCTAATTGCATTAGATTGAACTTGACTCTTCCTGCTGACAGCCAATCATTTATGAGTATTCTAAAATTAAAAATCTTCCGTTGCTCCTGAATGAATCTACACAACCTTCTGTGATTACAGAAGAGATATTGCCAGAAATAATTTTCAACTTTTTAAAAGCTTTTTACATAAGTATAGTATGAAAGTTTGACATGAAAACTTTATCCTATAGACAGAATGATGTCTTATCGTCTATAATTGTAAGGACAAAATAAATTGTCTAACTAATGTAACCTTTTATAGGTCCTCCATCATTCTGGATTTAGAAATTGTTGAAGGTTAGTACTTAACGTTTTTTTTACATGACAGTCAGAACTCTAGGGATAAACATGGCCTGGGACTCAGCTAACTGGCAGTGCACAAGTGAGCAAAGTTCTGATACTGGTAATGTTGAAGAGTGATAAAGAATAATAAGGAGTTGCAACATCAATATAACTGTTTCCTAAGATATTCTTAAGATATTTTTGATATCATTAAACAGTGTTGGATTTATGGAGGTACTATGTGGTGTTAGTCTTGAGAATGTTACTAGCAGTGATAGTATGAGTTGCACTTGTAAAAAGGCATTAGTGAACCAGATGGGTATTTGCAGCAATCAATTAGAGTTTCCATGATTTTCATGACTAAGACTAGCTTAATATTGCAGATTTACTAACTGAATTTAAACTCCACTAGCTGACTTCCTCAAGGCACTACCCCCGGCCCCAAGATGACTAGCCTAGTATCATTACAACTGGGCCTTCACCTCCCTCCATCTCAGCATATGCTGACTGACAGGAAGCGATTTATTAGGCTACTGAATTCCATGATTATGGAACTGCAAAGTCAATCAAACATCTATGCATAAATGCTGCCCCCTCCACACTTCACTTCAGCTCTCATGAAGAGTCATCTGGACTCAAAACATTAGTTTGCTTTCTCTCCATGGACCTCCTGTGATCTCTAACATTTCAGTACAGATTCCAGCATCTACTCCCACATTATGTTTAATCGACTGCCACATCTCTTCGAGAAATGTTCACCCTGAAGGAGTTTTGCTCTTCCCTCTGACAGGAATTCCAGTTGTCTCTTTCACCATGCACATCTTCATTGTTTTCCATTTCATTATTGGTGTTCCACAAGGCCTATGAAAATCTAAACAGGTTCCATGCAATATAGCACACTTTCTCTATAAATTTCTGCAAGTTCTACACAGTTCCATTGAGAAGGTGGAAAGCTTTTACAGTAAAATTTACTTCTGAAATTTTCTGGTTTTTATGTTCCTGCATTATATTTGCAGTTACCTAATTTAAATTGGAGCAGTATATTGCAAATAGAAAATAAACAGTATGAATAAAACACAGTATCATAGCAATAGTCTACTAATACTGCATAAAGATATAAGACAGCAAATAAAGGCATTTGGCATATCATGCTATAAGAACCAGTTCAAGTTCTGTCCATCACAGTTGATACTGCTGTATAATTAGGCAGTAGATGGTGACAAAAGCTGCCCTGGACCTAGGTGTAAACAGGACTCTTTATAGGAGAAACTGAGAGGGCAAACAACATTTTAGTTCTGACAATGATGGATTTCAACCTCCTGTCTTAGATTACAACAGTAGCTATTTTTGAATACTTATTGAGTCCAGCTCTTCTGAAATCTCTTGAGGAATACATTGAGATGCAATAGCTTTTGCTTGGAAGGAAAAGGGAATAGGGGGATGAAACCTGACAATATTGTGCACTGTGTTGTTATTAATAATGGGTAGTAAAGAAAAAATTGCATGTTGCATTAAACTGAAATATTAGAAATGTAGCACAGAATTTAGATGATTAGTTCCAAAGATTGAGAACATAAGGTGAAAAACCATATAAATTGATTTTTAGAAAGTATTACTGTAAAGGACAAACAAGTTAAGTGAATACAGTAATTGTGTCATATATGTTATCTAGTTCAACTAAGTGATAATTTGGTGTTTCCCTAATTTTTCATAGTTAATTCAGATACTCAAAGTATGTAATGTGCTCAAGTCCTCTTCACAAAATACATTCCAAGCTGTCTTTGTGTCATCTACAATGGAGACATCATTCTTCATGTCCTGCCCAAACAAGAACTTACTGACATATACTCTGTTTGTGTATGGTCTGCCAGCAACCAATTTTTCATCCATGCTAATACATGACTTCCTACCCAAGAGTTTCTATTTTTTGCAATTACCTTTGAATTAGCACCTCATCAAATTCCTTCTAGAAATCTAAATGCAGTTCATTTACAGGCACCCCTTTATTCACAACACATGGTACCTCTTCAAAGAAGTCTAATCAAATACTTAAATATGAATTCTTTTTAAAAAACCAAACTCTTCTTACTTATCTTGAGTTTTTTTAAAGTCCTTTAACTATGATCTCTTTAATGATTGATTAGAACACATTCCGCTATTGGCCTACAATTTCTTTTTTTGCCTTCCTGCCACTTGAACAGTTTGCTACTTTCCAATTTGATGAATACTTTGCTGAAAATAGGGAAGTTTGGGAAATTAACATGGATAATGTCCATCTGGACTGTAGACTTGCCTACAACTGGTGGTGAGCTGCATTTCTGAACTGCTGGAGTACATCTGCCATTGATATACCCACAATCCACAAGGTAGAGATTCCATTATTTAGATTCAGTAATACTGAAGGAAAACTGTTATATTTCCAAGTCAGGATGGTGACTGGCATGGAGGGGAATGTGTAGTTTGTTGAGTTCCAGTTTATCTGATGCCCTCATCCTCTGTATGGCCATAGGATTGGTGGGTGCTGTTTAAGGAGCCTTGCTGAATTTCTGTAGTGCATCTTATAGATGGTATTCGGTGCTGCTCCTGAGTTTCGCTGACGGAGGGAGTAGTTTTTGTGAATACAGTGCCAATCAAGTGTGCTGCGTTATCCTGGATTGTGTCATGTTCTTGTGTCTTATTGGAACTGCATTAATCCAGTAAAATGGGGAGTACCATGCAACTTGTAAATGCTGAACAGGCTTTGGGAAGGCAGGAGGTAAGATACTGACTGCAGAATTCCTTGCCTCTGACCAGCTCTTGTCGTCAATGTATTCATATGGCTAGTCCAGTTCAGTTTCTGGTCAATGATAACCTCAAGGATATTGATAAAACAGTTCAGGCGAGATGGTTTTATACACTCTTGTTGAAGATGGTCATTGTACAACACTCGTGTGGCATAACTATTACTCGACATTTGGCAACCAAGCCTGGATTTGTGCAAGTCTTGCTGCATTTGATCATTGACTGCTGAGGTATCATAAATGGTGTTAATATTGTGCAATCATCAATGAACATCCTCTCTTCTGACCTTATGATTCAGTGAAGGTCATTCATGAAATAGCTTAAGATGTTTGGGCTTGGATACTACCCTGAGAAGCTACTGCAGAGCTGTACTGGAATTGGGATGACTGACTTCCAATATCTATAACAGTCTTCCCATGCGCCAAGTATCATTCCAACATTTGGAAAGTTTGTCACTTATTCCCATTGACTCTTGTTCAGGCTTTTCTATGCTACATTCATTTTCATCACACCTTGGGAGGTCTGCTCTTTTGTCCATATTTTAACCCAAAACTATAGTGAGGTCAGGTGCTCAATGCAACTGTCCAAACACAAACCGGACATTAATGAACAGGTTCTTGTTAAGCAAATATCTGTTGATATGATGAAACAAAAATAGAAAGCACTATATAAACCCAGCAGAGCTGATAGTATCAGTTGAGAGAAAAATAGGGTAATTCTGATGAATGGTTACTGGACTCAAAATATTAACTCTTTTTTTTCTCTACACATGTTGTCAGATCCGCTGGATTTTTCTAGCACTTTCTCTTTTCATTTCAGATTTTCAGCATCCACAGTTCTTTGCTTTTCAACTCTTGATACACTGTTAAGGACAACTTCTGTCACTTTGCTAATGATAAAGAATAGACTGATGGGAAAGTAATTGACCAGGTTAGATTTGATGTGTACTTTGTGTCTAGGACATACCTGGACAATTTTCAACACTGTCAGATAGATGTCAGTGTTGTAGCCGTACTGGAACAGTTCAGCTAATGATGCTGCATGTTCTAGAGCACGTCTTCAGTATTATTGCCAGAATGTTGTCAGGTCCCATAGCCTTTGTAGTATCCAGTGTCTTCAGCCATTTATAGGTATCGCATGGAATTAATCAAATTGGCTGTAGATTGATATCTGGCCTGCTAGGGTCTTCTGAAGGATACATTTGGGATGCCATACAGTTTGATGGTCTTTCTTACAAAGAGGATTAAGTATAGAAATAAGTGAGTCTTATTGCAGATGCATGGGGCACTGAAGAGATCACAGGTGGATTTTTTGCATCCTTATCTCAGGAAAAAAGATTCCTGCATTGGAGTCAGTTCAGAGAGGCTTTCCTTAGCTGATTCCTGGGATAAAGCAGTTGTCATAGGTGACAGGTTGAGCACATACCAACTGGAATTGAGAAGAATGAGAGGACATCTTTTCGAAGTATACAAGAGCTTAAGGGGGCTTCACCATGTTGATGGTGAGAGGGCGAGTCTCCTCATAGATGAATCCAGAACTCGGTGTTGTTATAGGGGTTATTCATATCACTGCACATCATGATGAATGGACTAACTGTAGTATTGTTCACCATAAGTTAGATTTGCTACCAATATCTTCTTTTAGGGCAGGAACTGAAAGAGCCTACTGTGCTAGAGCAAAACCACTTAGGAGTCTATCAAGAAGCAAGGAACCATTGGCCACAAAGGACCAGAGGTATCTCTTTCCATTAGAGAGGGACAACTGATATGCATAGCTTGAAGTAACCACACCACAAGCATGGAGTAAAGTGAGGAGGCAGACTTCCATTAACAACTAAAGGCAGAACAGAGATTGAACACAGGCTGTTGGCTTTATTCTGCAATACACTCTAATCATCTGAACTAACAAACCTGCTCTAACAAGATGAGGCTCATGCCTTCAACAAGATCTTGTTGTTGCATGACAACATCAAGGACAAGTTAAATTAATATGAAAGGCATTGTGACAAAGACCATAAGGAAAATCTGGATTGTAAGTCTTACTACTTTGAGATCCTAAGCTGTTTTCACATCTAAGTCCATGTGATGTCATCATATGAGCTGGTACTTAAAGCCTTCCTCAGCATTAACCCTGACTGTTACACCCTTATACAATGTCTTTAAACTGCTATTAGCTGTGGACAATATTTCTTCAAGTATGCTATTTATTCCCCTGCATAAAACTTGAAATTAGTGAAATGGTCATTGACACAAAAATCTTTTCGCCAAAAGCCTTGGTCTGGATCACTTATTTACACAAGGCAACCTTTTGGCTTTATTCAATTGTAATTCGTTCATCATGAACTTCTGTGTCAGTCCCTATATTTATTTATTTTCTTGAAGCTCTGTGTTTGTGACCTCCTTTAGCACATTTTCTGAACACAACCTTTTCTTTAACAGATAAAACATTGTTTTTAAAGAAATGGGAATGACTTTAGCCATGAGCTTTCCTTGTCCACAGCACTGACAGTGACTGTTAGTATCTTGAGTCTGTGCTACTGACTGTACTGGCTCCTCATATTTTATTTCAGAGATTTTGTAACTTAAAAATCAAACAGATTCTGCTGATTGCCAATGATAAGGTTGATATTCTCCTCTGTAGATTGATCTACATTGTATCTAAGACTTCGGTTTCACATACCATCTGAATCACTTCCTCCAAAATCAAATATTCTTTGACAGTAATGGATCTGACAGACTCATTAGTAATTACAACAAAAATTCTGGCTTTCACAAATTTTGACTGTGAACCATCATCATCACATTTTTTCACGAATCTGTTGATTTCCTTAATGAAATTATCTCTGGATTCCTCTGGGTACTGAACTCACCAGTTAAATCTTGCCCTTTTAAGAATTATATTTGTTCTGAGGTTAAAGTAATCCTCAAAGACTATCAGTTCCTTTGTTTGTTCTAACCACAATGAGCTATAATATCATCAACTATTTTACAGCTTCTGATTTAGTAACTAAATTGGAAGCTATTCTGTAATGTAAGTATTGTTTTCTCTAAGATGTACAACTCTGTTTGGCCCATTTCTAAAACTAAATCTTCCTGGCAATATTGGGCTAAATTTTCCAGTTGACGGCAATTTCTTGTGGACTGCCACTCTGCTGCATCTTTAATTTGGCAGCTGAGATGTTATAATGCATCAGTATATAGTACACGCTAGTGTGTTTATATGCCAAAAATTGCTATTTTTGGAATGTTTCCAGAGTGTGTTTCTACGTGTTATTAGTCATTTTACATTGCAATACATCATAAATTTTCAGTGGTTTTCCATTATGCTTGTAATTGATAGGTTCCATTTTTACTATTAAAAGCTTCATTACTTATAATAGTATTCTTTTGCTTTGAAGTATGCATTCATAAATATTATTTTATTTATTTCTGTGTACAAAGGGTTAAGTGAGTAAATTACTATTGAACTGCATTGTACGCCTAATGGAATTTACACTTCAGCAGTAATTGCTTTTTCAGGCTGACCCCATTGTATTCAAACATAGCAGAAATTACTACTGTCTGCAACAAAGCCTGTCTTTGACAGTTTATTAGTCTATTAGAATGTTTAGATGATGAGGAAGAACAACATGAGAGGAAAGGAAAAATAAGGAGGCAGGGGAGACAACATGCAAGACGTCAGATATATGCAAGTTTCGGCAGGTACATAGCGTGTGAACAAAATCAAGAACATAGTTTATGTACATTAGCAGATGTAATCAACTGCGATCAAAATAATCAGCTGTATTGTTCAAAGAAAACTGGCTTCCGATATTCAATCTTGAAAAATAGAACAGAGAAATTGTGCAAGACTGGAAGATCTTTTGCAGCTATGAGCAGATTAAATGACCATGTAACCTCGAACCTTCATACTATGGCTCTATTGTTAACTGGAGCAGATGATGTGCGATCAGTCTATAAAGACCAGGAACCTCTCCGGTGTAATCTGTGTGGAAGTGCCTACCTTGCTGTGATTGTTTTTTCTCAATGAGCAGGTTGAGTGAGGAGAAAGTGATGATTATTAGTTTCAGCTTCCTCTGTTTGGTGGAGGGGAAAATAGAAAATACTTGTTCATTATTTCTATTCCCATAATCTCTGTTCAAAAGATGTGTGTTTTGTCTTGACTGTCTTGAGTTTGTGGGTCTTATGGTTAACTATCTGCCAAAACATGTCATCAGGGTTCACGGTTGAAGAATGGTAAATTAGGCAAAGTTTGTAAACCACTGAATTCTCTGGGCAAGTATACAAGAGAGCAAGTCAAAGGGAAGGGTGAAAGCAGAAGGAAGGTAGGGGTGAGCGAACTGGATTGAGGCACAAATTCAGATGCTATATAGATTTCAACACAATGACAAAAATTGAAAATAAAACAATTTTTCACACCTAATCAGCAAATCTCATAAAAATAATTTCTACAATTATGTATCTATGATTGCTTTACTTAGCAACTTTAAAACAATCAACTTTCCATTTATACAACATTTGAAATCATTTATAGCATACTACACTCATTTCATTGTTGGTTAAACACAGAGTGCATCTTGAGAAATGCATAAGTGTACACAAGAGTATAATCATTCAATGAGGTAGTTTAAAGTTGTTATGAAATGTTACCCTTTTCTCTTTTGTGTTTTGATCAAAACCCTGCTGGCTCCTTCACAGGAAAAATATAAGTATGAAAGGGTTTAATTATATCTTTAGTAAAATCTTGTGCAGAGAATTATGTTTATGTTGCAGAACTGTAAAATGCTGTTGATAAAAATTCAGGGTTGCAATGTGTAGTGTTTGGTTTCGAGATGCCGGTGTTGGACTGGGGTGTACAAAGTTAAAAATCTCACAACACCAGGTTATAGTCCAACAGGGGTATTTGGAAGCACTAGCTTTTGGAACGTCGCTCCTTCATCAGGTGGTGGAGAAGGTTCTCCACAACAACCGGATGAAGGAGCAGTGCTCCGAAAGCTATGGCTTCCAAATAAACCTGTTGGACTATAACTTGGTGTTGTGAGATTTTTAACTTTGCAGTGTTTGGGATATTATTCTCCTCCAGTTTCTGGGTTTGTAGAGGCCAAGAATCTAAAGCAGCACTACTGATGATGATTGCAAACTCAGTCAACCCACAGACTGGTCAAAGTGGCAGCATGCATCATTCAGTAACTGCATGTAATTCCGTTCACTAGCTGCAATTTTGAAACATCTCAGAACTCTATTTCATGGACGTCAATTCTCTAGGAATCATTGTTTAGGGTGAGCATAAATTAAAATCAAATTACAATGAAGGGTCCAAGAACATTAGTGTTTTTGTGTGTATGTTTTTGTGTGTGAGTGTTTCATTGTTATGATGTCCAAGCTCATGATATGAAATTTCTAACTGGGTACAGAGAGAAAACTTATTACATTCAGGTTTTTGGAAGTCACTGAATTCTTCAAGTGAATGAAACTGTTCAAATATCATAGAAATAATTCAACATGTAATTTTAATTGTGCTGAATGTTTCATTAAGAAGTGAGATGATGGTGCTGTCCAAAAGATGTCATAATCTCACTGGGAATGGATTGCACTATTCCTGATGATAATTTCATTCCTACATTCGTGACAGGGATCCAGTTACATTGGAATTATGAAATGGAATGAGCAACAGTTATATTGAACAATTCATGATGTAAAAAGTCTTGTTAATTGGTCATATTTTAATGACTTTTCAAAGCATCAAGTAAGTATTGAAACAATACCACGTGGTAAAGGTAGAAACTGAAAAGTAAGAAATAAGTTTAAAAATAGGTTTTGAAATATGTTGATTTTGTCAAATGGGAGAAATTTGGCAGGCGATGAATATGAAAAAGCTTTTTAAACCAGAACAACTGTCTACACGTATTTATGACAGAATCCATGTTAATACCTCAATAATGTAAGTATGTCCTGAAGGGCAGAAATCCAGACTTGGTCTGTGGCAGAACAACATGAGGGAATAACCAGTTTGCCTTTGTTCTCACAAATCTCTCCATTACAACATTATTGGTAAGAGCTATCATGCACAGCTTTTCTGAAGATAAGTCCTAAGGACATTCTCTATCAAATTATATGGAGCTACCACCTTGCTAAATGGGATAGTTTCAGAACTGATCTAGCTGATCAAAAGGTAGCATCCGCAGCAGAATACAACATGCAATACAATAGTCCTATATATTGATTACTCTGTCAATATCATCCAGCCAGGCTGAAATAACTCCACAGATGCCAGTTTCCCATCACCAAGTGACCCTTTATTTACATGTGGACACTGATCCAATTCCCTCAGAGCCAGCTCTCAGAGTGAACAGACCCTCTGACATTCCTGTTCATATCTGTCAGCCAGGGCTCCCTGAGTGAACCAGATTAACAGCCTTACTCAGGGAGCTCACAGTCCACCTGGCTGATCTCATTGCAACCACTACACAGACGATCATCTCTGGCTTAATGTAGTGTAGAGGAATTACATCACAGCACCTGGCATATGTGAAAATAAGGTGCCAACCCAATGAAACTAAAGCACAGGCACATATGCACACTAAGTTGATTAAACTCCCTGATTTGGAAAACAACCATGTCAACCATAGTTAAATTGGCAGCATTCTTGCTTCTGTTCACAAGGTTCTGAGTTCAAGTCTTACTGCAGGCTTTAAACACAAAGATAAAAACGAATAGAGAAGTGTTGTATTTAAAGACTGATGCGCTGTTGGTGATGAGGCAAGGTCTGTCTCTGTCCCTCTGTCTGCTTCGTGAGGAATAAGATGGTACACTTTTCACTTTCCTGGATGAGTGCAGCTCCAACAGCAATGCATAATGTTGCAAGGGATAGATTTGTGAGAACAAAGGCAAACTGGTTATTCCCTCATGTTGTTTTGCCACAGACCAAGTCTGGATTTCTGCCCTTCAGGACATACTTACGTTATTGAGGTATTAACATGGATTCAGTCTAGATGTCTCAGCACATAATTCGCAACCCATCCTCTACCACAAATGTCCGCTCCATCTACCATTGACACACAGTGGCAGCAGTTTGTATTGAATACAAAATGCATAGCAACAATATGCCAGGCCTCCTTTGACAGACCATTCATACCTGTGACATCTACAACCGAGAAGAACAACACAAATAATGTTTGATGAATGCCACCATCTGCAAGTTCCCTACCTAAGGAGATATGATCTGGACTTGGAACTATATCGCCATTCCTTTCCTCCACGGGTCAAAATCTGGAACTCTCTTTCTACAGCATACTCGACATGGCCTGCAGCAGTTCAAGTCAGTGGCTCACTGTCATTTTATCAAAAGCAATTAAGAATAGCTACAGCAACTAAGATATGAAGACTGAACAAAGGTTCAGTTAAAGAGGTGAACTTTAAAGAAGAAATAATAAGAAAAATGGCAGTACGGCCACCCCTGGGAGGTAAATAGGCAATGGAATGCACAAGTCTGGTGTTGAGGCAGATTTCAAGGTTCAGAAGTGATTTCAACATGAGTATGGGAATTTTAAATGAGACATATTGGGGACCTGAGCCCAAGTAGGACACTCAGGAAAGGCATAATAACTGAATGGAACTTGGTATTTGAAAAGACATGGATTGCATATTTGCAGATGAGCTGAAGTTTACAGGTGATAAAGCTTGGTTTGGAAGGGAGAATCTGGAGCCTAAAAATGTTAGAGAGGTGTGGATTTCAGAGTTGTTTGTGATTGAGACAATATTGGATCTCATGCTCACCTCA
Source organism: Chiloscyllium punctatum (assembly GCF_047496795.1). Taxonomy (NCBI): domain Eukaryota; kingdom Metazoa; phylum Chordata; class Chondrichthyes; order Orectolobiformes; family Hemiscylliidae; genus Chiloscyllium; species Chiloscyllium punctatum. The sequence continues at coordinate 62,159,020 of NC_092746.1, forward strand.
GGGTCAACCGTTTACCAGGATCATGAATATCCTGCTTCAAAAGATGAAAATGTCTGTGACCAGGGAATAGGGATGGATTTGGAGATGGGCTGTGGATGGTAAGATTTATTGCTTCTCTAGTTTGTGATCTTCAAATTAAATTCATCACTTCCCCCTCCTCTGACATTGTGTACATCAAGGATATTCCACAGGATCTCAAACTTAGTGGTTTCAGTCCTTCTACTTCTTATCTCTTGGAAGCAGTTCCAACTTTTCATGATTAAAGTGATTGAAGGAGAGAGTGCAATCGATGCTGTGATTAAATCAAGGAAAGTTTCAAAAGTTGAGAGTTCAGTTCTGCTTTTTAAAAAGTTATCTTTGAGAATGAGATTAGTTTTAGAGTAGATTGTTAACCTGGGAATAGAGTGACACTGAGCACAGTGATTGCAGATTTGGCTGAAATAGTCAATGCACCAGCAGATAAGTTCAGCCATAAAACAGGACTATTAGCTTAGTGCCAAGGGAGAGCAAAATACTCTAAATATAAATTTGGCCAGAGCAAGGTTATCAACCAGAGGAGAAAGTGAGGACTGCAGATGCTGGAGATCAGAGTTGAAAATGTGTTGCTGGAAAAGCGCAGCAGGTCAGGCAGCATCCAAGGAGCAGGAGAATCGACGTTTCGGGCATGAACCCTTCTTCAGGAACGTCGATTCTCCTGCTCCTTGGATGCTGCCTGACCTGCTGCGCTTTTCCAGCAACACATTTTCAGCTATCAACCAGAGGCCCTGAGACAGAAGACGTTTTGGAACTTGTTTGAAACCACATCTTGCTGCTGAGATTATTTATTCATTGCTATGTAGTCATGACTGAATTAACAGTTTATGGAGGTTAAAGTTCAAATGATTTTGCCCTTAAACTCAAGAATGGTGCCATAAGCATTTGAGTTATTTTAGTAAAGACTTACCTAACACAGATCACAAAAGGCCCACCCAAACAAGCTAATCAAATTGTCCTGATTTAAACTAATACAGACCTTTCCAAAAAACAACAAATAAAGCATTGCCCTTGACCTTCATGAGTTTAGGATAAATTGCCCTTGACCTTTGTGGGGTTAGGATAAATTAAACCATTTTGCCTGGAGTTCTTGTGGCAAAATGGTAATGTTCCCCACCTCTATGTTAGACGGCCTGGATTCAAGTCTTATCTGTTCCAGAGGTTACGTTGTAACATCTCTGAACAGATAATTTTTTTAAAAAATCGAAGTACTTTGCCAGACTCCCAACTATCAACTCGCACTGTTGATTGCTCAATGGCCCCTCCAAGATTCATCCCTGTCAGGCAATACTCTCAACCTGAAGGAATTTCCACTGAGGAACCTCTATATTTTTCATCATCATGAAACAATAAGCTGCCAGTCAACACCTATTGAGCATCGGTGACTTGACAAGATTTTGCACGTGGCCCAGTGATGCCCAGGGTTGTGTAGGCTCGGTGGATCAGCCATGGGAAATGCAGGGGGCTAGGGTAGGAGGTGGGATGCTCTTTGGAGGGTCAGTGTGGATTTGATGGGCCAAATGGCCTGCTTCCATACTGTAGGGATTCTATGATACTCACTGTCTGCTATTCTTCATTATGGTGGTAAGACCCTTTGTTTTTATTAATGAAATCTCCTGGGCCCCCTTTACTTCAAACACAAGACAAATATTCTGGCAGTTCAGTTTCAATACAGACCCCAAGTCTAAAATCATTAAGGACAGATGCACAGGCTGAACAGTTATTTTTAGCTTCTCGCAAGAATTTCACCGTTCTACATGAATGATATTCATGAGCTATCACAAAATTGTTAAACCTGATAGAATAAAAGACCAAGTTGGCAATGCAAACCATGGTGGTTATCATGGTAAATTTGTTTTACTGAAAGCTGAATGGTGATCTGTCTGAGTGAAGGGATGAATAAACTGAGCTAGAAAGGTTAAGCTCCCCATTAATTTTGACAATGTTATTATTATCTATTATAAACCCTCTCAGCAATTGTTTGAAATGTACATTTGTTTTCCTACTTTGCAAATTATCCAAGATAAAGGATAGCTTTCCTTTGTTGTGCTAATTGATTCCACTGATGTTCATCCTAAATTCATTCTGAAATTGACTTTTGCTCCATGCTCTTGATAAAAATCAAACCGTAATTACACTACTGTTACCATCTCTTGCAAGCTCTAATAAAGGCAGTGGCAATTATTATTCTGGTATCCTTAATGTAATCTGCACTTAGTATGAAATTTTCCTGCAATCTAATGCCAATAACTGGTGAATACACCTGTGGAATGTAATCACAGCCAGTTTTCATATTCTATAAATATCACTCAGAGATATGCAGGAAATAATGGTACCATTTCTAATCGGTTTATTGCGACAAGTGTAGCATCGGATGTGACTAAATTGCAGATACAAGAAGACATTAAGTGAACTAATGAGCATGGTTTACAAAGATGCAAACTTTTTTTTTACACTGATGTACTTCTGTTATTAAGAGTTCCACCCTAAGTACCAACCTATCTTTTCTTTATGTAGGTTGACACAGATCTGATGTCTATTTCACAGTTTAAGTTTGTCATCAAACTTTGATGAAATTTGGGGTGTAACCCCTCAATCAAAGTCAAGCAGTTGATATACAATGTCTTTAAAAATCTAATTCCTCATTGATGATCTCAACATTTGCTGAGTTAGATCTTGGCAAAGATCTCACATGGCCCCTTTTTTTTCAATTTCATCTTAAATCTTTGTCAGAGTCAACAAGTAAAATTCAATTGATGGGTGAATATCAGTGAAGGTGTCTTTGTAATGGATCAAGCACATTTCTTTTTAACTCACAAGTCATCGACACAATTTATTTCGCGATAAGAGCATTGACTATTTTGATGCTTCACTCAGTGCTTAGAGATCTCAGTTAATTCTCTCTTTACTGCCTATTTTAATCCTTTGTTTAAGTGTGCATTTGAAATTTGCATTTTGTGCTGTTCTGGCTCTGTTAATATCATTTTTATACCAGGAAGTTGTTCTCAATCTCAGCCCTATTTACTCCTAAAATCACATATTGCTACTGAGAATATTTATTCATTGTCATTTAATAATGACAGTACAAACAAGTTAGGTCCAAATTCAAATAACATCAAACGTTTGATACATAATTGGGATTTCCTTCTAATTCTGAAACTACTGGATTTCCTGATTACAGTCAACACAGGAAGATGAGATATGGAGAAGAGGACATTTGTAAGAGTGCAAATCTGATTTAGTTCTGTGCAAATAGATTAACGTTGTATTGGGCAACCTTAATTTGGGCAAACAGTTCACACTCAATTTTTCTGTATTCGGTACATTCAGGCAATCTGGAACAAGGGAATTTGTTTCACTGTTGTATTAATGTATTTAATCTGTATTTCAATTTGGATTCCTACTCTTGGAATAATGTAAATCTAGAAGAAAATAATCAGAAGAAAAAATCAGCTGACTCATGAAGCTCTTTCCTTACAGGAATCTTTTACAATCATTGCTAACTTGTTTAGTCTCCTGAGAGAAAGATTCACTTTACTGTCTGACTCCTGAAGATTCAGTCATGAATAAATCTACACAACATCTATCTCAACCAGAATTAAACAAAAAAAAATAATTTCTATATTTAAAGCACCAGTCGTGTGCAGTGGGATTATTCTTCCAAACAGCAAAGGAAGCCACGATAGTTTTACTTCCATAACCTTCAATCTGACCTCTTGTTAACATAATGCTTTTCTTCAGAGTTTGTTCAACTAGCTAAAGCATTTGGAGTTTCCACACTTCCAGTTTGCCTTCATCTTATTAATTGTGTCATCTAGCTGTAACGTAAAGTAAGCTTACACCAACAATATTTGGAAAAGAGTTTTAAAGATCTGTGCAAGGCTGCTTGTTGTCTTCTTTTCTCGAATACAAGCCTGAGTCACTCCTTGTCAATCTTCCCTGAACATTTTCCAATGCATCAATATATCTTTGAAGATAGCATTTCAGAAGATGTCACACAGTATGTCAAATATGTCTTCATTAATGATCAACTATGTTCACTACAGCTTTCTCCTCCCTGGTGTTTTTGACAGATTCAGTGATATTGAGCAGAAGCAGTTGCATTGACACCAAAGGTTAGATTTTTCTGGTAAGTTGTAGCATTTGCTGCAGTCTTTAGGGATGTAACCAGCAGCTTCCAATATATGGCTGGTATTGTATAGAAGTCAATCTCTCACATGTGTGAGCTTCTACTGCGAATGTTGTAGCAAATGGCAATCTCTGCCTGTCTGTTGCACAGGTGATACAACAGTGATAATCACAATAGTTCCTGGATTGGTGCAGTTCAGGTATAAGGCAGCAGAGTGTCTGCCTCTTATCATCTGCCTGTTCCTTGTTTCAATGATGATGGGCTGAAACCTATGGGGTTTTGGCTAAGTCCAAATTGAGAAAGGTTTTTTGGAGTGTTTTTTTCTGCGAGATCTTGCAAGATCTCTTGCTGTACCTTACCAAACTTGGTGCATTCATTACCTACCTTCCCCCATATGGTGGTCCCAAATGTCTGATTTTTGATCTGGATGAGCCCTGGGTACCTGTCTTCCCCGACACTGATCTTTGGAAGTTGGAGACAAGATTAGTCAACTTGCTTCTGGCATGACTAGCTCACCTAGAAATAAACATCTCCAGGGTTATCCAATCAAACCTCCAGGACTAAAGGGCTCCAATAACAAACAGTCTTTCTTCTCCCCAACTGTTGAACCAGGAAGCACACTAATATGTGGTCGGAGGGAGAGGAAGAAGAAAGTGCCTTGAAAGCACTTTGATAATATGGGTGATGATAGTTTGTTAACATTTGTGAACTTTTTGATTAAATTGATTTTAATTGTACATCCAGTTGTTAGGCTGTCACACAGTATGTCAAATATGTCTTCATTAATGATCAACTATGTTCACAACAGCTTTCTCCTCCCTGGTGTTTTTGACAGTTTCAGTGATAGGTTATCCAGCACTATTTCATGGCCACAGATGAGGTTTCATAGATGAAGATCTGCACTGACAGCCTATGGCAGCATGTGACAGCAAGGTGACAAAGTGTACAGATGGCATTCAGTCATGCTGAGTACGATGACATTCTGACTTTAAAAGGTGTATTTTGTCCTGGTTCCTTTATGAGAGGTTTTAATGCCATAGGTGCTGAGCTATATCTTGCAAACCAATAAATTAAACAACTTGTGAGGCCTTGGGTTTTTTTTAAAGTTGGAACAATAGAAGCAGCCTGAATGGGTGGAACCAGACTCCCACAGAACCAAGGTTTCAGTTTAGTTTTCAGTAGCTGTTTGGGTTTTTAAGCCAGTTATGGAAGCTGCTACATCACTCTGTGTTACAGCTAAAAGCTTGGGCTGTCTCTCTGCCGACAGAATCACATATAAGCAATTTGTTTTTGTGCATTTGCCTTTGCCAAGGGTGTTATGTGAAATGTTACTATATTGGAGCTGTTGTTGTTCAGTAGTTAAATAATCTATTATTCTATTAAATTTTCCAATTGAGTTAAAGTTATACTAATTCTTCTTTCTTTTGTTTGTATTTTAACTGTAGGGTAAGATTAAAGTGTGTTCTGCTTAAGATGAGTAGTTTAACCAATCGAATAACATCCAAAACACAACACCTTACATTTGCCTTTAAATAAGATCGAAGTTAGGGTCCAGGCTATCTCTGAGATTATTTGAAAAGGGTTTGGTCTGTCCATAACATAACACCTTTAGCCTTCTCTGTACAAAATCAATGATTGCTGCAGACCCATCCATCACAGATCATGTCACTTAACCCATACAGCTGTGTGTGGTCATAGCCAATTTCTTCCCCATTCCAGCATGATGGAAAGTAACAATGAGCACTCCTCAGACAGTGAAATTGTTGATCAGTCCCAAAACATCTACAATACCTGCCTTATCGCCCATCTCAGAAACTCACATTCACACCTCCCTAGGTCCTTTGAACCAATCTACATGCATCTGCACCTGTCTACCTTTCCCACCCAGCATTTACCTTATGAAATAACAATGCCAGCATTCCCTGCCAAAGGTCTGAAGCAATTGTACTCTGACCATGGACAATCCCCAACACCCAGAATTACCCCATTTCCAGCCATGTTCTACCATAACCCTCTCTTGCAGATATTGTGGACCTGCTTCACAGTAAACATCTCTCTTCCCAAGAGCTAGCAGACTCAAGTACTGAAGATTAATGTACAGTGTCCTTCCCATGGCAATAGCTGCTTTTTATGTCCACATAGCATCACCCACCCTGACCAATCCCCTTATTTTCTATGGTCAGACCGGACAGATTGAATATGTCTAACCCTTCTGCAACCGAACCAGGCAGCCCTAGACAAGAAGTGCCCATATCCCTAACCATGATAACACATTTCCTCACCCACATTAACCCTATCACACACACTGGATCTCGATGGAACCACAGGACTGTTCATGACCCCACTGTGTGGACTGCAGAGAAATTGACACCCTGAATGAAATCACTAAATGGGTGCCTGACAAAGAGCAATCCTCTGGGCTGTTAATTGGGGACCACCCGCTGAAGTGAAGAATACTCCCCCGAGGCTGTGAGCCATGGCTGGCTGCTTGCTGCACATGCAGTGTGTTTGACACTAAAGCTGCTGGCATACAGTGCACTTGTGAGATTGACAAAGTACTCAGCTATACAGCAAGATGTATGACAGAGGACTGCTGACCAGCAAGGCCAGCTGCCTTCTTGTTTCACTGCTCTAATCAGTATGGCATTCTGGTATTTGGACTCAAAAGTGATGCAGTTATACGGACTGGTTTCATCCATTTTGACTGAATGAACGCAAGCTCCTCCCCATCATTGGTTTCAATCCTACCGTGCTTCCAGGGATGTTTTGAGCACCTTCATGGCATTTTCTTTCCCTAGCAACCTGCTCCCCTCCCCCAGCACCATGATAACTCTGGCCATTTGAGAGTTAAGAAAGCAAGATTTGACATCTATTTTTCATCTATTTTTCTGTGATTGAACATTATGTCCAAACTGTCATATTTGGCTTTTCAGACGATTTGCTCGGTTGATCGTAGAGCTGATTCAAAAAAGATACAAACCATTGGTCGATAATCCTCCCATTGAATCCGGAGAATGCAGCAGAAGTAAAGAATGGGCTGTTTGTGCTTTCCCCAAGGTTCTGACTGGCATAATTTGCAGCAGAAATGTGTCCAATAGCATCTGATACTAGTTTAGAGGCCAAGTGGTACTGAAACAATGGGCATTACTGATTGCAGTCCTGCACCACTGACCCTAAAGTTTGATTAAAATAAATGAAGGACAGGTTCAAAAGAACATTCTTGAAGACGGACAGTAATGTTATGCCATGATGTTATTGTGTTTCATTTTTGCAAGAGTAAGCTCTGTCCCTTACCTAAAAGGTGTATTTATGAATAAACTTTAATCATCAAAACATGGACATCAAAGCTCTTCCTAATCCTGCCATTAAGGTAATATCAATTTTTAGCTTTCAATCTCAAGCAAGATTTGTGTTGTTGTTCTTTCACTCTTGAAAACAGCTGCCAAGACCAGTTGTATATGACTGAGGAACAGAAATAGGCTACTCAGCACTTTGAACCACTTCTGTCATTTAATTAGATTACGGCTGGTCTGACTAATCGCTGCCCAGCTAAACAGGACTGGTTTAAACCTGGTACTTTTCAGGTCTGAACTGTACAGTACTAACGAGGTGATAGACTATTCACTAATCTATTAAGAAACCAGTACAAAGTACCATATATACTCATGTGAAAGTTGATCTCGTGTAAAAGTCGGCACCTTATTTTTGGCCAAAAAATATTGTATTTTCCATGTATCTCATGTAAAAGTCTACCATCCTATATCGCGTTATAAACTTCCTACAAAGTAAACTGCATGTTCCCATTATCCTACTTAAACATAATCGCATTCATACCGGTAACACCACTTATCACTCTTTGCTTATTATATTGCGTCTCTATTCATTCATTCATTCGTTCACTCATTCATTTGTTCATAACTCTACTTCACCCACTTGGTTTTCTACAGTACATTTTGATTAATTAATTAATTCAGACTGGTATTAAGTCTATTGGTACTTATCACACTTTGTTCATTATACATCCAAAAGTTAATGTTGTTAAAAAGTTAATCATTTTAATTATGCCATTATCTGAATAGAATTGAGATATATTAGCTATATATATCTTTAATTTTTTGACAACTTTGTTAATTTGTTACTGAGGTTCATAACTTACAAGAGGGAAATGGATGAATTTGGCGAGCAAGTTCAAGACACTTACGCATTCAGGGTTTACTAAATGTTTCATTTTAAGTGTGCAATTTTACCAGGTCATTACAATGTTGAACAGTGTGATCTTGCAGGATTTCAATGAATCTTTGACATGTTAAATTTTCATATCAGGATGTATAAATAAAACTTACTACCAGTAATTCATTCTTGTTTCTCTTGCTTTCATCCAATAATTATCTTTACCATAATTCACTATGTTTTTCTTCTTTACCCGGGATTAGTTATGCGATCAAATTGACTTCTGTTAATAATAGAGGAGAAAACGAGGACTGCAGATGCTGGAGATCAGAGCCGAAAATGTGTTGCTGGAAAAGCGCAGCAGGTCAGGCAGCATCCAAGGAGCAGGAGAATCAACGTTTCAGGCATGAGCCCTTCTTCAGGAATTCCTGAAGAAGGGCTCATGCCCAAAACACCGATTCTCCTGCTCCTTGGATGCTGCCTGACCTGCTGCGCTTTTCCAGCAACACATTTTCGGTTCTGTTAGTAATATGCTATTTCAAACTGCAGCATGAATTTCAGTCTCTCAAAGATAGTACCTGTGTATTAGTCAACCCTATAAATTGCACCTTTAAAAATAAGCCAAAAAATTTGACTTTTACACAATTATATACATAAAGCATTTTTCCGACAAGTCATTCAGACTAAATTTAAAAATTGTAAGTGCAAGTTAGATTTGCTGCCAATGTGAACATTCTTTATACATAATCAAATGTGATAATTTAACAGATGGAAATGATAACAACACAAGTTTGTAGCTGAGCCTCCTGGCAGCTTGTCTATTTGTTTTAGGTTTAAATTGAAACAAAAACAACAAAATTTCTTAGCTTTGCCATGACTTTGGGCAGAAAGAAAGTGAATTGGAAGCCTGACTTGTCACAGAAAAGAGGTTATGCAAATAACATAACTCCTTCTGTGCAATCAGAAAAAAAACCTCCGTCCATGACACTACCCATTGAAACTTGCTCTTCATAAATTTAATGGAGCAAGTATTTGAAACAATCAATTCTAGATCATACAATCCTTCAAACTTATCAATAAAATCCTGGTAATCATACCTACAAAGACATAGTTCTCTGAAAAAGCATAATGTGACCACAATTAATTATATTAAATACAATATAAATTTCAAGTACTTTAATGCTGTTGTGTACCTTATCATTCATTGTATGCTTTTTGGAAAAAAACTTCCAAAGACATAAATCTGGACAAATCCTGGACAAAGGTCATTTGCAAAATTATCTTCTATAAATCATCAAAATGGGATAAGTAAGGATTTTGAGAGAAAGGATTAGCATGCAATTTAGTCTTGTACTAATAAGGATACAGAACTGGCTCAAAGGTAGAAGATAGAGGGTGGTGGTGGAGGATTGTTTTTCAGACTGGAGGCCTGTGACCAGTGGAGTGCCATAAGGATCGGTGCTAGGTCCTCTACTTTTTGATGATTTGGATGCGAGCATAAGAGGTACAGTTAGTAAGTTTGCCGATGACACCAAAATTGAAGGTGTGGTGGACAGCGAAGACCAATACCTCAGATTACAACAGGATCTTGACCAGATGGGCCGATGGGCTGAGAAGTGGCAGATGGAGTTTAATTCAGATAAATGCAAGGTGCTGCATTTTGGGAAAGCAAATCTTAGCAGGACTTATACACTTAATGGTAAGGTCCTAGGGAGTGTTGCAGAACAAAGAGACCTTGGAGTGCAGGTTCATAGGTTCTTGAAAGTGGAGTCGTTGCAGGTAGATAGGATAGTGAAGAAGGCATTTGGTATGCTTTCCTTTATTGGTCAGAGTATTGAGTACAGGAGTTGGGAGGTCATGTTGCGGCTGTACAGGACATTGGTTAGGCCACTGTTGGAATATTGTGTGTCTCCTTCCTATCGGAAAGATGTTGTGAAACTTGAAAGGGTTCAGAAAGGATTTAACAAGGATGTTGCCAGGGTTGGAGGATTTGAGCTATAGGGAGGGGCTGAACAGGCTGGGGCTGATTTCCCTGGAGCGTCGGAGGTTGAGGGGTGACCTTACAAAATTATGAGGGGCATGGATAGGATAAATAGACTAAGTCTTTTCCCTGGGGTCCAGGAGTCCTGAACCAGAGGGCTTAGGTTTAGGGTGAGAGGGGAAAGATATAAAAGAGACCTAAGGCACAACTTTTTCACACAGAGGGTGGTATGTGTATGGAATGAGCTGACAGAGGGCGTGGTGGAGGCTGGTAAAATCGCAACATTTAAGAGGCATTTGGATGGGTATATGAATAGGAAGGGTTTGGAGGTATATGGGCCGGGTGCTGGCAGGTGGGACTAGATTGGGTTGGGATATCTAGTTGGCCTGGACGGGTTGGATCAAAGGGTCTGTTTCATGCTGTATTATGGCTCCATAATAACTGTCTATTATATTTCCAAGGGCTGTCAGCAGAGTGGTATGCAGTTGGGAGGGAGTTGCCCTGGGAATCCTCAAATTGAGTCCAGACCCCATGGAATCCCATGGCATCAGGTTGAACATTGGTAAGGAACCTTCTGCTGATTACCATATATCATCCTCCCTCAGCTGATGAATCAATACTCCTCCATAATGAACAACACTTAGAAGAAGCACCAATAATGGCAAGATTGTACTCCAAGTTGAGGATTTCAATGTCCAGGACCAACATTGGCTCAGCAACAGTGTTACTGATTGAGATGGTTGGGTCCAAAAGCTATTAGACTTAGACGTGTAGCAGGTGTTCAGCAAATCAGCAAATCAGCAAGAAGGAAAACATATTTAACCTAATTCCCACCAATATGCCTGTTGTACATGCATCTGTCCATGGAAGTATTAGTGAGAGTGACCACCGCACAGGCTTTGTGCAAATGACATCCTACCTTCACATTGAGAGTACTCTCCATCGTACTGTGTGGCACTATCACCGAGCTAAAGGAACAGACTTCAAACACACCGGACAACTCAAGACTGGGCATTCATGATGTGCTGTGGACCATCAACAGCCACAGAATTGTACTCCAACACAATGTGCAATTTCATATCCAGGCATATCCCCCACTCAACTATGACCATCAAGCCAGGGGACCAACCCTAGTTCAATGGAGAGCACAGGAGGAATGCCAGAAGCAGCACCAGGTATATCTAAATATGTGGTGTCAACCTGGTGAAGTTAAAAAACAGGTCTAACTGCATGCCAGACAGCATAAGCAGCAAGTGATAGACTAAGCTAAGCAATTCCACAACCAATGTATCAGATCTGAGCTCTGCAGTTCCACCACATCCAGTCATGAATGGTGGTGGACAATTAAACAACTCACTGGAGGATGAGGTTCTAAAAATATCCCCATCCCCAATGATGGAAAAGCCCAGCACATCAGTGCAAAAGATAAGACTGTAGCATTTGTACCAATCTTCAGCCAGAAGTGCTGAGTGCATGATGCCTCTTGGCCTCTTTCAGGTATCAGCACAGTGTTATCCAGCAGCTTAGCAATAACCTGCTCAGTGTCTCCCAGTTTGGGTTCTGCCAAGGCCATGCAGCTCCTAACCTCATTATAGCCTTGGTTCAAACACCAACAAAACAGCTGAATTCTATACATGAGGCAAGAGAGACAGGTCTTGACATCAAGGCCACATTTGATCAAGTGTGGAATCAAGGAGCTCCAGCAAAACTTGAATCAACAGGCATCGGGGGCAAACTCTCTGCTGGTTGGAGACATACCTGGCACAAATGAAGATGGTTGTGCTTTTTGGGAGTCACTCATCTCAGCTCCAGGACATCACTGCAACAACTTATCGAGCTACTGTCCTCGACCCACCATCTTCAGTTGCTTCATCAATGAGCCTTCCTTCAGCATAACACCAATCGTGGGGATGTTTGCTGACCAATGCACAATGTTCAGAACCATTCGCAGCTCCTCAGATACAACTCCTCAGTCAATATTCAAATGCAACAGAACCTGAACAATATCAAGGCTTGGGCTGACAAGTTCCAAGTAACATTTATACTACTGAAATACCAGGCTAGAATGATCTCCTCATAAGACATGATCTAACCGCCATCCCTTTACATTAAATAGTCTTACTATCACTGAATCCCTCACTATCAAAATCCTAGGGTTACCATTGACCAGAAACTTAACTGGACTGCAATATAAATACAACGACTACAAGAACAGGTCGGAGGCTCAGAATCCTATAGTAACTCATTTGCTGAATTCTCAAAGCCCATCCGTCATCTACAAGAGACAAGTCAGGAGTGTGAACTGGCCTGGATTCATAGATCTCCACCAACACTCAAGAGGCTTGACACCATTCAGGACAATGCAGTCTATTTGATTGGCACCACATTCACAAACATCTATTCCTTCCACTATCAACATCCCAGTAGCAGAAGTGTGCACAAATACACTGCAGAAATCTGCCAAAGACCCTGAGACAGCACTTCCCACAAATATAATCACTACCATTAAGGAGGAAAAGGCAGCAAGAATATGGGTCCTCCACATCTGCAAGTTCCTCTCCAAGTCACTCCCAACTAGGAAATATATCACTATTCCTTCACTGCTGCTTCACTGTTGCTGGCTTAAAATCCTGGAAATCCCAATGTAACAGCATGATAGGTCAACCTATAGCACACGTGTTTCAAGAAAGCAGCTCACCACAACCTTCTCAGAGGCAATAGGGACGAGCAATAAATTCTGGCTGACCAGCGATGCCTACATCTGACAGATGAATATAAAAACACCCCTAGCAATTAACCGTGTACATTATAAAATTTGGTCTGAATATAAATCTGTGTCCAAATTGTTCAATTATAATTCTTCAGAGGTGAAGCTGAATGAAATTCTGCAGTAAATGATCCAACACAAATTTTTAAAGTCAATAAATAACATCACCATCCCTGAGTTAGAAGGTCAAGGGTTTAAATCTCATTCCAAACGCTTGAGCATCAAAGCCTAAACTGAGGGTGGAATTTTCTCCTCCCTGGTGAGTAACGGCAAGAAGGGTCTGAATCTGAAGATATGGTGAAAATAAAAGCAATCTCATTCTCAATGTTAGGAAAATGTTCCTGGTCTTCCCTAAAGCTTGAAATGGTGACTTCTGATTCTCGTCATTCAGCAGAACACCTTATTTTCGTGTATTTGCATATCACCAAAACTCCATCTTTGGGCATCCTGAGCTGCAAACTGTGTTCAGGCTGGCTGTGTCTGATCTCGTGGCCTCCTGTTGGAGTTAGCTGATAAAAACAATTGCTCTCCTCTCACCACTTGTCCACAAAACCTCCAGGTTCACAATATCTCTAGTGTCTTGGCCAATATTTATCCCACAGTGCTAATAAACAAACTGGCTAAATGTTCATCCTCACATTGTGATTGCGGAAAATTGTCTTGAATAAATTGGCTGTGGCATTTCCACAACATTACAGTAGTAACTATATTTCAAGTATGCTTCATGGGCTGTAAGTGCTTTAACACATCTTGAAGACAGGTTTTCAAACATAAGTCTTTATTTTTCTTTTGCTTCTAATTCAGTTGATACGTCTATAACTGTTGGAGGGTCCTGAATGCAACATACTAAACCTGCCAACACAATCAAGGAGGGAGATTTAGAATATTAAGTTTATCAGGGTATTTTTCCAGATGACTGAAAACAAAACTTTAAAATAAAAGTTCCAATTACAATTTATCTTTTTTAAAACAGACATTTCCAGCAAAATAAAGTTAGGTTTGACATAAAATGGTAACTGAATTTGTGGGGGTCCAGTGGGCATTTTTGATCTTGGCTGAGCTAATCACAGTTGGCAAATTTCTGGCAAATCGTCTTCACTATTTTACTTAATTTAGGTCCCAAGTGGAACACACACAGAATGCTGAACCTTATATTCTTTTCGCTAAATATAAATTACATGCAGATTTTTAGAGGGATTCATACGTTAAGACCCAGCAAGATTTCTCACCATCTCTTGCCAAATGTACTTCATTGACTACCTACTGTATCCCTATGATGTCCCACATGTCCAATTCTATCCTCATCCGAAAACATGCCATTCTCAGACCAAGTTGCCACTGACCAGATTTATGCCAAAAGACCAACCCCCTTGGCACAAATAAAAACCTGTTGTGCACCTTGACAAGCACTGACAGTTGGGAGCAGCTCTGCACAGCTCGTGATATTTGCCTAGATATAGCAAATGGTAATGGGTGACTCCCTATGGAGACAAGAAACTCAAGGTCCTATTAGATAAGATAATGCACACGTGAGATTTCCTCTTCCTCAGGACCAGCAGTGGAGGCCACAACACTAGACTACGGCAGCCTGTAGCAAGTTTACTACTGAATTAAAGTAGTCTCAGCCATTTGGAGAATGTCAAATGTAGAACAATGTAGAAAGAAGGTCAATGATCTTCTCCACTCTGCCAGCCTAGGGGACACTATCCTATCTCTCATCCCTCACATTCACACCATCGCTGTCTACACTTGGTTCCTAACCCCTTCTGAAGACAGCATCTTGACTCTGACAGCCCCAGTGGTTGACAGGCTGTGTCCAAGCCCTTGGATTGGTGTCAGAGGCTGTCCTTGATTTACCGTGCCAGAACCACGGTGGCACAGTGGTTAGCACTGCTGCCTCACAGCACCAGAGACCTGGGTTCAATTCCCGACTCAGGCGATTGACTGTGTGGAGTTTGCACATTCTCCCTGTGTCTGCGTGGGTTTCCTCCGGGTGCTCCGGTTTCCTCCCACAGTCCAAAGATGTGCAGGTTAGGTGAATTGGTCATGCTAAATTGCCCATAGTGTTAGGTAAAAGGGGTAAAATGTTGGGGAATGGGTGGGTTGCGCTTCGGCGGGTCGGTGTGGACTTGTTGGGCCGAAGGGCCTGTTTCCACACTGTAAGTAATCTAAACCAGAACCTATCCCGCTTGACTGAAATCTGCTGACAACTATGAAAACCTTCTCAACTTTGTGCTAAATGACAATACAACATAACAACAACATCAATCTTGTTTCTCTGGCATAGATTGCAAAGTGCCAAAAGTCAAGGAAAAAGTAACAGAAGGCAGGGATACGGCAAGCATCTTAGTTAGTCTCAGAATGAGTGAGAGCTCTGATCGCAAATGAGCAGGCCAGAAAAGCAGACGAATCCAGTCCATGAGCTTGGTGAAGGTTCCTGAGCACACAGTGCCCTTGCAGCAGCTTTATATTGATAGTAGCCAGTGAAGCCTGAGGTGAAGCACTGATGGTCAGAAGCATCCTGTAATTGCATCAGAGATGTGTCATGAGAGTTCACAGAGGCTGACACATGTCAGGTGCCAATGTCCATGGAACATCTGCTCTGAGATGTTGGTGTCTAGTCTCCAACATGAACACTCTTCAAAGCCAGTGGTGAGCTCAAGTTGCACAGTACTCGCTCTGACTTCCATGTGAAGAAGTCTTGATGTCGAGCTAGTTTGAAGTGTTGGTAAGATGGGAAGATGAATGGTAGTAAGGGTGAGTTATATTTAAGGCCGACAACCAATTAAAATCTTCCTTAATTGGCAGCTCACCATACTGCTTGTGAAAAGCATAAAAAATGAAGTGTGATAGTCCTGATATTGATAAAGGCATGGCTAGACTTCTCACCAGATTCTGTCAAGTATCATACCATAGCCCTGTCAATTTGAAACCTTAGAACTGGAATTATAATTTATTGTCATGTGTACTCAACTATAGGCATACAAGAGTACAGTGAAATGTTTACAAAGTTACCATTCTCCAGCACCATCTTAAAAAAAAACTAAAAATCTTTTAAAAAGAAGCCAAAAGGGAAAAAAAAACATTGTCTGAAAGTATAAAGTCTTATCCCCATAAATGTGGGGGAGATGCTGAGCTACTGATGCAGGCACCGTGGTCGAGCCATGGCTTGGAGTCGAGGTCACATTGATCACCAGGAGAACCCAAGTTCTTGTTGCTGCTGATGATGCTGCCGCCACCTCTGTTCACTGGAAGGAGCCGTGTCATTGCTGCCCCTTCCAATTGGCAAGACAACTGGGAGGCTGCTGCCATTTTGTGAAAGGCCAGCTCTCACTGCCAATGTCGTGCTGCTGTTGACTCTGATCGCCAAGACAAATCTATTAAATATTATTTTGCCGCAAACCTATTCTATCCTAGAATGATCCCATGTTCATCAAAAGAAGCCTTTCATAAACACATGCTCAAATAATCTGAAGACAGAAAGAAGTTTAAAGTAATAATATGAGGTTATAGATAACAGGGTTTGATGATACGTGAATACAGATTTTGTAGTAAATAACTGACGTTTTGAGAGAAACAATTAGCTTCTGTTGCTTCAACACAATACATTTATTTTAATTTTGATTGTTTTGTTGATCTCAAAGGTTGGTATATAAATGCTCATTGAGAACAGTGAGCAATATTTTTGCCACAGTTAATAAGTCCCTGAATTGAATAGAGCTCTTGATCCCCATTTAAGCCGCTCCCATAGTAACACCACTGTCCTTCCATAATATAATGATATAGTGTTTTTAAAGAAGCTGTGAATGGTTTTTCAAGACACTGTGAATGTCACAGCGTGGTTAATTGTACTTGATCAGTATGAGAAAGGACCACCAACAGTGCATGTTTCCTCTTCCTCGTACCCACAGTTGAGCTCAATCGGTGAAACTCATTCAATGGAAGAAATTTAAATGTCAACCAAAGTGGTGAAAAGGTGGAAGCAGTAAATTGTAAAAAGTTCCATACAGTGAAGGTGTAAAGAGTTTTAAGAATTGGTGTACATAGATCATTATCTATTGACAGGCATGGAAAATAATCAAAAGAGGCTCATGGAATGTTGGTCTAATTATCCAGAGGACGAGAACACAAAAGCTGTCATGTAAGAAATCATGCAACTACAACCCAATTTGGTTAGACCAAGCTGGAGAAGCATACCTTGGAAAGGATATTCTGAAAGGCCTTGGAGAGAATGGAAGATAGCATAAATGCAGTGATGTGTGAATCCTCAGGGTTAAATAACAAGGGGAGATTAAACAAACTAGATTTATATTCCTCAAATTAAGATTAAACTTTGATTTGAATTAGATTTTCAAGATATTTAGGGAAACCGGCAAACTAGAAAAGATGAAGAATAACTATTCCAGTGGATGCAGGACAGTGGGGCAAGGGGGCAACCTAAAAGTTGGAGTCAGGCACCTTCAAGAGTGAAATCAGAAAATAATTTAGCATGCAATGGCTGGTAGCCTTTAGAATATGCTCTTGCAAACAGTTGATGCTCGATCAATTATTGATTTAAATTTAAGATCAATCGGTTAAAGATATGGGACAAAAAAGTAAACATAAGAAGCTAGGTCACAAATCAATCATAACAATGACAGCACAGGCTCTCAGGGTTAAATATCCCACTCCTGATCCTATGGCAGCCCTATACAGGTGGTGTTGGAGGTGGGGCAAAATCTCATTTTTCTTCATCCCAGTCTAGTGATAAACCCCTCATCTTGAGACTGTGCCCCCGAGGTATTCGCCAAGTCACTGGCTGATTATTTCAACAGAAATGGTAGGCTGTGATGTGGGGAAATGGCAGGAGAGTGGCACTAATTAAGAGAGCTATATAGCCTCTTTCTGCACAGTAAAAATTCTATACTTTAGATTCATCAGCCAGGAGAAATAACCTGCCAGTGTCAACCCCAACACCATACTGCTCAATTAAGTTGACTATTCCCTCTAGATTTCTGATCACTTTTCACCTGACACCTCTCCTACGCTTACAGTTAAAAACCCTTGTAAAGAGACTCATCAGCACATTGAACTTAGCCCAACGAACGAAACATTTCCTTGTTACACCAGTACTTGTGCCAGAGTTCTATGAATTAAAACTGGTTTGTTTTATAGTAGTGTTTGAATTGTGCATTAGTATGCTTGATCAGATTCTGTGTTTAAAGATGGTTTTTAAATTCTCAAATTTTCTCAGCAGAACATCATTCCTAGTTCGATTAATGTTATTGGTTCATATATGGGTGGCACGGTGGCACAGTGGCTAGCACACTGCCTCACAGCGCCAGAGACGCAGATTCAATTCCTGCCTCGGGCAACTGTCTGTGTGGAGTTTCCACATTCTCCCCGTGTCTGCGTGGGTTTCCTCTGGGTGCTCCGGTTTATTCCCACAGTACAAAAATGTGCAGGTTAGGTGAATTGGCCATGCGAAATTGCCTGTAGTGTTAGGTGAAGGGGCAAATGTAGGGGAATGGGTCTGGGTGGGTTGCTCATCAGAAGGTCAGTGTGGACTTGTTGGGCCGAAGGGCCTGTTTTCACATTGTAAGTAATCCAATATATGAACCACAACAAATAGATCCTCCTCATTCCACTTCAAGCTTGTCCTCAGCCCTCAGGGATGTCTTAAATCTTACCACTGGGCAGACAGTTCCCTAATGTGTCTGCAGAGTAAATAACTTAACTCCCTGACTACACTGCACCTATCATTATCATATTCCTTTTCCATTGCCCATGGTGATTCTGAGCGTATACTCCTGCTGTTCCTATGAAAGCAAATTACTGCAGATGCTGGAATCTGAAACCAAAAGAGAAAATGCTGGAAAATCTCAGCAGATCTGGCAGCATCTGTAAGGAGAGAAAAGAGCTGACATTTCGAGTCTAACTGACCCTTTGTCAAAGCTAACACAAAGGGAGAAATAGAGAGGTATTTATACTGGGCTGCGAGAAGGCGAGTCATGGCTCCAGAAGCAAAGGTAGCAATAAAGAGATGATAATGACAGTGCATAGGGAGATTAGGAGCTGTGAATGACCAAGGCTGAAGCCAGTGCTATGTGACAAAATATGGGGGGCTGGAGGGATGGGGGGGATGGGTGAAGCAGAGGCAAAATGGAAAACAGGGGAGAAGGGTAGCAAAGGGGGAAGAGGAGAGAAAAAAGGTGATGAGAGAGTGGGGAGCAAGAGAAAGAGAGACAATCAAGAAATAAGAGGCACAGAACAGTGAAAAAAATTTTAAAAAGATAAATAAAATAAATGAAATAAAATTATGGAGCAGAATGAAAACAGAGGGGTCGAAATGGGATGATCATCTGAAGTTGTTGAATTCAATGTTGAGACTGGCAGGCTGTAACGTGCCGAGTCAGAAGATGAGATGATGTTCCTCCAGTCTGCGTTGAGCTTCACTGGAACATTGCAGCAGGCCAAGGACAGACATGTGGGCATGGGAGCAGGATTGTGTGTTGAAGTGGCAAGTCATGGGAAAGTCCGGGACCTGATTCCCTCCAGACCGAAGGTGCTCAGCAAAGTGATCACCCAGTTGCCGTTTTGTCTCTCCAATATAGAGGGGATCACATTGGGAGCAACGAATGCAATAGACCAAATTGAAAGAGGTACAAGTGAAACGCTGCTTAATCTGAAATGAGTGTCTGGTGCCTTGGATGGTGAGCATGGAAGAGATAAAGGGGCAGGAATTGCACCTTCTGCGGTTGCATGGGAAGGTGCCGTGTGTGATGGGAGAGGTGTTCGGTGTGATGGGAAGGTGCCACGTGTGATGGGAGAGGTGTTCGGTGTGATGGGAAGGTGCCACGTGTGATGGGAGAGGTGTTCGGTGTGATGGGAAGGTGCGACGTGTGATGGGAGAGGTGTTCGGTGTGATGGAGGAGTGGACGAGGTTGTTCCGGTGGGAACGATCTCTACAGAATGCAGACACGGGGAGGGAAGGGAAGATGTGTTTAGTGATGACATTGTGTTGGAGTTGGCGAAAATGGCAGAGGATTATTCTTTGCATGTAAAGGCTGGTGGGTGAAAGGTGAGAACAAGAGGGACCCTATCCTTGTTCTGGGAGGGGAGGGAGGGGATGAGGGTCGTGGTGCGGGAGATGGGCCGCATGCTGTCAAGAACTCTGTCAACAACTGTAGGTGGGAAGCCACGGTTGGAGAAGAAGGAGCACATATTAAGAGCACCACTTTGGAAAGTGGCCTCATTGGAACAAATGCGGCGGAGGCAAACGAGCTGAGACAAAGGGATAGAGTCCTTACAGGTTGTAGGGTGAGAAAAGCTATAGTCCAGATAGCTGTGGGAGTCAGTGGGCTTGTAATGGATATTAGTGGATAGACTATTGCCGGAAATGGAGACAGAAAGGTCAAGGAAAGGAAGGCAAGTGTCAGAGATGGACCAGGTGAAGGTGATGGAGGGATGGAAACTGGAAGCAAAGTTTATGAATTTTTCCAGGTCAGGATGAGAGCATGAAGCCACACCGAAATAGTCATCGATGTACTGACAAAGCAGTTGTGGGAGGAGACCCGGGTAGGCCTGGAACAAGAAATGTTCCACATACCCATGAAAAGGCAGGCTTAGCTAGGACCCATGCGCATACCCATTGCTACACCTTTTATTTGGAGAAAATGGGATGAGTTGAAGGAGAAGTTGTTGAGAGAGAGAACAAGTTCAGCCGGGTGGAGGAGAGTAGTGGTGGATGGAGATTGGGCCTCCCGCTGTTCCTGTTGCATGCAAACAGTAAGGGTACTTTTATATCTGCTGGCCAAAGTCAATGGCTGAGGCTGCTCCATCACTACATCACGGTATCGAATTCCTCCCTGACTTGTAATCATGTGACCTTTTCCCTGATCATTGATCAATCATAATGTTCCACTAGCCCTAGTGAACAATGTACTCAGGTTCCCTCCCTTCATGATGTCCCAAAGATGTCTGCAGCTCAAATTCCAGCTGGAGAGCTCAAGAGACAAAATTGCTCAAACTGTGGACATTTTCTGTGTACATGATTGTCATTAGCTTGTCATTAAATATTGAGACAGTCTTCTTATTGACGATGTCCAAAAAAAGTAATCATGCCAATACAATAGAGTTGGAACATGCTTTTCACTGTAATGGTAGGAAAATGTCAAAGCTGCTGAGACTCCATCTGACATTCCAATGAGATTTGGCTTTGAACACATCTTCCAATCACCTGACCTTTCTTCAACAATATCTTCTTCAAGAAAAGCATTTAAAATAATGTTAATTTAGAAGTTCTGGTTACTGGTGTTCAGCAGCAATTTTTACATTCAAATGTAGTTTATCCATTACACTGTTAAACTAAACACTGTTTAAATAATTTCAGCATGGCTTATGAAATACTGCACAACATACTTTCATTTAATAGTATGTTGACATGATTTAAGATATAAAGCAAATGTCCAAAGTGATGTCTGAAATTGATAGTTTTAATTGAAAGCTGTTCAGATAAAGATTATATTCATCTTTGTATCTGAAATTATGGTGATTTGGTTAGAACATAGAACATAGAACATAGAACATAGAACAATACAGCACAGAACAGGCCCTTCGGCCCACGATGTTGTGCCGAACTTCTATCCTAGATTAAGCACCCATCCATGTACCTATCCAAATGCCGCTTAAAGGTCGCCAATGAATCTGACTCTACCACTCCCACGGGCAGCGCATTCCATGCCCCCACCACTCTCTGGGTAAAGAACCCACCCCTGACATTTCTGACTGTCTACTCTATCTATTCCTCTGATCATCTTATAAACCTCTATCAAGTCACCCCCTCATCCTTCGCCGTTCCAACGAGAAAAGGCCGAGAACTCTCAACCTATCCTCGTACGACCTACTCTCCATTCCAGGCAACATCCTGGTAAATCTTCTCTGCACCCTCTCCAAAGCTTCCACATCTTTCCTAAAGTGAGGCGACCAGAACTGCACACAGTACTCCAAATGTGGCCTAACCAAAGTCCTGTACAGCTGCAACATCACTTCACGACTCTTGAATTCAATCCCTCTGCTAATGAACGATAATACTCCATAGGCCTTCTTACAAATTCTATCCACCTGAGTGGCAACCTTCAAAGATCTATGTACATAGACCCCAAGATCCCTCTGTTCCTCCACCTGACCAAGAACCCTACCATTAACCCTGTATTCCGCATTCTTATTTGTTCTTCCAAAATGGACAACCTCACACTTGGCAGGGTTGAACTCCATCTGCCACTCCACAGCCCAGCTCTGCATCATATCTAAGTCCCTCTGCAGCCGACAACAGCCCTCCTCACTGTCCACAACTCCACCTATCTTTGTATCATCTGCAAATTTACTGACCCACCCTTCGACTCCCTCATCTAAGTCATTAATAAAAATTACAAACAGCAGAGGACCCAGAACTGATCCCTGCGGAACTCCACTTGTAACTGGACTCCACGCTGAATATTTACCATCTACCACCACTCTCTGACTTCGACCGGTTAGCCAGTTTTCTATCCAATTGGCCAAATTTCCCTCTATCCCATGCCTCCTGACTTTCCGCATAAGCCTACCATGGGGAACCTTATCAAATGCCTTACTAAAATCCATGTACACTACATCCACTGCTCTACCCTCATCCACATGCTTGGTCACCTCCTCGAAGAATTCAATAAGACTTGTAAGGCAAGACCTACCCTTCACAAATCCGTGCTGGCTGTCCCTAATCAAGCAGTGTCTTTCCAGATACTCGTAAATCCTATCCCTCAGTACCCTTTCCATTACTTTGCCTACCACAGAAGTAAGACTAACTGGCCTGTAATTCCCGGGGTTATCCCTATTCCCTTTTTTGAACAGGGGCACAACATTCGCTACTCTCCAGTCCCCTGGTACCACCCCCGTTGCCAGTGAAGACGAGAAGATCATTGCCAACGGTACTGCAATTTCCTCTCTTGCTTCCCACATAATCCTAGGATATATCCCGTCAGGCCCGGGGGATATGTCTATCCTCAAGTTGTTCAAAATGTCCAACACATCTTCCTTCCTAACAGGTATCTCTTCTAGCTTATCAGTCCGTTTCACACTCTCCTCTTCAACAATACGGTCCCTCTCGTTCGTAAATACTGAAGAGAAGTACTTGTTCAAGACCTCTCCTATCTCTTCCGACTCAATACACAGTCTCCCACCACTGTCCTTGATTGGACCTACCCTCGTTCTCGTCATTCTCAGGTTTCTCACATACGCATAGAATGCCTTGGGGTTATCCTTGATCCTATCCGCCAGGGATTTTTCATGCCCTCTCTTAGCTCTCCTAATCCCTTTCTTCAGGTCCCTTCTGGCTATCCTGTATCCCTCCACTGCTATGTCTGAACCTTGTTTCCTCAACCTTATGTAAGCCTCCTTCTTCCTCTTTACTAGACATTCAACCTCCCTCATCAACCAAGGCTCCCTCACACGACCATTTCGTTCCTGCCTGATCGGTACATACATATCAAGGACACGTCGTATCTGCTCCTTGAAAAAGTTCCACATTTCCACATAAACTTCTCCATAAAATGTCAGCAACTCAACAGAGGTGAAGGAATCATCTAGAAGACAGAGGGTGGTGGTGGAGGTTGCGCTCCAGACTGTAGGTCTGTGACCAGTGGTGTTCCACAAGGATCAGTGCTGTGTCTACTACTTTTTGTCATTTATATAAATGATTTGGATGTGAACATAGGAGGCATAGTTAGTAAGTTTGCAGATGACACCAAAATTGGAGGTGTAGTGGAGAGTGAAGAAGGTTACCTCAGAGTACAATGAGATCTTGATCAGATGGGCCAATGGACTGAGGGGTGGCAGACTGAGTTTAATTTAGATAAGATGCTGCATTTTTGGAAAGCAAATCAGAGCAAGACTTATATACTTAGTGATAAAGTCCTGTGAAGTGTTGCTGAACAGAAACCTTGGAGTGCAGGTTCATACTTGCTTGTAAGTGGAGTCACAGGTAGATAAGATAGTGAAGAAGGTGTTTGGTTTGCTTTCCTTTCTTGGTCAGAGTATTGAGTACAGGAGTTGGGAGGTCATGATGCAGCTGTACAGGACATTGGTTAGGCCACTGTTGGAATATTGTGTGCAATTCTAGTCTCTTCCCTAACGGAAGGATGCTGTGAAGCCTTAAAGGGTTCAGAAAAGATTTACCAGGATGTTCCCAGGGTTGGAGGATTTGAGCTACAGGGAGAGGCTGAATAGGCTGGGGCTCTTTTCCCTGGACCGTCGGAGGCTGAGGTGTGACCTTATAGAGATTTATAATATCAAGAGGACCACTAATAGGGTAAAATAGACAAGGTCTTTTCTCTGGGGTGGTAGCGTCCAGAACTAGAGGGCATAGGTTTAGGGTGAGAGATGAGTTGGACCGAAGGGTCTATTTCCGTGCTGTACATCTCTATAATTATCTGCCAACTGTAAACCATTGTACAGCATTCAAACTTGCAGAAGCCTACATACCTAATGTGAGAAAAAAGCAGACAGTATATTAACATATTTACACCATTATCCAACTTCAATCGTGTTTTACACCTAACACAATGAACATACTCTGGTTTACCTTTTTCCAAAACCTTTGTATTTTATATAAATTACTGGAGTGACGGTGTGTGCTGATGAAAAATGGCTGTTATGGAAACCAGTTAGTTGAGGTTATAAAATCTGTAGTTGCTGTTTTTCAAGAAAATCAAAAGACATCAGTAATAACAGCAGGACTGCAAAGGTTCCTAGTAATGCAATTTCTTCCTTTGACAATTTGTTTCCATTTGTTATCCAGACTAAATGCTGATATTTCAGAGGTGCAAGCTTGATAACATTGTACACACACAAAAAAAGCATTTACATTTACAGTTTGAAACAGGCTTACAAAGGCTACAGTTCAGTTAAAATAAGTAAAGGTTAATAAGTGTTCAGATAATTTGCCCATCTGCTTTCTCAGAAACATATTAGCTCACATCAAAATAATTTTTAAAGCAAAAATTTAGTAATTTAAAATTAATTAGTATGTTATATTTTCAACATATTTGCATTGAAGAAACTCAACTTGTGCCCTCTTCTTACGCTGAATTATATTTATAAAATATTGTGTGTTTCACATGAAGATATAACTCTTCAGTAAACCAAAATGTCACTGGTTTAATGGTGAATTCTGGTTATCTTGAACAAATATTTCAGTTGAAAATACTTGTGACCAATGTTGGCAGGGGTGTCACTCTAAGTTTCTACAAATAACCATTTTGTCTGATAAAATCTGGCAAGTATACAAAGCAAATCCATTTTATCTACACCAAATTACTTGGACAGATATTTGAAGTTAGGCCAGAATTACTCAATAAACATTTTAGCTGGGGTCTCAAACTCAGAGCAAGTTGTGTAAAGGATTTTTTGATCTCTTCCCTCCCTATAGTTGAATTCCAGCTCCAGCAAAATCCCTAAGTTGGTGGTCTAAGAATGGGTTTCCAATATAACATAGATAGGCATTATTTCTGAATGGATGAAAATGCCCCCAGACTCTGAATTGTAAGTGCCATTGAATAAAATCATCAAAACTTAAATTTGATTAAAATAAATTTTTAAGAATGGAAATCTGTGCTACTATCAGAAAATATTTTTATTGTATAGAGTCATGGAGTCATCCAGTATGGATACAAGCCCTCCAGCCCAACCATGCTGACCAGGTTTTGTAGAATGAATTCATCCCAATTTCCTGTGTTTGGCCCATATTCTTCCGAACCTTCCCTATTCGTGTACATCCAAATGTCTTTTAAATGTTATAATTATACTCACTTCTACCTCTTCCTATAGCAGCTTATTTTGTATTCCCACCATCCTTAGTGTGAAAAGGTTGCCCTTAATGTCCCTTTTAAATCTTTCCCTTCTCACTTTAAACCTATGTCCTTGAGTTTTGGACTGCCATACCTTGGAGAAAGCACTCTGGCTATTCATCTTCTCTATGTCCCTCATCATTTTATAAAGCTCTATAAAGTCACTCCAGTACCAGGGAAAAATGCCCCAGCCTATCCCGCCTATTCCTACATTTTCAAACCCTCCAGTCTTGGTAAGAGAATCGTAGATCGTTTTTGCACCCTTTCCAATTTAATAACATGGAATATATTATGGAAAACATGAGGCTATGCATTTTGGCAAGAAAAACAGAGGAACTGAGTATTACTTAAATTGAGAAAGACTGCAGAAAAAATATAGAACAGCACAGCATAGGAACGGGCGCGTAGCCCATTATGTCAGCACCAACATGGCTGCAGAACAGAGCAGAAGATTTGAGAGTCTTTGTGCATGAAACACAAAAAGCTAGCATCTAAGCTCAACAGCTAATAGGCAAGGCAACTGAAATGTCAGTCTTCATTTTGAAGGGAATGGGGTATAAACATGGAGAGTTCTTAGCAAATTTTACAAGGCACTAGTCAGACCACAGCTGGAATACTGTGAACATTATTCATACAATAATGTCTCATCCAAAAATATTCTATCAAATCTAAAGTATGTTTTGACATTCAGAGGTCATGAAAGACTATATTTAAATGCAAGTTGGTTCAAATATTACGAGTTTTGATTTTAAAATCTGCAACTTAGAAGGAAAATGAACAGCAAGAGGATACTGAAAAATATTGTTCAAGAAGAACATCATCATCTCATAACTATGATTTGTTTCTTTAAATATATTACACATAATTTTCAATCCATTTCCAGAGATAAAAGGGGAAACTGGGTAATTGAAAACTTTGCCTCTAGTCAGTGAGTGATTGTCTGGTTAATTGTGAAAATTATTCCGGCGTTTCACTTACAGCAATTGACTAGGGACAGTGGTTGTACTTTGCTCATTTTATGCTCATCCTGGATGTAAATCCACAATCCACTCCCCCCACAATTGAGATTGGTTAGTTTAAACATAAATCACTTAATGTGACTATGAAAATATGTTTATTTTGAAGTACAAATAGGGCCAGGGGCATGGATTTCCTTTTTGCAGACCATTGAGGGTTTGTCCATGAAAAGAATAGGGCCATTTAAATAGGTCCTTTCATGATATCCTGCTTATGAAAATGTAAATATTAGCTGGTTGAGCCCCTATTCCACATGTTGCTGCTCAAAGAAATTACTGAGGAACAGTGGCTAGTGCTTTCTGTTCAATGTGATGTCAATTTATTTATTTGGCTCAAATAATGAATGGCATGAATCCTCCATCTTAAAGGGAACATATTTGTTGAGGCCAGACATGTAGCCAATTGATAAGTGGACAACTGGCAGCACTACTATTCAGTTACCCAGAAAGCATGTACATTCATGTGTTTGGCGAGGAACAGCTGGTTAAGAGGAGCCCTCATGGGAATAGTATTAGTGTTTACAAACATAAATACAGATAAGGAGATCAAATATTCCACAAGGCATTATGATTTGCAGAATACAAATGATTTATGCTAGCTTCTTCAGACAAGATGGGAAAGTATCCTCATATAAATAAGAAAGTAGACTTGACACCATGATCTGAAATGAAATATCTAAGTAAGGAATAAATCTATATCATTCATCATTCAACACATAGATCAAAAATGCTAATTTTCTAAAAGGCCAGCATTACACATTATGAACAGAACCTTATGCTTTGTTGGCAGCCAGTTTTGTCATGGTTGATAGAAGGTTTCACTTTACAAGGCCTACCACATTTTCTCGCCCCATTATCTCAAACCATCAACTCCCTATCCCAGCCTAAAGCACCTATGACATAATTCAAGTCCCATTCTATAACAGCTCATCATCACCCAGATATCCCAGAATAGACCTGACATGCTCAATAGCAGTGCCATCTTTAACAAGCTACTGTGGATCCAGTCTAGTACTGTCAATCCAGATCAGCCCTACTCAGTTCCTGATATTTTCCCCTATTTACACTACAGTAAAGTTAAACTGGTGCCTATTGTGTGAACAGAGATCTGGACGTCCTGCTGAGCAGTATGGTACAGATGTAGGCTGTGCTCTTCCCCCAAAACCAGGAGTGAAGGCCATGATACCAGGCCAGGCCAGGCCAGCCTAGTCCAAGGCTGCCATTCGGTTCAGTGCACTCTCAGCCATGTGGAGGAATGCACAGCAGTGTAAGAAGAATGTCAATAATTCTCCACTCTGCTAGTTTAGGTGCCACTATCATCTCTCTGAAACCTCACACACTCATTCCATCACTGGTACTATACTCAAATTCTCACCAAGACTCATATTTGACAACTCTCATTATTGGCTGCAATATCTTCCCTCACTCACTGTCACTCACCCCAGCCCCCAATACCACTCATCCTGATGCCCTGTGTGCTGCTTTTGCACATGTTCAGGTTACCTCTCCACCTGCATCAAAAGTAACACTGTGCATCCCCACTTTCATTTCTCTGTCACTCATTGCAGCAGGAGAACAGCCCATAGCAGGTCAGAAAGAGTCACACAGATGGTGTGCTGCCTGTCATTTGGCTCATCATCCCTTATGTGGACAGCATCTTGAAACTGAATGGCCTGAGCAGCTGACTGACCATATGTAATCTCCTGGATTGGATTGGTATCAAAGGCTTTTGTTGGCTTAGCTTGCTAGGATTCCCTGACTGAAGACTATTTCCCTTAGTTTGACTGAGGCCTGCTGACTACCATGTCAAGCTTCCTGGCTTTGTGCCTGCACTAAACAGTCCAGCAAGGAAGCAATACTGTGAGGACGGTTTCTCTGATTGAAGGCTAGGCCACGAAAAGATAAGGTTTTCAGAGATGTTGTGAGCATCGAGGGAGGCTTAAAGTAAATGAGTGCCAAGAGGGAAAGTGAATTATTGGGAGATGCAGTCTGGTCCAGCGTATGAGCTGGTAAGTGTGTTCCTCTGTGCACAGTGCTGAAAATGTGTTGCTGGAAAAGCGCAGCAGGTCAGGCAGCATCCAAGGAACAGGAGAATCGATGTTTCGGGCACAGCTTACAACAGCTGTCATTACAGCCTGACGTGCAGCATTGAAACACTACTTTAAGTAGACTGGAGGGTGTGTGTGTGCGTGTGCGTGTGTGTGTGTGCGTGTGTGTGTGTGCGCGTGTGTGCGTGTTTTCTTCTGTGTGCAGCGTTGAAACACTACTTTAAGTAGACTGGAGGGTGTGTGTGTGTGTGTTTTCTTCTGTGGCCTGTGTCCATGAGGCTAGTGATAAATATGGAGGCCCTCTGCAGCAAGCAGAAGTCACTCTTTGTCGAGAATTCATGGTGTACAGTTTTGTGGCAGGTGATAGGATAGAAAGATGCATACTAATGAGGCAAAGTATGCAGTTAATAAGGTTGTTAACAAGAAATAATACCACTTAATAGGAAATTCTCCACTACCGAGCAAGAATCTCAATGCCTGAAACTTAAAAAGATGCAGTAAGTTATTCTAAAGATTGAGATCAGCTTCACTTGATCTCTCACGTGATACTGCCACAATTGTCATTAGATTTCACATCATTCAAGCCCTTATAACATTCCACACTGTGAATTTAATGACACAATGAATTAAAGTACTTCTTTCATTTCCGTGTTTAGGTTTAGGTTTCAACTGAAAGCAAATGGACAGAATAAAATCTCTTTCTCCTGGGATTGGAAAACTTTAGTAGAGAATTGTGAAAAGATGCACTTAAGTAGAAAGAACATTGACAGCATAAAATGTCGGTACATTTCTGAAGGGGGTGCAGGAGCAGAGAGATTGGGTGTATATGTCCACAGATCATTGAAGGTGGCAGGATGGTGGACAAAGCAGTTAACAAAGCAGACACTATCCTCGGCTTTATTAACGGGGGCACAGAGTACAAGAGCAGGGTTGACCTTGTACAAGACACATGCTCGACCTCAACTGGAGTATTGTGCACAGTTTTGGGTACTACATTATAGGAAAGATATGAATGCATAGGAGAGAGTTTGGCAATGATTCACAGGAAAGATTCCAGGAAACTTCAATTATGAAGATAGATTTAATAGGTTGGAAGAAAGTAGACTGAGAGGAGATTTGGTAGAGGTTTTGAAAATTTTGAGCAGGCTGACTGAAGTAGATAGAGAGAAGTTGTTCCTACTCATACAAGGAATAAGGAGGAGAGGCTAAAGATTTAAAATAAAATGCAAAAGAAACTAGGATGATGTGAGAAGCAACTTTTATTACACAGTGAGTAGTTAGGGTATGAATTAGGGTATGAAAATGCCCTGCCTAAAAATGTGGTGGGGTAGATTCAAGTGAGACATCAAGACAGCATGAGATGATTATTTGGATAGAAATAGTGTGCAAGGGTATGGAGAAAAAGCAGGAGGTTAACACCAGGTAACAATGTTTGTTTGAAGCACTGGAGCAGACACATTTGGTTGAATGCCTTCCTTCTGTGCCTTAACCTTTCTGTGAATCTCTGGACTCAAATGAGCTCAGAACATCAAATTAAATGAAAAAGCGAAAGTGCATTCCTTGCACACGGCACATGTGATCCAATCTACGAAGAAATGTGCCTTGCTTTGCAGAAAAATGTCTGCATCCTGACCTTTCAATGATCCTGAAAAGGTAACCAAGCAAAACCTCTCAAGAGTCATCCTCCAATTTATTGACTTTTTAACCTGGTCTATGCCTCTCACCTCAGACTGCAGCAAAAGAAGGCCATTGGGAATTGTGGAGTATTTGATCATCTCAGCTTACATTTATTTCTATAACTTCCAATACTATTCCCAACTAACATTCCTCAGAGCTCCTTTTTACCATCTGTTATTCACAAACAGATGATCAAATCAGGTCCCAGACAGATGGTTGGTAATGCTGCCAATTTTCTCCATTGTCAAACATCACATCATGGTCCCTGAGCCAAAGCAGTAACTCACTTCTGCTGGCATTCAAAGATCAGGTTAAACATGTCCTGACTGTATTTTGTGCAGTGGCAGAACTGCAACAAAGATAAAATACTGAATAGTAGGAAAAAATTCTTCAGGCAAAAAAGAATGAAAAATAAATTCTCTCATAGTTTGGTATGGGAAACCCTCTGTCACATTCAAAATAAATAAAAGATAAGAAAATAAAGACATTTAGCAATATGCAGCCAAAAGTAAGCTGTAAAAAAGAGTGTAAAATTTGAAGAGGTAAAATGGAGTTTGATTGAGAAATACTTAATTTTTAAAAAAACACATTTTCAGGATGTGGGCATTGCTGGCTGGTCCATGCTTGGGCCAAGGCTGTAATTAAGTCAGGAAGGGAGTGTCAATGAGCAGGAACAGCTCAAAGCACTGTCAATGGTCTCTTCCATCACTTTGCTGATGACTGAGTGATATTGGTGGGACTGAAATTGGCCAGTTTGAATTTGACTTGCTTTTTTGTTGCATGGGACATCCTTCGGCAATTTTCCATATTTTTGGGGAGTTGTCAATCTGTAGCAGTACTGGAACAGTTTGGTTACACAGCTAATGTTGGAGCACAGGTTTTCACCACGTTTGCAGGAATGTTGTCTTGGCCCTTGGCTTTGAAGTATCCAGTGCTTCCAACCATTTCTTGATATCATGTGGAGTGAATTCAATTAGCTGAAGACTGGTATCTGTGATGCTGGAGACCTCTGGATGAGACTGAGATGGATCATTGATTCGGCAATTCTGGCTGAAGGCAGATGCAAATATTGTTGGTTCTGATATAATGCAATAGTTCCATTCTTGTGCAATCTTGGGTATAAGAAAATCGCGCAATAGCTGTGCCATTTAAACTAATGGGGCCTGAATTGTCTTATAGCCAATACAGGTGAGGAAAGTTCGTGCTTGGCAAATAATGGTCTAAATCCTTCAAGTGCGTTAAAGCCAACTTGCGTTGAAGAAGCATGAGGTATAGCAGAACCGACTGTACTTCAGCCTTTACTTTTGTTCTAATGTGCTGGACTTCCTTAGTGCGGATAATGGGGATATCTGTGGAACCTCCAACTCTTGTTGGTTGCTTACGTGTCTGTCACCATTCATATCTGGATCTGGCAGTACTGCAGAGCTTAGATCTAATCCATGGGTTGTGGGATTACTTAGCCCTGCCTGTCGTGTGCTGTTTCCACCAGTTAACATACAATTAATCCTGGGTTGCAGCTTCACCAGGTTGACACTTCATTTTTATGCCTGGCGCTGCTCCTGGCATGCACTTACAGATTCTTCATTGAACCAACACTGATCCCCCTGGTTTGATGGTAATGACAGACTAGGATATATGCCAAGAAATGAGGTCACAGAATATGGTTGAATACAATTCTGTGCTGATGATGCCTCCGTGCCTGATAGATATCCAGTTTTGAGTTACTAAATCCATTTAGCATGGTGATATGAATAAGGATATTCTCAATATGAGGACAGGAACTTGTCTCCACTAGGACCATGAAGTGGTCTCTCCTGCTGATACTGTTATGAATGGTTGCAATAGCAGCTGGAGATTGTGAGTCAAAGGTCAAGTAGATTTTTCTTTCAAATAAAACAGAAAGTGCTGGAGAAATTCAGCAAGTCTGGCAACATCTGGGGAGAAAGAAAAACAGAATTATCACTTCCAGTCCAATACAACACTTCTAAAGGAGAGTTTCAAAGAGTCACTTCAGATTCAAAACACTAGCTCTGCTTTTTTTTCTCTCTCTCCACAGATGCTTCCAGATCTACTGATCTTCTCCAGCACATTTTTTTAATGTCAGATATTCATTATACACAGCATTTTGCTTTTATTTGCTCTTGTTGATTCCCTCACCACTTGTTACAGAGACAGTCGAGCTTTGTATTCTTTAGGACTCAGTGTTATTGATGAGCCATCCTTGGTGAATGACATTGAAATCCAGAGTACATTCGATGCCCTTGCAACCCTTAGTGCTTCCTCCAAATGGTGTTCAATTCAGAGGAGTTGGCTGGAAGTTTCATAGAACATAGAACAGTACAGCATTGGAACAACCCCTTTAGCCCACCATGTCTGACCATGATATCAATCTAAACTATTCCCATCTGGCCTCACATGGTCCATATCTGTCTATTCCTGGCCAGTTCAGTTATCAGTCTAAATGCCTTTTAAATGTTGTTATCGTGTCTTCTTCTAGCATCTCCCTGGTAGCGCATCCCAAGCACTAACCACCCTCTGTGTAACAAACATCCATGATACATCTCCTTTAAACTTTCCCTCTCGCACCTTAAGCCTATGGCTCCTCATATTTGATATTTCCATCCTAAAAAAAAGACTCCAGCTATCCACCCTATCCATGCTTCTCATAATTTTACCAGTTCACCCAAGTCAGCCCTCAGCCCTAATTTCCTTGCTCACTTCACTTGATTATCTTGATGCATTTGCAGATATGTTCTATTTTGTTCAAAAAGCACACAATCTGTAAGCAGTCAACATTTTTTATAATCATTTTTTTATGTGACATTTTATAAATTCCTACTTTGGAAATAGAACCAGTCTGACTCAAAAGTGGAATACATACAGACTCTAATTTCACACCTTTAATGCATTATCTGAGCTGAGATGTCACTTTTTTTTATAAAATCTTAACTTATCTCAGGAATGTGACTTGAAAGAAGTTCTGGAATTTACATATTAATGAATTGAAACCTGCAACCCATTTTAAAAGATGAAAGACTTAACAACAATCTAGGTTTGTTCAATATATCGCATCAATGTATGAAACAATGATCTTCTGCAATAAATTCTATGTCTTATGATCCAACTCCACTAGCTATCTGATGAAGTGCAGTGCTCTGAAAGCTTGTATTTGCAAATAAACCTATTGGACAATAACCTGGTGTCATGTGATTTTTAACTTTGCCCACTCCATCCTACACCAGCACCTCCATATTATTTCACTTGATGGCATGAGGTTCATGGAATCCAAAGTCAATATTGAAGACTCCCAGGGAAAGTCCTTCCTGAATGAATACTACTGTGCTCCCACCTTTGGTAGTTTTGTCCTCCCAGTGGGACTGGACATACCTAGTGATGATAATGGTGAAGTCTGGGGCATTGCATGTAAGATATTACTCTGTGTGTATGACTATGTTATTTGAGACAAGCATGAGTTCCTCTTTTAAACTAGGCTCAAGACCCCCCCCCCCAGATTTTGGTGAGGATTTTGGAGGTTCAACTGGGCTGTATTTGCTGCTGGTTAAAACAATGACTGCAGATGCTGGAAACCAGATTCTGGATTAGTGGTGCTGGAAGAGCACAGCAGTTCAGGCAGCATCCAAGGAGCAGCGAAATCGACATTTCGGGCAAAAGCCCTTCATCAGGAATAAAGGCAGAGAGCCTGAAGCATGGAGAGATAAGCTAGAGGAGGGTGGGGGTGGGGAGAAAGTAGCATAGAGTACAATAGGTGAGTGGGGGAGGGGATGAAGCTGATAGGTCAGGGAGGAGAGGGTGGAGTGGATAATTGGAAAAGGAGATAGGCAGGTAGGACAAGTCCAGACAAGTCATGGGGACAGTGCTGAGCTGGAAGTTTGGAACTAGGGTGAGGTGGGGGAAGGGGAAATGAGGAAACTGTTGAAGTTCACATTGATGCCCTGGGGTTGAAGTGTTCCGAGGCGGAAGATGAGGTGTTCTTCCTCCAGGCGTCTGGTGGTGAGGGAGCGGCAATGAAGGAGGCCCAGTGAATGAGATTGTCGGTGGAAGGGTACTGTTGGGGACATCTGGAGAGGAAAAAAGGAGGGCTTGGAGGCCCTGGTCATGGCGGATGGAGGTGTATTTTTTGCTGCTGTTTCTGGTGCATGAGTTGACGCCAAGTGGTCCATTCAGATAAGAAATGATTGTCTTGCTAGGCCATCTTAGACAGCATTTAAAATTCATCCACATTACATGTTCTAGAGTAAGATATTTACCAGGACGAGTCAAGATTGCCTTCTGGAAAGGATGTTAGGAAACCTAACGGATTTGTTTTAGAAAAATGAACAGTGGCTGCCTGGTCACCATTCGGCCAGATTTAATAATTCCAGATTTAGTTTCTCATTGAATTTAAATTTCACCATCTACCATTGTGCTCTTTGAATCCAGGTTCCCAAAACAATAACTTAGGTTTCTGCATGATTAGTCCAATGACATTTGCTCCACATCACCACTTCTGCACAATGGAGGATCGTCATCTGGTATGGATAATTACAAAGATTACAAGAAAAATTTCCCCATCTCAGATCCAAATAATTAGTCTGACACAATTTGGTGTGGCATTCATTCCTCAGTTGGAAAGCGTAACTTCCTTGTTGAGCTCATACAAAATTCTGTATATTTTAAGGAGATAATCTCTCATTCTTCTGAACTTTAGAGAACATGGATCCAATTCATTCAGTTCCTCGCTGTAGGACTACACTCCCAGGGACCAATCTCGCTAAACTTCACTTTGCTCCCTCCACCACAAAGATATCCTTCCTTAGCTATGGGGATTTAAACCATGCACAATTTTTCACTAGCATTCTCACCAAAATCTTGGGCAATTGAAGGAAAGCTTCTTCATTGTCAACTCTAATCGGCTGTAATAAAGACCAAGATGTGATTAACCTTCCTAATTACTTTCTGCTGCATTCTAACTATCTCTGTTTCCTATAAGTACACACATGTTCTTCCAAACATAAACCTTTATGATTTTCAAATACTTTAAAAGATAGACTCTCTTTATCTTTGAGTGATAGACATCTTGCTCCACAAATGTTCCCTAATGTATCATATGCTCTCCTGATGATTGGACGAGCAGATGATTGTCATGAGCCAGATATAGAGTGGGTATTTCTTAGCAGCCAGCTTCTATCAAGATCATAAATGCATGGTCATATATGACTAATGTTAACGGAGTAACAGCTCTTGGGGCTCTGGTAAATGATACTTTCTAAAAGGTTAGATCTCCTCCTCCTCCTTACATGCACAGCCACATTTCCCTGTTTTCTGTGCTCCATATCCAAGTGATGCAGGAGCCCAAGGGGAACTGCAAATATTGTTTACTTGATTGAAATAGGTTCATCCCATAAGTCAATCAACTCCATTAATGTGTCTGTCAAGATCTGGCACCACTCCCTTGTAAAACAGCTTCAGTAACACTAAAAATAGGGCTTCCGTAAAGCCTACACTAGCCTCTGAAAATCAATAGAACCTTTCATGAAAGTTGGACAATGATTCTTTTATATAATGCTGTTGGTACAGATGATGCGAAGTCCATTGTTCAGTTGAATGCATGTTGCCTGGGAGTGATGAAGAAAATATGTTGGCAGTGTTAGAAGAAGTTTAATGTTGCAGACCACCCAATCTGCGTGTTTGTGGAACATGGTAGACAGTGTCATGCTGGAAAAGCACTGCAGGTCAGTTAGCGTCCAAAGAGCAGGTGAATTGACGTTTGGGGCACAAGCCCTTCAACAGCAATGTGGCTTGTGGGCCAAGGGGGCTGAGAGATAAATGGGAGGGGGTTGGGGCTGGAGGGGGGGGAAACAATATAGCTGGGAATGCAATAGGTAAATGGTGAGGGAGAAGCTGATAGGTCGAAGAGGAGGTAGAGTAGATAGATGGGAAAGACGATGAGCAGGTCAAGAGGGCAGTGCCAAGTTGGAGGCGTGGGACTGGGATAAAATGAGGGGAGGGGAAGTGAGGAAACTGGTGAAATCCACATTAATCCCGTGTGGTTGCAGGGTCCCAAGGCAGAAGATGAGGCATTCTTCCTCCAAGCATCGGGCGATTAGAGTTTTGCAATGAAGGAGGCCCAGGACCTGCATGTCCTTTGTGGAGTGGGAGGGGAAGTTGGAGTGTTCAGCCACTGGGCAGTGGGATTGGTTGTGCGGGCGTCCCAGAGATGTTCTCTGAAACAATCCAAAAGTTGGCTTCCTGTCTCCTCCTCTCTGGATAATGAATGGTACACCTTTGCTGCCTTATGAAATCAAACGTGAATATATTTGCACTTTCAGGCTTCCACACCAGCACCAGTAATGCTTTGGGACCCAATTTTGTGGTGGCTAATACCTGACATACTTGTAGAAAACATTAACTCCTTGGACACTTCGAGTGAACTTATTACCCACCTCAATATTTCTTTGCTTTTCTTCAGTCAGTATGCACTGAGATAATTCTTCTAAAGTGTCCTTGTTATTATTTTCAGCTTTCACTTCATAGTAAATCTCCCAAATTACCCTAATGGGTTTGAAATCAGCTTGAAATTCAGGAGATTCATTTTTTCATCTATCTGCACTCATGCCATAAAATTAAATCTATGTTGTTTGAGTTATTATTCTCTTGAGTCACTTTCTACAAAAGACATAAAGCAAATGCTAAAATTGGAAGAACAGCTTCTAACAACTGATTGGGTATTAGATTTTTTTTAAAAAGCATCCTTTTGTAGATGATCCTTTTCCTTATTCACATTCATTTAGGATTATATTTTTTTCCCAAATACTCTTCCATCATTTCAATTGTTCACAAAATTTCAAACCTTGCACTTCAGAAAACATAAAGTAAGACCCTTTTTAGAAAGCCAATGAATAAAATGAAAGCTCATGGGAACCAAGATGCTGCTGTAAATTGGATTATTAGTAGGCAACAAGAAGCAGATAATAATTATTAATTATAATAGTTTTAATTTGGCATCCACAAAAACCTGATCCCTTAACGATCAATCCAGAAATTCATTAATGACCTTGACAAAGTTTTATAAACAATGTTCAAGCTTGCATGTTCTGTTCAAAAGAAAGATTTTATGAATAGAGAGACTCAAGTAATAACAATGTCACATTAGAATTAAGTTATGACCTGCAGATTAAATGGATGTATGCATATTGGGATATCCTGATTCCACAAGAGAGGTATTCTTGTTTCTTATAAATAATAACCTTTTTACATTTTCTTTGTAGTGTGCTGCCTGCTTATCTCAATGTGAAGTACTTCTGTTTTTTTTTGTACAGTTGCACAATAGCTGAAGCAGAATGGCTTGTCATTTGCTTGTATGGCACATTCAAGATTGCTATGTGTCCACAAACATTTGCAGTTCGGAGAGAATATTAGTGATGAGGCAAGAAAAATGATAAATGAGATTGATCTAAATGTGAAGTTTTGTCCAAGAAACCACAGCCTCAATTTCTTTTCCTACATTTCTACATTAAATATATCTATGATTTTATGTTGTCAATTGCTATAATTTTCCATCCTTAATGTTTAGAACAACATGAATTTCTGATTCACATTTAATGAAGAATATACAGGAAAATATAAATATTCCAAAATAGGCATAGACAGGATAGATTGAATGAAGCCTTAGAAGATTATAAAGGCGATAGGAGTATACTTAACAGGGAAATCAGGAGGGCAAAAAGGGGACATGAGATAGCTTTGGCAAATAGAATTAAGGAGAATCCATTAAGCACATTAAACACATTAAGCACAAAAGGGTTTTTACAAACACATTAAGGATAAAAGGGTAACTAGGGAGAGAATAGGGCCCCTCAAAGATCAGCAAGCTGGCCTTTGTGTGGAGCCACAGGAGATGGGGGAGATACTAAATGAGTATTTTGCATCAGTATTTACTGTGGAAAAGGATATGGATGATGTAGAATGTAGGAGATAGATGGTGACATCTTGAAAAATGTCCATATTACGGAGGAGAAAGTGCTGGATGTCTTGAAATGTATAAAAGTGGATAAATGTCCAAGACCTGATCAGATGTACCCTAGAACTCTGTGAGAAGCTGGGGAAGTGATTGCTGGGCCTCTTGCTGAGATATTTGTATCATTTGTAGTCGCTGGTGAGGTGCCGGAAGACTGCAGGTTGGTTAACGTGGTGCCATTGTTTTAGAAAGGTGATAAGGACAAGCCAGGGAACAAGAGACCAATGAGCCTGACATCAGTGGTGGGCAAGTTGTAGGAGGGAATCCTGAGGGACAGGATGGTACATGTATTTGGAAAGGCAAGGACTGATTAGGGATAGTCAACATGGCCTTGTGCGTGGGAAATCATGTCTCACAAACTTGATTGAGTTTTTTGAAGAAGCAACAAAGAGGATTGATGAGGGCAGAACAGTAGATGTGATCTATATGGACTTCAGTAAGGCATTTGACAAGGTTCCTCATGGGAGACTGATTATCAACGTTTGATCTCACGGAATACAGAGAGAACTAGCATTTGGATACAGAACTGGCTCAAAGGTCGAAGACAGAGGTTGGTGGTGGTGGTGGTGGTTGTTTTTCTGACTGGAGGCCTGCAATCAGTGGGGTGTTACAAGGATCGGTGCTGAGTCCGCTGCTTTTCATCATTTATATAAATGATTTGGATGTCAGCATAATAGGGGTAGAGTTAGTAAGTTTGCAGGTGACACCAAAATTAGTAGTGGACAGCAAAGAAGGTTACCTCAGATTACAACGGGATCTTGAACAGATGGGCCAATGGGCTGAGAAGTGGCAGATGGAGTTTAATTTAGATAAATGCGAGGTGCTGCATTTTGGGAAAGCAAATCAGATCAGGATTTATACACTTAATGGTAAGGTCATAAGGAGTGTTGCTGAATAAAGAGACCTTGGAGTGCAGGTTCATAGCTTCTTGAAAGTAGTATCGCAGGTAGATAGGATAGCAAAGAAGGCGTTCAGTGTGCTTTCGTTTATTGATCAGAGTGTTGAGTACAAGAGTTGGGAAGTCATGTTGTTGCTGTACAGGACATTAGCTGGGCCACTGTTGGAATATCGCATGCAATTCTGGTCTCCTTCCTATCGGAAAGATGTTGCAAAACTTGAAAGGGTTCAGAAAAGATTTACAAAGATGTTGCCAGGGTTGGAGGATTTGAGATTTATGGAGAGTCTGAACAGGCTGGGGCTGTTTTCCCTGGAGTGTCGGAGGCTGAGGGGTGACCTCATAGAGTTTTACAAAATTATGAGAGGCATGGATGGGATAAATAGACAATGTCTTTTCCCTGGGGTCAGGGAGTCCAGAACTAGAGGGCATAGGTTTAGGGTGAGAGGAGAAAGATATAAAAAAAAGCTAAGGGGCAACTTTTTCACACAAAGGGTGGTATGTGTATGGAATGAGCTGCCAGAGGAAGTGGTGGAGGCGAGTAAAATTGCAACATTTAAAAGGCATTTGGATGGGTATATGAATAGGAAGGATTTGGAGGGATATGGGCCGGGTGCTGGCAGGTGGGACTAGATTGGGGTAGGATGTCTACTCAGCAAGGATGGGTTGGACCAAAGGGTCTGTTTCCGTGTTGTGCATCTCTATGATTCTATAATTGTTGTTAACTAAGATCCAACTGGATCTTGCATCCAGTTCTGTGCACCATACTTAAGAAATAATTTGGGATCCTTTGAGACCGTAACCAGGGGATTTTCCAGAACGGCTCCAGGAGGTCAGGGATTTTAAGTGGAACGTTTGTTTTGGAGAAGTTGGGGCTGCTCTTATTGGAGTAAAGGTGATTAAAGGAAAATTTGTTCATGATGTACAAGATTGTGACAAGTTGAGATAAGGCAGACAGATAACCTGTTCTCATTAACTTACGATGCGACAAAATGGTGGGGGGGGGGGGGGCACAAGTATCAGGTTTTTGCAAGAAACATGGATCGAATGTGAAGAAGAACTTTTTTTGCACAGCAAGTGGTCAAGATCTGGACTTAATTGGCTGTGGAGCTGAAGTAATCAGTGACTTCACAATGTATTTGGTTGGTAACTTTGAGGACATCAACTTACAGGGCTGTGGAAATATGGGAGGGAAGGAGAACGTGAAACAACAGAATTCCTCACTTCCCTCATCCTTCCTTCCTCCTAAATCTTCATACTTTTAAAATCCAAGTTTAGGCACTACTTCTGATTTAATTTATATTATCTGTGATATTATTCAACTTTCTAGTAGCTATGGATCTTGCAACTCAAATAATCAGTATTATTTTGAATATTCCTACAATTTAAATTATGTTCCATTTTAAGAGATGATTTCAAAATATTGTTAAGTGAAATTCAGGATTTTTATGGCAACATTCAGATTTTAGAACACAGTGCTGATATTGACTATCAAATAACATGGAGAATAATTAGCTTTATGACTCAACTCTATTAAATCGATTGACATGTACATTCTGTCAATTAGTTAAAAAAAAACTCAAGTTCTTCTGACCTCTTAAAATATACGTTGGTATTCCTAACCTCAAAAATATCTAAGTGGTTTGATATCTAGAATTTCTAATCATCAGTTCTGTATTCCTACTGCAACTAAAGTGTAACTGCTCCAAGCAAATTATAAATTGGATAAAATATTTCTTTCACACCATGGGAAACTGAAAATTAAAAACACCTGCTCCAACATTGATCTTATTCAATTGGAGACTACACTAGTGCAGGAACTCATCTTGGATTCACAGTTCTTTGGTGTTTCTAGCTATATGAACTAAGTTGCCAGTTTGTGCATTTTTATTGTCAGTGACACATTTAATACAGTCCTCTAAAAGCTCAGAACTGCTAATTTAAAGGGAATCAATGATCAGCTAGATACTGTCAGAAATGCATAATGTACCTTCAGTTGATTTGTCCACTGTTGGCAAATGAATTTTTAAAATATTGGAATTTCAGAGAACAAAATTTAGGATTTGACTTGGAAATACTTGTGGAACTCACTGCATATCTTTTGTAAAAAAGAGGAGAACAGTGATTATTTGAATAAGTTATTTTTTTGATTTTCAGAACTGCTGTCATGGGACATAATTTTTAATATCAGACAAATTACAGTGGAGAAGTGTCAGTTCGAGGGAAAGGCTGACAAAGGGCTGATAGAAGAGAGAATGACACTTAAGACTTCAAAGCTCAAAAGATCAACAGTGTTTTAATTCAAGAATACTATGTGACAGTTATAACCTAATCAGACAGATAGTGGGTCAACGTCCTGCACCAACATAACATCCTCTGAGGCCAAAAGCAAGTGAGATACTTCTTGAAATATGTACATTGGGATCTGATGTTATCATCAGACTCAAGGCTGTAATATTGAGTGGTGCCTTGAAAGAGAGACGATTGTAATTTTCCTACCTGGTTGACAAAGTGCGAGGAAGACATGGTGCAAGGACAGGATTAAAAGAAATGCGCTGATCCGAGTTCAGGACCAGCATATTCCTGTGAGGTCGAAAGGTAGGGATTGCACGATTCAGGAACCCTGGATGATAAGAGATATTGAAAGCTTTGACAAAGCTTTCAATATCTCTTATCATCCAGGGTTGCTGGTCCTGAACTCGGATCAGCGCATTTCTTTTAATCCTGTCCTTGCACCATGTCCTCCTCGCACTTTGTTAACCAGGTAGGAAAATTACAATCGTCTCTCTTTTAAGGCACCACTCAATATTACAGCCTTGAGTCTGATGATAACATCAGATCCCAATGTACATATTTCAAGAAGTATCTCACTTGCATTTGGCCTCAGAGGATGTTATGTTGGTGCAGGACAGAAATAACAGAAATCAGACATGGCCTTTGAGGAATATAAAGGAAGCAGAAAATAACTTCAATAAGAAACTGGAGGGTGAAAAGGAGCCCTGAAATGTCCTTAGCAAATTGGATTAAGGAGAATTACAAGGCATTGTATATATGTATGTTAGGAGCAAGAGAGTAGTGACGGAAAGGGGTAGGTCCACTCTTGGACTCCAGTTATGCTTGGAGCCAGAGGAAGTGAGTGAGGTCCTTAATGAGTGAAGAATGGGTTTGCATAGGTATTC
Source organism: Chiloscyllium punctatum (assembly GCF_047496795.1). NCBI lineage: Eukaryota > Metazoa > Chordata > Chondrichthyes > Orectolobiformes > Hemiscylliidae > Chiloscyllium > Chiloscyllium punctatum. The sequence goes on from NC_092746.1 coordinate 62,201,792, forward strand.
ACCAAGGAAAAGGACATGGATGATGGCCAGATTTGGGAGGGGTATGTTGATATCCTAGGACATGTCAATGACAAAGAAGGAGGAGGAGATGTTGGGTGGCTTGAGAAACATTAAGGTAGCTCAGTCCCCAAGGCCTGATGGGATAATGAGGGAGGCAAAGTAGGAGATCGCTGGGGCCTTAACAGAGATCGTTGTATCCTCTTTCACCACTGACGAGGTCCCAGAAGACAGAAGAATAGCCAATGTTGTTCATTTATGTAAGAAGGGCAACTAGACTAATTCAGGAATTTATAAGCTGGTGATCCTTACATCATTGATCAGAAAATTATTGGAGAAGATTTGTAGGGACAGGACTTATTCACATTTAAAAAAGAATGGATTTCTTAGGGATAGTCAGCATGGCTTGATTTGATTGAGTTTCTTGAGGAAATTAAAAAGATGATCAATGAGGGTAGGACAAAGGATGTTGTCTACATGGACTTTACTAAGGCATCTGACAAGGTCCTCATGGTAGGCTGGTCCAGAAGATTAAGTCACATGGCATCCATAGTGAGTTGGTAAGATGGATACAGAATTGGCTTGGTCATAGAAGACAGATAGTAGTGTCTGAGCAGTGTTTTTCTGACTGGAGGTTTGTGACCGGTGGTGTTTCACCAGGATCAGTGCTGGGACCTTTCATGTTGGTTTATGTAAATATATATATAATACATATATAATATATTTTAATCATTTGGATGATAATTAGATACTCGATTAGTACACTTGTGGACAATACAAACATTAGTGGAGTTGTGGATAGTGAGAAAGATTATCAAATGATACAGTATGATCTCGATCAGTTGGAGAAATCGAGTTTAATCCCAACAAGTGTGAGGTGATGCATTTAGGCTGGTCAAATGCAAGAAGAAAATAATAGCAAGATCTTTTGGAGCACTGAAAGTACAGAAGGATCTGGGAGTCCAAGTTTGTGGGTCCCTGAATGTGGCAATACAATTGGATAAGGTGGTAAAGAAGGCTTACAGCATGCTTGCCTACATTGGGACATTCAGTATAAAAGTTAGCAAGACATGTTGCATCTGTATAAAGCTTTAGCTCAGCCACATTTGCAGTATTGCATCTAATTCTAATTGTCACTCTACAGGAAGAATGTGGAGGCTTTGGAGAGGGTGTAAAGTAGGTTTACCAGGATATTGCCTGTAGGAGCTGTAAAAAGAGGGTGGAGAATCTTAGATTGTTTTTGCTAAAGCATCAGAGGCTGAGGGGCGACCTGATAAAAGTTGGGAAAATCATGAGTGGCATGGATAGGGTAGATATTCAGAATCTTTTTCCCTGAGTGGAAATGTCAAATTCTCAGGGGACATGGGTTCAAGACAACAGGGAGGGGAAATTTAAAAGCAATATGGTAGGCATGTTTTTACACAGAGGGTGGCAGACACCTGGAACATGCTGGGAGAAAGTGAGGACTGCAGATGCTGGAGATCAGAATCAAAAAGTGTGGCACTGGAAAAGCACAGCTGGTCAGGTAGCATTGGAGGATCAGGAGAGTCGATGTCTGGAGCATAAGCTCTTCAACAGGAATGTGGGTGGGGTCCAAGTAGCTGAGAGATAAATAGGAGGGGGTGGGGCTAGGAAAAGGTAGATGGAATGGGATAGGTGCATGAGGGTGGGGGTGATGGTGATAGGTCGGAATGGAGGGTGGGAAGGAAGATGGACAGGTAGGACTGTCCAAGAGGGTGGTGCCGAGTTGGAGGTTTGGATCTGGGATGATGGGGGTAATGAGGGGAGATGAGGAAACTGGTGAAATCAACATTGATTCTGTGTAGTTGGAGGGTCCCAAGGCTGACGTGCTCTTCCTCCAGTCGTCAGATGGCGAGGCTTTGGTGGTGGAGGAGGCCCAGGACTTGCATATCCTTGGTGGAGTGGGAGGGGGAGTTGAAGTGATTGGCCACAGGATGGTGGGGTTGTTTAGTACGTTTGTCCAAGAGTTCCACAAGTTGGTGTCCTGTCTCCCCAATGTCAAGGAACATGATGCCAAAGTAGGTGGTAGAAAAAACTAGAAAGTTTAAGAGACATTTGGACAGACATATGAACAGGCAAGGAATCGAGGGATATGGATTATGTGCAGGCAGATAGGATTAGTTCAGAATGGCATCATGGTTGGCATAGACATAGTGGGCTGAAGGGCCTGTTTTAGTGCTGTACTTTTCTATGTTGTATGATTTTCACGTTTGATTACTTTTCTTTTGAAGCCAAGAGGAACAGAAGTATTGCTTCATCCCCTTTTCCGAGATAGATAACAATTACAAAGCTGCCACTTTTTGACATACCTCCTGAGCGAACCTCCCTTGGTGCAATATGACACCATTCCGCCCTTCAACTTTGTAGTAGTGAGTAGGTGTGGACCAGAATTAAAGGTACACTGCTCACACTCATGTAGTAACACCATCCCTAACCCTATTCCTGTTCTTGGTTCAATAACATTAATTATACTTGTTAAGAATTTGATTACAGAAGATAATCAATTACGATTTTATTTAAATTTTGGTCAGCAGAGCTAAGCATAAAATCTTTCAGCTCAAGAAAATTACTGAATTGAATGCCTTATCATAATGCAACTTAAAAGCTAATAGCTTTAAGGAAAAACAACTACAGGATAATTAATGCACAGATACACAAGAGTGTATGAGGTAAATGATAAAAAGCTACATTACAAACAAAATTGAGAATCTAAACTTTACATGGGATAATTCCAGTGGATCTTTTCTGAACTCTTAGTAGAACATCCCATCAATATTTAGTAGAAATTTTGTAAATGGCTATCTTAAACTAAAAACTGCAGTCATCAGAATCTGCTACTGATAATCAGTGATGAATTTGAGGAAAACTGTATGATCTTTCTATGCAAAAAAAAACAAGTAATTGATGCAGTCTATCATTTAAATACAGTTCCTGTCGCTTGATTGCAATGGATGAAATTACTTATTTTTGTGCAACTGGATAACAGAGAATACTTACATATACTGTTCTACTGCACTATTATTCTATGTCAGAGCTTTAATTTCTTTTCTAATATACTTTCTTCACCTGTGATCTAACAGATGTAGCTGATTTATCTCACTGATAAATTATTTCTAACATTCTTGGTAGCTATCATTTTAGTACGCATTTTTGGCATGTTCCATACCTTTGAATAAAAATTCCTTCTCAATATTATGTCAAAATATGCTTTAAGAATAATCTTTTCATATAAAATAATGTATTTACTTAAATTAATTAAATGTACAATTGTAGCCACATAAGTTTCTATTTATTTTGGCACTTTCTACTCCAGTGCATAGCATCGATACGCTCCATTGTAACAGCTTTAACAACAATAAAAATGGCAATTTGGTGCTATGAAGCACATTTGTAAAATATTGCATTATTTAACACCTTAGTTTCTAACATTTGCTTTGGCCATAGCACACAGCAGATTGTGCCCACATGGCAGAAAAAGAAGAGATACAATTGATAAATCTGAGATAATAGCAATTACTTAAACAAACTCAACATTAAATGTGAAGACTCATCCAGTTCTGTTTTTCTTATCTGAATTGGAATTGAATAGGAATAGGATCTGAATAGGAAGCTATCCACTTCAAATGCTTTTTACTGTGCCTTGGTACACGTGACAATAAATTCAATTCAACTCAATTCAATGCAATTCAATTCAAATGGCATGAAGTTACCTAATTGTTACTGCCTGTAATTTTCATTATGAGTCCACGCTCTGATCTCTGCAAAGCTCCAAGATAATAGCCGACAAAACAAAATCACATGCATTTTCCAACACCAAATCAGATCTTGTGGCCTCAGACAAAATCACATACAATTGCATAACTGGCAAAAGATTAACAGGACCAAAAGGAATCAATCCAGCTGCTCTTTCTTTCAATTGTTGCACAATCGGAACTGCACTTAAACAAACAAAACTGACCTACCTGGAGTGTTCAACAGTCGCGACATCCTGCAGGAATATGACACATATTGTTCACAATACTCTGCACTTTTTGTAACAGCGGAGATCTGATTCAGTGAGGTGCTATAGTTCAACTTCACAACAACAGGTTTCTCTGGAGTAGATCCCGAAATTGTTCTTTGCTGTGGCATGTCATGGTATAATGTCGTCCAGACCTTATCCTCTGTAAGAAACAAGGAAATCAGAATCATCAAATGTTTGTATCCACTACTGAGAGTCAAGACTGTTAGCTTTACTGCAAATTTACAGAATTCGCAGATATGCCAAAGAGTATAATGCCACAGCAGGGTTAGTATCTGGGGGCATGGGGAGGAGGGGTGTTTGTTAGTCAGAACCCCTGGAAAGAAAGCACAAAGTTTGCATTGGTTTTACAGATATACGATGGACCTTCCTCCAAAGTTATGTCAGATGAGTGAAAGAGGTTTCCAAGAAAATTCACCCCATCAGCCCAGTGAAGTATTCATTTACATAGCTTGCAAGAAAACAATTGAATATGTTGTTGTTTGGTAAACACTGCCAAGGTCTTTTATTTCTACTCCCTGAAATAAGAAAAAAATGTTCCACCATTTCACATAACTCCTCTAACATTTTAATCTCAGAGGTGGATTTTTGTAAATTCATTTCTATTTCAACAAAGTAAAGGTGAATAAAAGCAAATGGATGGTTAATGTTCACGTTTCAAATTATTTGAAAGTATTATTTGCTAACACTGGAAATCTTAGAGTTAACTTTGAAGCCTGTTTCTTCCTAAATGGCTATAGATGGAGAAGTTTATGAATATATGAATGTATGAAATAGAAGCCATAGTAGACCAATTCACCCTGTGAGCCTGCTTCTCCATTCATTATGATAATGGCTGATCTGTTTATCTTTTGAATTTCACTTTCCCATCAACGGTGATAACTTTTGATTCTCTTGCTTAATCGACCTACGTCAATTCTAAGATAATTTAATGATCTCAGTTCCTCCACCTTCTGAGACTTAGAGAATCAAAGTCACAAAACAGTCTAAAAAAAAAGAAAATCTCTTTATCTTAGTCCTAAAAGGGAGACTTCTAATTTTAAACCATCCACAAGAGGAAGCATCCTTTCCTTGTCAAGCTCATTTGGGATCTTATACATTTCAATCAACCTACCCCTCACGCTTCTAAGTTCCAGTGGAAACAAACCCAGCCTGTCCAATCTACTGTCATAAGACAAACCTGTCCAGGTATCAATTCAAAAATGATCTATATCTTTCCTTAAATAAGGAGATGACAACTATACAAAGTATTTAAGATGCGATCTTACAAGGGCATTGTATGACTGAAGAACAACATCCTTACTTTTACGTTCAATTCCTCTTGCATTAAATGACAGCATCCCATTAGCCTTATTGATTACATCCTGTACCTGCATACCAATTTTTTTCTGATCTATGCACTAGAGCACCAAGATCTCTTTGCACCTCAGAATTCAGCAGTCATTTTTCTCTTTGAGTAATATCCAGCTTTTTTATTATTTTTTATCAAAGTGAACTTCACACATTTTCTCACATTATAATCCATCTGTCATTTTTTTTTGTCTACTCACTCAATGTATCTATTTCCATCTGAAAACTTCTCATGCCCTCTTCACAATATTCTTCTCCATTATATGCTTCATCTGCAAATTTAGTTACCATGCTTTCAAACCTCTCATGCAGTAATTGAGGCAACTTATAAAAAGTTGAGACACCAGAGGGGAGTCAGACAGGATTCCACTTGTCATACCCTGTCAATTAGACAAGGACCTATTTATACATATTCTTTTCTTTCCTGCCAGCCAGCCAATCTTAACTCCATGCTAATAAACTATCTACTGCCCATGAGCTTTTCTTTTCCACAATAACCTTTGATGTGGCACCTCAAATCCTTCTGGAAATTCAAGTACAGTACATGTACAGGCTCCCCTTTATTCACAGCTCATTAATGTTGCTACAAGGAAAGGTGCAAGCAAAGCCAACAGCATCAGAAATACTTATTCAATTCTCATCATGTCACATAGAACTGAATAAATGACATGTGTAAGACAGCCAAATCCCAATCCATAAGTAATTTAGTACAAGTTGAAAGGTAACTCAGTAAGTACATGCCAGCTTCTTGTCTAAAAATAGGTTTCACACAGGACAAAGTCTGTTGGAGCAAAGATTCATAAAAGGAAATTAGCAATGAGAAATGTTTGATCTAGCAAGTTCATTGCATTTTGATTAGACTCAACCCAATTTTCTTGCCAAACTCCACAGATTCAGGCAGAATGAGTTTATAAGACACAGCTCAAAGATAAGAAAATAAATGAATAAATTATTTTCCTTTCAAGGAATTAAGATGGATTGTTCGACTGTCCACAGCTTTATTTACCAAACAAAGAACAAATAAGTTAAATAAAACTAATCCTTGTTGAATTAAATGTTGTTGTAAAAACAAAGGGTTGATTCTAAGTTTTTTTGGCTTAAGTTTGAGTTGTGTCAAATTTTTTTGACGGCCTGAGGAGAGGTAACTACCAGATACTGGCTGAACTCTCCTGAGGTCATCCAGGGGTTTCTAAAATGAAGAAGTTGGTAAACAGTTATGTCTGGTGGTCAGATTGGATGCAGACTCAGCCACATGAGCGAGAGAGTGCCCAGAGTGCTAACAAGGACAAAATCACCTATGGCCAGGTAATCCCTGGACTCAGTTACACATTGGCTATGCAGGTCTTTTCATGGTCTACATGTTCTTAGTCATTGTGGGTACCCAATCGAATTGGTTGGAGGTGCAAAGAATTCTTTTGTTAAATACGGGAATGATGAGAGAAAAATTGCGCATATCTTTTACAATACACAGACTCCCAAATGTGTTGGTCACAGACAACAGGCCATCATTTACCAGCAGAGCCTTTGAGTGTTTCCTAAAGTTGAGTGGTATTCAACATATATGGAGAGCTCCATAACATTCATTAGCCAATAGCCTGGCAGAAAGAGCAGTCCAAACTTTGAAGGCATGCTAAAAGAAACAACCTACAGCTTCACTAGAAAGTAATCTGTCCCAGTTCCTATCTGATTATAGGACCACCCATTATGCAACTACAGGGATCGTTCCAGCAGAGTTGTTAATCGGGAGAAGAATCTGATCTTTCTGGACTTTGGGTTGGGGTGGGGGGGGGGGGGGGGGGGGGGGGGAGAGGTGCTACACAGTGAACAGCATCAACAACACCAATGCCAGGCACATGATTCCACTAAGCGAGAGAGACACAATTTATTTCAGAGGATGAAGTAAGAACCACAGGAATGGCCCTGCATGGATAAGACATATGGTCAAAGTGAGGTCAGGTCCAGTGAAATATAAAGTTTGGGTAGGTGCGATGGTCCTGAACAAACACGTGGAACTTTATGAAAGCCTCCAACTCGCAAATGATGCAGGAGGAAAATGTGCCCGGCTCCTCATGTACCTTTCCAACTGTTCTGGAACCCACAGGTTCTTCCTCTCTATCAAGCATTGAAGATACTTTGGAATCTGAAATGGACACGGCAGATGCCACCACCACGTGCCTTTGCCACCTGAAGAAGAGTATGACTTTCTTCCAAGACGCTTAATGCACGAGAGGTGAGCTACTGTGCATTACAGATGGCCAGCTTCACAGGCAAGGTTAGAGGAACCTGACCCAGTGATAAAATACCCCTGGAGGAGCTACAAAGACGAGCTTATGTCCTCAGACTCCGAGTGTGGAGGAATGTAGTGATTGTAACAAGGTCAACCAAGTGGACCTCATAGAATATGAGTTCCCCAATTAGGGCTGCTAAACTGGTCCAAATACAGAGCCTTCACTCTGAGAGCTGGCTTTGAGGGAGCTGCGTGGCTGTTAAGGCCTCTCAATCTTTAAATAATGTTAAATGTTTTGATGACAGGATACTGACCTCTGTGGATTTGCTTTAGACACAGCCAATTTCTTTCCTTTTCACTTTTGATTTCCAACACAATGGAAGGCAACAGTGAATGCTTCTCCTCCAGTGGTTTCTAACCTCATTGTTGTGGTTCTGTTCGCCGAGCTGGGAATTTGTGTTGCAGACGTTTCGTCCCCTGTCTAGGTGACATCCTCAGTGCTTGGGAGCCTCATGTGAAGCACTTCAGTGATGTTTCCTCCGGCATTTATAGTGGTTTGAATCTGCCGCTTCCGGTTGTCAGTTCCAGCTGTCCGTTGCAGTGGTCGGTATATTGGGTCCAGGTCGATGTGCTTATTGATTGAATCTGTGGATGAGTGCCATGCCTCTAGGAATTCCTTGGCTGTTCTCTGTTTGGCTTGTCCTATAATAATAGTGTTGTCCCAGTCGAACTCATTTTGCTTGTCATCTGCGTGTGTGGCTACTAAGGATAGTTGGTCGTGTTGTTTCGTGGCTAGTTGGTGTTCATGGATGAGGATCGTTAGCTGTCTTCCTGTTTGTCCTATGTAGTGTTTTGTGCAGTCCTTGCATGGGATTTTGTACACCCGATACCCAGCATGAGCAAAACCAATGTAGTGTACAAAATCCCATGCAAGGACTGCACAAAACACTACATAGAACAAATGGGAAGACAGCTAACGATCTGCATCCATGAACACCAACTAGCCACGAAACAACACGACCAGCTATCCTTAGTAGCCACACACGCAGACGACAAGCAAAATGAGTTCGACTGGGACAACACTACTATTATAGAACAAGCCAAACAGAGAACAGCCAGGGAATTCCTAGAGGCATGGCACTCATCCACAGATTCAATCAATAAGCACATCGACCTGGACCCAATATACCGGCCACTGCAACGGACAGCTGGAACTGACAAACGGAAGCGGCAGATTCAAACCACTACAAATGGCGGAGGAAAGAACACAGAAGCGCTTCACAGGAGGCTCCCAAGCACTGAGGATGTCACCGAGACAGGGAATGAAACGTCTGCAACACAAATTCCCAGTTTGGCGAACAGAACCACAACAACGAGCACCCGAGCTACAAATCTTCTCACAAACTTTGAGGTTCTAACCTCAGCCTGACCATTTTGGTAAGCCCCCATTGGACCACATTAAAGCCCTAGTGGCTCATCCCACTAACTACATAGAATTCATGCTTTGACAAGCACCACCTAATATGTCTACTTTGGCCTACATTTACCTACCTTTCCCACAGGCATATGTGGTGAAGACACCTGATGCTGTCGTTCACATCACCACCCCTTGAAGTCAGGATGCCAATGTCAGTTAATGACCCCACCCCCGACCTAACTACACCCTTTCCAGCTAGCCATGATCCCTTCTAAACCCTCCTGCCCCATTTCTCGCTGTATTGCTGTTGTGCTGTGCCCTTGCCTGGGCTCTGCAGGTCTGGTCCCAAAGTGTAAAGTGCTGATGCACCTGGTACCCTACCCACTTACCATCCTAACCACCAGGCATCCTATTTACTTTGAACCCTACCCGAGAATCATCTGGCACCTTAACATCACACCTTCTATACTTATCTTGAAATGTTAGAGCATCACAGCTCATTATTGTGATAAAGGGAGGTGGTTTACCTTCCCTGACAGATGAATGAACTGTCACAATGGAAGTATAGCTTTACAGTTCTGAAGTAGCTGTGACCAGAATCTCCTCTCACAAATGAACAGCTCCCTCCTTTTACAAAAAGGAAGGGGTTGTGATCAGCCAAGGGAGGGTCTCAGTAAAGAAGTGAAGCCAGTCCAATTTTCCTCACCTGGGAGTAATCGTTTAGTGTTATTACAACAGGAAATTAACCAAGTGAGGAGCCTTGCCCATCGTATGATGATTATAACATGTGGCCCTCACCAATGTAACACATATTGTGTCTCTCAGTTTAAAGTTGACGGAAAGAAGTTTTGCCCAGGGTCATCCAGGATGTCACTAAAGTGCGGCACAAGTGCTATAGCTGTTGCTGCTCTTCTAGTTTGTCAGCAGCATTTCACATAAGCAGCAGGCAATTGTCACAGCTTTATATTTAATTTCTTTCCAGCCAAAACCAACAGGTTTCTAAGTACCTGAGAAACACACAAAATGTTGATTTAAAACCAGAATCCATGACTAAAGCTGCAGTTAATTGGCCATGGTAAACAGGGAATAATTTCAAAGTTTTCAGATGATTCAAAACTTGGAAGCATTTTCTAAACTGTAGGGAGGATAGTGGAGATTATCAAAAAGATGTTGCCAAATTGTTTGAACAGACAGATAAGTAGCAGATGAAGTTCAACATAGAGAAGTATGAGGATACATTTGACAGAAATAAATATCGTATTGGTGGAACTTTTCCCAATCTGGTTTGCACAAGCAATGATAAAAAAGTGGGAAAATATGGAGAGAATGCAAACATAAGGATCTGATGTGAATGTGAGAAAGATTTTGTTATTTCCCTTGAAGTCTTAACTGATGACTTCAGAATCTTACCATGAAGTGGTGACTATCATTGTTCTATCCCTTTACTTCTCATTAAAGTTCTACTTACTTTATTCGTATATCACTTCAAATGCCCCTTTCTTTCCCCAAAAAACTAGATGGTATCAATTCCTGACATGCAGATCAGAGTGAGTACCTGGTGACTGCACCTTGCTGAATGCTTAGCTAGGTGTTTGCAAGGTTTGTGAAGGTTTGTAGCTCAGGTTGAGGTTTAGGGTGTAGGTTTAGCTAGGTAATCATCAAACTGTTGTTTCTCAACAACGCCATTCCAAGCTCCGTGGTCACCATCCTCCTTATTCCCTCACCCATTGGCATTGGCAATTCACCAGCCTCATCACAGCATCATGCCTCCTCTTGATCCAGCTCTGCCTTTGAACATCTTACTTTGGAGCTCAGGGCTATATACAACTCATATGTTTCTCTAGATCATTGTATCACGTAGTGACACACTCACACACCTAATGCATTGGCACAGATGAATTATTTTTACTCATTCATTCATTCATGGGGATGTGGGTGTCATTGGGTGGGCCAGCACTTATTGCCCATCTCTAATTTTCATATAATCGCTACTTTGTGGAAGCAGGCCCTTCGACCCAACAAGACCACACACACACCCTCCCCGAAGTGTAACCCACCCAGACCCATTCCCATACTCTTTAACTCTACAATTACCCCTGACTAATGCACCTAACCTACACATCCCTGAACACTATGGGCAATTTAGCATGGCCAATTCACCTAACCTGCACATCTTTGGACTGTGGGAGGAAACCGGAGCACCCGGAGGAAACCCACGCAGATGCGGGGAGAATGTGCAAACTCCACACAGATGGCTGCCCGAGGCTGGAATCGAATCCGGACCCCTGGTGCTGTGAGGCATCAGTGCTAACCATTGAGCCACCGTGTCTTGAGAAGTTGATGGTAAGCTGGCTTCTTGAATCACTTGTGGTCTATTTGGCATCGTTTTGGCACAATGTTGTCAGGGAGGGAGGTCTAGAATCTTGACCCAGTGACATGAAAGGAATGGTGATATATTTCCAAATCAGGATGGTGAATAGCTTGAAGGAGATCTTCCAGATGGTATTGTTCTTATGTATCTTCCAGGTAGAAGTGACTGTGGATATCGAAGGGTACTTTCCCAGGAGTCTTGGTGCTTTTCTGCACTTTGGTTGCTGTGGAAACGTTTGTTCTGCAGGGCATGACCTAATGAGACAAAGGGAGTATTGTGGCAGTGAATAGAAGAGCAGTTCATGGTGAGGCAGGGACAGGAGACATAGTGAGGTGCCCCTAACAAGTGATTACGAAGTACAGAGAGTAGAAAGAGTTAGCGGTTTGGGAGGATGACATGGATGAGAGCTGTTGAGCAGACACTATTCATGCGATTCAACCTCATGAGGCTTGGTGAGAGATGTGTGCAGTGGCAATGTTAGAGTATGTGATAGCCCTGTGAGTATGAGGTAACAGAGAGACAATGGTGACAATTTTATCTTTCGGAGCAATGAAGATCAATTCCCCTCTTCCTGAGCTTCTGGATGATCCTCTTCATGTGGGATGCAGCTCTGACCTGGGCTGTAATGTGTGGCCAGGCTAGGTTGGCCAGGTGGTATGGCTACTACGCCATCTGCAAGAAAAATGACTGCCCTCCTCTCTGTCATCATCATCAACAAAGATCTCCAGAACATGGGTGTGAGCTTTCCCATCCTCTTGGTCATTGCTCAACAATAATGCTTGAGCACTGCACAGTGAGGGTTAGTTCCTCACTTGCCTCTTTGAAGTGGTGTTCAGCTGGGCTGTAAATATACTGCCAGGGGTTTGAATACTTGAAGGTCATTTCTACCGCTCAAGATTCCCGAGAAACGAGCCAAGAGCCCAGATATATAATTAAACATAGAAACTAAGAGCAGAGGTTGGCCATTTTGCCTTTTGAGATTATTACACCATTCAATATGATCATGGCTGATCCTTTATCTGTAATGCCACATACATGCTTTCTCCCCATACTCCTTGAAGCCTTCGATATCTAAAAACATCAATCTCTTGCTTGAATATATTCACTGACTTGGCCACCACGGCCTTCTGTGGAGGTTAACAATCATTTACTGCAGAAATCTTTCCTCATTTCAGTCCAAAATGGTCTCCCATGTCTGAAAATATTGTCCCTACAACTAGTCTGTTCAGCTCTATTAGTATTTTCTGCATTTCAGTCAGATCCCCTCTCATCTTTCTAAACTCTCATGAGTACAGTCCAAGTTGAAGCTATCTCTCCCCAAACAATAGTCTGATCAACCTTTGTATCAGCCCAGTGAATCTTTTCTGTATGCTCTCTTTGATAGGAACATCCTATATTAGTATGGAGACCAAAACTGCATACAATACTCCAGGTGTTGTCACACCAAGGCCCAGTATAATTGTAGTAAGACATCCCTACTACTGAACTCAACTTCCCTTACAAAGAATGCCAATATACCATTTGCCTTCCCAATTGCCTGCTGCACTGCCTTTCTACTTTTGTTGACTGATGTACAAGGACACACAGAACCCTTCAGCTATCCACAGTTCCTGATATATCACCATTTACATAATATTCTACCTTTCTGTTCTTCACACTCCATTTTGAGCCATGTTTTATTGCATCTGCCTTGTGTTTGTCCACTCACTCAACTTGTCTACATCATTTTGAAGTCTCTTAATATTCTTCTCACAACTCGCAATCCCACCGAATTTTGTGTCATCAGTAAACTAAGAAATGTTGCATTTGCTTCCCTTAAACAGCTGATTTGTGGATATCATGGACAACTGAGGGCCAAACATTGATTGCTGCTGTACCCCGGGAGTACCATCTGGTACCATCTGGGGGTGTCATCTGGAAACAAAGACCCAAATATTCCCACTCTGTTTCTAGTCTGCCAAACAATTCTCAATCCATGACAATATATTACTCCCAATTTGGGCCACTTACCTCTTGTATGGGGCCTCATCAAATGCATTCTGAAAATTCAAGAGTAATTAATGATATAAAGAGTGAAAAACTGTGTAAGACAAGTCATTCTAACTGATGCAGGAGTGAATGCCAAGAATCTCACTTGACAAAACATTTTAACAGAAAATGGAAAAATTCTGCTGTAAAACTAAAAGGTACCTCATCAAAGAGTGCATAGGATTAGTGAAACCTAGCGGACTTGCATAAGTCATTAAAAGTGGCAGGAAAAGTGGAGAGAGAATTGATACAAATTGTATCTTAGGTTTATTAATACGGACATTGTGTACAAGAGCACAAAACATATGTTAAACTTGGACTAGACGTCAGCTGAGATGCTGTGATTGTTTACAGTTCCAGTTGGCACACTCAGGGAAGATTGTGAATGTATTGCAAAAATAAAGTGCCGGAGTAGTTTACAAGTATAGTTCAAGGGATAAAACATGGCAGTTATGAGGATATATTAGAGACTTTGGGGCTAGTTTTCATAGAGAGTGGAGGGCTAAGAGGAGATTGGATGTATTTTCAAAATTATGAGGGGTCTGGACAGAATAGATTGGGAAAAACTGCTGCAATTCACAAAAGAATCAAAGATAATAGGGCACAAATTGAAAGTAATTTGGAAAAGAGCAAACAGCAGGTACTTCGGGTTTTCATTGCACTGCCTGGAAGTGTCGTGGAAATAGGTTCATTCAAAACATTCGACAGCATCTTAGATGATAATTTGAGGAGAAGCAATGTCCAGGGATACAGGGAAATGACAGTAGAATGGGACTAATTATTGCATTCATTTAGACAGCCAATGCACTAAATGGCTTCCCTCTATACCATAATGTACTTGTGATTCCGTGGTACTCTATTTTCTTTTCGGTTTAAATCTCAAACTCACCAGTTAAATGTGGCTGTACATAAGCTTAGGAATGCGCTCCAGATAAATATAGCAATCATCAAGCTCCTGTCAAGTTCATGACATGTCAGCAATTTTTACTTAACACCAATCCTTCCCAACAGTATGCCTTTGGAAACTACTGTCTGGGACTTAACCATGCTGCTTGCAACCTTGGTGTCATATTTGACCCTGAATTGAGCTTCCAACCATATGTTTGCTTCATTACTCCTTTGTCTAACTTTGCAACATCATGTTCGCCTCAGTGCATCTGTTCCTAAAATCCTCAGCCATGTCTCTGTTAGTTCCAGAATTCAACTATTCGAAAAAATTCCTAGCCAGACTTTCATCCTTCACCCGTCATAAACATTTGAAAATTTAAGTTTTGCAACCCAGTCATCAATCACACTGAATTCAATTCATTTTGTGCTTGCAGATTTACATTCTCTTTCAGTTAAGCAATACCTACATTTTAGTTTCCAAATTCCTCCATTTCTTCTCTCATCTCTGATTCTGAAATTTCACTCTGACTAAAGCCTTCCAAGATTGTTTGTTTAGTCTCTTGTACATTCCCAATCTAACTGCTTCATTATTGGGAACTGCGACTTCAGTTGTCCAGGGAGTAAGTACATGAATTCACTGCCAAAATCTCCAAGCTTCTCTAAATCATTCTTCTCTTTTGAGGCTCCTTTAAACATTGCTCTTTTATGAAGCTATTTGTCACCTGCCTTGATATTGACTTTGTTTGGTATTCAAATTTGTATGATAATGATTTGACAATGATGATGATGTGGGTGTTTTTTTTACATTAAATGTACCGTATAAATGCAAGTTGGCGTTTGTTGTCTTTTAATGGATTTTGAATTTATTCAAAATTTTATTCAGCCAACTGTCTATAATTTTCTTGAGTGCTACAACCCTCATCCCAAACTTTCCATCTTCATTCACAGTGGCTTAGTGGTTAGCACTGCTACCTCACAGTGCCAGGCACCCGGGTTCAATTCCAGCCTTGGGCAACTGTCTGTGTGGAGTTTGCACGTTCTCTCCATGTCTACGTGGGTTTCCTCTGTGTGCTCAGATTTCCTCCCACAGTCCAAAGATGTGCAGGTTAGGTGGTTGGCCATGCTGAAATTGCCCATAATGTTCAGGGATATGTAGGCTTGGTGGATTAGCCATGGAAAATGTGGGGTTATGAGATAGGTTGGGGAGGGCTGGGGCAAGATGGAATACTCTTTGGATGGGAGGTGAGGACTTGATTGGCCAAATTGCCTCCTTCCACACTTGAGGGATTCAATGAATGTATTAGTGTCTTGTAGCTTTCAGGGGAGGTAGTGGTGTAGTAGTAAATTCATTGGCGAGTAATCTAGAATTCCAAAATAATGTTCTGAGACATGGGATCGTATTCCACCACAGCAGGTCATGAAGTTGAATTCAATAAAAATTTGAAACGAAGAGGTAAGTGATAATAGTGACCCACTAACAATTATTATAAGAGACAAATATCTGTTTCATTCATGTATTTTCAGGAGGAAATCTGCCATTCTTACTTAGCCAACACTTAACTCCAGGTCCAAGGAATGCGATTGATTCTGAACTACCTTCTGCAATAAATGCTGGTCTGCCAGTGATACCCACATGCCATAATTGATAGCCACACTTTCAAACATCTAGGCTCTGTGCATTATAGAGTCAGAGAGTCATACAGTACAGAAACAGACCCTTTGGTCCAACTAGTCCATGCTGAATATAATCCCAAACTAAACTAGTCCCACCTGCCTGCTCTTAGCCCATATCCCTCCAAATCTTTCCTATTTATGTATCTATTAAAATGTCTTTTAAACATTGTAATTGTACCCAGATCCACCATTTTCTCAGGAAGTTAATTCCACACACACAGCACCCTCTGTGTAAAAAAACGATTACCTTATATCTTTTTAAAAACTCTGTCCTCTCACCTTAAAAATGTACCTCCTAGTCTTGAAATCCCCATCCGAGGAAAAGACAACTTGCATTAACTCTGTCAATAACTCTCATTATTTTATAAACTTCTATCAGATTGCCTCTCAACCTCCTGCACTCCAGTGAAAAAATTCCCAGCCTTTCTTTATGACTCAAACCTTCCATACCCAGCAACATCCTAGTAAATCTCTTCTGAACCCTCTCCAGCTTGATAATATCCTTCCTAACACTGGGCGACCAGAACTGGGCACAGTATTCCAGAAGAAGCCTCACTAATGTTCTGTACAACCTAAAAATGACTTCCCAACTCCTATTCTTAAAGGACTGAGCATTGAAGGCAAGCATGTCAAACACGTTTTTAACCACCATGTCTGTATGTGATGCAAACTTCAAAGAAGTATGTACCTACACCCCTCTGTTCTACAACACTACCCAAGGTCTTATAAGCCTTACCCTTGTTTGTTCGCATTTATCCAGAATGAACAACAACTACCATTTTTCAGCCCATTGACTCATTTGATCAAGATTCCTTTGTAATCTTGGAAACTTTCTCACTGTCTACAATGTGACCAATTTTGGTGTCATCCGTAAGCTTACTAACCATGCCTTCTATATTGTCATCCAAAACATTTATATAAATGACAAACAAAAGAGAATCCAGAGCCATTCCCTGTGGAACACCGCTGGTCACAACTTTTCAGTCTGAAAATGAATACTCTACTATTACTCTCTGTCTCTTGCCATTAAGCCAATAATGTATGCAATTGGCAAATTAGAATCCCCTTTCTAAACTCCTCCACTTTTTATTGCTTCACCTTTTTAAAGCATTTAACCATTAATTTCTTCTCTCTTGGTAAGGGTTTCCCATGCCTTTGTGAAGCAACCTGGATGTGTAATGCTATATTAAATACCATTCATGCAGAATTCTGTCATCATTGATCAGAATACAATGTACTTTTTTTCTCATACTCTGGGCCTTAATCTGGAAGTATGTGTTTCTTTTGGACCAAAAACAAAATGGATAATTAAAAATACCACTAGTTCGTTAACAACATCAGGACAGAATTAGGATGCAGATTCTAAAATTACTTCAGCTAGAATGAAATCGACCCCCTCCTACTGGTGCTAGGCTGAGCCACATGCTCACTATCTGGCCAATGAGCTTACCAATCCCCACAGTTGAACTAACTCTTAAATGATATATTTAGAACTCCAACTTAGGTACCCACCTGTTGAGGACACTTGTGACTTGAAGAAGTGGATTAGAACAGTTGCCATCACAATGTGACAACAATATGAAAATGCCAGAAATGGATATGAGTTATTTTTCTTTGCAACAAAAGAGGCTATTGTGGCAAATGCAAAAAATGGAAAAGCAAAAATGCCTCAAGTTGGTGAAGTATTTTGCGAATTATACATAACAATACTGGGCTGCTATTACTTTCTAGACAGGATATTTTTAGGTTATGAGCTTAAGGTATAAATAATTTATTTTCAGAATTGTGGAGACTTTATAGAAGCAATTTGCTATTTCTGATGAATGTTATATGAGACAGATTGTAATAATATAGTAATCTGCCACAGTGAATCAACAACTAGTATAACAACTAGTCTTGCTTCAGTGAAAGAAGACAAGTATTTCATCAGTTTGTGAGACAAATGTTTTTTTTACAGTCTTTTGATTTACATAGAGGGGAAACATTCCATATTTTTAAATTGCATCGTTGGTCATACTATCAAGGAAAGACATTTTGAAGGGTTCATTAAACATCACATTTTCCTAATCCAGTAACACCTTCATAAACAGCTGTCATCATGCAAAATGTCCCTGTTACAAAGAAGAATGCGCAATGGTATGGGAAGTTTATAATTTCAAATCACCAGTTTCATTTAATTCTGCTTTTAAGTTTGGTACACAGCATGCAACATGTCAATGCTCACAACACCAACAAATTCACAGACACATAGCACATATGCACAAATTGATAAATCCACATTAAAAAAACATACATTTCCAACACAATACAGTGCTGGCAACATTTTTTGTTTGCCCTGGAAGAGGTACAAATCCTGAGATACAGCTCATCTCCAATCACCAATGTGGTGGAGTGTGAGTGACATTTGCAGAACTTTGTATTTATCTAATTTTAGGTATAATCCTGTAAAAGGTAACAGAATTACTAATACAAGTTTTGTAAAACGTTGTGTGGTCCCAGAGAAAATCTGATACTAAGTACAATGTATAAACTGATAGAAAAGGATGCAAATAAACAACAGAATTTGAAAACTGAAAAAAAAAGGAGATTAGTATTTTAGATACAGGCTGTTAACCATTAAAAAAATCTAGGAAGAACAGCAAATTCATCTATTAGATTTCTAGACACGATTAGCCTCCCAGGTATCACAGAATTACACAAATCTCTATCTTAAATTTTCTATCATTATAATTTCAATTGTATCACTTTTACACTTTGTTTATCAGGATTGATTATCCAATTGGGTGTATTTAGCTGGGAGCAACTGAGGGAATCAACAGTACTTTGTTGGTCCAAGAAGATTTTTTTTCAACAGCTGGAAAGCTCTAATTTTTGATAACAGACAAGAGCCTAAAAGTATATATTACTTTTTCCTAAAGCAAAACACTATGCAATGGTGATTTGTGCAAATCACCTGCTGTGTCCTACAGTTCAACAGTACTTAATTGGTTCTAAAGCACATTGTGAGATCATATAAATGTGAATCCTTCTACACATTCTGTTCATTATAATGAAGAAATTCAGTGCTCAGAACTGAAACAGTTTCCAGCTTGAGCATTTACTTTGAGCATCACACTCTTCCCCCACATTAAGTACATCACAAAGATATATAAAGCCAAATGGCCCCTATCCAGCCCCCAATAATGTGCATGTTTACACCAGTAGATCATAAGAAATAGTAGCATACAGCCTTTTCAGCCTGTTCTGTCATTTAATATGGTCATTACTGATATTCTATCTGACCTCCATCTTCTTGCACTATACCCAAATCCCTTAATTCCTCTGAGAAACAATGGATAAAATTCCATCCAGTATGGGCTTAGATTTGTAATCTTGCTGCAGTCCCTGAATGATAAAAACATGTTCTCCCTTTCACTGAGTGCTTGGAAACTTACCTACCAGAACAGAGCATGTTAGGGAAAGATCTAATCGAGGTTTTGGAAGATGATGAAAAATGTTTTACAATGAAAAATTATGAAACAATTGTTTTCGTTGGTTGGCAAATCAGTAAAATGGAGACATAGATTAAACTTCTCAGCACAAGAATGAAGGGAACAGTTGAAAGATTTTCTTTTCCACACAAAGTCATCAGCATATGGTAGGAGGCAGAACTTCTTTGTTAATTTTAAAGAAGGCACTAGTGTACAAAAGGTACAAGGAATGAAAAATGGAAACTTAATTTGATACATCCACCTTGAAGGGCTAGCACACACATACATTTAGAGCGCATCAAATTTCTTCTTCCCTGCTATAATTTTTCTGTTTTCCTCAGAAGTGCACTTCACTGATTTTACTGTCAGCTGCTTGCTGACCTTTGTAGAGCAGTCTGATGCCATTTCTAACACAGAGCCATGGTTACAGAAAAGTGTAGTGACACAAACAACTCCCCACAATTAGATGGTAATATAAAATGCACGGGTTCCAACAAGAAAATAGGACACTTTACATTGTAGAGAAGCATGAAGTACAGGTTGTTCTACTATAACGCACATTTTGTGAATGCAACTTTGCTGTAATGAGATTGACAAATTGGGGACAATGTTTCTATAGCGCAAACTTTTAATGCGTGTATTGGTTATAATGCAATTTTGGCCCTATTAGTTTAAACAGTGCTGCTGTTATGCAATTTTCTTATAACACAGGATTGCACAGGAACAGAATTACCACATTTTGCAAAACTGACTGTAATGGATAGATGTTCAAAATCGCTTAGGATTTTGACAAGGAAATGAGGGAAAGTTTATGCTGCCCCAAGTAATGTTCCTTTACTCAGGCTGCAGAGGATATTTTTCTGTGCATTAAGTAAATAAGAATCATGATGGTAACTGAAGGGCAATTCTCTCACCATGAAAAAGAATAAGATTACTTATTTTTCATTTTGGATAGTAACGAAAATGCAATAGCCTCTCAGAAACTGGGTTGGAAATATAATCTATAATATCTTTTAAAGGGAAGTGGATGAATATCTGAAGAAAATAGAAGTAAATGAGTATATTGGAATCTATGGAATTTTAATAGGTATATTTACATGGAGCAAGAGGGAGAATTTATCATCATGTCTGTTAATCCAGTTTCGAAATCTACCTGGGCCAACTCATTTCTCATTCGCAGCAGCTTGCTTTGTTTAGATTTATAGCTGTAATTACAGAATTCCCTATTTCTACATCTTCAAGGAGATAATTAGGAAAATCCTCCACCCTATTGTAGATATCTGTGAGATGAACTTCAGATGAGTGGTTGGGCAACTAACTCTGCAACACTACTTTCTGAAAAATGAAGTTGAAGGTTACTTCGAAATATTTTTTAATAAACCTGCTCAGAAATGATATTATATAGCTCTGGAAAATGGGACTTGAACCTGGTCTTCCTGGCTCAGTATGATTCTGATTTAGTCAGAGTATAGGCAATGTTCACTTGTGCAGTTATCTGCATTCTGAATGCAAACCAAAAACATGCTACTTAGGTATGAGAAGTGAGCTGGCCAAAGTAGATTACAAAGTTAGATTAAAATGTATCCTGAAAAGAAGCAATGGCAAAAAAAACAATAATTTAAATTATAACTTGCAATAATAATTTTCACAATTTCCTGAAGGAATATCAAAACAAAATGTGAAATGTGGTTAAGAAGACAAGTTACAGATGGTATTAGATCAAGGAGAAGAGATTTTTTTTCAAAAGAAAATCAAGTAAGCCTGATGTTTGGAAAAATGTTAGAATTCAGGAAATGATATCAAGAAAAACTTGAGAAAACAAGAAAGATATGTAAAAAGGTTTTAAGATCTATATTGGCATGTAAAAAGGAAGAGATTATCAGAAAACAAACACAAGACTTCTAGAGGCAGAGACAGGAAACATTCTAATGCAGAATAAAGAATTAGCAGTAACATTAAAGTAATTTTTGTTATCTGTTGTTATGACACAAAGCATGACATTTTTTTGGAAAAACTGAGTACCAATAGTCTAGTTAGAATGAGGAATTTAAACAAATTAATGTTAAAATAATACAAAAGAAATTAATGTCCCCAAAAGTCATTAAATCCCATAAACTTGATGACCTGTGTTCCTGAGTTTTCTCTTAATAAAAAGAAGAAGCTGAAGAAATATTAAATACATTATTTTGATTCTACAGAATTCCTCATTTCTGGAATGGTCACTCTGAATTTCGGAAATGAAAAACATTCTTCAGTTATCGAAGAACAGAGGGGGAGAGTGAAGAATAACTACTATTCAGTTAAGGAATATCAATATTGGCAAAACTGCGAGAATTTGAAATAACTCCACAGAGACCAGTATTCTATCACCAAATTACCCATTATTTACATGTGGGGAGATAGCTTGACAGAGATCCAGCTCCCTCAGAGCCAACTCTCAAAGTCAACAAGATGTTAACTCCTGTTCTCAGCTGTCAGCCAGGGCTCCCTGATTTGGCCAGATTAACAGTCTCAGTCAGGGAAATCACATACTATGAGGTCCACCTGTCTGACCTCACTACAATTGCTACAAAATCAATGATGAGAGACATTAGAGCAGAGCAATTAGAAAATTACAGTTTGATTAGGTGGAGTCAACTAAAGACAGCCTGGATACTTTGTTCTTCTTTAAAAATGTCTGCAAATGTTTCATGTTGTTCGGCTTAAAGCCTGAGATTTTTTTTAATGTGTTCTAATTTATTTGATTGAATAGAGTTCTATTGTTTATCATTTAAAGACAAATGAAAGAAGAAGTCAGTTCACAAAATTAATACTCTTTCACTGCCAGTGCAAAACAGGCAGAACTCATATTGGGTGCAAATAGTTAAGCCAAGTGTCCACACCTAATCATGCTTTAACAATATTATTTCTGCTTCTTATATTTAGGCCTTTAAATTTGATGCAGTTCTCCTGTGAGAATGATCATGTGGTTGTGTCCCTACAAATAAACGTTAAATTAATATGGTACTGAATTGAACTAATATCAAATTAAGCACCTATAAAAATCTGTGTCACAAATTGGAAGGGCTTTGAATGAAAGTTCACGATTTTACACAGGAATGCGAGTTTCAACTATTTTCAGGCATGTTACTTAGTTGCTCTCCACATTAAGGGAAGGAAAAGCAGAGAAAAGGTCACTCTAGATCAATCTCATGCATTTCATATTAATCAATAATGGAGCAGGACAAATCTGCATGGAGGCCCTCGACTCACCCTCCGAGCAGGAGGTGATAAGCATTTTAGGAAGAGTTAAAGGAAATTAACATTAAAACATCACAACAACTGAAAAACTTAAACAATTAAAATTAATGATCTTGAGTCAACGTGCAGCAACTATCCCATTAAGTATTCCATGTACAGTCTATCCTTGCAATGGTGACTATTTCAATTATTGCTTTTTTGAAATGGGATTCAAAACAGTCATCTCTTCCAACTTAGAACCTGACATGTTCTGTCTCAAAGTGATAAAAAAAAGTCTGAAGATATAATCAGTAAGGGCAGAAACATTTGTGTGTCAAGGGAGGTAAACAGCTTCTGAACAGATCTGTGATCCTCACTTATCTCAAAGAGTACTAGAAATGTTTTATTGCATCAGCCGCACTTTAACCTTCTACTGTCACAAACGGAAACTGAGATTGAGCTTTCAAAGAAGGATTATTTAGTCTCCAACAAGGTGTGAACGATGTTTAAAAGAAGATGTCACTTTGCAGTATCTTTTCTTAAAACTATGAAAGGTGAGGATTACAAAACAGAGTTACAATTTAGAAACAAGTTTACATTCTGATGAGAAGGATCAGTTCTAATCCTTTCTAATTTGGGTTTGCTGTAGATCAATATATTACCCAATTTGTAAAACTGCTAGTCAATTAGCATATGGGTTGCTGAAAGCTAATAATTAATTAAAATAACCTCAGTAAAAAATAACTGGCTAGTTTGTCAACAAGTGGAGTAATTTTCAAATAAGACACGCAACACATCATAATTTTTAGTTGAGTGTGTGTTGCTGGAAAAGCACAGGAGATCAGGCAGCCTCCGAGGAGCAGGAAAATCAATGTTTTGGGCCAGAGCCCTTCAGCAGGAATTGATGAAGGGCTCCAGCTCAAAACATCAACTTTCCTGCTCCTTGGATGCTGCCTGACCTGCTTGCGTTTCCAGCGACACATTCTCAACTCTGATCTCCAGCATTGGCAGACGTCACTGTCTCCCAGTTGATTTCAAGCTTACTGCGAAACCTCTTCCAAGGATGCCTACCTTGAAGAATTACTCCTCTTCTCTCTACAAAGATCTCAGTGAGTCCCTCTCTCACTGTATTCCCCAAATACTCTCCTCTGCCACGAAGCAATTTCTGATGAAGGGCTCTGGCCCGAAAGGTTGATTTTCCTGCTCCTCGGATGCTGCCTGACCAGCTGTGCTTTTCTAGCAACACACTCTCAACTCTCATCTCCAGCATCTGCAGACCTCTCTCCTCCATCATAAGTTTTAGCCAGTTCTCACCTTCAGTTTTAT
Organism: Chiloscyllium punctatum; assembly: GCF_047496795.1. Classification (NCBI taxonomy): domain Eukaryota; kingdom Metazoa; phylum Chordata; class Chondrichthyes; order Orectolobiformes; family Hemiscylliidae; genus Chiloscyllium; species Chiloscyllium punctatum. The sequence goes on from NC_092746.1 coordinate 62,225,801, forward strand.
CATGTAACATGCAGCACAGAATGTGCTTGTGACAACCAATCATTTTCCTGATTGTTGTTTGCATGGTTGTGAGAAAAATCTAAAATTAGTCTTTAATTCAAAATTTGTTCACAAACATTGATTAATCATGCCACAAAATATGTCAACAAAATATTCCCAACAAACAAATAGGCCAGAATAGTCATAGCTTGGGTTTCTCAATCAGATGTAATCTTGTTGACAAATAAACTGAAATTAATTAGTTAATACAAATACAGCTAAGACATGCCCTCCAGTATAACACTATTTTCTATTTTGCTATTAAAGGCTGTTATTAGCATTGTAAATTCATACTGGAGCTTGGGCCAGTTTGGGCAAACTCCATGAGTTTCAATAGCAGTGCCAAAATTTCAGTTTATCAAGCAGCAAATATCTTTGTTGTTCTTGTTTAGTACTTGCCCTCAATTTCACTACAATCAACCACAGCTGGACACAAAGAATATATGAAGATAAATGTCTGACAAGAGTAACTAGAGGGGTTGATAGAGACATAAATTACCAGTTGAATTTAACCTTTGCTACTATGTTCAAGAACAGTCCTAACGCCAACATGCCAGTTCAGTAGACAGTGACAAGCAATGTGCTTGTATTTCAGCACAGAATAATCTGAACATCATGGTTGTCTACTGTTTGGAATTGAAAGAGAGAGAAATAGTATGTGAGATCAATGTGCAGACATGTTCAACATGTGGCCAATCCTCTTGATGCTGCTCACTTCATAATCCTGTATCAACAGCAAGAAGTTATTTGTAACTATTTTTCTTCCCAACATAGGCAATGCCTTAATTTCAGATTAAACTAAATGCTGCTATTAACTAGTGAACTAGTAAAACCCATGAAATAAGAGTTAAAAATCACAACACCAGGTTATAATCCAATAGGTTTAATTGGAAGCACTGGCTTTTGGAGAGCTGCTCCTTCATCAGGTGGTTGTGGAGTATAAGATTGTAAAACACAGAATTTATAGCAAAAGTTTACAGTGTGATGTAACTGAAATTATACATTGAAAGTAGCTTGATTGTTTGTTAAGTCTCTCATCTGGTCGAATGACCATGTTGGTTTCAGTTCTTTCATATGTAAATCGCAAAACTTTTTTTTAAAAGTTACATTCTCAGGTGAACTTTAACAATTGGTGTCAGCCCAGACAATGTATTGGGTATTAGCATTCCTCTGTGTTGCTGTCTGTGCCATAATGTTTAGACTGATTCTAATCTAAAAAATGAATTAACAGAATCTTGCATGGATTCATGCAGTTTTTCAGCAAAGTACAATGTAATTCTGTAAGTACAAATTCACCCCACAAAGGTGTGTGTGTGTGTGTGTAGTGCAATGGGGTCACCTGTAGTGTGACATGAACCCAAGGTCCCGGTTGAGGCCCTCCTATGGGTACAGAACCTAACTATCAGCCTCTGCTCAGCCACTTTTCATTGCTGCCTGTCCCGAAGTCCGCTTTGGAGGATGGTCACCTGAAGGTCCGAAGTCGAATGTCCTGGACCGCTGAAGTGTTCTCCAACTGGGAGGGAACACTCCTGTCTGTTGATAGTTGTGTGGTACCCATTCATCCGTTGCTGTAGCCTCTGCGCTTTTTCCCTAATGTACCATGCCTCAGGGCATCCTTGCCTGCAGAGTATGAGATAGACAACGTTGTGAGTCACATGAGTACCTGCTATATACTTGGTGGAAAGTGTCCCCACATGTAATGGTGGTATCCATGTCCACACTGACACGTCTTGCAGCATCTACCGTGACAAAGTTGTATGGAGTTGTCCTAAAAGCTGCACAATTTGCTACGGACAATGATCTGTTTGAGGTTTGGTGATTGTTTAAAGGTGAGCAGTGGTGGTGTGGGGAAGGTCTTGGCGAGGTGCTTAACCTCATTAATAAAATGTTGCAGGCTGCGAAGAACATGGCATAGTTTTTTGGCTCCTGGGGAGTAATGGACAACGAAAGGTACCCTGTTGGTTGCAGCATGTGTCTGTCTCCTGAGGAGGTCATTGCAGTTCCTTGCTGTGGCACATTGGAACTGGCAGTCAATGAGTTGCACATTGTACCCTGTTCTTATGTGGGCACCCCGAGTATTTCCAGGTGCCTGTCACGTTCCTCCTCATCTGAGCAGAAGCGGTGTATGCGTAGGGTTTGTCCATAGGGGATGGCTGTTTTAATATGTTTTGGGTGGAAGCTGGAGAAGTGTAGCATTGTGAGATTGTCTGTGGGTTTGCGATAGAGTGTGATGCTGAGGTGTCCATCCTTGATGGAGATGCATGTGTCCAAGAATGAGACAGATAGTAGAGAGTAGTCCATGGTGAGTCTGATGGTGGGATGAAACTTGTTGATGTCACTGTGTAGTTTCATCAGTGACTCTTTGCCATGTACATGGCAGGTTCTCATGTGACTCAGCCAACGTTGTCTATCTCATACGCTGCAAGCAAGGATGCCCGGAGGCATGGTACATTGGGGAAACCAAGCAGAAGCTACGACAACGGATGAATAGGCACCACACAACAATCAACAAACAGGAGTGTTCCCTCCCAGTTGGGGAACACTTCAGTGATCCAGGACATTCGACCTCGGACCTTTGGGTGACCATCCTCCAAAATGGACTTGGGGACAGGCAGCAGTGAAAAGTGGGCGAGCAGAGGCTGGTAGTTAAGTTCCATACCAATAGGGAGGGCCTCAACTGGGACCTTGGGTTCATGTCACACTACAGGTGACCCCATTGCATTATATGCACACACACACAAACACAAATACACAAATACACATATACACACACGCACACACACACGTTTGAGGGGTGAATTTGTACTGGCACAGTTACATCGTACTTTGCTCAAAAACTGCATGAATCCATGTAAGATTCTGTTAATTCATTTTTTAGATTAGAATCATCTAAACATTATGGCACAGACAGTAGCACAGAGGGGTGCTAATAAAGGTATTTATTAATAATTAATAAAGGTATTTTTTTTTAGATTAGATTAGATTAGATTAGATTACTTACAATGTGGAAACAGGCCCTTCGGCCCAACAAGTCCACACCGCCCCGCCGAAGCGTAACCCACCCATACCCCTACATCTACATCTACCCCTTACCTAACACTACGGGCAATTTAGCATGGCCAATTCACCTGACCTGCACATCTTTGGACTGTGGGAGGAAACCGGAGCACCCGGAGGAAACCCACGCAGACACGGGGAGAACGTGCAAACTCCACACAGTCAGTCGCCTGAGGCGGGAATTGAACCCGGGTCTCCGGCGCTGCGAGGCAGCAGTGCTAACCACTGTGCCACCGTGCCGCCCACATGATATAATTTCATGATATAATTTCAGTTACATCACACTGTAAACTTTTGCGATAAATTCTGTGTCTTACAATCTTATCCTCCCCAATCACCTGATGAAGGAGCAGCACTCCAAAAGCTAGTGCTTCCAATTAAACCTATTGGACTATAACCCGGTGATTTTTAACTTTGTACACCCCAGTCCAACACTGGTGTCTCCATATCTGAAATAGAGTTATGGCTCAACTACAAGCTTCTTCTAATCTGTTCCATTTGCTTAAACAAGTTCAAGAATGTAATAGATATGCCACTAAAGAATTTAATTGAACAAAATGTACAACAAGCCAATCTGCATCTAAAATAGAATGACAGGTTAGTACGTCAGCATAACTCCGTTTTGTATTTGAAGAGGAAAGAACAATAATGAAGGCTAAATTAAAAAGATTGGGCTAAATTTTACCAGTTCCTAAGCACTGGCTTTAAAGATGGTGAAACCAGTGAAATGTGTGAGGTTGCTGCTGTGTTATGTATCATAGTAAGCATGTCATTATGCCAGGGTCGTCTAGGGAAGACTGGTCATGGCATGATGGAATTTCAAAGTCAGTTTTAGGGCAAGTAACTTGAGGCCCACGCGAGTGGTCTGGAGTGAAACAAAGGTAGCTACATAGGAATGAGGACAGATTTGGGCATGGTGGACTGAGCAGGAAAAGCAAGAGGTAAGGGCGGTGACTGAGAAACAGCAGATATTTAAGAAGACTTTCCAACGAACATTTTTCCAAAGATGAAAAAAGATTGTAAGAGAAAGAAGGAATAATCATGGTTGTGCATGGAAATTAAGGATAACATAAAGACAAAAATGATGGCATACTATATTGCAAAGGCAAGTGGCAGCTGGAAGATCGGGGAAAAATTAAAGATCAGCAAACGGTTATTGAAGATAAATAAGAAGATCAAAGGCAAATTATGAAGAAAAACTAGTGGAAAATATAAAAATGGATAACAAAAGGGAACATCGATGTAAGTATGCATAAGCACACAAAATGGAGAAGCATAGCTAAAGTTAATAATAGTCCATTTCAGGATGAGACTAGGAATTAATGAAGAACACAGAAATGAAAGCAGGGATGGTGATCCAATAGGCTATAAATTTCCAACATCCCCTGGATGTGAAAAAAGTTTAGCAGATTGGAAAAATATCTACTGCAAGTTTAATGTCTGTCGTTAAGAAATTGTTAGAATCCATTTTTAAGTCAAAATGCTATCCATTAGTCAACTTGACTTTATGAAGTGTAAATTATGTTTGACTAATTTGCTAGAGTTCATTTAACATGTAACAAACAAGGTAAATGTAACTTATCTAGACATGCATGTGGTAAGATATCACACAAAAGGTTAATTTATAAGTTAAAATCACATGGAATTTGGGGTAATTCGTTGGCTTGGATAGAGTATTAGCTACTTAGAGAGCCAGGAAAAAATGATCTTTTTCTGGTTGGCAAGCTGTAACTAGGGTGCTACAGAGTTAAGTCCTCAGGCCCTAGTTATTTACAATATATATTCATGACTTGGATGCAGGGATAGGAGGTACTGTAGTCAAATTTGTAGATGACAACAAAATAGGTCAGAATGTAAGTTGCAATAAAGGAAATAAGAAACTTATAAATGGATGTGGATGTAGGTGAATGAGTCAAAATTTGGCAGATGAAGTTTAATGTGGATAAATGTGAGGTTATCCAATTTGGTCAGAAGAATAGAAAGGCAATTTTTAATCCAAATGGAGAGAACCTTCAAAGTGCTTTGTTGTTGGGGGAAATATGTGTCCTTTGGATGAATCATAGGAAGCTAGTTGGCAATATAAAACATGTATGGGGAAGGCAGATGGACCTTTGACATTTATTGCAACCAAATTAGTGTATATAGGTAGAGAAGTGTTGTTGCAACTGCATAAGGCATCAGTGAGATCGCATCTGGAGTATTGAGTACAATTTTGGTCACCCTACTTGAGAAACGATGTAGTTGCACTGGAGGCAATTCAGAAGATTCACTAGATCGATTCCAGAGATGAGGGGTGTGTCTTATGGAGATAGATCCAGCAATTTAGGCCTATACGCCCACGAATTTAGAAGGATGAGAGGAGATCTAATTTGAGGAATATAGAATGTCCAAATGGATTGACAAAATAGACATGGAAAGAATTAGAACGATGTAGAAGAAGAGATCACAGTTTTGAGTTAAGGATTGATTTAACACAGAAATAAGGAGACTAATTCCCTCAAAGACTGTGAATCTATGGAAATCATTACTCCAGAGTGCAATGGAAAACAGGACAATCAATGAATTTACGGAGGAGTTAGATAGATTTTTAAATAGAAATGGTTTGAAGGGTTGTGAAGAGCATGCAGAAAAGTACAGTTGAGGCCAAGATGCAATCAGCCATGATCACAGTGAATGGTGGAGCTGGTTTGAGGGGTTTAATTGCCTATTCCTGCTCTTAGTTCTTATGTTCTTAGTTACATGTAACAAATAACTGTTGCATTGTTCCATTCCACAATATTCACACCCATGTCTTAGTCATAGAAAATATTATCAACATTGTTACATTATTTTGTTAGAACTCATGCCAGTAATATGTCTGGATTTTCCTACAGGAATCACTAGATTCCTGATGAAGGGCTTTGCACAAAATGTTGATTTTCCTGCTCCTCGGCTGCTGCCTGACCTGCTGTACTTTTCCAGCAACGCACTCTCAATCCTGGATCTTCCTACTGCTGTCATTTTGCCAGTGACAGCAGTGATGAGTGACAGGCCAACTTTCTAGCGCCCAATTTATCCACTGCAGGGGCCATTTACAGTATTTTCCATCTTTAGCTATTATTTACCAGTGTCACCGGGCTTACATTGTTTGTAGAGTCTTGCAAGTAAACTCTAGAGCCATCCCTGTGATCTGAGGGAGGCAGCACTTCTTTTTGGGCACTGTTTGGTCCAGGGAAGATTACACTGGCAGCGATGGCTTCTCCCACAACATTGTTGCCATTTGCTCTTAGTGTTCCACTCTCAGTCCCAATTGTGGTGGCCTGCCTGACTGGCCCTGGCACCACTGGACCCCACTTACTGACTCTGTGAGAACTGATCATTCATTCTGTAGGTGCAACCTCAGAAATAGCTTTTGTGAATGATGCCACTGTGGAGGCAGTTGCACCCCTGGTCCTCCGATTGATCAACAGCTATTGGGTTAAGGCTACAGTTCTAAATGAGTGAGATGCAGCATCCCCCTCCCCTCCCCCACCCCTGTTCCCTGTCGAGTGCAGTCACTGAGCTGGTAAAACACAAGATAACATTTGGTCATTCTCTACTTCTAGCCTCAGCTGCAGAACGTCTATCACTTCTGCAAAATCTGACCAGAAATCTCTTTTTTCTCATACTAATGCAAATCAACATTCTGCTCATTTCCAGTATCTTGTGCCTTCACTTCATATTTCCAATTTTTGTAGTTTTCCTTTTTATATCTTTTAGTAATTACACCACTAGTAAAATTGTTCTGTATATTTGCTGTCTTATCTCTTGGCACATAGAAAGGCATTTCCTCTGATGCAGTAACGAAGTGTAATGCCTGTCTCACAATGATAGTGGTCCATCTTTTTAGTATTTTATGTACAGAGACTGAATCACACACAACATATTTGAGACAGGGAGAAAATAAAAAGATACAAGTGGCTGCAGTCATTCTACCACTCACCATTATAGTAGTTATCTTTTCTTAACGTTTTCAAGCAGATAGATTCTTAACAGTATTCCCAGCAACAGATATTAACATGGCAATCTGTAGAACTGTTAAAATATATAACATGCTGGCAAAATAAGACCAAGTCTTCTTAACCAGGAAAGCATAGGCTTGGGCAATGATTTCCCTTACTTCTTATCAGTGACATTGGCAACATTTCATTTATTCCATCTGAGGACTGCAGATGCTGGAGATTAGAGTCAAGAGTGTGGTACTGGAAAAGCACAGCAGGTCTGGCAGCATTCGAGGAGCAGGAGAATTCCTGATGAAGGGCTTTTGCCCAAAACATCGACTCGTCTGCTCCTCAGATGCTGCATGACCTGCTGTGTTTTTCCAGCACCACACTCTTGACAGGTTTCATTTATTGTATATCCATAGTTGCCCATTAGAGATAGTGGTGGATCTTATTTTGAACTATTATTGTATATTCTTTCATGAAAAGTAGGTGTCAATGGTAAGATCAGCATTAGTTACCCAAATCTAATTACCCACTGAACCGAATGCACTGCTAGGTCATTTGCAGATAAGAGTCAACCACAATGCTGTGGCTCTGGAGTAATATATAATCAATGGTGATTACAAGTTAACAATTAGAATAGCTTTTAATTCAAGACATTATTTTTCAAATTTCACCATCAGCCATGGTTTCAAATCATGTCCCAGAGCATTCAACTTGGTTACTGTTGCAGGAACAATACTTGCTACAAATGTAATGAATATTAGCTAAAATTTAGTTTCAACGACAGATAAACCAGTGAGTGTAGTCTATAGATTCTCTAGCATTAGCTACATTTTAGGATACCAAATAAGTCGGGAGCAATTGAGGACATGTAGAAAAGGCATTACATTAACCATGGGTGATATTAAGACCATAACATATCGGAGAAGAATTAGGCTATTGAGTCAATCAAGCCCGCACCATCATTTCACCACTGCTAATGTATTTCTCAATCCCATTCTCATGCCTTTTCCCTACAATTGTTTATCCCCTTACTAATTCAGAACCAATCTATCTCCATCTCAAAGACACTCAATGATTTGGCCTCCATAATCTTCAATGGCAATGAGTTTCTTGAATTCACCACTCTCTGGTTGATGAAATTCCTCGTTATCTCAGTTCCAAAGAGTCATTCCTTCTCTCTGAGTCTGTGACTTTGCCCACTAGTCTCTATGCTCGTGGAAACATCTTCTTCACATCAACTCCATCCAGGTCTCTCAGCATTCTGTAAGTTTTAATGGGATTGCCTTCCTCATCTTTCTAAACTCCATCAAGTACAGACCCACAGTCCTCAACTGCTCCTCATATGATAAGCCCTTCATCCCTGGAATGATTCTTGTGAACCTCCTCTGGATTCCCTCAAAGGCAGTACATCCTTCCTTAGATACAGGGCCCAAAACTGCTCATAATATTCCAAATGCTGTCTGACCAGAGCCTTATACACCCTCAACCTTACACATCCTTACTCTTCTATTCTACTCCTCTAGAAATGAATGCTAACATTGCATTTGTCGTCCTAAAGGCCGACTGAACCTGGATGTTAACTTTTAGAGAATCTACAACTGGGACTCTTAAGTTTCTCTGTGCTTCAAATTTCAGAAGCTTTTCCCATTTCAAAAATACACCTCAGTTTTTCCTACCAAAATGCATAGCCTAAAACACATAACTACATTGTATTCCATTTGTCACTTCTTTGCCTACTCACTTAGCCTGTCTAAGTCATTCCGCAGACCTCCTGCTTCCTCAAGACTAACTGTCCCACCACCTAGCTTTATATCACCTGCTAACATAGTAATAATGCCCTCAGTTTCTTCATCCGGATTGTCAATATATACCATGATTAGTTGTGGTCCCAAAATTGACCCCTGTGGAACACAATCAGTCAGAGAGTGTTATCCTGAAAAAGATCCTTTTATCTCCATCTGCCGGTCATGTAGATGAAAAAATTGCACTGGCAGATATAGCTGCGAAGAAGAATTATTAGACTCTATCTGAGACATTTTCGTGGAATAATATGCTAATCTAATCGGAGATGAGAGTACTTTGGATCTCAATGAGCTCGGTTTAGTAAAAAATCATCTCAGAAACAGCGACCACGAAGTGGTAGAATTTAGAATTCAGTTCAAGGTTGAAAAACTTGTGTGAGAAGCAACTATGTAAATTTTAAGTGAGGAATTACGAGAGAATGAAGACATAGATAGCTGGAGTGTTATGAAGATGGGGATGTACTGTACCTTTAAGAGAGTTAAAAGCTAGCAAAAACTACCTGACAGTACCAAGTGTTCTGAAAATAGATAAACTGTAACATGTGCTCCAGCTGCTGGGGGTAGCTGGTTAAAAACAAGGACTGCAGATGCTGGAAACCCAAGTTTGGATTACAGTGATGCTGGAAAAGCACAGCAGGTCAGGCAGCAACCAAGGAGCAGGAAAATCGATGTTTCGGGCAAAGGCCTTCATCAGGAATAGATGATGAAGGGCTTTTGTCTGAAACGTCGATTTTCCTGCTCCTTGGTTGCTGCCCGACTTGCTGTGCTTTTCCAGCAACACTCTAATCCAGACTAGGGTAGCTGGTTGCCTGGAAACAACAAAACAGATTCAAATTAGGTCAATCAGTTTAAATTATACCTCAAAAATATCAACACCAATCCAGTTTGAATTGAGTATTGACAATCTTATCCACCAGTGACACAATCTGATGCTTTGGGGTATAAGCCTGTGGAAAATTTAACAGTTGGGAGGAGAACTGCCAAGCTAATGATATCAGCATACTGCCCAGAAAAATAGCTCTCTTAAAAGATACCTTTATCGATCAGTAACCTGGGAAGCAGAACACCTAAAAAGAAGAAAAGAAGACAGGAGGACAGAGAAAACTGAAAGCTGCTTGGTTTTGAGATAAGAAGTTTTATTTTGTAAATCATAATTGGGAGTTTTATCAGACTAATGTTGGAAGGGGAAGGTAAAATATAGGTTAGAGGAAGGACTTGTAAATAGTTGTCAGTTAATTATTCTCTGTTATACATTAAAAATAAAGTTGTTAATTTTTACTTTATATAGTGCTTGGCCTCTTGAATATACACTTTTACTGCACAGGATAAATCTTTTCTGTGTTATGGGTTTAAATTGTCAGAGGGGTTTACTCCATGTGGTAACAGTAGACACTTAAAAGAAAACAGTTTATGACACAAAACATAAATCCCAGTGAGAAATAAGCATTCTGATCCCATCTACATTTCCTTGAAAAAAAGAACCAGACATCACCCATGTTAAGAAACCAAGACCTAGAAATAGAGAGATGTGACCTTCCACCAGCGTTTCACCAGAGACTCTCACTGATGATATTACCGAGTCATGGTGACAAAGTGTCTGATAACAAACCTTCCAGCTTAGTGAGCTAATTTACATATTTATTCTGCAAAGGGATTAAACCCATCAAGTTTATCCAAGGAATGTAAGGATAGTATTAAAGTGAAAGACAAAAACATACAATACGGCAACAATGAGTGGTAAGACAAAGGATTGGAAACATTTTAAAAACCAACACAAGATTACTACAAAAGAAAATAATGAACTTTGAGTGTAAACCGTCATGTAGCATAGAAACAGATAATAAGAGAACCTATAAGTATATAAAAAAGAAACGCAAGGCCAAAGTGAACATAAAGGCCAATAAATTCCCATCACCTGATAACCTACATTCGAGTACTTAAAGAAGTGGCCTTCAAAATATTGGATGCATTGGTGGTCGTCTTCCAAGATTCTATAGGCCTAATGTAACCCCACTGTTTTTCTTTAGAAAAAGGAGGTAGACAAAACAGAATTTTAGACTACTTAGCCTGACATTGGCAGTGGGAAAAATGCTGAAGCCCATTATAGAAGACTTAATTGCAAAATACTTGGAAAACAGTGGCAGGGTCAGAGACAGTCAGCGTGGATTTATGTAAGATAAATTGTGCTTGACAAATCTATTGGAATTTCTCAAGGATGTAATTAAAGGATGTTGATAAAGGGGTTAGGGTTATTTGTGGTTTACTTGTACTTTCAAAAGGCTTTTGTTCAGGTCCCAATTTTCACTTGGGAACTCAACACCCTTGTGGACTCAATACTGAGATCAACAATTTTAGGGCTTGAGACACTTTCTCCCATGTCCTTACCCCAATCCCCATACATCAAACCTTGTTATCACATTGCTTGCTTTTACCCATTGTCAGCCACTAATCATCTCCATGAGCTGCCATTCATCCTCCTAGGATGACCATTATTCCACTCCTTTGTCTATCCAACTGTTCTTCACTTTCTTTGGGCTTTATCTCCACCTATCATTTATTCCTTACCTCCTCCCCTCACCTTATACTCAGCATAAAAGAAACTTTATGATAGCTACTATCAGTTCTGAAAAGGGTCACTAGACCTGCAACATTAACTCTGATTTCTGTCCATAGATGCTGCTAGACATGAGTTTCTCCAGAAATGTCTGTTTTTGTTTCTGATTTCCACCAACCTCACTTCTTCTGTTTTTTTTATTTTGGTGATTCAGGTGGAGCCCATCACATTAGACCAGCTCCTTCTTTTCCCATGAATTCAAACTTCTTTCTCTGATACCAATTTTTAAGCCACACATTTACCCCTTAAATCTTGCTGTCACTGTGGCAATTTGTTCTGGCTCAAATAGTAATCAGGAGATTATTACCTCTTTGGTTCTGTTTTCTCATGCAGCACTTTGCTGCTCATATTTTCTCAGCTGAACTTCTTTCCTCTTTCTACCTATATCGTTGGTACCCACATGGACTATGACAACTGGATCATCAAGTCCCTCAGGAAGTCCAGATGAGATATAGAAGATAGATTCTTTTTGCTAAATGCCTGAATGCCCAAAGCTCATTACCTTTCTCTATAACTTTGCTCTGAACCTGCTTAGCAGGTTTTGTGCGCTCTTTAAAATTCCCTGAATTCTCAGAGGTGTCCAGCACAATATTAATATGGGGACTTGGGGCAGGTTTATGTCTCAAATCTCAAAGTCAGTTACATAACATCTGATGTAATTTGGTTTCACTTGTTCTGCTGGTTTCACAATAAGTGCCACACACAATATGGCATTCTCTCTTCCATTTATCCATTTATTTTCCATCACTGGGTCACACACCAGACTGAGGTGACCTATTTATAATGTTCAAAGGCTCATTCCTCTTTACAGCACCTTGCGATGCCATTACAGCTAATATATCAAAAAGTTGCCTTTTTAAACATTGAAATATAGAAGATTGGAGCAGGAGGAAACCATTTGGCCCCTTGAACCTGCTATGCCATTCATCATGATCATGGCTGATCATCCAGCTCAATAGCCCAATCATGCTTTCTCCCTATAATCTTTGATCCTATTCGCTCCAAGTGCTATATCTAGCCACCTCTTGAATACATGCAATGTATTCAACTGTTTCTGTGGTAATGAATTCCACAGGCTCACCATTCTATGGGTGAAGAAATATCTCTTCATTTCCGTCCTAAATGGTCTACCCTGAATCCTCATACTGTGACTCCTGATTCTGGACACACTCACCATCAGGAACTTCATCCCTGTATCTACCCTGTCTCATCCTGTGAGAATTTTATAAGTTTCTATGAGATCCCCCCTCATTCATCTAAACTCCAGCAAAGACAATCCCAACCTAGTCAATTTCTCGTCATATGTCAGTCCTGTCATTCCCGGAATCAGCCTGGTAAACCTTCACTGCACTCCCTCAAGAGCAATAGCATCCTTCCTCAGAAAACCAGACTAAAACTACATGCAATACTCTAGATGTGGCCTAGAAGGCCCTGTATAACTGTAACAACACATCCATGCTCCTGTATTCAAAACCTCTCACAATGATGGCCAACATACCATTTGCCTTCTTTACCACCTGCTGCACCTGCATGCTCAGCTTCAATGACTGATGCACAAAGACACCCAGATCCCGCTGCATATTTGCCTCTCCCAATTTATGATGGTAGCCAGCATTTATACATTTCAGATTTATCTGTTCCTCTCCATTATTCCTTGTATTTTGGACATGTACTCTCCTGCTTCACAGAAACATAAAAACATAGAAAATAGGTGCAGAAGTAGGCCAGTCAGCTCCTCAAGCCTGTACCACCATTAAATATGATCATGGTTGATCAAGCAATCTCAGTATCCTATTCCCACACTCTCCACATACTCCTTGATCCATTTAGTCACAAGGGCCATGTCCAGCTCCCTGTTGAATACATCCCAACAACTTCCAGTGGGGAGAGAATTCCACAGGTTCACAACTCTCTGACTGAAGTTCTTCCTCATCTCAGTCCTGAATGCCTTACCCCTTATTCTTAGTCTGTGACCGTTAGTTCTGGATTTCTCCAATACCAAAAGCATTATTCCCACATCTAGCCTGTTCAATCCCATCAGGATTTTATATGTTTCTGTGAGATCCGCCCTCATTCTTTTAAATTCCAGGGACTACATGCCCAGTTGATCCTGTCTTTCTTCATAGTCAGTCCTACCATCCTGGGAATCTGTCTGGTGAACCTTTGCTGAACCAAGCATGTCCTTTCTTAGACAAGGATACCAAACTGTATACAGTACTTTAGCTCTGCCCCCTTTAATTAAGGTCCCAACTAAAACACTAAAGATCTTGTAATTTCAGGTGTTAATTGATACGCATTTCCAACATTGCTGTGTTTTAATTTGAATTCACATGTTCTTTAAAAGATTCTGTGAGAAATATCTCACTATTGTGTGTTCAAAAACACCTGCCATTTTATTTCATGTTGGAAAGAATGAATTGTTACTCTCAAGCTATTAAGACTAAGACTGCTTCAATTGAACCATACGTTTACAAAACTGCAACAAGCGACATTGGTCATGCGAGAGAATTGTCAATATCGAGATCCACTCAAGAAAAAGGTATAGGTTAATAACCAAAAAAAAATGCAATTAATTATAATTACAGTGGGATAGAAAGCATTTTCATGCAATGTTCCAGCACCTGACCTATGTAAAACGTTCTACTCGATATAAACTGGAAAACCCTTTTTGTGTATTTGGATGAGAATAGACCTATGACTGAATCCACATATATTTACTTGAGAATATAATAAATATTTTCTGATGAGGAATGAAGGAAAATTTGAGTTTTCATTGTCAAATTACAAGTTTCACTACAGGTTCTTCCAAGATAAATTAACAAGAAACTGTAACTGTCCAAACAAAAAACTGAAGATTATAGTGGAAGGTTACACAAAGTCATGCATATGGGTTAGGAAGCTTGTTATTGACATAGAATCATTAATATTACCTGTCATATTGCAGTAGACTTTGAATGGTCCTAGTGGACCACTGCCATCAGGATCTATCCAGTAAGAATCCGATGTTTTGCCAAGATGCTTATAAGCCTCACAGGACTGTTCATACATTGCTAGAACAGAGCACAAATTGAGTTAAATTGAAAATCTTTTGAATTTAAAAGAACTGAATAAACACTGCAAGCTGCCAAGATGAGATTAAAAAATACAAAGCAAATAAGGCAATGACCTTGATACAACAGGAGAGATTCATTCAAAAGTTGACTAATTAACAGCTGGGAGAATGTAATATTTGAATAACAGCCAGTGTAGGACAGTGTTAGATCACAGGCTTTCCATTGCTATCCAGATATAAACTGAATTTTTAAACTGGCATATTGAGATGAATGTGCACATTTACCTAAATGAGGTGTATTCATTCTGGATACCAAAATACCTTTGCTCTTTTCCAGCTTGGTGTCAATATTAGGTACATCAAGGTCGGGTGTAGTGCAAGCCAAATACAAACTAAAGTTTCCTCTATTCAGGAAAGACTAAAAGGCCTCAACTACAAATTCAGAATTGGGGCAATGTGATATTTTCTGTCTCTCACACCAATTTCCTGTGTTTCATCTCAGAAAAATATTGTTAATTCTGCACTGAATAGTGAACAGCTTTCTACTACTGTGTAGTAGAAATTAGGTGGAAATCACTAAAATTAATTTCATGTAGGAGTTTAATATCTTAAATCGAAATTAGAATATCATTCAGAATATATTTAAATCTAAGGTTCAAAGGTAAAAGTAAATGCTAACCTCTATCTCAATTATTGGCCTGACTTTCAAAGGAATGTAGTCACTTTTAAAAACATTTCTGAAAAATTGCCAGCTAGATTTCACCATAATGCAACTACTGGCAACATTTCAGAAAGCATGTTAACCAAATTATAATGACAAATTTATCATTAACTCCAATGCATAATTTCACCAAGCAAAAAAATAGGCATTTCATCAGTGCTTGGAGAACAAACTTGAAACATACAGAAACTTTGGCTTGAATTGAAAACATCTTGTTCTGGAATCAATTTGTACAGAAGGTGTAGTTACACATGAAAACATGTAGCAATATGCTGATAACACTACACTGACTATTCTATCTAGTAGTAGGAAGTTAAAAAATAAAAGACCTGTAATTGTAAATCATACAGTAAAATGATCACCAGTTTAAGACGAGTTAGTAAGTTTGCAGATGACACCAAAATTGGAGGTGTAATGGAGGTTACCTCAGATTACAACAGGATCTAGACCAGATGGGCCAATGGGCTGAGAAGTGGCAGATGGAGTTTAATTCAGATAAAGGGGAGGTGCTGCATTTTGGGAAAGCAAATCAGTGCAGGACTTAGACACTTAATGGTAAGGTCCTAGGGAGTGTTGCTGAACAAAGAGACCTTGGAGTGCAGGTCCATAGCTCCTTGAAAGTGGAGTCGCATGTAGACAGGATAGTGAAGAAGGCGTTTGGTATGCTTTCCTTTATTGGTCAGAGTATTGAGTACAGGAGTTGGGAGGTCATGTTGTGGCTGTATAGGACATTGGTTAGGCCACTGTTGAAATATTGCGTGCAATTCTGGTCTCCTTCCTATCGGAAAGATGTCGTGAAACTTGAAAGGGTTCAGCAAAAATTTACAAGGATGTTAGGAGAAAGTGAGAACTGCAGATGCTGGAGATCAGAGCTGAAAAATGTGTTGCTGGAAAAGCGCTGCAGGTCAGGCAGCATCCAAGGAGCAGGAGAATCGACGTTTCGGGCATAAGCCCTTCTTCAGGAATCCTGAAGAAGGGCTTATGCCTGAAACGGCGATTTACAAGGATGTTGCCAGGGTTGGAGGATCTGAGCTACAGGG
This sequence comes from Chiloscyllium punctatum, assembly GCF_047496795.1. Classification (NCBI taxonomy): domain Eukaryota; kingdom Metazoa; phylum Chordata; class Chondrichthyes; order Orectolobiformes; family Hemiscylliidae; genus Chiloscyllium; species Chiloscyllium punctatum. The sequence continues at coordinate 62,242,094 of NC_092746.1, forward strand.
AGAGGTTGAACAGGCTGGGGCTGTTTTCCCTGGAGCATTGGAGGCTGAGGGGTGACCTAATAGAGGTTTACAAAATTATGAGGGGCATGGATAGGATAAATAGACTAAGTCTTTTCCCTGGGGTCGGGGTGTCCAGAACTAGAGAGCATAGGTTCAGGGTGAGAGGGGAAAGATATAAAAAATACTTAAGGGGCAACTTTTTCACACAGAGGGTGGCACGTGTATGGAGTGAGTTGCCAGAGGATGTGGTGGAGATTGGTACAATTGCAACATTTAAGAGGCATTTGGATGGGTATATGAATAGGAAGAGTTTGGAGGGATATGGGCCAGGTGGGACTAGATTGGGTTGGGATATCTAGTCGGCATGGACGGATTGGACGAAAGGGTCTGTTTCCATGCTGTACATCTCTATGACTCTATGACTCCATGAGTAAATCTCCGAATCCTGTACTTAGTTCTGACATTGTATCTATAGAAGGGTCACAAGCCTTAAAATGTTAACTCTGCTTTCTTTCTGCATATGCTGTCAGACCTCCTGAGTTTCTCCAGCAATTTTTTTTTGTTGTCATTTTCACCCCTGGATTTGATGGTGGTGCCTTTTAATAAAGCATGACTTTCAACATGCAATGTTTGTCCAAAAATATTGATATTGATAAATATCATACAAGATCATGTGGAAAACTTTGCCAACCATCTGCTCATCACCAAATTAGGAAACTAAAAGTTACAAAAGAAATAAACTCAAAGTGACTATGTTGTTAAGATCTTGGATGAGACGGCCAAATTTTGAGTTGTTCGGGTCCAATAATTTTTTTTTATGAGTAGACAAAGTGTGAGACTCACACATTTGCTGAAAGAATATAGCCACGAGATCCTATTGTTTTAAACAAAAATAAGCTTTTCTATAAAAAGTTAGAACTGCATTAAAATCTACAAGGAAGATACTAATTGTATTCTGACAATCAGAACTAACATGAGGTAAATAAAAGGTAACAAGCTGTGATATATCCCCTCACAGACATATCAAATAATAAATGTGGTCAAGACAGATCCCAGGCTTCATAGCAACCCCGCAAACATAAGTTATACTGTTTGGTCATCAAATCTCATTAAACTTTCCAAAGGACTCAAATTTCTTGACTTTTAAACACCACATGTTGGAACTGACTCAAAAGCTACTCCATTACAGAATACTTCAATTACTACTTGCTTCTCTGTTTCTCAATCCTATCTTCCAATTCACAAGGTTTCAATCCAGCATCTAAAACTGACACCCTTCCAGCTTTTCAGCTTCTTTGAGAAGAACACTCATATTCTCAGGCATTCCTCTGCCCAACTTCATTAAACACGTACCACCACTGCTTACAGACTTTTTTTTGCTCAATATCCAGTTCTCTGGCAGACAGGTCCTTTATAGGTCTACGAAACGGAGAAGTACCTTAAGAATAGTCACCTTCACTGGCTCCTGACTAACTGCGTGTAATCTTTTAACTCTGTTGACTAATGAGTAGGAATGGTGGGGTTTATGTATCGTTTTGCTAAAATGCTTGTATTTTTCTAGTTTCCCTCTTTAAACTCCGGTTGGAACATCAACAATTATATGTAGTTCATAATCATTTTATGGTAAACCAAAGGCAGTGAAAACGCAAAGTTTTCTTTCGAACCATCTTGACCAATTTGTACTTTTAATGCATACTGTGGATTTTTAACTTTTCTGATGTAACTACAAATCAATCCACCAGTGGCTCTCCTTCTCTTCACATATGAATGCCTAGTAATACAGTACATAATAAAATGAATGTTGTATTGGTTTCTCAACTTGCTTAAAGAAGAACTTGGGCTTCCCATAACTTTAAGTTTCCTGTGGGAAGTATCTATTTCTGATTGACAACCAGTTTTAAAATCATCTTCTTCAATTACTTTCTCTCCAATAGATTTTTCCATGTCAGATGAATCATATGCACCGAGGGAGGTTTGCTCTCTTCGGCCATCCTAGTTTTGAGTTTATCTGAATGATGAACCACAGCACACATTTGTTTTCTCCACTCTAATTTGTCAAAAGTGGACATTTCACTTCCACTTCTTTCATAATTTCCTCCAAGTATTTGTTTATGGTCTCACTGTCTAATGCATTATCAAGCTTGACAATCTTATAACTCAGAGTAGGTAAAAACAATGACTGCAGATGGTAGAAACCAGATTTTGGATTAGTGGTGTTGGAAGAATCTTATAATTGAGTTGAGCAACTGCTCTGGTCAGTTCAGTTACCTTCATTTCAACATGGTGTTCCAATACTTCATCAATCTATGTTGTTAAGTCTATATTCAACCAACTGTTCTGATTCATCAGCAATTCCTTCTTCTATTCGAGGTGCATTACACATTATATCATACAGCTTTCCGTTAGCTGAAGTTTATCAAGTTTTAATTGAAAATCTCTGTTGAATTTGCTGTGACAAGTATATAATTTCAATGTTCCAAGCTGACAATCAACAGGCGGGTGAAGGAGGCAAATGGAATGCCTCTTTGCAATATTACAGGGTCTTGGTGAGATCACAGCTAGAGTATTGTGTGCAATTTGGTCTCTTTATCGAAGGAAGGATGAATGCACTAATGTTTTACAAGACTGATAGTTAGGAATGGGAGGACTAATTTATAAAGAAAGACTGAATCAATTAGGACCATAAACAATTCGGAATACATTCACTGAAGTTTAGAAAAATGAAGGGGTGTCTCATGGAAACCTTTAAAATCCTAACAGGACTAGACAGTGTAAATCAGGATGTTTCCGATGAGCGGGGAGGCCAGAACCAGGGGACATGGTTGAAGGATACTGCACATGGAGTAGGCCTGATGGACAAATAACCTTAATCAGAGAGTGGTGAGCCTGTGTAAGCTCACCGAAAATGGTTGAGGCCCAAACATTGAATATTTTTGAGAAGGAGTTTGATTTAGTTCAGGGAGTTAAAGGTACAGAACGGTATGGTGAGAAGGTTGGAACAGGATACTGAGATGGGTGATCAGCCATGATTATAACGAAAGGTGGAGCAGGTTCAGTGGGCTCAATGGCCTACTCTTGCACATTTTTTTTAGTGTTTCTATGTATGCAAAGAAAGAAAGGTGATCCAAGTTACAATTTTATGCACAAACTATTTGCTCCTTAACAGAATTAATGTAACGTGAATATGGATATCAAACTGTGATTAAACAGCCTATAGAGCGCATCAAGTAGCAAATCTGTTCAAGACAAATTCCAAGCATTTCTCAGCAACTCCACTTCTAGACATTAGAGATACTTTGGATTATCAATTTTTATGAAACTTTAAACATTACAAGGATTTCAATTTCTTCTCTTTCAAAGACGTAGCTTTAGAAGTACCTCAAAATGTGGAATACCTCAATGATTGCTGACCTTCCAGTTCCTTATTCCTGTCTCCTGAGACTACATCATTACTGGACTCAACATACTGTGCTCCAACATCTCATCACAGGCACAATTCCAGCTCTTTAGCTGCTCTGAAAAAGAAATTCCAACTCATGGATATTCCTTTGCCCTAATTTCAATAATAAACCAGCTTCCTGCTTCTCTTTGCCTAACTGCTAGCTTTCTGGCAGACAGCATTCTTCCAAGTTGACTAAACTGATAAGTACCTTAGGACTAGATATTGTCTTCATTGCCTGCTCCTGATTAATTGTCAATAACCACTTTACTGCTTGTTGTGACGTGGTCAGTAAATCTTGATCGGTTCTGAGTGACCTATAGAAACTTCACAATAAGCTCTACATTTGTACCTAAGCAGTATGGAATTTAACTAACACTTTACAACAGTCAAATGCACAACTTTTTGGAACTCTGTTCCCTGTCTCTTATCATTTTCACACATTACTGGTTTACACATTACAAATTGCACACAAGAAAATTGTTTTCATCACAACATTAATAGCATTTGAAAGGTAGTGAAATAATGCGGAGCCACACAATTTAAAAAAAATTAAAAGCTTTTTTTGCAATGCTGATTGAAACACCTGTTATGTGGTCAAACGGAGAAAATAAATTTCTTGTCAATTAGAGATGCAGTAGTTTTAAATATTTTATTTAGAAAAAACCTCTAAATCAGAAAATCTAGGTCCTTATATCTACAAACATTATGACTACATCACCAGTATCAAATAAATGCTCAATGCTATGTGCAAACAATAAATATTCTGAATGTGAAATTATAAAAGTATAAAATTGATTATTTCCATTATTTATTCTCATCCTGACCTGATAATCTCCCACACAATATTATGCCTTGCATAAAGCCTATATTAGAATATTATGCATCATGGGTGTAAATTCAACCTGAGCAATTATTTCCCCATACAGGTTCAACCTTTCACTGTAGAATATTGGGCATGTACTACTCATCTAAAATATAAGAGCTTAAAATGTGATTTTACATTGTGCATTAGCTCCGAGAAATGAGCTGAAATAAAGATTTCAAAATTAATTGAAATCAAGAGCTATTGGAATGGACAGAGCTTTTCATTATTGCGATCATTGAGCAAAAGAAAAAGGGGATCATTCGTTGCTGTGAAACTGGGATAGCTGAAACATTAAAACAAAATGGCACAATTGCCCATTTTCTCTCAACCTGTTCACTGGCCTAATGTGATTGTGTCATGCTTCAAAGTGATTCAAACCACCATATCATTGCACTGTGTGAATCAAACAAGTCATTCTAATAATCAATCTGAATGCTGTACTTTTTAACAGATGTGGTCAAGAATTTCCTTTCAAAATTTCTTCTGAAAATAAAAATGCACGCTTTGAATTCTTACATGATATTCATAGCATTTCTGGGTGAAAATGTTCTACAAAATAACTAACTTATTACTCATCTCACTGACCACACAGCTAACTCATGAACACCATACGAGTTCTCAGATGTGATTTCAGTATTTACAGGGTATTATTTTTTGTTTTCCTTGACTTAGAATGAATGTTAGCCTATCCAACCCTCCCTTTTTATATGTGGAGATCTCCCAAGAAGTTTGTTTTTATTCTCATGCTAAGATGAACATCTTATTTTATTCATTATTTGTACTTGATGACAAATTGTCATTTTATTGCTCTAGAAATGAGCTTTCCTTAGTTATTATTTTATCAACTCTCATGATTCCATCACAACTTTAAATTAAATGCTTGGATTGGTTCAGAAAGGCTAAATGCCAAATTGCTCATTCATTCCTTTCTCTTCCATTTAAAATAAAACTACTCTTTGATTTTTGTGGTGAAATTCTAAAGAAGTTCAATTTTTACCCTCTAAGACATTTTGTTACAGACCTTAACTACACTCATTTGTATGGCTAGAGCTTGATGCATGGTTTTCACGCAAGATCCTGCTAGCAAATAATATTTCCTTCTTATGGCTAATCAGTCAGCAAAATACAAGGCCTCTCCATACCGATGACACTTGTGTAAATCTTTGTATTTGTCAGACCTTTATTTTGCTTAATAGTCTGAAATTACAGGAAATTAAAAATAGCCAACTTGTAATTATACAGATTTTGATTCATATAAATTTGGAAGCAGTTTTTTCTGAAGGATTAAACTAGAGAAAACATATGAGCTGAGAATTGAAAATTTTCCAATTAAATCAATGCGCATTAATTCAGTTATCAGCAGAGCTCTTTCTCTGCTACTGATAACTGAATTAATGTGTGCCGCTTTCTAAATGAAAGGAATTGAGCACAGAAAATAAAAATGACCTAATTATAATGTGTGCATTAGCTCAAACAGGCTGTAAACTTTAATTTCCATTTGAATCATAATCAACAAGAATTTTCATACAGACAAGATTCTAATTAAATCTGTGGCTCATAGGCAACTTTTCTTCGCAAATATTCAATCCATGAATAAAGTTAACAGTTTAATTTAGAGTTTTACATTGATGTTAGTCTTGGACTACTCTTATGTGGTGGAGACGACTAATCCCTTTGCACAAGTCATTTTAAATAGAAAACTTCTTTAATCAAACAAGCAATTTAAATTTATCATACCAGTGACTGGATAGTTAGTAAGGACTAATACAAGGGAATTGAAATTTGTCAAAATAGCTATTTGCGAACACAAGTAATCTGTGTCATAATTTGTGTACAATATAAATTGTACATTTGACTAATACAAAATTAAACAATCAATTTTTAATCAATGTAAGTCATGCAAGATACACAAACTTTAATGTGCGCTGTCACAATGAAGGAAGATGATTTCGTGTTCACAGTTCTCTATGCTACGAATTTCTAATACCACAATATATTGCATCATTGGAACAGGCTAAGGCCAGTCCAATCAAGCAGAAGAAAGGTTAGAAGAGAATAGAATAGCAATTTATTGTCACCCGCATTTTTCAAAAAAATACAGTGAAACATTTTATAACAGCGCCTGTATCAATGACATGACTCATAGATAAGAAGATATAAAGCATAAAAATCAAGGCAAAGTTCATCTCAGATCAATTTTATTTCAAGAAAAGCCAATTAAAATGACAAAGGCTGGAATACCCGATAGCCTCTCCCAAAGACAACCTCCACCCTGGATGAGACCGCCAAACCGAGACTCGCCCTCAGGGATAAGGCAACTGCCATGTCAAGTCAAAACCACTCCTCAGGCTGCTGGAAAACCCAGAATGAGACCTCCATACTGAGATGAGACCTCCATGTAGAAGAAGACCTCCTGCCAGACAAAGCCTGCCAAGTCAGGCTTCTAGAACGCCTGGAGGTTGCCACAAAAGACATTTATTCTGGTACAAGACCTTCATGCCAGGATGCAAGAGGCAATCCAGGAGACCACCATGCCAATTGAGACCGCCCCTCTGGAACGAGGCCAGAATGTCAGGTTGTTGCTGGGCCGAGATAGCCATGCTAGGTTGGAAGACTCCTCATCACTGGGCCCAAGCTGGAAGAAGATGCCTTCCACCAAAGCCTACACTGATATCCAGTTAAGAATACCTCAATGTTGCCGATCACACGCCGGTTTTCAAATCCCTTCACAGACTTTTTTTCTTCTCACTTCCTGGTCCATTAAGATATAGACAGAGAAGAAATGTGGAAAAAAATATTTAAAAGGGTTATGGTCGAATAAAATGTGAGAAATGGTTTGGGTTCCAAGGAATTGATTTAAAGGCTTTCACCTTCATGTCTCTGAACAGAAAGTAAATGACATCAGTGGTCAATTTATGAAAGAAAGTCACAGTGTACAAGCTAGTATACAAATGAATTCCTAGTTACCCAACACACATGATGTGTAAAGAAAATAATCACTCATAACCATAAACAATTTGTACATTGTGGTGTGGTGCACTTTCATTTGTCCCTGTACAGGTCTTGCATTCACATCTTTGATGTGTTCAAATATTCTAAAAGCAAGTATCTGAGTACTTGTTGACTGTTTATCTGGTGTCTGGTGAGTCATATGGTGATATTCCTCCTCCAGGGAATGTCATTCACGTGGCCAATTTTATTTGAGCAAGATACTTGCCACCCAGATTCAATGTTTCTCTTAGGTCGATGCTCTTCTCATTTACAAGAGCTAGGGGGTGTGATGGATCTCAGTGAAAAGAAGGGAGAAAAGCCGCAGATACAGTCAGGTAATGGGTCAACTCCAAGAAAAGTAGGAGAGGTAGGCAGGTAGTACAGGAGTCTTCTGTGGCTATCCTCATTTCAAAAGAATATGCTGTTTTAGAAAATGTAGAGAGTGGCGGACTTTCAGGGGAATGTAGCACAAACAGCCAAGTTTCTGGTAGCAAGACAGGCACTAATGTAATGATTCCAAGCGATCGATTGTGATGGAGGACTCTCTAGTCAGAGGCACTGACAGACGTTTCTGCGGCCAGCAGAGAACAATCAGTATGGTGTGTTGCCTCCTTGGTACTAGGATCAAGAATGTCTCAGAGAGGGTGCAGAATGCTTTCAAAGGGAGAGATAGAGACCCGCAGGAGGTCATTGTACATTTGATACCAAAGACATAAGAAGGGAAAAGGATGAGATTCTGAAGGGAGAATATAGAAAGTTAGGCAGGAATTTAAAAAGAAGGTCCTCGAGGGTAGCAATATCTGGCTTTCTCCTGGTGCTTCAAGCTAGTGAGGGTAGGAAGAGGAGGACAGAGCAGATGAATGTGCAGCTGAGGACCTGGTGTATGGGAGAGGGGATCACATTTTTGGATCATTGGAATCTCTTCTGGGCTGGAAGTGACCTGTACAAGAAGGACGGATTGCACCTGAATTGGAAGGGGATGAATATACTGGCAGGGAGATTTGCTCCAGCTGCTCGAAGGGGAGGAGGTGGGGGGTTGACCCAGGGAGATCAATCTGAGACTGGTACAGTTGAGAAAAGAAATGAGTCAGTCAGGGCAGGCAGGGACAAAGCAGAGAACCAGGTAGTACTGATAAATTAAACTGCATTTACTTTAATGTAAGAAGCCAACAGGGAAGGCAGATGACCTCAGGGCATGGTAAGAAACGTGGGACTGGGTTATGATAGCAATTACAGAAACATGGCTCAGGGATGGACAGGACTGGCAGCTTAATGTCACAGGTTACGAATGTTAAAGGAAAGCCAGAAAGGGAGATGATCAGAGGAATAGACAGGGTGGACATTGAGAGTCTTTTTCCTAGGATGATGACATCTGCTGGTAAGAGGGAGCATAGCTTCAAATTGAGGGTGATAGATTTAAGACAGATTTAAGAGGCAGGTTCTTCACTCATGGAGTGGTATGGGTATGGAATACCCTGCCTATCAATGCAGTTAACTCAGCCACTTTAGGGGCATTTAAACAGTCCTTGGATAGGCAAATGGATGATGATGGGATAGTGTAGGGTGATGGACTTAGATCAGTTCACAGGTCGGCGCAAGATCGAGGGCTGAAGGGCCTGTTCTGCACTGTATTGTTCTATGTTCTATGATAGAAAGGGAGGGAAGAGAGGAGGGGGGAGTGGTACTTTTGATAAGTGATAGCATTACACCTGTACTTAGGGGGGATATTCCCGGAAATACACCCAGGGAGGTTATTTGGGTGGAACTGAGAAATAAGAAAAGGATGATCACCTTATTGGGATTGTATTATTGACCCCCTAATAGTCAGCAGGAAATTGAGAAACAAATTTGTAAGAAGATTTCAGCTATCTGTAAGAGTAATAGGGTAGTTATGGCAGGGGATTTTAACTTTCCAAACATAGACTGGGATTACCATAGCGTGAAGGCTTTAGATGGAGAGGAATTTGATAAGAATGCACAAGAAAATTTTCTGAGTCAGTGTGAGAATGTACCTACTAGAGAAGGTGCAAAACTTGACCGACTCTTGGGAAATAAGGCAGGGCAGGTGACTGAAGTGTCAGTGGGGGAGAACTTTGGGGCCAGTGACCATAATTCTATTCGTTTTAAAATAGTGATGGAAAAGGATAGACCAGATCGAACAGTTGAAGTTCTAAATTGGAGAAAGGCCAATTTTGACGGTATTAGACAAGAACTTTCAAAAGCTGACTGGGGACAGACATTCGCAGATAAAGGGATGGCTGGAAAATGGAAAGCCTTCAGAAATGAGATAATGAGAGTCCAGAGCCAGTATATTCCTGTTAGGGTGAAAGGAAAGGCTGGTAGGTATAGGGAATGCTGGATGACTGCAAAATTGCAGGGTTTGATTAAGAACCCGGAAGCATATGTCAGGTATAGACAGGGGAGATCGAGTAAATCCTCAGAAGAGTACAAAGGCCATCAGAGTATACTTAAGAGGGAAATCAGGAGGGCAAAAAGGGGACATGAGATAGCTTTGGCAAATAGGGCTAAGAAAAATCCAAAGCGTTTTTATAAATACATTAAGGACAAAAAGGTAACAAGGAAGAGATTAGGGCCCCTCAAAGATCAGCAAGGTAGCTTTTGCATGGAACCACAGGAGACGAGGAAGATACAAAACGAGTATTTTGCATCAGTGTTTACTGTGGAGAGGGACCTGGAAGATATAGATGTGGGAAAATAGATGGTGGCATCTTGAAAAATGTCCATATTATGGCGGAGAAGATGCTGGGTGTCTTGAAATGGATAAAAGTGGATAAATCCCCAGGACCTGATCAGGTGTACCCGAGAACTCTGTGGGAAGCTAGGGAACTGATTATTGGGCCCAGTATGCTGAGATATTTGTATCATTGATAGTCAGAGGTGAGGTGCCAGAAGACTGGTGGTTGGCTAATGTGGTGCCACTGTTTAAGAAGGGTGGTAAGGACAAGCCAGGGAACTATAGACCAGTGAGCCTGACGTTGGTGGTGGGCAAGTAGTTGAGGGAATCCTGAGGGACAGGATGTGCATGTAATTGAATAGGCAAGGATTGATTATGGATAGTCAACGTGGCTTTGTACGTGGGAAATTGTTTCTCACAAACTTGATTGAGTTTTTTGTAAAAGTAAAAAAAGAGGATTGATGAAGAAAGAGCAGTGGGTGTGATCTATGTGGACTTCAGCACGGCATTTGACAAGGTTCCCCATGGGAGACTGGTTAGCAAGGTTAGATCTCATGGAATTCAGGGAGAACTCGACATTTGCATACAAAACTGGCTCAAAGATAGAAGACAGAGGGTGGTGGTGGAGGGTTGTTTTTCAGACTGGAGGCTTGTGACCAGTGGTGTGTCACAAGGATCGGTGCTGGGTCCTCTACTTTTCATCGTTTATATAAATGATTTGTATGTGAACATAGGAGGCATAGTTGATAAGTTTGCAGATGACACCAAAATTGAAGTGTAGTGGACAGCAAAGAAGGTTGCTTCGGATTACAACAGGATCTTGAACAGATAGGTCAAAAGGCCGAGGAATGGAAGATGAAGTTTAATTTAGATACATGCGAGGTGCTGCATTTTGGGAAAGCAAATCAGTGCAGGACTTAGATATTTAATGATAAGGTCCTAGGGAATGTTGCTGAACAAAGAGACCTTGGAGTGCAGGTTCATTGCTCCTTGAAAGTGGAGTCGCAGGTAGATAGGATAGTGAAGAAGGCGTTTGGTATGCTTTCCTTTATTGGTCAGAGTATTGTGTACAGGAGTTGGGAGGTCATGCTGCGGCTATACAGGACATTGGTTAGGTCACTGTCGGAATATTGCATGCAATTCTGGTCTCTTCTCTATCGGAAAGATGTTGTGAAACTTGAAAGGGTTCAGTAATGATTTACAAAGATGTTGCCAGGGTTGGAGGATTTGAGCTACAGGGAGACACTGAACAGGCTGGGGCTGTTTTCCCTGGAGCATCGGAGACTGAGGGGTGACCTTCTAGAGGTCTATAAAATCATGAGGGGCATGAATAGGGTAAATAGATAAAGTCTTTTCTCCGGGGTGGGGGAGTCCAGAACTAGATGGCGTAGGTTTAGTGTGAGAGGGGAAAGATATAAAAGAGACCTAAGGGGCAATTTTTTCACACAGAGGGTGGTGCATTTATGGAATGAGCTGCCAGATGAAGTGGTGGATGCTGGTACAATTGCAACATTTAAGAGGTATTTAGATGGGTATATGAATAGGAAGGGTTTGGAGGGATATGGGCCAGGTGCTGGCAGGTGGGTCTAGATTGGGTTGGGATATCTGGTCATCATGGACGAGTTGGACTGGTACAATTGCAACATTTAAGAGGCATTTGGATGGGTATATGAATAGGAAGGGTTTAGAGAGTTATGGCAAAAGTGAGGACTGTAGACACTGGAAATCAGAGTCTAGATTAGAGTGGTGCTGGAAAAGCACAGCAGGTCAGGCAGCATCCGAGGAGCAGGAAAATTGATGTTTTGGGCAAAAGCCCTTCATCCGAGAGAGATATGGGCCAAATCCTGGCAAATGGGACGAGACTGGGTTGGGATATCTGGTGAGCATGGACAAGTTGGACGGAAGCATTTGATTCCATGCTGTACATCTCTGTAATTCTATAACTCTGTGACAAAGTACAGCCTCAGTAGTGTGTTGTGAAAATTAATTGCTTGATGAAAGAGAAAGCTTTATCTTTTCCTGTGCACCAATAATACTGGACATCCTTTGCAGTGAGTTTGCAAAGAGATTCATATTCTGATGATAAACTAGACAAGAATTTTGCCAGGAGTTTTACAAATCCAACAAACTTTCACATTGCTGGATTTTGCATATCTGCTGCAACTCTGCTGTCAGTACATGATCTATGTAGAGTCATAGAGTCATAGAGATGTACAGCATGGAAACAGACCCTTCGGTCCAACCCGTCCATGCTGACCAGATGTCCCAACGCAATCTAATCCCACCTGCCAGTACCTGGCCCATATCCTCCAAACCCTTCCTATTCATATATCCATCCAAATGCCTCCTAAATGTTGCAATTGTACCAGCCTCCACCACATCCTCTGGCAGCTCATTCCATACACATACCACCCTCTCTTTTATATCTTTCCCCTCTCACCCTAAACCTATGCCTTCGAGTTCGGGACTCCCCAACCCCAGGGAAAAGACTTTGTCTGTTTACCCTATCCATGCCCTTCATAATTTTGTAAACCTCTATAAGGTCACCCCTCAGCTTCCGAGCTCCAGGGAAAACAACCCCAGCTTGTTCAGCCTCTCCCAGTAGCTCAGATCCTCCAACCCTGGCAACATCCTTGTAAATCTTTTCTGAACCCTTTCAAGTTTCACAATAGGATAGGAAGGAGACCAGAATTGCACGCAATATTCCAACAGGGGCCGAATCAATGTCCTGTACAGCCGCAACATGACGCCCCAACTCCTGCAGGAGAAAGTGAGGACTGCAGATGCTGGAGATCAGAGCTGAAAATGTGTTGCTGGAAAAGCGAAGCAGGTCATGCAGCATCCAAGGAGCAGGAGAATCGACGTTTTGGGCATATATGAATAGGATTCCTGAAGAAGGGCTTATGCCCGAAACGTTAATTCTCCTGTTCCTTGGATGCTGCCTGACCTGCTGCATTTTTCCAGCAACACATTTTCAGCTCCCAGCTCCTGTACTCAATACTCTGACCAATAAAGGAAAGCATACCAAATGCCTTCTTCACTATCCTATCTACCTGCGACTCCACTTTCAAGGAGCTATGAACCTGCACTCCAAGGTCTCTTTGTTCAGCAACACTCCCTAGGATCTTACCATGAAGTGTATAAGTCCTGCTAAAATTTGCTTTCCCAAAATGCAGCACCTCACATTTATCTGAATTAAACTCCATCTTCTCAGTCCATGTACTTGATGTTCAGCTTCCAGTTCGCTGGCAAGGTTACTCAAGATTTTTATTTTAATTGATTCTGCTCAATCTTGAAATGGCTTCTTCCATTATATTTTAACATCTATAGATCAGCAGATAATCCATGATGACTTGCACTCTGGGGAGATATTGACTCTCTTGGACCACATTTGCATTGATACTCTTCCAGACCATTGGACATGCCAAATGGAATACACAGACGTTTGATCCTCCCAAATGGTATTCAGTCTTTAGACACAAAACAATTGCTTTCAATCAGCTTCACTTACTTGTATCCATCCTTCACATCTAGAAGCATTTGCCTTGGCAAGATGTAGCGACATTTCTTCAATAATTGACTTGGAGTAATGGAACCTCTTCATAGACTATTGAGATCTTTTGGATGTCTGCACACTCTCACCTTTTCAGGGTTTTTTCTTCCATTGTTATCATGTTGCTAAATCTTTTGGTGGGAGTTGTCAACTTCTTGAATACTCCCTTATTTTACAACTCCTTGAAAGTGGAGTCACAGGTAGATAGAGTTGGGAGGTCATGTTGCAGCTGTACAGGACATTGGTTAGGACACTGTTGGAATATTGCGTGCAATTCTGGTCTCCTTCCGATTGGAAAGATGCTGTGAAACTTGAAAGGGTTCAGAAAAGATTTACAAGGATGTTGCCAGGGTTGGAGGATCTGAGCTACAGGGAGAGGCTGAACAGGCTGGGGCTGTTTTCCCTAGAGCTTTGGAGTCTGAGGGGTTTACAAAATTATGAGGGGCATGGATAGGCTAAATAGACAAAGTCTTTTCCCTGGGGTTGGGGAGTCCAGAACTAGAGGGCATAGGTTTAGGGTGAGAGGGGAAGAGATAAAAGAGACCTAAGGGGCAACCTTTCCACGCAGAGGGTGGTATGTGTATGGAATGAGCTACCAGAGGAAGTGGTGGAGATTGGTACAATTGCAACATTTAAGAGGCATTTGGATGGGTAAGTGAATAGGAAGGGTTTGGAGGGATATGGGCCGGGTGCTGGCAGGTGGGACTAGATTGGGTCAACATGGATGGGTTGGACTGAAGGGTCTGTTTCCATGCTATACATCTCTATGACTCTATGACTCCATAACTCATCTATCTTGTCTTTCAGGTTGACATGACGATAGCTGAAATGCTCCTTGTCAGATACTGAGCTGGTCTCATATTCTCATCTACTTTGAGATCATTGTTATCAAGAGGAAAATGTTTTGTGTTTAATAAGAATAACCAGTCACAGTGTTCGCAGGCTTTTCTGAGATGGCCTTTTGGCTTGTCAGGACTTGCTGCTCCTTGACTCTCCTTTTCCAGGTACTTTCACTTGATTGCTGAAGATAAAGGTGGCTGGTTCAGACACAGGAAGGATGTGACTGCACTCAAGAGACGACAGAAGAGATTTACCAGGATGGTGCAATTCTGCAATGAAGGGAAACTCGATAGATGAGGTTAGATTCCTTAGAACAGAGGAGGCTTAGGAGGGATTTGATTAAGGTATGCAAAGCTCTGAGGGGCAAAGACAGGTGAACAGGGAGAGACATTTTCCCTTCGCAGACAGATCAATAAGCAAGGGGTACAGTTTTAAGGTAATTAGCAGTAGGGTTAGAGGTATTTGAGCATAATTTTTTTTCACCCAGTGGGCTGTGGATATTTAGAACTCTCTGTCTGAAAAGGTAGTGGAGATAGGGACACTCAAGCCATTTAATAATTATTCAGATGAACACCTGAAACACCATAGCATGCAAGAATATAAGCCAAGACTGGAAAATGAGATACGAATAGATGGATGCTTGATGACCAGTGTCATCACAATGGGCTAAAGGATGCTTTACATGTGGTAAAAACCATTAGACGATATGAAAGTTGCTTGCTCGATAGGAACCATGGCTTATAGCAACTGCTGAGGGAAAAAATAATTAGCTTTCTTCAGGCTTGACATACTTTTTAGTTCCGAGCATAAATAAGCCTTTCTCTTCCAGTGATCTCATGGTTTCTGCCCAAATGTTCACATCCCCAAGCTTTACAGCTGGCTGGGGGATGGCGGGCAATCATATAGCAGTTGGCAGGCAGGAGGCTTTCTCATTGATATCTGGGCTAATCAATTATTGTTGCTAGCCATATATAACTAATTGTCTTTCTGTAATGGTCTTTCGTGAACATTGGTTTCACACCGTAAGTGAGAAGGAGCAGGTCACATCTGTACTTTGAAAATTACAGTCGTGTGACCACACTGACTGTGGTCAGCAGAACTAGCACACATTAGTTGTTAATTCTACTAAATCCTTATCAGTTCAACATATATGGGTAGGATATTACAGTTGATATCAAAATATTTCAGCCCTAACATCCTGAGTTTCAGTTCTCTGTGTACTCCACTCAACATCTACTCCCTGGTCCTACTCCCTGGAATTCTTCTCAAATCCATCTACTTACAGAGTCACAGATTCATACAGCACAGAAACTGACCCTTCGGTCTAACTCACCCATGCTGACCAGGCCCATTTGTGGATGTTCAGGATATTTCTTTGAACACATCACTTTGGCCAAACTCCTGGTCATCCTACTCAGCCTTCCTACTTAGTTGGAATTCACCTGCCACCATAGTGTTGCACATTGCAGTGCTTTTGTCTACACAGTTGTATTGCCATTCGGTAATGCTGGTGCTGTTAGTGTGTTTGTCACTGACAGTGCCATCACTGTGGTGTGACTTAATTGCAGGGGTCCTGTAGCAGATGACACAAATTAATGACTGGCTCCAGGCTGACATGAAACTTGTGGATCCAGTTCTCTCGAGTTGTGAGGCATGCCAAGGTTTACTGAAATAATTGGTGACATCAGATGAATATCTACCATGGGTGGATCACAAATTGACAAATAAAATTGGTCATTGGTAATAGCACAATATGGATTTAGCAACTTGATTAAATTTGTTTGAATGATAGAAAATTAATCGTTTTGGATGTGGAACAGCTGACAGTTCACTACATTTTGCAAATCAGCAAAAAATCATTTTTACCTCAAATCTTTTTTTTAAGTACTTTAAGCATTAAATACTTAGCAGTAAAGTAGCAGTAATTTACAGAGGATACTACATTTGGAATAGTTTTCAATTATTGCTAAAATGCACCCTGAGCTGATCAGAACTCTAATATTATGGGAAATGCCTCAGTATCTTTACCAATGTTCCAGTTGCACATGGCAATGGTTTTCTGTATAGTCAGTTTCTGAAACATTGATAATGAGAAATTCTTCTCTCATTACATAGACATATCCTTTTTTAAAATCTAATTCAAGAATTACAAAAAGTTTTAAACATGAGATGAATATTTATTTTAAAATACATACTCGAGGAATTCCCTCATGTGTTATGTTAAAGTCTCATGAAAATGTCCCTTTAAGTTGGGGCTTCAGACAGTTTCCTCTTCTGCATGTTTACCAAGGACACAAGTATTGTTCCCAAGCTATTCTTACATGAGAGGCAAAGCAGGTTAAAGAGCCCCGGTTGCATTCTCCGAAACATGCTTCATAAGGCTCCTACTAAACTTTGATGCAAAATTCAATTCAGAATGTAAGTGGGGCATGTTCAGCAAGGAATCATTTTTATCATTCACTGAAAAGATCTTAGGATGGGTATCTTGTCAAAAACAAGTCCAGTGGGTGCTTATTTTCACCTTCACATTTGATTTCCATGGAAATGAAATTCAAAGTCAGGTGGGTGCATTTTGGGCAGGTTACATAGTTCACCTTTCAAGCAAATAAAGTTGATACCAACTCTAAGTTTGTTCTGCCATTGCAATAACAAACAAATATGTTTAATGGGAATGCTAGATGTACAACAGTGTTCTTTATTCAACACCCTCCTTTTTCACATTGGTGATTGTGTAAGTGCACAAATTCTGATGCATTCACATAGATATTGTAATTTTTCAAAAGTTGAAGTACATATATAAGTTAAACATAGAACATAGAACATAGAACATAGAACAATACAGCACAGAACAGGCCCTTCGGCCCACGATGTTGTGCCGAACTTCTAACCTAGATTAAGCACCCATCCATGTACCTATCCAAATGCCGCTTAAAGGTCGCCAATGATTCTGACTCTACCACTCCCATGGGCAGCGCATTCCATGCCCCCACCACTCTCTGGGTAAAGAACCCACCCCTGACATCTCCCCTATACCTTCCACCCTTCGCCTTAAATTTATGTCCCCTTGTAACACTCTGTTGTACCCGGGGAAAAAGTTTCTGACTGTCTACTCTATCTATTCCTCTGATCATCTTATAAACCTCTATCAAGTCACCCCCTCATCCTTCGCCGTTCCAACGAGAAAAGGCCGAGAACTCTCAACCTATCCTCGTACGACCTACTCTCCATTCCAGGCAACATCCTGGTAAATCTTCTCTGCACCCTCTCCAAAGCTTCCACATCTTTCCTAAAGTGAGGCGACCAGAACTGCACACAGTACTCCAACTGTGGCCTAACCAAAGTCCTGTACAGCTGCAACATCACTTCACGACTCTTGAATTCAATCCCTCTGCTAATGAACGATAATACTCCATAGGCCTTCTTACAAACTCTATCCACCTGAGTGGCAACCTTCAAAGATCTATGTACATAGACCCCAAGATCCCTCTGTTCCTCCACCTGACTAAGAACCCTACCATTAACCCTGTATTCCGCATTCTTATTTGTTCTTCCAAAATGGACAACCTCACACTTGGCAGGGTTGAACTCCATCTGCCACTCCTCAGCCCAGCTCTGCATCATATCTAAGTCCCTCTGCAGCCGACAACAGCCCTCCTCACTGTCCACAACTCCACCTATCTTCGTATCATCTGCAAATTTACTGACCCACCCTTCGACTCTGTATAAACATCTGTATAAACAGTTAATAATCATTTGTTTGGAAATGCAATGAAAAAAATGTACTCAATAAATAAAAAGAAACATTGCCATAATTTAACAGTAAAAATCAGTCTTTTAGTTCCACACCTTTACGTTGTGATGCACATATAAACAGTATCCTTTTTAATAAAGGTCCTCTATCATTCCTGTGTTCCTGAACACAATTTTCTCCAAGTTATTAGATAGAGAGAATATTATGAACAGAACACCTGTTGTTTGTAATTGAGGTCCTTCTGCTCGTTTGGAAACAATGATAGATATTGTTTTTGCTTTTAGAAAGAAAAATGCTCATTTTCAAGGTCCTCTAAGGCTTCTTGTCACATCACTGCTGTACTGAAATTTCATCTGACATCAGTCAAAAAGACGGGAAGGAAAATAATTTAGACTGACTGTTATCATCTTCAGTGGAGTCTCTGTTGTATGACTGAAACTCAAGCTTCTCCAATGATCCTCAATAGGTGTTCGGTTTTAATTCCATTTAATTTTTTTTCTTATTAAAAACAACATAACTAGTTTTGTTCTTATTATGTTGACATCTGTGGCATCATAGATTGCATGGGTGTGGTTGCACTGGTAAGGCGACTTTGCTGAAAAGGCCAGCATTTACTCCTTCTGCCTTGTTGAGATGTGACAGTGATCATCACTGAATCCAAATCCTAGACCTGCCTACATATCATCACTGCGGATGTACTTTTATCAGATAGCCTTTGGCTGCTGAAACGGTGGATGGTGATGTCCCTGTAAATGTGATACACTTTTGTTCTAGGAAATTATAGATTTAGAAGGTGCTGGGGAGAGTCAATACCATGTTGCTGCAGTGCATCTTGCAGGTGTACACTTCAGCCAAATGTGCCAGTTATTGAGAGGGTATATGTATCAGGTGGTGGATAGATACCTATCAATATGGTCAGCATGGTGGCTCAGTGGTTAGCACTGCTGCCTCACTGTGCCAGGGTTTGGGGTTCGAATCCAGCCATGGGTGACTGACTGTGTGGAGTTTTCACTTTCCCACCATGTCTGTGTGGGCTTCCTACCACAGTGCAAAGGTGGATTGGCCATGCTAAATTGCCCAAATTGTCTAGGGATGTGCAAGCTAAGTGGATCAGCCAATAGGAAGGGTAGTAGGAAGGGTAGGAGGATGGATCAGAGTAGGATGTTTGGAGGGTTGTTGTGAATTTAATGGGCTGAATGGCGTTCTTCCACACAATGGGGACTCTATGGATTCGACAGCATTATCTTGGTTGCTGTACATTTTCAGGACTAACACTAGAGTTGCAATCAGTCAAGCAAAGGAAAGTTTTCTGAAATTTTCCTGAATTGTACCTTGGAGTTGAGAGACAGGAATAGGGAGCTGAAACAGGAGTCACTCAACATGGAGTATCCAGCTTCAGTCTTGGTCTTGTAGCCATAATACTTTTGGTCCATTCAAGCCTTTTGTCAATGTTGACCTCAGAATATTGATGGTCAGGAATTTGATGATCATAATGGAAGTGGACGCCAAAGGAGATGTTTAGATTCTCCATTGTTATAGCCATTTTTAGGCACGACTGCAGCACAAACATTAGTTGGTGCTTAACAGCCCAAACCATTTTTTCTTAATTTGTCCTTTGGATGTGAATGCTGTTTGCAAATCCAGCACTTTTTGTAATTCCTGAATGTTGTCCAGGTATTGCTGCATCCACCTGCAGACTACTTCATAGAGTCAGAGAGTCATAGAGATACATATCACGGAAACAGGCTCTTCAATCCAACTCATCCATGCCAACCAGATATCCCAACCTAAGCTCGTCCTGCTTGCTGTACCCAGCCCATATCTGTCCTAATCCTTCCTATTCATATACCCATCCAGATGCCTTTTAAATGCTGCAACTGTACTAGCCTCTACCACTTCCTCTGGCAGTTCATTCCAATCATGCACCACCCTCTGTGTGAAAAAGTTGCCCCTTATGTCTCTTTTGTATCTTTCCCCTCTCACCCTATGCCCTCTAGTTCTGGACTCCCCAACTCAGGGAAAAGACTTTGTCTATTTATCCAACCTATGCTCGTCATGATTTTATAAACGTCTATAATGTCACTCCTCAGCCTCCGACGCACCACAGAAAACAGCCCCAGCCTATTCAACCTCTCCCAGTAGCTCAAATCTTCCAAACCTGGCAACATCCTTGTAAATCTTGACCATACTTTTTCAGGTTTCACAACATTGTTCCAATAGGAAGGAGACCAGAATTGCACGCAATATTCCAACAGTGGCCTAACCAGTGTCCACTATAGCCGCAACATGTCCCAACTTCTTTACTCAATATTCTGACCAATAAAGGAAAGCATACCAAACGTTTCCTTCACCATCCTATCTGCCTGTGACTCTACTTTCAAGGAGCTGTGAACCTGCACTCCAAGGTCATTTTGTTCAGCAACACTCCCTAGGACCTAACCATTAAGTGTATAAGTCCAGTACTGATTTGCTTTCACACCTCACAATGGAGGACAGGTCATGCAGCTACAAATTGTCACACTTAAGATATTACCTGTGGAAGTCTTTTGATTTCCCTACAGCTGAATTAAACACAAAAAAAAACCAGCCATTTTGCTAGATTTAACTCCATTCATTGAAGAGTTCGCCCGTGGACTAAGTCTGGTCAGGCTCCTTGGTGCCATGCATCATCAAATACTATCATAATGTAAATGTCCATTTCAACAACAACAAAACAGAAATTGCAAGAAAAATGCAGCAGGTCTGGCAGCATCATGGAGAGAAATCAGAGTTAATGTTTTGGGTCCAGTGACCCATCTTCAGAACCTTTGAAGGTTCAGAGATTGAACTCTCTAGTCCTCGATTCCTGACCCTGGGAAAAAGAGAGAGTGCATTCACGCTATCCATGACTCTCATAATATTATCAACTTCGAAAAGATCTCCACTCCCTCAGTCTCCTTCACTGTAAAGAAAAGAGTCTTAGCTTGTCCAACCTCTCCCTATAACTCAGACCCTTCAGTCACAGCAACATCCTTGTAAATTTCTTCCCAGTTTAATAACATCATCCTATAGCAAGGTGACCAAAACTGAACACAATACCCCAAATACACCAATGTCCTGTACAACTGCAGTATAACTTCCCAACTTCCATACTTAATGCCCTGACTGATGAAGGCCAGTGTGCCAAAAGACCTCTTCACTCCCCTGTCTACCTGGGACTCCACTTTCAGAGAACCGTGCACATGAACTCCAGGGTCTTTCTGTTCCACTGCACTCCTTATGGCCCTACCATTCACCATGAAACTCCTACTTCGATTTGACTTATCAAAATGTAAGACCTCATACTTATCTATATTAAATTCAATTGTCATTTCTTGGTCCACTTGCCCAGCTGATCAAGATCCTGCTGCAATTTCTGACCACCTTGCTCACTGTCCACAATACCTTCGATTTTAGTGTCATCATCAAACTTACTAATCATGCCTTGTACATTCTCATCCAAATCACTGATATGGATAACAAACAGTAATGGGCCCCTCACCAACCCCTGAGGCACTCCACTAGTCATAGGCCTCCAGTCCAACAAGCACCCTCTGCTTCCTACTATCAAGCCAATAGTGTATCCAATTCACCAGCTTCCCTGGATTCCATGCAATCTAGCCTTCCAGAGCAGCCGACCATGTGGAACCTTATCAAAGGCCTTACTGAAAACCATATAGACTCTATCTATCACCTTCCCCTTGTCAACCTTCCTGGTCACTTCACTAAAGAACTCTAACAAGCCATACTGCCTACTCCCAATCAAATTCTGACTTTCCAAATGTATGTATATCTTATCCCTCAGAATCTTCTCAAGTAACTTACCCAGTACAGATGTTAGACTTACTGGTCTATAGTTCCCAGGTATTTCTTTGCAGCCCTTCTTGAATAATGGCACAGTGTTCACTACCCTCTCGTCTTCCAGGACCTCACCAATGGCTAACAATGATGCAAAAGTATCAGCTAGAGCACCTACTATTTCTTCTCTGGCATCATGATTTAGATGCGAGCATAAGAGGTATAGTTAGTAAGTTTGCAGATGACAACAAAATTGGAGGTGTAGTGGACAGCGAAGAGGGTTACCTCAGATTATAACAGGATCTGGACCAGATGGGCCAATGGGCTGAGAAGAGGCAGAAGGAGTTTAATTCTGATAAATGCGATGTGCTGCATTTTGGGAAAGCAAGTCATTGTAGGACCTTGACACTTAGTGGTAAGGTCCTAGGGAGTGTTGCTCAACAAAGAGACCTTGGAGTGCAGGTTCATAGCTCCCTGAAAGTGGAGTCGCAGGTAGATAGAATAGTGAAGGTGGCGTTTGGTATGCTTTCCTTTATTGGTCAGAGTATTGAGTACTGGAGTTGGGAGGTCATGTTGCAGTTGTACAGGACATTGATTAGGCCAACATTGGAATATTGATTGCAATTCTGGTCTCCTTCTTATCAGAAAGATGTTGTGAAACTTGAAAGGATGTTGCCAGAGTTGGAGGATTTGAGCTATAGGGAGAGGCTGAACAGGCTGGGGCTGTTTTCCCTGGAGCGTCGGAGGCTGAGGGGTGACCTTATAGAGGTTCACAAAATTATGAGGGGCATGGATAGGGTAAATAGGCAAAGTTTTATCCTGGGGTCAGGGAGTCCAGAACTAGAGGGCATAGGTTTAGGGTGAGAAGGGAAAGATATAAAAGAGTCCTCAGGGACAACACAGAGGATGTTACGTGTTTGGAATGAGCTGCCGGAGGAAGTGGTGGAGGCTGGTACAATTGCAACATTTAAGAAGCATTTGGATGGGCATATGAATAGGAAGGGTTTGGAGGGATATGGGCCAGGTGCTAGCAGGTGGGTCTAGATTGGGTTGGGATATCTGGTTGGCATGGACGGGTTGGACCGAAGGGTCTGTTTCCATGCTGTACATCTCTATGACTCTATGTGGTCAGGACCAGGTGATTTATTGACCATCCTATATTCCAATACATCTAACATCTGCTCTACTATGATATGGACTATCCCCAAGATATCCCCACTAACTTCCCAAGTTCTCATGTCTTTCTCCACAGTAAACACAGAGGAGAAATATTCATTGCGGAGCGTGGCCATGTCCTGTGCTTCCACACATACATGCCTATTTTAGTCATTGAGGGGCCTTATTCTTTCTCTAGTTATTGGTTTTCCTCTAATATACTTAAATTATCTCTTTGGATTCACCCTAATCTTCTCAGCCAAGGCTGTCTTGTGACCCTTTTTCACCCTCCTGATTTCCTTCTTTAATAAACTCCTGTATGCCCTGTATTCCTCAAGGGATTCCCTTGATCCTAGGGATCTAGGACCTGTACCTGAGTTATGCCTCTTTTTTTCTGGTCAAAGCCTCAATATCTCTTGTGATCCAGGGCTCCCTGCTTCTGTGAACCTTGCCCTTCACCCTCATAGGAATATATAGACCTTGAACTCTAGCTATCTCACTTTTAACATCCTCCCACTTGCCAGAGGTCCCTTTGCCTGAAAACAAACTACTCTAATCAATCCCTGCAAGCACCTGTCTAATTCCATCAAAATTCGTCTTGCCCCAATTTGGAACTTGAACCTGTGGTCGAGTTTTGTCCTTCTCCATAACTATTTTAAAATTAATAGAACTATGGTCACTGGTTCCACTGTTGCCCTATTGTCACCTCAGTCACCTGTCCTGTCCTTATTTCCCAAGAATAGGTTGAGGTTTGCCTCTTCCCGGGTAGCACCATGTATACACTGCTTGAAGAAACTTACCTGAATGCACTTAACAAATTCCACCTCATCTGAGCTTTTAACGCTCTGGCAGTCCCGGTCTATTTTAGGAAAATTAAAATCCCCAACTGTGACAAACTATTGCTCCAAGAAATCTCCCTACTCTGTCTGCATATTTGTTCCTCTAACTCCCATTGATTATTTGGGGACTATAGTATAGCCCCAGTAATATCGCAATCCCCTTTCTATTTCTTATCTCCACCCACACTAGCCTCACTAGGTGATCCTTCAGTTATTTCATCTCTGACTACTGTTTGATATTCACTTTAATCAAAAATGCAACTCCCCCTCCCTTCCTTCCTCCACCTGCGTCCCACCTAAAGCACCTATACCCTGGTACATTAAACTACCAGGCCTGTCTCTCCCTTAGCCATGTTTCTGTAATGGCTGTATTATACCAGTCCCACCTATCTATCAATGCCATAGAAACTAAATAAACAAAGCACTGTGTTTTCATGTATCACAACTATACTTTCTTTCCAAATATGAAGCACTTTTTTATCAAAATATTTAACCATGATGAGAGTCATATGGAATAACATCGTAATACAAAGGGGCTCCTAATGAAGATCTCATGGATGCCTCAGGTATGAATATATTGTTGCCAGATTCCACTGAAACTTATTCACAAATAACATATCAAATATCAACAGTATAAAGCTAACACTCAAATACACTGACTGCAATATCTGTTTTATCCATCTGTCTAATTTTAATGGCTAAATATTCCTCCACAATAACAATGTGAGACTGTGATAATGAACATTCCTGGTGTGAAGCATTGCCTGAAGGGAAGTGCATTATTTGATAGCCTGCTGTCACTACTTCTTTAGGACAAGAATGCTATGACACAAGGCATTTTATCCTGCTGTTTCCAACAACAAATCTTTCTGAAACATTAAAGAATATCACTGCTGTATCTTGACTAACCCTTCATTTTTGTCCCAAAGTTTATTTTGTTGAGAACTGTTAAGTGGCGCTGGATATAAAATTCATCAGAATATCTATCTTTCATACAATTAGGTCCACATATTGCTTTCACAAGGCTGAAATGCAACTTTGTCATTACTCGAAGAAGCTAGATTGAAAACAGGATACAATTTATCATATCCTGTTGTCTTATATCTACTTTTGTCAGTATCATTATTTACAATCATATTCACTGAAGTTACAACAAAGAGCAGTCACCATGTTTCAGAAAGTTTATTTGTGCTGTAGGGAAGACACCTGCCTTTGGAGAAAGCAGAGTAATGAGATAAGTTTTCCAATTGTCACATGGTCCCTAGCAGTACGTGTCCCCACACTGAAAAGTGGGCTGCTATAAATAACCAATTGTTAAATTGCCATAGAAACAGTTTCCATGAAGCTTAAAGCATCATAAATATATTGAACCAAAATATATTTAACCAAAATAACACCACTACAGAAGCAACATACATGCAAGCAGAATTAGAATACAATAAAGAAGTAAAGACAGACAGATATGCAAGCCCAAATTTTACTGTAAGCATACGTCAAAAATGTGCCTCTGTGCTCAAAATTAGAAAAAAGACAACCATGGTGCATTTGTTAAAAAGCAGGAATCCAACTTCCTTATTAAAATTATTTGATTTATCCAAAATCCAGATATTTTTTAACAAACCAGAACAGCTACAGTGTAGAGTGATTTACAATGTATCAGACTAAGGGACTACCTGAAAGTTCACAGTTTAACTTTTGCCCATTCGGAGGCTGGCATACCTTATATCTCTTAGTATGCCAATCTCCAGGATCCTGACTCAACTAGGGGGGCAGGATCCAGACAAGTCAGCTCCTCCACCCAAACATTCAATGAGATGACTTCTGATCTACGACCCATGGTCCTTAATATCTTTGGTTCACAAAGATCTGTCAGTCTCAGAATCAAAATTAACAATAAACTGATTATCATGCCGTTCGTGACAGAGAGTTCAAAGATTCTACCACTTTGAGTATAAAAGTTCACTCTAATTTCACTTTACAAATTATGGTCTTTGTGACTCCGACTAAAGTAAGTTTTTCTGCTTTGATCTCTGCAATGTGTCTGCAGACCTTGCCACACTTGTTGATCATACCATGCTTTCTCAATGTCTGGCCACTATGTGACTGTACTTCAGCAGTTCCATTTTTGAGTACTGGATCAAAATTAAAGTTCACTTGAAATTGCTTGTCTTCTTGGTCCTGCAAATACAACCTGTGGTGTCCCACAAGGATTAACTTTTAGCTTCCAGCTATTTCTAATTTACATGCTGCCCATTGGTAACATAACTTGAAGACATGACAATAGGTTTCATGTGTACACTGGCGACACCTAGCTCAATCTCACCAACACACCCTGCCACTCCACCAATGTTGCTAAATGATCAGACTGTTTATCTCACATTTCATAAAAAATGAGCAGAGATTTCCTCCAAATTAGACCTTGTTTTTAAATGATGCCTTCTTGACCCAGGGTCCCCAGGCAGCAAAATTAATTTAACAAATCACATTTCCATTTATTATTTCAAACCATGGGTCAAATCATCATTTAGTCTGCTCACCTAACTTTGTGTTGTCAGCAAACTTGGAAATATAACATTTTATTCCCTCATTCAAACCATTGACATATATTGTGATTAGCCGGAGACCAAGCACTGAACCCTGTGCTGCCCCAGTTGTCACCACATTTCACTCTGAAAAACCCATTTGCTTTTACTCTGTTTCCTGTCTGCCCACCAACGTTAGCATATCATCAGCAATCTCATGCACTTTGATTTAGCGCACCAACCTCTCACATGGAACTTATCAACAGCTTTCCGAAAATCCAAAAACACAACATTCACTCGTTCTCCCTCAGTTATTCTACTAGATTATTTCATTAAAAACTTCAGTAAGTTTGTCAAACATGGTTCCTCTTTCATAAATTCATGTAGACTTTGTGTAACCCTGTGTCCTGTTGTCACATCCTTTCAAAATATACTCTAGCATTTTCTCTACTACTAATGTTAGGCCAACTGGTCTGTAATTCCCACTTTCTCCATCCATGCTTTCTTCAAGACTGGAGCTACATTTGTCCTCCTTCAAGTTTCTGGGTTTGCTCCAGACTCTACAGAGTTTTTGAAGCGAACAACCAATACATCCACTATTTATACAGCCACCTTCTTCAGTATCCTCAGATGTTAATGATCAGGCCCTGGGTATTTATCAGTCCCATTATTTTCCCATTATATTTAGTTCAATCCCATTAATTTTTCTCCAACTGTGCTTTTTAGTTGTGTCTACAGACAAATATTCTCATTGTAACCCACTGTGGCAGCCTACCATAAATCACACCCAGCTGTTGCTAGAGACATACTAAGTGTGAATGTTTCTAGTAAAGTGTACACAGTGCCCCAATTTACCTGACTTCCAGACCAATGTTGATAGAAAGCATGTATCAGCCTTCTGGACTGCGCAAAAATTGTTTATTTCAAGAAATTAGATTTTCACTCCAAGTAAACAGATATAAACTATTGTCATATAACTTTACTCACTAAAACTCAAATTTTCACCCACTTCCACAGACACAAAGAGACAAGCAAATTGGGAGAATCGACACCACCGATGGTCCCTCGCAAATAAGGATGACTCTCTTTCACTCTCAGGGTGAGTCCATAGGTGGCTGTACAGCTGCTGCAAGGCACTGTTACACTTGGGCATGTGATGGTCACTGAAAGAGGTGGGTAGAGCGTTGGTGTGGCAGTGCATTCCTTTTCGCCTGGTTTCTATTGTTTCCCAATGGCAAGTCTTGAGGTGCTTGACATCTTCCCGGATGCTACTCTTCTACTTTGGACAATCTTGGGCCAGTGATTCCCAGGGGTCTGCGGGAAAGCTGCACTTCACCAGTGTGGCATTGAAGGTATCACTGCAATGTTTCCTCTGTCCACCAGGGGCGCAACTCCTTTTCGAAGCTGAGAGTAAGGCACCTGCTTGGAGAGACTGATGATGGTCATTCGGACGACATGCTGAGACCATCGTAGCCAATCAAGAATGGTCAGTGCCTCGTTACTGGGGATGTTGGCCTGGGCGATTTACTTCAATGTTTGTGTGTCTTTCTTCCTCACAGATTCACAACATCTTGCTCAGGCTACTCCAGGGCCTGAAAGTGCCGAATGTAGACAGTGCATATCTCAGAGCTACATTGGAGGGTGCGAACCACCACAGCTCTGTAAACCATGAGCTTGGTGACAGATCTGATGCTGTTGCTCTCAAACACCCTTTTCTTCAGGTGACCAAAGGTTGCGCTTACACACTGTAGGCAATACTGAATTTCTTCATCAATAGTTGCTTTGACCAACAGGAAACCTCCGAGGTACTAGAAGTGCTAAATGTTCTTTAAATGCTCCCCGTAGACCTTGATGATTGGGGGTTTGCTCCATTATGCTGGGCCAGTTTGGTGAGGACCTTTGTCTTGCAGTGCTCAGGATGAGTTCCATACTCTCATATGCTTCCCTAATGGTGCTGACGATGATCTGGAGTACATTCTCAGAAATTGTACATATGCAAGCACCAACTTTGTTCTGCAGCTGAATAACACTGGTTGGAGTGCCTTTGGTTTTGGCTTGCAGACAGTGGAGGTTGAATCATTTCCAACAGGCTCTGTAAGTTAGCTCCACTCCAGTGGGGAGCTTGTCAGCGGTGAGGTGAAGCATTGCAATGAGGTTGATCAGTGTTGGGGAAATGACACAGTGTGGCTTGATACCAGTCTGAACGGGAAGTGGGTCAGTGGTGGAGCCATTTGTCATTACTGCAACTTTCACGTTACCATGGAGCAGTCGAAGGATGTTGGCAACCTTCATGGTGCAAGCAAAGCAGAGAAGGCCGCTCTATAATGCTTCCCACTTGATGGTATTAAAGAGGTCGGAGAAGGCCATATATAGGCTAAGTTCTTTTCTCTGCACTTCTCCTGCGGCTGTCGACCATTGAAAATTATGTTGTTGTGTCCCTCCAAGACTAAAAGCCACACTGCGATTCTGAGAAGGGTTCCTCAGCCAGAGGGAAGAACAGTTGAGGAGGATCTTGGCAATGACGTTTCCAGTGGTCGACAGCAGACAAACTCCCCTGTAGTTACCGCAGTCAGATTTGTTCACTTTGTTGAAAGTACTCACGATTGTGGCATGTCAGGCTCTCCCAGGGTGGACTCCTCCTTCCAGATAAGGCAGACAATGATGTGTAGCTGCAGCAGGAGCTCTTTACCTTCACACGTCAATACCTCAGTGCGGATACTGTCTGCTGCAGCAGCCTTGTTATTCTTAAACTGTGGATGGCCCTCTCCATCCATGGGTTAGAAAGGGGTGTTGCTGAACTCATAGCATGCTGTATGTTTTGGGATGTGTTCAAGAATGCTCAGATCAACAACAGAGCCCTGGTTGAGGAGGTCTCTGAAGTGCTCTCTGCAGCGTTTTTTGACAGCTTCTTCATACTAGGCCAGCAGTGGTGTGGAGCCTTGGGTATTTGGTCCATATGTGGTCTTGACAGCACAGAAGAAATCAAGCATGTCATGGTTGTCAGCCTTTCATTGGTGATTGTTAGATCATTGGTAGAGGCATAAAGCAGGAAAATCAGCTCAGTTACTTTACTTCCCAGTTCTGATGTTGAGATGATCCTCCTTTGGCTTGCCAGACCCCTTGTTGTACAGATGCATTTCTCTGGTTGCTTCCACTGGTTGTAACAGATACAGAGTAACTGCTTCAATGTGAAAATGCCTCTGATTTATCAAATCAAATTTCACAGCTACAGCAGCAAGAAAAATAGTTGTTTTTCTTTGGGCCCAAACTGAATTTTTGACTGCTGAAATCAGGGAGCTTCTGGGTTGGGTGAAGATCTGCAAGCTTCTTTGTCCCTCCTTGCTCTTTCACCTGTCATATTTTTCGAGTTTCCTTTGTTTAGATTTGGGAATTTCCAGTCTTTACATTATATCTCAATGAGATGTCTATCATATTATGGTTACTTTTTCTTAAAGGACCCCTCACAACAAAGGTGAAGCAGTAATTTCCTTCAACAGTACACCTTTCAATCTATTCTAGTAGCTCCTCATGATGCAGTCTCTTTTAGTTTAGCGAGATCAAACACAGACTGGTCGACTGCTTTGCATAACACCTCTGCTCTGTCCATAGGAATAACCACAACCTTCAATTTGTTTGCCATTTCAATAAACTACCTTGCTTCCATGCTAACATTGCTGGAAAAGCGCAGCAGGTCAGGCAGCATCCAAGGAACAGGAGAATCGACATTTCGGGCTGATGCCCGAAACGTCGATTCTCCTGTTCCTTGGATGCTGCCTGACCTGCTGCGCTTTTCCAGCAACACATTTTCAGCTCTGATCTCCAGCATCTGCAGTCCTCACTTTCTCCTCCATGCTAACATTCCCATCTTTGAAGGTAGAAGGATGTATTTCACTTATTCATGGTTCTTAAAGGCAGAGCACCTTTATGTATACCTTATGAGTGCAGCTGCTTTCACTGAGAAGCAATTTTTATCACCCAGGCTTCTGAAGCATGCTGTGAGGGCTTTATAAATTAGAGAATATCTAAACCTACTAGAGTTTTATGGAGAAGTCA
Organism: Chiloscyllium punctatum; assembly: GCF_047496795.1. Lineage (NCBI taxonomy): Eukaryota > Metazoa > Chordata > Chondrichthyes > Orectolobiformes > Hemiscylliidae > Chiloscyllium > Chiloscyllium punctatum. Next base: position 62,272,616 of record NC_092746.1, read on the forward strand.
GGGACCGTTTTGGAATGTGCAGGTACTGTTTTAGGACTTTTAAGAGTAGATGTTGATGTGCAAAACAGGTGGATAATACTTGTGAAAATCTCAAGATGGAATCTCATCTATCATCTTTTCATTTTAAATTCTGAAGAAAGTTAGTGTTTGCAAAATCAAAATAAGCCTGAGCTCTATCAATTATACTTCCACAACCAATCATTATCACAGTGGGGATGGAGGAGTCTATAATTTTATAGTTTGACTGAAATTTCTAGGTGTTTATAAAGCAATGCGTTGTCTTTGACGTAGGCTACAAATATTTGTTTCTGAGAGTTAAAGTACTTGAAGAAATTTAAACATATTGGCTGAATGATTTTTAAAATCAGATTTTTAAAACAGTTAATATAGAACATTTTTTAAAATGGACACATACATGTTATTTTGTTTTCTCATTGTTCCTGAGATCTGCCTTTCGTGAATTCTGAGTTGGTTGGTATAAGAGTGTCAAGATAAAGGCAGGTGAATGATATAAGTTACCACCAGCACGGCAAAGGGGGAACTGGAATATTTGAGGGGCATTGGTTGGCATGTGTTTGCACTTAGTTGGCAATAGGATAAGGGACAATGAGGATTGGATGGCATGCAGTATACAAGGGACCACGTGGGAATGAATCAGGATTTGAAGTGACTAGTGTTAGCAAACATAGGGGAACAGGTAGTGTGTTTGGGATGAGGGGTAAGGGCTAGTAAGCCTTATTGTTTTTGTTATAACTATGGCAAAGTAATAACCACTAAGGTTGGCCTTTTAGCCAGGCAACACAGCACTTAATAATCCAGAGGCTGTTTTTAAATTGTTTTTGGGAATGATGAACTCAACATCTGTTAAACCTTGACCTTTGGACCAAAACCTGGCCGTTTGGGCAAATTTTCTCCCACGTTGGCTTGTGGAGCTAGGAATTTTTCTTACCTCTTGCACATTAATACCGACACTGTAACACTAATATTATTGAATTCTGTTGGAATAGAGTAATACTATTTTCTAATTGACTGCGCTATGTCTCATGAGTGCATTCAGAATTGTTGGGCTGTGCTGAAATCATTTTGAAATGCATTTTCAGAGATTTAGCATTGAGGTATAACCCACATAATAGCAGACCAAATCATTCACATTGTATTTGTATAAACATTGCCAAAAATATTTATCAAACTGTCTAGGGTGGTGACAACATTTATTTCTGTGATTCTTAATTCAGAACAATAATGATCATGAAGACTCAAGACAGCTGACATCATTTTGGTGTTTGTCTTCTTTACTTATATTCTTTAATTGTCAGTTTATTATAATTCCTTATGTGATGAGTGAGGTTTTAAAAATATAATTATATTTTACGTTCTTCATTATTTCAACAGTTTCCTTTGAGTTAAAGGATAGTCAAACCACATGTGGAAACTCATGTGCTGATCTACTGCAATGTAATGTTTATCTGTAATCTGTTTATCTGACTGTAACATTTATCCTTTTAACTATGTGCTATTTCTAACTCATACTATGGATCACTGTAAGGTAATGCAACACTTTTTCTTCTTTATTTCTCTATTTTGTGTCAAAGATTTGTACCTAAGATGGCACCATGAGAGGCAACATTGTAAACTTTTCACTATATTCCTGTACTTCTGTACTTGAGTACACATGACAATAAAACCTAATTCATTCATTAAGTTAGTTTGTGGTCTCTTCTATTGCTGGAAAAAAAATTGCAGAATTCCTTAATTATGGCTTAACATGAAAAATAATTACATTTTTTATAACTTCATTGACTTTTACACCAGGTCAGTAAAGGATAAAAACAGGTCATCTACTCACAGTTATGACATGTTGCCCCAGAATATCCTGAGCCTTCACAATTGCATTTAAAGCTATCCCAGGTTTGTGTGCATCTTCCTCCATGCTCACAGTGATTTGGTAAGCACCTGTCAGAATAGAATGCAGAAATGTTTCTGTTTCTGGTTCAAATGCACAGTTAACTCTAAAAATAGTTCTACACATTCTATATCGGCACACTTTGGGAATCAAACTTAATGTTCACTGTTAGCTTATTTCTTTATTTTTGTTCTTATTCTATGAAGCTCATTCTAAACTTTTTAAACTTAGTTTCTTTTACTGCTTTGTACCTCAGTTTTGTTTTGCACCTAGGTACATTTATATCGAGGATGGTACCAAGTGTGGTGACATTATAAACTTTTCACTGTACCCCTGTACTTTTGTACTTGCATACACATGACAATAAAATCTAAATCTGAAACTCATTTAAGATACAAGTTAACATTCCAAGAGCAATTAATCTTTGTTGCAGGTAGAATTGAGATTATCATCAATTTAATGAAGACAAATTGACTATTTGGTAAGATAGAAAATGACAAAGCTGAAATAAAATGAGATTTCTGGAACAATAAATATGACACAAATGCTTTGCATGTTAATACATTCTATTGACAAGTTAAGTTACAATTAACTTTTTCTCTTTGAAAATTACAGCAGAGAATTATTTTACAGAATGCTAACATATATTGACACAAAATGCTATCAATCTGCAATAACTCACATAAAAATATTAAACATTGAAATATTGGTGATTGCAATAAAATAAAAATGATACCTATTATTCCTTCATTCAGCACATCAAACATCACAAATACAACTCATTCCATAAATAAAATCTCAAAATGCATGTTTCACTTTTGTTTTTATTCGCCAAAATACTGGTGCCATTTATTCTCATAAGAAATCACAACATCAATATTATGAAATTCTTTCAAAAATGTTCAGACACATATTTCTTACTCATTTTCTATATATTATATATACGTTATAATGCAGACATCTTACAAACGTTCTGTAGCAATTAACTCTTGTCTTGACACCGCAATGCCTGTCCACTATAGAAAAGGTGCAAGGCAGGAGTGTGATGAATTACTCCCACTTGCCTAAACTCTACTCCAAAAACATTCAAGAAGCATGATACCTTGTGAACAAAGCAGTCTGCTTCAATTACATTCACTCCACCTTGTTAAAAATTATTATTTTTCTCCCATATGTACACATGGTAGCAACATGCACTATGTCCTGAGTTACATTTCAGCAACCCATCAAAGCTATTCAAGAGCACTTTCAAATCATGACCTTATTGACATAAAACCAAAGAAACAAAGAAGATAGAAGCAGAGGAGGCCATTTTGCCCTTTGAGCCTGCTCTGTCATTCATCACAACCATGGCTGATCATCCAACTCAGTAGCATAACCCTGCTTTCTCCTCCTAGCCTTTGATTCCATTCACTCTAAGTGCTATAGATAGCCACCTCTTGAATACATTCAATATTTTGGCAATAATTACTTCCTATGGCAATGAATTCCACAGGCTCACCACTCTTTGGGTGAAGAAATGTCTCCTCATCTCCATCCTAAGTGGTCGACCTTGAATCCTCAGACTGTGACTCCTAGTTCTGGACACACGCACCATGAGGAACATCCTCCCTGCATCTAACCTGTCCAGTTCTGTTAGAATTTTATAAGTTTCTATGAGATCCCTCCTCATTTGTCCGAACTCCAGTGGCAACAATCCTAACCTAATCAATCTCTCCTCATACGTCAGTCCCACCATCCCTGGAATCAGCCTGGTAAACCTTCGCCGCACTCCCTCAAGGGCAATAGCATCCTTCTTCAGAAAAGGAGACCAAAACTACAGACAATATTCTAGGTATGGCCTTATATCTGCAACAACACATCCCTGCTCCTGTACTTATAACCTCTCACAATGATGGCCAAAATACCATTTGCCTTCCTAACCGCCTGCTGCACCTGCATGCTCACCTTCAGTGACTAGTGCACAAAGACATCCGGGTCCTGGGGCACACCCCCCCCCCCCTCCCAATGTATAGCCAGCCATTCAGGTAGTAATCTGCTGTCTTGTTTCTGCTTCCAAACTGAATAACTACATATTTATCCAAATCATACTGCATCTGTCATTGAATTGCCCACTCACACAACCTGTCCAGATCATGCTGAAGGATCTCTGCATCCTCGTCACAGTTCATCCTCCACTCAACTTGGAATCATCTGCAAACTTTGAGATGTTACATTTTGTTCCCTGATCCAAATCATTAATATATATTGTGAATAGGCAGGGTCTCAGCACCAATCCCTAGGCACCCCACCAGTGAATTAGAAAACCCATCAATTCCTACTCTTTGTTTCTTTTCTGCCAACCAGTTTTCTATCCATCTCAATATACTTCCCCCAATCCTATGCACTTTAATCTTGCACAATAATCTCTCATGAAGGACTTTGGCAAACGCATTCTGAAAGAAGTACAGCACATGAACAGTAAATGCCATCACTTGCAAATTCACCCTCATGTTGCACACTGTCCTGGCTTTCATTTATTCCCCTTATTGTTACTGGCTGAACATTTTCAAACTTCCTCTTTACCAGCACTGTGGGTGAATTTACATGACATGAACTGCTGAGATATTTGTATCATCAATAGTCACAGGTGAGGTGCCAGAAGACTAGAGGTTGGCTAACATGGCATCACTATTTAAGAAAGGTAGTAAGGAAAAGCCAGAGAGCTATAGACCGGTGAGCCTGATATTGATGGTGGGCAAGTTATTGGAGGGAATCCTGAGGGACAGGATGTATATGTATTTGAAAAGGCAAGGACTGATTAGGGATAATCCACATGGCTTTATGCATGGGAAATTATGTCTCATGAACTTGATTGAGTTTTTTGAAGATGTAACAAAGAAGATTGATAAGAGCAGAGCGGTGGACATGATCTATGTAGACTTCAGGAAGGTGTTTGACAAGATTTCCCATGGGAGATTGGTTGGTAAGGTTAGATCTTATGGAATAAAGGGAGAACTAGCTAGTTGGATACAGAACTGACTCAAAGGTAGAAGACAGAGGGTGGTGGTGGAGGCCTGTGAATAGTGGAGTGCTACAAAGATCAGTGCTGGGTCTACGTCTTTGCATCATTTATATAAATGATTTGGATGAGAACATAGGAGGCATAGTTAGTAAATTTGCAGATGACACCAAAATTGGAGACATCATGGACAGGAAATAAGGTTACCTCAGAGTACAATGGGATTTTGATCAGATGGGCCAATGGGCTGAGAAGTGGCAGATGGAGTTTAATTCAGATAAAGGGGAGGTGCTGCATTTTGGGAAAGCAGATCAGAGCAGGACTTATACACTTCATGGTAAGGTCCTAGGGAGCGTTGCTGAACAAAGAGACCTTGAAGTGCAGGTTCATAGCTCCTTGAAAGTGGAGTCACAGGTAGATAGGATAGTGAAGAAGGCGTTTGGTATGCTTTCCTTTATTGGTCAGAGTATTGAGTACAGGAGTTGGGAAGTCATGTTGCAGCTGTACAGGACATTGGTTAAGCCACTGTTGGAATATTGCATGCAATTCTGGTCTCCTTCCTATCAGAAACATGTTATGAAACCTGTAAAGGTTCAGAAAAGATTTACAAGGATGTTGCCAGGGTTGAAGGATTTGAGATTTAGAGAGAGGCTGAACAGGCTGGGGCGGTTTTCCCTGGATCGTCGGAGGCTGAGGGGTGACCTCATAAAGGTTTACAAAATGATGAGGGGCATGGATAGGATAAACAGACAAAGTCTTTTCCTTGGGGTGGGGGAGTCCAGAACTAGAGGGCATAGGTATAAGGTGAGAGGTGAAAGATATAAAAAAGACCTAAGAGGCAACTTTTTCACGTAGAGGGTGGGACGTGTATGGAATGAGCTGCCAGAGGAAGTGGTGGAGGCTGATACAATGGCAACATTTAAGAGGCATTTGGTTGGGTATATGAATAGGAAGGGTTTGGAGGGATATGGGCTGGATGCTGGCAGGTGGGACTAGATTGGTTGGGATATCTGGTCGGCATGGATGGGTTGGACTGAAGGGTCTGTTTCTATGTTTTACATCTCTATGACTCTATGACTCTCTTGGTCAGAACACTGAGTACCTTATCGGAGTTGGGACGTTATGTTGTGGCTGGACAGGACACTGGTTAGGTCACTTTTGGAAAATTGCATGCAATTCTGGTCTCCTTCCTATTGGAAGAATGTTGTGAAATTTGAAAGGGTCCAGAAAAGATTTACAAGGATGTTGCCAGGATTGGAGAATTTGAGACTTAGGGAGAGGCTGGACAGGCTGGGGCTGTTTTCCCTGGAGTGTCGGAGGTTCAGGTGTGACCTTATAGAGGTTTATAAAATCATGAGGGGCATGGATAGGATAAATGGACAAATTTCCCCTGGGGTGGGGGAGTCCAGAACTCGAAGGCATAGGTTTAGGGTGAGTGGGGAAAGATATAAAAGTGACCTAAGGGGCAACTTTTTCACGCAAAGGGTGGTATGTGTATGGAATGAGCTGCCAGAAGAAGTGTTGGAGGCTGGTACCAATTGCAACATTTAAAAGGCATCTGCATGGGTATATGAATAGGAAGGGTTTTCGGCCAAGTGCTGGAAAATGGGTCTAGATTAGACTATGATATCTGGTTGGCATGGACGAGTTGGACTGAAGGGTCTGTTTCTGTGCTGTACATCTCTATGATTCTATAACTCTAATAGCAGTGGTTCAAGTAAATGGCTCTCAACATTGTCTTTAAGAGATGAGCAATAAATGCTGACTTTGACAGTGTTATTCACATCTCTCAAATGAAAGAAAAGAAGATTTTGTAGATGTGTTTATAATTATGAAGATATTTGGTAAATTTAATTGAAAAGATAATTTCCTCCATTTGAAAATTCTAAATAGTCACAATGAGTGAGGAGAGGGATTAGGATACAGTTTTTAATGAAAACAACGAGCATGTGCTCCATAGGATTAACTGAGATGGTGACATCTGTACTTCTCCAGGGACAATTGGACAATTCTGTGATATTGCAATCGGCAAGGCACCCAGGAACAGTTTGCATATGTACATTCAACTCTTGCTGTGTCAGCTGGTGAATGCATGGCTTCCCCCACCATTGATTTCATTATTGTGCACTCATCAGCTACTGAACTCTGTCGATACAAGTGCTAATACTGCTTGTTCAGCTGTGATTTCCATTGTGCCAGGTGTTTCACCTCAGCCTTCAATTCGAGGAACTGTCCTGTCTACTGATGACTGGCTCTCTCCAATGCCTTCAATATGTCCCTCCTGAGCTCTTTCCACCCCTCCAGCATAGTAGACATGCTCCTCCCTCTCTCCCCTTCAGAAAGGTACTTTCCTCAGCATTTTACTTATTTAACACTTTCTGGACAAGAGATACATCCTACCAGGTCAAATATCTCATCTTTTGACACTTTGATATCTGAAATATTAATATAGCATGTACATTATTGCCTGAAGCCATTCAAAGCATTGACTCATTCTTGCTAGGTATTTGCAATATGATAACTGAGCCATCACTGGCTTTGACAACACTGGCAGTACATGAATGGGAAGGGCACCCTCTGCGGTCAACAAACCAGGTTCAGCTGTTGGGTAGTACTTGAAACTGGTAAAGGCAACAGACTATCAGGCGAGATTGGGACTTTTATGATATGATAAAAATAAGTTTCTTATTGAATATTTTCATATGTCACAGGAAAAACAGAAATTTTAAGAAAAACATATTTTAGATATGACAATTTGAAAGGCACCAAAACAATTGTTCTGAAATATCACAGCGTGGGGTACCCTATAACATGCAACATTTCTGTGTTTAATGATTTGAAACCCATCGAATTCAGTCACTTGTTTTAATGCTGAATGTTTAAATTATTGCAGATCATCTCTATATCTAATTCTGAATTTCTCTTTGACTTCTAATGTCTGTGAAGAAATCCCGGAATACGTTGCAGTGTTTGTATAATTTCTCTCGGACATCACATCTGAACTCGCCGTGTTTTATTTTTGCAATTTTATTACAGTTATGATCAATCACTTAACATACTCATAAGTGGCTGCCATTGTACGTTTAACAATTGGCAAGATTTTGCCAGAAAAAAAAATTCCATCCTTTTCTCCCCAACAATATCTGTTATTGACATCCAAACCCAGTGAAGTAACACTCCTATCTTTACTTAAAAATCTCTTCCTGAACTGTCAGGTTTGCAAATATTTTCTTTCAATGACTACCTGCACATTCAACAGTTGTGATTCTCTTTATGACAGTCTCTCCCTGAGACATAACCATGCAGGCTAAATCTTGGCTGAATCTTATGGTTTGTTGGCTAAGTGCAAATGCATCTTGTTTGTCGGAGTGAGTTCTATCAGGTGGTTGTGGAGGTTTATCCCCTGCATTTTACCAAACTCGCCACATTAATTGACCATTTCAACCCATATGGTATAATGTTCAATTTCCACCCCATTTTGCCATACGTTATCGTCGGGGCAACTGCTCACTCAATAGACATCTCAAAATTGACTCGCATCTCGATGCCCATGCCATCTTTAAAAGGCCATCGTACAACCAGACAAATACTGTTAGTCCAGAGCTGCCTTGTATGATTCCTGACATTTGAGCCAGGCAAGGCAGAAAGGGAAAATAGGCACTCCACTTTGTGGGCATACTCCTAGAGCTCCTGTCGCATGGGATAATGCAACTGCAGGATCTCCTCTTCCTCAGGATCAATAGTGGAGTAACGACACCAGACCATTCCAGTCTGGGCCAGAGCAGTTTCAGACATCTGGAGGAATGCCCAGCATTGTAGGAACAAGATCAATACCCTTCTTTTCTCTGCCTATGTTGGTCCACCATGTTCTCTCCAATAACTCAATATTCCCTTGCAACAATATTCCAATGATAATTGCCAATGCAACCTTGAGGTGGAAAAAGGAGGCAGTCACACCTGGTAGATTAAATTATTCAAATTCAGTCAGTGACAAAGAACAGGGTGTGACTGTAAGTGAGGCAGGTAGGGAGATTCTGAGTTCAGGGGCGCAGGAGCCTCAGCCCTTGACCTTGTCCAACAGGTATGAGGTTCTTACTCCCTGTATGGATGAGGAAAAGGGCTGTGGACAGGATGATCCAGCTGACCATGGCACCATGGTGCAGAAGGCCATTCAAGAGGGGGGAGCAAAAAAACAATTTAGCCATTACAGGGGATTCTATAATTAGGGGGACAGATAGTATCCATTGTGAGCCAGATCGGGAGTCCCGCATGGTGTGCTGCCTGCCTGGTGCCAGGGTACAGGACATTTCCGAACGGTTTGAAAGGATACTGGAGCAGGAGGGAGAGGATTCAGTTGTTGTGGTCTACATTGGCACAAACAACATAGGCAAGGCTAGGAAAGAGGACCTGTTTGGGGAGTGTCAAGCACTAGGAAGGAATTTGAAGACCAGGTCCTCGAGGGTCATAATCTCTGGATTACTGCTTGAACCACATGCTAATTGGCAAAGGGGTAAGAAACTTAGGGTAGTAAACATGTGGCTAAGAGATTGGTGTGGGAAAGTGGGTTTCCATTTCATGGGACATTGACATCAGTTTTGGGACTGGGGCGATCTGTACTGATGGGACAGTCTCCACTTGAACCAATCTGGAACCAGTGTTCTGGTGTAAAGAATAAATAGGGTGGTCACCACGACTTTAAACTTGTGAGTCAGTGAGAAGGGAAAAGGAAGGTAACAGGGAGTATGGAGTCAAGTAGAAAGATAAGCAGCAGATTAGCATGTGTGCAGGGTTTAAGTTTGAGGCAGACTAGGCATGAAGCAAAAAGGAAGGATAACTTAGGAAGAGGTGATGGAAATCATGAGGATAAGAAAATTAGCATTAAGGTGCTTTACCTGAATATTCAAAGCATTCAAAACAAAGTAGATGAATTAACAGCGCAAATCATGGTAAATGATTATGATGTGGTAGGCATCACAAAGACGTGGGTGCAGGGAGTTCAGGATGGCAGTTAAACATCCAAGGATTTACAACTGATTGAAAAGACAGGGAGGTGGGCACAGGGGTTAGGGTTGTCCTGTTAGTTAAGAATGAAATTAAATCTATGGCATTAAATGATATAGGGTCAGATGATGTGGAGTCTGAGTGGGTGGAGTTGAGGAACCACAAAGGCAAAAAATAAACATAATTGGAGTCAGGTACAGACCTCCCAGCAGTAGTCAGGACCAGGGGTGCAAGATGTACCAGGAAATAGGGCATGTCAGAAAGGTAAGGTCATGGTGATCCTGGGGGATTCAATATGCAAATAGACTGGGTGAATAATGTTGCTGATGGATCCAAAGAAAGGGAATTCATGGAATGCTTGCAGGATGGCTATTTGGAACAGCTTGTGTTGGGGCCCACAAGGGAGCAGGCTTTGCTGGACAGTGCTATGTAACGAGCCAGACTTCATGAAAGACCTTAAAGTCAGGGAACACTTAGGAGGCAGCGATCATTACATGATAGAGTTCAGTCTGCAGTTTGAAATAGAGAAAACAAAATCGGATGTAATTGTGTTACAGTTAAATAAAGGTAATTACAGGGCATGAGAGAGGAACAAACGAAAATCGACTGGAAGCAGAGACTAGTAGGAAAGACAGTACAGTAACAATGGCAGGAGTTTCTGGGTGTAATTAAGGACACAGTGGATAGGTTCATCCCAAAGAAAAGAAAGATTACCTGGGGAGAATTAGACAACCATGGCTGACGAAGGAACTCAGGAAATGTATCACAGAAAAAGAGAGAGCCTATAAAGTGGCCAAGAGCACTGAGAAATCAGAAGATTGGGAAGACTACAAAAACAAACAGAGGTTAACAAAGAGAGAAATAAGGAAGGAGTGGATCAAATATGAAGGTAAGCTAGCCAGTAATATTAGAAATGATAGTAAATGTTTCTTTCAGTACATAAGAAACAAATGAGAGGAAAAAGTAGAGTTTGGGCCGCTCCAAATTGATGCAGGAAGGCTAGTGATGGGAGATAAGGAAATAGCTGAAGAACTTAATAAATACTTTGTGTCAGTCTTCACAGTGGAAGACATGAGTAAAATGCAAACAATTAGGGAGAGTCAAGGGGCAGAGTTGAATATGGTGGCCATTACAAAGGAGAAAGTACTTGATAAGCTAAAAGGTCTAAAAATTGATAAATAACCTGGCCCAGATGGGCTACATCCTAGAATTCTGAGGGAGGTGGCTGAAGAAATAGCAGAGACGTTGGTTGTAATCTTTCAAACATCACTGGAGTCAGGGAAAATCCCAGATAATTGGAAAATCGTTGTAACCCCCTTGTTCAAGAAAGAATCAAGACAAAAAATGGAAAATTATAGGCTGATTAGCCTAACCTCAGTTATAGGTATAATTCTAGAATCCATCATTAAGGATGGGATTTCATAAATTCTTGGAAGTACAGGGTCAAATTGGAACAAGTCAGCATGGATTTAGTAAGGGGAGATCATGCCTGACGTACCGGTTAGAATTCTTTGAAGAGGTAACAAGTAGGTTAGAGCAGGGAAACCCAGTGGATTTTATCTACCTAGACTTCCAAAAGGCCTTTGATAAGGTGCCTCACGGGAGGCTGCTGAGTAAGGTGAGGGCCTATGGTGATCAAGGTGAGCTACTGGCATGGATTGAGGATTGTCTGTCTGACAGAAGGCAGAGAGTTGAGATAAAAGGTTCTTTTTTGGAATGGCAGCTAGTGAGGGCCACAGCTGTTCACTTTATATATAAATGTTCTGGATGAAGAGACTGCGGGCATTCTGGCAAAGTTCATCGATGATACGAACTTAGGTGGACAGGCAGGTAGTTCTGAGGAGGGGGGGGGAGGCTACAGAGAGATTTAGACAGTTTAGGATAATGGTCCAGGAAGTGGCTGGTCAAATTCAATGTGGGCAAATGTGAGGTCTTGCACTTGGAAAAAGGAACACAGGCATGGACTATTTTATAAACGGTGAGAAAATTCATAAAGCCAAAGTACAAAGGGATCTGGGAATGCTAGTACAGGATTCTCTAAAGCAGAGTTGGGGAACCTTTTCATGTTGGAAGGCTGCATCATGTTAGTTGTAATCTAATAAGGCCGCATTCAAGAAACTTCAATTATATATTCTTCAAAATTCACATTTTTTTAATTGTGGCAGTCAGTCTGTGAGGATTATTTCATTGAATTTACTTTTACTCTCTGGTATTTTAAATACATTCATTTTAAGACTAAAACAAAAAGTAATAAAGGACGGAAAAAAACATATTAATAAAAAATAAAAGATTTGTTCTGCAAAATTTGGATTCATTCAAAAGGCCACACACAATAGCCTAGAAGGCCGCAAGTTCCCCACCCCTGCTCTAAAGGATGATTTGTAGTTTGAGTCCGTGGGTAAAAAAGCAAATGTAATGTTGTCATTTATCTCAAGAGGGTTGGAATATAAAAGCAGTGATGTGGTTCTGAGACTTTATAAAGCCCTAGTTTGGCCCCATTTAGAATACTGTGCCCAGTTTTGGGTCCCACACCTCAGGAAGGACATACTGGCACTGCAGCATGTCCAGTGGAGATTCACACAGATGATCCCTGGAATGGTAGACCTAACATACGACAAACAGCTGAGGATACTGGGATTGTATTCATTAGAGTTTAGAAGGTTGAGGGAGATCTAATAGAAACTTACAAGATAATACATGGCTTAAAAAGGGTGGACGCTGGGAAATTGTTTCTGTCAGGCGGGGATACTAGAACAGCCTTAGAATTAGAGGGGGTCAATTTAAAGGGGAAATGAGGAGACATTTCTTCAGCCAGGGAGTGGTGGCCCTGTGGAATTCACTGCCACAGAGTGCAGTGAAGCCGGGACGTTAAATGTCTTCAAGGCAGAAATTGATAAAGGTTTAATCTCGCAAGGAATTATGGGAAACGGGGAGAGTGCGGGTAAGTGGCATTGAAATGCCCATCAGCCATGATTGAATGGCGGAGTGGACTTGATGGGCTGAATGGTCTTGCTTCCACTCCTATTTCTTATGGTCTTAACAGCCTGGCAGCTTATTCGAGATGCTCCATATGAGTTCATTTGTCTAATATCAATATCTATGGACATGCAAAGGCATGTGGCTGGAATCCATAGAGTCGTTCCCAAGATGTTGGTGGCTGATGCCCAACATGCAAGTTGTTTGGAGCAAACAGCACATTAAAATACCAATAAGCAGTTTTTGGTTTCCATGTTGAGTTTCCTGACAACTAGTTTTTCACGGTGAGATTGTGAAGATTGCAACCTGTCTGTGCCAAGCTGAGCTGAGCTGTTAACAAGGCATTTCACGTGCAAAAATGAGTGTCAATTGGGAACTCGCCACTGCTGACCAATGACCTTGCCATACCACTGGAGAAAAGAATACATGGTGTGGCTAGATGATCTCAACATCAAGATGGGCCTCATCAAACATCACACCAAATTCTGGCACACATCACAAATGATTACATCTCTCATACTGTACTATTTTGGATGAAATGTATTCCTTGAGATGCAATCTGAGTACTTCATTTTCCAAGCTTAGAATGTCTGTAATTCATTATTTTAACATTCATGTTTATTTTGGAAAGAGCATTCAAGTGGACACTTTACAGATGACAGATGGGTGCATAATAAAAGCATTTCCATTTTTTAATAAATTGTAAACAAGTACTTGACATTTAAAACAATGAAGTAGTGAATTTGGATTAAATTTAAACGTCTGATATATTTGTACTTAGCAAGAATTTAAATGTAAAGCAATATAAAATTCTTCAGGAACTGCATTTTTAAAAAATCTTGAATTTAGTGGCATTTTGATTCAAACTTTCGTGCATTCACAAGTAATTCTGCAATTCATGTCTGACTCTGTTTTTTTTTGTTCCATTACAATTTATTTATAATGAAGAAAAATCAAAAGTAAAGTATGTTGCGTGCGATGTGCTGAATTTATTTGAATACCATAAGGAACATTTCAGGAGAATCTATTGATGACTGGAAAACAAATGGCACACTAGTCCAGCTGCATAAATGCAAGCCTGAGTGCTACTTCAATGGTAATCTCTCCTATAATATTTATTCATGATTAAATTACGTTTTCTGAACGCATCCAGCAACATTTGCTTCTTAATACCACCTTATGTGGCCCTAGCCACAGAAGCACAGCCGTGATTGTGTAAAGTACCATTGGTGTCTTATTTACTACGCTGGATGTTTTGCATGAGATGCTTGCAATATAGTATTCTCAGTGACAAGTAATGATAGATGATTCAACTTTAGCTGCAATGCTAGCATTCTCTAAATGAATTTATGCTCCTCAAAGTAAGCTGAACTAAATTGGAAAGTAACTAGGATATCTATCTCTTTCAGGGACTGTGGGAGAGCAGCACACACAATCGTCTTTTGCATTAATTAAAGATGGCGTGGTGAATTACTGTTTTTCTGTTGCATTCAGTTTGTGCTACAAGCCAGCATTTGGTGAAAATAGCATTTAAAGAACAGAGTTCTACACTTGACTGTTTCAAACTCAGTTATATTCAATTCTGTTCAGCAATAGGATTAGTCTGTGTTACAAAATTCTTAAGTCACTCGTAGTAGTTTAGGAGTCACTGAAAAGCAGTTGGGAGTTCACAATTACTTGCAGAAATAGACAGAGACAGGAAATGCAGGTGTGTCTCTGTCTCTGAGACAGAGAATGAGAGAATCAGACCCCATGTCACACAGAGGGTGTGTGACAGTTAGCTGCGCTGCAATAGACAACTGAATACATGGGATCTGTTTGATTGAGGTTCAAGAAGTCCTGGAGCAGTTGAAAAACAGTCTAATAAGAGCTTATGTAGTTCCTAGGAGCTGCGAAGGGCTTGATGGAATCCAGTGCACAATTGATAGGTTGGTGCAGCATAGAACAAGATCTTTGTCTGATATAATGAGCAAAATTTGAGTTCAGGAAACATCCTGCAGCAGCACTGCTGAAAGCCATTGGTGAAGACTTGGAGTTATGCCTGTAACTGAGTGCTGGAATGCAGTTTTTGGAGTGTAAACCCAGGAAGGGAGAGTATATCACAAGAGTAGGTAAGTTGTTGAAGCACGTTATGATGGAGCAACATATGAGATGGAGTTTCCTGCCGAGATTGTCATAACAGAAGCATTTAATTAATGAGATTTAATGAGATTTGGACCAACAGAGGAATGCAACAACACAAACCGGCTGTCGGGGTGAAGATTTGCATTGGCGCAGTCACCACTACCAGAAGGAGGACTTCAGCAAGACATTCTCTAAGGACAAGCAGTCACCTGCACTGAAGAGCAGGTGGTTGTGGGCCTGGTGTCAAGGAGTGCTTAAAGTTCAAACACGACGTCACTATAGTGTTTCCTTCCTTCCCTCACCAAAAAAAAAATGGAGGGGTAGAGAGACCTGCTATTGCAAAATTTGTTGGTAGCAGAGTAAGCAGTAAGGCATTGGCTCTAGAGGCTTTGGAGAGAAGTGGCTCAGCAAAAAGTACAGATAAGCTCAGGGTAAAGTCCTTTTAACTGTCCTTTTTAGTTAAGGTGGCAGTTAGAGCAGTTGCATGTTCCCCTTGCAGGGTGTGGGGGCTCAGTGAGACTTCCATTATCCCTGATAAACATACACTGTGGGAACTGCACCCAGCTGCAGCTCCTGGGAGACCATGTTAGGGAGCTGCAGCTGGAGCTAGATGCACTCAGGATCATCCGAGGTGCTAAGCGCTTCATAGATAACAGTTTTAGTGAGGTGGTCACCCCTAAGGTGAAGGCTGGGAAAAGGCAGAGAGTCCAGGAATCGCCTGTGGTCATTCCCCTCATAAACAAGTATACTATTTTGGATACTGTTGGGGGATGACTGTTCAGGGGAAATCAGCAGTAGCCAGGTTGGTGGCAATACGGCTGTCTCTGGGGTACAGATGGAAAGGGTAAAGGTAAACAGGACCTTAGTGATAGGAAACTTGATAGTTAGGGGGACAGATAGGAGATTCTGTGGCCACAAATGGGAATCAAGAATGGTGTGTTGCCCCCCCTGGTGCTAGGGTCCAGGACGTCTCAGAATGGCTGCAGAACATTAGAATAGAATAGAATCTCTACAGTGTAGAAACAGGTCCTTCAGCCCAACTAGTCCACACCGACCCTCCAAAAGAGTAGCCCGCCCTGACCAAATTCCTTCCCCTATATTTACTCCTGAATAATGCATCTAAACTACACATCCCTGAACACTATGGGCAATTTACCATGGCCAATTCACCTAACCTGCACATGTTTGGATTTTGGGAGGAAACCGAAGCTCCCAGAGGAAACCCACGCAGACACGGGGAGAAAGTGCAAACTCCACACAGAGAGATAATCACCCAAGGATGGAATCGAACCCAGGTCCATGGTACTGTGAAGCAGCAGTGCTAACCACTGAGCAACCATGCTGCCCTCACATTCTTAAGGGGGAGGATGCGCAGACTGAAGTAATTGTGCACATTGGCACAAATGACAGGGTAGAAGTAGGGATGAGGCCCTGCACAGTGATTATAGAGAGCTGGGAAAAGACTTAAAAATCAAGACTTCATTGGTGATAATCTCCAGATTACTTCCAATTCTACAAGCTAGTGAGGGTAAGAACAAGACGTTATGACAGATGAATGTATGGCTAAAGATTTGGTGCAGAGGGAAGGAATTCAGATTTTTAGATTATTGGGATCTTTTCTGGATGTAGAGGTGACCTGCAGCTGAACTGGAAGAGGACCAATATCTTGGTTTGCTGGTGCTGCAAGGGAGAGTTTAAACTGGAACGGCAGGAGGATGGGATCCTAAACAGTAGGGAGGCAAGTGCGAGACTTGAAGGAGATACAGTAATCAGAAATAGTAAGCTGAAGAGTTATGTCAGGCTGGAAGACGACAGGGAGCAAGGAATGCCTGTTGAATTAAATTGCATCTATTTCAATGAAAAAAGGCTGACAGGTAAGGCCAATGAACTCAGGGCATGGACAGGTAGGTGGGACTGGGATATTATAGCCATTACAGAAACATGGCAAAGGGAGGGACAAGATAGGCAACTTAATGTACCAGGGTACAGATGTTTTAGGTGAGACAGAGGTATGGAAGGAAGGGAAGGGGAGTTGCATTTTTAATTAAAGTGAGTATCACAGCAGTAATCAGATGAAATAACTGAGGGATTATCCAGTGAGTCTTTGTCGGTAGAACTAAGAAAGAAGTTAGGGGAAGTTAGTGGTCATATCTTGGGGACAGTCCATAACACAGTAGAGGAGTTGTTGGATGTCTTAGAATGTAAAGTGGTTGATAAACCTCCTGGTCCTGACCAGATATATCCAAGAAGACTGAAAAGCGCTAGAGAAATAATTGTGGGGGCCCTGGCTGATATTTTTGCATCTTATTAGCCATTGGTGAGGTCCTGGAAGACTAGAGGGTAAGTGAACAATGTGCCATTATTCATGAAGGGTCGCAAAGAAAAACCTGGGAACCATAGACCAGTAAGTCTAACATCTGTGTTGGGTAAGTTACTTGAGAAGCTTCTGAGGAATAAGATATACATACATTTGGAAATTCAGGTTTTGATTAGGAGTAGTTAGCATGGCTTTGTGAGTGGGAGATCATGCCTCACAAATTTTGTAGAGTTCTTTGATGAAGTGACCAGCAAGGTTGACAAGGGCAGAATGGTTGATGTAGTTCATTTGGATTTCACTAAGGCCTTTGATAAAGTTCCTCATGGTACGCTTCTCTGAAAGCCTAGGTTGCATGGATTCCAGGGGGAGTTGGCAAATTGGATATAAAATTGGCTTGGTGGTAGGAAGTAGAGGGGAAAAGTGGAAGGATGTTTGTCGGGCTGGAGGCCTGTGACTAGTGGAGTGCCTCAGAGGTTGGTGCTGGGCCCATGACTGTTTGTGATCTGTCTCAATGATTTGGATGAGAATGTACAAGGCATGATTAGTAAGTTTGCTGATGACACTAAAATAGGCGGTATCGTGGACAATGAGGAACATTATCAGAAATTACAGCAAGACTTTGATAAGTGAGGAAGTGGGCTGTGAAATGGCAAATGCAGTTTAATATATTTAAGTGTGAGGTCATGCATTTTTGCAAGTCAAATCAAGATAGGAGTTTCATGGTGAATGGTAGGACCTTAAGGAGTGTATGGGAACAGAGGGATCTTGGAGTTCAGGTTCACAGTTCTTTGAAGGTGGAGTCACAGGTTGACAGACCTGTGAAGAAGGCTGTTGCCACACTGGCCTTCATCAGTCAGGGCATTGAGTATAGAGGCTGGGAATTTATGTTGCAGTTATGCAGGACATTGGTGAGGTCGCTCTTGGAGTATTGTGTTCAGTTTTGGCCATCTTGTTATAGGAAGAATGTTATCAAACTGGAAAGAGTGCAGAAGAAATTGTCGAGGATGTTGCCAGGACTCAAGATTCTGAGTTATAGGGAGAGGTTGGACAAGCTAGGATTTTTTCCTTTCGAGTGTAGGAGACTGAGGAGGGGGATCTTCTAGAGGTGTATAAGATCATGAGAGTCATGGATAGCGTGAATGCACTCAATCCTTTCCCCAGGGTTAGAGAATCAAGGGCTAAAGGGCATCAGTTTAAGGTTAGAGTGGAAAGAATAAAAGTGAATCTGAGGGGCAATTTTTTTTACACAGATGGTGATACGCATATGGAATGAGCTGCCAGCAGAAGTGGTTGGGGTGGGTACATTATCAACATTTAAAAGGCATTTGGACAAATACATGGATAGGAAAGGATTAGAAGGATGTGGGCCAAGTGCAGGGATGTGGGGTTAGTGTGGATGGATATTTTGGTTGGCATGGACCAGTTTGAGCCAAAGGGCCTGTCTCCATGCTGTCAGACTCTATGATGATCCCTTATGTTGTAAACATCTAAGGGAAATTGCTGAGAAACAATGGGATTTGCCTTGTTTGGATTTTTTGTTTGATCGACATTGTGCATTGTATAATCAAGCTGCTATGAAAATGTGAAGAGAAAAGGATTAGTAAACACAAATGTAGGAAAATTATAATGGCGATAATAGAATTGACAAAAAATTGATAACATATTTTGCTCCTGTCTTCACAAAAGAGGACACAAAAATTTTCCCAGAAATATTAGGGAACTAAGGGTTTAGTGAGAGGGTGGAAATGAAGAAATCTAGTGTTCATAAATAAAGGTACTGGGGAAATTAATGAGACTAAATGCAGACAAACCGCAGAGGTTGAAGCACTAATGGAAGTAGCCCTAGAAATGTTGAATGCATTGGTGGTCATCTTCCACAATTCTATATACTCCTATAGATTGGAGGGTGATAAATATAACTTCAGCAATTGAAAGAAAAAAAAGAGAATTACAGACCAGGTAGCAAAATGTCAGTAGTGGAAAAAAAAATTGCTACAGTTTGCTTTAAAGATATAATAACAGAACACTTGGATTAGACAAAGTCAGCATGGGTTTATAAAAAGGAAATCTTGGTGAAGCATGCTACCATAGTTTTTTGAGGATGTCACCAGTTGAATAGATAAGGGAGAACCAGTGGATGTAGTCAGGAAGGTTTTGACATGTCTCACTTAAGAAGCTGATGGGCAAAATTATGCACACAATTTGAGGGTAATTTATTATCAGAAACTGAGAATTAATTTCCATACAAGAAACAAAGAGTGGGAAAAAATGGTCTTTCTCAGCTGGCAGATGGTGACTAAAGGTACATTGCAGTGATCAGTGATTGAACCCCAGGCATAAATAACCAAATGCAATATTTTCAAGGGTGCTCTTGACACAAAACTAAATGGGATTGGGAGTGATGGTAACAATGCAAGGAGTGATCTTGGAGTTCAGGTTCACAGTTCTTTGAAAGTGGGAAATACAGGGTGGATGCAATTCAATGTAGAAAAATGTAAATAAGCTGCAGTCTGAAAAACAAAGAAGGATGGGTAATATTTATATGGAGAGATATCAGGAAATGTTGATGTACAAAGAGATTTAGGTGTCCTTGTACACCACTCAATGAATGCAAACATATCAGTGTAGCAAGCAATTAGGAAGGCAAATTGTATGTTAACCTTCATTGCAAGAGGATTTCAGTTAAGAAATTGGGATATATTACTGCAGTTTTATGAAGCCTTGGAAAGATTGTGCTTGAGTATTGTTTGTAGGTTCTGTCTCCCTACCTAGGAGGATACACTTGCATTAGAGATAGAGTGGTGATGTTTTGACTGGGCTGATACCAAGGACAACTGGGCTATTATATGAGGAGAGATGGGCTTCTATCACTGGAGTTTAGAAGAATGTGAAGGGCTCTAATTACAATATGTATAAAATT
This sequence comes from Chiloscyllium punctatum, assembly GCF_047496795.1. Lineage (NCBI taxonomy): Eukaryota > Metazoa > Chordata > Chondrichthyes > Orectolobiformes > Hemiscylliidae > Chiloscyllium > Chiloscyllium punctatum. The sequence goes on from NC_092746.1 coordinate 62,292,858, forward strand.
CTAACAGAGCTAGACAGACTTGCTGAAGGGAGGATGTTATCCCTGGTTGAAAGTCTAGAAGCAAGGGTCATAGTCATAGGATAAGCAAGTGGGCCATTTAGGACTGAGAAACATTTCTTCACTAAGGTGGTCAACCTGTGAAATTTGCTACAACAGAAGACTCTGGAGGCTGGTTCAGTGAATATTTTAAATAAAGAGGCTTTTTTTAGATATTAAAGGCATCACAGGGTATAGAGAGAAAAGGGTAACATTACTTTGTGATATAAAATCAGCCATGATCATATTGAAATTTGGAACAAGCTTGAAGTATCTAATGGCCTACTCCTGGCTATTAGTTTCTATGTAACAGACTGATTGAAAGTGCACAGATTACCAGGTACATTGGAGACTTTTGGAAGATTATTTGAAGATTTATGCAAAACTTGTTGATCTCAGCAAGGTCAAGAGAGAAGATTATTTACTTGGTTAATCTGATAACATTAGGTGATCAAAGGAACAAGTTAGTTAAATATGAGGAAAACAGTTACTCAAGAAGCATTCAACATGAAAGCAACTATAGTATGAGCTAGTATTAAAAAGAGATGAGTGGTGTGGGCTAGGCTTTAGTCAAGTGGTATGATCTCTAGGCTATTAACCCAGAGACACAGCTATGGTTCCAGGGTCCATGGTTTGAATTTATCAAAAGTCTGGAATTCAGAGTCTAATGATGACCATGAAAGCATTATCGACTGTCAGAAAATCTCATCGGGTTCACTAATGTGCTTTAGGGAAGGAAGTCACCTTCCTCACCTGGTTTGGCCTACATGTGAATCCTGATCCATAGCAAGTGGTTGATTCTTATCTGCCTTCTGGGAAATTAAGAATAGGCAAAAAATACTGCTCTGGCCAGTGATACCCAAATCCTGAGAATGAATAAACAAAAAACATGGAACTTGAAATCAAAGGCAGAGAGACAGGGAACATGGTGAAAACTGATACAATTTGGTTAGCATGAATGCTAATCAATGACAAGTTCTTTGAACTAAGACAAGATGGAAGTGATGTGGTCGATTATGGCAGGGAAATGACAAACTATGGAGTAAAGAGAGCAAGAGATAATCAAAAAAAGTTGATAAATGGTATGATGGAATAGATAAGCACAACATCCGGGATTGATACAATGGAACTATATCAGATAGGCAGATATGGACCAAATTGTTTGTGAACTTGTAGAAAGAGAAAAGAGGTGAATAAACATGTACTTGCGTAGGTAGCAGGCATAGCTGTCTGTACCAATAAGTGTGCATAAATCCTGGCAAAACAGAACTAGTCTGAGATTTCAATGTTTGCTAACATCTTATGGACATTAAGCTAGTTTGTATTAGAATTTAGCTCATTGCAAAAGAATAATTTTTGAGTTATCAAGAGCAAAATTTGATTTTCTTTAAATAATGTACTTGGTTTAATTTTATCTATCTACATCAATTCAAAATAAGCTGCTGTTAACAGGAAATTAATTCATGCCAAGAAGTCTAACATCCATTTAGCATAGGTAGCCTATTCACATAGTAATGAAGCAATTTATCTTTATTTCAGTCAACAAATATATTGTGACATCTCACTTATAAGTTTCAAAATTGAATTGTAATGGTTTTTATACTGTGTAGACACAAGTAGTTAGAAAAGGGCGATGCTGTTTTAAATCATCAAATTAACAAATGTTACTTTGATAAAATGCACTGCTCAAATATTTAATGCCTATATGTAATTAATGTACATTATATATAATTTAGGATTATCATATACAGTCACAGAAGATTGTGTACAGATTAATAGGAGTACACTATAAAGTGATTTAAATTAATCAATGTTGTGCAAAAGGCCTTGTGCAAAGGCTGTAGGTTTTCCATTAGTTGTTTCATATCATACTCTGTAAAACTTTCTTTGTCACCTTCAGGCCATCTATCCAAACCAAAGTTGCAGTCTCCCACCACAACATTCATCAATTTCCCAAAACCCATCCAGGGTTTACTCTGAAGGCATTTTGAAGGGTTTATTATTGTTTGTATGAAAAATAACTTGATGCAACTTCTGCACTTACCTTTCATTAGTTTCACCTATTCTCCTAAGTCATACCGTCATTGTTTAATTTATATTAGTGGAACAGAATTAGTCATTTTCCATTTACTATTTCCATAGTTTTGTTTACATTTAGTTGCCTCCTTTTAAACGTGCAAAACACAGGGCTGAATTTTGACAGAATCAGCTCAGTCTCAATTTTGGTGAGGTTAATGAAAGGTTTCCCTCTGCATGCCACAGTAGATTTTCTCATGACATCTTCCAAAACTCACCTTATTACTTATTCACCATACCCCATGGCACCCCACTCACTGCAGCTGTGGATGAATTGACTACTACTGGGACCACCCAATACTCCTCATATTGGTGCCATGTTTAAATTCAACCATACGCCCTGTCAAGAATGTAAGATATAGGGGCAGAATTAGGCCATTCAGCCCATCAAGTCTGCTCTGCCATTTTATCATAGTTTATATGTTTCTTAACCTCATTTTCCTGCCTTCTCCTCATAACCCTTGATTCCCTCAGTAATCAAGAAGCTATCTATCTCTGTGTTAAATATACACAATAACTTGGCCTTAACAGCCTCCTGTGGCAATGAGTTCCACAGGGTCACCACCCCCTGACTAAAGAAATTCCTCCTCATCTCAGTTGTAAAGGGGTTGTCAAGTTGCTAGCTAACCGCAGAGTCCTGCATGGTTCCTATCAGTTGCCACAGACACATTGCGCATAAGGAAATTGGCCCCACCACTTTGCCAACAGGGACCTGAAGGTCCTGGTGGATGCAAAGGTGTAGCAGTTCCTGCCCATGGACAGTGCCTTGAGACACTGTTGACCAATTGAAGGCTGGTTGGAGTCACCAATTCACTGCCCTGACTTCCATGTAGGGAATTGTCAATGCTTAGTTTCCATCCATTGAGTGTGAGATTGGAAAACTGCAAATTATTGAGATGAAATGACATAATAATAAGAGCATTGATGCACACATATAAATAGACCTCACACTGCTCAATCACAACAATCTTATCTCGAATTTAACATTTGGTTGAAAATGGGATATTTTGGTCTTGACAGTACATGTGTAATGGAATGGCCTCTGGAAATCTAATATATTCATCCATTATGGTCAAAATATACTTATATTCCTATTTTTTGTTTTAGTTAGGGGTCCTATGCAATCAAATAAGACTCTTGTGAAAGGTTCCTCAAATGTGGGAATGAGTATTAAGGGTGCTGGTTTTCCAATTACCTGACACATACAAAGTATCCAGCAAAGGTCAACCACATCCTGATGCAGTCCAGACCAATAAAAATGTTTTTGTATATTGACATGAGTTTTCCTTAATCCCAAATGACCTACTACTGGCAATTCATATGCTATCCACAACACTTCCTTTCTATAACCCATCGCTCATCCAACTTGATGAACTTCTGCCCATTTTTCATCCACCTAAATATGTGATGGTCTCCATTTCCTCATCAATACTTCACTTCTAAGATAGTAACATTCTGGGATATATTTAGATTCTGCTTTGTTATAACTTCTTTCTGTTATTGTTCAGCTAAGTTCTAGAATCTAAAACTACCAACCTTGTCCTCCACCTGTTCTTCTTTTTTCTCAACCTTTTGATTAAACATAATTTCTGATAACTGAACTTCATTAACCTTATCTTTATTCCTCGATTTCTCTTCCTGCTTCATCCTGTGGCTTTGTGGCCAGGATATACTTCCTGTAACACCTCCATTGCCTGATTTTCTTCTGGCTTTCTATAATTGTAGGCATCACTCCCACCAGTGATCTAGTTATGGCATTACCAAACATAAGCTGTACTTCTGGAACACAGAATTTCTCCATTACTCCTACCAGCTCTGCTCTCTGGACTCTCCAACCTCACTGCTCTTCTCACCATGAATTCCACATTACCACTTTTTCTGGCACTGCTCATTCTGAAATAGATATCTCCTCATCTCTCAGCAAAAATTGACTTGCTCTCATATTACTTAAAATCTTAATTTCTTTACCTACTCCTCTTGGCACATGAGTAAACCTTACCCATGCAAGTAAATTCTTTAAAGAGATCTCACACTTACTTTGCAACCAACCCTGGCCAGATTATACATTCTTTTGCAGCTTTTTAACTTCCATTGTGCTTTCCTTTAAAACTCCCAGGCCCACCTGGTTTTCCTATATTCTTCTTCCCAGTCCTTTTTCTGAACCACTAACACTGCAGCTTCATGAGGCCTACTTCATTTCAGTAAAAACACCTGACCTTTTTGACTTCTCTTTCCCCCTCATTGGTTTCCTTTTTACCGTGTGGTAAACTATCTTTACTATTTTCAATGTGATCTCCTTTTCCTTACCACCTGAGAATTTCTCTTTTCCCCAGTTTCTATCCTCACAGATTGAAATTGATGTTGGAAGCCAAACTTTGGTTTATGAAACAACTCATAATCAGTTGCCATTTCTGCTGCGAATCTTGCAGTCTTAATGTTTCTGTACTTCCATAAGTTCTTAGTAATTCAGGAAATGGATTTTTAAACTTCTCCAAAATAAGTGACTCTCTAAGAGTGTCATATGTTTGATCTATTTTCAACGTCCATGCCCACCTATCAAAATTACTTTGTTTGATCCTTTCAAACTCTATGTCCATTTGACCAGGTTCTGTCCTTAGATTCCTAAAATGTTGTCTGTAGGCTTCTAGAACAGCTCATATGCATTTAAGATGGCTTTCTTCACCCCATCATACTCCCCATGTACATCTTCTGATAGTGATGCAAATACCTCATGAGCTCTACCTACTAACTTTGTTTGAATCAGCAAAACCTACATGGTCACTGGCCATTTCATTTGTTTCACCATTTTGTCAAACAAAATGAAAAAGGATTCCACATTCTTCTCACTGAACCTTGGCAACACTTGGACATATTTAAACAGATCCTCAACAGGCTTTTGATATGACGGGATTGCTCTCCATCACTGTCCTCATGACTATATCTTACTTTTTGTCTCTACCTTCATGATCTTAAGTTGACTTTAAGTTTTCAGTTCCAATCTCCGAAGCTCAAAAAGTCTCTCTTTCTCCCTTTCTTCTGCCAGGACTATTCTTTCCTTTTCTTTTTCTTCTGCTGGAACTAGTCTCTCTTTCTGCTTTTCTTCTGCTTTCAATTGTAATTCAAACTGTTTCATTTCATTTTTATGTTCAAGTTGTTTAATTTGCAAGTGAATTTTATTTATTTCCAATTATCCTGATGGCAGTTCCAGCTATTGCTGCAATTACCTCCCTTTTTCACACAAAGGCAACCCCAACTCCAGCTTGTCTGTCAATTTCAAAAGCTTTGCTTTGCTCACTTGCAAGAAACTCCCAAAATGACTTTTTCCATCCCCAGGAATCTCTCAGTGACTGAAAGAGCAATTACTAAACAAGATACACCTTGTTGAAACCAAGTGAATGCAACACCTGAAATAAAAAAAACTCTAACACTCATCACGCACTGCCTTTCAGTCCAATAATCCTAAACCCAACCTGGAATAAGAGATTAAGAGGCCTCAATTTGTTTGGGACCAGACCAAACCCCTCAAAATTTATTAAGAAGAAAACCTAGACCCCAGCTTGGTCTTATTTTTAAGGTGTAAGGCGTTGAGTTCAGAGTGCAATTCGATTGGTCGAACTTTAAGCAAAATACACTTTATTTTTACACTACAGTTAAAATACAGACAAAATAAAAATAAAAGAATTGGTTTAATGTAGCTTTATCAAAATACTTAACAGTATATATAAACTAGAATCAATTAACTATTCCAATGTAGTAACATACAATAAACACACCATTGACAAAGGCAAAATCAGTAAAACAGATTGTCTCACATACAGTTCTAGCAGCAGGAAGAAAACCCCAGCTTTAAGCTGCAACAGATAGAGGAGAAAGAATTTCCCCATCCAGCTTCAAGATCCCAGCAACTGCAGAAAGCTAAAACTAAAAGTCCAGGTTCTGTGGGAGCTTGAGCCTACCCATTTAGACTGTTTTTATTGTTCCAACTTAAACAAAATCCCAAGGCCTTGCAAATTGTTCAATAGGTTTGAGCATACCACTCGTCACCTCTGTCTCTATTTATCTTCATTAAAAGAAGGGATAAAATACACCCCATCAAGCCAAAATATCATCACATAAGTTGCAACAAAGTAGATGAATTAGACAGGTATTTTGCATTAGACTTCACTTTATAGTGTATTCATGAACATCTCAGTAGCAGATTTATATCAGGAACCAGAATAGATAGAGGAACTCAGCAAAATGGTACTGACGAAATTGTTGGAGCTGTGGGCTGACAATTCCCTGTGTTTTGATGCACTTCATCCTAGGGTTTTAAAAGAAGTGGCTATTGAGATAGTTGATGCACTTGTTGGGCTATTTGGAATGGGAAATACAACTTTCACTTGCTGAAGATAATGGGCAGCTGGTTCACACATGGAAATGATATGATTGAAGTAGAGCAATGCAGAAGAGATTCACTAGGATGTTGCCTGGCCTGCAGCGATTCAGTTACAAAAAGAAACTCGTTGACTGGGGTTATTTTTCTCAGAGCACAGGAGGCTGAGGGGAGATCTGATTGAGGTGCATGTAGCTCTGAGGGGCAGAGACAGGGCAGATAGGCAAATTTACTCGTTAGCCACCTCCATTTTCCTCCAAATCATTTATATAAATTGTATATAAATGTATATTCATAGATATACAGACAAGGTAAGAGGTAACTTGATTGAAAAATGCAAGATGCTGAGGAGTCTTGATAGGGTAGCTGTGGAAAGGATGTTTTATTGTGTGAGACAATCTAAGGCTAGGATTCACAAATTAACTCATTTAAAACAAAGATGAAGCTGAATAGTTTCTCATGAATGACCATTTGTCTTCAGAACAGTTTTCCTGAAAATGCCACAGCAGCAGAATTATTGAATGTTTCCATGGTAGCGGCGAATAGATATTTGGGATGCAAGGCACCTGGGAAAGCACTTTCCAAATTCATAATCCCTATCGTCTAGAAGGAGAAAAGCAGCAAATGAATAAGAACACCACCACATGTAGGTTTCCCCCCAAGTCGCAAACCATCCTGACTTGGGATCATTCCTTCCCTGTCACTGGGTAAAAATCCTAGAACTCCCTTCTTGACAGCACCATGACACTCTGACACCTCAAGTGCAAAGAACAAAGAATAGTATAGCACAGGAGTAGGAAAAGGCCTTTCACCTCATCAAGACTGCACCAAGACAGATGCAAAAACCTTTTGCTTCTATGTGGTCCATATTTTTCTATTCCCTGCTTGTTCATGTACCTGTAAAGATGCCTCTTCAATGTAACTATACAGCATTTGTTTTACCACCTCCTCTGCAAGTGCATTCCAGACACTTACCACATTTTGTGTAAAAAAATTTACCTTTCATATTCTTGATTAAATTTTTCCCTTTTTATCCTAAACCTACCCTGGGGAAAAGACTCTAATTATCCATTATATCTATGCCTCTCATAATTTTGTAAACTTTTATCAAGTTGTCCCTCAGCCTCTGTCATTCAAGTGAAAACAAATTGAGTTTTTCCAGCCTCCTTCCAAGCCAGATAACATGCTGGTAAATCTTGTATGTTCCCTTTCCAAAGTAGCCATAAGCTTTTGCTAGCGTGGCAAACAGAATGTAATATTCCAAATGTGGATTCACTAAATCTCTGTACACCTGCAACATGAATTGCCGATTTTTTATGCTCTATGATCCGACCAATGAAGACAAACATGCCATATGTCTTCTTGATCACCTTATCCACTTACATTGCCACTTTCAGAGAACTGTGGATCTGTATGCATTCAGGAAGACAGGTATATTTAATGCCTATAAGGGTTCTGCTATTTACTGTATGCTTCCATCCTGCTTTGAGCTTCCAAACTCACATTGTCCGAATTGACTTTCATTTCCCGTTTCCCTGCCCGAGTCCAGCCTCTTTATAACTTGCAGGGATTCAAGATGTCAGCTTGCTATCACTATCTCTCGGGCAACTGCAAATGAACAGTAAATGTTGATCTAGCCAGCAACACCTACGTTGCTCAAACCTATTAAAGAAACAATGCTTGAAAGGTTTTTGGGGTTACATGGGAATGTAAATTTGAGGATGTGATCAAGTAGTCATGAATGATCAAGCAGGTTCAATGAACTGAATACTCCTTATTCAAATGTTTGTATGTTAAAATGTCTTTTACTTTTTGACTGTTTTGGCTGCTTTGAGACATTTAATGATATACAAGAGCCCTGTACATGAGGGAATCTTAGTTAAAGGCTAATTAAAGTATGGGAGCATGGATGTTAATAGGTCTGCTGCTGTCTGATAAAATAAATAACTGAGTTTGAGATGTACAAATTTTACATTAACCAGCCGAAATCAGTGCATCATTACATTTCTGTGCCAAGAAGAGAATCATCAGTGCAGAATAATCAGCATTTAGAGAAAACATTCACCACCAAATATGTTTAAATGCATATATTAAATGTCAAAAGTGACTGAACAGCAAGGACCAAAATAATAGATGTTTGGATTCAGAGTTTCTTTAGTTTCTGTTCTTTTTTTAGAAGAATACAGCGCAGTACAGGCCCTTCGGCCCTCGATGTTGCGCCGATCAAAGCCCACCTAACCTACACGAGCCCACTATCCTCCATATACCTATCCAATGCCCGCTTAAATACCCATAAAGAGGGAGAGTCCACCACTGCTACTGGCAGGGCATTCCATGAACTTACGACTCGCTGAGTGAAGAACCTACCCCTAACATCAGTCCTATATCTACCCCCCCTTAATTTAAAGCTATGCCCCCTTGTAATAGCTGACTCCATACGTGGAAAAAGGTTCTCACTGTCAACCCTATCTAACCCCCTAATCATCTTGTACACCTCTATCAAGTCACCCCTAAACCTTCTTTTCTCCAATGAAAACAACCCCAAGTGCCTCAGCCTTTCCTCATAGGATCTTCCTACCATACCAGGCAACATCCTGGTAAACTTCCTCTGCACCCGTTCCAGTGCCTCCACATCCTTCCTATAGTATGGCGACCAAAACTGCACACAATATTCCAGACGCAGCCGCACCAGAGTCTTATACAACTGCAGCATGACCTCAGGACTCCGGAACTCAATTCCTCTACCAATAAAAGCCAGTACGCCATATGCCTTCTTTACTGCTCTATTTACCTGGGTGGCAACTTTCAGAGATCTGTGTACATGGACACCAAGATCCCTCTGCTCTTCCACACTACCAAATATCCGACCATTAGCCCAGTACCCCATCTTTTTGTTACTCTTACCAAAGTGAATCACCTCACACTTAGCTACATTGAACTCCATTTGCCACCTTTCTGCCCAGCTCTGCAGCTTCTCTATATCCCGCTGTAACCTGCCACATCCTTCCTCACTGTCTACAACTCCTCCGACTTTCGTATCATCCGCAAACTTGCTCACCCAACCTTCTAACCCTTCCTCCAGGTCATTTATAAAAATGACAAACAGCAATGGTCCCAAAACAGATCCTTGCGGAACACCGCTAGTGACGGCACTCCAAGATGAACCTTTGCCATCAACTCCTACCCTCTGTCTTCTTCCAGCCAGCCAATTCCTAATCCAAACCTCCAACTCACCCTCAATGCCATATCTCTGTATTTTCTGCAGTAGCCTACCATGGGGGACCTTATCAAACGCCTTACTAAAATCCATATATACCACATCCACCACTTTCCCTTCATCTACCTCCTTAGACACCTTCTCAAAGAATTCAATAAGGTTTGTGAGGCACGACCTGCCCTTCACAAAACCATGCTGACTATCCTTGATCACATTATTCTTATCCAGATGTGCATAAATCCTATCCCTTACAATTCTCTCTAAGACTTTGCCCACAACAGAAGTGAGACTCACTGGCCTATAGTTACTAGGATTATCCCTACTCCCCTTCTTGAACAAGGGAACCACATTTGCTAGCCTCCAGTCCTCTGGCACTACTCCTGTAGACAAAGAGGACACAAAAATCAAGGCCAATGGCTCTGCAATCTCCTCCCTTGCTTCCCAGAGAATCCTAGGATAAATGCCATCAGGCCCAGGGGACTTATCTATTTTCACCCTTGCCAGAATTTCCAACACCTCTTCTCTACATATCTCAAAGCCATCCATTCTACTTATTCGTGCCTCAGTATTCATATCGACAACAATGTCCTGTTCCTGAGTGAATACTGACGAAAAGTATTTATTCAGTGCCTCCCCAATCTCTTCAGCCTCCACACGCAACTTCCCATTACTATCCTTGATTGGACCTCTTCCTACCCTAGTCATTCTTTTATTCCTAACATACCTATAGAAAGCCTTAGGGTTTTCCCTAATCCTACCAACTAAGGACTTTACATGTCCCCTCCTTGCTGCTCTTAGCTCTCTCTTCAGGTCCTTCCGGGCTACCTTATAACTCTCAATCGCCCCTATTGAACCTTCACGCCTCATCTTTACAAAGGCCGCCCTCTTCCATTTAACAAGGGATTCCAATTCCTTATTAAACCACGGCTCCCTCACACGACCCTTTCCTCCCTGCCTGATAGGTACGTACTTATCAAGGACACTCAATAGTTGCTCCTTGAACAAGTTCCACATATCAATTACGCTCTTGCCTTGGAATCTACTTTTCCAATCCACACATCCTAAGTCATGCCTCACCGCATCATAATTTCCCTGCCCCCAGCTATAACTCTTGCCCTGTAGTACACACTTATCCCTCTCCATCACTAGAGTAAAAATCACCGAATTGTGGTCACTGTCCCCAAAGTGCTCACCTACCTCTAGTTCTAATACCTGGCCTGGTTCGTTACCCAGAACCAAATCCAGTATGGCCTCTTGTTGGCTTATCTACATATTGGGTCAGGAAACTCTCCTGCACACATTGGACAAACACTGACCCATCTAACGAACTTGAGCTATAGCTTTCCCAATCAATATCAGGAAAGTTAAAGTCCCCCATAACAACCACCCTATTACTGTCACTCTTATCCTGAATCATCTTCGCAATCCTTTCTTCAACGATTCTAGGACTATTAGGAGGCCTGTAAAAGACTCCTAAACAGGGTGACCTCACCTCTCCTATTCCAAACCTCAACCCAAACTACCTCAGATGGCAAATCTTCGTCCATCGTCCTTTCCACCGCTGTAATACTATCTTTGACAAGCAAAGCCACACCCCCCCCTCTTTTACCCCCACCTCTGACCCTACTAAAACATTTAAAGCCTGGAGCTTGCAACAGCCAATCCTGTCCCTGATCTAGCCATGTCTCCGTAATAGCCACAACATTGAAGTCCCAGGTACTAACCCACGCTGCAAGTTCACCTACCTTATTTCGTATACTTCTGGCATTAAAGTATACACACTTCAAGCCACTCTTCTGTTTACAGGCACCCTCCTTTAAGATTGATGCCATATTCCTAACCTCCCTACACGCCAGGTCCTGCACCCTAAAGCTACAGTCTGGGTTCCCATGCCCCTGCAGAGTTAGTTTAAACCTCCCCCAAGAGCACTAGCAAACCTCCCCCCAAGGATACTGGTGCCCCTCAGGTTCAGGTGCAGACCATCCTGTTTATAGAGGTCCCACCTTCCCCATAAAGAACCCCAGTTATCCAAATACCGGAATCCCTCCCTCCTGCACCATCCCTGTAGCCACGCATTTAACTGTTCTCTCTCCCTGTTCCTCGACTCTATCACGTGGCACGGGTAACAAACCAGAGACAACAACTCTGTTCGTTCTAACTCTGAGCTTCCAACCTAGCTCCCTAAAAGCCTGTCTAACATCCTCAGCACTCCTCCTACCTATGTCATTGGTGCCAATATGGACCACGACTTCAGGCTGCTCCCCCTCCCCCTTAAGGACCCGGAAAACACGATCAGAGACATCATGTACCCTTGCACCTGGGAGGCAACATACCAAACGTGAGTCTCTCTCGTTCCCACAAAACGGCCTATCTGTGCCCCGAACTATCGAGTCCCCAATTCTTATTGCTCTGCTCTTCTGCACCCTTCCCTTCTGAGTAGCGGGGACAGGCTCCGTGCCAGAGGCCTGAGCCCCGTCACTTACCCCTGGTAAGTCGTCCCCCCCACAAGTATCCAAAACGGTATACTTGTTCTTGAGGGGAACGGCCGCAGGGGGTCCCTGCACTGGCTGCTTCCTCCCAGTCCCCCTCACTGTCACCCATCTATCTGCCATCTTTGGAGTTACTACTTCCCTATAGCTCCGATCTATGACTCCCTCTGCCTCCCGAATGATCCGAAGTTCATCCAACTCCAGCTCCAGTTCCCTAACACGGTCTTGGAGGAGCTGGAGATGGGTGCACTTCCTGCAAGTTCTGCATTACTATATTTCTTGACAATCATAAACATGGTCTGCTAATATTTTGTTCGTACTTACTTTGACAGCTTTAGAAAAGTGGATGTAAATTCCTTGAACTGTTTTTAATTATTCTACCAGTATAACCATTTGGGGGATTTCATGTTGGACTCTAATCAGTCTTGTTACAAAAAGTTCAGTGTTTTATTTATTAGTTGTATGATATCATTGTTAGCACACATTTTTCTATGTGATAGCATGGCAGCAGTGTACAAGCAGAGATGAAAACCTAGGGAAATTGTATTGAGCTACCAATGAATAATTCAGACATTATAGGATTGCCTGCTGACTAGTTTTGGATCAAACATTTATGTTTTCCACTCACAAATTATTAAGTATTTAAGAGCAGAAATATTTTGTTTTGCCTGTATTGAAACAAACTTCAATATTTGAACAGAAGACACAATTCTGCCTATATTTGGTTTTGACTATTGGAAAAGCTCTTCTCTGAATTCCAGATTTGACTATTCTAATGCAATCTTTGCTGGTCTCTCACACACTAACATTCACAAATATTAGATCATCCAAATCTAGAATCCTCTGTCTTAACTGTCAACCACAGTCACCTATCTTTTTTTCTTGAGCTGTCTGAGCCCTAAGCTCTGGAATATTCTCCCAACACCACTCTGTCTCTCTTCTACACTTTCCTCTAAGTCACTCTTGTGATGATGTTGCTGCTTTACCAAGGTTATGTTGTCCTTGTTTTTTTTAAGAGGGGTCACAAAGTTATGGGTTCCCAGATATCTGGGTTTATCGATTTGAAGAAGATATTTTTTTTTTAAAAAACACTTCTGCAATGAAGGGGGAGGTTTCATGCTAAATCTCTGCCATCACTCTCTCCCTCCTGGCAGAACCTAAGTATGATATTACCTTTTCTCCAAGGGGGTGTTTATGGGAACTGTTGCAGGCAACTAGAACAACATCATTAAGCTTGGATAGTCTGTTGGGTTTTCGGATAGTTTAAGTTATTCTGCACTTTGTTCTCTTTTGTTTGTGTTTCATTCCGTACTGTGTCAATAAATTCTGTTTTTTCTTTAAAACTGAGGAGTTTTGACCAGCTGCATCATTCCTGGGATATCCACTCCACACCGACTTAAAACAACTAGAAAAGTTTGAGTCTGGGCTTCCTTCTTGAAATGTTTTGAGGGGGTCTGGCCTGGTCCATAATACTCTTCAAAACTTATATATCTTAGACATCTGACCCAATATCTCATTGGTGCTATAAAACACCTTGAGGCATTATAAGGACGCTTCACAAATATCAGTTTCCATTGCTATGTTATTCCAACAGTTACAGAGATTTATTTTAGCCCGTAATGTTAAGGAACACACATTTATATAACTTTTATTTAAAGATATTGATTATTTCACAATAATATGAGGCTGTGTGCCCCTTTTTATTTGAAGGGATAATTGTTTGCAAAGCATCAATAATAAAATATGCATTTCTAGAGCAACTTCATCATAATTAAAACATCCAGGACACTTAACAGGAACATAAAGTCATAGAGTCATAGAAATGTACAGCATGGAAATAACCCTTTTAGTCCAACTTGTCCATGCCAACCAGATATCCTAAATTAATCCCGTCACATTTGCAAGCACTTGGCCCATATCTCTCCAAACCCTTCCTATTCATAAAACCATCCAGATGCCTTTCAAATGTTGTAATTGTACCAGCCTCCACCACTTCCTCTCGCAGCTCATTCTATACATGCACCACCCTCTGCATGAAAAGGTTGCCCCTTAGGTCTCTTAAACCTTTCCCCTCTCACCCTAAACCTATACCCTCTAGTTCTGGACTCCCCCACCCCAGGAAAAAGACCTTGTCTATTTATCCTATCCATGCCCCTCATGATTTTATAAGCCCCTATAAGGTCACCCCTCAGCCTCCAACACTCCAGGAAAAACAGCCCCAGCCTGTTCAGCCTCTCCCTTCATCTCACATCCTCCAATCCTGGAAACATCTTTGTAAATCTTTTCTGAACCCTTTCAAGTTTCACAATATCCTTCCAATAGGAAGGAGACCAGAATTGCACACAATATTCAATAGTGGCCTAACCAATGTCCTGTACAGCTGCAACATGACCTCCCAACTCCTGACCTCAATGCTCTGACCAATAAAGGAAAGCAAATCAAACGCCTTGGACAAAATTTACACTGAATCATATAAAGACATTTTAAAAAAAACACATGTCCAAAACAACCAGCATGTCAGAGAGCATAAACAGGGAAAGAAAATATGTTCTAACTCTGTTCTGATAAACAATGACATTCTTTCCGAATTACTTGTTCTACCTTTGTACTAACCATTTTCAATTCATACACTAAGATGCCCAAATCCCTTTGCATCTCAGAGCTCCACAATCTCTCACCATTTAGATAATATGGCTCTTTTTAATTTTCTTGCCAAAATGGACAATTTCACATTTCAAGTGACAATCTATTTGCTAGGTCTTCACCCATTCACTTATCTTTTCTTTATCCTTTTGTAGCTTTCTTATGACTTCCTTATAACTTAATTTTCTACTTTTCTGTTTGTCATTGGCAAGCAACATCCATGACATTTGGTCCCTTCTTTCAAATTGTAAACTTGGAGTTGATGTCTTAGCATTGATCCTTGGGCATACCACTTGTTACGTCTTGCCAATCTAAAGATGATCCTTTTATGCCTACCTTTTATTTCCTGTTAATAGTCAATTTGCTACCCCCATATTATGAGACTTTTATTTCCTGCAATAACTTTTGACATGGCATTTTATCAAATACCTTCTGGAAATCCTAGTACAATGCATTCACCAGTTCCCTTTTATGCACAGCACATGTTACTCCCTCAAAGAATTCCAATAAATTGATAAAACATGATCTTTCTTTCACACAATTTTTTTGATTCTGCCGATTATCTTCAACTATTCTAAATGCCTTACTATAAGATCTTTAATAATAGTGTCTAACATCTCTTGAGTGACAGACGTTTTGCTCACTGGTATGTAGTTCCCTGTTTTCTGAATTTTTGCTTCTTGAATAACAAAGTTTCATTTGTTATTGATCTCCCCAACGCTGTGGTAATCTCCCCTTCCCACCTGATGCCTCCAGGCTCATAGTCCCCCAATCCCACACAACTCATTTCTACCTTCTTCCCAAAATTCACACCCAGGACCTCCCAGACAGACTCATTGTTTCTGCTTCCTGATGCCCCATACAACCCATCTCTTCCTACCTCAACTCGATTTTTTTCTGCCCTTGTCCATTTTGTTCTCATTTGAATCCTAATTCCTTCATGTCAGTTTCAGAATACCAGTTTGCAGGCTCCAGCTGCCTCCTCTTTATCATGGGCATGCAATCCCTTTACATGTCCATCCCCCATCAGGATGGTCTCAGGGCTTTCCACCTCTTGCTGGAAGAAAGGCCTGAACAATCCCATCCAGCATCACCCTCCTCCGCTTGGCAGAGCTCATCCGCACTGTAAATTTTTAAAAACTCTTCTCACTTTCTTCAAGTCAAAGGGGTGGCCATGGATATAGGCTTGAGCCCCAGTAATGCCTGTTTCTTTGTAGGGTATATGGAACATTCCTTGTACCAGTGCTACTCCGGCAGCCCCCCTCCAACAAATCTCTAAACTGATGATATCATCAGTGCTGTTTCCCTTTCTTGTCCAGAATTGGAAAAGTTAATCAATTTCGCTTCCAATTTCCATCCCGCTCTCACCTTCACCTGGTCAATCTCTGACTCCTCTCTTCGCTTCCTCTACGTCTCTGTTTCCATTCCTGGGGATAGGCTGGGCCCACCAATATTCACTACAAACCAACCAACTTCCACAGTTACCTTGACGATACATCCTCACACCCTGATTTCTGCAAAGACACTATTCCATTCTCCGCTGCATCTGTCCTAATGCTTCAACAAGGGGCATCCAAAATGTCCACCTTCTTCCTCAACCCAAGGACTCCTCAGCACCATAGCTGACAGGGTCCTCAGCTGGGTTCAATCCGTCTCCAGCACTTCAGCCCTCAGCCCCTCTCTTCCCTCCCAAAACAGAGTTAGGATCCCCCTTGTCCTCACCGACCATCCCACTGGCATTCTCCTCCAAAGGATCATTAACTGCCATTTTCACCACCTCCAGTGGGTTACCACCATCAGACAAATATTCCTCTTCCCTCCCATGTCAGCCTTCCACAAGGACCTTTCCCTTTGGGACATCCTAGTCCACTCCTCCTTCACTTTCAACACCCACCCACATTCTCACTGCACCTTCCCCTGCAGGGGGAGAAGATGTAACACCTGCCCATTTACCTCCTCTACCTTCACTACCCAAGGGCCCAGACACACCTTGCAGGTGGAGCAGCGCTTCACCTGCACTTCACAATCTAGTCTACTGCATTCGCTGCTCACAATATGTTCTCATCTATATTGGGGAAATGAAGTGTAGGCTGGATGAAAGCACTGCAAAACACCTACAACTGTGTCTGCAAAAAAGACTTCCAGTTTCCTGTCACTTCAACACACCCTTGTTCAGTTCCAACATCTCCATCTCAGGCCTACTGCAGTGCTCTTGAATAGCTCAGTACAAACTGGAAGAACAGCACCTCATTTTCTGCTTGGGAAGTCTACAACTTTCTGGACTCAATATCAAGTTCAACAATTTTATGGCTTGAGGCCCCCTCTCCCACGTTCTTATCCCAGCCTCTATACACCAAGCCTTGTTATCACATGGTCTACTATTACACACACCCATTGCTAGCCACCGACATTCCCATTGGCAGCTATTCATTCTCCTAAGTTGACTACCATCTGCTCCTTTGTCTGTCCAACTGTTCTGGTCTCTCTTCGCGCTCTATCTCCATATATTGTTTACTCCTGAACCTCTCCTTCATTCTGTCTTCAGCATAAACACTAACTTTTCTGAGCTACCATCAGGTCCAAAGAAGGGGCTCTGAAACTTTAACTCTGATCTCTCTCCATAAATACTTCCAGACTTGTTTGTTTCCAGCAATTTTTATTTTTGTTTCTGGTTTCCAGATGCGGCAATTCTTCTGTTTTTCATTTGCTATTTTCTAATCTAATGGAATCTTCCTCAAATGTAGGGAACTTTGCAAAATTAAAATCAATATTTCAACTATCTCAGTATTCTTTCAAGACCTCAAAATAAAATCCATCAGAACCACAGTAATTTTCAGCTTGCAGATTCAACAATTTACTTAGGACCAGCTCCCCGATGACTGTAATTTTCTGAGGTTCCTTTCTCTTTTCCATTTACTGATTTACAGCACTTACTGGGAGGTTATCTGCACCCTCTTATTGTATAGACCAATATAACATAATTGTTCGATTAATTTGCCAACTCTTTATTTTCCATTGTTGATTCCCCTTACTCACTTTCTATAGGACCTGTTGTCACTTTGTTTCATCTTTTCCTTTTCAAATGTCCATGGAAATGCTTACTTTGCCTTTTATATTTCTTGATAACGTTCTCTTATACTTCATTTTTCCCTCTTGATTAATCTTATAGTCATTCTATTCTTTTTATAGTGTGTCCAATCTGCATTCAAAACAAATATGCTCACCGTACTGGCGTAACATTTGCCTGTATTCAAAAACAATATATGCTCACCGTGTTGGTATAACATTTGTCTGGACTACATCGTTGACACGATTTATGCTGAAAAATAAAGTTTCTTGTTGTTTAATTACCTGTCTATGATAGCACACATGTCAATGTTAACATTGGTGAACTGCCCCAGTTTTCCTTGCTCAACGGCATGTAAGTCAACCAGTTGATCATCCACATGAAGAAGTTGCATGCAGCCTTGAAAGGAACGTCGAGAGAGACTCGGTTTTGTGTTGTTCGGTAGAACTGGGTAACCTGAAATAACAAACGGTATACAATTTTTCTTGGTACACAAACTTTGTTCACAAACTAACAATTCCAGAACATTTATATCATTACAATTCTTCTTCAGTTCTTAAGATTCCAATGCTAACGTGCTATGTCACTTGTGACAAAACAAAAGGATTAATTGCTAATGCAAGATTCACGTTTATATCACTGATACTCTTACATTGAACAGAATATACAATCCTTTAATGAAGAAGTAATTTGGTCTGTATATGCCAACCATACCTCAATGTAATTAGCTGAAGAGTCATGACAATGATAAGGGACTTAATTAGTTAGGTTTCATTACAATATCCATTGATTTTAAAATGGATTTAACATTTGAGTTAAATAGTTACCTGTTGTGGCCTTAATTGACCACAGAAACTACATCTCACAATTTTGGCTATGTCATTAGAAGACAATACAACAGAAGGCAAAGATAATTTGCTGTACCATGGCTATGTCTAATACAGTGAAAAATATTTATATAAATGATTGTCACTGTACATTCAAATGCAATTTATTAGTTAATGTGCTTTCAGATTTGGAAATGGAAGGTGTTACATTGATGCAAGTGCTGCAAATATAATTTTGAAAAATTTGTACAATAGACATTATATTATCTTAGTCCCTGACTTAGAAATGCCATATGGAAACTCATACCGCCTTTTTCCCAATTACTTAAAGATGATGTGCAGTAGATGAAAGTTCAATCTTTTGATCCAAGGTGACATTTTTGTGACAGGTGACAGGACCAGGGGAAGATGGACAGACATGCACCAGAAAGGATGAGAGGAAAGTTTGAAGAATGTGCAGCTCAGGCTGCCAAGTGATGTGATGGTTGAGCTGGCAAAAAGTGCAGAGCTGTGTTCAGGTCCTCAACTAGCAGCACAGTGAGGCAATAGGCATGTTTGGATGCACTAGTGTTCAAAAGGAGGTTGGCTATGTAAAGGAAGAGGTCTATCATTGCAGTTTTCTCATCATGTGCATTCAAGAAAGACAGATATATCATACACACAAGTCAACAGAATAGCAGGAATCTTGAATTTAAAGCAAGAAAGCTCCAATTACAGGAGGTGCAGGTCAATGGTTTCTAGGAAGGGTTGAGTGAAAGTGAAAGCAGATAAAGGACTTTGGAGGGAGGCTTCAAATAACAGCAATAATATCATGGATGAGGGTGAAAGAGTTGAATGCAAAAGATGAAAGGTATGTCACCAGTTCTGGGTCAAGCGTGATGTCAATTGTTCCAGCATAATTAGGGGAAACAGCGATGTTAGGATGTCAAATGAAATGAGAGAAAACATAGATCAGTGTCTAGAATTTTAGAAACAAACAAGGGTGTTAAAGGAAATAGAGGAAGACAATGTAGACACCCGAACCATAACCTTTCAGAGTTCCATAGATACAGGAGCTGTCCCTCTGGATTTGAAAATTGCATGAGTCCATTCACTTGTTCAGCAGGATGAAAGAGGAAAACCAGGGAATTACACAACAGTTAGCCTAACATCTGTGTTGGGGAAATTGATAGAGTCTGTAATTATAGATGGGTTAACTGAGGAAGGGTCACTAGATCTGAAACATTAACTCTGATTTCTCTTCACAGATGCTGCCAGACTGCTCAGCTTTTCCAACAATTTGTTTGTTTCCAATATATAGCTTCCGCAGTTCTTTCAGTTTTGACTAGAATTGTAGATTTAATTAAGGTCAACTTTAATGATATGAGGCTGAGACTGTCCACAGTAAACTGAGAAAAACTGCTAATAGGTAAAACAACCGAAGAGCAGTGGGCAATGTTTAAGGAAACATTTAACACAAGACAAAAAAAAATTTAAACTCTTGAGAGAGAAAACCCCAATTCAAAGCAAAAACAGTCAGAGACTATTAAAGACATCAGGGACAATAGCAAACTAAAAGACTGCCTTACAGGAAGTCAAAAAACAGCACAGATCCTGTAATGGGGATGATATAAAGAGCAGCAAAGGGCCAGAAAGCAGCTTAAAAGAGCTAATAAAAAGGTTATGAAAGGAATCTTGTCAGGGATATCAATAAGAAGAAATATTATAGTTATGCAAAAGGAGCAAAATTAGCCCACCAAAGACTGAAAGTGGAGATATTATCGATGTCTCTGGTGAATGGCCAACATGCTGAATAATTATTTTTTCTCAGTATTTACAGCAGAAAAGGAGGATGGCTTGTCAGAAGACCTGAGAAAATTAATAGTGGATCAAAGACAGGGATTGAGTAAAATTAGCGTAAGTAAAACATTGATCATGAGGAAATGAATGAAACCATGAGCGACAAATGCCTGAGACTTTATGGTTTCCATCCAAGAGTGTTAAGGAGATAGATGAGGATATTGTAGACACTCTAATTTCTTAGAGTTCCATAGATACAGGAGTTGTGCCTCTAGTTTGGAAAATTGCACATGTCACTCCACTTTTTAAGAAGGGCGAAAGAGGAAAATCAAGAAATTACAGTCTCATTTCTTTGGTGGGGAAATTGGTGGACTCTGTAATTATGGAGAGGATAACTAAATGCCTTGATAAGTTTTAGTTAATCAGTGACAGCCAGCATAGATTCATGACAGATAGGTCATGCGTGACAAATCTCATTTAATTTTTTTGAAGAGATGATGAAGGTAGTGGACGAGGGAATGTCTATGGATGTTGTGTATGTGGACTTTCAAAAGGCATTTGATAAAGTCCACATTAGAAACTGTTAACTAAAGTGGAAACCCATGGATTGTGGGGAAATTATTGACATTGGTTGCCTGGCAGGTGACAGAAAGTAGGGATAATGAGTAGGTAGGAGAAAGTGAGGACTGCAGATGCTGGAGATCAGAGCTGAAAAATATGTTGCTGGAAAAGTGCAGCATCCAAGGAGCAGGATAACCGATGTTTCGGGCATAAGCCCTTCTTCAGGAATCGATGAAGGGCTTATGCCCTGAAGAAGGCTTATGCCCAAAACGTTGATTCTCCTGCTCCTTGGATGCTGCCTGACCTGCTACACTTTTCCAGCAACACATTTTTCAGCTTCTTCAATTATTTGTTGCAACTATAAACCACAGTTGGAGTTTTGTTTGTTTAACTTACTTTTCAAAGTAATTTTACAGTTGGTTGAAAATTTGTACAAGATTTAAAATCAATCGCAAATTTTTGTGGTGAAGTGGTAGTGACCACCTCTGGGTTAGGAGGTCTTGATTCAGGTCTTTTCGGCTGCAGAGGTGTGTCATAACATGTTTGAACAGGTTACCTTTTTTAAAAAAGACTCAAAAAAGCCAAATAGGATTGTCCAAAAAGTTTGCTTTTTCCCTGCAAATGTATAATTATGAATTATGCATATTTAATACAGAGAGATTACTTCAAAGAATTGATAAGATGATAGTTCTCATGTCCTTTCCAATCTATCACAATTCTGTGGTGGGGCAAAACTAGCAACAAGAGTTGATATAGCTAATTTCGATATTGGTTTTGCTTGTGTCAGGATCACAAACCCACGGCATCATTATATCATGCAACCAGTAGCAAATGTTTGCCTCTCATTCCTGAAGAAGGGCTTATGCCCGAAATGTTGATTCTTCTGCTCTTCAGATGCTGCCTGATCTGCTGCGCTTTTCCAGCAACACATTTTTCAGCTCTGATCTCCAGCATCTGCAGTCCTCACTATCTCCTAGTTGATTTTAACCTACCGCGAATCTTCTTGCAAGGATGCCTTCCTTGAAGAAGCTCTCTTCCTCCATTCCTGAAGAAGGGCTTATGCCCGAAACGTCGATTCTCCTGCTCTATAATTAGTAGTTACTCAAACTGGCAGGACATGACCAGTGGTGTCCCATAAGAATCTGTGTTTGGGCCTCAATTATTCACATAATTTATTAAAAACTATCATAATGGCATGGAAAGTTACATATGGTGTAGATGATAACATGAAATTACAGAGGGATACTGATGGGCTGGGTGAATGGGCAAAACAATGGCCAATGGAATTATAAGCAAGTATGAGGTTATGTGTTTTCGACTGAGAAAGGTTAGATCTGGGAACTTTCTAGATGGCATGAAGTTAAATACAATGGATGTCCAAATAGAGTTGTGATTTCAGGTACATAGATGTTTAAAATGTCACAAGAAAGCTCAGAAAGTAATCAAGAAGGCAAATGGAATATTTGCCTTGATATCTAGAGGAATGGAGTACAAGGTTGCAGAAGTTATGCTGGAGTGTACAAAACCCTAGTTAGGCTTCACTTGCAGTTCTGTGAGCAGATCGAAGCACCACTGGTGGGGCTTTATAATAGACACCGCAGAGGGTGTGCAGGATTTTCATCTTTCACAATTTGGCATTGCATAGGGGGAAAGAATTATCAATCCAGGACATAAAGGAGTTGTTAATCATTCAGATGAGAATGATAAGAACCTTATGAGGCAGAAAACAGAGATCTCTTGTCAGCTCTCCAAGAGTCAAAAGCTCTAGGGAGACCTGCCAGAGATGTCAGAAACAACCTCACCTGCAATTATTTGGAACACAAGTGATACATATTGGATGTAGGTTTGCTCGCTGAGCTGAAAGGTTCATTTCCAGATGTTTCGTTACCTTATTAGGTAACATCTTCAGTGTGTAACATCTTCACTCAATAAAACTTCAGAAATCTAGACAAATAAATAAGACCGACTTCCAAAAAATGAAACCAGATGGATCCAACACACCACACTTCTATGGATTACCCAAAATTCACAAACTAGGAGCCCCCCTCAGACCCATAGTCTCGCTACCTGGAACACCAAGTTACAGATTGACCAAGGAGCTACACGAAAGACTAAAACACATAGTAGAAGGCTCACACCACTCCATCCACTCCACCCATCAAAGACACTAAGAGAGAAGAGGATGAAATAATGGTCTCCTTTAATGTAACAGCTCTATTTACTTCAATCAACATTAACCTGACCAAGGAAACACTGACTACACTATTAGAAGACCCAAAGACACATACACCAAATGGCACTAACTTCATCAACAAGGAGAATATCATCAAGCCAGTGGACCTATGCCTTACCACCCACTTTACCTTCAACAACAAAACCTACAGACAAACCAACGGAACACCCATGGGATCTCTGATATCAGAGTTCTTTAGCAGAGGCTTTAATGCAGAGAATCAAACAAACAACTCTGCCAACCATCCAACCCAAACTCTGGGTCCGCGACGTGGATGACACCTTTGTCATCACTAAATGAAACAAGCTCGAGGAAACCTTCAAGACCATCAATAATACCCTTATTGGCATAAAATTCACTAAAGAGGAGGAAAACAACAACAAACTGCCATTCCTCGATGTCACAGTAGAGTGAACAGCCAATGAGAAACTTCAAACCAGGGTCTACAGAAAAACAACACATTCGGACCAAATATTGAACTACAGAAGCAATAACCCCAACACTCACAAATGAAGCTGCATCAGGACATTATTTCAATGAGCCAACACACACTGCAGCACAGAGGAACTACGCTGAGCAGAGGAAAATCACCGATACCATGTATTCAAAAAGAATGGGTACCCAATGAACACAGTCCACCGATTTCTCAGCAACAAACCCAAACAAGCAAACAAAACATGTCCAGAAACCCTACCATTCTCCCCTACATCAAAGACATCTCAAAAATGACCGCCAGACTACTCAGACCCCTTGGCATCCTGGTAGCCCACAAACCCACCAATCCACTAAAACAGCAGCCAATGAACTTGAAAGACCCTATACAGACAATGAGCAAAACTAACATCATTTAAAAAATACCATGCAAGGACTGTAACAAACACTACCTTGGACAAACAGACAGAAAACTAGCCACCAGGATACATGAACACCAACTTGCCACAAAAAGACATGACCTTCTCTCACTAGTATCATCACATATGGATGAGGAAGGACACCACTACAATTGGGACAACACATCCATCCTAGGACAAGCCAAACAAAGACACACACGAGAATTCCAAGAAGCAAGAATTGGAACTCTATCAACAAACACATCGAGTTAGACCCCATCTACCACCCCCTGAAAAAAGGAACAGGGGGTGACTTCACCAAAAGAAATAACATCACCACAGGAAGTGACATCGCCAACCCAAAGAAAACCAAGCATATAAATTTAAAGCAGGAATGTTCAGCATTGCTTTGCATGAGGCCCACTGAAGATATTACCTAGTAGGGTAATGAAAGGTCTGGAAATAACCTTTCAGCTCAGTGAGCAAACCTATATCCAAAACCTCAACCTGATACATATACCTGTCCTTCATTCCCAGGACTGAAAATTGCAGCATTTCCCCAGGTAATCACTCTTGGTATCCTGCAGTATTTGACACCACTACCTATATGTGGAAATAGGAAGGGATGTTTGAGGAGTTTTGCTCCTTTGTCTTGTTATTTTTTCCTGCTTCATCTAATGATCAGAAGTTACACTGTACAATATGTGCAGAAGAGATACCGTTCTTTGATATCAAGATTTATCAAGATTTATAGCATGTTCACAAGAAAGTGTTCCAAAATTCGGTCAGATATAATAACAAGGACCTTAGAAGCTTATGCAGGTAAATTTGCTCCTTCCAGAAGCTAGAGTAAGAACTACAGGTTATGTGTAACATCAGTTGCATTGGTGGAGACAATGTCACATGACATTACCCACTTCAGAACCTTATAAAATAAATAACTTTGTTCCTTCTGATTGTGCCTACATCTACCAACCTTGATCGAGAAATTCCTCACTGTACGACAGCTCTACTTCCCAGAGCACCAAGGTGAAAGGGACAATTTTCACATGGATGAAAAGAGATGGCTCCACCCTGAGGATACTGTCTTTGTTATGATGCTCAAGCCAATATGGCATAATGAGCTGTATCTTTGCTTCTAATCCACATAATCAAGGCCATAATTGCATAACCAACAAATCACTTCTTGTGCTTGCCTGTGACCTCAGTCAGTACCTTTGTCATTTCATTGATTGGAAGGGCTGCAGCTGTTGACTATTTAGGCATGTTGCATTGCCTTGAGAATACAAATCATGCCACATTACTGTCCAATAAAGACTGACCTCTAACACACAACCACAATGATGCCTACACAATTAAGATGTCAGTTAGTCCCCTTCATTCAGCAATGACTACCAAAGTGTGACAGTTCATACTGAAGTAATGCATTCTAACAAATATATACAATGTACATAATAGGCGAGTGAACAAAAATATCATATCGATATGTTTTCACATAGTGTCTGAGCACTCATCTCATAATTACGCTCTAAATTTTTGTTAGCTTTTCCACAATGTTTGTTAAGTCTTACTGTGAACCTGGCATCAGAAGCTGATGAGAGGCAGGCGATCAACCACCATGTGATTGCATGCAGGACCCATGTGCAGGGCAGACACTTAAAATTTGCTTGCATTGCAGTTCCCAACACATAAACAGAAGTGGTGCCAAGTGTCTTTCCTGCTGTCAGACCTACATTATTCTTATTAATTTTTTTCCACAGATTAATTTCAAATTGCACACTGGAAATATTTTTCAATTATTTTTACTTAATTGCTTGGTGGATTCTTAACAAAAAGTCAAAGCTTTTTGTCTTGCACTCCTCAGAACTGAAATACAGTTCAACCAGCTTCAGAAAGGAATCAATGTGTACAGTAATACAGCACTATTTAGTTGGACTGTGGTTGTGATGGAGATGTAGTGGGAACTGTTAACTGCCTTTTTACAAAATCAAACTCTTTAGGTATGATATGAGTATGTAGAACTTAAACTTAGACCTTCGAGCCAAGAGGTGTTGATAGTATGACAAGTCACATGCGCCCTGATTAAATATATTGAAATATTTCCAAATTAACTAGTTCAGAGAAGTCACTACACACCTCCAGAGCAGATGGGACTTGAGCACAAGCATCCTGACTCCGCTTATTTACTGTCTTAGTTAAGTAACCACACTAAAATCAGGCATAAATTGGAATTAAGCTCTAATCGAAGGGTCTGCTTCCATGTTGTATGACTCTAAATTACTTTTGTACCCTGGGAAATAGACTCCAACAATGCATTCTGTCATTGCCTCTCACGTTCAAATGAAAAAACAACTAAGTTAATCTAATACCTCCAAAATAGGCAACATCCTCTTTTTTCACCTTCTCGAAAACCTCCACATCCTACTGGTAGTGTGGTAACTAAACTGTACACAATAGCCCAAATGTGGTCTAACTAAAGATCTATACAGCTGTAACGTAACATGCCATTTTTTATAGTCTGACTGATGACGGTAAGCATGCTATGTGCCTTATCCACTTGTGTTGCTGCTTTCGGGGAACTGAGGACCTGGATGCCTAGGTCCCTCAGTATGCTACTAAGAATCTGCCATTTACTGTACACTGTACTCCCCTCCAACATTAGATTGTCCATTGCATTTGGCCAAATGAACCTCCATCTGCCATTTCTCCACCCAAGTCTCTAGCCCGTTTATATCTACTGGCAATTCTCCTCACTATCCCCAGCTCCCCAAATCTTTGTGTTGTTTGAAAACTTACCAATCAAGCAACCTACATTCTCCTCCAAATCATTTATATATATATACACACACACACACACACACATATATATAATTATTAAAACTACAGGGGTCCCAGCACTGACCCTTGCAGAACACCACTTATCACAGAGCCCCTGTCTGAAAATAATGGTGGCATAATAGTTCAGTGGTTAGCACTGCTGCCTCACAGCACCAGGGACTGGGTTCAATTCCAGCTTTGGGTGACTGTCTGTGTGGAGTTCGCATATTCTCTACTGTGTGTGTGTATGGGTTTCCTCAGGGTGGACCAGTCTCTTCCCACAGTCCAAAGATATGCAGGTTACCATGGACTGGCCATGCTGAATTGCCCAGAGTATCCATCTATGTAGGTTAGGTTGATTAACCATGGGAAATGCAGGGTTATAGGGTAGGGGAGTGAGTCTGGGCTGGATGCTCTTCAGAGAGTCAGTGTGGACTTGTTAAGCCAAAATGCCTGTTTCCATACACTGTTGGGATTCTATGAAAATACCCTTCCTTTGCTATTGTCTGTCTTTTATGACGCAGCCAGCTCTGTATCCAGCTCACAGCAGATACCGTGTGACTTCACCTTTTGTGTCAGCCTGCCATGAGGGACCTTGTCAAAAGGCCTTGCTGATGTCCATATATACAACAACTACTACCCTGGCCTCATCGATCATTTTTGTCACTTCCTCAAAATGATTAATCAACAAATCAAAGTTTGTGAGATACGACATTCCCCACACAAAGCTATGCCACCTAACGCTAACATGTTCATATTTAATGTCAGTAAATTCTATCTTTAGAATTTTCTCCAATAATTTCCCTACCACTGATGTAAGGCTCACCAGCCTATAATTTTGCAGATTATCCCTGTTGCCCTTCTTAAACAAAGAAAAAACATTGGCTATTCTCCAGTGTTTTGGGACCTTTCCTCTAACTAAAGAGGATAATGAGATTTCACAAAGGCCCCAGCAATTTCCTCACCTGTCTCCCTCAGCATTCTGTGATAGGTCCCAACAGGTCCTGAGGACTATTGCCTCCTTTTTTATATTGACATGCCCTAGAATATCAACATACCCCTCCTGAGACTCATCATCCAACATGTCTTTCTCCTTTGAGAATGCTGATGCAAAGTATTTGTTAAGGACTTTACCACTTCCTCCAGCTCCATGCATAAATTCCCTCCTTTGTTCTCGAGTAGACCTACCCTTTCCCGCTACCTTCTGCTCCTTATTTATGTATAAAATGTTTTGGGATTTTCCTTAGTCTTGTTTGCTGGCCCCTTTAGGTCCTCCTAATTCATTGTTTGAATTATTTCTTGTTATCTTGGCATTCTTCAAAGGGTCAGTTTGTCTTCAGTTTCCTAAACCTTACATGTGCATCCTCTTTACTTTTTGACTAAGCTCTCAATTTCTCGTCATATAGTGTTCCTGAATTTTTCCATCCATATCCTTAATTTGCGCAGGAGCATGCTTGTCTTGAACTCTAATCAACTGGCCTATAAAAGATTTGCACGTGCCAGATGTAGATTTACCCTCAAAACAGATGTGTGTGTGTGTGTGAGAGAGAGAGAGAGAGAGAGAGAGAGAGAGAGAGAGAGAGAGAGAGAGAGAAAGATACAAAGGGAGACAGAGACAATGAGAGAGACAAAGACAGAGAGAACTCAAGTGTTTTGCTGTAGAAGAGATGTATAGCAACTTCCAAACCACAGTAGCTACTGAAAGCTAAAGCTAATATCTGCATTCTGGGGGAGTTTGACCCCACCCCTTCATGCTGCTTCTATTGTTGCAACTTAAAAAAAATCAAGGCCTCACAAACTGTTAATTGGCTTGGATCAGACCACTCATTACCTCTGTCTCTCTGTAAAAGAACAAGGAGAAAGTACACCTCTTAAAGGCATAGTATCAACACAATATGCACTAAGAAGGCTTCATTCTCCATCCAGCTGATGATGGATGCAATTTAGATTAGATTACTTACAGTGCCAACAAGTCCACACCGCCCCGCCGAACGCAACCCACCCATACCCCTACATCTACCCCTTACCTAACACTATGGGCAATTTAGCATGGCCAATTCACCTGACCTGCACATCTTTGGACTGTGGGAGGAAACCGGAGCACCCGGAGGAATGTGCAAACTCCACACAGTCAGTCGCCTGAGGCGGGAATTGAACCCAGGTCTCTGGCGCTGTGAGGCAGCAGTGCTAACCACTGTGCCACCGTGCCGCCCACAGTTGGAAACAGAATTTAGTTGGAAACAGAATTGGTGAGCAGAAAAGCCTAATGTTAGATCTTCTGTTACCCTATTCCTATCAAGAGAGAGTATAAGATCCTGATTTCTTTGACATCTGCTGGATCAGAGGTTCATCCCACACATTAAGCGGGATGCTGTTTTTTGTATGCCCTCTTCCCCTGGTGGAATACTTTTATGGCCCGTAAAATGATTTGTAGGCAGGATTTGCATTTTGTTGGCTTCCAAGAAATAGCCTCAAAGGGCCTGGTATTTCCTCAGCTTCAGGAAGTGATTGTTCATTTGCTGTCTGATTGACAGGTTGATATGAGTGCCTTGGCTCAATTTCCAATTGTGAGTCCTGTACTGCAGAAGATTGAGCAGATGGACTTTCCTGCAGCTCACACCATGGAACAGTGAGTGTTGCAAGAGAAGCTATGCTTCAGTGAGTCGAATCATCAGGCAAAACAACAAATTAATTCTGATGGGGCTAGGGAACAGGACACATACTGTCAAAAATAGAGCAGTAACTGTGACAAACACAGCGACAGACATAACATCCATGAACATCTGTTAGGGCCCACTTAAAATTCTACATGAAACATATCTCTCCCATTATAAACCACATATGCCACTGTTCCTCAACCAATGAAGGATGAAGAAGATGTGACCAGAAAACTACTTACTTAGACAAATTTGGGCAGTGACCCAGGAGGGTAAAAGGTGAAGACTCAACTCACAATTCTTAAACTGACATTTCCATAAAATAACAGGGAATTGTCACAAGTTTTATTAAAAATGCAAGCACAAAGCACAGTTGTGTGGAGAGACTAGAGAAGTTGAGATTGTTATCGAGACAAAAGAGGAGAAACTGTTTATACTGAAAGGAGTGTTGGCAACAGAGGTTATACAATAAAAAATGTAAAGCAAATAGTGGTGATGTTGGGGAGCCAGCAACTCACTGCATGGAAAGAATTCTGCTCTGATCTGGAATGCAGTGTCCGGACTAGTGACAAACGTATACTTTTAAAGGAAATTTAACAAATTAAAATTCTACATGAAACATGCCTCTCCCATTATAAACCACGTTAATTTAACAAGTTAGGTGAGGACCTGGAAACAATCAATATCATGAAAGAGGTAGTGTTGGGCAAACTAATGGAGCGAAGGGTAGGCAAGTCTCTTGGCCCTGATGAGATACATCTCAGGGTACTAATAGAGATAGTGGGAGAAATAGCAAATGCAGTTGTGGTAATTTTCCAAAATTCACTGGACTCTGGGACAGTTCATGCAGATTGCAAAACAACAAGTGTGACATCACTGTTTAAAATAGGAGTTAGGCAAAGGATGGAGAATTATAGACCTGTTAGCTTATCTCCTATGGTGAGGAAAATGCTTGAGTCTGTTATCAAGGAAGAAATAGTAAGGCATATAGGTAGAAATTGTTCCATTGGACAGATGCAACATGGGTTCATGAAACACAGGTCATGCTTTACTAATCTACTAGAATTCTATGAAGACATTAGGTGGACGGTGGACAATGGAGACCCAGCAGATGTGGTGTATTTAATTTCCAAAATACATTCAACAAAGTGTTGCTGCATAAGATAAAGATGCATGGTGTTATGGGCAATGTATGAGCATGGATAGAGGATTGGGTTAACTAAAGGAAGTCAAGAATGGGTATAAATGAGTGCTTTTCTGGTTGGCAATCAGTGACTAATGGCGTGCCATAGCGATCAGTGTTGGGACCATAATTATTCACAATTTATATAAATGATTTGGAGTTGGGGACCATGTGTAGTGTGTCAAAGTTTGAGGATGACACTAAGATGAGTGGTAGAGTAAAGTATACAGAGGACTGTGAAACTTTGCAGAGGAACGTAGACAGTTTAAGTGAGTGGGCGAAGGTCTGACAGGTGGACTACGATTTTAACAAATGTGAAGTCATCCCTTTTGGTAGAAAGAACAGCAAAATGGTAAAAATTTGCAACATGCTGCTGTATAGAGGGACCTGGGTGTCCTTGTGCATGAATTACAGAAGGTTGGTCTGCAAGTACAACAGGTAATTAAGAAGGCAAATGGAATTTTGTCCTTCATTGCAAAAGGGATTGAGTTTAAAAGCAAGGAGGTTATGCTGCAACTGTATCAGGTGCTAATGAGGCCATACTTGGAGTATTGCGTGCAGTTTTGGTCTCCTTACTTGAGAAAGGATGTGCTATCACTAGAGGGGGTGCAGAGGAGGTTCATTAGGTGATTCTGGAGTCGAGGGAGTTGGCTTATGGGGAGAGACTGAGTAGACTGGGATTATATTTACTGGAATTTAGAAGAATGAGGGAGGATCTTATAGTAGCATATAAAATTATGGAGGTGATCGATAGGATAGAAGTAGAGAGGATGTTTCCACTGGCGGGTGAAACTAGGACAAGAGGGCATGGCCTCAAGATTAGGGGAAGCACATTTAGGACTGAATTGAGAAGGAACTTCTTCACCCAGAGGGTTGCTCAATGAAGTAGTTGACACTATTTCAGTAAATGGTTTTAAAGCTAAGATAGATAATTTTTTGAACAGTAAAGGAATTAAGGATACAGTGAGAGGGTGGGTAAGAAGAGCTGAGGCCATGAAAAGATCAGCCATAATCTTACTGAATAGCGGAGCAGGCTCAAAGGGCCAGGCGACCTAATCCTGCTCCTTGTTTTTATGTTCTTATATTAAAACAAAAGTGGAACATATGAAATAAAATAAGACAAAAATACAGATGCTGTAAATTCTAAGTGAAAACAGAAATTGCTGGAGAAACTCAACAGCAGGGTCAGTTCTGAAGAAGGGCCAGTGAACCTGAAACATTAACAAATGCATGATGGACCAAATGACCTCATTTTACAATGAATGTGCCTGTGATTACGGAGAAAGAAAGACAAGTGAGGAAAAGCGAGCGATTGGCTTCAACTTTTAGTTTTGTATGTTTACCAGAAAAACTAGCCAAAAGCCATAACTGTCCCAGTTGTTAGCAGTTGGATTTTAAAACACTGCAGTCCCATTACCCCAGAGTACAAAGTGCAGTGCATATGACAGCTGTTCATGTTTATTAGAAAGAAATCTAAGTTTATTATCCTGATAAGACTGTGGAAAGCTGTACTGTCCCATGTGAAAACGTAGATAGGATAACTGATATCCAGCAGTGGTTTACAGGGCAATATTTCAATTGAGTACTCCTAACAGTATCATAAATAATTTGTTACTTCATGTATTTCAAGAAGACAAGATTGAGTTACTGCCTTCAACCTTCATTTGATTATAGCTTTACTTTATAATGTACAACCTATTTTCTGCTTTAAAAATTCTACTCTTGCACAAGATAGAGAACACATGACCGAAGTAATAGGTTAGAAGCTGTAAGCACATAAAATTAAAAAATAATTGAAAAATATTTGTATTTATACAATGCATCCATCATTAATACCATCCTGAGTGTCTGTTCAACTGGTCAATGTGATGCATCTAGTGTTTGGGTGAACAGTTAGCAAGCTTTCTCCTTTTGTCTGCTAGTTTGCTTTCAGTTTTAGCCCACACCATTGGCTGGCAGGGGAAAAAAAGACAAATAGAGTTAGGTTTGGAAGTCTTGAACGTTCTCTCCAACAGCAAACCATCATCTGTGCCTACTCAAGGCACATTCTTACAGCCCATTCCAAAGTTTCAGAGGAAATTGGAGGCTGTTCAGCCCCCAGATACACAGTATGTAGGCACAGTGGTATGTGGACACACACAGGCACTCATGAACCGAACTTCCAGTGACAGTTATATAGCTCCTACACACTGCCTTGGATACCTCGAGAGTGTGGAGGGCAAGGGAGGAAGGCCTGATTAAAAAAAAAGCCTGGAGTTTGTCCCAAAGGCAGTGTTATGTCTGAAGATGTCAACTTTCCAAAAAGGCTTCTGTCCAACCTTGCCAATTCATGCCTTATACCCTTGCAGATCCTTTCATTTAGGTTCAGATTAAAGTAAAAGGCTGAGGAGTGACCTTATACAGGTTTATAAAATCATGAGGGACATGGATAGGATAAATTGGCAAAGTCTTTTCCCTGGGGTGGAGGAGTCCAGAACTAGAGGGCAGAAGTTTAGGGTGAGAGAGGAAAGATGTAAAAGAGACATGAGGGGCAACCTTTTTCACGTAGACGGTGGTGTGTCTGGAAGTGGGTTGCCAGAGGAAGTGGTGGGGGCTAGTACAATTGCAACATTTACAAGGCATCTGGATGGGTATATGAATAGGAAGGGTTTGGAAGGATATGGGCCAGGTGCTGGTCGGTGGGGCGAGATTGGGTTGGGATATCTGGTCGGCATGGATGGGTTGGACCGAAGGGTCTGTTTCCATGCTGTACATCTCTATGATTATGACTCTATGACTAAAGTCTTACAGACTACCCGATGGTGCACCAATGACTACTGGTAACACGGTCAGAATGTGCAGATGTCTTTCAACATGAGGAATACTAATTTCATGTATGACCGGTTCAAAAGGTAACAGATTCTTCAGAAAAGAAAACAAAGATGAGGTCTTCATCATAGATTTTAATAAGTAGATGGAAAGATGGGTGCAAAATATCTCGAGTACTATTTGTAGATCCTGGGCAAGGTTCCCAGTTCATGTTTTTTTCTGATTGGTTGAGTTTCTGTAGTTCTTATTACTTTCAACCATAATTGGATTCCAGTGTTCTGGGTGAGAACAAGTCTGTTTGTCTGGTTTGCAATACTCAGGGTGAGATAGCACCTTTACTTGCAGTACAGGAACAACTTGGATTTTTTTTATTGTAACCATCATTACTTACTAATGTTTGAACTCAGGCTTGTACAGACAAGGGCATTCAATCTCACAAATTAAGTTCAGTAGAGATTAAATTGTTTAAACTGTTTTACTTTTAATCCCTGTCCATATGTATTCTCTAAAGGGAAAACACAAAATTTGTCAACAGTTTGGGGCATAATCTATGAACGTACAAACATAAGAAAGAGCAACAAAAGAATGATGCTCAGCCTTTCGAGTCTTCTCCACTATTCAATAAGGTCATGGTTGGTCTGACTTTATCCTCAACTCTACATTCTTGAATATCCTGATAATCTTGTATTCCTTGGTAACCTCTGCCTTAAAAATATTGAAGATTTTGCATCCACTGCCTTTTGAGAAAGGAAACTCCAAAGACTCTGAACCTTCTAAGAGAACTTTTTCTTTCCCTCATCCCTGTCTTGAAGAGATGACCCCTTATTTTTAAACTATGGAGCCGAGTTCTAACTTCTCCCACAACAGGAAATATCATTTCCACAACAATCCGGTACAAAACCCCTCCAGGATTTTATCTGTTTCAATTAAATTACCTCTGACTCTTCTTAACTCCAGAGAACATGGGACTACCCTGCCCAGCTTTTCCTCAGAAGGCAATCCATTCATTCTAGATATTAATCTAGGTAACTTTCTCTGAACTGCTTCCAAAGCATTAACATCCTTCCATAAGTATAGCAACCAGTGCTGTACACATTACTCCATATGCAGTCTCACCAATGTCACGTGTAACTGTAGCATCTTCTCCCTTTTCTTGCATTCAATTCCTCTCACAATAAAACATAACATCGTATAAGATTTCCTGATTCTTGATGTACCTGCACATAACAATCTATGATTCATATACAGAGATCTGTCTGCATCTTAAACTCTGCACCTTCTCAATATTTGAATAATTTTTAGAAATTATTTCCACCAAAATGGAGAATTCAACATTTTCTGAGCAAGCTGTTAAACAGGGAATCAATAGCCCCTCGTTATGTATGTCGTCACAAAAGATCTCAGTCCAGTTTATTTTGACTTGCCTTCTCCTACCCCCAACTCACTTAAAGGGCTGTTTTTTGAACCTCTGTTTCATAGAACATAGAACAGTACACCACAGTCCAGGCCCTTGATGTTATGCTGACCTTTTATCCTTCTCTAAGATCAGACTAATCTACACACCCTTCATTTTACTATCATCCATGTGCCTATCCAAGATTTGCTTAAATGTCCCTAATGTATCTGGCTCTACGACCACTGCTGGCAGTGCATTCCACACACTTACCACTCTGTGTAAAGAACTGACCTCTGACATCTCCCCTGAACCTTCCTCCAATCACCTTAAAATTATGCACCCATGTGATAGCCATTTCTACCCTGGGAAAAAGTCTCTGACTTCACTCTATTTATGCCTCTCACATCTTGTATAGCTCTATCAAGTTGCCTCTCCCTCTTCTTCGTTCCAATGAGAAAAGCTTTAGCTACCTCAACCTTTCTTCTAAGACATGCCCTCTAGTCCAGGCAGCATCCCGGTAAATCTCCTCTGCACCCTCTCTGAACCTTCCACATCTTTCCTATAATGAAGCAACCAGAACTGAACACAATATTCAGAGTGAGGTCTAATCAGGGCTTTATAGAGCTGTAGCATAACCTTATGGCTCTTAAACTCCATGACCCTGCTAATGAAAGTCAACACACGATACACATTCTTAACAACCTGATCAACTTGGGTAGCAATTTTGAAAGATCTATGGACATGGATTTGAAGGTCCCTCTGTTCCTCCACACTGCCAAGAATTCTGCCTTTCACCTTGTATTCTGCATTATACTTCAAACTTCCAAAATGAATCACGTCACACTTTTCCAGGTTGAACTCCATTGCCACTTCTCAGCCCAGCTCTGCATTTTTATCAATGTCCCACTGCAACTACAACTGCCTTCCACACTACCCACTATTCCACCAACCTTTATGTCATGGGCAAACTTACTAACCTAGCCTTCCACTTCCTCGTCCAAGTCATTTGTCCCAGATCCCTGCGGAACACCACTGGTCACTGAGCTCCAAGCTGGATGCTGTCCATCTACTACCACCTTTGTCTTCTATAGGCCAGCTAATTCTGTATCCAGACAGCCAAAATTCCCGTATCCCATGCCTCCTTATTTTCTGAATGAGCCTACGATGGGGAACCTCATCAAACACCTTGCTAAAACCCATGTACACTACATCCACTGCTCTACTTTCATCAATGTGTTTTGGCACATCCTCAAAGAATTCAGTAAGACTTGTGAGACATGACCAGCCCCTCACAAAGCCATGCTGATTATTTCTAATCACACTATGGTTTTCCAAGTAATCATAAATCCTGTCTCTCAAAATCCTCTCCAATAATATGCTCACCGCAGACATAAGACTGACTAGTCTGTAATTCCCAGGATTATCTCTATTCCCTTTCTTGAAGAAGGAAATATTGTTTGCCACCCTCCATTTATCTGGCACTACTCCAGTGGGCAGTGAGGATGCACAGATCATGGCCAAAGGTGCAGCAAACTCTTCCCTCACGTCCTATAGTAACTGTGAGTACATCCCGTCTGGCCCAGGTGTCATCCATAGGCGTTAAATTCTGTGGCTCCCTCTCTCTGGGCAGCTACTTTAATTTACATTGGTAGCCAGTTTTGACAATATCTACCCACTTATTTTGAAAGAAAACACACTGTGTATTTACAAGTTAAAACTATCCACAGCACTTCAGTGTTCTGAACCATGGCCATGACCTAGTGGAGTGAAAATACTGTCACCAAGGTTGCTGTGGACAGCACAGAAAGCATGCCTGCCATAGCACAGCTGGCTATTGAAACCATAGCGGTGAAGCTTAACAGAGCCACTGATTTAGTTGTCATTAGCAAAATTCCAGTATTGAACTTAAAAAAAAGGAAATTGACACTCCTCCAATCTCTGCATAGACATTTGTATCTGTACAGGAGAAAGAGGTAAGTGTCTCAGAGTATGTGTGAAAGTCTGCACTGTCGAAAAACAATGGTCACTACAGCGTTTGCAGCAACTATACAGCACCTGCCTGTGAGCGTCATTGGAAAAGCTTTCGCTGATGTTATCGTCGATAGACTGTGTATCTTGACTGACTGCATTATTCATGAATTAGAACCAGAAGATATGCAAGTGATAGTACAAAATTTGAATATTGTTGAAAAGTGAGAAGATGCTGTCAAAGCTTTTGTTTTGCACTCATCAGAACAAATGTAAGAACACTAAATTTCCAAAGATCACAACAATTTATACTACAGGAGATAAAGATATTGTTCAGTTGGCTAGCTGGCTCTGATTTACTGAAGCACTGTCAAGAACAGTAATATGGAGGATCATACAGTACAGAAGGGGAACTTTGGCTCTTCAAGTCTACTTTGACAAAAGCTACTCTAAATCAACACTTTCCAGCACTTAGCCCACATCCCTGAATATTATGACATTTCAAATGCTCATCCAAGTACTTTTTAAATGTTGTGGAATTTCCCGCCTCAACTACCCTCCCAGGCAGTGGTTTGCAGATCCCCACCACCCTCTGAGCTAAATACATTTTCCTAAATCCCTTCAAACATCATGTCTTTCACCTTAAAATTATGCCCCTTGCAACTGACTATCCAACGAAGAGAAACAATTAATTCTGTCTAATCTGTCCAAACTCCTCATAATGTTATACACTCAATCAGCTTTTCTCTCAGCTTTCTTTACTCAAAAGGTAAGAAAAGGGTACTGCAGATGCTGGAGATTAGAGCCAAGATTAGAGTGGTGCTAGAAAAAGTGGTGCATGAAGGGCTTTTGCCCGAAACATCGATTTTTCCTGCTGTTTGGATGCTGCCTGACCTGCTGTGCTTTTCCAGCACCACTCTAATCTTGACTCAAAAGGAAAAAAGCCCGAGCTTCTCCAGTCTCTCTTCACAGCAGAAATGTTCCATCCCAAGCAACACACTGATAGACTAAAAAAGAGAAATTGCTGAAGAAAACAGAGTTAGTATTTTGAGTCCAGTGAACCATCTTCAAGACTACAAGTTACTGGACTCAATATATTACCTCTGCTTTCTCTGCACATGTGCTGTTAAGACCTGCTGAGTTTCTCCAGCAAATTCTGCTTTTGTTTCAGATCTTCAACAATTCTCTTTCTTACTTTGACATCCTGGTGAATCTCTTCTGCAGCCACTCCAATTAAATCACTTCCTTCTTTTGGTCTAATAATCAGAACTGCACACAGTATCCAGCTGAGGCCCAACCAAAACTTTGTACAGCTCCAACATAACCTCTCTGCTCTTAATATCAATCCATAACTGATAAAGGCAGGTGTCCCATTTGCCTTCTTAACTACTTAATTAACCGGTCTTTGGGGTG
This sequence comes from Chiloscyllium punctatum, assembly GCF_047496795.1. Classification (NCBI taxonomy): domain Eukaryota; kingdom Metazoa; phylum Chordata; class Chondrichthyes; order Orectolobiformes; family Hemiscylliidae; genus Chiloscyllium; species Chiloscyllium punctatum. Next base: position 62,331,233 of record NC_092746.1, read on the forward strand.
CCATGGTGGCTCAGTGGTTAATACGGCTGCCTCACAGCGCCAGGGCCCCAAGTCCGATTCCCACCTCGGGTGATTGTCTGTGTGGAGTTTGCACATTCTCCCCGTGTCTGCATGGGTTTCCTCTGGGTGCTCCGGTTTCCTCCCACAGTCCAAAGATGTGCAGTTTAGGTGAATTGGCCATGCTAAATTGCCTATACTGTTAGGTGCATTAATTAGAGGTAAATACAGGGTGTGTGTGGGTTACTCTTAGGAGGGTCGGTGTGAACTTGTTGGGCCAAAGGGCCTGTTTCCACACTATAGGGAATCTAATCTAATCTGCTGCCTTCAGAGATTGGCAGACAAGCATCCCAAGATCTCTCTGTTCCTCTGAGCTTCCTAGTGTCCTGCCATTTATTGAGCACTTCTTGGTGCTATTATTTATTCAAAAGTACATCACCAAACAGTTTCAGTGTTAAATTCCATTTGCCACTTTCCGCCCATTTGACCAGTCCATCTGTATTTCCTGTAATCTAAGACCTTCTTCGTCACTGCCAGCCGCCCAGCCAATCTTCGTGCCATCTGCAGACTTATCATTCCTCACCTCGCCCAAATTGTCTTTTATATCATTTATATACATCACAAATAATAAAGAAGCCAGCACTGACCCCTCTGGTATGCCACTGGACACCAATCACCTTTGCATAACAGCCTCTATCACCAAGTCAGAGTTGGATCCAACTTAACAAGTTACTCTGGATCACATGTGCTTTTATCTTCTTTATCAGTCTCCCATGGGACACCTTGTCAAAGGCTTTACTGAAATGCATATAAACTACATCAACCGTATTACACTCATCAACAAATCTCATCATCTCCTTGAAAAATTCAACCAGATATGTTAGGCATGAGTTTCTGTGATAAAGCCATGTTGACTATCTCTGCCTTTCAACTGTACCTCCTCCAATCTTATGTATTGTGCTCACTGTATTCAATGCGACCTGCTCTACATTGGAGAAACCAAATGCAGACTGGCTGATCACTTTGCTGAGCACCTTTGGTCTGTGCGCAAGCATGACCCTGACCTTCCCATAGCGGCTCATTTTAATACAGCGCCCTGCTCGTATTCCCACTTGTCTGTCCTTGGCATGCTGTTGTGTTCCAGTGAATCACAACACCAACTGGAAGAACAACATCTCATCTTCAGACTGGGCACTTACAGCCTTCTGGACTCTTTATTAAGATCAACACCTTCAAATTGTGAACCCACTCCCATTCCTTCCCTTTCTTTTAGCTTTACTTGTTACATTCTCTGTCACCATGTCCTCTCTTCCCTCCCTTCACCCCAAAGGGACTGCCTGTTCTTTTCAGTCTGTCAGTAAGACACAGTATTACTTAGCCATTCTCACATTCCAATCACTTAATCTGAACTATCAACATCTTTTCTACTCAAGCACTCTACACCCCACCACACCCAATGTCAGCATAAATGTTGACCCCTCCACACTTCACTTCAGCTGTGATGAAGAGTCACCTAGACTTGAAATGTTAGCTTGTTCTCTCTCCATGGATGCTGCCTGACCTGCTGTGATCTCCAGCATTTGTCATTTTCAATATTTGCAGTAATTTGCTCTGAACCTTGATCAAACCTTACCTCTCCTTCAGAATCTTCTCCCATTGTTTCTCTACCACTGATAGGAAACTCAGGGTGTATAATTCACTGTAATTGCTCTCACTCTTTTTGTAAAGTGGAATCATATTAGCTCTCCTCCAATCTTCTGGCACCACCCCAGTGGCCAGACAGTAATCAAAACTTTGGGTCAGAGCCTTTGTAATTTTCTCCCTTGTCTCCCACAGTAGTCTGGGATACATCTTATCTAGATGTGGGGACTTGTCCACTTTTAAAAGAGGAGAAAGTGAGGACTGCAGATGCTGGAGATCAGAGCTGAAAATGTGTTGCTGGAAAAGCGCAGCAGGTCAGGCAGCATCGAAGGAACAGGAGAATCAACGTTTTGGGCATAAGCCCGATTCCTGAAGAAGGGCTTATGCCTGAAACGTCGATTCTCCTGTTCCTTGGATGCTGCCTGACCTGCTGCGCTTTTCCAGCAACACATTTTCAGCACTTTTAAAAGAGCCAAACCCTCCAATGCCTCCTCATTCCCTTCATCAATCTGCTCAAGAACCTCACAATCACTTTTCCAAAATTCTATACCTACATCCACCTTCTCCAAAGTTAAGACAGATATGAAGTACTCATTTAATATCCTACTATAGATTTATAAGGGTGTTTCCATGGTTGGAGGGTTTGAGCTATAGGGAGAGGCTGAAAAGGCTGTTTTCCCTGGAGCGTCAGAGGCTGAAGGGTGGCTCCATAGAGGTTTATAAAATCATGAGGGGCACGGATAGGGAAAATAGACAAGACCATTTCCTTGGGTTAAGGGAGTCCAGAACTACAGGGCATGGGCTTAGAATGAGAGAGGAAAGATTTAAAGGGGACCTAAGGGACAACTTTTTCACACAAAAGCTGGTGTGTATATGGAATGAGCTGCCAGAGGAAGTGATGGAGACTGGTACAATTACAACATTGAAAAGGTATCTGGGTGGGTATATGAATAGGAAGGGTTTAGAGGGATATGGGCAGATACTTGATGTACCTGCACATAACAATCAATGATTCATATACAGAGATCTGTCTGCATCTTAAACTCTGCACCTTCTCAATATTTGAATCATGTTTAGAAATTATTTCCACCAAAATGGAGAATTCAACATTTTCTGAGCAAGCTGTTAAACAGGGAATCAATAGCCCCTCATTATGTATGTAGTACAAAAGATCTCAGTCCAGTTTATTTTGACTTGCCTTCTCCTACCCCCAACTCACTTAAAGGGCTGTTTTTGAACCTCTGTTTCATAGAACATAGAACAGTACAGCACAGTCCAGGCCCTTGATGTTATGCTGACCTTTTATCCAAGTGCTGGCAAAATGTGACGAGATGAATTTCGGATATCTGGTCAGCATGGACAAGTTGGACCGAAGGGTCTGTTTCCGTGTTGTATATCTCTGTGACTCTATAAATGTCCTTCAGGTCCATGTACAGATTGCCTCTATGGTCCCTAATAGGCCTTACTCTTATCCTGGTTATCCTTATCGTATTGATATGCTGATAAAATATCTCAGGATTCTCCCTAATTTTACTTGCCTGTGCTTTCTCATGCCCTCTCTTTGCTTTCATAATTTTCCCTTCCTGCACTTTCCAGACCTATTCAAAGAAATATAAGCACCCCATGAAGCTGGGTAACTTTAAAATGTCACAAAGCTTGCACATATTCCTTTTGCTTGCAAATGAATGTGTTCACTCTAGAATGCATAAATGAGCCACATTATGAGCATAACTGATTATTATAAATTGGTTGTTAGGTTAGCTTGTAGCATCTTCAGGCTGGTTCAGAAGCAGGTCCCGGCAAAATGGCATCTAGCAATCAACAAATTTTGACCAACAAGCCAATTCACATTATTGCTGTACAGCGATAATGCAAGAATATTTTGCATGATCATAATCAATCCAAAAAACACATACCATATATTCATATGTGAACTTCAGTGGGATACAATGCCAGAGAGACTATGTTCAACACCAGTTGATTTTAGTCAGTGGAATAGAAACCACACTCAACCAGTCCACATTTGCAAAACCTAAAATGGTGCTTTCACTGTTAGATGCAATTCCACAAGCAAACTGCACTTGATTTTATCCCCACAAATGTGACTTTTTTTGACAAGACATGTTGTGACGGAAATTTTGCAACCCCATTATAATTAGAAAACTTCAATCATTGCAATAATTGAGGCACAAGCAAAGAGTGTAAATTTTAAACTAATTATTCATAATGCATTTTTCTGATAGTTTTTACATTTGTTGGCAAATAAATGCACTAAGTTTAAAAACATGATTCAACATTACATGCCCAAGCACTACACTTCTGAGAGCCAGCAGTAGCTTACTTTCAGGTGTTTACATTCATGTGATTTTCAAGTAATTGCCACTTCAACTTAATTGTGTTAAATTACTTTGGAAAGATATTCGTTCAGGATTTGAATCCACTGGTTAAGCAGCGATTTATTCAATATTCATTCCTTTGCTCAAGTTTCTGCTCCAACATACTACCATAATATCAAAGACAAAATCTTCCTTGAACTTGGAGTACTTAGGTGGCATTTTATAAAGTAAAAATAACTGGCATTAAAAATATGCCTTGATATATTTACATTTGAGTGACAACCATTTTTACTGATACAGCTGAAAATGGATTTAACAGAAAGAATAAGACCTTTTCTTATCAGAATGTGTAGGTCACAAGCTGGAGGTAAACTGAGTCAAAATAACTGAAAACTACCTCATCATTTTATACAGAACACATTATTAGTTTCATTGATGTGAAGTTGTCAATTTTTATTTAGAAGGCTCCTTTTAAATTTTTATTATTTTTATTTTCCTAACACATGAAAACTAGTTTAGTTTGAAGAGTCTCTTCAAAAATACTCAAATGGGCTCAAATTGCATAAGTCTGCTGTTACATTTAATTTGATCTAAAGGAGAGGTTACATTTTGGGATTGCAGCATTTTTCAGCATGATGTTTTATAAACTAGAACATAAAAAATGGCAGACACTTAATTTACGCTCAGCATAATTTGCAGTTGAAATCTAACGATGTTTAGTACATTTTGTGCACAGTCTAGCTGAGACTTGATGCCACTGTTTACTTGGAAGCATCGTGGGATAGAAGCTGAACCTGAACAATATAAATTATTTCCCTAAAAGTTTCTCTGAACTCAACACAGACATTTTAACAAGTTAGTTGCCATGTTTTGCTTGCACAGCTAAAATCTGTAATACAGCCTTGGATTTTCTTTTGGGAAACTGAAAATTTATCAAGGAATGTGTGAAGCCCATGTTAACTATTTGGATTGCTGGCAGCAGATTTGCAGAAGTCACACAAGTGGAAGAATGTAAAAGCAATGCATGAATATTGCTGTAAAATAACAGCACAGGGTAAATGTAGGACAACTTGTACCTGCTAATGATACTTGAAATAAATAGTGCACAAGAATTTTAACAAATGGAAATAAAATGTTTGTATTACCATTGATGAGAAAGTAAGTGTACTGCAGGAAAAGGGTCTAAAACCCCATTTTAATTTCACTATAATTAAAATGAGAAGTGACAAATAATATGAAGCAGAAAATTCAATTGGCAGTGGATCATAAGACATTATTTAGCAATGCACAGGCAAGGACTGCTTTTCTACCAGAGCAAGATTACAGACAGTATTAGGGCTGCAAAAAATGCAGGATTATGTATTACTGGTAGGCTTATTAATATCCATTCTACAATATTATCACAACATCCCATTATTAGATTAATGACATTGACTTTTTAAATTTGTTTAATTTGCGTAGATAGCAAAACCAGCATTTGCTGACCATCCCATATTGCCCTTGAACTGAATGGTTTGCTTGGTCATTTCAGAATCAATTCAATCTATCACAAGTATGGATGTCAGATTTTCTCCATGAAGGACATTAGTGAACCAGATGAATACTGTATTTTCAACAATAGACATGGTTAGATGGTAATTATAATAGAGTTCTCTTGCTGTATCTTAATAAACTCACCTTAGTAATTGCTGACCACACCCCTACGATGCTCGTCATATTTTATCGCCAGCCATTTGTGGAATAACTTGCCACTAAGTGGATATCACCAAATGACCAGAATCCATTGCAGTCACTGCATGTTAGAAAGCCAGTGGTGTACCAAACAAAAACCGATACTCTGGAGCTACCCTGCCCGGTTGCTAACATTTGCCTCAGATATGACAACAGCAGAAAATTGGCACACCACTTTGCCGGCAAGATACGGAGGGCCCTGCTGGATGGCATTGTGCTGATCCAGGACTTTCTCAGGGTCAGAATCACTGGGCCAATATCCAGAATCACTGAACCCGAAACATTAACTCTGATTTCTCTCCAGAGATGCTGCCAGACCTGCTGACTTTTTCCAGCAATTTCTGTTTTGTTGCTGAGCTTGATGCGTATCCCCAAATGTAAAGTGTCCTCTTTGGAGCATTTCAATGTCAGTTGCAAGTGCAGTCGAGGTACAACTTTGAAAGACAGAAGTGTCCTGTAAGTTGATCAGAGATGTGCCCGCAAGGCTTTAGAGGCTGACACGTTTTGGAAGCCAATGTCTGTTGATATCGGAAGCATCCGGCAGAAGCCTATGGATCGTCCCCTGAAATGTTGGTGCTCAGCGCTCAAAATGGAGAGCATTCATAGCACATGGTGAGTTGAATCCACCAGATTCTTACCCTGGTTTCCTTGTCATCAAGCCTTTTTTGGCACGTTTAGTAAGATGAGAGGTTGAATATTAAGGAGGCAAGTTGTGTTGTTAACAAGGAATTGATCAATCAATAATCAATTGGCAACTCACCACTGCCGTGCGAGAATCTTGCTACGCTGCTTGTGTGAAGCATAAGAGTTGGCACAATTTGCTCCCAACATTGAAATGCACCTCAGTGCACCTTTTGCTGAGTTTTTATACATCTCACCCTAGCCCACAGTCACTTAAATCCCTCTAATATTCTGTCCATCATGACTCAAACCATGATGCAGCTTGATGGATAATTATCATTCTGAATGATTGGCAGGAAACTCCTACCAGTTGGCAATAACACACTGTCACACTTCAAGCAAAGGCTCAGTATTTTATTGCATTGCTTTTGTCCTTCCCTGGAACATTGGCTATCTGAGTATTATGCACATTAAGAACTAATGGAGGAGACCCTTTCTTGTCCATCCAGATAGAGTCCAGTCTATTGAGTTGGTTGTACAGGGGTTTTGCCTGAATTTTGGCTTGCAAAAGGATATTAGCATTTGTGTGGTGTTCCTCCCATTGAATCTAAAGGATGTGACAGATACAATGGTGGTGGAATTTTTCTAGTATGCTTGCGTGTTGCTGATACACAATCCAGATCTCACCACCATATATGCATGTGGTGATGATGACAACTGTTCTGTATTCTAGGGAGTTTGTTGCCTTGTAGATGTTTTTGTTATCAAATACTCACTGCTGCAAGTTGGAGATGGCTGCACTGAGACAGCTGATCCAGTGTTACATCTCCTCATTTTGGTATCAAAACTGCTGGCTTTTGGTTGGGTAGTTTGCTATTTGCCAATTTTCTATGCTGAGAACTTGTCTAATTAACAGTGGCACAGGATAAAACAGAGGGTACTGAACAAAGAGGTACTTGCCGTACATAACATGCAAGATAAATGTTATTTTAAGAAGTTACACATAATTAGAATTATTAAGAGCCAGGTATGTCATGTCAATCACCATCAGAACCTGACTAACTGTTTCTCCACCTGAAGACCAAATGACATAAACTGATTGAGTAGAACTAATGCAAATTCAACATTAACCATTTTAGAATGATTGCAATATACAACACTCAATCATGGTGGCTGTCTGAGAAAGGTAGGGTAAAAGGTATTGCTGAGCTAAGGTAAAAGGCTAAACATTTTCAGATTCTCTCTTCACAGTATAGTGGCAGTGCAATGTTTGGCTAACCTGGCATGTGTTGAGACATGCATGTAAGAAATTCAGCATGTTACTGTATATTACCCTAGTTGATAAAACACCCACAAAATCTATCACAGACCAGGGTATCCATGAGAAGGAGACACCAGGATCAGTACAGGGGCTACTGAAAATAAAAGCAAAATAATGTTGAAGAAGAGGAACAAATAAGACAAGCCAGCAAACATGGAAAAACAGCAGTATTGCTGTGATTTGAAATAACAGTGCATCAGTATGTATCTATCTTGCAATGTGCGAAAATAACAAGCTTTGTAGATCTACTATGCTCATTCATACGCTCAACAGCAACTTCCCAATCCGCCAAAAGTTTTGGAAGGTAGTATGTAGTTTGGAACAAATGGTTTATTCTACTGTTATGAAACAATGGCATTGTCAGTGGTATCTGCTTCAGTGATCTCAGATATGCACATTTGGACATCTATCATCAGTGTTTCAGTACTGTGTTCCAGATAAATTCAAAAATGCAATCATAACAAGCTTTGACCTCATTAGACAATTATTATAGGCAATCACAAGAAAGATTCATCATTACCAACTTTTTAATACATTCCCAGATCACTGCATTAGGAGAAAATGCACTCGAGAAATGGTCTTCACATTACAGGAAAGATCCCTCAGAGACAAAGGCAAAGGAAACTTTTGGTACTGTGTTATGTGAAGATGCAGAAACAGGTTTTTCTGCATGCCATGCAGCTTTCTATTTCATGGCACAGGAGCCAGCAGGGATACCCTTCTCAGTTAAGGCCATGTGTAATAATCCTGCACCGTCATAAAATACACACGTCAAACTTCATTTGTCCATTTACCACAGAGGCAATAGAAGCAGCAAACCCACTCCCATGCATCCACTCCAGAAATAGAAGCCAACAAAGAATTTTTCAAAATCACTGCAATACTTTTAAGAGCGCGCATTATTAACATCTTCAGGAAATATCAATTGAACAATGTACATCAAAAGCCAAAGTGAGTGATTGTTTCTTTAATATAAATTTTATATTTGGTATTTTATATCATTATCATTATAACATTAGCCTTGCAATTAAAATTCAGTTTTCTTTAATTTATTTAAAAGATGAATCACTGGTACATATCTTTCACCACCTTCAACCTCTTCATATTCAGCTCCTGGAATGGGAATAGGCCAACACTTTGAGATAACTCATCATAAATTAGAAGTAGGTGGCATTGACAGTCTTTCTTTCTTCTATAATATGATTGATTGATTTCCTGAGATTGAAATTTCATTTCGTGCAGAGGGCCATTAAAGAAAGCAAAAAGTTAATTGACTGTAAAAGTCTATTTTAGTATCAATTTGCATGTTTGACAGGTGTATAACCTTGATGTCGTGTTATTATAAGGGGAAAAAATCAGATATTTCAAAGTATTCAAATTCATATCATTTTATTCACTTTCCTTCAGATCTGATAATCTGGTAAGGAAAAGCATTACAAATCTTGTGTAAAGGTGATAGGAGATTGACAATGTGCTATAGCTCTCTGTGCTTCCAAGATAGTTGAAAGTTAAGAATGCACTGCATAATTAAAATCTAAAGACAGGTTTTATTAAAATGGGATTTTTTAAAGAGGTGATTAACTATATTAAAATGAATGAAGGTGTCACTTGTATGGCACCACCCAATTAAAGTATGCAATGGGAGAAAGAAACGATAGTCTAAATTATCTGTAAGTTGATTGGGTATTTCTTAATTGAATTTCATTCCAGAATTCGGTGAGGTGTGCCAACATGATGCATAACCAATCTTGCAGCTTCTGTCATTGCCTTTTTACCCAAGTGATAAATCTTCATTACATCTACCTGGAACTTACTTGACATTTTTTACCATAGAACATGCAAATTGAAACTGTTTATTGTCAGGAAATAAATACTGGATAAAAGGGGCAGTGTAAAGAGGCAGACAAAGAGAGAGAAGCTGTAATGATCACCATTAGAGAAGATAATATGGTCTATCCCAATTAATAGTATTGCCCTTTGGGTGATTGTATTGCCTACTTAATAACATATGAGCACATGGTTAAAAATCACACAACACCAGGTTATAGTCCAACGGGTTTATTTGGAAGCATTAGTTTTCGGAGCACTGATCCTTCAACTAGACAAAAGTGAGGACTGCAGATGCTGCAGATCAGAGTCAAGATTAGAGTGGTGCTGGAAAAGCCCAGCAGATCAGGCAGCATCCAAGGAGCAGGAAAATCGATGGTTCGGGCAAAAGCCCACAACCACCTAATGAAAGAGCAGCACTCTGAAAGCTAGTGCTTCCAATTAAACCTGTTGGACTACAAACTGGTGTTGTGTGATTTTTTTTAACTTTGTACACCCCAGGCCAGGCAGCACCCGAGGAACAGGAGAATCGACGTTTCGGGCATAAGCCCTTCTTCAGGAAGGACTTTTCCACCACCATATTTTTCAACTCTGGTCTCCAGCATCTGCAGTCTTCACTTTCTCCCTTTGTCCACCCCAGTCCAATACCAGCCCCTCCAAATCATGAGCACATACTGTGAGGTTTAGGGCATTAGATAGGGGATTGACTAATTAATAGTAAACAGGTGATACCTGATGAAGGAGCAGCGCTCTGAAAGCTACTACTTCCAAATAAATCTGTTGAGGACTATAACCTGGTGTTGTGTGATTTTTACAGATTAATAGAAGGGATTGTTTTAACAGGAAGGGGGTATAAGGCAATCATCTTTGCAGATAATGGTCAAAGCAGCTATGATGCTGGTTTACAGATAATAATTGCCAATACCCAGGGCTGTGTTAAAAATATCAAGATGTAAAAGTGTATACTTTGAAGCATTTATTTAATTCTAGCATAGAGTGGGATTGAGACTTAAAGAACAGCTAATGTACTTATTTACATGAACACAAAACCCAGATGAAGAGGAATAAAGTATAAACACCAGATTACAGGCTTTCCTAAAACATCACTGAATATTGCAAACAAGTGGGTTAATCTGTCAGAATCTAATTCTGTCAAAGGTTATAATTATCACCAATCTTGTGTCAAGACAGTCCAAATAGCATAGATTCCCCAGAATGCCCTTCATCTGTTTGTATTACTGCCCTTCATCTGTTTGTATTCTCAATAATAAATCAAAACATGGTATGGTGAGCTCAGGTAAAAACTGAATCAACGGGTATAACTTTACTTTCCCACCTTAGTTTCCAAAAACAGTCATAAGTTTATCAATCCTTTCCAGTTATATCGTACACTGAGTGCTTCACATCCATCATACTGCCCTGAGCACCGGCTGAAATCTGCCCTGTCAGCCTTTTGGTTTGTTCCATTGCAACCTAAATCACAGGACGATTTCTCTGATGTCTGGTGTCACAGACAACAATCCAAGGTTAAAACTTTTCTAATTCCCAAACACCTTGGTCTGGAGTTTTGCTCTCGACCCACACATTTGAAGGGAGACATGTGGGCATCTTGCCGCCTGATACCCTCAACTGAGATCACATTAATGTCTATCTGAGGGCTTCATCTTGCCATCTCATAGACCCTAACCCTAATCCTACATTGGCATCCTTGGACCAACTGAACCCCCCCACATTCTCCCAAGGTAATACGCAACAGGTTCCCCATAAGCTATTGTCTCTTAAACCTCAGCTCTCCAGTCCCCAAGGTCTGCCAGTTTGGTCCCAGTGAGATTCCCTGTTACCAGGTCACAATCCAGCACTGAACCTCTCCATATCACTCCAGTACACTATGCTGGCAGTTACCACACCTCATCTAATAGTCTGGTAGTCCTCTGAGACAGAAGATACTTTTCCTACAAGGTGGAAACCTGACCCCAGTACATTAACAGGGGAACAGTCATTTAAAAGCTGCATGAAAGGCTCCCCCAGTCATCTCCAACCTTTTTAACGGGTAGCATGGGACGACTGGGGAGGGGGAGGTACAGCATCCCTTAAAGCACAGCCCCTTAAGATGAGTCATGATTTGGAGAAGCCGTATTGGACTGGGGTGTACAAAGTTAAAAATCACACAGCACAAGGTTATAGTGCTTCCAAATAAACCTGTTGAACTATAACCGAGTGTTGTATGATTTTTAACCTTAAGATTAGATTCACAGTCCAGTTAGGAGATGTCAAAATGAAATACGGTCTTTGAAATGTTAATTATTGCAGACCAAGATTTGCAAACTATATATTTCATCATTCTACCTATTACTCAGCCCTATTCTTCTCCTCGTTTCTCACCTGATACAAACTGATAAGATACATGAAGTCCAGGAAATTGATGCTGCTTCGTAAATCCAGAATTTGAGACTAACATTGCAGTTAGTCAGTTATCTTTATGTATATATTAATTGCAACCCAGTTGTTCCCACTGGACATTCCTACAGGTGAACAAACATCCACAAATTCAATCGGGGGGGGGGGGGGGGGGGGGCTTGTGGGTTCCTGACTCACTGGCATTTTATGCTTCTTTAACACACTGACACCCAGCTACCCTGACAGGTTAAAACTGCCACTCGACTTGTGTTACAACCTCAGGATCAAATACAAAATGCTGATGAAGTTGGGTATGTGCGATGGTACAACAGGGAGTGTTGGAAAGTTCATGCAAGAGGTCCTCATAACTGCACGGACCTCCGATGTTGTGACAAAATTACACAATTCAGTGATGTATTTTGAATAGACTGCAATGTAGTAGTGTCAGGATGCTCAGCTATGTGCACATGATTATGAAATGTTGTCTGAATAGTGTCACGGAATCAAGACTGCAATAAGAATCAATAAGATTAAGCAGGTAAATGTGTGGCTTAAAGATCAGTGTGGGAGAAATGGGTTTGAATTCACGGGACATTGGCACCAGTACTGGGAAGAAGAGACCTGCTGCAATCAGACAGTCTTCATCTGAACTGTGTTGGGAGCAGCGTCCTAACGAATTGCATAATTCGTGGGCGGCACGGTGGCACAGTGGTTAGCACTGCTGCCTCACAGCGCCAGAGACCCGGGTTCATTTCCCGCCTCAGGCGACTGACTGTGTGGAGTTTGCACATTCTCCCCGTGTCTGCGTGGGTTTTCTCCGGGTGCTCCGGTTTCCTCCCACAATCCAAAGATGTGCCGGCCAGGTGAATTGGTCATGCTAAATTGCCCGTAGTGTTAGGTAAGGGGTAGATGTAGATGTAGATTTAGGGGTATGGGTGGGTTACGCTTCGGCGGGGCGGTGTGGACTTGTTGGGCCGAAGGGCCTGTTTCCACACTGTAAGTAATCTAAATCTAATCTAATCTAAATCTAAAGTAATCTAAATCTAAAATTAGGAATGTAGAGAGGGCTTTAAACTAAATGGGGGTGGGGGGGCGGGGGGTTCACTTATAGGGGAAATTAGAAAGCCCAAATTAAAGGAAGAGGTAAGAGTGCAGAACTCAAAAGAGGTTATTAAAATCTCCAGCACAGACACAAATAGGACAGAATGTATGGAAAGGGTTAGCAATCAAACTTCAGGCACAGTGGACAAACGAATGACAATGAGAAGAGGGACGGTTAATAAAGGACTGAAGGTGTTATATCTGAATGCACACAGTATAAGGAATAAGGTAAATGAGTTTGTGACGCAGAGTGAAATTGGCAGATACGACATGGTGGTTCTCACAGAGATGTGGCTGCAAAGGGATCATGTTTGGGAGCTGAATATTCAAGGACATACAGTCTATTGAAAAGACAGGCAGGTGGGCAGGGTGGTGGGGTTACCTTATTAGTAAGAAATGAAATGAAATTAATAGTAAGAAACAAAGTAGGGTCAGATGGTGCAGAATCTGTGTGGGTAGAATTGAGGAACCACAAAGGTTAAAAAAACATACTTGGAGTGATATACAGGCCTCCAGGTAGTAGTCAGGAACTGGGGCACAATACATACCAGGAGACAGAAAAGATGTGCAGGAAAGGCAAAATTACAATGATCCTGGGGGATTTCAATATGCAGGTGGACTGGGAAAATCAGTTTGGTAGTGGATTGTAAGAAAAGGAATTTGTGGAATGTCTGCGAGATGGCTTTTTGGATCAGCTTGTGGTGGACCCCGCTAGGGAACAGAAAATACTGGATTTAGTGTTGTGCAAGGAGGCAGACTTGATAAGGGACCTTAAGGTGAAGGAACCCTTAGGAGGCAGAGATCATAAAATGATTGAATTAACTCTGGAATTTTAGAGGGAGGTTATAGAATCAGAGGGAGAAGGTATTACAGCTGAATAAAGGCAACTACAGAGGCGTGAGGGAGGAGCTGGATAGAATTGACTGGGAGAGGAGCCCAGCAGGAAAGACAGTGGAACAGCAATGGCAGGAGTTTCAGGAAGTAATTCAGGAGATGCAGCAGACATTCATCCCGAGGAAAAAGAAGCATGGTAGAGGAGGATGAGATAACCATGGATAACTAGGGAAGTCTGGAATAGCATAAAAGCAAAAGAGAAAGCATGTAATGTGGTGAAGGGCATTGAGATACCAGAGAATTGGGAAGCTTACAAAGACCAGCAGAGGGCAACAGAAAAAATAAATAAGGAGGTCTCTCTCTTAGTTATAAATTAAATATTTACAAATAAATAATCTATAAATAAACTGATTAACTATGAGGGTAAGCTACCCAGTAATATAAAGGAAGCTTGTAAGAGTTTCTTTAAATATGTAAAGGGCAAAAGAGAGGCAAAAGTGGACATTGGGCTGCGAGAAAATGATACTGAAGAGATAATAATGAGGAACAAAGAAATGTCTGAGGAACTGAATAATTACTTTGTGTCAGTCTTCACAGTAGAAGACAAGAGTAATATCCCAAAAATTCAAGAGAGTGAGGGAGCAGAGGAGCTGAGAGAGAAGGTGCTAGAAAAACTGAATGGCCTGAAGGTGGATATATCACCTGGACCAGATGGACTACACCCTAGAGTTCTAAGGGAGATAGCTGAAGTGGAGGTGTTAGTGGTAATCTTCCAGGAATTGCTAGAATCAGGAAGATTTCCAGAGGACTGGAAAATCGCTAATGTGACACCCCTGATTAAAAAGGGAGTAAGGCAAAGGATGGAAAATTACAGGCTGATTAGCCTAACCTCGGTCATAGGTAAGATCCTGGAATCCATTGTGAAGGATGCTTGGAAGTACAGAGGGATTATCCTCGATTATCCGAATGACACGTGTGGGAAGTATTTTGTTTGGATAATCAAATGTTTGGATAATTGGATGCCGGAGAACACAGTTTAGCCAAGCAACAGGATCTTGCAATCCTGTTTGGAAAATCCAAAATTTGGATAATCGAATGCCAGATAATTGAAGTTCCTGTGTATATGGTAAAATAGAGCAAATTCAGCATGGTTTCAAAAAGGGGAGATCATGCCTGACTAATCTGCTAGAATTCTTTGAGGAGGTAATGAGCAGGTTAGACTAAGGAGAACCAAAGGATGTTATTTACCTGGACTACAAGAAGGCCTTTAAAAGGTGCACATAGGATGCGACTGAGTAAGATAAGAGCCCATGATGTTAGAGGCAAGGTACTAGCATGGATAGAAGCTTGGCTGTCTGGCAGAAAGCAGAGAGTGGGAATAAAAGGGTCCTTCTCAGGATAGCAACCGGTGACAAGTGGTGTTCCGCAAGGCTAACAGAGATGGGACCACAACCTTTCACTTTATACATTAATGATTTAGATGAAGGAACTGAGAGCTTTCTGGCTAACCTGAAAAGCCTCATGCGTAGGTTAATAGTAAACTGCCACTTTCACAAGGCTAACATTGGGAATAATGCAAATCATGACTTAAACATGTGCTGATATGTAACTCATGGGGTGATCTTGTCATTTGCCCAAGTTTCTCGATGACATGAAGAAAACTCGAAACTCGCTGCTATTTGGCAGCAAAATCTGGACAAATATTTACAAATACAGTGGCGACAAATAACTGTTCAAACATGCGAAAACCGAGATCTATGCTGCTGACTGCAGGGTGCTAATTACTCCAGAAATTATGTCAAGTTAAAAGTTTTAATGTGTGTTTATAACCTTTGTGAAAATAAATGATGACATTTATAAGTAATTAAGAAAAGTATGTAAAGTCCTCACACAATTAGCATTATTAACACAAAACAGATTTGGAATACTGCTCTAATGTAAGAAATATGTAACCCATTTCTCAATCTAAATTGTTTTGATAAAGGTACGTCACATGAAATGTATTAATTAATCGCATATTCAGTTCATTGTGAAACTGTCCAACTGTATATAGACAATATATTCAGGTAAGTGAGTGCTTGGTGCTGTTAGAAATGATAATTTTACCCAACAATAACAGAGCTGCAGAAATGGAATTCAGAGTGAAAACTACTGAAATATATAGACAATGCTTTGGCATGTTGAAACTGGTTAATTGAATACAAATGAAATAAACAGAGCCTACTTTCTGTAAGGGCGCAGTTTTATTTGACCTATATTCATTGCTTCAGCTCGGAGCTGGGACAGGATTTTGGCATAGCGAAGTGTTTTTGCTCTGTAATGAGTCAGAGGATGTGGGTATCACTAACAATGGCAGCATTTATTGGACATCCTGACTGATTTTGAGCAGATGGTGATCGGTTTACCATTCATGTCTGTGAGGCGTAGGTACACCCAGAGAACTGTTAGGTAGTGACCTATAAAATTTAGATCAAGCAATAATGAAGGAACACTGGTATACTTCTCAGTTCTGGATATATTTAGTGGAACAGAATGACAGTGCTAAGTTAATAATGCTCGAGAATAAACATCCAAGCTTAGCTCATGAATGAAATGTTGATTGTTTTTCAAGACACATTGAGTGAATACATTGCACCAAGTGAAAGACATCTCCAGATGTCTAGCAATAGCAATATCATCAAACCATAAACACAACGATGGGAGGGCATTAACTTGTGAAAATGACATAACAGGTTGCAGACTTATAAAGCGAGGTTGAGTCAGTGGGCAAAAATCTGGACAATAGACTATTACATGGGAACATGTGAAGTTGTTTCCTTTGGCAGAAAGAATAAAAAAACAGACTATTATTTAAATGGAAAACAGTTGTACAATTCCAAGGTGCCTAGAGATCCAGGTATTCTAGTGCACGTAACATAAGAGGTTAGTATGCAGGTACAGCAAGTTATTAAGAAGGCAAAGAGAATTCTATCCTTTATTTCAAGAGGAATTGAATATAAAAGTAAAGAGGTTACACAACAATTATACAGGTTATTATCAAGACTATGTCTTGAAAGCTGGGTGCTGTTGGTTTCTTTATTTAAGGAAGGATGTAAATGTATTAGAGGCAGTTTGCTACATTGATATGTAAAATGAGTAGATTCTTAAAAGAGGAATGATTGGATAGACTGGTCTTATTTCCACTGAAGATTAGAAAAGTGAATGGTGATTTATTGAAGAGTATAAGACTCTGAAAGTTCTTGACAAGAGAGACATGGAAAGATATTTGCTCATGTGGATAAGACAGAAATAGTGGACACTTCTACGGTTATGGATTGCTGTTTTAGGATAGAAAAGGGACCTTTTTTTTCTCTCAGTGGGTTGTGGAGTCTCTGTCTCAGGAGGAAGTGGTGATGGGGGGACAGAGAGTAATTAGATATTTTTAAGGTGGAGGAAAATAGATTATTGTTGGGCAAGAGAATCAAAGGTCCTCAGAGTAAATGGGTATATGGAATTTGGAAGACAAACAGTTCAGCCATGAGCCTTTTGAATGACAAAGACAAAAATAAACTGCTGATGCTGGAATCCAAAGTAGACAAAGCAGGTGGTTGGAGGACCACAGGAAGCAAGACAGCAACAGGAAGTAGAGAAGTTGACATTCCAGGTATAACCCTTCTTCGGGAACGAAAGTGGGGGTAGGGGGGTGGCTGCAGATAGGGTGAATGAACACAAACTTATTTAGCAGTTTTAGCACAATAAAATTCCACAAGTGTTTTTCATTTGTCACAGTAGCATCAGAAAACAAAATTAGACTCTGAAACCAAGGTGATATTAAGACAGATTGCCATAAGCTTGGCCAAAGAGAAAATTGAAGGAAAATAATGAAGACAGAAGCTCAGAGATTTGAGGAGAGAATTCTGGAACTTAGGGCCAAAACAGCTGAAGGCACAATGAGCAAGGGTAGAACAATTAAAATAAGGTATTGTTAGGAATTCTGAATTAGACGAGCACAGATATTTTGGAGGATTGTAAGGCTGAAGGAGATAATGGAAATAGGAAGGTCGAAGGCCATGGTGGGATTTGAAAAGAAGAATAAGCATTTTAAAACAAAGTTTGGGATTCCACAAATATAATGCTAATTTGTCAGGGCCAGAGAAGATTTTCAAAATTATGAATTTTTATGCCATGAAAGCACAGCTACGCATCATTCAACAAGGTGTGACTTTTTCAAGGGTATCTACAGTGAGACCAATAGTGTGAAACAGCAAATTATAGTCAGTTCAGTGATTGATTACAGTCTGCATGAACTTCAACAGTGCATTCTCTGGAGAAATGTAGAATCCCTGACAGCAGCATTTGGATTTCTGCAATTCACCACACATGCATGAATTCAGAAGTTATGTCAGTTTCAAAGCAGTAATGATGCCAAATGCTGACAGCTTTCCTAACTCTGAAATCCAATAATGATCAAAAAGGTGTTGCAAATTTTGTCAACTCTAAGAAACCAAAATTAGAAACAAGAAGTGGAGTATTTTGTTCCTGGAGATAATGGTTTAGAGCAGGGAAGGGCAATTAGTCAGGTGAGGTAATGGTTTCCCTAAACTCAGGTACTCTCTCAAATCCTGCAAATTTAAAGGCTGGGAGGTTCATAATCAACCTGCCACTTCCTTCAGTGAAGCGCTCCAGTCATGTATGAACCGCTTATGGGCTTCCGGCTATTACACTTGGACTAACTCAGCTATGGGTGGGTCTGGCATTATGCAGTGTGCCTGACAGGTTAATGTCTGAGGGCACCTTGTCAATTGATTGTGACAAGTACCTTGATTAAAGACAATCACTGCCACCATCAAGTAAACCCTGTTTCAGTAATCACTTATAACCATCTCCAATACTCCCTCTCCACCTGGACTTCTTCCTCTGGCCTTTTCTCTGCACTTGATCCCTTCATCAAAAACTGTTGCTGTGACAACAGCTGTTCTAATTTCTCTGGTCCCCTTCTCCACTCCATCACATTTCCCTTTGAACCTGCTGCAGTCCATTCCCTCAGGTCCAACCCTGACCTTGTTGTCAAACTTTATAAAAATGGTGCAGTTGTCATCTGGCGTGTGACCTCTACTTGGAAGACGCTGTGCACCAACCCTTGGATGTTTCCTCACCCTAGCTCATGACCCCACCACTGGACATCAGGCTGTAGTTTCCAGGACTACTACTAACCTCATCTCTTGTGGAGATCTCCACTCCACAGCTTCCCAACTCATAGTGCCGTAATCCTGAGACCCTTATTAGAGTCCATAGCTCCTATAGAACATAGTCCATTAAAACTATAAATCACAATAAAAAACAAAAACCATCTCTTCCCTGAATGGAATTCCCATTGTGCTCCACACTTCCAGAAATACACACTCACTTTGGTTGTGTCTTGCTCAGGATGAGTTCTCTCCAGTTACTTATGTTGAAATTACTAATCTTATTGATTACTTGATAGACTTCAACTGCAGTACTGTGGTCTGGTGTCACATTCGAAGAAATATTTGAGTACTTTGGAGAGAGTGCATGAATGGTTCCAGGAATGAGAAAACTACAGTTATGAGGAGAGATTGAAGAAGGTTGAGGCCATTCTCCTTGGCTCAGAGGAGATTGATGGAGGTTTTCAAAAACATGAGTGGGCTGGATAGAGTAGGTAGTGAAAAGTTATTCCTGCTTACAAAATAAAAATGTACAAGATTGAAAATGATACGCAAATGAGGCATGGGTGATGGGAGAAAGGTCTTTCTCACAGAAGGTAATTAGGATATGGAATACACTGCCTGGAAATGTGGTGATGGCAGGTTCAATTGAGACATTAAAGGAGGAATTGGATGATCGTTTGGATAGAAATGGTGTTCGGAGATATTGGGAAAAGGCAGGATATTGGAACTATGTGTTAGAATTGATACAGGCAAAATGGGCCAGAAGGCCTCCTTCTGTGAAAATATAACTCTGGGATATATATATAATTCTGATAATTGGTTAATTGGCTAATACAGTTTAATTGTGGTGAGGATGTAGAATCATGGACTGGTCATAGGCAGGTGAATAGGCAGTAGGTAGGGCACTCAGGAAACTGATGAAACTTGTCCTGCCCTCCCACCCCCACCTCACCTCATACCCCACTAAAACAGTGGCCCACTTAAGTTCTATCCATAGTCCAAAAAACAGCTGACAAAATATAACTAAATTAGTAATGATATATCAGTCCACATGTTACAGCTTGCAATTTTTGAATTACACTGGATGAACAGAGCTATTAAGCTGAACTTTATGCAGTTTGCAAATACCTTTCACAATAATTATTCACAAGAGCCTTCAGTCACTGAACCCTGAGTCATAATTTGATTCTACTTTTATATCATTACTCTTCACTTACCAAATTCTAACATGCAGTTAGCTAATTCACACTTCATGCTATTTGTTATTTGAAGCCGCGAGACAGTAACTGCAAATGCCAAATGTGAAGACAGCGATGGCACATCATTTCAAGTTCAGATGATTATGCTAATACAGTGCAAAGTGATAACCAAGGTGTTGATAATTCCTGAGAGCTACATCTCGACACTTATAATGAACTCATATTAATATATGACTTTCGAAAAGTGACTTGCAATTTGAATAAAATTAGACACTAACAAAATGCTTATTTGGTAAACAGATATACTTATCACTCTGCTTTTCCAATTAAAATTCAAATTAATTAAGTAATTGAAAATATATTATTTGTCAGAGTTTGCGGCTATGGATTATGCTTTAAAAACAAATTATTTGTTGCATATTATCTAGTACATCAAAGCATTGGGAATCAAACTAAACTTTATTTAATTGTAGAAACAAATCACATTAACCAGATTAAGCTGAAGGGAATATGGAGGTGCATTTTTGAAGACAATACAAATCTCTGCATCTCCAACTCTTTGATTTGTATTTGTTTCAAGTGAAATTCTATGCTGCATGTGGAATTTAACATCCTTACCTGATTGGGTTTAATATGACTGAGACTTTTCAGTCTAAGAGTTTCTGCAATAGGAACCTGGGAAATACGAGCAGGGCCACGGCATTCACTCCCTCAATACTGGTTGATCTTCTACCTCAACATTTTTCCCACAGACCCTTTAATATCTCCAAAAGAGAAGTTTCTCATTGTTGAATATCTTCTATGGTTGGAGTCTGGACTGGAGAATTCTAAAAATTCACTAAGCAAGTCCTAAATGGCTGACTCCTTTGGCTGAAGCCACACTTGCTATTTCTATAACCCCGCCAACAGAAACATCATCTATTATTTTGAGAGCTGTAAGAACATTTTAAGTTTCAATAAGACCACCTCTGAATCTTTTAACATCTGGAGATTACAGACAGTCTCCTCAATCTCTCATTACAGGACAATCTTACTCTCCCAGCCATTATTCTAAGAATGAGTAGAACTTATGAACTGAAACGTCTTGGTATTAACATTTAGTAATTGTTTTTCCAAACTGGTAGGTTGGACCAGTCAGGGAGGGTTCACCTCTGAAACCACTCAGACAATAGTTATTTGGAACTAATCAGGAATCAATTCCAGAAAAATTGATGCTGTGGATCAATACAGCCAATCAAAGAAATTCTGACAGACCTCAGGTAAAAGTTTCAAAATGGAGTTTTAAAAATGCGTGTAAAAATATTGTCCAAAGTACATAAGATGGTAAGAAATAGGAACAGCAGTAGGTTGTTCCACTATTGAACCTGTTCCACTATTCATTTGAATCATGGCTGATTCGATACTCCTCATGTCTAACTTGCTGATGCCTTTCAAATTCGTTGACTCATCTAGTTATCAAGAATCTAACTCAACATTAAACATTCACTAGCACTCCAACCCCACAGTAGCCTATGGCAAGGATTGTCTAAACACTCATAACCGTCAGAGAAGTCATTTCGCCTCATAACAGTCTTAAATTATGTCTGTTTATTCTAAGACCATAACCTCTCACCCTCAACTCTCCCAAGAGGGGAAATATCCTCTCAGCATTTACCCTGTTAAGCCCCTTATGTATCATGTACATTTCAATGGGATCACCTCCCATTATTCTAAACTCCAGTGAGCAGACTCCCAACCTGTTTAGCCTTTGCTTAAAAGATAATCCCTCCATAACACGGATCATTCTACTGAACTTTCTCTGAACTGTATCCAAGTAAATTATACTTTTCCTTAAGTAAGGGAACCATTACTGTTCACAATACTCCAGATCTGGTCTCTCCAGTACCTTGTACAGTTGCAATAAGACTTCCCTACTCTATACTCCAACCCTCTTGAATCCTCCAGACATGCCTTCCAAGTGTAACTGATTTAAATGCACCTCATTCAACCTAGACTACTGTACTCATTGAAAACATGGTCTCCTCTGTACTAGTGAGACGAAACACAGACTGGACAATTGCTTTGCAGAACACCTATATTTTGTCTGCAAAATGATTCTGATTTATATGTTACCTGCTACTTCAACACATCGGCCTGTTTCCTGGCCAACACCTCTGTCTCAGGCTTGCTGCAGTTCTGTAGTGAAGCTCACTGGAAGCTGGAACAATGGCATCTCTTTTTCCACTTGGTGAATCTTCAGGACTCATTATTGAGTTTAATAATTTTAGGCCCAAAGCACCTTCTCCCATGTCCTTACCCAATCCCCACACACTAGGCCTTGTCATCACAGGGACTGTTTCCCAAACAACCCATTATCAGTTACTAATGGTCCCTATTAGCAGGTATTGATTCTCCCAGGTTGACATTTACCCACTCCTTTGTCTGCCCAACTGTTGTTCTCTCTCTCTCTGGGTTCAATCTCCATGTATTGTTTACTCCCCCATTCCAACTTTTCCTGGCTACATTTAGTTCTGACAAAGGGTTACTGGATCCAAATCTGCTTTGACTCCACTGATGCTAGAGCGTGGCATGGTGACTCAGTGGTTAGCACTACTGCCTCACAGCATCAAGGATTTGGGTTCAATTCCAACCTGTCTATTTAGAGTTTGCACATTCTCCACGTATCTAGGTGGGGGTCCTCCCACAGTTCAAATATATGTGGGTTAGGTGGATTGGCCATGCTAAATTGCCCATAGAGTCCAGGAATGTGTAGGTTAGGGTGGATTAGCCATGGGAAATGCAGGGATGGGGTAGGGGTTTGGATCTGGGTTGGATGCTCTTCCAACATTCTATTAGCCTTCCTGATTACCCACAACCCCTCTGTGTTAGCTTTCTGTGTTCTGGGGACAAGTACCCCAAAGTCCCTTTATGTCATAACTTTCTGCAGTTTTTCCCCATTTATATAATAATCTGCTCTGTTGTTCTCCCTTGTAAAATGAACAACACATTTTCCTAAGTTATACTCCATTTGCAAACACTTTGGCCACTTACTTAAACTATCAATATAGAGTCATACAGCACAGAAACAGACCCTTTGGTCCAACCAGTCCATGCCAAGGATAACCCCAAACTAAATTAGTCTCACCTGCCTAAGCTTGGCCCATATTCCTCCAAACATTTCTTATTCATGTACTTATCTCCATGTCTTTTATATATTGTAACCATACCTGCATCCACCACTTCCTCTGGAAGTTCATTCCACCCATCATGTCTTTTTTAAATCTTTCTCCTCTTTCCTTAAAAGAATGCACTCTAATCTTGAAATCCACCACCCTAATGAAAAGACACATGCCCTTCACTTTTATTTATACCTCTCATGATTGTATGAGCTGTATAAGATGGGCTTTGAACCTCCTACGCTCCAGTGAAAAAAGTCTCAGCCTATTCAGCCTCTCCTTATAACTCAAACTCTTTTCTGAACCCTCTCTAGCTTAATGGCGTCCTCTTATAGCAGAGTGATCAGTACTAGACACAATACCTCAGAACAGGCCTCACCGGCTGTGCTTTTCCAGCATCACACTTTTCGACTCTGATCCCCAGCACCTGCAGTCCTCACTTTCTCCTCACCAATTTCCTGTACAACCTCAAGGTAACATCCCATCTCCTATAATCAAAGCCAAGTGTGCAAAACACCTTCTTAACCACCCTATCTGTACTTCTTTCGATATCTCTGTGCAAACTGTTTGCATCCCCCTCACAACCTGCCTATCCACCTATTATTGTGTTGTCTACAAATTTGGACATAGTACATTTACTTCCTTCCTCTGAGTCATTAATACATATTGTAAACAGTATATTAGAGTTCACCGTGTTAAGAAAAGAAAGAAGTATCTCAGGATATCACATCACATCATATAGTTTAGATTACAGTACATAGAAATCATAAAAAGTTCTGAAGAAGTCATACTGGATTTGAAATATTAACTCTGTGTCTCTCCCCACAGACGGTGCCAGATGGCTGAGTTTCTCCTCAATTTCTGTTTTTATTTCAGATTTCCAGCATCTTCAGTATTTTGCATCAGAATATTGAAATCATCAATGAATATGGCAGACTAAATTAAATATGATAATCTAAGTTCACTCTTAATTAAAAGTTTTGAGGAAACATCAGCATGTAAAAGAGGAATAATTGCAATATGTTGGTTATCAAGTTGCCTCTCTCCTTTATAACAGCAAGTTATCCATTAGTTGTACAGAACTTGAGGCACGGTGGGGAAAGACCACCATGTAATGTCTGCCTGCCTAAGCATAGGGGTCTGACGCAGTCATTTGGGCTCCGCTGACCCCGCTGCTAAATATGTGGATTGTAATTGTACAAGCCTGTATATATGAATGATTACTCTGTCTCTGTATGCCAAGAAATAGAATGTTTACGTATGTATGGCATGACCAATTGTACAGATCATCAAAATATTTTATGAATAAAGTATGTTTTTGAAATAAAAAAAATTACTGAGAAAAAGAGACAAACTATCAATGCTTTTCACCTACCATTCATCAGGACAGAATCACAAGAATTCTAAGTTAAGAATACAACAATCTTCTTTTTAAACTGCATGAGAAGAGCATGATGATTGGTTGGCAAGTGACACATTTGTATGCAAGCTCTTGTCCTTTGCAAGCTGAAAGAACAGACCGCTGACATTACTTTCTACCCAACTAGTGTTTGCAATTTTGGGATCATTCTCCACTAACTCCAACAGGGTGCCACCACAAAACATATCATCCCCATCTCTCTGTTGTCAGCATTCAACAGGGGCCATTCCCTCTGTGACACCCTGGTCCACTCTTCCATCACTCATAACACTTCCCCACACCCCATGACACCTCCACAGAAGGCATAACACTTGCCCATTCACCTCCTCCCTCCTCACTGTCCAAAACCACTAACAAGCTTCTCAGGTGAAGCAGTTTTCCTTCTTTCAATCTAGTCTACTGCATTCTTTGCTCACAATGTGTTCTCCTTTATATTTGCAAGACCAAGTGCAGACTGTTCCACTTCATGGAACCTCTCCACTCTGTCTTTAAGAAGCACTTGAACTTCCCAGCTTGTCACTTCAATAAACCACCTTGCTCTTGAGCTGATATTTCTATCTTAGGCCTGATGTAGTGTTTCACAAAGCACTGCAACAATGAACAACACCTCATTTCCACTTATGCACCTTATAGATATCAATATTGAATTCCATAACATCAGAAACTGAGCACTATGATGTCTGTTTATTTTTCTTACATTCCCACCCTGTCTTGTTTGTGCTTCATTTACTTTGCCCTCAGCAGAGATAACCCGTTTTCTCCCTTTCAGAGAATCCCCACAATGTGGAAACAGGTCATTTGGCCCAAAAAGTCAACAATGACCCTTTGAAGAGTAATCCACCCATATCCATTCCCCTATCATATTACTTCACATTTACCACTGACGAATGCACCTAGCCTACACATTGCTGAACACTATGGGCCAATTAACCTAACCTGCACATCTTTGGATTGTGGGAGCAAACCAGAACATCTGGAAGAAACCCATGCAGAGAATGTGCAAACTCCACACAAACAGTCACCTAAGGCTGGAATTGAACCCAGGTCCCTGGCACTGTGAAGCAGCAGTGCTGACAACTGAGCCATCATGCCAGTTATGCCTTAACTTACACCCATTTTATATCATTTTTTTATTTCACCACCATTCACAACTCCTTCATTGTTTGCATTGGGATACTACAGCAAATTTTTGATAACCTGGCACCTCACGATGCTGGTTGATCAAATATTCCAAACTATCAATGTAAAAATGCAAACTAAGTAACAGAAACATAATGCAAGCGTATACTCAGTATTGTTGTACTTTATTTACTGCATAAATCACTTAAATGATAATGCAACAGTGCCTCAAATGAAACTTGCCAGCAGAGAGCCTTCTTACTCACACCTGCAATTGACTATTCGGACATCACAGTAGATCACAGTATTTGAGGAGAAATTGCCTCAAAATTGGATCAATTGTTGATATTTTGGCCACTCAGTTGAACAAATATATTTACATTGAGGCAAATAAATTTAAAAATTTTAATAATTGAACAGAATAATACAGAAAACTGCTCAGTTTTCATTTCAATAATTTTTGCCAGCTTAGCAAGGACATTGGTTCATAAGGAGCTGGTTATAATAACGTTTGCTGTACATGATCTGTTCCCTTTGGCCCTTCTTCACTTCTGTTAAAATATATATAAAAAAACATTTTCCAACATCTCTTGAACTGGAAGAAGAGTCATACTGCACTTAATATGATAAATATGTTAGCTTGTTTATGCGGTATTAGTTATTAGCACCTCTGCCACAGTAAAATGTAACAATTGAATGTGTGAATTTCAAATGTTCAAACTGCTTGCTTCATACACACTATCAGATGTATTGTTCAGTATTTTATTTTTCTAGGTCACAATGCAGGCTCCACTTGTGAGAAATGGAAGGCCCTTCAAGGGGTAATTGCATCAATCATCCATTTCCAAAGTACAGACTGAATTCATTTGCAATCATGTTATTGTGCATGTGAAATGCATGCAGTGTACAACTGTATGGAGTGTAAATGCTGGTCATAATCAACATTGACTATGTCTTCAGTTCTTGCAAATGAAGATAGATAACTGTGTGAAGCTGAACTACCCCTAGGCAGCCTTAAACCTTTGCAACTTTTGGGACATCTGTAGGGTGACCCAGGACCTCACTGGCTATCAAAGGGATCGTGTAATGTAGGAGACTTTTTATTACAGTGCCTTTTATGGTTGACGTAGAGCAGGGAGGGGAAGGTTTCAAAACTCATGCAGTATTGCAGGCTCATACTCTATTTTTGCAACATGGCTGGTGGTAACCGTCTTATGGACTGGTATTAGGTTCCATGTCAAAATTCCACATCATTGTCAGAGCAATCCATGTCCCATTTGTGGAACAATGTACAAATCCATCGTTTGTGGGGGAAGCAAATACTGACTGCTGACATTACTAAGGACATGCTCTATTCCTTATATTCCCAAAACAGATAGCAAACATGACTAATAGATCCAGTCACAGCAGGTGCTAAAGACACAAAGAAGTAGAAAGGGAACAGATTGTAGCCACAAGCCCGTGACAAGCAGGAACCTCCAGAAAATGCTGATCAACCTGCACAAGAAGAGATCCCAGCTGAAAGTCTTCTTAGGATGTGCAGGAAGCCAAGGAGGGCCAGAGCCGATGCTATTTTCTGTGGATAATTGAGGTGTAGTATCAGCACAGACTGAGGATGTCTCATGTTTGCCACTGAACTATGTATAACAGGTGCTGGAGCAGGACTTACGACCTGAAAGTTTGGGTGGTTGTCCTATCCTGATGGTCGGCAAAGTGACAGCTGCATTGAACTTTTATCTTATTGGCTCCTTCCAAGGAACTGAGATACAGGGAGAGGCTGAATAGGCTGGGGCTGTTTTCCCTAGAGTGTCGAAGGCTGAATGGTGACCTTATAGAGGTTTATAAAATCATGCGGGGCAAATAGAAAAGGTATTTTCGCTGATGTGGGGGAGCCCAGAACTTGATGGCATAGGTTTATGGTGAGAGGGGATAAAATTTAAAAGGGACAACTTTTTCACACAGACGGTGGTGCATGTATGGAATGAGCTGCCAGAAGAAGTGGTGGAGGCTGGTACAATTACAACATTTGAGAGGCATTTGGGTGGGTATATGAATAAGAACGGTTTAGAGGGATATGGGCCAAGTGCTGGCAAATCGGATTCGATTAGTTGAACTGAAGGGTCTGTTCCATGCTGTACATTTCTATGACTCTATGACATATGTGGGATCTCTATCATACACGTATAATTGTATTAAAACTGTAACTGATGCTATTTGTGCTTGATCAGACCATTTCATCATCTTAGAAGTTGGTGTGTGGTACCCTGGGAGCTGTTATGATACCTAAATCCTTGGGAACTCTTGTGTTCCTACTTTATATGAAAGAAGTCAGATTCCTTACAGGGACAGTTACTGGGAGGAATAGACTGCTGTCTATGAACATGGCTGAAGGCTCTGTTACACAATTCTCTGACTAAGACAAAGCATCAAAACAATACAATGCATTCTTTTGACCAGGGCAATGGTGGAGCAAACATTAGGCCTTCTGAAGATGAGATTTAGATGCTTGAATTGGTCTGGAAGGAAGCCTTGTAGTATATTCTGGACAGGTTGTGCCATATAGTCTAGGCATGCTGTGCTTTGCACAAGTGGTGCAGGCAAGAAAATGATGTATGTTGAAGTGCTGGGAGAGTAAAAGCAGACTTCAAGGAGGAACAATGCCTTCTGTACAAGAATATATCAGCACCGGGCACTACTAGTCAAACAGGGCTTAATAAGCAAACCGAACCAGAAAGTGCTGGAGAAATTTAGCAGGGCTGACTGTAGCTGTGGAAAAAAGGACAAAAGTTACTGTTTTGCGTCCAGTGACCATTCATTAGAACTCACCAAACAACATCTGACAAACAAACCGTTCTGAGCTATTTGAAGTGTCCCGAGAATGTGATGGTGCCACATGGAACAATATTAAAATGCTAGGCTATGGTGTGCATTGGGGAAAAAGTTGCAGTGACATAGAGGGCCGTAAGAGGCAATGTACCGAGGAAAGTTATGTAGTGTGACCTGGTGCTTACATTGCAATAGCTGTAGGACTGTGCAGCTGCTTGTGGAAGGAATTGTCAGATGTGCAACCTATGTGCCATAAGTGATGTTGGTTTGTGCTGCTGATGTGCTACATTCATGGTCAAGGGCAATTCCAGACAATAGCTCATGTTTGTGGTTCCAAGATGGCCCTGGTGGCAAGGATCCTGGTATATCCCTGGATATCCCAGTTGTGGCAAGTATTTCCGGTTATAGCTTGTGGGAGAATTGGGATAGCATTGGATGACAGGGGAGGCCATAAGGGCACAGTTGTTGGTTTACAATGCAGGTGGGCGATGGTTGCATGAGAAATCCCGACAGCATTGAGGAGTGACACCCTCCGTGAAACTCATCAAATAAGGCACTCAGGCAAAATCTGGTAAGATCCAACTGTTAGCAAACATTTCTGTTTTGGCCCTACTTTCGAGGGAAGTTGATAGATGAAGCAGCTGATTATGTTTGGCCCCGGACAGCACCTTTCGGAGGTCCAGTGATGATAATGTGAGGCTGAGATGATTGACCTTCAACAACCACAAACATTTTCTTTTATATCTGTGTGATTCCAACCAGTGGAGAGAATTCCCTCCGATTTCCATTGACTTTAGTTTTTCCAGGGTTTCTTGATACCATATTTCGTCAAATATGGTCTTGCTGTCAATAGCATTGGCTGTCTCATCACCTCCAGAATTCATCTCTTTTGTTCACTTCCAAAAGGATCATTAAAGCTGCTTTGCTGGAATCTAACCTGAGCATCAAGGAGCTGGTTAGTGTTCATGGTGCTGCTTGATAGTTCTGTCAATGGCACCTTCCATTATTCCACTGGTGATTTCGAGGACAAGATCAGTTATTGACTACAAATATGACTCAGTCAAAAACCCAAGGTTTGAGTACTACAGTTGGATGTTGTTAGGATCCTTAGTCTTTGCTGTATTATGTAATTTCATCCACTTGTTGATCTCACATGGAATGAATCAAATTGGTTGATGATTAACATCTGCAATTTAAGGAATTTCAGGAATTCTTACAGCCTGATCTTTTGCTCTGATGCATGTTTTGCACCATCATTGGGAATGCAAATGTTTCTGGAGCCTCTTCTTCTCCTTAGTTGTTTAATTACACTCCTGATTAAACCAATATCAATCCTCATCTTGACAGTACAGTTCAATAAGAAATATAGGTGAAAATGAGGGCTACAGATACTGGAGATCAGCGTCGAAAGTGTGATGCTAGAAAAACACAGCAGGTCAGGCAGCATCCGAGGAACAAGAGAGTCGATGTTTCGGGCATTCCTGATGAAGGGCTTTTGCCTGAAACGTCAACTCTCCTGCTCCTCGGATGCTGTCTGACTCAATGAGAAATATGCTGGACTGCGGAGTTACAGATTTTCACGCCTGGTTTTTAGCAGGTTCTGTATGTCCTGATTCATAGAGGGTTTCCTGTTTGGGAACTGCCGGATTGACTTCCTCATATGCAGGACCAATACCAATCTAAACGAGAAACCTAGACAGACACCCAGCGACTATGGCATGGGCTGAATAACATCACAGGTTCTAAAAAGAGAGAGTGCAAGATAGCAGACAATGACATATCCCTCCCAGATCGTCTCAATACCTTCGTCGCTCGCTTTGAGCAGAATTCTGATGGAGAGGGAACACCTATTCCGACAAGTCTGACAAACCTATCCCAACAGTCACTACGTCAGAGGTCAGATCAGTTTTCCTTCATGTGAATACAAGGAAAGCAATGGGACCAGACCGAGTACCAGGCCGTGCACTCAGATCATGCGCAGATCAACTGGCAGAGGTCTTCTCCAACATTTTCAACCTTTCCCTGCAGCAAGCCACTGTCCCTGCTTGTTTCAAGAGGGCCAACATCATCCCTGTGCCTAAGAAGGCTCATGCAGCATGTCTGAATGACTACCCTCCAGCGGTCCTGACTTCGGTGGTCATGAAGTGCTTTGAAAGGCTGGTCATGACATTAATCAATTCCAGCCTCCCCACTACTCTTGACCCACTCCAATTTGCCTATTGGACCAACAGATCCACATCAGATGCCATATCACTTGCCCTTCACTCCTCCCTGGAACATCGTGACACCAAGAACAGCTATGTAAGAATCCTACTCATTGACTACAGTTCAGCCTTCAACACTATTATCCCCTTGAGACTGATTACTAAACTTAGTGATCTCAGACTAAGCCCCACTCTCTGCAACTGGATCCTCAATTTCCTGACCCACAGGCCACAATCAGTGAAGATTGGGGATAATATTTTATTGTCACTAACCCTCAACAGTGGAGCCACCTCAGAAGTGCATACTCAGCCACCTGCTGTACTCACTGTATATCCATGACTGCGTCGCCAAATACCAGACTAAAGTCATTTACAAGTTTGCTGATGACACCATCATAGTCGGTCGAATCTCAGATGGCAACGAAACAGACTACAGATGGTAGGTGGAGGACCTGGAAAAATGGTGCACTGAGAACAACCTAGCTCTCAATGCCAGCAAAACCAAGGAACTCATTATTGACTTTTCATTAGGATGTTACTCATGCCCCCTCGCGCCCCCTCACCCCCCCGCCCCCCCATCCCGCCCGCCCGCCCCCCTCCCCCGGCCCCCCATCCCGCCCGCTCCCCCCCCACCCCCCCACCCACACACACACACACACACATTAACAGCACAAAAGGGAGCAAGTGGAGGGTATCAAGCTCCTGGGAGTGGTCATCCACAACAAGCTTACTTAGTCTCTTCATGTGGATGCACTTGTTACAAAGGCCCAACAATCTTTCATCCTCCTCAAGCAGCTGAATAAATTTGATATGACAGCGGATATCCTTGCTAACTTTTATAGGTGCGCCATCAAGAGCATTCTGTCTGGATGTATCACTATCTGGTATGGCAACTGTATCATTCAAGATCGGAGACAGTTACAGAGAGTGGTGAACTCGGCCTGGACAATCACAAAGGCCAACCTCCCATCTATAGAATCCATCTACCAGGCCCATTGTCAAGGAAAGGCTGCCAGCATTTCCATCCTGGAAATGTTTTTCTACAACCTCGACCATCGGGAAAAAGGTACAGGAGCCTGAACACAAGCACCAGCTGGTTTCCCAACAGTTTCTACCCTACTGTTGTTAGAATACTGAATGGACTCACAAACTCTTAACATTTGCCTGTATCTATGTTTTTGTTTTTGCTGCTGTTTACCTATTACTTATTATCTCTGCTACTTAACTAATTCTATGATGATCAGTGATGATAAAGTTTTTTTTTAACCCCTATAGCACCTGTCACAGATTAGGCCAGGCCACATGATTCAAGTTTGGCCCTTCTGGTTAAGGGTTGAGAAACAGCTACACATATTCAAGTATGAGGATTCCTGGGATGAAAAGCTTATTTTATTTGTTCCCCACAAACCAAAACATTGTAAATTTACTGGGCAAAATCCTTTCGATATGGTTTAATGGAGTATAATTTAAAAAGGACTTAAAGAAAAGTGAGTAAAAGAGAGATCAGAAAAGACTATTTAAATATTTCACAATTTAAAATCCACCACAGTGTCAGCCTGCTATCAGTAGCAGAATGGGAGTTATTGCACCTTATCATTTCCTCTTGAAGAGATGACTGTACTGGATAAAACAGCCACTGCTGTTAGCCATTAACATTGTAAGTACATGATAGCTCCCAGATCACTGTGAGCAAGAATAAAAAATAGATCATATTTCAGCTCATCTTAATATCTTTCATCTGAATAATCTGTTTTCTAATATTGAGCGGTATTGCATGATGAAAAGGGTACTCAGGGAAAAAAAATCGCAGCTGCATTGCAGCTTATGAATGAACAAATATTTGGTTTTGATAAAGGAAAAATGCCCCAAGCATTCTGGTTAAAGAACTAAATGCACAGTCACTTAAGGTTTGCAATATCTCCTTTTCTAATTCGGCCAGTGTGGTCTCAGCTTCCAGCCCCATCCCCATCCTTCCAATTTATGTTTAAGTAAGGACTACTGAATCGTAGATCAGCAATATTGCTTATATAAAAGTGGATTACAAGGCAGTAATTTTCTAATCAAGGTCTTCAAATGAAGTCAAAAACCATCTGGTCTAAACTTTCTTAATTCACAAAATCCAGCTTAATTACAAATTAATATCTGCACTGAGGCATTTCATTTACACTTACAGTTCAGTGTTTCACACAAAGTAAAAATCTCCAAGTGGTAATGCAACTCTGCAATTAGGAACTAATCTAACTTAGTGCAGAGAAAGTTGTCATGAAATTGGAAGTTTCACACTGTGTCAGTTTAAAAGTGCATTGAATATAAGGAGGTGCTCTTGTGGTGCAGTTGTTATATCCCTACCTTTGAGCCAGGAATCCTGGGACCTAGCCCCATCTGCTCCAAAGGTATGCCATAATGATTCTGAATAATTTGATTAGGAAGTATCTATAAAGAGTAGGACCTTAATCCTAGCTTACAAAATATAGTTTCAAAACAAACTGAAGTTTCACTGAAATATGTCAGAGCAGTAATGTCTAATCTGTTTTCTAAGTACATATTTAGATCTCGAAGGTTCAGCAGACAACTCTGCATGTATTTATTGAGACTTGGGCAGAGTATTCTTATTAATAACATATTTAAATTCCAGTTTAACAGTATCTTAAGCATAAACAAGGTTCTGCTTGGCCGTCATGTAGACTCCATCTACTAATCAGGAAATGATGCAAATATCCACATAAGCTACACTTTAGCACCTGATACCAGAAGTCTGCAATTCACAGGAAAAGGTTGGCAGTGCACTGCCAAACATTAGGCTGCATTGTACTCCTTACTTTTGCCAGGAGAACTATTAAAAATTTGCTACTCATTGCAGACATTCCCATCTATAACATGCATTGGCTGGAATAACTTCTGTTAAGTTCAGAGGAGTGAAAGAAACTACAAGTTTGAACAATGAGTAGAAGAGGAATACCAGGTTAATTTAGTTGAAGAGTGTAATTTTTGCTGAGTTCAGTATGGGTTGGAGAAGAGTAACCCATACTGTATATGGTACAATTAGCAGTAGTACCAAGTTTGGAAAAGGGAAGCGGGACATTCTTGGTAATGAAGGATAAGAAAAGGAAATAATAACAACCAATGATGCATAATGAGTAATATCTAAAAATGAAGGAGAAATAAAAAAGATTAATGGGAGAAGGATCAGGGTCAGAAATTTAGAAGTTTTTTTAAGTTGAATAAGATAAAAGCTGATGTAATATGTTTTGATTTGGAGGTGCTGGTATTGGACTGGGGTGGACAAAGTAAAAAATCATACAACACCAGGTTATAATTCAACATATGCACACACTCTCTCTCTTCCTCATACATGCACGTGCACAAAAACACACACACACACACGTGTATGGGGTGAATTTGCATCAGCAGATTTATATTTGCAGATACATTCTATTTTGTTCAAAAAGCAGACGATCTTTCAGTAGTCACTAAATGTGACATTTTATAAATTCCTACTTTGAAATAGAAGCAGTCTGAACCAAGGTTGGGATACAGGCAGGCTCTAACCTCACACCTTTAATGCATTGCCTGAGGTGAAAAGTCACTTTTGTTTTATACTGATAAAACCTTAAATTATCTTGTGACTGTGACTTGAAAGAAGTGCTGGGATTTACATATAACCAATCAAAACTTGCATCCCCATTTAAAGTGATTAAAGATTTAACAGCATTCTAAGTTTGTTCAACACATCATTTCAGTTGCATGTCACTTTGATTGTTCACTATAGGCTCTGCATCCAATGGTCCTGTCCCACTAGTTACCTGACAAAGGAAGAGTGCTCCAAAAGCTTGAACTTTCAAATAAACCTTTTGGACAGTAACCTCGTGTTGTGTGATTTTTAAAACGTTTTGTGATAAGGAAGGTAAATGTCAATATCAAGAGAAATAGAACAGGAAGAATAGAGTGTCATTATTAATAAGTGAGGAAACAGAGTCAAATTCTAAACTGTGTGGGGCAGAAAAGTATACATTGGGCTGGGATGGAGTGGGAGAAGATGCCCAGGTTGAATTCAATGGGGGTAAGGGGAGATGCACAAGAGGCCAATGTTAGAGGAATGAAGAATTTGGACGGGTAGAATTGTCATGTGATGACAAGTTTTATGGATGTGGGAAATGCGAAGTACTGGAGAGATTAAAACATGGAAAATGATTTCAAATTGAAATGTCGAGGAACTGGAAGTCAATACTCATTACTTAGCAAAACTTTCCAATTTTTTTAAAATGTGGAGGTGAGCAAGTTAAATTGCGATTAACATGCCACAATTACTGGCTAGAAAATTCACCTGATTTCCCACCATAAAGAGCTGACAGATGTGTGACAGTGAATATCTCACCTATCACAGGCCACAAAAATGATTAGCAGAAACTGGTGGCCAGAGGCTGGGTCATAATGTTCATGGGCTGAAGTTTACTCTTCCGGGACCAAGCAGCAAGAAGGCACTTTTCTCCCCCCTCATTCTCTTTAGGTCGTTCTCATAGAGGAGAAAGCAAGAGTATGGTATATCTTTCAAAGGCCATTCCTTTCCTCACCTTCCCGGGCCCTGAACATATCCATTGGAACTCCACACCAACCCAGCAGCTCACTGTAGTTTCCAAGTGAGTAACCTAGCCACCTTTCTTATCAGCTGGTAAGGATGGCATTCAGGAAGGTAACAATGATATATGGTTCTTAATTAGCCACTAATTGTCAAGTTATGAAATTTGCCCATATACATCCTCACCTAACACTTAATTGCTGAGGATGTGAGGAGGGATTGAGATTCTGTCCAGAGTCATCTCATCCAATTAGTTCCCCTTCTCATCACCTCTCTCCCCATTTACAGAGAGGGAAAACATGGACTTATTGAGAATGGGGTGTGACAGCTAAGTCAGCTTAATAGAATCTGACTTGTCATAATATGTATGCAGCAGAGTTCTAGACATCTGAAGTTTGAAGGACTGACAACAGGTGGCAAGCCAGAAAACATTTGTGTAATTGAGTCTGGAGCCAACAGAGATATGTATGCAGGATTAGTTAGCAGATAAACTGGGTCAAAAAAATGTATGCTGCACTCCAGCAACATCAAAAAATAATTTGACAGCTGTAAGATGATTTGGGACATCCTGATGTCTTTAGAGGCAACACACTAAACAAATAATTCTTTAGTCATTTAATCTAGAGTTTGAAGTTGTGTTTCTTAGCCAGAGAGGAGAGTTGAAGTGGTACTGAAGATACAAAAATGATCAGCATTCCTTCTTAATGTTCAGAGGGAGAAAGTTGCCAAGAATGGATGTTAGGTAAGTAGCAAGACATTAGAGACCCTTGGGAGGATGGGCCAGATGTTGTGGTCCATTTGGGCAAGTTGATGGCTCCATGGTGTAGTATGTAGGTCAGGAAGAAAAGGTGAAAGACACATTCTTTGGGAAATTTTTGATCTGGAAATACATAAAGATATAGGTGTGAGAAAAATAATCTCATGGTTATGGTGTTCTGGCTATGACCCAGTATAGAACTGTAGAACTAAGTGTGGGCATGGGCAGTTTCTTTAAGAGGCTATGATAACAGACCCCTTCAGAATGAACTCAGAATCAAAGTGCTGGTATGGGTTACTCTCCCCTCTTCCAGTTTCAAATTCCCAATTCTTTGTTTATTTGTACATGGGATATGAGTGCCACTGGCTAGACCAAGCAATTATTACCCATTTCCAATTGCCCAGAGGGCAGTTAGGAATCAGTCACAATGCTGTGGTTCTAGAGTCAGATGTAGGTTAAACCAGATAAGGATGTTAGATTTCTTTTTCTGAAGGACTTTAGTGAACCAGATGAGATTTTGTAACAATCAACAATGGTTGTTATTTTTGTCTTTTAATTTTCAGTCTTTAATTAATTCCGATCTCAATATCTGCCATGGCGAGTTTCAAAGCCATATCCCCACAGTAGGCTGAACAGGTTCTGTATGATAAATCCAATGCTATAACCACCATGCCACCAACTCCCCTTCTTAATGGCCTGTCCCCTTTTTAATTTCCCCTGTCCTTTACTCTTCTTCCCCTGCATCCCTGTAAAACAGGTTCTCTTCTTGCTATCCCAATGATGATGTGAGTACTCATTCTCTCACCTTCCTGCAACCCATTACTCCAGCTGCCATTCACTCTTTTCTTCACCTTAAATTGCCACTATTAGATTCTGTATTGTTCCTTCATCCTCTTGTGGCATTCATTTCCCTGGCCATTATTATATCCAGTTCCCTCCATTATCAACACTTCTATACCAGACCTCAGTTTATATCCAAATTTGATTGCTTTTTCACTAGCCTGGGTTACTTTCTACTCTTAGTGCAGTCCTCCACATTATTGAAGATAGTTACTGTCTGGATTATGTGGATACAAATTATTATAATTCAGTGAAATGTTGAATATTGGATGATATGCCAGATTTGGAAGAGTGCAGAGATCTCAGAGATGAAGGAGGGTTGGAGGAGGTTGGTATGGGGCGAAGTGAAATCATTGGAAGCCAATGTCGATGAATAGCCAGGGAAGTGATGACCGAGTAGGGATTTAAACATGTTAGGACATGGAGAGCAGATGATTGGACTTTGCCAAGTTTGCAGAGGGTGGGAAATTAAATGCCAGCTTGGAAAACATTACAATACTTAGGTCTAGAAGTGGCAGAAACATTGAAGATTTCACCAACTATATCATGGGTGGAGGTAGGTGACACCAACAAGTTAAGGTGTATTATAGTAAATTTGAAATTAGAATCTCAATTTGGGGTTAAGTTGGACCTTGAGCTCAATAGCAATCTGGTTCAGTCTCAGGTAGTGATCAGACAGGAGGATGGAATCAATGGCACAAAGTTTGTCTTGGGATCTGATGACAGTGGCTAATAGTTTTCCAAAACTTAATTGAAAACTTCTCTGCTCACCTTGTATTGGAAGTTGAAAAAGTGGCCTGAAAAATCAAATAATGGAGGCATTAAAGAAGGCAGAGTTTAGGAAAAGCTGGCTGTCATCAAGATAAATTATAACTCAGTTGTTTACATTTCTTCTTTAACTGGCTCCTTCAGTTTCAGAGTCGAAAAGTGTGGTACTGGAAAAGCACAGCAGGTCAGGCAGCATCCAAAAAGCAGGAAATTCCTGATCAACAGCTTATGCCCAAAATGTCAACTCTCCTGCTCCTTGGATGCTGCCTGACCTGCTGTGCTTTTCCAGCACGACACTTTTCAACTCTGACTCTCCAGCATCTGCAGTCCTCACTTTCTCCTTCAGTTTTAGTTTCTTGAATTGTGGAGACAATTTTTTTTCAGTTCGTCTGAGCCTGAGGGCATGGAATTAAATTCCGATTATCTAAAATCAGAATCATAAACATTGAAGATTTTGATTCAACACTCTCCTGGCTATGAAAATTCAAACACTAGAAAGAGTTTGTGAGTCTTAGTGAGTGGTTTTCTCTGAACTGAAGAACTCCCAATAGAAGAGAAACTAAAATGTTCATTGAACTTAACTCTTGATTTTTTTTCAAGTGAACTCGGAGTTCCCTGCTCCTGTGCCAAATAAAACTAATGGCTTAATTTACTTGTTCTAACTGTTATAAATGCAAACGTAGAGACACCTATTCCACTCAACATTTCAAATGTTCCCTCAAGTCTTTGTTTGCAGTTATATGCCTTCTTCAATTGATATTATTTATATTACCTTTCTGGAATAGCCTTCCAACCTTGTTAAAGAATCAAATGTTCAGAGCACTACCCACATCCATATGGCTTTTTAAAGAATGATCCAAAGTTGAAAAATGGTAGTATTTTACACACCTACCATCCAATACAGTACAATAAATAGTTCCAATGGTGTAGGTTTCATACAGCATTGAAAAGAGCAAGGTTCAGTGGGACTGAGGAAAGGAACATGGTGCTTTGGTCTGCAAAATAGTTGGCTGTAAAAACAGATATGTTTAGTTGAAATTTTGGGATCTTTAATATTAGCCAATGATTAGCTTTTATAACTGAAACATAGGCATAAGCTAATGACTTGGCGGGTACATTTCTTGGAGTTGCTCATTTGCATGTGGAAACATGGTTCCCTCCACATAGTTGATGAAGAACAAACAAAGAACAATACAGTACAGGAACAGGCCCTTCACCCTTCCAAGCCTGCACCGACACATTTTGCCTTCCATACCAAAACTGTTTTCACTTGCTTGATCCGTATTCCTATATTCCCTTACTTTTCATTTATTTGTCCACAAGCTTCTTGATGCTGCTATTGCGTTTGCTTCCAGCACTTTCTCTGGCAGTGTGTTCCAGGCACTCACTACTCTTTGAAAAACATGCCTTGCAATCTCTTTTAAACATCCCCGCCCGCACCTTGAACCTTTGCTCCCCCCAGTAATTGACCCTCCACCTTGGGCAAAAACCTCATACTTTCCACTCTAACCATGCTATTCACAATCTTACTAACGTCTTTCAGGTCACCCCTCAATCTCCTGCACTCCAGTGAAAACAAATTCAGTCTATCCAACCTTTCTGCATAGCTAAAATCCTCCATACGAGGCAACATCCTTGTAAACCTTTCCTGTACCCTTCTTCAAAGCATCCATATCCTTCCGGTGCCCAGAACTCTACACAATAATCCAAGTGTGGCTTAACTAAAGTTCTAAAAAGCTGCAGCAAAAACCTCTCTACCTGTATCTCAACACTCCTTCCAATGAAGGCAAGCATGCCATAGGCCTTTTTTTTACTACCTCAACTACCTCAACTACCTGCACTGCCACCTTCACTGATCTGTGGAACTGCACACCCAGATCCCTCTGCATATCAATACCTCTAAAGGTTCTGTCATTCTGTATAATTTCTACCTGTCCTTGACCTTCCAAAATACATCACTTCACATTTGCCTGGATTAAACTCCATCTGCCATTTTTCTGTACATGCCTCCACTGATCCACATCCTGCTATATCCTCTGACAATCCTCCTCACTATCTGTAAGTCTACCAATCTTTGTTTTAATCAAAAACTTACTAATTAGACCAGCTACATTTCCCTCCAAATAGTTTACATAGACCATGAAGAGCAGAGGTCCCAGCACTGATCCCTGTGGAACACCATTAGTCATAGCCCTCCATTCTGAAAAGCAACCTTCCACCACTACCCTCCTATGACTAAGCCAATTCTGTTTCCATCTTGCCAGCTCACCCCTCATATCATGCAACTTCATCTTTTATACCAGTCTGTGATGAGGGACCTTGTCAAAGACTTTACTAAAGTCCATGCAGACAACATCAACCACTTTTCCCTCATCAATCATCTTCTTCACCTCCTCAAAAAGCTCAGTCAAGTTAGTAAAGCACAACTTCCCCTTCACAAAACCATGCTATTCATCACAAGTCAGTCTATTTGCTTCTCATTGCCTATAGATCTTGTCCCTGCAAATCTTTTCCATTAATTTCCCTACCACCGATGTGAGGCTCATCAGCCTGTAATTTCCTGGTTTATCCCTGCTACCCTTCTTAAACAATAGGACAATAATGGCTATCCTCCAGTCCTCTGGGACTTCACCTGTGGCCAAAGAAGATACAAAGATGTCTGCCAATGTTCCCGCAATCTGTTCTCTTGCCTCCCTCAATATTCTGGGATAGATCCCATCAAGACCGAGGGACTTATCTACCTTAACACTTTTTAAGGGGCACAACACCTCTTCTTTTTAATAGCAACTTGGCTTAGAAATTTGACACTCACTTCCCTGAGACCATCCTCCACCAATTTCTTCTCTTTGGTGAATACCAGTACAAAATATTCATTGAGGACCTCACCTACCTCTTCTGGCTCCACACATGCATTCCCTCTGTTCTTGAGAACGCCAACCCTTTACCTAGCTATCCTCTTGCTGTTTATATATATAATATATATTTATATATATAAAATTTGATCATTAATTCTCTTTAATACTGCTTGCTAACGACTTTCATGACCCCTTTGAGCCCTCCTAGTTCCTTGTTTCAGTTCATTCCTATTTGCCTTATATACTTCAAAGACTTTGTCAGTTCTCATCCTTCTCAACTTTATGTATGCTTCCCTTTTCTTTTTGAAGACGGTCATAACATCCCTGGTCATCCAACGTTTACTAAACTTGCCATCCCTATGCTTCATTCTCACAGGAACTTGCTGCTCCTGAACTCTTATCAACTGCTGTTTGAAATACACCCACATGTCCAATATGGATTTAGCCTCAACCATCTCCGGTCAAAATTCTCCAGTCCCTGCCAAACATTGTTGTAGTTTGCCTTCCCCCAATTTAACGCTTTCACCCTTAGACGGCTGTTATCCTTTTCTGTGAGTAACTTAGAACTCATGGTATTATGGGCATTACTCCCGAAATGGTCGCCAACTGAAACTTCAATCACCTGGCTGAGCTAATTTCCTAAAACAAGGTCCAGTATAACCCCATCCCTGGTTAGACTCTTTACATACTGCGTCAAGAAACCTTCCTGGATGGTCCTTATAAATTCTGTCCCATCTAAGTCTTGAGCATGAGGTGAGTATGAGTCGATATAGAGGAAGTTAAAATCATCCACCACAACAACCCTGCTGTTCTCACACCTTTCCAAAATCTGTTTATATATTCTCTCCTCTATCTCCTGCTGGCCTTTAGGGGGCCCTTTTTTTAACCTCCAGCACTGTCATTTCACCTTTCCTATTCCGGTGTTCTACCATTGCTGCATAAGTCCTCCAATGTATCCTCCCTCAGTACAGCTATGAAATACTCCTTTACCAGTAATGCAAACACCCCCCCACCCCCCACCCCCATGCCTTTTACATTCCTTTCAATCATACTGAAACATCTGAATCCTGGGACATTCAGCTTCCAGTCCTGACCCTCTTCCAGTCAAGTCTCCAAAATCACAATGAAGTCATAATTCTAAGTACTAACCAAAGCTCTAAGTTGATCTACCTTGCTTACTATACTTCCCACTTTGAAACACATGCATTTCAGAATACCTCTCCTAATCTTTACAGCAGTATTTTCCTGAAGACCTGATCTTCCCCAGAAGATCTGCCTTAAGAGTAGGATTAGATTGATGGACATTTCATCATGTATTTGAGTTCACCTTTAATCACTGTGAAAAGGATATTGTATTAACTTCATTTAAAACTGGCTAAATGGTAATTCTCCAAAGAATGACACTGATTTGCAACTGATTCAATGGTTTTGCAGTTGCCACAATGTACTCCAAACTCAGTAGGCCTCTGAAGTATTATTTATGTTTCTAACTGTCTCAAAGTTCAGCATTAAACACACTGATGTGGAGCTTTAATTGAGTGCTGAAATAACATATTTCAAATTTGTTAAGAAAACATTGTAACGGGGAAAAAAAAGCACTGAGTGCATGAAGTGTCCAGATCAATGGCTTTTCATTTGATTCACACTGAAAATGTTTGATAAGTTATCTTAAAGAGATACACAAACTATTGAGAGCTGGCCCCAACAATTCAGTCCATGTCCACAGCACTGGTCCCACCTCTCCCTCGAGCCTGGCAAAATCACTCAATCAATTGGGGGAATCTTGGATGCACAAAATCCACCATCCACGGTCATTATTATCATCTGAAGAAGGGTCACTGGACCCGAAACACTAATTTTGCTTTCTCTCCACAGATGCTGCCAGACCTGCTGAGTTTTTCCAGCATGTTTCTGATTTTGTTAGTCATCTGACAGAACTGCACCAAACACAGTCTTAGCAACCATGGGACACAGCATCTGACGTTTGCAATTTCTGCCATGCAGCAATACCTTACAGAAATGGGGGAGGCAGCATGTAGCATCCCTGCTACAATATTCCACAGTAATACTTCAGTTCAGAGCTAAAGGTTTTCAGCAGTGTAGAAGAGTGATAAAATTTTGATGTCAGACTAACCTTTTTAAAAAAATGTCAAGGGACTCTGATGAATTGAACTGATCGATAGTTCTTTGAAAACCAATCATTACTTCCACTTTTCTATTAATTCCCTTCATAAGTAAAGAAAGTATGACTCAAAAGCCTATTCTGCAATTTGAAAATAACAAATGCAAAAAGCCAAATATAGCCTATCCAACCCATATCACAGTGTTTTATGGATCTACACATTTGCAAAGGGATCAACTTTAGATCTTGGCCTCACTTGCAATGAGATTGTCAGAATCATTACTTTAGAGAATAAGTAGAGTGTACTGGAAGGGCAGAAGCTCTAACCTAGAGGTGGGAAAAGCTGCAAATAAAAAGTTCTGGCAGAAGGTTCCATGGAATCCAATAGCATTACTTTGAGAGACTAAATAGAATGAGGTACAAACATACAATAAATCATTTCCAACCACCTGTAGCCACGAGAATTAGACAATCCAAGCAAACTGGGGAAAGAGAATAGAAATTATCTGCTGAACATGGATGCTTACTTTTTGATATTTGTAATTAATGGAATATGACAGGGTCTGGGGTCACAACTATTTACAATATATATTCATGACTTGGATGAGGAAAGTGAATATACTGTAGCCAATTTTGTAGATGACACAAAAATAGATGCAAAAACAAGTAGTGGGGATGCACAAAGGGATACAGACAGGTTACGTAAATGGGCAAAGATTTGTCAGATGATATGCAATGTGGGAAAATATGTGCTTTTGCAGGAAGACTAGAGGAGTTAAATATTAATTATATGGAAAAAGATCAGCAGAAAGTTGCAGCCCAGAGTGATTTGGGGGTCTTTGTGCATGAATCTTGAAAAGCTAGCTACTAAGTTCAGCATCTTGCTTAAGCTCAAAGTCAGATTGAATGCTGTGTACAGTTTTGGTCCCTCATCTCAGGAAAGATATTCTGGCATTGGAGGCGGTCCAGAGAAGGTTCATGAGTTCATTTCCTGGTAAGAAAGGATTTTTTGACAAAAAGAGATTGAGTAGTTTGTGTCGGTACTCTACAGAGTTTAGAAGGTTGAGAAGAGACCTATTGAAACATACAAGATTTCCAAGATACCCTGTGGCTTGACAGGGTACACGTGGAGGGATTGTTTCTCCTCATGACACAGATGGATAACCTTAGAATGTGGAATCGCCCACTTAAGACAGAAATGAGGAGAAGTTCTGTTTCTTTGAGGCTAGTCAATCTGTGAAATTTTTTTTAGATTAGATTACATTACATTACAGCGTGGAACCAGGCCCTTCAGTCCAACAAGTCCACACCGCCCGCCGAAGTGCAACCCATCCATGCCCCTTCATTACCCCTTACCTAACACTACGGGCAATTTAGCATGGCCAATTTACCTGACCTGCACATCTTTGGACTGTGGGAGGAAACTGGAGCACCCGGAGGAAACCCACGCAGACACGAGGAGAACGTGCAAACTCCACACAGTCAGTCGCCTGAGGCGGGAATTGAACCTGGGTCTCAGGTGCTGTGAGGCAGCAGTGCTAACCACTGTGCCACCCTACCGCCCACACCTGTAGGCTATAGAGGTAGGCTATACAGGTTTTTTCATTCAGTTTTTGAGGCTGAGATTCAACCAGAGGATGTTGAGACATCAGTTGTTTGCATTCTGGGAGTGGACTTTGCGGTCAGTGTGGGTGTGAAGGGTATTGTAGAAGACTATCCTTGGGGGTAAGCAGGATGAACAGCAGTAAACCAGAGGGCGCTGAGATATCGGTCAGCATGGGGGGTGAAGGGTCTCCTGGAAAGACTTGCTATTGAGGAATGATAAGCCCTAAACATTTCTTTACTGTAGTGTTTCCATCCCCCCTTCCTCTTCTGACAAAAAAAACAGGAGAGGCAAGGTTCAGATGAGAAGAAACAGATCATGAGTAGAAG
Organism: Chiloscyllium punctatum; assembly: GCF_047496795.1. Lineage (NCBI taxonomy): Eukaryota > Metazoa > Chordata > Chondrichthyes > Orectolobiformes > Hemiscylliidae > Chiloscyllium > Chiloscyllium punctatum. Next base: position 62,375,980 of record NC_092746.1, read on the forward strand.
ATCAGCAACGAGAGTTCCAGTGGGTAAAGGAGTATGGGCTTAAAAAGTTTTTTGAAATTGTTGTTGGGGAGTGACTGGTAAGTTTTGAGATATTGTTATCCCAGCAGCAAGCATCATAAGGGAAAAAAAAATTGACATTGTAAGGATTTATTAAGTTAAAGGGGTAAGACATGGCAGTCAAATTGTAGTCTGCTCCTCTTGCGCAATGTGGGAAGCCAGGCATATTTCCAGCTTCTGGGATCTGCATGTGTCTCCAGCTGCAACTCCTGGAGGTCTGAGTTTTGGGTTTGGAATGGTGTCTGGGGACACGGTGGAGCATCTCATGGAGCGGAGAGTATTGTGCATTGCATGTACTGAGAGGTGGTCACACCGCAGATTCAGACTCCACAGGCAGGAAGGGAATGGGTGACCATTGGACAGAGCAGGACGGCGAAACAGGCAATGCAGGAATTTCTTGTGGCTCTCCCCCTGTAAAACAGACACCCTGGCTTGGATACTGTTGAGGGAAATGGCCTCTTGAGCGATAACAGCAACAGTGAAATTCATGGCACCATGGTTGGCTTTGCTGCAGAGGGAGGGAGAAATAGGCATGGAAATGCTCTATTTATAGGGGGATTCAATCATAAGGGGAATAGATAAACGTTTTTGTGGCCAGAAGGGAGAGGCCAGGATGGTGTGTTTCCTCCCTGGTGCTAGGTTTTGGGTGTCTTAGAGCGGTTGCAGAACATTCTGGAGGGAGAGGGCAAACAGCCTGTGATCATGGTACACATTGGTACCAACGACAGGTAAAAAAACAGAGATGAGGTCCTAAACGCAGAATAGAGAACTAGAAAGAAAGATGAAATGTATGACCTCACGTCCTAAATGAATACTTTGTACTGGCATTCACCAAAGCGAAGGAATTGGTGGATGATGATCTCAGGGAAGAGAGTGTTAAATTTCTAAGCCAAGTTGCCATTAAAAAGAAATGATGCTGTATGTCCTAAAAAGCATTAAGGTAGATATGTCCTTGGGTCTTTGGTGAATACCAGTACAGAGTATTCAATTAGGACCTCACGTATCTCTTCTGGCTCAACAGATGCATCCCCTCTTTTGTCCTTGAATGGGTCAACCCTTTCCCTGGCCACCCTATTGCTGATTTTATATGGATAAAAAGCATTGAGATTCTCCTTATACTGTTTGCTAATGACTTTCATGACCCATTTCAGCCCTTCTAATTCCTTATTTCAGTTTTATCCCAGAACATTAAGGAGGCAAGAGAACAAATTGCTGGAGCATTGACAGACATCTTTGTATCCTCTTTGACCACAAGTGAGGTCCCAGAAGATTGGAGAGTAGCCAATGTTATCCACATTGTTTAAAAGGTGTAACAGAGATAACCCAGGGAAGTACAGGCCTGTGGGCCTCATGTCAGTGGAAGAGAAATTATTGGAAAAGATTCTCAGGGACAAGATCTATAGGCAGTGAAAAGCAAATGGACTGATTAACAACACACAACATGGTTTTCTGCGGGGGAGGTTGTGCCTCAATAACTTGATCGAGTGTTTTGAGGAGGTAGCAAAGATGATTGGTTGATGGAGGGAAAGCGGTTGATGTTGTTCACATGGACTTCAGTAAAGCCCTTGAGAAGGTCCCTCATGGCAGACTAGTACAAAAGATGAAGTCACATGGTATCGGGATAAGCCGGCAAGATGGATACAGAACTGGCTTTGTGACAGGAGACAGAGGGTAGAGGTGGAAGGCGAAATGCAGTGCTGTGACTATTGGTGTTCCACAGGGATCAGTGCTGGGACCTCTGCTGTTCCTGATCTACATAAATGATTTGGAGGAAAATGTAGCTGGTCCAATTAGTAAGTTTGCAGATGATACAAAGATTGGTGGAGTTGCGGATAGTGAAAAGGATTATCAGGGGATACAGCAGAATATAGATAAGTTGGTTGCACGGACAGAAAAGTGGCACATGGAGTTTAACCCAGACAAATGTGATGTGATGCATTTTGGAAAGTCAAGTAAAGGTGGAAATTATACAGTGAATGGCAGAACCTCTAAGAGTATTGATATGCAGAGGGATCTGGGTGTGCAGGTCCACAGATGACTGAAGGTGGCAGCGTAGGTAGTTAAGGTAGTAAAAAAAGGTCTATGGCATGCTGGCCTTCATTGGAAGGGACATTGAGTGCATGGATAGACAAGTTATGCTGCAGCTTTATAGAAATTTAGTTAGGATACATTTTGAATAATGTGTACAGTTCTGGGCACCACATGAACAGTGTTATGTGGACGCTTTGAAAAGCACACAGAAAAGGTTTACCAGGATGTTGTTTGGTACGGGAGATTTTAGCTTTGAAGAAAGGTTGGATAGACTGGGCTTGCTTTCATTGGAATGCAGGAGGTTGAGCACCTGATAGAAATTTATAAGTTTGTGAATGGTATGGATAGAGTGGAAAGTATGAGGCTTTTTCCAAGGGTGGGGGGTCAATTACTAGGGAACACAGGTTCAAGGTGCAAGGAGAGAAGTTTAAAAGAGATGTGTGAGACACATTTTTCACACCAAGGGTGGTGAGTGCCTAGAACGTGCTGCCAGAGGAGGTGGTGGAAGCAAACACAATAGCAGCATTCAAGAAACATCTGGACTAGTACATGAATAGGATCGGAACAAAGGGATATGGATCCTGATGTGAAGGCAGTTTTAACATAGAAAGCCAAAATGTGTTGGAGCAAGCTTGGAGGGTCTGGTCCTGTGCTATTTTATTCTTAAAGATACACAGATTTTCAATCAGTAAGGGAGTCAAGGGAAGGTGAAGTTGAATATCATCAGACCAGCCATGATCTCACTGAATGGTGGAGCAGCCTTGGTGGGCAAAATGGTCTACTTCTACAGCTATGCCTTATGGTCTACGGGTTTCTTTAGCTCATATCCATTGTAGAATTTGTAATGTTGAGTTTTATTCATTCTGGGGTAAACATTCATCGTATGGTGTACTTTCATACTCAAGGACTACTCCCCTTAATTTCACATTATTTAAAGCTCAAAGGTTGTTTTTTCTTCCAAGAATGACAATCAAACTGAAAACTGAAACAGTTATTGATGTTATTCAGTCATAGTTCATCATAGATCTCCCAACAGCACCACACTTCAATGTGAAAGGCCTCATGAGAGTTTCACTTCTGATTTATACAGTTACCTCATATTATTAATCAATAAAGGTTACTACAGGGGCCACAATAGAATAAGATATCTGAACAATTGTCATAAAAATATCATGTATATCAATACTGTCTTTGGGCAAAATATGATGTGTAAATCCATTCTTCTATCAATTTATTTAAATTGCTCTGATTTAAGATTTAGAGTCATAGAGATGTACAGCATGGAAACAGACCCTTCAGTTCAACTAGTCCATGACGACTAGATATCCCAACCCAATCCCGTCCCACTTACCAGCACCTGGCCCATATCCCTCCAAACCTTTCATATTCATATACCAATCCAGATGCCTTTTAAATGTTGCAATTGTACCAGCCTCCACCACTTCCTCTGGCAGCTCATTCCATACACGCACCACCCTCTGCGTGAAAAAGTTGCCCCTTAGGTCTCTTTTATATCTTTCCCGTCTCACCCTAAATCTATGCCCTCTAGTTCTGTACTCCCCCACCTCAGGGCAAATACTTTGTCTACTTATCCTATACATGCCCCTTATGATTTTAGAAACTTCTGTAAAGTCACCCCTCAGCCTTTGATGCTCCATGGAAAACAACCCCAGCCTATTCAACCTCAACATCATTGTAAATCTTTTCTGAACCCTTTCAAGTTTCACAACATCCTTCCGATAGGATAGAGACCAGAATTGCACGCAATATTCCAAAATGCATGCAATATTCCAAAACACTAATTAATGAAAAAAGACTGTTTACAAAAATCATAACTGATAAATCTCTGCCTTCAAAGTTCAACATGGCTATTCATCAGTAAATAAAAGAGCAAGAAACATGCAGAATCCCCTTTTTTTGGCACACTGGGTTCTGATTATTTTTAATCCAAAATAGAATCTGCACCGTCTGCCCAGAATTTTAATACTGCTCTTGCTAGATGCCATCTTGGCCAAAGACAAACAAGATAATTTTTGCCCATCTCAGAAGGATGCAATAAACCGTAACACTTAGAGAAAAGAGGCCTACACCTGCTGTTGCTCCCCCTTGCACTTTGCTTTGCAGCTGAGACAGCTAGCCCCAATGTTAAATGTCTCTGGTGAAAAAGCAAGGAACAAAAAGCAAACTTTCCTTAATCAGAGCTACTTCCACTCCCATGATCTTTATCTTCACCACCAACTCTGACCTTGAAAGCTCCATGCCCCAAACCTTATGTCTTGGATGTTCTGCACCCCACCACCTGATTCCAATCTGAGTTCTGAGGTCAAACATTCCACAGTTCTCAAACCTTCCCATTTGAGGTTGTGAGCACTCGACAGCTAAGGAGTCCAAATTCCCCAGTTCGTAGATTACTGTGATCCTAGGGTAACAGACAGACGTACTCATCGTTGTAAGAGCATGCAATGCTAACCACTGCCAACATGTCATTGGGCAGATAGGTATCCCTTTTTCTGAATGAATTTACAGAGCTTCCTTGGTCTAAAGTCTTGTAAAAAAACCACAAGGTGGTCTAATGAGAAGTGGCTCTTGTCTTAAATAAGATGGAGTTCATTGCATGACAGCTGTTGTGTTGTGCCCTCTGGTCAGTATATCAGTTTACCTTCAGGACACATACTTGTGACGTCTTAATTGAATCACAGAATGTTGCCTAAGATCTCATACTCCATCTTACCTCAAATCAACTGAAGAATGACACTCCACTGGAAGCATATCCCTCTGGTGTAACATAATAACTTAATGTGAGCTCAGATATTTATATCTCTAAGGAACATAATGTTTGCACATGATAACTCATTGTAATAAATGCCATTTAGATTCTTTAATGCCATGATATCCATGCCCAATTTCTAATGTCATGGTAGATAAAATAAGTATTACCACATTAGGTTGGTGACAAACTCACACCAGTGACAAGATATGAGTTACATTAGTAAGATAACATTGTCAATAAGATGACTGGGAGATTTAGAAAACAGGCCTGACTTCACGAAATCCTAAGATCTTCTGCCTTTCCCATCCTTTTTAGACATCTGACATTACCAGATTAGAGAAAGCTGAATGAAGTCTTCTCACTCTTTCAGACCTTATAATCTTATACAGCACCTATTAGGAAAGGCAGAGCTCCATTTTCATTGTGAGTCTGTTTCAGAATAATCTAGGGAGGAAGAGTTTAATTTAAGTGTTTACAGATTCAACCTTGTCTCAGCATTGTGATATAGTTGTCTGAAAGCTTAGGGCAGTAACTTACCAATTTTCATAAAGTAGAAGCGATTACAGGACAAAAGCCCAAGACTGTTCAGGATGTGAAAGCTTGCTTGACCATTTCGTAATAAAGCAGTTGATTGTATCTTAGTGGGCTTTGAACCAGTAACAGGAACCCATGCAAGTAAGAGTCAGCTGCCAAAAGCTCTCAGCCAACCTGATTGGCTGCTCCCTGATCACCCCCATCCCAGACTGCGAGGTTGAAAGAGTTTAGGGTGGTCTCATAGATTGTGGGCAATAGAAGGCAGGAACATGCAAGTCAAAAACAAGGGCAGCAGCTCACTCTCAACAGCCAACCGTTTGCCCAATGTTCAGTTCCTCAATTCATGTAGATTGAGGGAAGTTTCCCACTCTGACCCCTTACTCCATCTCACCGCCTCTCACCCTTCACATTCATTCTTCATTCACCCTTCATTCATCTTCCTTTCCACACCCCACCCCTCCCCCAGCCACCTACCCTCTCTTCTATCTCCCAATTCTCTCCCAAACCCCTCTCCCCTTTCACCTCCCTCCTCCCCCACCATTCTCCCTCTCCACACCCTCCTCTCACCCTACCCCTCATACAACCATCTGTTTAACCACAAGTGACCACTTAATGGTATAATTTAGTGGCAAGGCAAGAAAGTTGAGCTATGGCCTTCCTGACCAGAACCTCATTCCAGTTGAGGTGGGAAGCTGGAGATGTCCTGATACACCATTGTCCACCCAATTAAATTCCCTTTCCACCTCGAAGCCCACAATCTCTGGGTCGAGAAGATTTTGCCCATAATTGCCAGAGAATTGTATTCACTGAAAGTAAGAGCGCATATCTGACTTTTTTACCAACCACATCAAATAATTGCCCTTAACATAAACTGCACATGCACTGCATTATAATTCAAGTTATTTCCTCAACTATGCTCTCTGCAAAAAAAAGCGAATCTCTGAGTGACAAACACTGCACTGGGAGATGGATAGGTTCTGAGCAATAGAAAAGTCATTGACAAATAACTAACATAACCTCTGATCCTGTCGTCACAGTGCTGATATGCTGGCCCAATTCCAGCTTTGGTCAATGATGACCACAGGGTAGTGACAGGAAGGGAAGTCAGCATGGGTGGTGCTAATCAGCAGTAAAGGATTACACTTTTTTTTTACAAGAGCAGGTGATTAGCTAGCAGTTACGTAATGTGATTGTTGGCTGCCATTTACAAGCAAGAATAGGGGCTATCCAACCCACTTTACAGGCTGAGGCAATTGTTTGTTATTGGATGAATTTTCAATACAGCTGAACATTGTAAAATCATTACCAAGCATCCATATCTGACTTTATAATACAGCAATGGACATTGATATGAAAATGCTGAGGCTGAGGTCACTGCAAGGAAACTTCGTTGATGAGAAGCTTATGGACTTCTCCCTATTTCTAAAATGGGCACATACTTCAAAGCCTTTGCTTCACCTGATTCTCCCATCCTCTTTAACATCCAACTTCTTCTTAAGGTTCCAATTCAGTTCCAGGTCACAGGAAGCAAAACCCTGTGTGATCAGTTGATATTTAGCAAAATATGTACACAGTATTTCGATAAGCACAGTGTGAGGTGCTCTCCTTATAGAATAGCCCCATTGTTCTTCCTTCTGTGATTTGCCATTCTCATTTTAGTCAAAAGTTATCCTGTTATGTCACATTCTTCAAATGTATACTGAATAATCATTAGGATATTTCACTGCTGATCTTCTGTCATTTTGTTTTACTGGAAATTGTCTGGCCCTTGCTCAAAAATGGTATACATCAGAGACAGAAAACCAATCGTGCATCATTATGACCACATCTTATTATGTCCGGGAAGGGATGATATTATGTGTTGATGAATTGTAGCATGAATATAAAGAAAACATTTCTGGTTTTGTGATAAATAATGAATAGAGGAAATATTTCCCCAAAATACTCTGTATCAAATACTGATTAACATAAAATTAAAAATCAAAACACTTAACAGTTGCACGAGGGAAGATAGTCAATTGAAGAGACCATAAAAATGTCTTGGCATTATTGATATATTCCTTGATCTATATTTCAGCAGAAGGTAAATCACACTGGTGATATAGAATATCAATAGCTTAGCAGTCTGAAAGGGCACTGAAAATCCTTTGGATATTTCAGAAGATTATACGACATCGTGTAAACATTTAATATCAATATATTTACTATCCTTGGAAATGTCACCGTCAATTTCATCAAGAAATCCCATATGTACATGATGAAATTAAAATTCTGATACATAAGATCAAACAAAATAAAAACACCTATGTGTTGGTTATTATTTTATTTAAATGGTTTGAATTATATAGGTTTTAGTCCTTCTACTTTTAGTTGTAGATAATGTTCACTGAAATCATTCATAACGTTTTTCTTTTAATCATGGTTTTTCCAAGTTGCTTTACACCCACTGAAGGTCCAAGCTTGTCTCAGGGTTCATTTCCTGGGCTTCATACATCATCCAGTGCCTGATTCAAGTGGCTATTCATCATCTTTGAGCTGAGGCAATCAGTGTTGACAGACAACTCAAACATAGGGAAACTGATTATGTGCTCACCTGACAATCAAACATGCACATTATCAAGAAGCAGCCACTGGACAAACTTGACTGATACTTTTCCCACTCTCAGCTAGAAACACAGTGGTCAATTACAGCTGCTTGATTGCTGTCTCAGCCGAGAACTGCAGGGAACAACATTGTCTTTTGAAATCCCATGAACAACAGACACTTCGTTAAAGAAAGTATTTCACAGCTTGGGAGTGTATAAATCAATCAGAGATCTTGGTGAAAATATTTGATTTGATTTATTTATTGTCATGTGTATTTTGTAACAAAATACAATGAAAAGTGTTATATAGCATTACCACTCTCTGGTGCCATTTAAAACACAGAAATATAGACTAAAGCATAGAATATAAATGCAGAAAAATAAAGAAAGAAAAAAAACCCAAAAAGAATTTTATCCAAGCTGAACATCAAAAGTTACTCACAAAGTTGAATCGGATAGGCGGTATAGTTCGACTTGGATGACTTTTCACAGCCACATCAACTGATAGGGTAAATGGAACTTCCAAAGTCAACCATATTTTCACACATGCAATGAACTCCTGGCATATGCAACACTTCCTTTGGAGAGCAGTGAAAACAAGGTGCATCTATTTTTAATGTGTATTAGAAAGAGCACAGCTGAACAGATATAGAAATGTGAGAGGATACAGCAATGCATAGCCCAAAACATCCTAACATTTACAAGGAAGTCTTTATACCTGAAGGGTTTGACTGTCTTTGGCACCAGGCTACTATCATTGGGGAACGGAGTATTCTCCTGACAATAGCAAACCATGTCAATGTGAAGTGGTCGAAGAACACAGACAAATGTTCATTCAAAGTATGCACGCATACAATGTAACACCTATACCACAACATCAGATTACCAAATCCAGATGCAAATCCCCAGCAGTAATTGCTTGTAACTCTGCCAAAGTTTGTAGAGATGTTAGATAACTCCATAATGAGCAGGCCTTTAAAATGCAACATCTCGAGGTTTTATATACATAAGGAACATGTTGGTGGTGGGGTGCAAAGTTGCCAGCAATGGTTAAAGCTTGCTTTTGTTGACAGACTACTTGAAATATTAAAAAGCAAAGTTTAACCTCATCTTTAGGTGCTAGGTCCTGATCCAAACATTTGAATTGGTACCATTGTACAATGTCAAATAGGTCAGAAGAATCCTCATTAGTAATGAGGCAGTTGAAATTTAATAATGGGCCTGTGCGCCAGTGTAAGGACTGGAGACAATTCCAACATTTTATGCCAATCAAGAACTTCTTCGGTAGGCAATGAGGTCCTTAATGCCTTAAGGAGGAATTTCCTGCCTTTAACAGCCTCCATCTAGTCAAAGACTGGTACCATTTGGAGAATTGCATTTGTACATTGTAACTTCTGGTTTGCCACATTCATGTACCCTCCAGTGAAATTGGGTTTCACTTTAGTTTTCAACAGTATAACAGGTTCAGGGCAATCCCAAGTATTAAAATGAAAGACTAAAAGAAAATGGCCTTTTGTGAAAAATTGGTCAACCTTGCATTTGTGCGGGCAGGGTTTGCCAGCAGGCCTGCCAGAATAAGGACACACCTTCTTCTGGGGACAGAGATCCCAGAGGTATGAGACAACTCGACTGACAAAATGGCACCCGCCTGACACTCTATCAAGGGACAGGTATAGAAGTGGTAATGAACCCCAAAAGTGTGAACAATGGAGCCAATCTAGTCAATAGGGGTAATGATTTACTCTAACCCGAAAACAGTTTGGGAGGCTCCATGAAGTCATCAAAACTTCAGTTAAGTAAATTTGGGACGGTATCGACTCTTTTGTTTCCACGAACGATGAGATTAAACCAGGCCCAGCAATCACCGGAGATGCTTTGTGGAATGGAATTACCTGAGGGGCAGAACCGGCCGGCCCGTTGGAATCACAAGGGTAAAGGGGACAGCAGGGACAGCTATCGGGGCTCTTTTCCTTTTCACTCTCCTCCCTCTGAGCTCGCTGCGTCCGTGGACACCCACCCTTTGAGGCTGAAGACATCGACCCTGTCTGCGATCTCGGATTTCGGAAGTCTGCAACAACACCCGAGGCATAGAGGGAGCCCACTGAACAAGCAACAAGTCCCTCTGAGACCGTAAGAACCCTTTCCAAGCCTGGGACACTCATACTCTGGAGTAGTTGGTTCGGAATGGGGGACGGTAGTTGTGTAATTCTTAATGTATAAGTACCCTGGAAGGTTACACTGTGTCTGCTCCAGTTTTCTTATATTTTGTAGCATTGTATCGAGTATAATGCTTCATCAAAGTATTATATGGATTGGGCAAGTTGAATTTTTTCTGTAATAAAGTTCACTGGTAATTTTGAACTCATGTTTGAGTCTGTCTGTGCTCCATCTGGGTATACCAATTCTGGCTGAGTTCACAGCGGATCCCCGACTATATTTCCAGTGTCAAGGACCGAAGGGTGATCCAGGTGATTCGAACTGCCCACTCAAGGGGGAATTGCTGACCAGGATAAACAGTTTGATGCCTGTTTTTCTCTCACTTGGGGGTACTGCCTGAGTGGGTAGGTACCAGCTGGCCTTTGTCTCACCAGCAAGGGAGGGGATCGCCCAGGGATTGGTAGCAGTCACGATTACTGTGTGGAGATACATTCTGACTCGCTGGTCAAGCTATAAACAGTGAGTTTGGTTTTGAGCTCTCTCTCCAGTGACATTGCCCTAATGCGGCATTCCAGGTCTTTGAAGTTTTACAGCCTGCTGGAGAGAGACCACCACAGTAATCAGTGAACTCCAGATACAGGCGTGAGTGCGGAGTAAAGAGGCCCTTCTACAACAGCCATTAAAACACATCAATGAAACATCAAGCTTGATGTGTCCAGCTGAAGTTATGAAATTTTCAACAATGCTGTGAAAAAAGTAAGGAATAATTGAAAGAGCAGTTTGAAACTTTGAATTACTGAATAAATCAGGTCAGTTGTGAATTTTCCACTCCCTGGTGCTGTGGAAATGAAAGGCAATGTGAGACAGAATTGGAATTTCTTCCAATCTCAACAGTAAAACCGTGACGCAGCTATAGAATTGAACATGCAGCCAAAGCAATTAAAAGTGCAAATTCTGCTATCTGAGCTTGGGAAACAGTGGTACAGCTGTATTGCAACTTAGGTTTCAGTGAAAAAGAGGAATGCCAAATTGGATAAATTATGAAGGCCTTGAACACAGAATTTGAATTCTCTATTACCAATTATAAACAGTAAGTATTCCAACAGTCGAGTCAGGGGAGAGGAAGAATATTGATCAGTTTGTAGTGGCACTGATACATTGAGCTGATAGCTGTGATTTTGGACAACTGAGAAATTATCTCATCAGAGTTGGAATTGTCTTAAACTCAGGAGATCTTTCATGACAGTAGATCTCCTGAGAAAGGCAAAATTCACTTGCAAGTAAGTTATCGATTTGCAGAATTTCTGAGGTTGTCAACCATCTACTCCAGATTATTAATGAGAGGTGTTCCAGGCCAAACCTGTGCAATATACTGGAATAAAAGGAAGAATATATATGTATATAGAAAGGTCAGCAAAAAGATCATGGTCAGAGCACAAGATGTGAACATAGCAGAGGATGTCACATTAAAGAAAAGGAAGCATATTCAGTGCGGAGAAAATATTTCTTCAACTTGCCCACACAAATGTTTAGTTCGAAAGAAGCAACACAAACCTATCAAAATGGCTTCTGGAGAGATGTCAGATGATGAATCTAATGAATCATTCTATACTAAACAATAAGTTGCATCATGAGCTCTCTGGTTAATACATGGTTTGGAATTGTTAGAATTATGAATGCCGAAGGAGAGACTTGAGTGAATGATTAGTTTCAGTGAGGCACTGCTGCTTTGCATAATGCCATAGGCTTCACAGGCCTGTGCAAAGTAGCTTAAGATGGTAACCCAAAAATGAAGCTCTTGAAGGTAAATTTGTGGTTATATGGTGAAACAATACTCATCTCAACCAAAGAATCTGTCACAGACCACAATCAAAATGGAATTCTGGAGAAACTCAACAAGTCTGTCAGCATTTGTAGAGAGAAAAAAAACTGAGTTGATGTTTTGAGACCGGTATGACTCTCTTTGAAACTGAAAGGAGCATGGTAGTTTCCATGCTCTTGAGAGGGGCAAGAGGAACATTCCTTGTTCCAGTCCTGCTTCGGTCCCCAACCACTACTTTTTCCCCAATATATCAATGATGTAATTGATCTTAGTCCTGCTCTCTTCCAGCATTAGGAAAATTAATCAATTTTCTTCCTATTTGCATGCACATTTGCTGATCCATTTCTGACACCCTTCTTCCCTTCCTTGACTGGAATACTGTCATAGTCTTAGACATAGAGTCATATAGCAGAGGAACAGTCCCTTCAGGCTGCCATGTCTATGCTGATCAACAAACACCAAACTACACTAATCCCACTTAAATGGAATTGGTCCATAGCCTAGTTTGCCCTGTTTTTAAAAGTGCTCATTCAGATATTTCTTAAATGTTGCAAGAGTACCTGCCTCTCAGGCAGAGCATTACATATTTCTACCATCCTCTGGGTGGTTCTTTTTTCAGGCCTCTGTTTGCTCTTCACCTTAAACTTATGCCCTCTGGTCCTAGATACATCTGCCAGTGCGTGTAGTATTGACCTCTTTATTTGAGGAAGCACATTTTTGCAATTGAAGGAAGGCAGTGATGATTTACCAGTCGATTTCTGAGGATGACAGCACGGCCCTTTGATGAGAGGCTGAATTAGATAACATATTCGCTGGAGTTTGGAAGAATGAAAGGGGTTCCCATATAAAGCTGCAAAATTCTTAAAAGATGAGACAGGGTAGTTTCAAGAGGAATATTCTTGATAACAGGGAAATCCAGAACAGAGTTCTCAGTCTAAGGATGCAGTGTGAACCGTTTTGGATAGAGATGAGGAGAAATTTCTTCATCCAGAGAGTGGTGAGTCTGTAGAATTCACTATCACAGAAAGCAGTCAAGGCCAACACATTTTATGATTTCAAAAAGGAGTAGGATATAGCACTTGGGACTGAAGGATCAATGGATTGGGGCAAAAGCAGGAGCAAGCTGGTGTGTTGGGTGATCAGCCATCATCATAATGAATAGTAGAACAGCCCAGAAGGGCAGATTGGCCAACTCCTGATTCTGTTTTCTGTGTTTCTCTGTTTCCATTTCTCTGGATATACTGTCCACTAATACCCACTACAAACCTACTGATTTCCATTCTCAACTATGCTTCTTCACACCCCACTTCTTGCGAGGACTCCATTTCATTCATCTAGTTTTGTCCTCTCCATTGCATTTGATCTAATGATGTCACCTCTTTGATATGCATTTCCATTCCATCAACCAAGGACCCCCCTTAGATGACAGGTTTCTCAACTATATCCAACCCATTTTTCACATTTCTGCCCTCACCCTCTTCTTTAATTCAATATTGAGTTCCGTAATGTCAGAGTATGACCTCTGATTTACATTTTTCTTACACCCACTACCCATGGCCATATCTTGCTTGTATCTTGTTAGCTTTACTCACAGCAGAGCAAAAACTTTTTCTCTTTTTTTAACACCTTTAATTTTACCTATTTTATGTATATATCACTCTTTTACCACCATAAGTACTCCCTACATCTTTTTCTGTGGTTAATCACAAAATCTTTCCATTTTGTCCCATTCCTCCTCTGCCAAATGCATAAAAAACACAATTTTCCAGTTGCTTTCAGTTACAAAGAAACAACATATGGTCTGCATAACTGAACTTGAAACATTAACTTTGTTGCTCTCTTCACAGATATTGTAAAATGTGCAGAGTTTCTCCAGCACTTTCTGATTTTAATTCAGGTACCCAGGATTTTACTTTTATCAGAATAGAGGTCCACTACCAGAGAGAGAGCTCACCAGATGAATGAGAAGCTGAACAAGATAAGTATACAATGAAGATGCCTGAAGTCAAATACATAGGTTAAGCACTGATCTCACCCAGATCCTGACAAGATCCTACAGCAGAGATGCAGCAGATAACAGATTTGAAAGTGATGCAATGATTTGTTGAACTCTGAACTATCCAGTAAAGTTCTTGCTTAATATGTCACCGGAACATAGATCTCTGGGTAAGACCATGGTTAAGGATGTGGAGTGGGACTATGATGCAGAACAAACAGCAGCTTTTACTATAATCAAACAATTAGTTATACCAACATTAGTATTAAGATACTATTATGTCAATTCTGAAGACATCTTGCAGTGCGATGACAGTCAACCCTTATGTAGCAAGGACAAGCAGATGCATTTGTTTATGACCAAAATACATTGTCGAGCATGATTAGCCAGTGCCAGTGACATGCATATATCATCTATGGTCACAGGCACCCTGCATTTGCCAGTCCCTCACAGACATTATGGCACTTTTCTAATACTTTGACAGTATGCTCTGGAAGCACAGACTTGCATTGTGGTGTGCGCTGCAGCAATGAGAAATGGGTTAGATCAGGCTGCATCGCAAGTCTGCTTGTTCAATCTTTCGGTGCTCGTTCACTTAATGCCACATTGTCTTGCCTTGCATTGCCATGCCAGTTAGTGCAGACACACAGCAGGCAGCTTGCCTTGCTGGTCAGTAATCTACAGTTCTTGAGTCATACAGAGTCATGGAGCACGACAGCACAGAGACAGGCCCTTTGGCCCCAACTAGTCAATACCGACAACAATGTCCATCTACGCTAACCCCATTTCCCTGCACTTGGCCCATATCCCTCTATAACTTCCCTATTCATGTATTTGTCCAAATGTCTTTTAAATGCTGTTCTTGTACCCGCCTCAACCACTTCGACTGGCAGTTCATTCCATTTGTGTACCATCCTCTGTGTAAAAATGTTGCCCCTCAGGTGCCTATTTATTCTTTCCCTTCTTACCTTAAACTGATGACCTCCAGTCATCGATTCCACAACCCTGCAAAAATGACGGAGTGCATTCACCCTATCCATGCCTGCCATGATCTTATACACTTCTTTCAGAGACCCCCCTCCCCCGCTATCCTCAGTCTACTATGATCTAAAGAAAAAAGTTTAAAATCACACAACACTAGGTTATAGTCCACCTGATGAAGGAGCAATGCTTCGAAAGCTAGTACTTCCAAATAAACCTGTTGAACTATAACCTGGTGTTGCGTGATTTTTAACTTTGTACACCCCAGTCCAACACCAGCGTCTCCAAATCATGACTAAAGAAAACAAGTCCTATTTTGTCCAACCTCTTCATATAACTCAGTCCCTTGAGTCCTGGAAATACCTTGTAAGTTTCTTCTGCATTCTTTCCAGTTTAATGACATTCTTCTTATAATAAAGTGACCAAAACTGAGCTCAATACTGCCTCACCAAAGTCCAGTACAACTGCAACATAATTTTGCAACTATGATGCTCAATGCCCTGACTGATGAAGGCCAGTGTGTCAAAAGCCTGCTTCACTGCCCTGTCTACCTAGAACTCCACTTTCAGAAAACCTTGCATCTGAACTCCAAGATCCCTCTGTTCTACTACACTCCTTAAAGCCCTAACATTCACCATGAAACTCCTACCTTGATTTAATTTTCCAAAATGTAGCACCTCGCACTTATCTTTCTAAAACTCCATTGACATTTCTCGACCCATTTCCCCAGCTGATCAAGGTCTTGCTGCAATTTCTAATAACTTTCCTCACTGTCAACAATACCGCCTATTTTAGTGTCATCTGCAAACTTACTGATCATACCTTATACATTTTCATCCAAATCATTGAGATAGATAATAAACAGCAATGGGCCCAGCACTGATCCCTTGGGCACACCGCCGGTCACAGACCTCTAGTCTGACATGCATCCTTTCATTATTATTACCCCTGCTTCCTACCATTAAGCCAACTGTGTATCCAATTTGCCAACTGTCCCTGGATTCCATGGGATCTAACCTTCGAGAACAGCATACCATGTGGAAACTTATCAAAGGCCTTCCTGAAATCCATACAGATGACATCTATCACTCTGCCCTCATCAACATTCCTGGTCACTTCATCAAAGAACTCTAACAACTTTGTGAGGCATGATCCACCACTCACAAAGCCATGCTGACTACTTCTAATCAAACTCTGTCTTTCCAAATGCATGTATATCTTATCCCTCAGAATTTCTCAAGTAACGTATCTACCACAGATATTAGGCTTACTGGTCTATCACTCCTAGGTTTTTCCTTGCAGCCCTGTTGAACAATGGCACAACGTTCGCAACCCTGTCTTCTAGGACCTCAACCATAGCTGACGATGGTGCAAATATATCAGCCAGGGCTTTCGCAATTTCTTGTCTAGCCTCTTGCAGTGTTCTTGGATATATCTGGTCAGGACCAGGAGATTTCTCTACCTTCTTACATTCTAATATGTCCAACACCACTTCTATTATGATGTGGATTGTCCCAGAGATATCACTACAAACTTGCCCAAGTTCTCAAGTCTTCATGTCTTTCTCCACAGTAAACACACAGAGGAGAAATATTCATTGAGGATCTCACTTATCTCCTGTGGTTCCACACATACATGTCCACTTTGGTACTTGAGAGGTCCTTTCTCTCACCAGTTATGCTTTTTCCTTTAATATAATTCAATAATCTATTTGAATTCACCTTAATTTTTTCAGCCAAAGCCATCACATGCCTCCTTTTTGCCCTCCTGATTTCCTTCTTCAGTAAACTCCTGAATTCTCTATATACCTCCAGGGATTCCCTTGATCCCAGCTGCCTGTACCTGAGTCATGCCTCCTTCTTTTTCTGGTCAAAACCTCAATATCTCTTTGTCATCCAGGGTTCCCTACTTTGTGAACCTTACCCTTTACCCTCACAGGAACATATAGACCTTGAACTCTAGTGATCTCACTTTTAAAGGCCTCCCACTTGTTGGAGGTCCCTTTGCCTGCAAACAAGCCACTCCAATTGATCCTTGCCAGCTCCTGTCTAGCTCCATCAAAATTTGCCTTGCCCCAATTTAGAAATTGAACCTGTGGACCAGTTTTGTTCCTCTCCATAACTATTTTAAAATCAATAAAACTATGGTCACAGGTCCCATGGTGCTCCCCCAGTGTCACCTCCTGCCCTATTTCCAAAGAGTAGGTCGAGTTTTGCCCCTCCCCGAGTATACACTGCTTAAGGAAACTTTCCTGAACACGCTTATCTAAGCCCTTAAAGCTATGGCAGTCCCAGTCTGTGTTAGGAAGATTAATATCCCCTACTGTGACAGCATGGAGGTGCAGGTGTTGGACTGGGGTGGACCAAGTTAAAAACACACACAATACCAGGTTATAGTCCAACAGGTTTATTTGGAAGCACTAACTCTGAAAGCTAGTGCTTCCAAGTAAACTGTTGGACTATAACCTGGTGTTGTGTGATTATTTTTACAATGACAACCCTATTGTTCCTGTGAGTCTCCCCAGTCTCCCTGCATACTTTTTCCTCTAATTCTTGTTTACTTTTTGAGGACCTAGAGTACATACCAAATAACATCACCATCCCCATTTTTATTCTTAGCTCCACACACAAAGAAGGGAGAGGGAGGCTAAGGGATGGACAGGACTGTGCTGATCCATCAGTTATTTCATCTCTGACACTCCCCTTAACCAAAAATTCAACTCCCCCTCCCATCTTTCCTGCAACTCTGTCACATCTAAAGCACCTCTACCATGGCACATTAAGTTGCCAGTCCTGTCCCTCCCTGAGCCATATTTTTGCAATGGCTATAATATCCCAGACCCACATACCCATCCATGCCCTGAATTCATCGGCCTTACCTGTCAACTTTCTTGCATTGAAATAGATTGTAATTTAATCCAACAAGCATTCCTCGCTCCTGGTCATGTCCCAGCTTGACCTGTCTCTTCAAATTGCTATTTCAGATGATTGCATCCCCTTCCAGCCTTACATTTGCCGACCTTCTATTGAGGATTCCACCCCCCTGCCAATCTAATTTAAATCCTCCCTTGTAGCACTAGCAAATCTGCCCATCAGGGTATTGGTCCCCCTCTAGTTCAGGTGCAACCCATCCCTCTTGAACAGGTCACTACTACCCCAGAAAAGATCCCAATTGATCTAAGAATCTGAATCCCTGCCCCAATTGTTTAGCCACACATTCATTTGCTATTTCTTCCTGTTCTAATCCTCACTAGCACATGGCACCATAAGTACTCCAAAGATTACCACTGATGAGATCCTGGTTTTTAACATTTTTCCTAGCTCTCTTTAATTCCTCCTCATCCCTATTTCTACCCGCATCATTTGCACCAATGTGCACAATTTAGGGGCATTCAGTTTGCTGTACAGCAGTGTGTTACATCAATCTAACATATAGACCACATGTCAGCAGTTTATGCAGAAAATACACAGCATGTGCAGCAAGCAGGCAGCCATGCCTCATAGTCTTAGGGGAGTATTGCTCACTGTAGTCTATGGAGGATCCCAGCACAGGAAGTCAAGAGCAGCCTTCTATATCATTCTAGGGGATTAGTCACAGTCAGATTGGGGAAATCTCGGTGAGGGAGTCCATGCCTCTCGAGGGAGTGGGCTTCAGTCAGTTTAATGGCTTCACAGCAGCCAGTCCCGGGTGCAGGACTAACATTGTTGGGGAGGTGAATCGCTACAAGTTAGGGAGCTGAGCACTTCTCCTCAGGGACTGTTCGGTTAGTTTACTCAAGGTGGTGTGCCATGCTCAGCCCATCGGGTCTGTCTACAGAAACTAAGGAGAAAGGAGGTTAGGCCTTGGGAGGATGACAAGAGGATCACTACTGTGGCAAGGATAACTCAGTCAGTTATCCTTCAGGATCGGGTGTTGCAGGCTGGGATAAATGATAATAGTGAAGTTGGAGGAGGCAATGGTATCTGCAAGGGAGCAGTATATAGAAAAGTATGGATGGTAAATGGGTTATTCCAGGGGAAAGGGTGGGAGTGTGTTTTTCATGGTGAGAAGCATTATAGGAGGGGCACAGTATGACCATATTTGGCGTAGTCATCTCATATGGCAGTGGCTGGGGATAAGTTTGAGAAGGTGATGGTGCATGTAGATGGGTTGGGCAAGGTCTGGGGGATGGTGTGAAGCCTACTGGGGTTGCCTACAGGCAACTGACATGTGGAGGTGGAAGGCTACTAGCAGAGAAGCCCTCACTCACTTCCATCATATTGGATATCGAAAGTGTGCAATGGGAAGAAACTGACTGCAAACATACTGCAGGGAGGGTGAGATAAGTATCTCAACTTGTGAGGGAGGAGTCTGCAGGACCTATCAATGTGAAAGCTTTTAAAGGGAAAGAATCTTGACACAGACCCATGCACTGTGCAGAACACAGACCTGCAGGGTACCTTGACCCTAGCCATCCTAAAGCATCACCTCCTGTTTGTGTTTTAGCTCCCTGCCCTAGACATCGCTGACCAACTCATTCACATCAACACTTTTTGACACAGAGACCATAAAAGACTAGGAATGTTTTAGGAAGATGGTCGAAGCGATCAGCAGCACCCATTTCCTCTTGCTTCCAGATGACGCAGCAGTATCGCACTGGAGACAGCCATGGTGCATCATGTGTGGCCATAGAACTATGGCTCATGCTCTAACAAAGACTTTCAGGGCTATACAGGCAGACAAACACGAGGTATGAGGTGAAGATAGTGACATTTATTTTAAAAGGTTCAAGACAATATACCCCCACAAGCCAACAATACGTTTTCTTCTTCCTCTTGCCCTAACTGCAACTGGCTGGATCCACAGCTGGGGAAGAGGAAGCCTCCTTGAGAATGGATTTTATTAACCTTGGGATTGAGAGAGATTAAAGTCAAATTTCAAGAGCCTTATAGAACTTGAAATATTAACTCAGTTTCTCTCCACAATGCTACCAGATTTGCTGAGTTTCTCCAGAACTTAGCTTTTATTTCAGACCGTGAATATTTGCAATACTTTGTTATTTACTTTGACAAAATTGCCAGCTCAATCGCAGAGCTGAGATTTTTGACTGCAAGAGTGCAGTCATTCAGTGTTCTCAACAAAAGTCAGCCCAAGTGACATCAAAGGACCAGCAGAGAGCAGTTTCTTGCTCAAGCATATGTGCTGAACACGAACAACCAGCTATTGTGGGGTGGTATGGTTGCTCAGTGATTAGCACATACTTGCCATGCCTGCCTGAGTTTCCTCTGGTTCCTCCAGTTTCCTCCCACAGTCCAAAAATGTGCTGTTTAGGTGGATTGGCCATGCAAAATTGCCCGTAGTCACCAAGGATGTGCAGGTTACATGGATTAGCAATGGGAGATGCAGGGCTATAAGGATAGTGTAGGGTTGCTGGCTCTGGGTGGGATGATCTTCGGAGGATCGGTGTGGATTTGATGGGCTGAATGGCCTGCTTCCACACTTTAGAGAGTCTGCTCTTTCACATATTCACAATTGCAGACATATAATTAGAGGATGCTTCTTTGCTATTGACAGATAATGAGGCAGATTTTATGCCACTGTCTGCACTGAGTACAGAACAACAGTCAGCACAAGAAGTGTCTGTTCTCCATCAAGGGTAATGGATCAACAATGAGTTATCACAACAGTAATCTCCATAGAGGAACGCCATTCCTCAGAGATGGAACATCACTCCTGTAATGGTCAGATACCAGATGAACAGCCAACAATAAGATGCATGCATACTAATCGATGATCTGCATGATTGAAAGAAACCATTTAAGACCCTCAATTGATTTTGAGGTGGGAAGTTCATCCTTGACTTTTCTCACCCTGAACTTAATCTGGTGGAGTCAAGAAGATGAGAGCTTCTTCACTTTGGACCTATCCACCCCATTATATCACACCTCTGGGGTCTCTCAGTCCAGTTCCATGCGGGCATTAAATCCCATCTACTGAATCCATTTGTATGACTGTTGATTGTACATAAAAATGCATTAGGTGGCTTACTCCAGCAAACAAGACATCCAAGCACTGCAAAATTTCTGATGTCTCCTGTGGCATGCTGTAATCAGCCAGAAGCATAAGACTTCAGTGCTGAGGTGAATGTGAAACAGTAGCACTAATTATATATATATATTAAAACTTTGCATAACTGATGTCCTCAATTATTAACAAGGATACAGTGCCATTTCACAGTGCTGGGCCTTCTGAGTAAGTGGTGTATAAGAACATATGAAAGGAATATCTATCTAACTGGACGCTTACTTACATATCTGTTCAACTGCCCCAGGGATCAGCGCATAATGATGTATTGTACACAAATGTTCCTGATAATCAATAGTAGATTGTGCACTATGACCGCATTAAATTTTATGCATTAATCTCAATATTATCTCGAAGGCAAGGATATCATCTGTACTATACCCATAGGTATGATCAGCACAATAAATGGCCAGATGCAGAAAAATAACTGTACAAAGAATTGAACCTCCATTCTCGCATAAAAGATTAACAAGGCCAGGAGGTCATTTCAAGATTACAATACAAGTTATTCTCAGTTTGTCACAATAGTGATCAAGCATTCTTCTTGCAGTTCATAACATCAATTGAATTTGATGAATAGATTACTGTTTTGCCCTAACTCCCAGGCTTCCTGTACTTGCTGCCTAAACAGTCTGAAAGTTCTCAATTAAATAACCATCCCTTCCATTCCCAAGTTGATACTTGTATTCTCAGAGCTGTCAACATTGTGACAAATCATAGGTATGACATTTTCAGTCTCAAATGTCAAAGCTGAGGTGACACCACCTTACACCAGGAGAGCCTCAAGCAAGATTAATATATTCTGCTCTCCTTTTCTAGCCTCTCACTTGTACCCCTATTTCTGTTTACTAAATTTCTCCTTCTCTCTTCACAGCTCTGCTGGCTGCAGTGTTTGTAAGCAAATTGTCTCTGACAAGGGAGGTAAGCTTGAGAAGTTAAACTATTCCCACATTCAATTTGGGCTAACCCTGAGAGAAAACAGAGGGAAATGATGGCCAATAGAAGCATCATTTATAGTATTTATATGCAAAAGATCACAATTCTTAAGGAGGAAGGGGAGTGAGCCCAAACAGAAAGGCACAGCTGCAATCAAGACAAAAATTTCAGTTCACCAATGCATCACAAGGCTCAGATGTTAATTAAATAATTCAATTCTTCAATTATTTTTGTTTCCAAATGCCTCTGATTTAAGGTCAGTGTTGTTATCAGCTTCATTAGAAAGGCAACTTTAAAAATTCAGTAGTTACATCTAATATGTCCATTCACTGCAGCTCTTCTCAGCTTCATGCCTAATTGCATTATCGCAGTTTCGTAATCTATTTTCCCCGATGTGAATTTCCACAAGTTTGTGCATATTTCAATACAGTCCTCATTCAGACTTTTGTGTAAACAAATCAGCTTATGTAGTCATGTCTTACAGCACAGGTATCTGATGCCAGACATCAGATGAGTGACCTTATGATTCACCTTTACAAATACTGTGAGGTAATTCCTGCTAAATGGTAACACAGAAGTACATGCAGTATTCCAGATATGGATGAAAGGTGTTGTTAAACTTGAAAGGGTTCAGAAAAAACTTACAAGGATGTTGCCAGGGTTAGAGAGTTTGAGCTAGAGGGAGAGTCTGAATACGCTGGGGCTATTTTCCCTTGAGTGTCAGAGGCTGAGGGGTGACCTTATTGAAGTTTATATAATTATGAGGGGCATGGATACGGTGAACAGTCAAGCTCTTTTCCTCAGGGTAGAGGAGTCAAAAGCTAGAGGGCATAGATTTAAGGTGAGAGGGGAAAGATTTAAATGGGACCTAAAGGTCAACTTTTTCAGCAGAGTGTGCTGCAAGTATGGAATGAGCTGCCAGAGGAAGTGGTGGAGGCTGATACATTGACAACATTTAAAGGGCATCTGGATAGGAAAGGTTCAGAGAGATATGTGCCAAATGCTGGCAAATGAGACTTGATTAAGTTAGGACATCTGTTCAGCATGGACAAGTTGGACTGAAGGGTCTGTTTCTGTGCTGCAAATCTGTATGACTCTATGATGTAAACACAGCATCATATTTTTCAAAGTTCAATTAATTCTGCAATGGTGGCTGCAAATTAGAAAGTTGCAAATACAACTCCACTGCTTAAGAAAAAAGAATGAGAAACCAGGAAACATCAGACCTGTTAGCATGACTTCAGTGGTATGGAAAATATTGGAATCAATAATAAAGAATCTGATAACTGGATATTGAGAAAATAATTGTCTGATGGACACAACATGGATGTAGAAAGGGGAATTTATGTTTGAAAATCTGATAGAAAGTTTTATAATTGTTACTAGAAGAATGTGTCAAGACAGTACTCATGGAGTCAGGGGGTGGAGTTATTCAGAGGTTTGTGAGAGTAACTGGGGGAGTGTTGGTGGAGGTCAGTTCTGGAGTAATCCAGGATTTACACCATGTTTTAATCTATCTATCATGTCTGGGTAACCATCCAGATAAGTATATTGGAACTGTCTGTTGTGGACTTCAACTTAAAATCAGAGACATTTACAAGAGTATGGAATTGCAAATCAGAACTTCCAAGGCAATTCCTACTAAGCTCCATGCTCAGAATTTTCACATGGTCCAAATGTGCATCTTAAGTTGGATATTCAATATCCTACGATCCAGAGACTGGAACATTTGGGCTATTATTTCGAAAGTAACATTTTTTTCCCTAATTGTATGGAAAGCAAAATGAAAACGAAGGCCAAAAAAGGCCATCGACAGAAACATTCTACTTAGAAGGTGAAAGCATTATACCATTGTAAAGATTTATTATAATTACACTGACAAGGTTGAAAATATAGTATCTATCACAGGCTGTGGAAATCATTGATAGCATTACATTGACTTTCAATAACACTTGCCAACTGAGCTTCAGTGGTCTGCAACAGTGAACGATGTTCATTGACAAGATTCACCAAAAACTGAACCCATTAGTTTTGGGAACTTTGCAGTTCGGTAATGATCCGGGACAAGTGGTGGGCTTGTTAGTGGGTGAACATTTTGGTGATGGTGACCACAATTCTGTGACTTTCACCTTGGTTATGGAGAGAGATTGGTGCGCACAACAAGGTAGATTTTACAATTGGGGGAAGGGAAATTACGATGCTGTAAGACAGGATTTGAGGAGCATACGTTGGGAGCATAGGCTGTCAGGGAAGGATGTGGTGGAAATGTGGAACTTTTTCAAAGAGCAGATACGACGTGTCCTTGATATATATGTACCTATCAGGCAGGAAAGAAATGGTCGTGTGAGGGAGCCTTGGTTGACGAGGGAGGTTGAATGTTTAGTAAAGAGGAAGAAGGAGGCTTACATAAGGTTGAGGAAACAGGGTTCAGACAGAGCAGTGGAGGGATACAGGATAGCCAGAAAGGACCTGAAGAAAGGGATGAGGAGAGCTAAGAGAGGGCATGAAAAATCCTTGGCGGATAGGATCAAGGATAACCCCAAGGCATTTTATGCGTATGTGAGAAACCTGAGAATGACGAGAACAAGGGTAGGTCCGATCAAGGACAGTAGTGGGAGACTGTGTATTGAGTCGGAAGAGATAGGAGAGGTCTTGAACAAGTACTTCTCTTCAGTATTTACGAACGAGAGGGACCGTTTTGTTTAAGAGGAGAGTGTGAAACGGACTGTTAAGCTAGAAGAGATACCTGTTAGGAAGGAAGATGTGTTGGACATTTTGAACAACTTAAGGATAGACAAGTCCCCCGGGCCTGACGGGATATATCCTAGGATTATGTGGGAAGCAAGAGAGGAAATTGCAGTACCGTTGGCAATGATCTTCTCGTCTTCACTGGCAACGGGGGTGGTACCAGGGGACTGGAGAGGAGCGAATGTTGTGCCCCTGTTCAAAAAAGGGAATAGGGATAACCCCGGGAATTACAGGCCAGTTAGTCTTACTTCTGTGGTAGGCAAAGTAATGGAAAGGGTACTGAGGGATAGGATTTACGAGTATCTGGAAAGACACTGCTTGATAGGGACAGCCAGCACGGATTTGTGAAGGGTAGGTTTTGCCTTACAAGTCTTATTGAATTCTTCGAGGAGGTGACCAAGCATGTGGATGAGGGTAGAGCAGTGGATGTAGTGTACATGGATTTTAGTAAGGCATTTGATAAGGTTCCCCATGGTAGGCTTATGCGGAAAGTCAGGAGGCATGGGATAGAGGGAAATTTGGCCAATTGGATAGAAAACTGGTTAACCGGTCGAAGGCAGAGAGTGGTGGTAGATGGTAAATATTCAGCCTGGAGCCCAGTTACAAGTGGAGTTCCGCAGGGATCAGTTCTGGGTCCTCTGCTGTTTGTAATTTTTATTAATGACTTAGATGAGGGAGTCGAAGGGTGGGTCAGTAAATTTGCAGATGATACGAAGATAGGTGGAGTTGTGGACAGTGAGGAGGGCTGTTGTCGGCTGCAGAGGGACTTAGATATGATGTAGAGCTGGGCTGAGGAGTGGCAGATGGAGTTCAACCCTGCCAAGTGTGAGGTTGTCCATTTTGGAAGAACAAATAAGAATGCGGAATACAGGGTTAATGGTAGGGTTCTTAGTCAGGTGGAGGAACAGAGGGATCTTGGGGTCTATGTACATAGATCTTTGAAGGTTGCCACTCAGGTGGATAGAGTTTGTAAGAAGGCCTATGGAGTATTATCGTTCATTAGCAGAGGGATTGAATTCAAGAGTCGTGAAGTGATGTTGCAGCTGTACAGGACTTTGGTTAGGCCACAGTTGGAGTACTGTGTGCAGTTCTGGTCGCCTCACTTTAGGAAAGATGTGGAAGCTTTGGAGAGGGTGCAGAGGAGATTTACCAGGATGTTGCCTGGAATGGAGAGTAGGTCGTACGAGGATAGGTTGAGAGTTCTCGGCCTTTTCTCGTTGGAACGGCGAAGGATGAGGGGTGACTTGATAGAGGTTTATAAGATGATCAGAGGAATAGATAGAGTAGACAGTCAGAAACTTTTTCCTCGGGTACAACAGAGTGTTACAAGGGGACATAAATTTAAGGTGAAGGGTGGAAGGTATAGGGGAGATGTCAGGGGTGGGTTCTTTACCCAGAGAGTGGTGGGGGCATGGAATGCACTGCCCGTGGGAGTGGTAGAGTCAGAATCATTGGTGACCTTTAAGCGGCATTTGGATAGGTACATGGATGGGTGCTTAATCTAGGTTAGAAGTTCGGCACAACATCGTGGGCCGAAGGGCCTGTTCTGTGCTGTATTGTTCTATGTTCTATGTTCTATGGTCACAATACAATATGAACATCTGGTGTGACAAGAATCTACTTTGCAATGACAATTGTAATCAAAACCCATTGAATGATTTGGTTCCAATGCCTGAGGTGAGAAATATCCAATTCAAGCCAAGCATGTGAAGTTCAACATTAAAGGCAGATTAGAGGATGTATCGGCAATGATTTGTGCTACATTATTTTGTTACGATGTTCAGACATTGGAAATACTTCTCCCCCATGATCAATTGTCATATATGTTGAGTCTGTTAAAGGTGTTCCTGACATTGATAGTGGAATGCTGCTTCTTTGAATATGACGATTGACACATGAAAAACTAAAAATAGAGCTGGTTACTGCACAGTTATAGAGTTATAGAGATGTACCGCATGGAAACAGACACTTTGGTCCAGCCTGTCCATGCCGAATAGATTCCCAACCCAATCTAGTCCTACCTGCCAGCACCCGGCCCATATCCCTCCAAACCCTTCCTATTCATATACCCAACCAAATGCCTCTTAAATGTTGCAATTGTGCTAGCCTACACCACTTCTTCTGGCAGCTCATTCCATACACGGACCACCCTCTGTGTGAAAAAGTTGCCCCTGAGGTCTCTTTTATATCTTTCCCCTCTCACCCTAAACCTATGGCCTCTGGTGCTGGACTCCCCACCCCCAGGGAAAAGACTTTGTCTATTTATCCCATCCATACCCCTCATAATTTTGTTAACTTCAAGAAGGTCACCCCTCAGCCTCCGACGCTCCAGGGAAAACAGCCCCAGCCTGTTCAGCCTCTCCCTGTAGCTCAAATCCTCCAACCCTGGCAACATCCTTGTAAATCTTTTCTGAACCCTTTCAAGTTTCACAACATCTTTCCAATAGGAAGGAGACCAGAATTGCATGCAATATTCCAACAGTGGCCTAACCAATGTCCTGTACAGCCGCAACATGACCTCCCAACTCCTATACTCAATACTCTGACCAATAAAGGAAAGCATAACAATCGCCTTCACTATCCTATCTACCTATGACTCTACTTTCAAGGAGCTATGAACTTGCACTCCAAGGTCTCTTTGTTCAGCAACACCCCCTAGGACTTACCATTAAGCGTGTAAGTTCTGCTAAGATTTGCTTTCCCAAAATGCAGCACCTTGCATTTATCTAAATTAAACTCCAACTGCCACTTCTCAGCCCATTGGCCCATCTGGTCGAGATCCTGTTGTAATCTTGTGGTATCCCTCTTTGCTGTCCACTACACCTCCAATTTTGGTGTTATCTGCAAACTTACGAACTGTACCTCTTATGCTCGCATCCAAATCATTTATGTAAATGACAAAAAGTAGAGGGCCCAGCACCGATCCTTGTGGCACTCCACTGGTCACATGCCTCCAGTCTGAAAAACAACCCTCCACTACCACCCTCTGACTTCTACCTTTGAGCCAGTTCTGTATCCAAATGGCGAGTTCTCCCTCTATTCCATGAGATCTAACCTTGCTAATCAGTCTCCCATGGGGAACCTTGTCAAACACCTTACTGAAGTCCATATAGATCACATCTACTGCTCTGCCCTCATCAATCTTCTTTGTTACTTCTTCAAAAAACTCAATCAAGGTTGTGAGACAGGATTTCTCACGCACAAAGCCATGTTGACTATCCCTAATCAGTCCTTGCCTTTCCAAATACATGTACATCCTGTCCGTCAGGATTCCCTCCAACAACTTGCTCTCCACTGACATCAAGCTCACTGGTCTATAGTTCCCCGGCTTGTCCTTACCACCTTTCTTAAACAGTGGCACCATGTTAGCCAACCTGCAGTCTTCCGGCACCTCACCTGTGACTATCGATGATACAAATATCTCAGCAAGAGGCCCAGCAATCACTTCTCTGGCGTCCCACAGAGTTCTAGGATACACCTGATCAGGTCCTGGAGATTTATCCACCTGTATGTGTTCAAAGACGTCCAGCACTTCCTCCTCTGTAATCTGGACATTTTGCAAGGTGTCACCATCTATTTCCCGAGAGTCTATATCTTCCATACCCTTTTCCACAGTAAATACTGATGCAAAATAATTATTTAGTATCTTCCCCATTTTCTGTGGCTCCACACATAGTCCACCAATCTGATTTTTGAAGGGCCCTATTCTCCCCCTTGTTACCCTTCTGTCTTTAATGTATTCGTAAAAACCCTTTGGATTCTCCTTAATTCTATTTGCCAAAGCTACCTCATGTCCCCTTTTTTCCCTCCTGATTTCCTTCTTAAGTATACTCCTACTGCCTTTATACTCTTCTGAGGATTCACTCGATCTATCCTTTCTATACCTTACATAAGCTTCCTTCTTTTTCTCATAACAAACCCTTAATTTCTTCAGTCATCCAGCATTCTCTATACCTACCAGCCTTTCCTTTCACCCTAGAAGGAATATACTTTCTCTGGATTCTCATTATCTAATTTCTCAAGGCTTCTCATTTTCCAGCCATCCATTTACCTGAGAATATCTGCCCCCAATCAGCTTTCGAACGTTCTTGCCTAATACTGTCAAAATTGGCCTTTCTCCAATTTATTACTTCAACTTTGAGATCTGATCTATCCTTTTCCATCACTATTTTAAATAATAGAATTGTGGTCGCTGGTCCCAAAGTGCTACCCCACTGCCTTATTTCCCAAGAGTAGGTCAAGATTTGCACCTTCTCTAGTAGGTACATCCACATACTGAATCAGAAAATTTTCTTGTACACACTTAACAAATTCCTCTCCATCGAAACCCTTAACACTATGGCTGTCCCAGTCTATGTTTGGAAAGTTAAAATCCCCAAACATAACCACCCTATTATTCTTACAGATAGCTGAGATCTCCTCACAAGTTTGTTTCTCAATTTCCCTCTGACTCTTAGGGGGCCTACAATACAATCCCAATAAGGTGATCATCTCTTTCTTATTTCTCAGTTCCACCCAAATAACTTCCCTGGATGTATTTCCGGGAAGATACTCCCTCAGCACAGCTGTAATACTATCCCTTATCAAAAACGCTACTCCCCCTCCTCTCTTGCCTACCTTTCTATACTTCCTGCAGCATTTGTATCCTGGAACATTAAGCTGCCAGTCCTGCCCATCCCTGAGGAGAAAGTGAGGACTGCAGATGCCCATCCCTGAGCCATGTTTCTGTAATTGCTGTGATATCCCAGCCCCATATTTCTAACCATGCCCTGAGTTCATCTACCTTCCCTGTTAGGCCCCTTGCATTGAAATAAATGCAGTTTAATTTATTAGTCCTACCTTGTCCCTGCCTGCCCTGACTGTTTGACTCGCTTCTGTTCTGAACTGTACCAATTTCAGATTGACCTATTTCCTCATTATCTCCCTGTGTCCCACCTAACTAGTTTAAATCCTCCTGAGGAGCACCAGCAAATTTCCCTGCCAGTATATTAGTCCCCTTCCAATTTAGATGCAATCCGTCCTTCTTGTACAGGCCACTTCTACTCCAAAAGAGATTCCAATGATCCAAAAATGTGAATCCTTCTCCCATACACCAGCTCCTCAGCCATGCATTCATCTGCTCTATCCTCCTATTCCTGCCCTCATTAGTTCGTAGCACCGGGTGTAATCCAGATATTACTACTCTCAAGGACCTCCTTTTTCAATTTCTGCCTAACTCTGTGTAATCTCCCTTCAGAATCTCAACCTTTTCCCTTCCTATATCACTGGATCCAATGTGGACAATGACCTCTTGCTGGCCCCTCTCACCAGTGAGAACATTCTGAACCCTCTCTGAGACATCCTTGATCCTGGCACCAGGGAAACAACACACCATTCTGTTCTTTTGCTGCTGGCCACAGAAACATCTGTCTGTACCTTGGATTAGAGAATCCCCTAACACAATTGATATCTTGGAACCCGACATACCCCTCGTTGCATTAGAGCCAGTCTCAATACCAGAAACTTGGCTGTTCGTGCTACGCTCCCCTGAGAATCCATCACCCCCGACATTTTCCAAAACAGCATACTTGTTTGAAATGGGCATATCCACAGAAGACTCTTGCATTAGCTGCATACCTCTCCTACCTTTCCTGGAGTTAACCCATCTATGTGACTGTATCTGAGACATCCCCCCCTCCTATAACTGCCATCCATCACATACTATTTCTGTTGCAAATTCCTCATTGCTTCTAACTGTCTCTCCATCCAATCCATTCGACCTGATAAGATTCACAACCAACAGCATTTATTGCAGATATAATCCGCAGTAACCCCGTAACTCTCTTTAAACTCCCACATCTGACAAGGAGCACATATCAGTCTACTAAAGGCCATTTTTGCTCCTTCACAATCTACAGACCCAGAAAATATCACCGTCTTATTCCTCGACAAACACTGTCCCAGGTTAAATTAACAACTATGTCTTATATTTTTAGTTTAATCAAGAGACATATCTCTAAAAACATATAATCAAGAAAGAATCCACTCTACTCACTACTGCAGACTTTCTGTAGTCCACTTCAAACAATTAACTTATCTGATTCTGCCCTGTGAAATTCGCCCAACAGTTCCTCCAAGATCAGTTGTGAATTTCTCTGTTTGTTAATTTTTCTAGACGCACTCCGATATCCAGCGATACATGAATTCAAATAGAAAAGACAGTGTCAGTTTCTTTCTTTCTCTTTCTCCTGCACTGACCTCACCATGTGCTGCCTTTGTCTGCTCTTCTCCCTTTTAAAACTGCTGTTGTTTTGACTTTTTTTTTCCAAAGTTCCAAAACAATTCAACAGCATATAACTGCTGCTGGAATTCGAGGAAATCACCTCCACCACCCAAAATACCTCAAAAAAGGAGCAGCTGTTATAGCCAGAAATATTTCCTGTCCTCCATTTTGGACTACCCAGAATCCTCTTTCATGGAGGCCCTCCAAGCTGGGATCCTCTCGGCTCAAACAATAAGACTACTACCATGGTCATTGAAAACAATGTCATTGAATGACAAGCAATTTGCCTCAACACAATGTAGGAACAACTTAAGTAAACTCTTAAACCCATCTCGTTTCATGTGGGTAACACTGATCAATGGATTATTTTATTCTGCAACAATGTTGGCTGAAAGTGTCAAATGAAAGGGGATATATAACACCATAAGATTTCTCCTGTCCTTATTTCTGCACTATTGGACCATTAACAACTGAAATATTCTTGAAATAAATGAAATGGAAATGTCCAGAAAATCAATGTAAAATCAGTGTTAGACACGCTTTAGCCATATATCATCTAAAGAGGCACGAATGCCTTGCAAGAACAGGATAACTTGAGCATGTGAACAAGAAGACTGAGTTATTTACGTGCACATCTAAGAAAGTCTCCAGAGAAACGCATGGGTAATTTGAAAGTCTTCCTGGCTGAAATGTCATTGCGTCTCAACTGCAATCCCTCATTGCCTGCCTGGTTTGTAGTCTCTTCAAATATCTTCATTATCCTCAGAAAAGACCTTACACTTTCGGGAGTTTTCACCCCTCTGTAATGCCAGGTTGTGTGGAGAACAGAAACAGCAATAAAATGTGAAACCATTGCTGACGGCTATTGCAGAACTCTCCCAAATTTATTCATGCAAGCTGAAACTCATTTTAAGAAGCCAGATGACTCACACTTATTGGTTGGTCTTCTTGAACATAGAATCCTTGTTTAGCCATTATTCCAGCCTACACCACCTCCTCTGGCAGCTCGTTCTATACATGTGCCATTCTTTGCATGAAAAAGTTGCTCCTTAAGTCCCCTTTAAACCTTTCTCCTCTCACCTTAAAACAATGCTCTCTAGTTTTGGACTCTCCCACCTTGGGGAAAAGACCTTGTCTATTTACCCTATCCATGCCCCTCATGATTTTATAAACCTCTATAACATCACCCCTCAGCCTCCAACACTCGAGGGAAAACAGCCCCAGTCTATTCAGACTCTCCTTATAGTTCAAGCCTTCCAACCCTGACAATATTTTTGTAAATCTTTTCTGAAGCTTTGCAAGTTTCACAACATCCTTCCTATAGCAAGGAGACCAGATTTACATGCTGTATTCCAAAAGTGGCCTAACCAATGACCTGTACTGCAGCAACTTTCAATTCCTATACTCAGTACATTGACCAATAAATGCAAGTATACCAAACACCTTCTACACTACTCTGTCTACCCGCGGCTCCATTTTCATGGAACGATGAACATGCACTCCAAGGACTTTTTGTTCACCCACATTCACAAGACCTTACCATTAAGTGTCGAAGTCCTGCTCTGATTTGCTTTTCCAAAATGCAGCATCGTGCATTTATCTAAATTAAACTCCATCTGTGAATCCTCAGCTCTTTGGATTAACTGACCAAGGTCCCATTGTAATCTGAGGTAACCTTCTTTGGTGTCATCTGCAAACTTACTAACCACACCTCTTGCCTCTGATTCTATACATTGTTTTCAAATCTATCCCTGGAAAAATCTTAGAAATCTCCTGAAAATACATTATTTAATTAGCTCCTTTCTAGGCTCAATTGCTTGCCTATTGTTAGTCAGTATAGTATACACCCAGCAGAACAATTACCTCCAAGAAACATCAACAATTTAACAAACACATCAGGCTTCCATTCCAATGTGTTCCCTCATTATTTGTTGGTCCACTAGTTTCCCCTGCCCACTTCCCCAGATATCAGAGAACTCAGCCAATGATTGCCAATTGTACACACCATTTTCTTGTCAAATTTTTTTGTACACCATCTGTTTTTGCCCTGAAGCCTCCAAACAATTCCAGCAATACTGTATTTAACCAGCTTGTAGGAAACCTCCAATGTCACATTGTCATTCAGTCATGAATGTCCTTTGGAAGACCTTGAGTGAGTATAGCCCATTTCTATCTGATAGGGAAAATATCTGACCTCCATCTGGTATGTTAGCTGTGATGTGGACCTTGCCACTTAGATAATCAAGAGAAAGCCCTGACACTCTACAACTCTGTGTTACAGCACTTTCCAACACAGCACGTACAAAAAAAAAGTTCTGTATTACCTGTAATGAGATTTTAAATTAACTTACTATATGTTAATAACTTTCCCCTTTTGTTCAAAAGGAAAATGGATCAAATATGCTGCTAGTAACCATGTCACCATTAAATTAAGGAAATTTCATTTTAACTAATTTGTTTATAAATGAGTACCAAATATGTTTCACTGTACCTCCAAAAAAATATTGATCTCCAGTTTTGATTTGCATTGAACTATTTGTCCGTACGGCAGAGGCATCATCACCATCAATAGTGAGAATTGCAGAATTTTCTTTGGCATGAAATTGTACTGTGTGCCACTGACCATCATTGAGCCCAAAACCTGAAATCCAACAAGAAAATAACAATAATGTTCTCTGCAAGAAGCTTGTTCCTGAAAGACCTGTAAACTGAATCAAGTTTATGTAATGATACAGTTGACAAAGTAACAAGAATAAAGCAAGAATAAAGCATTCAGCCTCTAGTTACACTTTTTATGAACCTCAACACACTTTGGCTCTGAACTATCAAAGGTGATGGCCCCATTTTTAAAACTAAACCTTGTTGAGTCAGTGGAGTTATAATGGAGTTGATTTTAATTGAAATTTTGAGGTCAGACAAAACGAAACAGAATAATTAGGAGCTTCAAGTATGTGCTCATTGAGTGACATAATAAACCTATGAAACATTAGCAAAAAACATTGTTGACTACTTTCCTCAAAAAAAAAGATTTTAGGGCTAGGCCAATAGTTTATCACAGTATCAAAATTATTCATACTTCCTTACCTCTCCTCTACTGCAGGATCACAAAGGTAGAGGTGGCAATTCGGCACGAGCAAAGGAAAAGAAGGGAAGTGGGTGATGAAGGAGTAGGTGTGGGTGAAGGGTAAAGGGTGAAGGGACAGGTGGGAGCAAAGAGTGAAGGGAAGGAGGGAAATGGGAAAATGGGAAAAGTGGAGAGAGGAAAAGGGAGGGAAGGTATAGATTTGCATAGATTTTTTAAAAAACTAATTGAAAGTAATTTCCTTATTCTTTTCAACTTTGTATAGATTTGCAATCGTTAAACATAAAATCTTAAAAGGATACAGCACAGAGTGGCCATTTGCCTCATTATGCCTGTACCAGCTCCTTTGAGGTGATGTTCAGTTGGGAAAATTCTCCGTCACTTTCCTCATAGCCCTTCATATATTTCCATTTCAAATATTAACTCACCATCTTTGGAAAGTTATTATTGAATCTGCCTCCACCACACTTTTAGATAGTGCATTCCAGTTTACTGATAAAAAGCAGACCCCAAAAACACGATTGGAAGTCATTACAGCCAAATGGTCTTTTACATTATCTGTCAGATTAATAATAAAACTCAATTGGTTTTCTCCGAAGCATTTATAATTGGATTCAGTACTTGAAAAGTTAAAGGTCTTTATTTCATTCTATAAATGTGCATTATTGAGAGAAAGGATTGTCAATATTACACTAGATCTGTTGACTGCAACTGCATTAACTGCCACTTACTGGTAGTCTCAATGCTATCAGAGAAAAAAACAGAATTCTTGAAAATAACACTGCCACCAGTTTGTTTTTAACAGTACAATTAATTAGGGTACAATTTAAAATTTGCTGATGTTTTCAAATTGTTTATAGATTTGTTCATTTGCTTTTTAGAAAACCATACTTGCTTTTGATTTTGTCTTGTGCTCCAATTTAATATAAGAAAATAAGATTAGATTAGATTACTTACAGTGTGGAAACAGGCCCTTCGGCCCAACAAGTCCACACCGCCCCGCCGAAGCGAAACCCACCCAAACCCCTACACCTAACACTATGGGCAATTTAGCATGGCCAATTCACCTGACCTGCACATCTTTGGACTATGGGAGGAAACCGGAGCACCCGGAGGAAACCCACGCAGACACGGGGAGAATGTGCAAACTCCACACAGTCAGTCGCCTGACGCGGGAATTGAACCCAGGTCTCTGGCACTGTGAGGCAGCAGTGCTAACCACTGTGCCACCGTGCCGCCCCAAAGGTGGCAGTTATTTTTTCTATATTTGTTATAATTCCCAAATTAAATCATAACCAACTTTACTATTCTACCTGTGTAATTTTAAACCTCCAAAGACTACAAAATGGAATTATGGAGTCATTACTATTTCATATGATCCAGTGGCATTTCCTACGAGGACCACAATCTTCAGAGTTTCATCCATTTTCCCACCTTTCTATCAATTAATGTATCCATCTCTCTTTAATTTTACAAATCATATTTTAAGTTGACAAGTAACAATAAAATTCGGATGTTGCCAATAAAAAGAGAAAAAATGTAGTAAATGCAAACAATTACAACCATCAAATAGACAATAGACAATAGGTTCAGGAGTAGGCCGTTCTGCCCTTCGAGACAGCACCACCATTCATTATGATCATGGCTGATCATTCCTCAATCAGTATCCTGTTCCTGCCTTGAGCTCTATCCAATTCTTTCTTGAAAGTATCCAGAGCCTTGGCCTCCACAGCCTTCTGGGGCAGGGCATTCCACACACCCACCACTCTCTGGGTGAAGAAGTTTCTCCTCAACTTTGTTCTAAATGGCCTACCCCTTATTTTTAAACTGTGTCCTCTGGTTCGGGACTCACCCATCAGCGGAAACTTGCTTCCTGCCACCAGAGTGTCCAATCCTTTAATAATCTTATAAGTCTCAATCAGATTCCCTCTTAGCCTTCTAAACTCAAGGGTAAACAAGCCCAGTCGCTCCAATCTTTCAACGTAAGATAGTCCCACCATTCCAGGAATTGACCTTGTGAACCTATGCTGCACTCCCTCAATAGCCAGAATGTCTTTCCTCAAATTTGGAGACCAAAACTGCGCACAATATTCCAGGTGCAGTCTCACCAGGGCCATGTACAGCTGCAGAAGGACCCCTTTGGTTCTATACTCAATACCTCTTGTTATGAAGGCCAGCATGCTATTAGCTTTCTTCACTGCCTGCTGTACCTGCATGCTTGCTTTCATTGACTGATGTACAAGAGCACCTAAATCTCGTTGTACTGTCCTGTTACCTAACTTGACTCCATTTAGGTAGGAATCTGCCTTCCTGTTCTTGCCACCAAAGTGGATAAACACACATTTATCCACATTAAACTGCATCTGCCATGCATCCGTCCACTCACCTAGCCTGTCCAGGTCACTCTATATTCTCTTAATATCCTCCTCACATTTCACCCTGCCACCAGCCCTGTGTCATCAGCAAATTTGCTAATATTACTTTTAATACCTTCATCTATATCATTAATGTATATTGTAAAAAGCTGCGGTCCCAGCACTGATCCCTGCGACACACTACTGGTCACTGCCTGCCATTCCGAAAGGGAGCCGTTAATCACTACTCTTTGTTTCCTGTCAGCCAACCAATTTTCAATCCATGCCAGTATTTTGCCCCTAATATCATGCACCCTAATTTTGCTCACTAACCTCCTATGTGGGACTTTATCAAAGGCTTTCTGAAAGTCCAGGTACACTACATCCACTGGATCTCCCTTGTCCATCTTTAGAGTTACATCCTCAAAAAATTCCAGAGGATTAGTCAAGCATGATTTCCCCTTCATAAATCCATGCTGACTCTGACCTATCCTGTTACTGCTATCCAGATGTGTCGTAATTTCATCCTTTATAATTGCCTCCAGCACTTTTCCCACCGCTGAGGTCAGTCTAACTGGTCTATAATTCTCTGTTTACTCTCTCCCTCCTTTCTTAAAAAGTGGGACAACATTAGCCACCCTTCAATCCACAGGATCTGATCCTGAACTCTGGAAAATGATCACCAATGCATCCACAATTTCTAGAGCCACCTCCTTCAGTGCCGTGGGATGCAGACCATCAGGTCCGGGGACTTATCAGCCTTCAGACCTAACCGTCTCTCAACACTATTTCCTGGCAAATATAAATTCCCTTCAGTTCAGGTCCTTCAGCCACTATCACATCTGGGCGATTGCTCGTGTCTTCCCCAGTGAAGACAGATCTAAAGTACCAATTCAACTCTTCTGCCATTTCTTTGTTCCCCGTAATAAATTCACCTGTTACTGTCTTCAAGGGCCCAATTTTAATCTTAACCATTTTTTTCTTTTCACATACCAAGAAAAGCCTTTACTATCCTCCTTTATATTTTTGGCCAGTACCTTCGCACCTCATTTTTTCTTTGCGTATTTCCTTTTCAGTTTTCCTCTGTTGTTCTTTAAAAGCTTCCCAGTCCTCAGATTTCCCACTCATCTTTGCTATGTTATACTTGTTTTTATATGGTCCTGAACTTCCCTCGCCAGCCACGGCCACCCCTGCCTCCCCTTAGGACCTTTCTTCCTTTTTGGAATGAACTGATCCTGCATCTTCTGCATTATACCCAGAAATACCTGCCATTGTTGTTCCACTGCCATCCCTGCTAGGGTATTGCATCATTAAACTTTGGCCAGCTCCTCCCTCATAGCTCCATAGTTCCCCTTATTCAACTGAAATATTGTCACTTCCGATTCTACCCTCTCCCTTTCAAACTGCAGATTAAAGTTTATTGTATTGTGGTCACTACCTCCTCATGGCTCCTTTACTTCGAGGTCCCTGATCAAATCCGGTTCGTTGCACAACACCAGATCCAGAATTGCTTTCTCCCTGGTAGGCTCCAGCACAAGCTGTTCTAAGAATGCATCTCGGAGGCACTCCACAAATTCCCTTTCTTGGGGTCCAATACCATCCTGATTCTCCCAGTCTACCTGCATGTTGAAATCCCCCATAACAACTGTAGTAATATCTTTATGACAGGCCAATTTCAGCTCCTTATTCAACTTACACACTACATCCAGGCTATTGTTTGGGGGCCTGTACATAACTCCCATTAGGGTCTTTCTACCCTTAGAATTTCTCAGCTCTATCCATACTAACTCGACGTCCCCTGATTCTAGGTCCCCCCACGCAAGGGACTGAATATCATTCCTTACCAACAGGGCCATCCCACCCCGGTTGCCAGTCAGTCTGTCCTTACAATAGCACGTATAGCCTTGAATATTCATTTCCCAGGCCCTGTCCACTTAAAGCTACGTCTCAGTTATCCTCACAACATCGTAACTGCCAACTTCCAAATGAGCCTCAAGCTCATTCACCTTCATGCATTCATATATAATGTTTTTAATTTGTTACTCCAGTCACCTTTCCTATCAATCCCTATTTTACTTGATCTTGCGGCATGATCCTTTTTTGAGATTTCTGTTCGATTGATTCAGTTGTCATTCTTGACTTCTCTTGTTCTAACGTTCCCTTTAACTTCCTTCTTAAACTTCCAGTTTGTCCCCTCCCCCATGTTATCTATTTTAACGCAGCTGTGTTGTAGTGGCAAACCTACCTGCCAGAATGCCGGTCCCCCACCTATCATTTATATATTTTTACAAAGCGGAAAATCACAAAATAAGGGCTCAGAAAAGGGCAATATTATTTGTTTGAAGGAAGCTATAACTTAACCATAATGCAGTTACAACTGTGGAACTAACAGAAGGTATTTGAAAATGTGCCCATAACATAACTTAATCCTTTCTACATAAATGTTTGGAAACTGTATTAGAAGCTGAAACAAACTTGGTTTAATTACTAGCTTAGCTAAAGTGACTGACAGTTTAAACCCCCTGGGGGTCCCAAAAGCTATTTAGATGACAGTCAGAAATTACAACAGACTTTACCAAGGAAGGGATAACAAACTATAACATTTCAATACAACATTAAAAATAGAAATTCACAAAAAACTTGATATATGTTCATTTACTAGACGGATATTTTTGCAATTGGAATGAGGGCCAGGTGGGTCTCATTGACTATGCAATCCTTGACTGGGGCTGTTAACCTGGGCTAATCAGGGAGCCCTGGCTGACAGATATAAACAGAAGATTTAGAGAGTCTCCTGATTCTAGGCACTGAGATATAGATATAGATTCCCTATCGTGTGGAAACAGGCCCTTCAGCCCAACAAGTCCACACCGATCCTCCGAAGAGTAACCCACCCAAGATTCATTCCCCTACATTTAACCCAGACTAATACACCTAACCTCCACATCCCTGAACACTATGGGCAATTTAGCACGGCCAATTGACCTAACCTGAACATCTTTGGATTGTGGAAGGAAACTGGAGCACCTGGCTGGTCAGAGCCCACGTATTTTGCACATGTAAATAAGGGGTGACTTGTTGAGGGGATACTGGCTTCTGTGCAGTTAGGTCACTATTAAAGCAGAAACAGGTTATTCTAAAAAGAACAAAAAATGTGTTATTGAAACTTTTGCAGTGTGTTTATTTATCAAACCTCCAACTTCCAAGATCATTCTACGGAATCTTAATTTTATAATTAATGGAACTACCATGAAAAGAATATATATTCCAAACAAAGTGCTTTAATAAAGTGAAATAATTGTTCAAAATGATTTTTTCAACTACATTGAGTTAGTTTTGAAAACAAAAGGTGGAAATAATTTTCAGAAAGTATTTTGAGTCACTATTAATAACTTAGGCAGCTTCTGAAGCTTAAAGATTGTTCTGACCAAGGGTTACTGGACCTAAAGTGTTAATTCTGCTTTCTCTCCACAAATCCTGTCTGACCTGCTGAGTTGTTCCAGAAATTTCTGTTTTATTTTTTGAATTTCCACCATCTACAGCTGTTTGTTTTTTCAAACTTCTGTAGCCTATTTCCTAAACACAATTAAATATGCATAGCCACTCATAAAGGTCAGAAACATATGGAAGCTATAAATATGTTGTTTATTTTTCTCTCTCCTTCAATTCAAGCTCAAACAATGAGGGTCCAATCATAATTATGAAAGGGCTTCCCCTTATAAGGTTCATGTGTTCTGTTTTGCAGATCATATAACTGCATAAACTACTTATTCCAAACAGACAAAGACAACAATAGTGATTGTCACAACACGTCTTATGGCCAAAAAAGCATGGTTGGATAATTTCTCATAGGCATTTGGCAGCTCAGTTGAATCTCACCATTTGTGCATGTCATACTATAATCACTCAGAGACAGTACCTATGTATAGCCTTCAGCATATTTATTAACATCAAAGCATTAGACACCGATAGAGTAAATACTGCAGATCCAAATTCTTTAAATTATTGCAAAGCAAATCTACCGGATTTAGTTTAATTAATTTAATAGTTATAAAACCTGTAATATTATTTACAAGGGCTGAGGGATAACGTATAAAAATTATAACAAAAAGTATTGACTGGTACAGTGGACTGAGCATGAGGTAGAAATTTAACCTTTCAACCTATTCACACTAGAGGAGGCTAGAAGCAATTCAGGAAGAATAGTGCCACATGCTATTCATAATTAGTTCAGTCACAGCAATAAAGTTGTTGTTCTGGGCTTCCCAAATAGATTCAGCAGGTAGCCATAAATATGACCTACTCTGAATGGTTGAAAATTCACTATTTCAAGAGATAACAGCATGGGTCAAAATGGATCGATTCTGCAATTATCAGGATACAGACAGAATCTGTAATGATGGCTTTTCGATGAATGCAAGTTGTGACCCTGATTTTTGGAGGCACACGAAGTAATACTGAAGAACGGAAGGGGCCTGCTGAGGAATATCCTTCTTTACAAATGGAAACAGCCAGCTACTTTGAGGGAAAGTGCGAGAAGTTGTCGAGGAAGTGACAAACAGTGGTGTGGACTATTGCTCAAGGATATAGGACTGAAAGATCTCATTAAGGCATGTCACATTAAATTACCAACACACTCAATGTGATTTTCACAGCTGTTTCTTTCATGGGACTCCACAGACCAACGCCAATCATAGCTCCATGCATTCTCCTCTTGAGAATTTCCTCATATCCTATCTGAACAATCACTTTCAGCTTTGCTTCACTGCCATCTCAAAACCATACTCACTGTAACCCTTCACAAATGTTGCCATTTCATTCTCTTATTATATTCCACTTCTCATGCATATCGCCGTCCTTCCTTACAGAAGAGAGCACAGACAACAAGGAGAGGCAGAGTCTGGGTTGGCAATTCAATCATCACCACCCTGACTTCTGTCAGAGGAGGCACTGGAGTTCAGCACATAGATGGAGCGCATGATCATTCAAAATGGAGAAATGGGCATCTCCCAGATACTTGGTGTCAGAGTTAGCTATCACACAGCACATGGCACACAATAATCATTGATGCTGGCTTGATGTCACCAATTACTGAAATAGGATGAACTGTACAATGATAACTTTTGACATACTCGCCTTGTCA
Organism: Chiloscyllium punctatum; assembly: GCF_047496795.1. Classification (NCBI taxonomy): domain Eukaryota; kingdom Metazoa; phylum Chordata; class Chondrichthyes; order Orectolobiformes; family Hemiscylliidae; genus Chiloscyllium; species Chiloscyllium punctatum. The sequence goes on from NC_092746.1 coordinate 62,417,501, forward strand.
GTTCTAATTAACATCTTTGATCTGGCACAGGTCCTTCAAGTGTCACACAGAATTCAGTATGGGAGGAAGCCATTGTGACCTCACAGAAGGCTGTCCACTCTGGGAAGTACTTCACACAGCTCACGTTCACAGTGAACTTTGCCCTGTGTGCACTTTGTTTGAGGGTTCAGAATCCTTAAAGCTCTGTTGAGCTGCATACAAATGCTAAGCTTTAGAAATCATTGGTGAAGCGGCCATTTCTGGAGCAGTATCAATAAATATGTTAGCTTCTGTCTGCCTTTGAAGAAATATGGAATATATTTGGAGAGAGGTCATAGGAGTCTATCTCTAATATGAGCATCAAGATGTCTCAAGCAGTTTCACAAAGAATCCATCATCAGCGAAAGGAAGTCACCTGCACTATACATTAGACAAGGATAGCAACTGAGAGCGTGCTGACCCTCACTAATTTGCTGTACAATTATAAACAGGATAAAGAAAAATCTCCTTTTGGTTTTTCCATATCTCACTGAAGTGCAGCAGATTGCTTTCCTACTCTAGGCTAACTGAGAATGAGAAGCAAGATGGAAAAAAGGGGCATGGAGGTGAGGACCGTGCTCAAGGTGCAAAGTGAACTTGGGTGGATTGGTGTATCTCATTGATGATCTCAGAGATGCACTTCACAGATTGCAAAATAGGCAAGTGTGATCAACAAATTCACAGGTGAAGAAATTCAAGATTCTGATGATCTTCCCGAACAAGGGAAATGTGTGTGCATGTTGTGAGTCGGGAAGAAGGTCTTATTCACAGAGGCTGCAGATATCAGCAACCATCTTCCAAAACACTATGAGCTTATGAGGTGCAGATACTCTGTCATCTGCCAAAAATGCTCTTGAGCTGGAATGCTGTGCTATGGTGTTGAATCCGATTTTAGTTTGCAGGGATTTGGGAGAGCAAAGGAAATCAACAATACTCAAAAAAATCAGTTTGAACCGACAATAATCAGCTTTTATTGAGAACACTGCAGCAGTTTTGGCTAAAACTTGAGAGAGGGAGAGATACAAGATGTTCTCAATTTCTCAGCCAAATTTTTCACTCTATAAAGGATATCATTTATATACTTTGAAATATGAGTCATACAGTCATAGAGATGTACAGCATGGAAACAGACCCTTCGATCCAACTCATCCATGCCAACCAGATATCCCAACCTAATCTAGTCTTACCTGCCAGCACCTGGCCCATGTCCCTCCAAACCCTTCCTATTCATGTACCCATTCAAATGCCTCTTAAATGTTGCCATTGTACCAGCCTACACCACTTCCTCTGGCAGCTCATTCCATACACGTACCACCCTCTGCGTGAAAACGTTACCCCTTAGGTCTCTTTTACATCTTTCCCCTCTCACCCTAAACCTATGCCCTCTAGTTCTGGACTCCCCAACCCCAGGGAAAAGACTTTGCCTATTTACCCTGTCCATGTCCCTCATAATTTTGTAAACCTCTATATGTTCACTGCTCAGCCTTCGACGCTCCAGGGAAAACAGCCCCAGACTATTCAACATCTCCCTATACCTCAAATCCTCAAAATCTGGCAACATCCTTGTAAATCTTTTCTGAACCCTTTCAAATTTCACAACATCTTTCCAATAGGGAGGAGACCAGAATTGCACGCAATATTCCAACAGTGGCCTAACCAATGTCCTGTACAGCTGCAACATGACCTCCCAACTCCTTTACTCAATACGCTGACCAATAAAGGAAAGCATACCAAACGCCTTCTTCTCTATCCTATCTACCTGCGACTCCACTTTCAAGGAGCTATGAACCTGCACTCCATGGTCTCTTTGTTCTGCAACACTCCCTCGGACCTTACCATTAAGTGTATAAGTCCTGCTAAAAATTGCTTTCCCAAAACGCAGCACCTTGCATTTATCTGAATGAAACTCCATCTACCACTTCTCGGCCCATCTGGTCAAGATCCTGTTGTAATCTGAGGTAACCTTCTTCACTGTCCACTACATCTCCAATTTTGGTGTCATCTGCAAACTTACTAACTATACCTCTTATGCTCGCATCCAAATCATTTATGTAAATGACAAAAAGTAGAGGACCCACCACCGATCCCTGTGGCACTCCACTAGTCACAGGCTTCCAGTCTCAAAAACAATCCTCCACCATCACCCTCTGTCTTCTAACTTTGAGCCAGTTCTGTATCCAAATGGCTAGTTCTCCCTGTATTCCATGAGATCTAACCTTGCTAATTAGTCTCCCATGGGGAAGCTTGTCGAACGCCTTACTGAAGTCCACATAAATCACTATCCCTAATCAGTCCTTGACTTTCCAAATACATGTACATCCTGCCTCAGGATTCCCTCCAACAACTTGCCCACCACCAAGGTCAGGCTCACTGGTCTATAGTTCCCTGGCTTGTCCTTACCGCCCTTCTTAAACAGTGGCACCACATTTGCCAACCTCCAGTCTTCTGGCACCTCACCTGTGACTATCAATGATATAAATACACACACAGATCAAGTCCTGAACTACGAAAGCAACCACCCCAACACACACAAAAGAAGTTGCATCAAGACACTGTTCAAAAGGGCCACAACACACGGCAGCAGACCAGAACTGCAAAAAGAGGAAGAAGAACACCTCTACAATGTATTTGCCAAAAACGGATACCCCCGCAATTTCATCAACAGAAGCCTAAGGGAAAGACAACGGAATGAAGACATTCCACAACCCAAAGGACTAACCACGTTACCATACATCAAGAACACTTCTGAACTGACAGCCAGACTACTGTGACCACTAGGACTCATAACAGCACACAAACCAACAGCCACTCTCAGACAACAACGCACCAGGTCAAAGGACCCAATACCCAGCATGAGCAAAACCAATGTAGTATACAAAATCCCATGCAAGGACTGCACAAAACACTATATAGGACAAACAGGAAGTCAGCTAACGATCCGTATCCATGAATGCCAACTAGCCACGAAACAACACGACCAGCTATCCTTAGTAAGAAACACACGCAGATGACAAGCAACATGAGTTCGACTGGGACAACACTACTACTATAGGACAAGCCAAACAGAGAACAGCCACGGAATTCCTCGAGGCATGGCATTCATCCACTGATTCTATCAACAAACACATCGATCTGGACCCAATATACCGGCCACTGCAGCGGACAGCTGGAACTGACAACCGGAAGCGGCAGAGACAGGCCACTATAAATGCCAGAGGAAACATCACAGAAGCGCTTCACAGGAGACTCCTAAGCACTGAGGATGTCACCTAGACAGGGGACGAAACGTCTCCAACACAAATTCCCAGCTCGGCGAACAGAACCACAACAATGATATAAATACCTCAGCAAGAGGCCCAGTATTCACTTCTCTAGCTTCCCACAGAGCTTTAGGGTACACTTGATCAGATCCTGGGGATTAATCCATCTTTACCCGTTTTAAGACATCCAGCACTTCCTCCTCTGTAATCTGGACATTTTGCAAGATGTCACCATCTATTTCCCTACAGTCTATATCTTCCATATCCTTTTCCACAGTAAATACTGATGCAAAATACTCATTTAGTGTCTCCCCCATTTTCTGTGGCTCCACACAAAGGCTGCCTTGCTGATCTTTTCGGGGCCCCATTCTCTCCCTAGTTATCCTTCTGTCCTTAATGTATTTATAAAAATTCTTTGGATTCTCCTTAGTTCTATTTGCCAAAGCTATCTCATGTCCCCTTTTTGCCCTCCCAATCTCCCCCTTAAGTATACTCCTATTTCCTTTATACTCTTCTAAGGATTCACTCAATCTATCGTGTCTTTCCCTTACGTATGCTTTCTTCTCTTTCTTAACCAAACCCTCAATTTCTTTAGTCATCTAGCATTCCAATACCTACCAGCCTTTCCTTTTACCCTAACAGGAATATACTTTCTCTGGATTCTCTTTATCTCACTTCTGAAGGCTTCCCATTTTCCAGCTGTCCCTTTACCTGCGAACATCTGCCCCCAATCAGCTTTTGAAAGTTCTCGCCTAATACTGTCAAAATTGGCCTTTCTCCAATGTAGCACTTCAACTTTTAGATCTGATTACCCTTTACCATCACTATTTTAAATCTAATAGAATAATGGTCGCTGGCCCCAAAGTGCTCCCCCACTGACACCTCAGTCACCTGCCCTGCCTTATTTCCCAAGAGTAGGTCAAGTTTTGCACCTTCTCTAGTAGATACATCCACATACCAGATCAGAAAACTTTCTTGTACACACTCAACAAATTCCTCTCCATCTCAACCCCTTACACTATGGCAGTCCCAGTCTATGTTTGGAAAGTTAAAATCCCCTACCATAACCACCCTATTATTCTTACAGATAGCTGAGATCTCCTCACAAGTTTGTTTCTCAATTTCTCTCTGACCATTAGGGGGTCTATATTGCAATCCCAATCAGGTGATCATGTCTTTCTTATTTCTCAGTTCCACCCACATAACTTCCCTGGATGTATTTCTGGGAATATCCTCCCTCAGCACAGCTGTAATACTATCCCTTATCAAAAATGCCACTCCCCCTCTTGCCTCCCTTTCTATCCTTCCTGTAGCATTTGTATCCTGGAACATGAAGCTGCCAGTTCTGCCCATCCCTGAGCCATGTTTCTGTAATTGCTGTGATATCCCAGTCTCATGTTCCTAACCATGCCCTGAGTTCATCTGTCTTCCCTGTTAGCCCCTTGCATTGAAATAAATGCAGTTTAATTTATTAGTCCTACCTTGCCCCTGCCTGCCCTGAATGTTTGACTCGCTTCTATTCTCAACTGTACCAATCTCAGATTGATCTCTTTCCTCACTGTGTCCCTGGGTTCCCCCCACTCCCCCCAACTTTCTAGTTTAAATCCTTCTGAGCAGCTGCAGCAAATTTCCCTGCCAGTATATTGTATTCCCCTTCCAATTTAGGTATAATCCATCCTTCTTGTACAGGTCACTTCTACCCAAAAGAGATTCCAATGATCCAAAAATGTGAATCCTTCTCCCATACACCAACTCCTCAGTCATGCATTCATCTGCTCTATCCTCCTATTCCTGCCCTGACTAGCTCGTAGGACTGGGAATAATCCAGATATTACTACTCTCAAGGACCTCCTTTTCAAATTTCTGTCTAACTCTCTGTAATCTCCCTTCAGAATCTCAACCTTTTCCTTTCCTATGTCATTGGTTCCAATGTGGACAATGACCTCTTGGTGGTCCCTTTCCCCCGTGAGAACATTCTGCACCCTCTCTGAGACATCCTTGATCTTGCTGAGAAGTAATAGATTATCTTGAAATGTTTACCATCCATAACACTGAACTTTGTCTTATTGGTCTTTCAAAACATCAGTCATTCCATAATTTTGTTTCTGTGTACGGATGTTTTGTTTCGGCTAAAATCTGCAGTTCAAAATATACAAGGAACCGTTAAGAAGATTACTGAAGTTATACCAAGGTTGCAGAATTTAGCCTATGTCAAAAATGGTATTTCTGATCTTTTGCCACAGTCTTTTTAACTTGTTGGTCTGTAACCCAGGAGTATGGCCAATTTTACCCATCATGCAATGTTAAATGCTCCCCATAATCCGACAGTGGTACCACATCTTCTGAAGTCAAGTTCTGTGTTTATCGTTGCTCTCCCGTGAAGTTGAGGAGAAAGCAATTGTTTTCTCTACTGTTGTTCATGCTCCTCCTCTTGTTCTTCAACAGAAGAGTTGAGATGAGAATGACAACCCTTAGTACTGAGGCTGCATTTGACAGAGCATGGTATCAAGAAACCTGGAAAACTAGACCAAAACTGGAATCCACGGGAATGAAGAAAAATACTCCCTGCTGGTTGCAGTCACACCTAGCACAAAGGAAGATGGTTGTGGTTGTTGGAAGTCAGTTATGTCAGCTCAAGAACATCTCTGCAGGACATCTTCAGGGTCGTCCTGAGAACCATTCAGTATTATTCATGACTCCTCAGATATGAAGCGGTCTATGTCAAAATGCAGCAAGACTTGGGTGATATTGAGTTTTAGGGAGATATTGAGGCTCAAAAGTGGCAAGTATGATTCATGCTACATAAATGCCTAGCAATGACCATTTTCAATAAGACACAAGCTAACCATCACCCCTTGACATTCAATGGTGTTAATACCACTGAATACCCCATTATCAATGTCCTGAGTACAATCGTTCACCAGAAACTGAACTGGACTAGCCATATAAGTACATTAGCTACAAGAGCAGGTCAGAGGCTGGGACTGTTATAGCAAGTATAACCTCCTGACTCCCCAAAACTGGTCAAGGCACAAGTTAAGGATGTGATGAAATACTCCCCACTTGCCTGAATGAGTGCAGCTCCAACAACACTCAAGAAGCTTGACACCATCCAGGGCAAAGCAGCCCACGTGGCATGTGCTGCATCCACAAGCATCAACTCCCTCCACCATCGATGATCAATTGCAGCAGTGCATACCATTTACAAGCTGCACTACATAAATTTACCAAAGATCCTTAGATAGCACCTTCCAAACTCATAACCACTTCCAGCCTGAAAGATAAGAGCTGCGGACACATGGGAACACCACTATCGGCAAGTTCCTGCCCAAGCCAGTCACCATCCTGACTTGGAAGCTCATCATTATTCCTTCAGCATGTTATGGACAAGGCCTAACCCCTCAAAACATTTTTAAGCAGGTAGCCTAGATCGTAACTTTGCTGTTTGGTTGAGGTAAGTACATTGTGGATATTCCTGCAGTGAATTAGCTGATCCAACTGCTAATTTTAGTTCAATTTAGTTCAAAATTATGGAATGAAACACAAAGAACAGAATGTAGAATACCAGGTAACTTATCCTATCCAAAATCCAATAGACCATCCCGACTTAATGATGCTGTTCCGGAAATACTTGCAATAGTCCCAAAAAATACATCCCTTAGCACAAAGAATAAAAATGATACAAAAAGCTGAGAGGTTACGCAGTTGGAAGGGTAGGAGGAGGGAGAGTACCAGTAGCCTTTCTTCACCTACACTGCTACTGCACTGAATCAAAAACTCTATCGCAATGACAGCTGGCCATTCCCCTTTGATTACACTGGGTTTTTTAAGACATGAAAGCCTTAGGCCAGAGGCATTATCTGTTAGGGGTAAACAAAAAGGGCCCCAATAAACCTTTCAAACCCAGCCTAGTTGGAGCCTGGCCAATTACCCCTTCTCTGCAAAAGAATGCAAGGGCATAGCAACCTTGTAAAAAGACTAACATTGCAACAAATATCACTGGCCTAAAAATCCTGGAAGTCTCTCCCTAACAGCATTGTGGGTGCACCTACTGCAATCAAACAGCATCACTTAACGGTCAGATCACTGCCATCTTCTCAAGAGCAATTTTGAATGGACACCAAATGCTGGCCCAGTCAGTGATGCCAACATCCCACCGGTGAACAAAAGAAGTTCACGATAGAGCTATGTAAACTGCTTCCATCCTGCTAAGAAGGCCTACAGTCCAAATCAAAGTCAAATTTTGTGTGACAGGAATGACCTCCAGTGCCTTGACAATCATTCAGAAGTCATACAAGTGCACTCTCAAAATAAGTCCTTTGAATAAAAGATAGGCAATGACTTGCCTGAGGCATATCAAACTTAAAACATTAACTTTTTCTTTCCTCAGACATGCTGACAAATCTGCCGGGTTTCTTCAGCATGCTCTGTGTTTGCTTCAGACTTCCAGCATCCACAATATTTTGTTTTCATTCAAATAATGAAATGTCACTGTTTAGTTTTTAAACATTTCCCAACTTGTCCAGTTTACAGACCCAACCATTCCAGATGTTCACTTGTCTTGTTGAATCTATAAGTTTCAGACACCAATGTTTCAGCTTCTAACTGAGGTATCACCATCACCATTACAGAAACATGATGCTGAAGCACAGTTAAATCCTTTTACTCTTTGCACAAACATTTGTGAGGATTTTATCTTTGCTCTTCTTTGTAAATTATAAAACTAAGAGAGGGTTTTGCTACAAGTAGTTAACAAAATAAATCGATCAAAATAAATAAATCCTACAGTTGAAGCAAGTTATCTCATTTCTAATTAATCAATCATTAATAGTCAATCTAATTTATCAATCACTTATGACTTTTCAGAAAAAATAAGCTCAATTTTGTCTAATTTAGTGGTTTTAATATTTTACAATTTGGGATTCCAAGCTCATTTGTCTCTGTTTGTTTAGAATGAGCAAGTAGATTGAGAGAAAATGTGAACCAGAGTTTGTACCCATAAACACAAATTAGATTCAAAGTCAGATCATAGAAGTGAAAAGTTAGTCTGTGAAGGAGAATACCGATGGGTGTGTTGGGTGATGGAAGGAATTATTAAAGCATCAGAAAATGCCTGTGTAGTGGAAAGCCAGCTGACTTCTGCACTTAACTCAACCAGAATTGAAATGTCTAATACAAGGGGGCATGAATTTAAGTTGTGAGGGGAAAAGTTCAAAGGAGATGGGAGTGGCAACTGACCTACTGCACAGTCACAGAATCAGAGAGATGTACGACACAGAAACAAACTCTTCAGTCCAACTTGTCCATGCCGACCAGATTTTCTAATTAGAATTAGAATTAGAATTAGAATTCCTACAGAATTAGAATTCTGACAGTGTGGAAACAGGCCCTTCAGCCCCGCAAGTCCACACTGACCCTCCGAAGAGTAACCCATCCCAGCCCATTCCCCTATTACTCTAAATTCCTATACTCTATTTCCGAAATTATTCTAGTCTCATATGCCAGCACTTGACCCATATGCCTCTAAACCCCTCCTATTCATAAACCCGTTCAGAAGCCTTTTAAATGTTGTAATTATATCAACGTCCACTACTTCCTCTGGCAGCTTATTCCATGCATGCACCACTGTGTGTGAAAGCATTGCCCCTAAGGTCTCTTTTATACCTTTCTCCTCTTACCTTAAACCTACGCCATCTAGTTTTGGACTCCCCCAACCTGGGGAAAAGACTTTGGCTATTCATCTCATCCACGTCCTTCCTGATTTTATAAACCTCTATCAGGTCACCCCTCAGCCTCCGACACTCCTGGGAAAACAGCCCTAGCCTATTCAGCCTCTTGCTATATCTCAAACCCTCCAACCCTAGCGACATGCTTGTAAATCTTTTCTGAACCTTTTCATGTTTCACAACATCCTTCCTATAGCATGGAGACTAGAATCGAATGTGATATTCCAACAGTGGCCTAACTAGTGTCCTGTACATCCACAACATGAAGTCCCAACTCTTATACTCGATGGATTCCAATAAAGGCAAGCATATCAAATGCCTTCTTCACTATCCTTTCTACCTGGAACTCCATTTTTGAAGAATTATGAACTTGCAATCCAAGGTCTCTTTGTTTAATAACACTCCCCAGGACTCTCCAACACTTGACTATCCTCTGACCCAATTTTAATATTCTCCAACACCCAATTCTTCGCAACGGTTCAGGCAGCATCTGTGGCAAGAGAGCAAACTATAATTTCGAGTGTAGATGAATCTTTATCAGCTCTAGTAAAGAAACATTAGCTTATTCTCTCTCCATAGATACTGCCTGACCTGTGATTGCCAGTACTTGCTGCCTATTGTGCATATTCCAGTATCTGCAGTAATTTGCTCCCACACAAATCTTTCCAATTCCCCAATCTGCCCTATCAAACGTGACTAGTCTCCACTATCTGATTATCCCCACCCAACACATGACTTTACCAGATTTGAAATGTCTGGCCCTTTCTGACCAGGCCAGCATCCAACTCATCTACCCAACTCATTCACTTGCCATCCTGACACCATTTCAACCTGCATCCCACTTACCTGCCAGTCTATCCAATGCTGGTTTATCATGCTACTCTCAAATCATCCTTCCACTCTACTACCTCGTCCACCTACAACTCCACACCTGTACTCAACTGCCAGTTTAACCCCAACATCCTGCAAACCCACTCACTGTCACATTGCCCACTTAGCTCATCCAACCTGCCCACTTACACACCAATACATTCATTCATACATACATACACACATTCATTATCACGCTGATACCTGTTTAAATGTCCTTTTTGTCAGTATTTATTTATTTACTCACTTATGGGAAGTGGGCATCACTGATTGGCTAACATTTTTATTGCCCATCCGTAGTTGCCCTTGAGAAGGTGGTAGTGAGCTGCCTTTTTGAATGTACTGTAGGTGGACCCAAAACGCCTTCATGAAGGGAAATCAAGGATTTTGAGCCAGTGATAGTGAAGGAATACGATATATTTCCAAGTCAACATGGGGAGTGGATTGGTGGGGAACTTGCAGACAGTGGTGCTCTCATTCATCTGTTACCCTTGAGCCTTGAGAAGAAAGTGGTCACGGGTTTGGAAGGTACTGCCTAAGGATGTTTGATGAAGTTCTGCAATGAACTTCAATGGTCCCTACAGCGGGCATTGGATAGGCATATGGAGGATAGTGGGCTAGTGTAGGGACCATTGCTGTTTGTCATTTTTATAAATGACCTGGAGGAGGGGTTAGAAGGTTGAGTGAGCAAATTTGTGGTTGATACAAAAGTCAGAGGAGTTGTTGACAGTGAGGAAGGATGTGGCAGGTTATAGCAGGATATAGATAAGCTGCATAGCTGGGCAGAAAGGTGGCAAATGGAGTTCAATGAGGTGCTTCACTTTGATAAGAGTAACAAAAAGGTGGGGTACTGGGCTAATGGTCAGATACTTGGTAGTGTGGATGAGCAGAGGGATCTTGGTGTCCATGTACACAGATCTTTGAAAGTTGCCACCCAGGTAAATAGTGCGGTGAAGAAGGCATATGGCGTACTGGATTTTATTGGTAGAGGAATTGAGTTTCGGAGTCCTGAGGTCATATTGCAGTTGTGTAAGACTCTGGTGCGGCCGCATCTGGAGTATTGTGTGCAGTTTTGGTCGCCATACTATAGGAAGGATGTGGAGGCACTGGAACAGGTGCAGAGGAGGATTACCAGAATGTTGCCTGGTATGGTAGGAAGATCGTATGAGGAAAGGCTGAGGCACTTGGGGTTGTTTTCATTGGAGAAAAGAAGGTTTGGGGTGACTTGATAGAGGTGTATAAGATGATTAGGGGTTTAGATAGGGTTGACCGTGAGAACCTTTTTCCACGTATGGAGTCAGCTATTACGAGGGGGCATAGCTTTAAATTAAGGGGTGGTAGGTATAGGACAGTTGTTAGGGATAGGTTCTTTACTCAGCGAGTTGAGAGTTCATGGAATTCCCTGCCAGTAGCAGTGGTGGACTCTCCCTCTTTATGGGCATTTAAGCGGGCATTGGATAGGCATATGGAGGATAGTGGGCTAGTGTAGGTTAGGTGGGCTTGGATCGGCGCAACATCGAGGGTCAAAGGGCCTGTACTGCGCTGTATTCTTCTATGTTCTATGCATCTTGTAGATAGCACACACTGCTGCTACTGAGAATAGGTGGTGGGGTGACTGGTTACTTGTGGATGTGGTGCTAAGCTTCTTGAATGTTGGTAGAGCTATACTCATCCAGCAAATGTGGAGTATATTAATGCACGAATGACTTGGGCCTTGCAGATGTGAAAGGTCTTTGGAGAGTCAAGAGGTGAATTATTCACAACAGTATTCCTAGCCTCTGATATGCTCTTGTGGCTATTGTATTTATATGAGTAGTCCAGTTCAGTTTCATTTTGGTCAATGGTAAAATCAAAGACGATTAATAGAATTCCTACTTGGAAGCAAGCCAATTAAGTCAACACCAACCCTCTGACGAGCATCCCACCAAGACCCACCCTCTACCCCATGCTGGTAGATCTGCATTTCCTATGGCAGTCATAACCTGCACATCCCTGGAAACTATGGGCAATTTAACATGACTAATTCACCTTATCTGCACATCTTTAGACTGTGCGAGGAAACAGAACATTTGGAAGAAACCCACGTAGACATGACGAGGTAAATTATGTCCACTGAGACAATCACCTGAGGCTGGAATCGAACCCAGATCCCTGGTGCTGTGACGTGGCAGTGTTAACCACTGAGCCATTGTGCTGTCCAAGGTATTGCACAAGGTATTGGTAGTGTGGGATTCAGTAATCCACAGGATGTTGACAGTGGGGGATTCAGTGATGGTAACATCATTGATTGTCAAGGGCAGTGGTTAGATTGCCTGTAATTGGAGACAGCCATTGCCTGGCATTTGTATGATGTAAATGTTACTTGCCATTTGACAGTCATAACCTGGATATTGTCCATGTTTCGTTGTATTTGAACATGGACTGCTTCAGTATCTGAGGAGTCATGAAAGGTGTTGAACATTGTGCAATCATTGGCAAACATCCCCACTTCTAGCCTTATGATGAAGTGAAGGTCATCATAAGATGAAGATGTTTAGGCCTAGGACACTACCCTGAGGAACACTGCAGAAGTGTCCTGGAGATAGGATGACTGACCTCCAAGAACCACAAGCATCTTCCTATATGTCAGGTATGACTCTAACCATGGATGTTTGACCTGATTGCCATTTATTCCAATTTTGCTCAGGCTCCTTAATGCCACACTCAAAGGTAGCCTTGATATCAAGGGCTGTCACTTCTCACCTGACCTCTGGAATTCAGCTCTGTTGTCCATGTTTGAACCAAGGCTGAAATGAGGTCAGGAGCAGGGTGGCCCTGATGGAACCCAAACTGAGTGTCACTGAGCAGGTTATTGCTGAGCAGGTGCTGTTTAATAGCACTGTTGATAACACCTTCCATCACTTTACTGATGATCAAGAGTAGACTGATGGGGAGGTAATTGGCTGATTGGATTTGTCCTGCTTTTTGCGTACAGGACGTGCCTGGACAATTTTCCATATTATTGAGTAGATGCCAAAGTTGTAGTTGTATTGCTTGGCCATAGATGCTGCAACTTCTGGAGCACAAGTCTTCAGCACTATTGCTGGTATTTTGTCAGGGCCCCTCAGTGTTTGCAGTATCTAGTGTTTCCAACTGCTTCGTAATATCATGTAGAGTGAATTGAATTGGCTGAAGACTGGGATCTGTGATGTTCAGGAGCTCTGGAGGAGGTTGAGATGAATGAATAAATGAAATACAACAAAGACTGTACTCTTCATATACTCCTAGGTCCATTATCACATTATAAGAGCTGCATTTAGTGGACAGGGGGAAATGAATAAAAGATAAATAGATGGAAGGATATGTGTGATAATCAAGTAATACATTCACAGCGTGCTCCAAATGTTGAAATAAATGGCAATGTAAAAAGATAAATTACTCTCTTGTATTAGGTCCGTGTCTATGTTGCTATAAAAAGAAAATTTCAATTTCAGAACGCGCAGCTTTTTGATACTGATCCTGCTCCTCTCAATTCATGGCAGCTTCCAAATACTAAAAGATGACATCCATTTATCCCAACAGCCAAATTTGTTTTTTGACATTCCATCTGGCAGTAATGATACAAACAAGGATGACAGTTCCATTTATTTCTGCCAATGCTGCAAGTTGAACAGACACAGTAATGACAAATTTTGTCTTGACTGTCTTGTACTATTTCAGCTCATAGACCTTAAGACTAAAAATATTTAGTTAAGAAGAATGATGATGAGAAGGATTTCCAACAAAACAGGAAATATGACCCTAAATAAAACATCTGTTATCAATATTTCGTAATTCTAAAAACCACTTAAAATATTTTTTGAAACAACAAATAAGTAATTAATCATGGAATATTGGCAAATATAATAAACATTTTATTTATCGTAAATAAATACTTTGGGCACTGGCTTTTACAACTACTCCAGGCATGCATACAATGAAACTGAATGACCTCCCCTGAAGTAAGTTTGGAGGCAAGGCATTTAAATCAGGTGGGAAGTCCACTGCCTTCCAGCTTCTATTTCAATTAAATCTTGAGAAGGAAGGCTCCTCTATGGAGATGTTCTTACTTAAGGGCCTCATCTGGCCAGAGCAGGTATTCAATATAAGTGCTTTCAGAGCTGTTACACCACTCAACAAGGTCAACACTATCCAAGACAAAGTGGTTCACTTGATTGTCACTCTTTTCACTAGTTATACACTTTTCACCTTTTATAAACTGATATGGTCTTTTGCATTTTGCCATTATTCTTTTGTCTGGATGAATGCAAGAGGAAAGGATATGGCAATATATCTCTTTTCTCAGCAATATTAAAGTTCTATGCTACAAAGCAACCATTCATATAGTTAATATATGAAGGCAGAACAACATGTAATAGCTGTTGAAGACATGGCTATTTAAAAGGCATACAGGATTTCTGAAGCAAAACCAAACATTTCCAGTGAAACTCAGCACGTCTGGCGACATGTGTGTGGAGAAAGTAGAGTTAACATTGCAAGTCCAGTGTCTCTTCATCAGAACTGTTAGTAGCTAGGAAAATATAGTATATATGTTAACAATGAAGTTAAGAGATTGGGGATAGGGTGGGGTTGAAGGGGAGAGGTGAGCTGATTGGTGGCGATGGAACACAGAGAGAGAGAGAGAGGTATTACAGGGGTAGATAAATAAGGATTTTTAGCAGGTCAGAACAGAAGAAAAGCTGAGTATGTGATAACAAGAGCTAAGAGTAGGACAGAATGGGTGAGCTGTACTGAATTAAAATCATATAATATGATAATGTGCCTAGGAGTACATGAGAATGGGTGACTGTATTAAGCAACTCATGTCATTACAGAACCAGGTATGGGTTGGGCAAAAAACATGGAAGGATGGAGTTAGGCTTGAAAGTTATTGAACTCATTATTGAGTCCAAGAGGCTTCAGGGTCCTCAAGCAGAAAATGAGATGCTGTTCTTTCAGTTTGCACTGAGGCTTGTTGAAACACTGCAGCAGGCTTGTGACAGACATATTGGTGTGGGAACATGGTGGTGTGTTGAAGTAGCAGGCACTTTTGCAGACAGAACATAGGTGCTCTGCAAAGCAGACACCCAACCCATGTAGAGGAGACCAAATTGTAAACAACGAATACAGTAGACTTGATTGAGTGAAGTACAGATAAATTGCTGCTTTACTTGGAAGGTACGTCTGGAGCCTTGGATAATGAGAAGGGAGGAGGTAAACACCTTCTGCGATTGCATGGGAAGGAGCCATGGGAGTGTGAGGAGATGTTTGGAATGGAGGAGAAATGTTGCAGAGTGTGCCAGAGGGAATGGTCTCTGTGGAATGCTGAGCAGAAGGGAATATGTTTTGGTCATGGCATCCCATTGGAGGTGAAGGAAATGGTGGTTTTTAATCCTTTGGATGCAGAGATTGGTGGGTGGTAAGTGAGGACCAGGGACACCCCATCATTGCTGTGGGAGGGAAGAGAAGATGTGAGGGTGGACGTGCAGGAGATGGGTTGAACATAACTTAGGGCCCTATCGACCACGGTTTCTGAGGCTTCCCTTTGGAAGGTGGCATCATGAGCATAGATACAGCGGAGAAACTGGGAGAATGGAATAGAGTTTTTACAGGAAGCAAAATGTGAGGACACATAGTCATTGGCTTTGGAGTGAATATTGCCTATCACCAGAAATGGAAAAAGAAATGTCAAGGAAGGGAAGGGAGGAGTCAGAGATGGCAGAGGGGTAAGTGAGAGCATAGTTGAAATTGGAATTGAAATTGATCAATTTTTCCAGTTCAGACTGAGAGAGGAAGGCGGCACCAACAATATAATCAATGTATCAGAGAAAGAACCATGTGGAAGGACCAGAGCGAAACAAGGAATGTTGTATTTATCCCATATAGAGACAGACATCATCAGGGTCCATGATGCTAGTCATGGCCCAATCTTTGATCTGAAAAAAGTGAGAGGAGGTAAAGAAGAAGTTGTTCAAAGTGAGGACAAACTCTGACACACAGAGGAAGGGGACATTTCAGGCCTTCTTTCCAAGAAGAAGCAGAGAGCCCTGAGACTGTCCTGATGGAGGATGGATGCATAAAGGGATTGCAGGTCCATGGAGATGAGGAGATGGCTACTGCCTGAGAACTGGAAATTCTGAAACCGATGTAAAGCATCATAAGCATTATGAGGAGAGACTGGACAAGAGGAAAGAAAAATAGAGTCAAAGTAGGAAGAAATAAATTTTGTGAGGCAGGAGCTGGCAGGAACAATGGGTCTTCCAGGACAGTCCTGTGTGTGGATTTTGGGGAAAAGATAGAACCAGACTATGTGGGGTTGGGAGGCAATGAGCTGGGAGGCTGTCAGGGGCAGGGGGAGGTCAGCAAATGAGATGAGGTTAGTGACTGTCATGGACACAATGGCTTGATAATTGAAGGTGGTGATTGTCCAGGGGTGATAGGAGGAGGTGCCCGAGAGCTGGCACTCAGGCTCCCAGAAGAAGAGATCAGCATACTACATAACAACAGAGCCACTTCTGTTATCAGACTTGATGACAAAGTCAGAATTGGATCTGAAAGCACGAAGTGAAGTCAGTTCAAAGGGACATGGGTTTGAATGAATAAGGCGGGAGGGGGTGGGTAGTCGAGAAATGAAGGTGAAGGATGTGACATTGACAGTTTTCAATGAACAGTTGAATACAGGTAAAAAGCCAGAGGGAGGGATCCAGGTGGAGCAATAGTTTTGGAGGCTTGGCTGAGTTGGTGTCGGAAAATGTAGAGAACAGAAGCAAGAATATAAACATGCATAATTATGTCTTCTAAAATATAAACAGAAAATGCTGGAAACATTCAGCATGTCTGGCAGCATTTGTGAAAAGGAACACAGAGTTAATGAGCCAAATATTCCCATCTGCATTGATTAGGCAGCACCATGAGGTGGGAGTGTCTCAAAATTGGAATACGTTCTCCTTTTCTGTCACAAGTAAGTTTGAAGAGCATGCAAACAGCTGGTCATGAGTCAGAATGCAGCAGCCCTGACTTTGCTGATGCTATTCCAGGAGTGGGCTTTTGCTCTAATGTGCTAATCTCCCCTTTAATTGAGAATGAGATATTTATTATGCCTTTACTTCCAGAGAGTTGCTTAATCATCCACCACCAATCACAGCTGAAAGGTTACAGATTGTGTTTGATACGACTGGAATTGAGTAGAATTTTGTTACAGCCGAGTCCCACTGCACCTCACTGAGGCCCAGCCTTGAGCTGTTGGACCTGCATAAAATCTATGCCATTTAGCACATTGAGAGTGCTACTCTGGGGGTGTTGTCTTTGACCTTTTAACCGATACAGGTAGTTCTATAGTGCCATAGTTGCATTCCATTGAAACCTCGCTTAATAGAAAATCACTTAATATAAATAATGGGGCCTATGGGAAAAGTGGCTTTAGGGGCAGACCAGCAAAAAATATCACTCACGATTGTTCAAAAATCACCCAAAGCTTAATACAACGTATACCACAGCACGAATGAAGGTATAAATCAGATCTATCCATGAAACCAAAGTAAATTTAACACAGTACATTTAAAAGATATTTTTCATGCAGGGATAGAGGGTCATCATTGTGCATAAGGTAGACTCTCTCATTCCTGTTAAGCGGGCTATATCACATATTGTCTCTTTATGCTCGGAATGTTTTATAATATCTAGCTTCTCTTTCAGTGTTACAGCATTTCTTTTGCATTCACCACCTACAATTTTATCACCAGGAAGCTTCTCACTAACGGACATTGGCATATGCTCAAAATGGCACGAAGACTGACGTGGACATTGGCACATGCTCAGAATGACACGACGACTGACGTGGACATTGGCACATGCTCAGAATGGCACAAAGACTGATGTGGACATTGGCACATGCTCAGAATGGCACAAAGATCGACGCTGTGATCGGTACATGTGCAGAATGACATGAAGACCAACATGGACATTGGCACATGTGCAGAACGAAGTGCACGAAATGATCACCGCTGAGAATCGTGCTGTTGCAAACAGCATTAAATGTTCTTGAAAATACCATTCCTTAATTCCTCAGTGATGTTATAAGCAAATGACACAGCTGGAAAGCACGTTATCTGCGAACTACCTGGTCTATCACACACAGATGCATATGTGGCAGCTAGATTGTTGAAGATAAGATCAACTTGGTGTTCAGCTCTTATTATTTCCATTACCACTTGCTGCAGATCCAGTCGAATAACTATGTCCTTGAGGACTCAACCAACTTGTCTGACAACAGTTAATTTGCCTGCTGCCTAACTTCACAAGATGTGTTATCTGGTCTTCCAACCATAGGTCAGGTGATCTGCTGAGTCGTACAGACCATATCCTTTCCTATTATTGCATGGTAACTTATACTGAACTCCACATACAATCACCACATAGGCCACATGTGACTTCAGACCCACAGCAATGTGGTTGATTCTTACTGCCCTCTGGCTATTTAGGGATGGGAAATAAATACTGCCTAGCCAACACCAACAATACCCTGTAAATGAATGAATTCTAAAAATTTCATATGATGCAATAGTTAATGGAGATGGAAAGCAGAGTAGCCATGAACTAACTAAATGGAGGAGTAGGTGTAAGTGCCTTGTAACAATTTCATTGACAGCTTCAAGAGATTGGAAAATCTTTGATATGGGGCTACACGTGGAAATGTTTGCTCTTCTTAGGGATTGAATACTTTAACGAATTTAAATGCCCTGAGCATTTTTCAATTGGCACAGGGGCATATAGGGAAGTATATGGG
Source organism: Chiloscyllium punctatum (assembly GCF_047496795.1). Taxonomy (NCBI): domain Eukaryota; kingdom Metazoa; phylum Chordata; class Chondrichthyes; order Orectolobiformes; family Hemiscylliidae; genus Chiloscyllium; species Chiloscyllium punctatum. The sequence continues at coordinate 62,436,178 of NC_092746.1, forward strand.
GGCTGAAAGTATGTCAGGGATGAGAACTGGATAGCAGTTTTTGCCTTTTACTTTACTGTGAGGAATGCATTCCATAGCAATGATGTAGACAATATGCCCCTGTGCCAACTTCATGGTAGCTCATTCTACTTGCCCTGTAGCCTTCTATAATCTATTGCCAATTGTATATCATATCATAACATGCCACCCTCCATGTTAATCAACACAGAGTCCACCATGGGTAGTCCTCTGGAACAATGATGATATAACATAAAATAATGTCTATCAATGACTTCAGTATTACAAGAAGATACTCTCATTTACAAAATAAAATATGCTCAGGGCATTTAAATTCCTTAAATTTCCATGCCCCCTGGAAGCCTGTGGGTGTCTGCAAACTCATTCTGAGTCTGCAGGTCCAACTGCCATTAACACCCAACAGCCCCAAATGAATGTCCAAGCATCCAGGACACTGTCTCTCCACTGCAATAGAGTTTGTTCAATAATTCTGCAAAGACAATTTTAGATATAGTCACACCCAAACCCTACATACAGGCAGGTGGACAGAGGGGGTGGATTTGCCTTCTTAATAAGAAATGAAATTAAATCAATAGTGAAAAACAAAGTAGGGTCAGATGGTGTAGAATCTGTGTGGGTAGAATTGAGGAACTGCAGAGGTAAAAGAAAACATAGTTGGAGTTATGTTCAGGCCTCTAAACAGTAGTCAGGAGCTGGCGGGGGGGGGGGGGGGGGGAAGAAGATACACCAGGAAATGGAAAAGATGTGTAGGAAAGGCAAAATTACACTGATCATGGGGATTTCAATATGCAGATGGACTGGGAAGGTTAGGCTGGTAGTAGATTGCAAGAAAAGGAATTTGTGGATTATCTATGAGATGGCTTTTTGGACCAGCTTGCGGTGGAGCCCACGAGGGAACAGGAGAAAGTGAGGATTGCAGATGCTGGAGATCGGAGTCGAGAATGTGGCGCTGAAAAAGCACAATAGGTCAGACAGCATCTGAGGTGCAGGAGAATCGACTTTCCGGACACAAGCCCTTCATCAGGATTACTTATAAAGGGCTTATGCCTGAAACATCGATGCTCTGGTTCCTTGGATGCTGCCTGACCTGCTGTGCTTTTCCAATTCCACACTGTCAACCCACTAGGGAACATGCAATACTGGATTTAATGTTATGCAATGAGGCAGACTTGATAACAGAATTCCGCATTCTTGAAGTACGTGAAAGCATTGGAAAGGGTGCGAGGAGATTTACCAGGATGCTCCCTGGTATAGAGGCCGGGGACTTGAGGCTGTTTTCATTAGAGAGAAGAAGGTTGAGAGGTGACTTAATGGAAACATACAAGATGATCAGAGGATTAGATAGGGTGGACAGTGAGAGCCTTTTTCCTTGGATGGTGATGGCTAGCATGACAGGACATAGCTTTAAATTGAGGGGTGACAGATATAGGGCAGATATCAGAGGTAGGTTCTTTACTCAGAGAGTAGTAAGGGTGTAAAATGCCCTGCCTGCAACAGTAGTAGCCTCGCCAACTTTAAGGGCATTTAAATGGTCATTGGATAAACATATGGATGATAATAGAATAGTGGAGGTTTGATGGGCTTCAGATTGGTTTCACAGGTCGGTGGAACATCGAGGGCCAAAGGACCTATACTGTGATGTGATGTTCCATGTTCTATGTTCTACATAGAGCTGAGCAGGAAAGACAGTGGAACAGCAATGGCAGGAGTTTCTGGGAATAATTCAGGAGATGCAGCAGAGAATAAGGAGGGAGAAGATTAAATATCATTGTAACTTAGCCAGCAATATAAAGGAAGACTGAAAGAGTTTCTTTCGAGAAATGAAGGGCAAAAGAGAGGCAAAAGTGGACATTTGGCTGCTGGAAAATGACATTGGAGAGACAGTAGTGGAGAACATGGAAATGGCTGATGAACTGAATAATCACTTTGTGTCAGTCTTCATGATGGAAGACATGAGTGATATCCCAAAACTTCAAAAGAATGAGGGTGTAGGGATGAGTATGGTGGCCATCACCAAGGAGAAGGTGCTAGAAAAACCGAATGGCCTGAAGGTGGATAAATCATCTTGACCAGATGGACTATAACCCAGGATTCTAAGAGAGATAGCTGATGAGATAGTGAAGGCATTATTGGTGATCTTCCAGAATTGCTAGAATCAGGAAGGGTCCCAGACAACTGGAAATTCGCTTACATAACACCCCTGTTTAAAAAGGCAAATGATGGAAAATTACAGACCGTTTAGCCTCACCTCAGTCATGAGTAAATTCCTGGAAATCATCGTGAAGAATGAGATTTCTGAACACTTGGAATTGTATAGTAAAATAGAGCAAAGTCGGCTTGGTTTCATCAAGGGGAGGCCATGTCTGACAAATCTGTTAGAATTCCTTGAGGAAGTAATGAGCAGATTAGACCAAGAACAGCCAATGGGTGTTATCTACTTGGACTTCAAGAAGGTCTTTGACAAGGTGCCGCACAGGAGGCTACTGAGTGAGATAAGGGCCAATGGTGTTAAAGACAAGGTGCTTACATGGATAGAAGCTTGGCTGTCTGGCAGAAAGTAGAGAGTGGGGATAAAAGGGTCCTTCTCAGGATGGCAGCCGATGACAAATGGTGTGCTGCAAGGCTCAGTGTTGGAACCACAATTTTACACTTTATATGTTAACTACCAATGTTAGTCAAGAGATGAGAATGTGAATGAAGTACATGGACAGAGAAAGGTAGATGTATCTACAATGCAATTTGATGTTAGGAGTGAAATGCAGCTGGAGAAGGCTTGACAAAACAAATGAGATGGTGAGAATTGTGCGGAAAAAAAGAGTTAATGTGATACATCAGGATATTGGTGAATGTGCCTGTTATGGACCAGGCCAAACTCCCTCAAAACATTTCTGAGCAGGTGTAAAGTCGATATTCCGGGATTGATGCAGTTGACCCAACCACTCAATTTTAAACAAAGCAGTATTTATTTACAGATGAACATAAGAAAACCTAATTTAGAATCATGTAACTATTTTTTTAAAATGAATTGACTCAATTGCAACTTAATGATACTGTTCCAAATGCCTGCAACTGTCCCCATAAACATCCCCTTGGCAGAACGGTAAAATCAACCATAGGTTCTTACAGGAGAGAGAGATGCAGAGAGATTTAGCATGGAACCTCCTTCTACTGCAGCTGTCCCTTTGCATTCCCCAGCTTAAACTGACCAGGATTTCTGAACAGCCAGATGGCTAAAACCAAAACAAACCAGAGAAAAATGGAGCTGGGAGAACTGGCCACTCCTCTTTCATTGTACAAGTTTTTTTTAATTGAAAGCCTCTTGCCTGAAGTAGTATTAGTTAGCTGTAATAAAACTGACCCTAAAACCCATCCAAACCAGACACATTGGAACTTCTTCAGTGTTGACCCCTCAAGAAAAAATGATGCCAGAATAACTTTGTCAAAGTAGCAGCATCGTCACAGTGCTCTTTTGAGTCATTAAGCTACTTTGATGCTGAATGCATGAGTATGGCACCATGCTCCTGCTGCCAACTATAATGAGCAGCCACTGCCTATGCCTTCTTTCTTTATCTTATTTACAATCTTCGGGCAAACAGCCCCTAACAACAACCCCTCACATCTAAGAGGGATGAGCCTTCAAACATATGGACTCTGTTCTGCCATATTCTGCACTTGCACACCCAATGCCATTAAATTGCATCATTATAGAGTTTTTTTAATACGAGCAATGAAACTGATTTATTTTAATTGATATCACATCCACTCACACTCATTAGTTGCAAGACCTGGAATGACATTGTAATACAGTGACTCAATCACAAAACATCTGACAGAGACACCTGCATATACTCTGAGGTTCCCAAACATTACCAAGCCCATAGCCGGTGTTTTGCAAAGTTAAAGTCCAGCCTGATTGACCATAAGACCAACATTATTGAGACTGGTTGCTAAGGTGTTAAAAGATTAAAATCGTGATATAATTTAAAACAAAATGCTTCAACAAATGATGTGGAACTATATCTCAGGAAAAAGTAGGCTGAATAGCATTTTCTTTTGAAAGAAAGAATGTCTATGTTTGTAAGAGAAAAAAAACTATTACCTGTGGCATTTGTGCATTTGAGCATAATAGATAATGTTATCACTTATAGAATTTTTCATCTTAAATAACTTTTCTGAGAAATTCTTCCATTTTGAATTTTGAAAAATAAAAATGTCCTTTAACTTTAATTTAGAATACATCCACCAGATTTTTCTCTCAATGAAATTTCAGAAAAATGGTGCAGGGTTTTAATGCTGCCTGGTTACAATTGCATTTCACATCAAAGAACGGACAGTGAAGACCAGATTGACCTTTTGTTTGGTGATCAACTGACACTCATATAACAGTTGTTTAATTCTACCCACTTCCCTTCACCAAAAAGAAGTGAATGGTTGATGCAGAAGAACTGCAGGGTCCTCATTTCTGATATCTGGCTTTTCCAAATGAATGTTTGCTTTTTAGGTTTTTATTATTGGACTAATATGTCTTTGTTGCAAAGTTCATAACAAACATTGAACATAACCAAGCAAAAGAGAAGAAGAGCTAAGCACTCAAATACCTTCAATTTCAAATGACATGTTCATGTGTATTGTTGTGAATTAATTTGTGGAAATATTTGTCATATGTATGTATATATCTATGTATAGAAACAAATTTATCATTATAGTTGTATTTTATAAAGCAGACAAATTCCAAATTACTTCATTAATCTCAATTTCCTGATTTGAAAAAATAACCTTCCACCATTCTCTATCTTTTGCTCCTCTGTTCCAATTAACATATCAGGCTTGAAGAGAGTTTGTGCAGATTGGATCCAAGGGGCCAAAGAGCAAGTGTGGTGCAAAACAGGAAACTAATACACATTATTCTCTCCCAATGTGACAGATTAACATCAGGGCTTCAGTTCTCTGATGAGTATCTCTTGTACATTGGGGGATTTAGCCCCACTTCTGCACTTTTTCACTAACTCTTTAAAGCCCTGTCATCTTTTAAGAGTAACCAACCTTTAAAACCCACCCATCCAAGCTTTGAAATCACCCTTTCTACTTTGGCTATGTTCTAACATCCATTTTGCCTTATGTCTCTGTGAAGGGCTTTCAGATATGTTCTTTATTAGCAATGTTATATAGGTGACCCCAGGAGGAAAGGGCTAGTCTTGAATCTGATTCTGGTGGATGAGATGGGCCAAATTAACGAAGTATTGGTTGGGTAATATGCAGGAGATAGTGATTACAGTATAATAAGGTTTATGTAAGTTTTGAAGAAGGACAACAATGATCTAGAGTAAAAATGCCTCTTTCAGAAAGATGATAACAGACCAAGTCTGGATAAATTGGAAACAAAATTGGCAGGAAAATGGTCATGGAACAACAAGTTGTCTTTAAAGTCAAGATACATTCCCATTATTGGGAAAGATTGGGAAAGCACTGCCAGAGTTCTCTGGAGTGAAAATGAGGAGGAAGAGGAGGATGAAACAGACAAAACAGCACAAATAACAGATATCGGGTTCAAAACACATGTGAGAACCACAGGGTATATTGGAAGTTCAGAAAATAAGTGCAACAGGAAGTAAGAGAGGTGAAGGCAGAGCATAAGAAAGGTATGCAGTTGATAAATGTCTTCTGTAAGAAAATAAAAAGCAGTAGGCAGTAAGAAGAGTAAGACAGATTAGGGTCCAAAAAACGGGGTTGTGCTTGCAGGTAGAAAGCAGGACTAAGCCACCTTATAAATATACATATATAGACTACATCTGTCTTTACAAAGGAAGACAAAACTTACTGCCCAAGTCATAATGAAAGAGAAGGTAATTGAGATGATGGTTGGACTAAATATGGTTAAAGGGAATGTATTAAAAAGGTTGTTTGTCTTAATGGTGTTATCAGGACTTGATCAAATACATCCAAGGGTATTGAAAGTAAGTGTGGAAATTGGTCCATAGGGTACCAGTTTCCTTAGCTACAGGGGTAGTGCCAGAAGATTGGAGAAGGGCAAATATTATATCTTCGTTTGGAAAAGAATGCAACTATAAACCCAACAAATACAAAGCAGCTAGTTGAAAATGGTGGGAAATCTTTCAGAAATGATAATCCAATTCAAATTAACATTGCCTGGACAAGTGTAAGTTAATTTAAGAAATTTAATAGAAAGTAGTTAAAAGTAAATTGCTTTATTTTTTAAAAATTACTTGTACTTAACTAACTTTGTTGAGATTGTTGAGGTCACAGAGTGATGGATAACAATACAGGAATAAGGAGCTAGAGCAGGAGAAAACCAAATGGCTGATTGAGTCTGCTCTGCCATTCAACATAATCATAGCTGAAGCCGGGCTGCAACTCTACTCTCCTGCCAGTCTACCCCACCCCACGGTTCCATGAGACAGTAAGCATCTGCCTCTCTGGCTTAATAAAATGATCAAGAACAGCTCAGCCATCGTGATCCAGACACAAAGAACTCCAAAGATTCACAACCACTTTGAGTGAAGAAAATTGTCCTCAGTTACAAATGATCAACTCCTTATCCTGAAACTGCCTTGCCTTGTTCTAGATTCATCAGTCATAGCCGCTAACATATCAGTACTTACATCTTGAATATTTCAATGAGATCACTTTTCATGCCATTAAATTCCAGAGAATATAGACCTAAATTTTAAAGCTAACAAATAGTACTCTAATGAGGACACATTTGGAATATTGCATATAGTCTGGTCACCACACTACAAGAAGGATGTGGATGCTTTGGAGAGTTACAGAAAAGGTTTACCAGGATGTTGCCTTGTTTGGAAGGTGTTAGCTATGAGGAAGCTAAGGGGTGAACTAGTCCTTTTTCCAACTTTACATTGCAAAAGCTCCCAAAATTAGTTTCCATTCTTTTCTACCACCCTGATCAAGCTCAGTTAATTGAGCACAACATAAAAAACAAACCTAAGATATTCCTGATTTATACAACTCAGACTCAGTTTACTTAGTGCATTAATTGCTGGCAACTATGGCACTCTTATCATTGACCAGATTTTTCTGTCAAAGTAACTTATTACCATCATTTATACATGTACAGCAATCTCAGGCAAGCAACAGATGCAGATTAAATGTGAATATCCAAATGTTGCTGTCTAAATTATTAGCTTTGTGAAGACAGCATTTTGTTTTTTGCCTTAGTACTGGGTATGCATTAAATGTCTTGAGCTGCTTTATTTGCACAAGAGATTTAATTAAATCCTCAATAAATATTCAGACGCCGTATACACAAGTGTAAGTTCTCTTAAGTTAAATATGTCTGATCAAACTTTCGTGTGCTCAAAGTTGATTGTTAGAAATGTGGAGTCATGTTGCTTCAAGTTTTGAACTGTCAAGTTTTAAATTTTATATTTCATTTTGTTATTTTTTTCTTTATTGCTTTTATCTATCAACATTTCTTACCACCTCTATTTTACTTTCTGTAACTGATTTGACGTAATTTCATCCCAGTAATTCTCTCTTCTTTTCAGTTCACGTTAGAATCCTTCAATCTGGCTGGTTTTGTTGTGTTCATTCAATGTTTGTCTGCCATATCCCACCCAATGGAAGAGTCATATCTACACAATATACACAGAACCCCTATATTTTGGTATTGCCAGACAAGGCACAAAAATTGAAAGTACAGACAACATAGATCGAGTTGCGCAGCAATAGAACCAGTGACATAGTTTGTTTTTTGAGAATGGAGATGTTTGCCTGAAGGAATTAATCAAGCAAATTCTATGGCACCCTCCAGATTATAATTAGTGTTGCAACATTATATTCTGCAGGTAACTTGGTCAGTCAATGCCGCACAATAGTTTGAAAATTTGGTATTTTTCTTAAAGATAATTTCCTGAAAAAATGTTTGTCGCACTTTAAAAAAAAATAATCATTTTGGTCATGTCTTTGATCAATAATTGAATCGGTTAAAATTTATTTTAGTTAATTCACTAAAAACTAAGAGATAATGAACACATACGAAATTGGAGCACATGATCCCTCGGGCTTGTACTCATGCTCAATGAGATCGTGGCACATCTACTTTAACTCACTTTCCAGCCCTATCTCCACATACTTTTCAAAACCCTTTAAAATTCCATCTTGTTATGTGGAGAAAGTTAGGCTCTATCTAGTAGTTCAGATAACAGAGCTTTTTCTCAAATCAGCATGAAAAAGTAGTCTTGATTCTCCCCAGTGTCTGCTTTCATTTCAGCAAAGTGTATGCAGAAATATCTCCAATCAACCATCTCCAATAAGAAATGATGTGATTGCCTTGAAATTCAATGATATTATCAACATTGAATTCCCCACTATCAACACCAGTAACCCAAAACTCAACTGAACTCACCACATAAACACAATAGTTACAAGAGCAGGTCAGAGGATAGAAACACTGTGGCAAGTTACTCAACTCATGACTGCCCAAAGCCTGCCCACCATCTATAGGCACAAGTCAGGAGTGTAATGGAATACTCTGCACTTGTCTGATAAGGTGCAGGTCCAACTAGAAGGAAAAGGGAAACAGAAACACAACCTGCAAGCTACCGTCCAAGGCATTCACCATCCACCATGCTCATTTAGAAATATATCACTGTTCCTTCACTATCACGGAGTCAAAATCCTGGCATTCCCTCCTTAAGGGCATCGTGGGTCAACCTACAGCATGTAGCCTGCAGTGGTTCAAAGAGGCAGCTCACCATCATCTCAAGGGCAACTAGAGATGGGCAATAGATGCTGGCCCAGCCAGCAATGCCCACATCCCATGACTGAATAAAATAATGAAAAGCTGATGATTTGTTTGCAGTTATGCACTTTATTTTCATCTTGATTTTAAATTCACAAAAAGCACAGTTAGTATTTTCTTTCAAACTGAGTAACTTCTAATAATTTAACTCTTTCTTGTAATATTTATGTCAAGATACAGGAGATGAATCATGTGTTGATAGCAATTCATTTTATTGCTATAAAGGGACAATCTGATAGGGAAAATATTGTTACATTCTCCAGGGACTTATACTGCCATGTGGATCTTACAGATGAGATCAGTTTTCTTCCTGTGGATAGCAGAGACGCTTTGATCAGATAATGGCCTATCTCTTGATTAAATCCCAGATATATTGGAATTCTTAAATTAGAAACTGCTAGTGCATGGGAAAAAGAAGTGTTTCACATGGCTTATAATTCATCTTGTGTAATCCGGTAAATTTTTTCCACAAAACCTGCATCATTCCATTCAGGCTGTGTTAGAAAGTAATTGGATAAGTTTGCTGTGTTCTGCCTGACTTACTCTCTGGGGATAAGCTGCTCTTTAACCGCACGCTTCAGGGTACACTTTGTGACTTTTATTCAATTTGCTCACTTCATATAATTTACTTTTACGAAACATATACTTTAGACGAACAGTCCAAAATAAAAACTGCGAGCAGTACTATCAGTCTCTGGCTTTTAAGAGAGTGTGACCCTTTGTTATGTCAGCTGATGTACAGTTGGTTGCACATTTCAAAACAGGGAATTAATAAAATAAAATGCAGTTAACTCTAAAGGCCGAATCTTACCAGAAATCAGCGAAGTATCACTTTTGGTGAGTTGCATACAGACTTCCTCTGCAGACCCTAGTGCATTTTCTCATGCTATCTTCACACATTTGCCTTATTATCTACATGCCAAGCCCATTTGGTGCCCTGCTCAATCCATTCCATCACTTACAACAGGTAGAGTAGTGGCTACTGCTAAATATCCCAGCAATACTGGTGCCAACTTTAAAGACCAGGGTGTGCATTCAGTGAAGCACTGGCACTCTGCAGTTTTCCCACAGTGTTCCTCTTATTTGCCACAGATATGTTAGACAGAAGGTAGTTTGCAGCCTGCTTTGTTAATGGGGATCTGGAGGGCCTGCTCGATGGGGTGGCAACTGTGTGGAGGGTCCATGTGGTCACTCCCATGGAGAATGCTCTGAGATGTTCATGACTGATGGAAGAATGAGTGACAAGCTAGAGTCAACAGGTAACCATGCTGACTTCCATGTTTTAAAATGTCATTATCTATTTGCTATCCGGTGGGTGGGAGAATGGGAAACTGTACATCAGTAAGGTGAGACTGCATAACAATAAGGATTTTATTGCATTTTGCTGCACCCTAATGCATGCAAATAGACCTTTCACCACTCTCTAGTTAAAATCGTGTCACGCTTATCACACTTGGTTGAAATGAGACCATTTGCTCTCTGTGATGAGATATTCCTCCTTGATGATCTCACATGATTCTTCAAACTTTCTCACTAATGCCCATGCCATTTAGGGTCTGGGAAGATTCTGTCATAAGTCTTTGATAAGAGACTGAAAGGCACTCTGTTTTAGCAGTGATCGATCATCAGTCATGCTTGGTCATTCTAATGCTTTTCTTTTTGAAAAAAAGATATGTGCTTTGCAACTAATGACAACATCAAAATCAGATGGTCCCAGATTAAATCTTTTAGGGTCAAGAATAAACTTTATGTCCTTAACTCAATGGCAAAAATGTGCATTTGTTGTTACCTCAGACACCTCCTCCTGTTTTAATGTGAATTGTCTCATAGATACAGGCAAAGTAACTAAAGACCAAATTATCTATTCAGAGAAATGTTGACTTCTTTGCATTGCAATATCCATTTATTTCTCAAATAATTCTAGAGTTTCATGACTATTTCCATGATTATATGTGATATTTTATTATTCACATTAGTGCCATATCCTTTGAAAAAGAGAGGTAATTTAAATATCAGTCTTAAAATTACTCTGTTATCAGTTTAAAACCATGTTTCTTCATTCCACAACAACATTGTAACTAAAAGAACAATATTCTGCAGTATCTTTTTTCTCCATAAATTACAATTAATCCACTATTATGTGGATGAATCTCAGAGCCTTCCCTTGCAGATTAAAAACCTCAGGTTTGTAAATTCTTTTGTCATAACTCAGACATTGGGATCAATTTTCTCTGTATTGCCTCCAGTATTTGAGTGGCTTTCTTGTTTCTTATGGGATTAAAACAAGACACAAAAGTCAAGTTGCTCCACACACTTTAATAACCACCTCATGTGCCTCACATTGTCTTGTTTTGGTTGTGAGGTCAACATGCTGTTGTCTTTATTGATTGCTACTTCATAATTGTTGAACATGTTAAGCATTTAGAAAGAGAAAAACAGAGTTGATGTTTTGAGATCAGTGACCCTTCTGAACAGTTCCAAGGCAGGGTCACTGGACTCAAATATTTAACTCTTGTTTCTTTCTTCACAGATGCTGCCTGATATACTGAGAGTCTCCAGTAATTTCTGATTTGATTTTTTTTCAGAGCTCCAGCATCCTCAGTTCTGCGTTATTCTGCTGAATTTGTGTTGACACATTGTGATGAGCAAGTGTGCATTACATAGATATAAATTCTACTTACTGTGCACTAAGCCTCAAAGTATATGTAAACATGAAAATGGCCCTTAAAATGGCACATTGACAAATATCTTGAAGAGAATTTCAATTTTCTCACCAAACCTCATTTCCCTGCCATCGCCATTTGAAACTCCTGAAAATGTTGTGTATTGATCTATGGGTAAATGGATTATTAACATGTGACTTGAGTAAAAATGTTTGATGAATATAGACTTGACACTGAAAAAAAATTATCTGCACTGAGTACTGATAAACACCTAATTAAAAATGTTAGAAACATTTTTATTTTAAAATAGTAATGTTTTGCAGAATCTTTTCAATTATACCTTCTGTGTGTATTTATACCCCAATCTTTAAATTACTTATGCAATAAAAATTGAAGTTATTTTATTTTAGTGCATTTAGCTTCCTTTTGAATGTTCATGGAAATCCTTAAAAGGAATTGGATGTTTGGAAAACATGATGATATTGCTGTTGCTTCACTTGCTGGATGTGACTCACATTTTAGAATACCCAGCTACTGAACAGCTATTGGAGACATGGATTTATGTGGACAATTTAGTTCAATTTCTAGAGTGTTATAACCAGTTAGTCTGTATTTGCTGTAATTTCATCAGGTTGGCACCTCATTTTTAGGCATGCCTTATGCTCTTTCTGAGATACTCATTTACATTTCTTATTGAGCCATATTTGTTCACTTGGCTAAGAGGAGATAGTAGAATGAGAGAGGTTCCAGGTTGAGTTTAATTCTGTTTTTGCTGGCCCAGGGCACCTCATGGATTTCTTGGTTTTGAACTTCTGGACCTGATCTCAATCTATCCCATTGAACACCGTGGTATTGCCATGCAACATGCTGAAGAATGCCCTTTATGGAGAGATGGAGCTTTTTCTCCATAAGTACTGTACAAAGAACTGTCTGGGCAATACTGTTATGGATAGATGGAACTCAAACAGTTAGACTGGTGAGTTTCAAATTCAGGTAGCTTTTTCCTGAAAACTGGCTCTCTTACTGTCTACTATAGTTCTACTCTGTCCTTCAAAACTTAGCCAGTTCATTCAGTTATAGTGCTGTCAAGTCACTCTTCATAATGGACATTCAAGATCTCCACCATAACTGCAGTTTGCGCTCTGACCACCCTCAACACTTTTCCAATGATGCACTCACCACTAATGGAGGAAGAATATGGAAATCAGCAGATTTTCTTACTTATGTCTATTCTGATCCCATATGACACACTGGGGTCCAGAATTAATGTTCAGTACTCCTTTTCTCTCTGAACTGTATACTGTTGCGTCACTACATCTTGTGTGGTGTTAGAAGGATCTTGGCTGTAAGATAGGATTCAGTAAGTGTGACGACATTCATAACATTGGGCAGTAACATGACAAGTCTGGGTGTCAGCACCCTCAATTTTGACAAAACATCCAAGACCAGAGTGAGAAGGAGTTTGTGTGATTGGCTGGGTATACCTTTGTTATTATCTATACTCAGGCAAATGCCAAATGTTTCTCATTCTTAGTTCTTTGTGGCGGTTGGATGCAGCTAAATGGTTTGCGAGGCATTTCAGAAAACAATTGAGGGCCAAGTAAATGTCTGAATTTCAGGAGTGACAAACAGATCAATGCAAGAAAAGATAGCAGGCTTCCTACCCTGAATGGCATCAGTGAACAAGATCAGTTTTTATAACAATTAGTAGTTTCATGTCAGTGGTACTGATACTGGCTTTTTACTACAGATTAGTTTAGTCAAGGGAGTTGAAATTCCTCAACTTCTACAATGAAATTTGAACCATGCTTTAAGATCAACACGTTTAATTTGAAACTCACCAGTCTAACTGTTTGAGTTCCATCTATCCATAACAGTATTGCCCAGAGAGTTCATTGTACAGTCCTTATGGAGAAAAAGCTCCATCTCTCCAAAAAGGGCATTCTTCACCATGTTGCATGGGAATACCATGGTGTTCAATGGGATAGATTGAGATCAGGTCCAGAAGTTCAAAACCAAGAAATCCATGAGGTGCCCTGGATTACTAGTCCAGTAATATAAGCATTGTGCTCCTCATGGAACTAAGTAGGAAAAGTTGAATTAGCATTAGTAGATACTGTTTCTAATCCACTTGGGTTCAGGCATAATGGAACATCAACAGTGCATGCTTCATCTACGATATAAAAGTAGGAATCAGGAATAGGCCATTCAGTGCCTTGAGCCTGCTCGGCCATTCAACGAGAAAATAGATGAACTTGTGCTCCATCACTTAATATGATCGTGGATGAAGACCTCAGTTATCTGTAAGAATCATAAGGTGGTTATGGTAGAGGATTTTAACTTTTCAAACATAGACTGGGACTGCCATAGTGTTAAGGGTTTAGATGGAGAGGAATTTGTTAAGTGTGTTCAAGAAAATTTTCTGATTCAGTATGTGGATGCACCGATTAAAGAAGGTGCAAAACGTGACATACTCTTTGGACATAAGGCAGGGCAGGTGACTGAGGTGTCAATGGGGGAGTACTTTGGGGCCAGCGACTGTAATTCTATTAATTTTAAAATAGTGATAGAAAAGGATAGATCAGATATAAAAGTTGAAGTTCTAAATTGGAGGAAGGCCAATTTTGACGGCATTAGGCAAGAACTTTCAAAAGCTGACTGGGCGCAGATGTTCGTAGGTAAAGGGATGGCTGGAAAATGGGAAGCCTTCAGAAATGAGATAACAAGAGTCCAGAGAAAGTATATTCCTGTTAGGGTGAAAGGAAAGGCTGGTGGGTGTAGGTAATGCTGGATGACAAAAGAAATTGAGGGTTTGGTTAAGAAAAAGAAGGTAGCATATGTCAGGTATAGATAGATCAAGTGAATCCTTAGAAGAGTATAAAGGCAGTAGGAGTATACTTAAGAGAGAAATAAGAATGGCAAAAAGGGGACATGAGATAGCTTTGTCAAATTGAGTTAAGGAGAACCAATGGTTTTTTACAAATACATTAAAGACAAAAGAGTAGCTAGAGAGAGAATAGAGCCCCTCAAAGATCAGCATGGCGGCCTTTGTGTCGAGCTGTAGGAGATGGGGAAGATACTAAACGAGTATTTTACATTCGTATTTACTGTGAAAAAGGACATGGAAGATATAGAATGTAATGAAATAGATGGTGACATCTTGAAAAATGTCCATATTGCAGAGGAGGAAGTGCTAGATGTCTTGAAACACATAAAACCAGATAAATCCCCAGGACCTGATCAGGTGTACCCGAGAACTCTGTGGGAAGTAGAGAAGTGATTGCTGGGCCTCTTAATGAGATATTTGTATCATCCATAGTCACAGGTGAGGTGCCAGAAGACTGGAGGTTGGCTAACATGGTGCCACTGTTTAAGAAGGGTGGTAAGGACAAGCCAGGGAACTATAGACCAGTGAGCCTGATGTCGGTGGTGAGCAAGTTATTGGAGGGAATCTTGAGGGACAGGATGTACATGTATTTGGAAAGGCAAGGACTGATTAGGGATAGTCAATATGGCTTTATGCATGGGAAATCATGTCTCACAAACTTGATTGAGTTTTTTGAAGAAATAACAAAGAGGATTGATGGCAGAGTGGTAAATGTGATCTATATGGACGTCAGTAAGGTGTTCGACAAGGTTCTCCATGGGAGACTGATTAGCAAAGTTAGATCTCACAGAATACAGGGAGAATTCACCATTTGGATACAGAACTGGCTCCGAGGTAGAAGACAGAGGGTGGTGGTGGAGGGTTGTTTTTCAGACGAGAGGCCTATGACCAGTGGAGTGCCACAAGAATCGGTGCTGGGTCCACTACCTTTCATCATTTATATAAAGGATTTGGATGTGAGCATAACAGAAATAGTTAGTAAGTTTGCTGATGATGCCAAAATTGGAGGTGTAGTGGACAGCAAAGAAAGTTATGTCAGGTTACAACGGCATCTTGATCAGATGGGCCAATGAGCTGAGAGGTCGCAGATGGAGTTTTATTTATGTAAATGTGATGTGCTGCATTTTGGGAGAGCAAATCTTAGCAGGACTTATACAAGTAATGGTAAGGTCCTGGGGAGTTGTGCTGAACAAAGAGACCTTGGAGTCAGGTTCATAGCTCCTTGAAAGTGGAGTTGCAGGTAGATAGGATAGTGAAGAAGGTGTTCGGTATGCTTTCCTTTATCAGTCAGAGCATTGAGTACAGGAGTTGGGAGGTCATGTTGCGGCTGTACAGGACATTGGTTAGGCTACTGTTGGAATATTGCGTGCAATTCTGGTCTCCTTCCACTCGGAAAGATGTTGTGAAACTTGAAAGGGTTCAGAAAAGATTTACAAGGATGTTGCCAGAGTTGGAAGATTTGAGCTATAGGGAGATGCTGAACAGGCTGGGGCTGTTTTCCCTGGAGCGTTGGAGGCTGAGGGGTGACCTTATAGAGGTTTACAAAATTATGAGGGGCATGCATAGGATAAATAGACAAAACCTTATCCCTGGGGTGGGGGAGTCCAGAACTAGAGGGCATAGGTTTAGGGTGAGAGGGGAAAGATATAAAAGAGACGTAAGGGGCAACTTTTTCACTCAGAGCATGGTACATGTATGGAATGAGCTGCCAGAGGAAGTGGTGGAGGCTAGTACAATTGCAACATTTAAGAGGCATTTGGATGGGTATATGAATAGGAAGGGTTTGGAGGGATATGCACCGGGTGCTGACAGGTAGGATTAGGTTGGGTTGGGATATCTGGTCAGCATGGATGGGTTGGAACTATACTGTTTCCATGTCTGTTTCCATGCTGTACATCTCTATGACTCTATAACTATGCCTCAAGTCCACTTTCCTGTTTGCTCTTCTTAGCACTACAACCGATTACTCATTAACAATCTCTGTCTCCTCAAATTTACTCAATGCCCCAGCATCCACCTGACTCTCAAATAATAGATTCCACTGATCCAAGACCCTTTGAGAGAAAGAAATTCTGCTTGCCTGTATTAAATTTGATACCTCTTATTTGAAACACATGACCTCTTGTTCTAGGTTGACCTGCATGAGGAAACATCCTCTCTGCGTCTACTTTGTCAACCCTCTTGTATACCTCAACTACATTTCCTGTCTTCTCCTAAACCCCAGACAGTATAGGCCTAAATTATTCAATTCCACTTCAGAAGAAAACCCCACATCTCTGTGATCTATATGGTGAACCTGCTTTGAACTGCCTCCAGTTCAAGTATATTCCTCCTCAAATAAAGGGTCCAAAATTATATGCAATACTCCAGGTGTGGTCTCACTTAAGCCTTATGCAATTGCAGCAACACCTCCCTACTCTTATACTCTCTTACTTTTCCAAAAAATATCTAAATTCCATCTGCCTTCTTTATTACCTTCTGTATCTGCATATCAGTTTGCTTCGATTCACGCACGAGGCCACCAGATCCCTTGAGATCTCAGAGCTCCACAATCCCTCACGATTTAGATCATGTGCCTTTGTAATATCCTTCCTGCCAAACTGGAAGATTTCACATTTTTCCACACTATACTTAATTTCCCAAATCTTTCTCCACTCACTTAACTTACAATATCCTTGTGTAACTTTATTGTGTCCTTTTCCCAATTTATTTTCCTTCGTGCCATCAGCAAAATTGCCAAACATATCTTCTGTCCCTTCATTTAAAACATTCATGCTTATAATAAACAGTTGAGGTCAAAGCACCAATCTCTTTGTCCCATCACTCATTTTATCTTTCCGACCTATTTAATCTATTCTCTAGAAAATGGAGGTGCCGGTACTGAATTGGGATGGACAAAGTTAAAAATCACACAACACCAGGTTATGGACCAACAGGTTTATTTGGAAGTGCAAACTTTCAGAGCGCTGCTCCTTCTTCAGATAGCTAGCTGTACAAGAGAAATCTCGCCAAAAATATAAAAACAAAATAAATATCAAAAGAAGAGTTAACAGCGTGAGCTTTTATCCTGTAAGAAGTCAGGCCTGAGAATTAATAATGAAAAATCATGAAGCAGTAAGTTAATTAAACTGGTATTTTGCATCTGTTTATACTCCAGACGAAAAAATAAATCACCAATAAATCAGGAAATGGAAAGGAAGGAGAAAATTGGAAAAATTACAATTACGAGTGAGGGGGTACTGAGTAAATAGTTAGTGGGAACACAAGTGCCTGGATCCTGATGGATATTATTCAAGAGAATAAAGTAAAAAATCACATGACACCAGGTTATATTCCAACAGGTTTATTTGGAAGTACAAGCTTTCGAAGCACTGCTCCTTTCTCAGATAGCTTTTGCTATAAATTCTGTCTTATGATCCTGCCTCACTAGTTACCTGATGAAGGAGCAGCACCCTGAAAGCGAGTACTTCCAAATAAACCTGTTGGACTATAACCTGATGTTGTTTGATTTTTAACTTTGTCCACCCAGTCCAACCCCGGCACCTCCACATCATTAATTTTGGTGTCATCCGTAAACTTACTCGCTATGCCTTCGATATTCTCATCCAAATCCTTTACATAAATGACAAACAGACAAGGACCCAGAACCAATCCCTGTGGAGCACTGCTAATGATTGGCCTCCAGATGGAAAGCAACCCTTCACCTGCATTGTCTGTCTCTCGAAGCCAATTATGTGTCCAATTGGCAAGGTCACCCTGAATCCCACGTTACCAATTTGTCTACCATGCGAAACCTTGTCGATGGCTTTACTGAAGTCCAGTTGATATGCAAGTAAAAATTCCATGAGTATTGCAGAGTCTTTCTGGAAAACTCACATTATTCCTTCCTTTATGCCCAATCCTGTCCTGTGGTTACTATTAGGGACCCATACATTACTCCTAAAAGTGGCAATTGGTCTTTATATTTTCTCATTTTTATTGCATATGTTTTCACATTTTGGTTTCCTAAACTTAGGTCATTCCTTTCTACTGTGTTAATTGTAACTAACAGAGCTTCCTATCTTTTCCTACTTTACTGTCATTCTTAAATGTCCTGTGCTCTTCAAAATTCAGGTCCAAATTAATGTCCGCTTGTAGCCATGACTCGATAATGGCTGCCTGATTGCATTTAGTTATTTCTGTTTGGACTGTCAATTTATCCATTTTGTTTCAGATGTTATTTGCATTCTAATATTGAGCCTTAAATTTTATCCCTTACTTTCCATGTAAATTTTAGTCTTATTAGTGAGTGACTATTCGGTTCATACTCTATCCCTTCCTTCACTATTTGTTTATCAATTTCCATATTAATACCTCTCCCATATCAGTGATTTTCATATCTTCCCAAATGTCACCTCTTGCCCACACAATTCAATTTAAAATCACCTCTATTTCCCTAGATTTGTGGTTGGCAAAGACATTGGCACCAGCATAGTTCAGATAGACATTGTGCTGTTGGGTAGAGATCCCATTTTCCCAAGTGATGGTGCCCCACAAACCAGAACTAATTCTCCTACATCAGGTTTTGAGGTGTGCTTTCATTTTTCTAATCTTATTTGCATTATGCTATTCACATGGACCACGATGACTCAACCTCCTATATTGCACTCCACGAATATCCCCTAGCTCCAGCCCTGAACAAATATCCTGACACTTGGCAAGCAAAGCAGCCACCTGGAGGCATGAAGTTGCTGTAGAGTCATGTCAATTCCCCCTCATTATAACATTCCCTACTGCCACTACATTCTTACTTAATTTCTGTCTCTTAAGTGGCTTTCTGTACCATAGTGTCATTGAACAAAGAACATAGAACATAGAACAATACAGCACAGAACGGGCCCTTCGGCCCACGATGTTGTGCCGAACTACTATCCTAGATTAAGCACCCATCCATGTACCTATCCAAATGTCGCTTAAAGGTCGCCAATGATTCTGACTCTACCACTCCCACGGGCAGCGCATTCCATGCCCCACCACTCTCTGGGTAAAGAACACACCCCTGACATCTCCCCTATACCTTCCACCCTTCACCTTAAATTTATGTCCCCTTGTAACACTCTGTTGTACCCGGGGAAAAAGTTTCTACTGTCTACTCTATCTATTCCTCTGATCATCTTATAAACCTCTATCAAGTCACCCCTCATCCTTCGCCGTTCCAACGAGAAAAGGCCGAGAACTCTCAACCTATCCTCGTACAACCTATTCTCTATTCCAGGCAACATCCTGGTAAATCTTCTCTGCACCCTCTCCAAAGCTTCCACATCTTTCTTAAAGTGAGGCGACCAGAACTGCACACAGTACTCCAACTGTGGCCGAACCAAAGTCCTGTACAGCTGCAACATCACTTCACGACTCTTGAATTCAATCCCTCTGCTAATGAACGATAATACACCATAGGCCTTCTTACAAACTCTATCCACCTGAGTGGCAACTTTCAAAGATCTATGTACATAGACCCCAAGATCCCTCTGTTCCTCCACCTGACTAAGAACCCTACCATTAACCCTGTATTCCGCATTCTTATTTGTTCTTCCAAAATGTACAACCTCACACTTGGCAGGGTTGAACTCCATCTGCCACTCCTCAGCCCAGCTCTGCATCATATCTAACTCCCTTTGCAAATGAAAAATGCCCTCCTCACTGTCCACAACTCCACCTATCTTCGTATCATCTGCAAATTTACTGACCCACCCTTCGACTCCCTCATCCAAGTCATTAATAAAAATTACAAACAGCAGAGGACCCAGAACTGATCCCTGCGGAACTCCACTTGTAACTGGGCTCCAGGCTGAATATTTACCATCTACCACCACTCTCTGCCTTCGACCGGTTAGCCAGTTTTCTATCCAATTGGCCAAATTTCCCTCTATCCCATGCCTCCTGACTTTCCGCATAAGCCTACCATGGGGAACCTTATCAATTGCCTTACTAAAATCCATGTACACTACATCCACTGCTCTACCCTCATCCACATGCTTGGTCACCTCCTCGAAGAATTCAATAAGACTTGTAAGGCAAGACCTACCCTTCACAAATCCGTGCTGGCTGTCCCTAATCAAGCAGTGTCTTTCCAGATACTCATAAATCCTATCCCTCAGTACCCTTTCCATTACTTTGCCTACCACAGAAGTAAGACTAACTGGCCTGTAATTCCCGGGGTTATCCCTATTCCCTTTTTTGAACAGGGGCACAACATTCGCCACTCTCCAGTCCCCTGGTACCACCCCCGTTGACAGTGAAGATGAGAAGATCATTGCCAACGGTACTGCAATTTCCTGTCTTGCTTCCCACATAATCCTAGGATATATCCCGTCAGGCCCGGGGGACTTGTCTATCCTCAAGTTGTTCAAAATGTCCAACACATCTTCCTTCCTACCAAGTATCTCTTCTAGCTTACCAGTCCATTTCACACTCTCCTCTTCAACAATACGGTCCCTCTCGTTCATAAATACTGAAGAGAAGTACTTGTTCAAGACCTCTCCTATCTCTTCCGACTCAATACACAGTCTCCCACTACTGTCCTTGATCGGACCTACCCTCGTTGTCATGGTCAGTTAGCTCATCCCCCTAAAGTCCTCACTCTCCTCTCGACAAGCTTAAGGAAGCTCAAACTGTGAATTGTGTACAACTGTGAAGATTGATGCTCCAGTGTACCTGTCCTCTGCATCTCCTTAGCTGTCTCACTCGGAGTTATACTCTCTTGTGCCTAACACTGACTGAATCAGATTATTCAATTTGAAGAGGTGTGACTATCTCCTGGTACTAAGAAACCAGGAAAATGCCCCCCTCTCTGATTTGTCACAGTGTCTATATTTCAGTGTGCAGCTTATAAGGTCTGAGCTGTAGCTGCTCAAACTTGTCGCAGATATATTTGTTCTGGATCAAATAGGTATCTAGGAAATCCCACATGCTGTAATTATGACACCTCACCCATCTGGCAATCCTTAACGTGTTCTAATGAACCAATTAGTTATTGTATTCAACTTCAAATGAATTTTTTACATATTTCATTAACCTTTCTACCAATTGTGTTATGATTAGAGATAGAATAAACTTTCACTTGCTTGACATTCACCAATTAACTGGCTTCTCCTCCTGCAGTCAGATAAGAATATATTTCTGGAGGCTATAAAAGATTAGACAAAAGCAACAGAAAATCTCCTTCTCTTCCTACCCTTAACTCTTTGAAGTACTTGACCCCAGCAGTTCATTTGTCATATGTGAATGCTCAACCACACTAAGTTAGCTAGTTTCATAAACTCCTAAGACAAAAGGCCGAGGACTCATTTAATGATCCTCCAGTTTGGCAGGTTCTTGAGCCCCTTTGTCTCTGAAATTGTTGAAAAAAAAAACTTTGGTTAAGACTGGCATCTACAGAATTTAATCTGTAGATTTCAGGTTAATACTAACTGCAAACTACAGACTAAATTAGATTCATACCAAAAAAAATCATCTTTACTGTCCAACAACTGTACACACTGAATCCTAAAGTAATTTCCTACAGTTTTCATTAATAAACTGTAATATAGCAGCAAAAACATAAAATGTGATATAAAGATTTATGATTCTATTTTGATTTTCTTTGCTAGAGATCCCATGGGTGATTTTCACACATAATTTCAGTTGTTTTTATTTGTTTCTTCACATACCTGCAGACATCTCAATGCTGTTCATCTTTGTCTGATTGATGCTGATGTTAATGCTGATTTTTCCATCACTGAGGTTAATTTCCACCATTCCATAACCTGGGGCAAATTTGCTGAATAAAAGTAGACTGTTGGGATTCCATGTCCGAAACATAAAGCTGATGGAAAACAAGTCCTGGTTCATGTGTCCAGGCAACAGCAAATAGCTGCTGCTATTAAAAAACACAGGTACAGCACGAGATTCCACACAGGAGAAACTCAGATTACCCTGGAAAGACAAATAAGAAACAAGGATTGATATTTAAATATAGCTGATGGCCCTCTACACAAAATCTTTTCTCCCCCACAAGCACCTTTGTATTTTACATCAATTATTCATTTCCTTCCGTTTTTCTTCCAGCAGTTAGAAGTACTCTCTAATTTTTGAGGTTACAGGTTCAATTCCTGCTCAGAACCTGAACACCAAATCTGGTTTGGTAGTGCATTGCAGCATGAAAAAATTGACATCTTTCAAAAGAAATGTTAAATTAAGATGATTTTCCCTTTTAAGTTATTCCAAGATCCCATAGCAGTAATTCAAGGAAGAGCAGGGGAAGTACACTCAGTATTCTGGTCAATAATTTGTGGGAACATGGTGTCTGAAAATTGGTTGTTGTGTTTCCTATATTACAATAGGGACTAAGCTTTAAAATAACTTAATAGTCTGCAAAATACTTCAAACTGTTCGAATGTTATGGAAGATGATATAAAGATATTTTAAATGACTACTCTCATTAAATAAGAAGCTGAACTCAGGCTAACTATAACAAGCAAACCAACTGATCACCTTTCTCAATGTTGTGCATTGTTACTGACTCCAAAGCTTTTGTACACTAGTGCACATGGAAACTATATGAGAGCGATTATATTACATTTCATTTCCAAGATGGAAAATTTAGTCAATGGTCGCCATTTTTTAGGGCACTAGAACTTGTTCAGGTTGCAGTGGAGTCCGAGTTGCATCATGCTTTCTGGAGGGACATCCGGTGTGAGGTCTAGCCGGTTTCTTACCACATCTTATAAAACCTGCAGCATGAACTAACTACTCTACCCCTATGGCATCCATCACATCTGAAATCATGAGGTTGTGGCTCTTAAATATTGATCTTCAGGCCTTGTAAAAGCTTATATAAATCACATCCATGCATTACTTTCTCTGCTCTTTCTTTACCTCTGAAAAAAATCCAACAACTTTAGTCAAGCATGATTCTCTCTTCTAAAATTCATAGTGACTATTCTTTAATATACTTGAATATATTTTCAGGTTTTCTCCTATTCATTACCTATGTATCCCTTTGTGGCTCAATTGTTATAAATCTTCATTTTCCATTTGTTATCTTTGTTCATATAGAATACAATTCATTTTTATGTTTCTTCTCATAAATAATTGTAAAAGCCAGTTTCAACAAAGGCATTTTTTTAGATTAATTAGATTTGATTCCCTACAGTGTGGAAACAGGCACTTCGGCCCAACCAGTCCACACCGACCCTCCGAAGAGTAACCCATCCAGACCCATTTCCCCCTGACTAATGCACCAAACACTATGGGCAATTTAGCATAGCCAATTCACCTGGCATTTGTTTTAGTTTCTAAGTTGATCAGTGTTAGTATGATGAAGTTGGCATGGTACATTAGGTGCCATGCCAATGAATTAGCCCCAAACATTCCACTATGTTATTGCTCAATGAAAATAAATAGTATTCACAGAATCAGAAATGATACAGCACAGAAGGCCAACTAGCCAAGCATGTTCTATGCCAGGTTTTCATTGTCTTCTGTGCTCTTTGTTCTAAGGGAGTACAGTGGTAGGATTTTGCAAGATTTAAAAAGTGATTTTAAACATGAGTGATAATGCTAAATCCATGTAACTTAAAGCTGGCTCATTCCTAGACTTAAAGTGTGGTAAAGGTGTTGTGCTATTCTTCAACACTGAACTGTACAGGAAACATAAATGTTTCCTCACCAACAGAACAGCAGTCAGGCAGTATCACATCATCAATATATGAGCTGCATGTCTTTTTCCATTTATTCATTTATGGGATGGGAACGTCACTGGCTGAGTCAGTGTTTACTGCCTCTGGGAATGTAGGATGAGCTGCCTCCTTGAACCGCTCCAGTCCTTAGAGTATAGAACACCTATAGTGCTGTTAGGGAAGGATTGCTAATATTTTAACCATGTAACAGTGAAAAGCAATATTGTGCCAAGTCAGGATGATGTGTGGCTTGGAAGGCAACTTAAGTGAGTTATGTTCACATGCACCTGCTGCCCTGGTCCTTGAGGTGATGGAGGTCATAGTTTTTGAGGGTGCTGACAAACGATCCTTAGGATTTGCTGTTAGGCATCTTGGAGATAGTGGATACTGCTGCCACTACAAATAAGTGATAAAGGAAGTGAATGGTTAAGGTGATACCAATCAAGTGGAGTGCTTATGAGTGTTGAACTTCTTGAGTGTTGTTGGAGCTGCACTTATCCAGAGTTGAAAAATGTCGTGCTGGAAAAACATAGCAGGGCAGGCAGCATCCGAGGAGCAGGAGAATCGACATTTTGGGCATAAGCCCTTCTTCAGATGCTGCCCGGCCTGCTGTATTTTTCCAGCATGACAATTTTCAACTCTGGTACTCCAGCATTTGCAGTCCTCAGTTTCTCGTAGCTGCACTTATCCAGTCAAGTGAAGAGCATTGCATCAAAATCCTGAGTTGTGCCTTGATGGTGGATGGTCTTTGCAAAGACAAGAGGTAACTTACTCACCAGAGAGTTCTTATCATTGAATTGCTCTTGTAGCTAAGTACTTATATGACTTGTCCAGTTGAGTTTCTGACCAAGAATAACCATTAGTTGTTAATGGACAATTCCACAATTATAATGCTATTGAATTTCAAGGAGGGAGTTCTCTTTTGTTTGACTTTGTCATTACCTGGCACTTTTATTATGCTGATGTTAACTATCACCTATCAGCTCAAGTCTGAATGTTGTCAAGATCTTGCTGCATATAGGCATGGACTGCTTCACTATTAGAGTAGTACTGCTGTAAAAAGAAACATCATATCGAAGTTTTTCATATTGTATTCATCAGGACAATTCACCAGCAATATTAGATGTAAAGATAAAGGGAAAAAACCAAAACGTACTCTATAAGAGAAAAACACATGCATTATCATGAGGACTATGATTTGTAGAAGCATTGCCATGGAAAATGCACCAATTCAATAATGACTGATAGTTAACAGCCATGCTTTATTTAAATTTTACACCAGGCAGATTGACTTCAATTAGTCAAGGCATTAGCTTGAGAAATGAACCAGGGTCAGCTGTCACCTGCTTTATTGAGTTGAAACAACAATGTTTGTACTTATTCTTTCTGTCTACAAGAAGAGGGTATTCTGTATTAATGCAGGCACCTTCCCATACAAAATAATGTATCACACTATGAGCCAAACCAACAATCCAAAATTGATTTTCAGCATAAGTCTTAACACACTTGGGATAATTTAGCAAATGTCCATTTGTAAAACACATTTAATGTTAGACACTATTTTGAGTTTTTCAGCATGGACAAGTAGACTTAGGTCTGTACCATGTCTGTTTGATACAGTCCACCAGTCTTTGTGACATATGGCTTGCATAGCAAACACAACATTGGCACTGATAATTATATGCTACATTACTTATGTGCATGATAGGCAAACTCAAGGTGGTGCTAGTTTTCATATTTATGCATATTGGGAATGCCAAGGTGAGGCACAGTTCCATAATTGAACAATTGTTTTTTAAAGACAAGATTGCAAAACTTGATAATAGGGTTACTACTTTATGCTATGCCCTAAGCTGCACTTGTTCTGTAGTATGCAAATTTCTTCAATTTTTAAAAACTTAAAACATGCCCAATGTGCTACCTAGTTTCAATCAATGACCACACAATAAGCAACTGCTGCTTGAAACATGCCCAATGTGAAAGCTGACTTCTGCACAAGTGTTTTGGCAACACAAATAACAATGTCACTAAAAATATCATATATTGCTCTACGTAGTCTCTGGGACAAAGATGTTTTTCCTTGCACTTACTTTCACTTTTGGCCTACTGTGTCCCACATCAAATGGGAAGAGGTATTTTCTGAGTTCAATGTTCTAAGCTCCCAGCTATCCAGCCACAAATCAGCATTCAGTGAAGATGCCAAATCCTTGCAAACATGTCCAGCAGATCTGGAACATGCATATGGGAGGGTTCTGGGTGAGTTACCCAATTTTCACACAGCAAGAATATCTGGCAACAATGCAAAGCTTCTAGGCCAATACATATCAATAAACTTGACAAAGAAACAGGAATTGACATCCTTAACAACAGCGAGTATATAGACAAAATATATGCCATTTTTAATTCTGGGTCCAAATTCATATCCATTGGACCTGCTGCTCATCAGAACTGGACAACCTTGCTTGAAAACAAGCATAAATACACATTGCTGGAACTACATGGAAAAGCAATGAGTTGCCAGATGATACATAATTTCCACTTGTATGATGAAGGATTCCTTCAAATACATGAATTCTATATAGGTTATGCATATCAATAGGAATGCAGTGAATATCCACTCATTTTACACTGCTAGGCTACTTATTATGACACACCTCTGGAGCAGGTGGGACTTGAGTGAAGACACCTGGCTCAGAGTTAGGAACAGTACTTCTGCACAACAACAATCCTTCAGAATCCTATTTACTTGAATCAAGTCTCCCTTGCTCTTCGAAGCATCTGTGGAAACAAGCCCAATCTGTTCAACCTTTCTCCTTAAGATTAACTAATCAGTCCGGGTATCAATCTAGTAGAACTTCTCTGAGCTGTTCTCCAATGCAGTTGTAAAGGAAAGCCAAAATGTACCTTAGATTTCAGATGTGGGTTTGCCAATGCTTTATAAAACTGAAAGATGACAGAAGACCATAAGACCACAGATACTAGAGCAGAAATAGGCCATTCGAGTGCCATTTGATCATGCCTAGTTTGTTTCTCCCTGCTGTATTCCTACCTTCTCCCCACATTCTTTGACCCATTATCGAAACCAGAACAAGTCTATCCTCTGTCTTCAATACACTCAAAGATTTGGCCTGCACAGCCTCCTATGGCAATGAGTTTGACAGATTCACCACCCTCTGGCTGAAGAAGTTCCTCTTCATCTCGGTTATGTAGGGTCATCCCTTCACTCTGACTTCTGCGCCAAGCCTCCTATTAGTGGAAACATTTTCTCCACATCCACACTTTCTAGGCCTCCCAGTATTCTGTATATTTCAATATTTCTTCTTATTTTTCCAAATTCCATTGGGTGCAGACCCAGGGTCCTCAACCATTCCTCATACGACAAGCCCTCAAATTCTACTTCAAAAAAAAAATCGAGACATTTCACAAATTCCATTTCTTTGGGATCTGCCACCAACCTGATTGTCCTAGTCCACCTGTATATTGAGGCCCCCATGATTATTCTCATAGCACCCTTCTTATATGCCTTTTATATCTCTTGATGTATTTTCTGCCCTACATTCTAACCACTGCTGGGAGTCCTGTACATAACTCCCATCAGGGGCTTTTTATCCTTTGCAGTTCCTCAACTGTACCCACACAGGTTCCAAGCTTTCTAATCCTGTATCACTTCTTGCCAACTATATAATTTCATTTCTTACCAACAAAGCAACCACACCTCCATTTCCCCTACCTCCAGCCCTAGTTATGCAACTCTCCAGCTCTCTGGTCCCAGCATGATTCTGTCTCATCGGAACAACTCTCTCATTCCCCAGTCCTGGTGCCAATGTTGCATGAATGTGACCCTAATTCCCCCATACCAATGTTTGAGCCAGGTATTTATCTCTTTAAGTTTATTGACCCTGTGCCAACTGGCTCAAGGGTCAGGTAGTAATCCAGAGATTACAACTTTTTTGGTTCTGCTTTAAATTTAGCCCTGAGCTGCTCATATTTGCTCAGCAGAACATCTTTCATATTTCCACCTATATTGTTGGTACCTATGCAGACCATGAAAACTGGACCTTTCTCCAAATGTATGTTAAATTCCAATCATAATAAAGGACAGCATGCTCTTAAATGTTTAAGTTATTTGTTGTAGTTTCATGTTAACCTTGGTGAATAACACCAAGATCTCTTTCCACCTTAGAATTCCACAGTCATTCTCCAATTAAGTCAAGCTTTTCTTTTTTGCTTTCTGCCAAAATGAGCAACCTCACATATTCCACATTAGACTTCATCGGTCAGATTTTTGCCCAATCACTTAGCCTCTCCATATTTGTCTTAATATGCTTGTGTTCTCCTCACAATATACTTACCTATCTATCTGAGTCATCTCCAAAATTAGCTACCAAGTCTTCACTCCACTCATCTAAGTCATTGATGTAAATTGTTTGGTACTACAATTGTCAATATTTTTCCAATAAGAAAACGATCTATTTGTGCACACTCTCTGCTTTCTGCCAGCAATGCTCTCTTCTATACATGCTAATATGTTACTCACTACATTAGGAGCTCCTACTTTGCAGAATAATGTGATATGTGATACCTTTCAAATGCCTTATGGAAACACAAGTCTGGAGGCTCCCCTTATCCATAGCAAATCCTTTAAAATACTCCAATAAGTTGGTCAAATATGATTTCCCTTTTTCAAAAAGATATTTTGCCTATCATACTTCGATGTCAGTGTGATGCTTGGTACAATGCACTTGTATCCCTAAAACTGATGGATCTTATATTCCTTTGGCTGTTCACAACAGGCAACATACCAACTGTACTCAATTATCCTATGCATGCATAATTTAAAGGACAGTGCACAACATTCAATTCAATTCCTTCAATGGACAAGAGTTCTAAATAATCTTGAGCATGCTAATAATTACACTGATCATTTAGGATTGTCAGTTGGGTGCGCAGTGTGATATGCATGCATGTTCTGAAGGCTACATATAATAATACACAAAGTTCTGTTCCTTGCAGACAGAAAGGGCTTGTACATATTTTGGAACAGTTTCAATAAAACAGCTGACAGTCATTTTCTGGTTCATTTCTCAATGCAGTGCTTCGACTCGAGTAAATTTGCCTGGATTAAATATAAACAAAGTGTGGTCGTTAACTATCAGTTATCATCCAATGGATATACGCCCCATGGTAAAACCTCTGCCAATCAGCATGTACTTACAAATTAATCAGCACTCACTTCTCAAACTGTATCAACATTATTTTCCCTTTATGTTAGTGTTTCTTGCAAATTGTTATGTTGAGTACAAGATGAGAAACTTAATCAAAATGTGTCTTTTCTTTGGTAATACACATGTCCTGTACGATTAAAGTAGCTACTTGTATATTGTGGAGTCACAAATGGTGGTGAACATTAGGGCATTATCAGTAAATATCACTATTTCTTAAGTTATGATGGAGTGAAGGTGATTGATGAGCAGCTGGTAATAATAGGCCTTGGAATATTACCATGAGGAACTCCTGCAGAGATGTTCTGGGGTTATGGATAACTGATCTCCAACACCTATAACCATCTTCCTTTGTCCTGAGTATGGCTCTAAAGAATGCAGAGGTTTCCCCTGACTTCAGTTGATTTAGTTTTGTGAGGGATCCTTAATGCCATACTCTGTCAAATGCTGCTGAGAGGTCAAAGGCACTTACTTTTAACTCACCTCTTCAATTCATTTCTTTTGTCCATGTTTGGACCAAAGATGTAATGAGGTCAGAAGTTGAACTAATCTAAAACTGAGCATCACTGACCAATTATCACGAAGCAAAGTGCCACTTGATAGTAGGGCTTTTGCATACTGGAACAGCTTGGTGAGACGCATGGCTAATTTTGAAGCACAAGTGTTCAGTACGATGTTGTCAGGCCTTCCCTACTGTATACGATTATGTGAACACGTCTGGTGTGTTTGTGCAGTCACTGGTGGGACAGAATATACCCAGGGATGATGGATGATGATGATGATATACCAGAAGGTATAATTCCATAAGATGCTGCAAGGAGGACTTTGTATCATCAACAGGATTGGATTGTTGTCAGGTTCATATTCTTTTCAGGAATGAATGCCTTCAGACTTTTCTTGATGTCATAGGAAGTGAATTGAATTGATTGAAGACTTGCATCAAGTGACAGTGAGGACCTCAGGATGAAGTTGATATGGATCATCCATTTGGTGTGCCTGGCTGAAGATGGCTGTAAGTGCTTTCGCCTTGTCTTGTGCAGAGATGTGCTGAGACCTGACATTGTTGAGGAATTGGATATTGGTAGAGCTTTCTTCTCCTGTTAGCTATTTAATTCTACACAGTCCAACAGAAAATGGCAAGACTACAGGGTTAGAATTTGATTTGTTGATTGTGGGATCACAGCTTTATCTATCATATGCAAATGTTGTAGCTAACCAGTTTGACAAATCACTTTTAGGTTTGCTTAATGCTGTTTTTGGGATGTCCTTCTTTGTTGCCTTCTTCATTGACCCAGCATTGATCTCCCCTACTTGTAATAGTAGAATGGAGAACGTACTATGCCAGAACTTACAAATTGTAGTTGAATATAATTCTCCTGTGGTGGAGGCTTATTGTTTCAAGTTGCTATGTGTATTCCAAATCTAGAGTTATCTAGGATAAATAGTGGAGCTGGAAAAAGCATAGCAGGTCATGCAGCATCAGAGGAAAAGGGGAATCGATGATTCAGGTCATCAGGACACCTATTCCAAATCTTATCCTACTTCGAAACTAGTTGTGCCACATACAATGATAGAGGGTACCCTCAATGTTATAGTGGGATCTTATCTCTGAGCGTTTTGTGGAGGTCACTCCAACCAATACTGGCACTGACAGTATAACAGGTGGATTTATTATGAAGCCAAGGTAAAATAAGTTAATATTATTTTTTGTAGCTTTCCTCACAAAAATCCACAGACCAAGTCTTAGAGCCATTTCCTTTATGACTCAGCCAACTCAATTATTGGTGGTTGTACCAATTAATCTTGGTGATATTTGATGCCCCCTCAGCCAGAGCATGTTCTGTGTCCTTGGCACCTTAATTGCATCTTTTAATTGTTGATCAACATGGAATGGGTTGAGGCAGATAGTGGAGCAGTGGGAAAAGTTTGTGTGGTGTTGAGTGTTTTGTGATAATCAGCAAGTTTATTTTGCACGTGTGATCTGATGCCATGAGATGTTAGAATTTATGGGATCTGAAATCAATGTTGAGGACTCCTGGGCAACTCTCTCTCTATTGCACACTGCGTGGCCACCTCTGGTGGGTGTGCCCTGCCACTAAGAGAAAAGAATATACCCAGGGATGATGATGGCATCTGGGACTTTGTCTATAAGGTATAATCTGATAAGATAACTATATTTGGCTGCTGTTAGTCTGTAGCACAACACTCAAGCCACCAGATATTGATGAGGAAGACTTTGTCTGATTGACAGGGTTCAATTTGCCGATGTAATTTCTCGTACCAAGTTGGAACATCTGCTTTTGTTCATTTTGTTAGAATTTGCAGTGGTTAGATGCAGCTAACTACCTTTTGAGACCATTTCATTTGGTACTTAAGAATCAATCATGTTGATGTGCATCTGAAATCGCATGCAGGCCAGACCATTCCCTCCTCTGGAAGACATTTGGAAACTGGATGGGGTTTTACAATATTTATGATAACCAACAATGGTTTTCCAGTCGGTATTACACTAGATTTTTTTAACTCCAAGATTATTAAATTCGTTCAAATTTCACCATCTACCACTCCAGACTTTGTAGAGCATTAATCTGGGCCTCTGGATTTCTAGTCCAGGGCCATTGCCACTATAATGCCTCCTCCCTCAAAGAAGTACATGATGACAGTGTTAACAAAATTGATTTGCAGCATAACATATTTGCAATGTATAATTGCATATAAAAGCAATATCTACATAATAATCCAGAATTGAATTTCAACACTTGTGTTTTGCACAACAACAAACTGTTCACGCTCCAGGCATTTAAATGGAGCAGACTCAAATCAACAAGAAAATGATTTTTCACAGCTTGTACTTTATGGAAAACAATCTGTCGTTGATGTTTTTCTGTGCTTCCTTGTTGACCTGATTAGTAATGATTACTGAGTGAAGACAGTTCCAGCTGTTCATTTTAAAATGGTACTTGTATCAGCAGTATGGATGTCACATTGTTCTGTTATAATAGCCTACTGAAGGCTATGTTAACGAAGACTGATTTTTAAAAAAAATACTGCTGGCACTTTATAGAGCTATTCTATTGGAACTGTTATTGAGAACAGAAGACATAACATGTTCGACCAAAAGTTAGTTGAGGAACTGGCAGTTGGATTAGATTAAAAATCTATTGTTATAATGGAAGTCTTTATGCCAAAGGAGAGGAATTAACAATTACTTCCAGAAAGCAGTAATGTGATGCTCTAAACCATCTGCAGTATTTGAAAACCTCATAGATTTTTTTTTACAGTTTCAGCATTGCTGGGATGAAGCAGCAGCAAACTGTCTTGTGTTAGAGATAATTTTATATTAGAGAAATCTACAATGAGTGGGTTGTGTATTGTTTATATCCTGCAGCTAGCTGGATTTATTATCCACTGATGATAGCTAGCTTTCAATTCAACATGAGACCAATCTCCAATGAAACTAATAAGAGGTAAGGCTATAAAAAGGTTACTTCTCAACCTTGTGGTTGCAAATTACTTGCTTTTGTCTACATAACATAATATTATATACATTAACCATGATTCTCCCAAAGTCAACATTCCATGCTAACTTAGAAATTAATATTGTATAATTGATGAATCAACATTTGAATCATGTCTCTTTTATCACCAAATATGCAAAAAACAAGAGTAGTGCAACTTATGGGCAAGACTACATTCTTATGGACTTGTAACAACAGAGATATCCATTGCAACATATCAAACTGATAGCTATTTCATACTAACAAGAAAGAA
The DNA here is from genome assembly GCF_047496795.1 of Chiloscyllium punctatum. Classification (NCBI taxonomy): domain Eukaryota; kingdom Metazoa; phylum Chordata; class Chondrichthyes; order Orectolobiformes; family Hemiscylliidae; genus Chiloscyllium; species Chiloscyllium punctatum. The sequence continues at coordinate 62,469,216 of NC_092746.1, forward strand.
CCTCCACTGATATAGAATCTTATATGACTTGAGGACACTGTGATGACCTTTGACCCAAATAGTACAGATAGGCAAATTTGTAATTTCTTGAAAAGTTTTATTTGTTGCCATCACAGCCGCATGAAGCTCAATCACCACCCATGCTGTCATGGCACCAGTGACATCTCTGCTTTTGTCATCACAAATAACTTTCTACAAAGAATTAGACTGTCTGTATTATTAATATACATGGAAAGAAATTTTAACAAACAAAAAGAAATCAAGTGTTTCAATTCAATTCAATTCAATTCAAATCCTAGGATAAAGTTTTGCTTACTACCCCTCTCCTAACACTTAGCCACCCTACTTAACACTTCATTGGCTGCCAACAACTCACAGACTCCCTCCTGCTCACGACTCTGTTCCCTCACTATATTCCATTGCTAGTAAGTGAGAAAGCAGGACAGATGGTGAGATAAAGAATGTGAGAGATAGGATTTGGAGCAGGACAGTCAGAGAAGTAGTAAACAGAGCAGTGAGAGGAGCAGTGAGTGGATTGGAAAGGAAGTGCCAGGTGTGGCTGAACATTCATTGGGTGCACAATGATGATATCGGTGCACTTGTTGGCAAAAATGCCACCCTCTCATTTCAACTGAACTGACTTCCTGATCCAGTGAGAAGGCAGGAGGCTCACCAGGCTGAAAGTATCTGTAAAAGCTGTAAGCTATTTTTCTCGTCAACCTGTTCACGGATGTTATTACAACAAGTGGAGTAGGTGTGACTTGAACACAAGCCTCCTGCTCCAGAGATAGGGACACCACCACAGTACCACACGAAGGCCCCTGTTATTGATTATAAGCATCTTTGAAAATGACATTGAAAAGTTTGTATCAACTGAAAATTGAGTTCCTGTAGAATGTGCTTCATAAACAAAATTGAAGTGATAGCACAGAGTACTGAGCCTTTAGTGTGCTATCCAAGGCAAGAGGCAGACATCTGTTCGCTTAAACTTTATGGAATTAAGTCTTGCAACACCGAAAAGGGAGTAAAGGTGTGAAAAAGGAAGGATGGCTGCTTGCCATAAGCAGAGGAGGGAGATCAGTGGCCAGTCAATTTTGACTGCTCTTTTGTATTTTGTAGCAGTGCACTTGCAAAGTGGTTTTTGTATCAACGTGGGGAGAGATCAGTATTCATATGTTCAGTCAAAGTATGGATGGATATATCAGAGGAGGTCAATTGGCAAAAGAGTGAAGTTTTAAATGAGACTTGAGAAAAATGTAATAACTCGATAGTAAAGATTTCATTTAAGATTGATGTATCATAACTGAGCAATGGCCTGTTATACAGAAAGTAACATACAGAAATGATTTAATCTGGCAGTATCTAAAACATTTATCAAATTGCTTTACACAAAAGAAAAAAATGCATAATCAATATAGAAACAGCTCTTGTCATAAAGGAAGGGAGAGCATGATAGAAAATACCAAAAAAAATCTACAATCTCTAGTACTTGTCCTTACCACTAATGTGAATTGATTATCAATTTATGTTTTTATGTTCTTCATTTTACAGAACCTTGTTTTCGACCATTTGGTGCTAACTCAGTCACGTCATCATAGATATATCGATATAAACTTCACTCATTGCCAAATCAATAATCTTACCACTTTAGATGTGTCTAGTTTTCCCCTCCTGGCAAGGTCAGTGATATTAATTCCATTATAATTTATAGATTCCATGCAGCCTTTGAAATTCTTTCCATTGAAACTTGGCTTTCCAGAAAATGGCATTCCTCCAAAACTGAGCTTGAAGAATAAATGAGATGGCATCTTACATTGTACACATGAAAAAGCAGAATTGAAGATTTTTAAAATAAAATCTTACAGCATGTCAGTTAAATACAGAAGTAATTAGAAAAGGAAAAAAATCCTGTACATAATAAACTTATAATTCTTTGAGGAAGTGACCAAGTTGATCGATGAAGGAAGAGCTGTTGCTGTCATATACATGGAATTTAGTAAGGACTTTGATAAGGTTCCCCATGGTAAACTATTGGAGGAAGTGAAGTCACATGGTGTGCAGGGTGTTCTAGCTAGGTAGATAAGGAACTGGTTGAGCAACAGGATACAGAGAGTAGTAGTTGAAGGGAGTTTCTCAAAATGGAGAAAGGTGACCAGTGGTGTTCCACAGGGATCAGTGCTGGGGCCACTGTTGATTGTGATATACATAAATGATCTGGAAGAGAGCACTGTTGGTATGATCAGCAAGTTTGCAGATGAGACGAAGATTGGTTGAGTGGCAGAAAACATAGGGGGATGTCAAGGAATACAGGAGAATAGAGATAGACTGGAGAGTTGGCTGAAGAAGTGGCAGATGGAGTTCAATCCAGGCAAATGTCAAGTGATACATTTTGGGAAGTGTAATTCTAGAGCGAATTATATAGTAAACGGAAGAGCCTTGGGAGAAGGTTGCTGCACAGGTGGATAGAGTGGTGAAGAAGACATATGGTATGCTTGCCTTCATCGAAATATAAGAGCTGGCAGGCCATGTTAAAGTTGTACAAGACATTGCTTTGGCCACATTTAGAATATTGTGTACAGTTCTGGTCACCACATTACCAAAAGGACATGGACGCTTTGGAGAGGGTGCAGAGAAGGTTTATGAGGCTGTTGCCTGGTATGGAAGACGCTTGCTGTGAAGAGAGGTTGAATAGGTTAGGATTGTTTTCATTAGTAAAAAGGAGATTGAGGAGGGGCCTGATTGAGGTCTACAAAATCATGAAGGATGTAGACAGGGTAGATAGAGATAAGCTTTTTCCCAGGGTGAAGGATTCAGTAACGAGAGCAGTAATGCTTTCAAGGTGAGAGGTGAATGGTTTAAGGGGGATACATGCGGCAAGTACCTTACACAGAGGGTGGTAGGTGCCTGGAATGCGTTGCCAGCAGAGGTAGTAAAGGTAGACACGGTAGATTCATTTAAGGTGCATCTGGACAGATGCATGAGTAGGTGGGGAGCAGAGGGGTACAGATGCTGAGGAATTGAGCGACAGGTTTAGACAGTGGATTTGGCTTCGGCTCAGGCTTGGAGGGCCGAAGAACCTATTCCTGGGCTGTAAATTTTCTTTGGTCTTTTTGATCTTTATAATGTTATAAATTTATTATCTTCCATTATCAACTCTGGTCATGTCATTCTTGGTTGTGCTTGATGGCTGAAAAAAAAACGTTCTCCGAGCAAAATGTTTGAAAAGAGAATTAACTTTACCATCAGCAACTCCGGCAAATCCTACAATAACCAGGCTACTTTTGAAAGAAAAAATTCAAATTATATTTAAGTCAATACCTATGGGCTCAGAGACAGTTTGTCGATCTAACCAATATTCTTCATTTAAAATGCTTTGCTGAAATCAGAATTCATGTTCCTGCTAACACCCAAACAGCATAAAAATAATTTGCAGAAAATTGAGGCTATGCTCCCACATCTCATTTTGCCTGCCATTTTAAAAGCAGAAAATGTCAAAAAATGCAGGGATTTTTCAACTGGTATCATTTGGTATAACAAAGACTGATTATCAACTTATCGGGGCAACACCTATGTCGATTTCGGGATACGAGGCAAAGTTGAACAGGGAAGGAGAAGAATGAACAGGTCTTTATTTTGTTATCAAGATTGGCAGGATGTCAACATAAATAGGTATGACAAGCCATCATACACCAGGAATAGTATTGTCAGTATTGTTTGTTTGTAACAGTATTATCTATTCTTTACTAAAACATTGAGGTCTTTCAAAATTCTAGGAGTTGGTTGTAGCCTACAGCATATGAATGCAATGTTAATAGTTCTGTTGGATTCAAAACCCAAGACGGATAGGAAAGGTGCAAGAATTATGGGAATTTGCAATACCCACCTCCTTTTTAAGCTTTTCACTACTTGCTCACCCAAGTTTCACTCAACTGGCTATATAATGAAAATGTTGGAAGTCAGCATGCACAATTTAGTGGTAAGGTGAGCAGAATGCTGAAGCACAATGTGTTGTCAATAATGCACTCATGTGTATGTAGCACAGCACCAACCACATAAGACTATGGCAAAAGTTTCACAATTATGGTGTGGAAAAGCTTTGATTTCTTCTTTCAAGAACCCATCACTCAGCTCACATCTCTTTAAACCCCTGAAGCAGCTGACGTGAATTTCCCTTAGTTTCATTAATCAAGAATCATTGCAGTAGCTTTTTCTCCCTGTAGGCATGCAAGTGTGAAAATTTATGTACCTGCGCATGTAAAAGACAGTACTAGAGAACAGCAAAGAAAATAAATACTACAATGCCAATGCAATCTGTTCCTGCCCCCTCCCCCTACCGCCCACGGAAAGTGGTTTAAATCTCGTGCTCGGAAAGATGGAAATGAGTTGTAGTACGGTGAAACCACTCCCTAGTGTCCATTAGCTGTATTGGTACCAATCTGTCAGAAGAATAACAGGTTTCTGTTCACCTACAATTTGCTGGAAACCACAAATGACACATCATTTCTAAAGATTTCTGATGAAATTATGCTAGGAATGCGAATCATGTGAAAGGTTTGCAACTGTTGCTCAGTATTAGTTTTTTATTTTGTTCAAAGTTCGTTATAAATGAAGCACAGAACAATCTCAATTATCCAAACAAGACGGGTGGGGAGTATTTTGTTTGGATAACTGAGAGTTCAGATAACGGCTTGTTCGGATAACGGTTAGCGTTTTTACAGCACTTTGCGATCTCGTTTGGATAATCCGAAATTGGGATAGTTGATGTTCAGATACTCAAAGTTGTTCCTTACTTGCATCTACATTATCTCTCTATGATGATATTCAAACATCTTTAAATAGAGTGAATTGGTTTTGAGACAAATGACGATTGAACAGACAAATAAATTTGTTCCTTGCATCATACTTTACACCATATTGTGATCTCTTATGTCAATAAAGAAGGAAATTATATTTTCCACAGATACAATAAAGAATGTATTACTTTGGCTCAAAAATACAGGAATTACTTCTTATTGTATTATTCTTATTGTTGTAATTTCCTGAGATCAATGATTGGCCAAATATTTTGAAAACATGGGAGTTCTCAGGACATCTAGAAAATATCTTGATCAGAGAGAAGTTTGTTTGTATTAGCTCTGTCACTTTATCCTTTTTTGTCAAATAAAAAAAAGATCATGTTGCAGGATTTAGGTTTTAAAATGAAAATGCAAATGTTAAGAGAAAGAGTTCAAAGCAAACTTATGCAGAATATATTAATTTATCTTTTGTTTATGTCTGAAATGTTGCATATTTACAGGATTTTCTGCTTTTATTCAAAACTCAATGATTCTTTACCTCATAGTCAAGATCCAAGTGGTCAAATTCACCATTAGTCCTGAAATGTTGAGTCTCTCGGTCTAACGTAAAATTGATATTGCGTCCATAGCGTTCAATGATCACTGAGTGCCAATGATGGTCATCCAGAAGGCTTCCAGTTGTAACAGAGGTGTCACCATTGATAGAACTGTGTTGGTTGCTACCTGGAGGTTAATGTTAAAAGACTGTCAGTAGCAGATCCAATGATGAAAGCAGAAGTAAAAGGATCACAAAAGTTAAACCATTAGTAAATTGGAAAGTCAAATTAAAGCTATAGAGAATTGTCACATAATGTGAAACACACAATAAGAAACATGACTACAGAAACAAATAAAGAAGAATCGCACTAATACCTAACTACCAAGCAAAAATATTTTAGCAAGTGTGCATGATCAAAAGGTCAATTCTTCTGCACATGAAGGCACCTTAAATAAAATTTAAATGCATTAGGAAATTCTGTGGTGACAGAATAGCAGACCAATTGTTTACAACAGAACAGTTGGAAAACTGGGGCAACATTGCTCTCTTTCATGGTGAAGAGTGAGTTGTCTTGTTGATGGGAATGTGTCAAAGCAGGTTAACAATATTTCAGCCTAGGGAATCGCTAGCAAATGCTGCCCCACTTGCAATGAGATTACCTTTGCACTTACATAAATCCTTTGTCCCTGGGTGCAACTAAGGAGGTTGTAAATGGTTTGAGGACAAACGTAAATGTACCCTTCACCTTTGCACACACTTCTTCTGGGACCCATTCTGCATGAACAAACCTAAGTTAGGAACTAGTGTACCTTTCAGAATAACATTCAAAGCATTACACATTCTTTCTCAGTGTCAAGGCTTGAGGTAAAGCATTTCATCGACAGCAGATAATGTTTCCATATCCACGTTGACACATACCCAGCTCCACTCCATTACCACTTTCATTTCTTCAAGCATCAGACTGCTTACCTCACTTCTTTTATTGAATGAAAAGAAATTGCCTTCAGCTCAATATTGAGAGGCCAGAACATTTGTCTTTGGTTCCTGCTAGCTACTCCATTCCCTAATCATTGACCTGAACCTTCCCCCCTTGCAAGTGTTTGAGGTTAAACCAGTCTATTTGTAATCTAAATATCATATTTGATCTCACATTGTACTTTCAACTACACGTTCATGTCATCACGAAGACCATTTAGTTATTCTTCTATACCATTGCTCAATTCTATCCTTCCCTCAGCTCATGAATTGCGGAAACCATCATTTATGCCTTTTGTACTTTGGACATGACTATTACAATGTGCCTGTGTCCTATGTTCCACCTCCCATCAACTTCCAGTCTTCTAAAACTCTGCTGCCAATGTCCCACCGTGAACGAAGTGACATTCATACATTACGCCTGTGCACTCTGAACTACATTGGCCCCTAGTGAAGCAACGTCACAAATTTAGAATTCTCATCCTTGTTTTCAATTACTTACATGGCCTCACCAGTCTCTACCTTTGTAATTTCCTCCAAACCTGCAACCCACCCAGGAATCTGTGCTCCCCCAATATGAAACAAAAAAAGAAAACAAAGAACTGCCTATGTTGGAGATCTGAAACAAATGAATAACAAAATTCCTGGAGAAACCCAGCAGACCTGGCAGCATTTGTGGAGAGAAAACAGAGTTAACATTTCGACTTCAGTGACCCTTCATCCGAACTCAACAAGCAAAGTATGGTAAATAAGTCATTCTGTATCCATGAGAGAGACATTTTTAATTTGGAAAGGAATCAAGTGTTTCGGGGAAAAGGTGAGAAATTGATGTTGGGGTGTATCAGATCACCTAACCTAAATCTATCAGATCAACCATACTTCTATTGAATGGCAAAGCAGACTAAATGGTCAATCTCAGCTCCTATGTTTTATTGTTTTATGATCTTAAGATCAGGTCAGAAGTTAGGAATTCTGAATAAGGCATAAATCATGAGGGTGATTGAATACTCTCCATTTGTCTTGATGTGTACAGCTCCAAGAACACCCAAGGAGCTCAATATTATCCAAGTTTGAACCGTTTGTTTGATCAGCACTGCAGCCACTATCTTGAATGTTCACTCCTTTCTTCACCAATCAATCAACAATGGCAGCAGTGTGTATCCTCTACAGGAAGCATTGTAGTAACTTAGCCAAATCTCAACTTCCAATTCATGACTTCTAACATTGAGAATAATAAGGCAATCATCATCAGCAATCACTCACTATTGAGTATGATTGCTGAGCAAGGCAATTCAATGTCACTGGTCATGGATTCTGTGGGAGAAAGTGACGATTGCTAGAGATTAGAGTCGAGAGTGTGGTGCTGGAAAAGCACTTATGCCCGACATGTAGATTCTTCTGCTCCTTGGATGATGCCTGACCTGCTGTGCTTTTCCAGCACCACATTTTCAACATGGATTCTGTGGGTATTTGCATGGCTGTTGTGCCTGAACCTAGAGCCACATCTCCAACCAAACATTTGGCAGGTATTTCTGGGAGGTTAAAGTGGTCCTTGGTCTTGAGATTATTGGCATTCCATTCTCCAGTTCCTTCTCCATGCTCCCTTTATGTGGATTGTCACCTTGTTTTGGAGGAGAGGCTGGATAAGCCAATGGATACATACTAACAACTCCACTTGTAAGTTTCCTTCCACGCCACACACTATTCTGACATGGAATTATACTGCTGTTTCTTCACTAACACTGGGTTGAAACCTTCGAACTCCCTTCTCAACAGCATTGTGGGTGTCTGTACACCTGAAGGTTCAAGAAGACAGCTCACCACCCACTTTCTCCCCATGTCTGCGTGGGTTTCCTCCGGGTGCTCCGGTTTCCTCCCACAGTCCAAAGATGTGCAGGTCAGGTGAATTGGCCATGCTAAATTGTCCGTAGTGTTAGGTAAGGGGTAAATGTAGGGGTGTGGGTGGTTTGCGCTTCGGCGGGTCGGTGTGGACTTGTTGGGCCGAAGGGCCTGTTTCCACACTGTAAAGTAATCTAAAGTAATTAGGATAGTCAATAAATGCAAGTCAGCAATGCCCACATTCATGAATGGTGCGTATAAAATGTTATCTATAAATACAAGTTATTATTTTTGTTGGCTTCATTCTCACCTGTTCTTGACAATTTAGAAACCTGAAGATTGCAACCCAATCTATATTTTTAAACAAATCCTCTAATCGAGCAGGCCTCAATGAGGTGGCTGAGGTGGGGACCATTGGTCTGGAGAGAGGTTTGGGTGGCTAAGGTGTGTGAGGAAAGTTTGTACTGAAATTGAATTGACATCAGGTGGCCACACTGCATGCCCAATGTTGCACAATTGATGCCAAATACAGACGTGAAATGATAATAAAATGGCAATTTTAAAATATCGCAGGAATACTGAATACGGAAATTAGCTTTGCCACATAACACAATTGACAAAATTCAAAGTTGATATCAAGACCCATTTCTCCATCGTGTCCCATTTCTTTCCTTCAGGATTTTAACTTTTTCTATGATCTCTTCTGATGAAAAGTCATCAGACTTATAACGCTAACTGTTTTCTCCCCACAGATGCTGCCAGATTTGTTGAGTTTAGTCAGAAATTTCAGTTTTTGTTCCAAGTTTTCATGTCCTTCTTGACATTTGTATTGCAGGGTCTGTAGAAAATCTGTTGCGTACCTTCTATTAAGTCGACATGCTTCCAAGCGTGCAGAGTTCAAAACTGCTGACAACACTCTATCCAAGGTCTTATTCAGGGTTTATATAGATTTACTGCGACATCTTTGCTTTTATATATCTTGGCATAAAGCTCAGGATTCTTTAAAAAAATTCTGGCCTTACTACATAATTTTAAAATGTGAAAACTGTGGACAATCCTACAATTTGATCCCAATTGATGAGATTTCCCACTGGGATCAGCTCATGGAAATATGTTTCAGCATTCTCATTTTTGAAAGAATTCCACAACTGTTTTTTTCTAGCACAAGTAGAAGTGAGTAAGTGTGAATTGCAGTGTTCAGAATAAGCTTGAAATACAGAGGCAAGTCGCAACATAAATAAGATCTTGCCTGATGAATGAGCATTTACAAACCACAGCAGCAGGATGATTTGGGGTGAGATAGAGGTTTGTGCTTTCACCTTATAGCACCATGTGGAAAAGCAAGTAATCGACATCATTCAATAGGTTGTTCATCATTGTTATTTTCACTTCATTATCAAAGAATGCTATTTCTTGCATGCAGAGATTGATCTGTTATGGGTTTTAATGTGACTGTGAAGCTCGAATACAGTGCATAGCTTTCCATCTCCCAGGCAAAAATACATTTTTGGGATTTTGTTGGGAAGGCCCAGTCTTTCCAGCTTATCTGTTGTCTTTTTGCTGTCAGTAATCTTTATTGTTCAAAGGAAATATTTCCCATACTTATGATTGTTTCCCAAGTATTTTGGCCTATTCCCTATTTTTCCCTCAGTCTGTTGTGGATATTCCTTATTTCCTAAGATTTGCCTCCAATGAGGCCTTGGACTTCATCTCAGCTGCAGATGGTGCCTAAGTTTTAGTTGTGAATATATGACCAACTTAGGGGTTTTAAATCAGTCAAACATCTACATATCTACTCTACCTGAGTTGGGCTCTGACCATGAGTGGCTTCATTCAACATTTCAACTTTTGAAGTAACTCAGGGTTCAGAATTCTGTCCTCCCACCTGATGCCAATCATGTTTGGAATGTATCTCATGCAGAAACTCTTTAGCTGCTTAATATATCTGTCATAGGTTGTCCGTATTTCACAAGCATATAGAAGGACAGGTCTAAACACAATTTTGTACACAGTAATTTTTATCAGTGCCACCTATCTTCCACAGACTCTTTGCAAACTGGCAAATGCTGAGCTAGGTCTGGCTATTTAATTTGCCATCATGCTAGCAATGCAGACACTTCTGGAGATTATACTTTCAAGATATAAGTTTTTGTACAATCTTCAAGGTTGTGTATCATAGTTATTGTTGGTAAATTATAGTCAGAATCTGCTGGCAATGTCTGGAATTCCTCTGTATGCATGAAGCTAATGCATTGTCCACAGTCATCAATTACTTTTGAAATGTCGTGTCTGCTCCTTTAAAGGTTATGCACAGAATGTAACTTGAAGGCACAGACATAAGCAAACAGCTATTAACATATCTCCATTTCTGATGCTTAATTGAAGATAGTAAATGTCTCAGGTTGAAGAGCTTGCCATCTGCTTTGAATTAGATGTACATTTCATCCACATTTCCATCAATAAATCAAACCATGATAAAACCCTTCAGAGCTGGATTGACTAATGACTGTGAGAGCAGACAAGATGTTGCAGTAGAATGTTGCCCTCAATTATACAAGTTGGCTTGATCATTGCCAGGCAATGTGGGACCTGCTGTACAACAAATTTCCCGCTCTAAAAGACATTGCCCACAGGCCTTTCAATGAATAACTCAGTTCCTGAAATCTATTTAAAATTTGCTAATGGCAACAGGGATCTTGGTATCTGGAAGCTTCTGGTCACAACCTGAAACAAAGGTCACAGTTACCAATTAGCCACAACATTCTTATTTGAAGCAGAAGGGTGTATCGGGATTTTGTGCCACATCTGGGCAGCTCTTTTTGGGATTAGCTCTGTTCTTTTGAGAAGTGGCTAGAAAAGGAACTCAGATGAAGAGTTGATCCTGAAAAAAATGAAAGAACTATGGACACTGTAAATCAGAAACAAAAACAGAAGCTGCTGGAAAAGCTCTACAGGTCTGTGAGCAACTGTGAAGAGAAATCAGAGTTCACATTTTGAGTCCAGTGACCCTTCCAAATAACCTACCCACATTCCAAAGTTAGCTGTAAAATCTAGCAAAATCACCCACCATCAGTCAGAGCTCATTAAAGTAGTCAAGATTCAGTTGTTATGAATGACACAGAATAACCTAAGCGAGAAGTGTGTCAGTGACTTACAAGCTCCCACGCCTGAGTAAAGAGCATGAGGTAGCGATCAAAGCAACTGAAATGGTGACACTTTTGTTTGGAAAGACAAATGATGAGAGCAATGGATAATCCTTGGAGCTTTTTGTGATCAAAAATGAACTCATAAAGGGACATCACAAACTTATTGCTGTGAATCAACTTCAGCTCAAAGGCGGTCAATGTCATTTGTGCTTGTACTCTAAAAACAAAGTGAAAGCAATTTTCTTCTCCAAATCTGGCAGCTACACCACCACAGTCAAGGGTCATAATTCGCATAAATGTCATTGCCAAGGTAGAGGACATTCACACCCTTTGATTGAACACCATTTGAAAGCATGGAATTGGAAATCCAACAGTGTTTCCTTACACTCTGCACTGAACGTGATCGTATGATCACTATCATTCAAGACATTCTGCCAACATCCAAGATTGAAGCACTATCCCTAATAGATTGTGTGATTGTCAGGACCAGGGATCAAAAAGCTGTGAACATTAACTGTACTATGTTTTGGCCATGATTGCTGGTATCTTTTTCACAGTATTTGTACCTGAGAGCCTAACCGAAAGTCTCTGATAGCCATGGCAGGTACAGAAGTTAGAGGTACCTGATAATTTGAACAACATCAAGCTCAAATAATTTAAAGACCAAATCAGTGAGAAACCACAGTGGAAAGTCACAGTACTATTCAACGTCCAAAATTATTTGCAATCCATACATGCCAAAAATGTCCTTGGTACAGTCCTAAAAGATACCAAGCTTGGTTTCATGGGAATAGCACAGAAATATGCAAATTAATCTATTGTACATCATGAACATTTTAAACCTGGCCACAGAATTCAAATGTCACTAAAAAGACATCCACACATCAAACAACCAAAGCTGAAGTTCGAAGAAACTGATACTTTAAATACAAATAATAGATAAAGACAGTTAAGGGACTTCAGCTTAACATGACCATCCATGACATGGATACCATTTACAAGTTAGCCAATGAGAGCTAGAAACTCTCAACACAAGGACAAACACCATTAACACTCAAAGATGGCAAGACTCTCCTCAAAGACATGGTAAATATCAACGTCTATTGGAAACAGCATTTTTTAGAACTACTCGATGAGAATTCCATGGTAGGCATGCCCCTGTTGAGAAACCTCCCACATATTACAATCAGGTGATGATCAAAGTAAAAACTGGTGGCAATCAGGTCCAAAATGACAATGTTGCAGTAGAAGTATTGAATCATAGAGGAGGCAAAATGATCTTCAAGACACAAACACCCTCTGTGTGTAACTTTGACAGAATGAAAAATTTCAGTGACCTCAGAGACAACATGATGCTCACAATCTTCAAAGAAGAATTTGAGCAGAACTATTTAATCTTCAGGGTGATACAGATTGCTTCTAGACAATTGCAAAGGAGATCCTTCCAGATTACGATTGTGGCATCGTGGCTTCCAACCATCAGTGGGACAACTCAAGTGACCTTCAAAACACGGTATATTCAGAAAAAGGGCAGAAAGCAGAACATCCTTTTGTACTTGGCTTTCTTCAATCTCATAATAACCTTTGATTCAATAAACCAAACTGCAGTTTGAAACATGCTAAAGCATATTGATGTCTAGCTAAGTTCACAAATATCATTCATCTCCAAAATGATAATATACAATTAATGTTACTAAACACATTTTCAGTATAAACACATTCTCTAGCAAATCAGGCATTCTTTGTCAAATCACGTGTGTCATTGCATTAAAACTACTCCTAATCTTCCTTGTAGCCACAGTGCAATTTAAACTGACAGGCACTTCATCATGTGTTAATAACACATTGCATAGATGGTAAATACTTCAACCATAACCAGCTAAAGACCAAAAACAAGACACTTTTATAATGCAATAGCATCTTCTGATAATACACAGATTAGTGCTCAATCTAAAGAAAATTGACAACAGATAGTAAACATATACAATGAAGTCTTTATGAACATATGATTTGGAGATGCCGGTGTTGGACTGGGATGTACAAAGTTAAAAATCACACAACACCAGGTTATAGTCCAACAGGTTTAATTGGAGGCACACTAGCTTTCGGAGCAATGCTCTTTCATCAGGTGATCGTGGAGGGCTCGATCATAACACAGAATTTATAGTATAATTTCAGTTACATCACACTGCAAATTTTTGCTATAAATTCTGTGTTACGATCGAGCCCTCCACAATCACCTGATGAAGGAGCATTGCTCCGAAAGCAAGTGTGCTTCCAATTAAACCTGTTGGACTAAAACCTGGTGTTGTGTGATTTTTAACTTCATGAACATAGAGCTTGTGTTGAACATCAGGAAGATGAATGTCTTATGCCAACTCACACCAAGTGGATCAAATCCAATGTCCCCAATTGAGATTTATGATGACATATTGAAAAGTGTTCCACACAAGCCATATTTTAGAAACTATCAATCCAAAAGATCTTACATTAATGAAAGGTACATGACTAAATACAATGAGATCACCCAGTCTAAGGTAAATTACATATTCATCTTCAAGAATCATGATCTCAGATCGAACATTAAACTTAAAGTCTATGAGCAGTGATTCTTCCCAAACTTCTCTATTGTGCTGAGGCTTAGACAACTTATTAATTGTTTTGAAAAAAAAGGACTCGTGAATCAAGTGGCAGGACAGAACAGAAAACATGGGTGTCCTACAAGAGATAGAATTCCAAGAATAGAGGTACTGATATCTTACATTGATTAAGAAGGTCAGGACATGTCATTTGAATGCTTAACTCAAAAAACTGCTGAAATGGTAGTTTGACTCAAAGTGGCACTGGGGACCGTGTTCATATGGAGCAAAAGAAAACATTTTACAGATAATCTCACATTGAAGGTCTGCTCGTTTTGAAATTGCCTACTTCAGAGAGTTGTGAATGCCATGTAAATGAATATTTTTGAGGCTGAGTTTAATCTTTGTTCTGTAAAGGCATTGAAGGTTATAAGGGAGCATTGTTGATGATGTTGGCTGGCATGTTGTTTTGGCCATGGTCAAACCTTATTAAATGATGGCACAGACTGAAAGAACTAAAGAAGCTGTTCTTCTATTTCTTATGTTCTCAAAGTAGAGATGAGCAAGGAAGAAAGCAAGGGAAGCTCCTCAAATCAACACATTATGTCCTCACTGAGGAAGGTTCAGAGGTCTAATTTGTCAAGTGCAAATCCACAGACAGCACTGATTTCTTACTTCCACTCAGCCAACCACAGAGGAAAAAAGTCCTCAAAATGAAGGATTGTCCATAGATATGGTGTTAGAAATCAAGGTTTTTGTTTTGTTTGTTCATAGAATTTGGGCTTCACTGGCAATACCAGCATTTATTGTCCATCCCTATTTACCAGAAGCGTTGTTAAGAGACAACCACAACATTATGGGTCTGGAGTCACTTGTAAGTCAGACCAGATAAGATGGCAGATTTCCTTCTCCAAAGGATATTAAAAGATGAAAAAGTGAAAATCAGCAATTTCCTGATTGGAAATTGTCATTGCTTTAGAAGAATTCATTGTATTAAAATAAAGCACTTCTGAATATCATTTAAATGTATAAGTACTCCAGAAAAGAACAAGAAAAAAAGTGACTGACTTTTCTACATTTCTTTTCTACATTTACAACTGTGACTCAAATCTCAGAGTCAGACATCTCAAGTTGACAGAGCTAATGGAGAACAAAATCAGGCGAAAGTAAAATGATTACATTTGAAAGAACTTCAAAATCAAATAATTAGAGAGATGGGAGAAGACATAGAAATCAGTAAAAGCTGATTTTTTTAAATTGGAAAACATAGTTAGAAGGAAATGTTTCAAACTCAATTGAAAGAATTAATCCAAATTCTTTAAATTCTTCAATTTATTCTACACTTTTCCCCAGAGATCAAACAATATATTTGATACCGCCTAGAAATAAATTTGTGGTGCAATTTGCAAGGAACAAATGATTATCTGTAAAGAGCTAAAAATCCCCATTAGTGCCACTTAAATTTGTGTTTCCATTCTCAAAGTTATTCCCATTTTGCTTTTTAAGTAAAAGGCAAATAAAGGGATGTTCTTCTATTTTGATGTACTCTATTGCCTTCCACTCTGTAATTATGCAAGGCTTTCAGCTAGAAAATTTAATGAAGACACTGACTTAGTTGCAATCCTTGGCAAATTCTGAATCACAGGGTGGTATCTTCCCACCTACTGAACTATCTGAGCAATATAAGGAAGTTAGAAAAATTGGGAGAAATCATCAGAAAAGAAATTCCTGTCATTAAAAACAAAATGCCTCATTCTTCAACTGTGTTGAACAGTGATATGAGGATCTTGTTAGGTAATGGCCAGGCGTACATTTGCATTCATTTGTTTGCATTGACATCTCTACATTTGCTATCTCAGCTCATTTATATTCAGTTTCCCAATGTCCTGCGCAATGGGTAGAAACTATACAGCAACAATTTCTAGCATAAAAGTCAGAGCAGGTCCCTAGTGACTCCAGCTCACCACTTAGCACAAGGGTTTACTACCATGTCGTAACATCTCTGCAATAAACTGATAGCCATGCCATCTATGAGCCCTGAGAAGTGTTTATTTTCGGTTCCCCTCCATCTCTGTGCATGATGAAGGGCAATCCCTGGCTGGTATCACCTGACTGGATACAGGATTGGACATTTCACAATGGCACAGGTGCCAGGGATTTTGGGAAGTCCCAGCAGAGACAATTATGTCCATCACTGGCAAAGGGGTAGACTGGCATGTGGGTGCCAAAGGAGCATGGTGTATAGATAATGAGTCAAATTTTAGAAACTGGTGTGAGAAATCTCAGTAGGCCTCATGGAGAGAAATCTTCCACGAGATTCAACAAAATTGACACCTAGCCAATGTTATGAAAATTGTGGGTGTACTTTAAGAGAGTTAAAAGCAGCAAAACTACTGGACACAGTGCCAAGTGTTCTCAATAAGGCAACAATGTAATACTTGGCCGAACAACTTGATTAGCTCATTGTCTGGAGACAAAAACAAATTTGAATTCGGCCAATCAGTTTCAATTATACCTCGAAAAATATCAGTTTGAATTGAGTAGATTTACAATCTTAAAAGCCAATGACACAATCCGATGCTTTGGGGGCATAAGACTGCAGAAAATTGAACAGTCGAGAGGAGAACTGATAAGCCCAGCATGTAAACAGACTGCCTGAAAATAACTCTCTTAGAAGTACCCTTTCGACACAGAAATTCCTAAGAAGAAGAAAAGAAGACCCAGAAAGATCCAAATAGAAGAACGAAAGCTGCCTGGTTTTGAGATAAGAAGTGTGGTTTTGTAAATCTTTATTGGGAGTTTCATCAGACTAGTATTATAGAAGGGAAGGTAAAAGATAGGTTAGAGGAAGGAAGAAATTGTAAGTAATGGTTAGTTAATTATTCTCTGTTATACTTTAAGAGATAAAGTTGTTAATTTTTCCTTTAAATAGTTCTTGGCCATTCAAATCTTCTCCAGATTAATGCATAGGATAAATCTTTTCTGTGTTGCTGGTTTAAATTTAGCAGGATGGTTTACCCCGTGCTGTAAAACCAATTTCCAGTAAAATTCAACCATGACATAAATTCCCAGAATAGCTAGTCTGAACAAGACAGGAATGCACTATAAACAGCTATCTCCTATCTGTTAATTTCACTCATTGTCAGTCACTTACCCATTCAAGGATTCCCACTTTAACTTTCTACATGATATCCGCGACTGATACCCACTCTACCTTTTGCCAAGATATGAATTTTGATCCAGACTGACACATTTTAAGTCCATTGCAAACATTTTGTTGTAACATTTTTTTGCCAAGAATCCAAGCCTTTTCTCCATCAGTATGTCACTGGATCTGCCATTTATTTACCTATACTCTTATACCACATACCATGGGCTCAAGTTCACGCCTTACCCAGAGAGAGTGACAGATGTGGTGTCGTAAAATTTTAGGATTCATTGTGATCGACATTATTCTTCATGGCTACTTGATTGCCAAGCTGCAATTTTAACAGGGGCAATGCAGGCATTAGCAGGCCCATCCATTGGTCGAATGTGCCTCTAAATGGTTAATGACCATTTAAGGGCACTCAAGCATGCCCTCAGAATTTACTGCAGGGTGGGAAGAGGCTGTCCCAAGTGTGAAGCATGGCAACTTGAATTTCTCAGACTAGTCAAGACCATGGTGTTTACCAAATTTATGGGTGCCTTGGGACTGTCAAAGGTCACCACTTTTCTCCTTCTCCAATTTATGCCAGGGTAGTGGGACCTGGCCCACGAGAAAAAGATCAGCAGTTATTAGCCTCACTAATTAACCTTGAACTGAGTGGCTTGCTCGGCCATTTCAGACGTCAGCTAAGATTCAACCACATGGCTATGGATCTGGAGTCCCATGTAGGCCGATCAGGTAAAGATGGCAGATTTTTTTTTCCTGAAGGACATTAGCAAATCAGATGGGATTTTACATGAACAATAGTCTCTGTAATGATGACCATGAAATTATAATTGATTTTCAGATGTATATTGATTAAATCTAAACTCCAGTAGCTGTCCTGGTGGGTTTGAATTCCATCCCCATAGTCTGGCCTTCATAATTAAACTTCAGTAATGTTACTACTCAACAGTTCCCACCAACCTCATCCTCTCTGCTCTCTGTCCTTTTTATTAATTACTGAGGGCACCTCACCACCTCTCTTGCTCCTACATTACCACAACTGCTCCTCCATCCACTCCCATCAAACTCAACCTAAATGCTTGCTTCAATGCCAGAAAAACTGGACTGTAATCAATGTGAGAGATCCAGGACTGGCAGGATTGGGTGTGGAAAAGAACAAGGAGCAAATTGTAGATTTTCCTAGAGAACAGCAGGACTGCTCTTGTGGGACAGGGAGGCATCAATGAACAATTAAGTCAGTTCA
The DNA here is from genome assembly GCF_047496795.1 of Chiloscyllium punctatum. Taxonomy (NCBI): domain Eukaryota; kingdom Metazoa; phylum Chordata; class Chondrichthyes; order Orectolobiformes; family Hemiscylliidae; genus Chiloscyllium; species Chiloscyllium punctatum. Next base: position 62,487,486 of record NC_092746.1, read on the forward strand.
CTTCACTGTGCTATGCTACTCTGCCATTATCATGAGTGCTAACTCACAATTATATGCTCTTCACTTCAGCAGGCATTAGCATCAACAGGGAAGTAACACTAAGAAGCCAGCAGTGGTGACCTTCAACTCTGAGAAGAAAGCCAGTGAAGCTTTGGAAGATACACTGGGAAGGCATTCTTCTGCACCCTTCATCAGCTCAGAGACTTTCCTATGTGGGCACGTATTTAGATTAGACACAGGTAAACAGCCTGACATGTCTCTGCAGCTGGTCCTGAGATCTCCAGGTCTCAAAGAATTTTTGGAGATGAGGCATCAGCTCAACTTCGAGCAAAAGGCTTGTCCCTGTTATTGATCATTAATGATTCAGTTTAACTACAGTGATGAGTAGATTTGTCAGAGGCATTTGGCAGATTTGTCAGAGGAAAACAGCAATCTGAAAAAGGATGCAGGAGTCCACCAACGGTATCAGTAGTGCTTGTGCTTTGCTCACATGCTCTTGGCTACCTCCTAGTGTAGGATGGTGACAGCTGTAGAGACACAATAACAGCTGAATACTCAATCTTCCAGACATGCACCAGGACATGGACTCCATTGTTTTAGACATGGATGTTACAAGATATGAGGGGGTAAGGGACCTTCACTCCAGTTGCCTCTTCCTCTAAGGGAGACAGAGAAAGTCAACAGACGTGCAAGGAAAGAGGAGTGGCACACAAGTACCCCAGAACCCTCTTCTCAGGTCACAGCCAAAGTGATTGGATCCTCCACCTACCACCCTGCTTGTGATTTTTCTTTCATATGTTCATAGGATGTGAGCATCTCTGGCTGGACAAGTATTTATTGCTCATTTCCATTTACAGGTGAGAAAATGATGATGACATATCTTCTTTAAGCACTGCAAAACATTTGATGTTAATAGACCTAAATGATATGAGGAAAGGGAGTTCCAGTATTTTCACACAGCAACAGCAACAGCAACAGTGATATATTGCTGAGTCAGGATGGTAAGTGGCTTGGAGGATGCCCTTGATCTTCTAGTTGGCAGTGGTGGCATGCTAGGAAGGTACTCTCCCATGAATGTCTGTACGTTTTTGCAGTGCATCTTGGATTTAATATACACTGCTGCCACTTGGTGGTGGAGGGACAGAATGTTTGTGCATGTGATGCCAATTTCTCTTGGATGATACCAAGCTTCTTGAGGATTGTTGGAATTGCACTTAGCAAGACAAACATGGAGTTTTCCATCACACTCCTCACTTGTGCCTTGAAGTGGTGGACAGACTTTGGGGTATCAGAAGGTCAGTTATTCATTGCTGGTTTCCTAGCCTATGATATGCTCTTGGAGCCCCTACATTTATAGCTAGTTCAGCTCACTTGCTAGTCATTGTTAACCCATCAAGATTTTTATAATGGGGAAGTCAATTATGGGCATGTCATTGAATTCAAGTGCCATGGTTAGATTCTCTCTTGTTGGTCATTACCCTTCCCTCATTTGATGCAAATAACACTTGCCACTTGCTGTACCTGAATACTGTCCAAGACTTACTACATTTGGACATGGATTGCTTCAGTGTCTGAGGAGTCGTAAATGATGGTGAACGTTGTGCAATCATCAGCAAACATTCCCACATATGATGGGAAGGAGGTCATTGGTGAAGCAGCTAAAGATGGTTGGGCCAAGGACACTATACTGAAGAACCCTTGATGAGATGTCCTAGAGCCGAGCTGACTGATCTACAACACCACAATCATCTTCCTATGGGCTAGGCATGACTCCAACCAGCAGAGACTCCAGCTTTGCCCAAGCTCCTTGATGCCACACTCAGTGAAATATGGCCTTGATGTTTCGGTCTGTCACTCTCATTTTGTCTCTGAAATTCAGCACTTCAGTTCATGTTTAAACCACTGATGTAATAAGGTCAGGAACTGAGCAGCCCTGATGGAACTCAAACTGAGCAACAGTGAGCAGGTTATTTCTAATCAAATGCTGCTTTTGTGTACAGGACATACCCAGTCAATTTACCAGACTTTTGGATCGATGCCAGTGTTTAGATGTACTGCAACAGTTGGCTAGGGGCACAGCAAGTTCTACAGCACAAGCCTTCATACCAGCAGCAGGAATGTTGTCAAGGCCCAGATTGTTTGCAGCTTGTTCTAAAGAAACAGAGAGAATGTTGGAGAAATTCAGCAAATCTGACAGAATCTGTGGGGATTTTCAAGTCTGGTATCACCCTTGTTCAGAAGTCATTTTGCTTTTACTCCAGTGTCTCCAGTTGTTTATTAATATTGTGTGAGGCGAATCAAATTGTATGAAGAATCGCATCAATGATGTCTGGCACTTCTGGATGAGACCAAATTGGATCAGCACTTCTGCCTGAAAATTGTTACAAATGCCCCAGCTTAAACTTCTTAACAAGCTAGACACCCTTATCATTGAGGGTTGGTACATTTGTGAGTACCTCCCTCCAGAGAGTTGTTTAATTGTCCTCTGCCATTCATGGTTGGACATGGCAGGACTGCAGAGCTTTGATCCAAATCCATAGGTTCTGTAATTGCTTGTCCCTGACTATCATTTTCTCCTTCTGCAGTTTGGCATGCAGGTATTCCCATTCTGTAGTTTCACCTAGCTACCATCTCATTTTTAGATGTGCCTGATGCTGCTTTGAGCATGCCATTCTGGACTTTTTATGATTCCAAAGTTTGCAGCAGCTAAACCAAGGAAAGCAGGCTTGCATCTGGCCAGGTAGCTCTCAATGAGCCTGGGCCTGCTGGGCCCAAAGGCATCGGGGCTAAACGTTCAAGTCTCCAAAGTCAATAAGGGCCAATCACAGAGAAGGGTCCCACCATGCCAGCTGCTGAATTCAGGGCTGCACATCGACATAGTGTAAGGGGAGAGGAAGAAATAATCATATGGAGAGCACATAGATAACATGAGTGCTACATCATTGCATATAAGCTATTATTCATTAATATATTTTCAGTTACATACTACAGCATAACATTGACTGTCAAAGCTATTTAAGTCACACCCATGTGAGAGATGAACAGCCTTTTCAAATATCCCAAGGATAAAAGCAGTTTCATTTGCCAAGAACTGATCATCTCTCAAAAGCTACTGACTCCTTGACTACAGGCAGCCTCAGACATAGGATCCTTGACTTGTGACATTGAGGATTGCATCCAAGGCATTGCACTTTAATGTGAATAACACTGACTCAAAACACAATTTGCAGAAAAGTGATAGATCTGCATACATCATTTCATATTGACATGCACATTATTAGACGTCACCACACGTCACTCAGACATCATATCCTGATGGATGCCTCAACAGAACCTAATAGTAACGCCACACAATGTTAGTGCACTGTCTCACTGATTGCTGCTGTAATGGTCTTATAGAGCAGGTTATGCATTGGTACTTTGAGGTGGGATCACCAAAACATTTCATGTATACAATTACACAGCTCATGAGATATTTATTCAACAACACAAAACACTGAAAAAATAGCAAGGACCACAATAGTAATAAGATTCATAAGGCTTCTACACTAAGGCAGGGGCTGTGTGCCTGATTTACAACAGAATCTCAAACTATTGACCAAAGTCTAAATCAAGCTCATGCAGTGTAAAAAATGTGTGGCAACCAGGTTGTCCCTGGTCTCTTGGAATCTGCAATACATTTTTCTGTCATGCTGTCTGGACAGCCCTGATCATCTCTATCATTTTCATCCTCAGAAGTTTTCTCTCATTATCCCCCTTTTTATCTGCATCCAGGACATCCAGTTGTGAAGGGCACTGAACATCACAATCATGCTGCAGGCAACCTATCAATGCTATTCTGCAAGGTCCCTGACCCAGAGTGGTCTGCGTGCCGAAACCTCCATCTTCAAGAGGAAAAGACCTGTTTCACTGTGACCTTGGTCAAACATCAGCAGTGTTGTACCTTTCTTCTGTGTCAGCCTGAGGGTTGCACAAAGGTATTATGAGTCATGTTTGTAGGAGCATCAGTTGTCTCCCATCAGCCATCTGTATCTGGCCCAATGACCTTGGGAGGCTGCACAAATTTGTGATTTCTCTAGTTTGCACACGTCATGGGAGGTCCCAAGATGTATGGCGCAGATTTCCAAAATTTGACACTGATGGTCACAAATAATTTTAACATTGAAGAAATGGATGAGTTCTCTATTCAGAAACACTGCAGATTGGTGGAACGGAGTCCTCAAAGCAACAAAGAGCAATCAATAGCACTCTGCACTGGGGGAAGACAGCAACAGTGGACAATCCCATTTCCAGAGCTGCTTGACTTTATCCTCAAGAAGGAAGGATGAGAAGACGTGTGTTCTGGAGAAAATGGTATCAGTAATATGCCAGATGTATTTACGGGTCAAAGGTTGGGAGATGTCGTACAAGGATATAGAAGTTCCCTGAAGTGTGCCATTCATTGAAAACTTCAAGGCAGCTGTAACCTTGACAGACATTGGGATGGAACTGTCACCTAGTTCTTCAGAGTGTAAATCTGTATTCAGCACATTGCACGTATCAGTGTTGATGAGATACGACATTGTTAATTGGCTCCTTGGTGGATCTTCACTTGCTGCATGATTATTGCAATTTCTCATTGGAGGGTCTCAAATCAAAGGTCTTTTGCCACGTATCCCCTCCCCCACTCCCAAGGAATAAAAACTTACTCTACCCACTTTGCACAAAGTTGCAGAAATTTTGTGTGGCTATGGCACAGTTTGACTTTTGATCCATTGTGTGGTGTTTCCAACTCAGGTATCCAATTAACAGCCATTTGCTACATGTATCTATTTTGGAACAGCTCATCTCCCAGCCTTTCCGTTCGAGTAGCTTAGCCTGCCCTTTAAGTTTACTTCATAAATTCAAAAAACACTTCCTATTTTAAAGTGAACATACATACTTTTGACTTCGTAGCACACTTCAGAAGAAATCTCTTGCTCTAAAAAGTAATATAATTTCTCCCCCATTCTTCAAAATTCCTGCTCTGTCACGGTCACTGTAGCCTCATGATCTATCAACTTGCCCTCCTTTTCCATTTCATTTGAGCCTGCAATGATTTTATGGCTTTAAGAGGTCTATTTTGTCCTGATTTTCAAAGAATGAAAAGAGGTTGAAACAGAAGTACTGAGTGGTCTGTTCCAAGCCAATAAAATAAACAGCTTGTGAGGCCTGAGGGTTTTTGTTTAGGTGGAACAATAGAAGAAGCACAAACGGATAGGGTCAAGTTCCCACAGAACCAGGATTTTAGGTTTAGCTTTCAGTAGCTTTTGGGGTTTGGAAGCTGCTACATGTCTCTCCGTGCTACAGCTAAATGTTTGAGTTCTCTCTTTCTATCAGAGCTTTCTCCTAATGTTTGTTTCTCCTGGACAGGAGAATTGCATGTGAGATAATCTATTTTACTGAATTTGCCTTTGCCAAGAGTATGCTGATGGAATGTTACTAAATCGGAACAATTGCTTTTTAGTAGTTAAATAACCTATTATTCTGTTAAGCTAGTCCAATTATTCCTTCTGTTTGTATTTTAACTATAGTGTAAGAATGAAGTGTGTTTTTCTTCAAGCCTGGTAGATTGACCAATCAAATTGCATCCAGAACACAATGCCTTCCATTTGTCTTTTAAAAAAAAGAAAGTTGGGGTCCAGGCTATCTTCTTAATGTATTATGAGGTAGTTTTTGTCTGGTCCATAACAAGCCACTTGACTCAACTGCTATTTATGCTCAGGGTCAATGACATTGGAAGTCCCAATGCTCTTGTTGGACCCACACCTGGACGTGCTCAATTGTACCTGCTGGAGGAGAGGAAAATCGGAAGAGGGACATAAATAGGGAAATTTGGAGCTGGAATGAGATAAAGTGCACGGAAATAAGGAAGTTATCACTGAAGTATGTAATTCTGAAGCCACCACTTGACGCTTAAGGGGAAACCCAGGCATTGTTTACTTGATGTCAAGAATCTGTTTTTTTTACATTCTTACTATTGTGTAACCATACTCACCATTATGCTTGCAATTTCAAGAAGAGGAAAATTCTACCTTTCAATGCTTTTTCATTCCCCCTGACAACATGGATAGGTTGATCTTTTTCCTTCATTATATTCCATGAGTCAAATAATTACTATTCACTTAACCTATAATATCCATCTGCAGACCCTTTACCTCCTCTTGACAACTTACTTCCCCAGCTGCCTGGAAAATTTAGCTACCATACATTCGGCCCCTTCATCCAAGTCATTTGTTTAGATATACTTTAGGAATAAGAAATAATTTGTTTAAAGATCAGAATTGTTGGACAATAGCGAGAGATGGAAAACTCCTCTGCATCTTGGTTATTCTTTAGTTTAGTTTGAAGTAGGTGTTATTAGTTGCACCTTAATGCAAAATCATGGATGCAAGCCAATGAAGCATGATCAAAATCTTATTTCACAAAAATTTTCTTGTCTTTATTGGCAATTTAATAGTAATGTCAATGTGTCAACTGGGAATTTGACAAATAATGGGATGATTATTCAATCTCCTTGACCAATTAAATTTATAGAAGGAAACAGCAAACAAAAGGGGTGAAGAGCAGGGTGTATTACTGCTTCACCACAAAATTGTGTACTCTCATGCACTAATAATAGCAAGTGACTTTCTTCACCACTATTTTGCCAGCAAATTCTGGTTCTATGTCTAAGTTTGCTGAGATTTGTCATGTGACTTTATGAACTGACACTTTCAAGAATTAATAAAATCAGGAAAATAACATGTGGGTACTCATTGGATAAATTTTCATTATGAAAATCAATGGTTCAATGTTTCTAGAACCTGAATGATAATTAGGTTGAATGTATGTAAAAATTCAGTATTTAAATGATTAATGTTGGAAGAATGTGCTGCCCCTCCCCCTCATTAATTAACTTCAAGGTTGAATTAACATGGCTTAGACTGGATATCTGTGACATCAAACTTTTCAGCAGTTAATTTCTCTTTGCATTTTTGGCAAAATATTACAAGTAACACACTTTAAAGTTATCTATTGAAAAATAGCAATTAATGTGAACTAAGATGATTACAATATTAGCAACTTGACATTCAGATTCTCTCTTCCTTTTTGGTAAAATATTACCAGTAACACACTTCAAAGTTATCTGTTGAAAAAGAGAAATTAAAGTGAACTAAGATGATTACAACATTAGTAACTTGACATTCAGATTCTCCCTGAACAACCTGACAAGATATTTCTATGCACAGCTAAAACTAAATCAATTTGATTGATCCGCTCCCTCCTAATATTGCTAGCATCACCATTTCAGAAACAAGATGTCAAATAGCAAGTTATAAATTTAATACAGCATCAGTGCAGTTTATACTTCTATTGATTTTTTTCATGAAGTTGCTGTGACAACAGACTCAGCTGCTGCTAAAGGAAAGCATCAAATTACTCCATTTTAAAAAAGGCCTAAATTGAGCAAGTGACTCAAATTATTTTTGACTGCGTTCAATGTATCAGATTTTTGTAGATTTCTAGTGTAATGTAATTAAATATCTACAAAAAGAATGAGTGGAGAAAGAAAAATCAAATCTTGAAAGTCCTGATTCATCAATTCTGAACAGCTAAAGTTGGAAAATATCTGGTTCATATGCATGTTCTTTTTTATACACACTGATTTCTTCTGGGAAAACCAGCAGTCCTCCAAGGTTCAGACTTCAAGGCATCTCTGGAAAGTATTGCATTGGGGTAAATCTTTATTATCTGCATTTTCTCCAAAGGACTTTGTGAGTTGCTCAGTAAAATCTGCAATCTCCAATATGGTACAGAATTTCATTGCAAACACTTTTAATGCATTATTAAGCAGACACAATAACTGATCAGGTCATTTATAAGCTTCATGGATTTTTCTTATTCTTTGCAAAATTTATTTGTGAGATTGAATGTATGGAGAGGGCAGCAGTTCGTTCATTGTCTTGACATCATACATAAATCCACAAGACCAACCATTAAACAGCTGTAAAGACAGAAATACTGTGTGAATGATCCATCTCAGCCACCTTCTGCGTTCAATTCTTGTCTGTCATTAACACAGACATGTTGCCCTGCTTTTGGCATGATGCTTTTTGTTTTTGGACTTATTTTCTCTTGAAAATAATTCGTTGTGAGAAACCAAATTCGTCTCTCTGTTCACCCCAGGTACTGCTGCAATACTGTTCATCAGTCCCTAGCTAATGGTGCTTTATCGCTTTTTCAGTTGTTCATTTTGGCATCAGCAACTATTTACACTGCTCTGGCCAAAATGTTTCAATTAATCTTGAAAACATCTTCGACTTCAACTCAGTCAATTGTTTGGTCGTACAGACCATAAACTTCACTAAATAAGGCAACAAGTCAAGGCTTTTCATCTTGAATCCATAGGGACTATGATGCGAGGAGCAGACTTCAAAAAAGGGCCATCAATTTGGTGGCATAAATTCGTGCACTTTTTTACAAATCTGCCCCTTGCAGAAAAGAGTCATGATGAGTACATGATGAAAAGCTTCAACCTCTCGTGCCCTTTTAGCAATGCTTGATTTGATTGTGTCATGTGTGGTAAATTCCACCTCAATGGATGCAGCTTGAACCTCATGAATTAGAATTATACCAAAATTTGTGCATACCAGTAGTCATGCCATTGCTGGGTCATTGGCATCTACCAGGCAGAAGATTTCAGAAACCAAGTTGGACTTTTGTGTTGACATCACTATGTGATTCTGCCATTTGTGATCAATTGTACTCTGAGATCACCTCTTGTAGGTTGCTTAGATGTTTTTTTAAATTCACTCATGGGACATAAACATCGATGGTTGGCCAGTATTTATTACCCATGCCTAGCTGCCCTTGGAAACGGATAGCTTGCTTGGCCATTTCAGATGGCAGTTGAGAGTAAACCACATTGCTGTGGATCTGAAGTAACACGTAGGCCAGACTAGGTAAGGCATGCACATTTATTTCCCTGAAGGATATTATTGAACCAGGTGTTTTTTTTCTGACAATTGGCAATGGCTTCATACTCATCAGTATATTCTTAATTCCAGATTTTATTTTGTTGAATTCAAATTCCATGTCTTTCAGGATGCATAATGTTGGCAATAGCTCCTATGTCAATTTTAGATTGTAAGGGGTGTTGCCCTGCCCTTTCAGGACAAATGACATTAATGATTGCAAAAGCTTATCATCCTATGCTGTGTCACCTTCCAACAAACTACCAATAGACTCTTGGACTTGCTGTCTGTGTACGTTCAAGCCTTTTATTCCTGAAGTTCCTTCTTACCTTGAGCTGAGCTGGGCTTCAGGATCATTCTGGACCTTCCTAATCATCCACAAAAAGACCAGACACGTTTATTCTGCAAAGTTGCACAGTATCCCTAATAAACCTATTCCTACAACAATGGCATCTACTGAAAAATATGGGAAATAGTCCATATGTGTCCTTTATACAAAAAGTAGGACAAATCCACTCAAACAATTATCACCCTATCTGTAAATGTTTGAAGGGCTATTGATATTGCAATCATGCGGCGTTTGTGACGGAATAATTTTTTGACTGATGCTCAGTTTGGAGTTCACCAGGATCACTCAGCTCCTGACCTCATTACAGTCTTGGCTCGAACAGGGGCAAAAGAACTGAAGTTCAAAGGTAAGGTAAAAATGACTACCTATAACATCAACTGAGCCATTGCAAAATTGGAGTCAATGGGAATCAGGAGGAAACTCCCCATTGGTTGGCATATACTGAATGCGAAGAAAGATTGTTGTGTTTCTTGGAGGTCAATCATCTCAGTCCTAGGACATTACTGCAGGAGTCTCCAACATAGTGTCCTATCTTCAGCTGTTTCAACAGTGATCTCCCCCCACCCCCACACCCCCAGTCATTTGGTCAGAAATGGGGATGTTTGCTGGTGATTGCACAATTCTAAGCATGACTTCCCAGAAACTCAGGCAGTTCCTGTCTACATACAACAAGACATGGACAATATCCATATAAGTGGACTGGTAAGTAATAAGTAATCTTTGTGCCAGAAACATGTCATCTAATTACCATCATCAACAAAATATAATCAAGTCATCACCCTCTAAAATTCAATAGCATTATCATTGGTGAATCCCTAAGTATCAATATCCTGGGGGCTACTATTGATCAGCAAGTGAACTGGACCAACCATGTAAATATCATTTAAGTTACAAGGGCATATCAGAAATCAGAAATCTTGTTGTAAATATCCCTATGTCTGTTCATCATCTACAAAGCACATGCTAGGAGTTTGATGGAATACTCTCCACATACCTGGATGAGTGCAGCTCCAGCAACATTCAAAATGCTCGACACTATCCAGGAGAAAGCAGCCCACTTGATTGATACCCTGGTCACCACCTTTAATATTCACTTGCTTCACAACAAGGTGCACTGCAGTAATACTCCAAGACTCCTTTGACAACAGCTTCCTCACCTGAAAATTCTACCACCAGGAAGGAGATGGGACAGGAAATGCATCGGAACACCACCACCTGCATGTTCTCCTCTAAATTAGGTTCCATCCTGACTTGAAACTAAACTGCATTTCTTCACATTTGCTGTACCAAAACCCTGGAACTCCCTTCCTAAAACTGGGAATTCTGACACTCCAAGGACCTCAACAGTTCAAGAAGACAACTCACCACCACCTTCTCTAGCGCAAGGAGAGATGATGAATCAATGCTGGCCCAGCCAGTGGCTCACATGTTTCATGAACGAATGCAAAACATAAACTGTTCTATCAGTGCTATTTTCAATATGAATAATTTAATTGTATTTTTTTTCATAATTCACTCAGAATCTCAAAGGAATGTTTCAAGGGAATAATAAATCTGTGCATTTGGCATCAAAGTTCAGTAATATGTTTGGCATCAACAATCCTGATGAAGGGCTTATGCCTGAAACGTATATTCTCCTGGTCCTCAGATACTGCTTGACCTGCTGTGCTTATCCAGTGTGTGTGTTTTTCTTCTGGGTGCTCTGGTTTCCTCTCATGATCCAAAGATGTGCAGGTTAGGTGAATTGGCCATGCTAAATTCCCCATAGTGTCAGGTGCATTAGTCAGGGGTAAATATAGGGTAGGGGAAAGGGTCTGGGTGGGTTACTCTTCAGAGAGTCAGTGTGTACTTGCTTGGCTGAAGACCCTGTTTCTATAGGGTAGGGAATTTAATCTGTGAAGTGAGACACAGTGTTAAAGTTTTAAGATTAATTACTTTTCAGCAGAACATTTAGGAGATTATCAACTCAAAATGCGAAGCTAATCTTTTCTGACTTGTCATTCATTTTCCTTCCACCCAGTTCTGAGAAATATTTAGTATGTTAAAGTCCCTTTTTGCGTCAATGTGTGGTTAATGATATATAACCACAGCTGAATTGAAACAGTTCAAGTGAAAGTACAGATGATGGGGAATGTTATATGATGCATCAGTGATCGATAAATGTTAGAGAATCTTCCCAGTGTCAATGCAATTGTAAGTCTTATACAGAGTTAAGTAATGAACATTGACATTATGGTATCATATCACATCCCATACCACATTCACATCACATACCACATTCTATATTTTTAACGCGCATGCAATCAAAGATAGGACAAAATATAGTCATCTTAATATTATAGTGGTATTTAGGATAGAAGCTTTCGGATAAAAATTGATTTTGTGCTGGAAAACCGTCAGTTTAAAATAAATGTTCTTCAGATTGCAGCCAACTGTTTTTATGGTATAAAAATGAAATAGTGGTTTGATACAACTGGATAAATATTTCTCAGGATTAATAGACAGTACAGGCTAACCCATTTGTCCCTTTGTCTATGTTCAATATTCTCTGTGTATTGGAGTACATTCAAATGTCCTTATCTCAATCTATGATAACCCTTGATTCCTTCTCCCTCAAATGTTTCTCTAACTTCTCATCTATACCAATTACGTCAAACATTCCCTGCTGTAGCAAGTTCCAGAGTCACTACTTTTTAGAGCAAGAGATTTCTTCTGAAGTGCGCTACGAAGTCAAAAGTATGTATGTTCACTTTAAAATAGGAAGTGTTTTTTGAATTTTTGAAGTAAACTTAAAGTGCAGGCTCAGCTACCCAAACGGAAAGGCTGGGAGTTGAGCTGTTCCAAAATAGATACATGTAGCAAATGGCGGTTAATTGGATACCTGAGTTTTAGTTGCTGTTTTGACCACATTTTGCATTTAACCAATTAATTTAAATTATGCCCAGGATACTAAAACCCAATGGAATTTGAATTTCAATCAAATAATAAGAATGTAATGTGTCTTAGGGGTGTATAAAAAATGCAGACGATTTGAAAATTGGTCAGAGAGCAACAGCCATCGATCAGCCAAGCAACTGCCATGCAGCCAGAGAACTAACTGCCCATTGAACATTTTGCACTCAAACAAATTAGCAAACACTCTCTATCTAAAGTACCTTTTCTTGTAAAACATAAGACCATAAGACATAGGAGTGGAAGTAAGGCCATTCGGCCCATCGAGTCCACTCCGCCATTCAATCATGGCTGATGCGCATTTCAGCTCCACTTGCCAGCGTTCTCCCCGTAGCCCTTAATTCCTCTAGACAACAAGAACCTATCAATCTCGGCCTTGAAGACATTTAGCGTCCCGGCTTCCACTGCACTCCGTGGCAATGAATTCCACAGGCCCACCACTCTCTGGGTGAAGAAATGTCTCCGCATTTCTGTTCTGAAATGACCCCCTCTAATTCTAAGGCTGTGTCCACGGGTCCTAGTCTCCTCGCCTAACAGAAACAATTTTCTAGCATCCACCTTTTCAAAGCCATGTATTATTTTGTACGTCTCTATTAGATCTCCCCTTAATCTTCTAAACTCCAACAAATACAATCCCAGTATCCTCAGCCGTTCCTCATATGCTAGACCTGTCATTCCAGGGATCATCCGTGTGAATCTCCGCTGGACACGTTCCAGTGCCAGTATGTCCTTCCTGAGGTGTGGGGACCAAAACTGGACACAGTACTCCAAATGGGGCCTAACCAGAGCTTTATAAAGTCTTAGTAGTACATCTCTGCTTTTACATTCCAACCCTCTTGAGATAAGAGACAACATTGCATTCGCTTTCTTAATCACAGACTCAACCTGCATGTTTACCTTTTAGAGAATCCTCGACTAGCACTCCCAGATCCCTTTGTGCTTTGGCTTTATTAAGTTTCTCACCATTTAGAAAGTAGTCCATGCTTTTATTCTTTTTGCCAAAGTGCAAGACCTCGCACTTGCTCACGTTAAATTCAATCAGCCATTTCCTGGACCACTCTCCCAACCTGTCTAGATCCTTCTGTAGCCTCCCCACTTCCTCAGTACTACCTGCCTGTCCACCTAACTTCGTATCATCGGCAAACTTCGCTAGAATGCCCCCGGTTCCCTCATCCAGATCATTAATATATAATGCGAACAGCTGTGGCCCCAGCACCGAACCCTGCGGGACACCGCTCGTCACCGGCTGCTTATTCTGAAAAAGAACCTTTTATCCCAACTCTCTGCCTTCTGTTAGATAGCCAATCCTCAATCCATCCCAGCAGCTCACCTCGAACACCATGGGCCCTCACCTTGCTCAGCAGCCTCCCGTGTGGCACCTTATCAAAGGCCTTTTGAAAGTCCAGATAGACCACATCCACTGGGTTTCCCTGGTCTAACCTACTTGTTACCTCTTCAAAAAATTCCAACAGGTTTGTCAGGCATGACCTCCCTTTACTAAATCCATGTTGACTTGTTCTAATCAGACTCTGCTCTTCCAAGAATTTAGAAACCTTATCCTTAATGATGGATTCTAGAATTTTACCAACAACCGAGGTTAAGCTGATTGGCCTATAATTTTCCATCTTTTGCCTTGATCCTTTCTTGAACAAGGGGGTTACTACAGCCATCTTCCAATCATCCGGGACCTTTCCTGACTCCAGTGACTCTTGAAAGATCTCAACCAATGCCTCTGCTATTTCCTCAGCAACCTCTCTCAGAACTCTAGGGTGTATCCCATCGGGGCCAGGAGATTTATCAATTTTAAGACTTTTTAACTTTTCTAGCACTATCTCTTTCGTAATGGCAACCATACTCAACTCAGCCCCGTGACACCCTTTAATTTTTGGGATATTACTCATGTCTTCCACTGTGAAAACTGACGCAAAGTACTTGTTAAGTTCTCCTGCTATTTCCTTATCTCCCATCACTAGGCTCCCTGCATCAGTTTGAAGTGGCCCAATGTCTACTTTTGCCTGTCGTTTGTTTCTTATGTACTGAAAGAAACTTTTACTATTATTTCTAATATTACTGGCTAGCCTACCTTCATATTTGATCCTCTCATTTCTTATTACACTCTTTGTTATCCTCTGTTGGCTTTTGTATCCTTCCCAATCTTCTGATTTCCCACTGTTCTTAGCCACTTTATAGGATCTCTCTTTTTCTTTAATACATTTCCTGACTTCCTTTGTCAGCCAAGGTTGTCTAATCCCTCCCCGGTTAATCTTTCTTTTCTTGGGAATGAACCTCTGTACAGTGTCCTCAATTATACCTACAAACTCCTGCCATTTTTGCTCTACTGTCTTCCCGGTTAGCCTCTGCTTCCAGTCTATTTTAGTCAGTTCCTCTCTCATGCCCTCATAATTACCTTTATTCAACTGTAACACCATTACATCAGATTTTGCCTTCTCCCTTTCAAACTCCAGACTGAACTCTACCATATTATGGTCGCTACTTCCTAAGGGTTCCCTTACTTTAAGATCTTTTATAGAGTATGGTTCATTGCAAAGCACTAGGTCCAGAATAGCCTGCTCTCTTGTGGGCTCCATGACAAGCTGTTCCAAAAAGCCATCCTGTAAGCATTCCATGAATTCCCTTTCTTTAAATCCACTAGCAACATTATTTACCCAGTCCACCTGCATATTGAAGTCACCCATGATCAATGTAACCTTGCCTTTCTGACATGCCTTCTCTATTTCCCGGTACATGTTGCGTCCCTGGTCCTGACAACTGTTAGGAGGTCTGTACACAACTCCAATTATGGTTTTTTTGCCTTTGTGGTTCCTCAATTCCACCCACACAGACTCCACATCATCAGACGCTATGTCATTCAATACCATAGATTTAATTTTGTTCTTAACTAACAAGGCAACCCCACCCCCTCTGCCCACCTCTCTGTCTTTTCGATAAGTTGAAAAACCATGGAGATTTAACTGCCAGTCCTGACCCCCCTGTAACCAAGTCTCTGTGATGCCTACTACATCATAATCATTCACTATTATCTGTGCCATTAATTCATCGGCTTTGTTATGAATGCTACGAGCATTCAGGTAAAGTGCCTTAATGCTAACTTCCTTCTTAGAGATGTTGTAAGTCATATGTCCTAAGTTATCCTTGCTTTTTTCTGCATTCTCAGTCTGCCTCAATTTTAAATCCGCCTGGAAACATGCTATCCTGCTGCTTATCTTTCCATTTACCTCCATACTCCCTGTCGCTTTCACTTTCCCTTCCCCCCAACTCAGAAGTTTAAAGTCCTACTGACCACCCTATTTATCCTCTTCACTAGAACACTGGTACCTGATCGGTTCAGGTGGAGACCGTCCCAACGGTACAGATCCCCCCTGTTCCAAAACTGATGCCAATGCCCCATGAAGTGGAATCCCTCTTGCAGAAAAAAAGAAAGATGACCCAGGGAGATCAACAGCATGAAGATTGAAGCCAGCGGAAAAGATAGAGGCTGTGTGGCTTTGAGATTAAGTTAAACTAATGTTTAATAAATGTGTTATTGGAACAGCCTGGTTTTTCTTTATAGAATTGGGGTCAGATAATATATAGTTAAGAAAAGGGAAGCATGGATTTGTGAATAGTTAGAGCTAAGAAAAAAAATTGTTATTTTTTTCTTCCAATAGTGGAAGCTAGGAGTTCTCTGTCACTATATTTTAGTGGATTATGGGGAAGGCAAGCTTTTCTGGGTGTTTGGTTTTAATTAACAGAGGGGTTTGACCTCCACATCGTAACAAGTGATAATTAAAATGTTTTGGTGACAACCCTATTCTAATAAAAATGTAAGACTATAAGACTAGGAGAAGTAAATATTCAAGCCATTGAGTCCAGTCTGCCATTTGATATGATCATGGTTGATCTCATAATCCTTAACTCCACAATGCTGCCTTATCCCCATAACCCATGATTTCCTAAATTAGAAATATGTCAATCTCAAATGTGACCATACAGAATGACACAGCCTTGACAGCCCCCTGTGGTGAAGAATTCCATAGATTAACAACCCTTTGAGAGAAGTCCTCCTCATTTCTGTCTTAAATAGGTGACTATTTTCTCTGAGATTATACCCTCTGGTACTAGTCTCTACTACACAGGGAAACAACCTTACAGTATCTATCCTTTCATTCTCCTGAACTACAATGAGTACAACTCAATTTAATCAACATCTCCTCACAATTAAATCATCCCATTTCCAGGATCAGTCTAGTGAAACTTCTCTGAATTGCCCCAATGCCAGTAAATCTTTCCTTAGATATGGGGACCAAAACCACTTGCAATATTTCAGCTCTGTTTTGGCCAGTGCCTTATATAATTTTAGCAAAACCTCCCATTTATATTCCCTTCCCTTTGAAAATAAAGGACAACATTCTATTTGTCTTCCTTATTCCTGATTAGGAATCCCAAATCCCAATGCTGCAGCTTTCTGCTGTTTAAGATGGCCTCTAGTTATGTTCTTCCTCTCAAAAAGTAGCATTTACTCTGTAACCTCTCAGTCAAAACCTCTCATAAATTTAAATACCTCTATTAGGTCATTAGAAGCTTCCTTTCGTCTCTCCCCAAGAAAAGGGGAGACCCATTTCTGTCAATCATTGCCTTTTCTTTTAGCTTGTGAACTCCTCTCCTACCATGACATTGACATTCAAATTGTAGTCATCAACTTGTCTCTTTAATAATCCGCTTGCCGTGGTCTCAGAAAGGGTTGAGTGATATTGAAAATGCCATTCAACAGCTGGAGAAAGATAAAGGCTCTGGTGGAGGTGGAATCCCAGCTGACATACTGAAAAAAAGTGAATGTACATTCCTGACATGGTAGCAATACCTCATTTCTCTATCTAAGTGAAGGAATTAGAGGATTTCAGGGATGTTTTGATCATCATTATATTTTGAGATGTGCATAATTGCAGTAACACTTCTTTCTACCACAGAGAAAATATTGCAAGGTCCTTCCTGAACTACCTCTATCCAGTGGCTGAGGAGCTCCTTCCAAAGTTGCATTGTAATTTTCACCCATCAAGAGACTCCACAGGCATGATATTAAATATGCATCAAGTTTAAGTGGAAGGAACAAGACCATTAATTCTATTTGGACTTTCCCAACATCATGATAAATGACGACTCTGTGAACGATGAAAGCTTAAGGAGTAGACTTCTCAAATTTGGCTACATTTTGAAATTTGTCATCATCTTTCACCTATTCGTGATGATGTGTCAGGTATGATTCTCATCAATGGAATCACTGCAGATTCTATCTGTGAAACCTGTGGTCAAACAAGGCAGAGTCACTGCACCATAACTCTCCAGCAAACTACTTACAGGCAAAGTAATGAAGCTAAAGATCAGACAGGAAACTGTTTGATCTACACCGTCTTCAATCCAAAACTAAAATCATTCCAACCTCATTCATCGAGCTTCATATGCAAGTTATACTTGTGGCTGTTCTCTCACTTGGGAACTGAACTCAAAGTCATTGTTGACTCCACTGAAGCCAATGAGAAATGGATTGTACACTGAAAACACAGCAATGTAAGGTCTTCTTCCATATATTGCATCCTCAGTCTGAATCAAAAAATAGTTACAATGGTGAAGGAGGCCATTCAGCCAATTGCATCAGCACTGGTTTATTTCCTAAAACCAAAAGATAAATGCTGGAAAATCTCAGCAGATCTGGCAGCATCTGTAAAGAGAGAAAAGAGTTGACATTTCGAATCTAATTGACCCTTTGTCACATCACCCTTTCTTTGATTACACATCACTGTAACTCAATGCTCACTCTTTTTCTCCATCGACTAAAATCGATGGTGAGTTCCTTGAAAACATGGACTGTTGTCATATCTTCATAGAAACTCGACAGTGTGGAAGCAGGCCATTCAGCCCATCAGGTCCACACCAACCCTCCAAAGAGGATCCCACCTAGACCCACATCACTACCCTACATTTCCCATGGCTAACCCACCTAGTCTGCAACACAAGGGGTAACTTAGCACGGCCAATCCACTCACCTGCACATCTATGGATTGTGGGAGGCAACCCGAGCACCTGGCAGAAATCCACACAGACACAGAGAGAACGTACAAACTCCATACAGACAAGTTGCCCAAGGCATGAATCGAACTCAGGTTCCTGGCACTGTGGGGCAGCAGTACTAACCACTGAGACGCTCTTGGGAGCATTTGTTTTGATATGGATGATAGAATTGATCATGAGTTCCAAAGCGTCAGCTCATCCTTTGACTGATAGAGGATAAAAATACAAGAGGACCACAACTCAAACAAAGACTAAGGTTATGGATTTCTGAGGCAATAGTGATTCCTACACTCCTATATGCTTTGGGTACTAGTTCGACCTACAGAAAGCACTTTAAAGCACGTACATTGTAACACTCTCAGTTCTTTGAAAGATCCTTCAAAGTCAGGGGTCGACAACATCGTCCTCAGCAACTTCCTCGGCACTGAGGCACTAATTAATTAAATCCAGCTCCCCTGAATGGAGCATGGGGTTATTCACTTGTCCGGAAACAACTACAATATAACAGCAGATATAAAACATTTAGCCCTTGGAAACTGCTCCACCATTCAATAAATCATGGCCAATCTGTCTGTGTTTTGAATTCCACATTCCCAACCTTGACCTTTAACTCCCCTGCATCACATGAATATATCTAACTCTTCCTTAAAAATATGATTCTGCCTTCACTGACTTTGGACATAAACAGTTGGATTGTCAAATAACCCTCAGAGAACAAAATTCTCCTCAACTTTCCTGAAAAGGCAAAGTCTAATTTAAAAATGGTAATCTTTGAGTTATCCACTGAAGAACACTTCCTTCCCACAAAGTATTGTCAAATATTTCAGGTTTTTATATACTTATATTTTAAAATTTCTTATTTTATGAAATTGTTTTCTCCTTCTCTCTCTTATCCTTTTAGAGTCAGAGTCATACAGCACAGAAACAGACCCTTCAGCCGAACTCCGCTATGCCAACCATGTTTCCTGAACTGACCCAGTCCCATTTACTTATGTTTAGCCCATATCCCCCTAAACATTTCCTATTATGCATATGTCTAAATATCTTTTAAATGTTCCAATTATACTTGCCTCCACCACTTCCTCTGTCAGCTTGTTCCATTTATGTACCACCTGCTGCATGAAAAGTTTGGCCTCGGCTCCCTTTTAAATGTTTCCCCTTTCACCTTAAACCTATGCCCTCTAATTCTGGACTCAACCACTCCTGGGAAAAGACATCAGCTATTCACATTAGCTCCACTTCTCATTATTTTATAAATCTCTATTTGGTCACCCCTCAGCCTCCGACGCTCCAGGGAGAAAACTCCCAGCCTATCCAACCTTTCCTTATAACACAAACTTGGTAACATTCTTGTTAATCTTTTTTGCATTCTTTCCAGTTTAATAACATCCTTCATATAATAGTCCAAATGTGGCCTTACCAATGTCCTGTCCAGCCATAGCATGATGGCCCAACCCCTGTACTCAGTTCTCTGACCGATGAAGGCAAGTGCATCAAATGCCTTCTTCACTATCTTGTCTACCTGTGACACCACTTTCAAGAAACTAGTACCTGTACTCCTAGGTCTCTCTGTTCAACAATAATCCCCTGAACCCGACCATGAACCGTGTAAGTCTTTCCTTCGTTTCTCTTACCAAAATGCAACACCTCACATTTGTCTTAATTAAGCTCTATCTGCCATTTCATTTCATAAAATAGCAACTTCTCCATAGTCTGTGGTGTAACCAAGATGTAATGCGACCTTATCATGCTGCATACCATGCAGTCAGATATGATGATAATCAATCATTATCTTGTAAAAGCACCCAGAGATTTTATTCTAAAAAAGTCTCTCTTTTTCAGCTTGAATCTGCAGTCTAGGTTTCAAACTGGTAATCACCTTTTTGAGTCACTAGTTACTTCCTAATTTCTATATCCTTTCAATTTTTTTTAACCTATTGTCCTTGTTGTAACTTAAGCTTGGAGAAATCTGATCACGACCTAATGAATTACTTTTCCTGGTTTTCCACCGTCCTCATACTTGGTCCTGTGCGTGTGTGTATTTGGCCTTGAGTTTCTGATAAAGAATCCATATTCACGACTCAACAAAAGATCAATAAATATGTTGTTAGGGCAGATGTTAAAAATTACATTATATTCCCACTATTATTTAGACATGAAAATACAATACCGAATCTGACCAAATCCAACAAGCCCATTCACAAATATCTGTAATAAGTTGAACTGGTTAGTATTGCAGCATGGTAAACACTCTTGCACTCCATTACTTCTGACACAACATAAATTTGTAACAATAATAGCATCATTACGTTTTGAGTTCTAATGCCATTTCACCTGAGTGATATTGAAGACACAAATATTTGATTGTGAAGTGCACATGCATTTCAATGATATCATGATTCAAGATACAATTTGCAAAAAAACACTGTTATGGCCATAGATATCAAACCTGTATTGGTTTTCTGATTGCTGATTTACAAAATTGACATGTTATCATTAAACTTTGTAAGGCTCTCAGGTCTTGTGGAACATCATCCTTAGCACTATTCACGAAGTATGTTTATTACCATCTTTCCTTCCAACGTGAATCATTTTATACAACAATCTAATATAGTATGATTTATGCCTGAAATCATTGACAGCTTCTTAAAATTCCATTTACCATTTTTTGACCTTCGCAGTGTCTCTTTTATTTACCACCTAAGCCACCCACAGCATTTGAATACTTTGCTGTCCTTTAGCGGATCAATTAAATTTAGAAGAGAGAATTTCTGCTTGTTATCTGGTATCCATCTTGAAAAATTGTACGAGACGGCTGATACCTTTTTGTTTGTAAAATAATTTTTCTCACACCACTAAGCTTGAGATTCAGGTCTTAGGTGGTATTACTTAATTAAACCAACATAACAATCTATAAAATCGTCAACTGCATGAATATTAACAACAGGGCTGCCTTCAGATTTAATATGATTAATTTTTTATTACTCTATTGCTGCTGAACACAACTCACTGTTTTTGCTGTGTTATATAAACAAGTAAGCTACTCAGTACTTATAAGATGGTTGCGTAAAGCTGGATACAAGAAGTGATTGAATTCAAAACAATAATTCAGCCTTACACCATTGGTGCTATTCATAAATCTTTGAAAGCAAACTGTCGAGAGTTTACAACATCATCAGAGGTGTTCAATTGATTCACTGCTTTGTTCTACACAAGCAATTATTATCCCTGTTTTCATCTGCACTACCAGAGTTTTACAGCTGGATTTAAATCGGGGCTGCTCCAAAATATTGAACTATTTGTGTTTTTGAGGATTACAGCATTGAGGGAAAAAATACTTGTGCCTTAAATGGTTTTATCTAGAGGACTGAGAGCAGCACAATTACTAGATAACAAGAGAAGACATTCCAAACCTATGCTCAATTCATGGTTCTATCCTCATCTTGCTCCAATCAACTTTGTGCTCCACAAAAAAATTTACTTAACAATTTAGTTTAAAATAGAAATGGATACAGGTCTTGTGACAATGAAAACTAGTGGGTTGCTCAAAGCAGCTCTATTCACAGCAACTATGAAGCTTCGTATAAGATCATTTTACGAGAACATTCTTTAATGTGGTTTGTGCACAACATAGCATTAGCATTTGTTATTTCATGTTAGGAAACAAAGCAAATATTGCAATGCTGTCAATTATCTTAAGAATGTTCAGAGAAAATATAGATTACCTAAGTTCACCCGAAGAACCAGCTTTGCTTTTTTGATTTCAAGGGTTATATAGTCTCCTTGTTGTCCTTCGCCATGGAATATAACACCTTCATTTTCAGATGTTTTAAACTTCAGTGAAATAATATCCTTTAACGTTTTCATTTTCTTATTTCTAAACATATATGATAATGGACTGTAGCCATCAAAATTAATAACATCTGCCCCTGCAAACAGAAAAAAAACAAGAGGCATTTAGTCAGCATGAAATAGGAAAAATATAACAATTTGTCCTAAAATCCAAAAACAACCGCACTTGACAGTCAAATCAGTGCTAACCATATAATGTATAGACACCTTGGGACAAACTGTGATCCAATTTATGGAGAGATACTTGATTAAAAATGCATACACTGGATTAAAGATAGTGTCAAGATACTCCTATGGGTATATGTCAACTGATGCAATTTAAATTCAATTGATACATTTGGGTTTGAGCGTTAGTCTCAGTAATGGTGACCATGAAACTATCATAATTTTTTGTGAAAACCCATCAAGTTCATCAATGGCCTTAAGGTCATGAACTCCAGTGTCCATAGTACTATGTAAAGTCATGGTTCTGAAAGAGTTAATATTGAAGGTTTTTTTTTTGTGCGGGGCTCCAGCTAATCTGATGCTGTTATGAGATCATTGGGAGGAGATTCAGGCAGTCTTGCACAGATCCTGTCATTTCTGGGTTTTGATAGTCTTAAGTCATTATGTTTAACATGGTACAGTGTACATTGATACATTGTACCAAATGTTCTCAAACAATAAACTGCCTCTTGCTATGTCATGACAAGATTCATCAGTAATCTATCAGCACTATACCTCAACCACCCACAACCCAGAATAATATTTACTTGGTCTGACCTAAATGTGATTCCAGACCTCTAGTAATGTGGTTGATTGAAACAGAGTGACAAGCCAATCAGGAATTTTTGAGGAACAACAATACCAGAAATGCCCGCATGCCATTAAAGAGTAAGGAAAAATTATGGTAATGCAATCAAAATCAATTTAAAATCTTCTAATGTACTGATCCTTCATATTGCACGTTATTAGACCCAACATATCAAATCTGTGACAATACTTTTACTTGATTCATTTTGTTTTGGTTTTCTTAAAAGAAATATTTTGAGCAATCGGAAATGAGAAGCTGTCTATTTGAAGCCAATAAAGTAAACAGCTTTTGAGGCTTTGGGGTTTATTTTTTAAATTTATAACAATAGAAGCAGCATGAATGGGTGGAGTCAGGCTGCTACACAACCAGGGTTTTAAGTTAGCATTCAGTAGCTGCTCGGGTTGAAGTTGGCAGTGGAAGCTATTACATCTCTCTGATACAGCTAAAAGTTAGAGTTCTCTCTGCTGCCAGAATTGCATGGGCAACAATTTATTAAACTGAATTTGCCTTTGGTTTCATATCCAGCAATCCATTGAGTGCTGTTGTATAGTCAGATATTTGCTTTTACTTTAGCTGAGGTTTAGTAGTGAGTTTTGATCACCAGCCCAAGCTATTCATCACAGTTACGTTTCCCAACAGGCTATTTAAAGGGAGTCTGTGATGATTGGAAATCGAAAGCAGTACGATGTCTTCTGCAGATGTTTTGGAATGGGGCAAGCATCGGCATGGCTCTTTAATCAATTAAATCAACAAATTCTTAATTTGGCACAGAATCTGAACCATGAGGTGTGAATTAGAATATTTCAGTCAGTGAAAAATCTGTATAGAGGGCTAAATACAGAGAGGGAAAGAACAATAGGAATTATGAAGAAGAGTTGGTCACTAACAATCACTGGCTAATGAGCATGATTGTCCACTTTGGAAATTCCATGTCACTGGTTGTGGGTTTGTGGGTCCTTATGTGGCTGATGAGCCTGAACCAGAGCCAAATTTCCAACCCCACATTTGGCAGGTGTTCCAAGAGGTGGAAATGGTCTTTGCCTTGAGATCATTTCTCTGGTTTGTAGTTTAAAAATGTGTTTTTTTTTAGCTATTTCAATTCTTCAACAATAATTAACATATTCTAAAATGAAACTTTTAAATTTTTTTGTTTATTCCCAAAAGTCTATTTAGCAATAATTAAGATATTTTGTACCATTAAAGTTTACTGACACTGAAAAGGACAAATTCTTTTTTTTTTATCTGGCAAGCAGAATAGTGGGTACATATGATTCATATCTGTGGTTGGCATTGATACTAAGAAGATCAACACCAACTACAAAGATTGCTGCATCTTTACTGTTTTTGTGTCCTTCCAGCTGGTACTTCCTCTTCCAGTTGTAGCAATGTCACTGTGCAGCCATAAACAAAGAGGAGTAGCAAAGAGAAGCCTCACAGCAGACATACTCACCCATACCTTAACCTGCTATATTTAGTCATGTGCTCAAAGATCTTACATGTGTTCAGCGGATGGGTAAGTGGAAGGATGAGTGAGTGATTAGGTCAATGAATGGGTGGATGATTGAGAAAGAAAGAGTGGGTGGTTGTGGATATTCATCTTGGGTTTGTTTGCAGGACTGGGCTATCACATTGGGGGAACAGGGTAACCAGTTTGACTCTAGTCAGGGTTGGTTGAAGCTGTGGAAGGCATGTATGGGATGGTGTGTTGAATTTGACTGTTATTTGCAGAGTTACATCAAAGACTAAACAGTGTAGAAATTTGAGGGTAAATATTCAGCTTAGTACAACATATGTAGGCCAGGTCACTGATCCTGAACTCAATATTGCCGACATTGGTCAAGGAACCTGGACCATGCCACACAAATAATCAGAAGTTTAACTTGCCAACTCAATTATAGTGCACATTTAGCACTGACAATTTACTATTATGACCATAAAAAAGTCAATGTTTAACCTGCCAGTAGCACATATTTGCAATCCTGAAACATCACAACCCTGCAATTATCATTCACAAGGATTATTAATTTTAGTTCTTAAAATATAATCTACTTTATTGTTCTGATAGGTAAAGACAGATCCATGTTAAACAGATTTAAGGTCTTCAGATTTGTCTCACTGCTTTGGATGTCAATCTCATGCATAATATTGTTTTGACAGTAACCAGTCTTTATTCTATTGGATTAATAGCCAATAATATCTGAAGAATGAAGCAGAAAGAAACAGCCAAAAAAAAGAACAGAGACAGTGAGAAAAATACTATTGTAGCACAAGGGAGAGGATGTACCTAGGATTCACAGAGCATAAAGAAGGGGTTCTGGATTGAAAACTAGAAAGGTAAAGGTTTCATGAATGCTATGATGACTTCAAATGCAGAACAATTTAAAAGTTTTTTCCTTTAAGTTTCTGACCAAACAGTTAGCTTACTTGGCAGGATGGCTGACTGTCAGTCACAATGACTAGATGAGATGCAGTGAGCATAAAGAAGATAGTGACCAATGAAGAGATTGTATTCAGATGTGAGGAGAGACGGTGATG
This sequence comes from Chiloscyllium punctatum, assembly GCF_047496795.1. Taxonomy (NCBI): domain Eukaryota; kingdom Metazoa; phylum Chordata; class Chondrichthyes; order Orectolobiformes; family Hemiscylliidae; genus Chiloscyllium; species Chiloscyllium punctatum. The sequence continues at coordinate 62,513,008 of NC_092746.1, forward strand.
GGTGTGTAGAAAATATCTTGATTAGAGACAAAAACAGAAATTGATGGAAAAATTCAGTCAGTCTGGCAGCAAATGGAGAGAAAGCAGATGCTTTGGATCCAGTGACCCTTCTTCAGAACTTGGTAAGGGTGGCTGATTAGTGTGTGGTCGTGAGGAGAGATCACTGGGGGAGATGGTGATTGTGAAACTGGCAATATGGGACCTTGTTAGGCCGAGAGGTTTTGCAGACAACACTCGCCTTCTGCTAAAAAGGGTTAAAAATGTTAAATCCTTATAATTAAGAGGCGCAACTTCCTTATAACTTGTGGGCGGCACAGTGGTTAGCACTGCTGCCTCACAGCGCCACAATCAATTCCTGCCTCAGGCGACTGTCTGTGTGGAGTTTGCACATTCTCCCCGTGTCTGTGTTGCCTCCGGGTGCTCCGGTTTCCTCCCACATTCCAAAAATGTGCAGGTTAGGTGAATTGGCCATGCTAAATTACCTGTAGTGTTGGGTGAAGAGGTAAATGTAGGGGAATGGGTCTGGGTGGGTTGCGCTTCGGCGGGTCGGTGTGGACTTATTGGGCCAAAGGGCCTGTTTCCACACTGTAAGTAATCTAATCTAATCTAAAACTTAAAGAAAAGAAAAACACTGCAGATGCAGAAAATCTGACATAAAAACAAAAAGTGTTGGCAAAAGTCAGCTGGTCTGGCAACGTCAGTGGAAGGAGAAAGAGGGTTAACATTTTGAATCTGATGTGACTTCTTCTGAACACGAGTTATGTTCAAGACATTAATCCTTTCTCTCTGCATAGATGCTGCTAATCTGCTGAGTTTCTCCAGCACTTTCTTGTTTTTATTCCTTAAAACTTTGATCTACCAAACTACTTCTTCAGAGTGGATGAGTTATCTGCCATCTTTCCCTTTTATGATAAAAATGAAAGTCATCATGTTCAAGATAAGTTCAGATAAGTCAAATTTTACTTTCTCAATCAATCCAAAAGCATCTAATTTTGGGTGTAAAATTGCTTCCAATAACTTCAAAGAAATAGATGAATATGGATTGATTGCTTCAATGGAAGATTCAGCACTGTTCAATTGTTGTTATCTCTATGCCCAAATCTGAACCTTTTGATTTCTATATAAATCAATGCCAAAAATTATCAGGGCTGACCAATATTTACATTCATCATAATTACTGGGAACCTTTGAAAGCAAAAATATAAATGCACTTTTGCTATTTAATTTTAAAATGTATGTAGAGACAAGAAATCAAGCTGGATCTCTCTCCACCAGGTCCCACTCTGTAGCAGGAGTTTCCACTCAAGCATATTGCAGGAGGATAGCTTACCTGCCTTTCTTTCAACCTAAGTCATGCATTCTTAAATGCTAAATAAATAAATATGTCGTGAATTCAGCTTGATAAATCTCTGTTCAAAAGCATCTCCTATTCACCTTTCAATCATCCTTTCTAAATCATTTTTTTCTTCTTATAACTACTAAAATAGGATGAAACTAAAATCCTCAACTGCCAGTTTTCAGCCGTGTGCTATGATGTTTCCTTTCACAACCCCATGTTAAACACTATAATGAACAGATCTCACTGATTGAAATTTGACTGCCTTACGTTTGACTATATTAAATCAAATGATTTCAACTTCAAAAAAGTACAAAAACTGAAAAAACGGTGGATGCTGTAAATCAGAAGCAAAAAACAGAAATTGCTGGAAAAGCTCAGCAGGTATGGCAACAACTGTGGAGAGAAATCAGAGCCAACATTTCAGGTCAAGTAACCCTTCCTCAGAACCTTCCTTCCATTTTGAGGAAGGGTTAACTGACCTGAAATGTTTACTCTGATTTCTCTCCACAGATGCTGCCAGACCTGCTGAGCTTCTTCAGCAATTTTTGTTCTTGTTTCATAAAAAGTATAATTTGTTGTGAAATGTTTTAGAATACCTGGGAGACATGTAAGTCACAACGTAAATATTTGTTTTCTTTTTCTGTTCTGCTCGATTGAGTATAGGGGCGGCTGGCTTAATTTTGAAGTCTCTTGAGTGATAACAGTCCTGTTATTAATCACAGGCATGGAATTTTCTTTAAATAAAGCAGATTTTTGAAACCTCTCCATTTGATGCCATTAGCAGTAATTCAGTATTCCAGATACTTCAACCACACCTAATATATCTCTTGTGGCCATTCATGAGCTCCGTGTACTCCATCTTCCTTGAAACAAAACTGCACATTTATTAGGCTGGCGTTTGACTGCAGCACATCGATCTGGAGTTGTTTTAAGGAGTTGTTTTAAGGAGTTGCTATCTTGCTCACCATATATATGGTTTGGTATCCAATAAAAAGCTATGGGTGTTGGAATGGAAGTATGACTACTTAAGTATGGGGCCCAAAGAAATTCATGATGTGGCTGTAGTTATACTTCTCTTAGTGCAGAATTAAACTTCACAGAATATTTCAATTAAACAATGCCTTAGCAGAAACATAGGCCTTGACTTCCAGGCAGACAGTGAAACTGGAGACCACACTGAAAGCTGTGAGGGAGGTTGCTCTGATCTTAGTTATGATCCGGCTGATAGAATAAATAAACCTTAGACACGAAAATAAGTAACAGGATTCTGAGATTAAATTGAAACATTGAAGAAAGCTTTCTTATACAAATTTGAGTGAAAGAAACATAAGCAATAATTATTAAATAATTACAAGACAGATTGGTGAGTTCAAGATTCTAAATGATATACCTATGTAGAGAAAATAGACTCTAACATTCAGAATTTTCATGGAGTAAACAGACAAACAGTGGTCAAACACCACACAGATTGCAATTTAATTGACCAAAGGTATCAAGACAGATTTACCCAGAATTGGATGACAAAGTCATATAGTCATCATTATTGTGGTTCTGTTCACCGAGCTGGGAATTTGTGTTGCAGACGTTTCGTTCCCTGTCTAGGTGACATCCTCAGTACTTAGGAGCCTCCTGTGAAGCGCTTCTGTGATCTTTCCTCCGGCATTTGTAGTGGTTTGAATCTGCCGCTTCCGGTTGTCAGTTCGAGCTGTCCGCTGCAGTGGCCGGTATATTGGGTCCAGGTCGATGTGCTTGTTGATGGAATCAGTGGATGAGTGCCATGCCTCTAGGAATTCCCTGGCTGTTCTCTGTTTGGCTTGTCCTATAATAGTAGTGTTGTCCCAGTCAAACTCATGTTGCTTGTCATCTGCGTGTGTGGCTACTAAGGTTAGCTGGTCGTGTCGTTTCGTGGCTAGTTGGTGTTCATGGATGCGGATCGTTAGCTGTCTTCCTGTTTGTTCCATGTAGTGTTTTGTGCAGTCCTTGCATGGGATTTTGTATACTACGTTGGTTTTACTCATGCTGGGTATCGGGTCCTTTGTCCTGGTGAGTTATTGTCTGAGAGTGGCTGTTGGTTTGTGTGCTGTTATGAGTCCTAGTGGTCGTAGTCGTCTGGCTGTCAGTTCAGAAATGTTCTTGATGTATGGTAAAGTGGCTAGTCCTTTGGGTTGTGGCATGTCCTCATTCCGTTGTCTCTCCCTTAGGCATCTGTTGATGAAATTGCAGGGGTATCCGTTTTTGGTGAATACATTGTAGAGGTGTTCTTCCTCTTTTTGCAGTTCTGGTGTGCTGCCGTGTGTTGTGGCCCTTTTGAATAGTGTCTTGATGCAACTTCTTTTGTGTGTGTTGGGGTGGTTGCTTTGTGGTTCAGGACGTGGTCTGTGCGTGTGGCTTTCCTGTATATGTGGCTTTCCTGTATACCTTTGTGGTGAATTCTCCGTTCGGTGTTCTATGTAGCATCATGTCTAGGAATGGGAGTACGTTGTCCTTTTCTTCCTCTCTAGTGAATCGGATTCCTGTGAATGTGGCGTTGATGATCTGGTGTGTGTTCTCTATTTCTGTGTTTTTAATGATTACAAAGGTGTCATCCACATATCTGACCCAGAGTTTGGGTTGAATTTGCGGTAAGACTGTTTGTTCTAATCTTTGCATTACAGCTTCTGCTATGAGTCCAGAGATGGGTGAGCCCATGGTGTGCCATTGATTGGTTCATATATTTGGTTGTTGAATGTGAAGTGTGTTGTGAGGCACAGGTCCAGTAGTTTGAGTATGCAGTCTTTGTTGATAGGTTCCCCATCTTGTCTGTTCTGTCTGTCCGCAGGTTGGCTATTTTTTCTCTGGCTAGGGTTTTGTCAATAGAGGTGAACAGTGCCGATACATCGAATGAGACCATAGTTTCTTCCTTGTCTGTGTGTATATTTCTGATGATGTCCAAGAATTCCTGTGTTGACTGTATAGAGTGTCTGGATCCACTGATCAGGTGTTTCAGTTTCTGCTGTAGCCCTTTAGCCAGTTTGTGAGATGGTGTCCCTGGTAGTGATACGATGGGTCTGAGTGGGATGTCTGGTTTGTGCACTTTCGGTAGTGCATAGAATCTGGGGGTGTTGTTGCTTTCAGATTTCATTCTTTGTAGGTCAAACCTGGTTATCTGTCCGTTTTTTTTGGAGGTTCCTCAGTGTGTTGTTTATCCTATTGGTGAGCTGTGGGATGGGGTCAAACTCCTTCTTTTGGTAGGTGTTGATATCTACAAGTCGTTGTTGCACTTTCTGGATGTACTCTGCTTTGTCCAGGGTGACTACTTAAGTATGGGGCCACCCGACCTACAAATCTTTGCACAAACTTTGAATATAGTCATCATGATCCACAGCACAAAAACAGCCCTTTGGCTCACCATCTAGCTATCTTTATCTCATTTTCGAGCATTTGGCCAATTGTCTGGTATGTCTTGACAACGCAAATGTATATCTAAATACATAGAGTCATAGAGATGGTGAGTCATACAGCTTGAAAACAGACATTTCATTCCAACTAGTCCACACCGACCACGTTCCCAAACTAAACTAGTCCCATTTATTTGCATTTGGCCTATTTCTCTCCAAATCTTTCCTATTTATGTACTTACCCAAATGTCTTTCAAATGTTGTAATTGTGTGTTATGAGGAGTTCTGCATCTAATGGCAGTGGGTTCCAGAAACTCAACATACTCTGGGTGAAAGATATTTCCTCACATCCCTTCTAAATCTGCAACCACTTACGTTAAATCAAAGTCAACGATCCCTCCAACAGTGGGAAAAGTTTCTTCCCCTTTTACCCTGTCTGTGCAGTCGAGTCATAGAGATATATAGCACAGAAATAGACCCTTTGGTCTAACTTGTTCATATCCTAAATTGATCTAGTGCCATTGGCCAGTATTTAGGCCATAACCCATCCAGGTGCCTTTTAAATATTCTTATTGTGCCAGCATCCACCACTTCCTCTGGCAGCTCATTCCATACATGCACCACTCTCTGCATGAAAAAGTTGTTCCTTATGTCTCTTTTAAATCTTTTTCCCTCTCAAGTTAAACCTATGCCCTCTAGTTTTGGACTCCCTCAACCCTGGGAAAAGACCTTGTCCATTTATTCTATCCATGCCACTCATGATTTTATATAAGGTCACGCCCCCCAGCCTCCGATGCTCGAGGGAAAATCGCCTTAGTCAATTCAGCCTCTCCCTATAGCTCAAACCCTCCAAATCTGGCAACATCCTTGTCAATCTTTTCTGAAATCTTTCAAGCTGCGCAACATCTTTCTTCCAGCAGGGAGACCAGAATGGCAGGCACTATTCCAATAGTGGTTAACCAACGACATATACATCTCCCAACTCCAATGCTCAATGCACTGATCAATAAAGGCAAGAATATCAAAATCCTTCTTCTCTATCCTATCTACCTGCAAATCCACTTTCAAGAAACTATGATTCTGCACTTTAAGATCTCTTTGTTCAGCAACACTCCCCAGGACCTTACCATTAAGCGTATAAGTGCTGACCTGATTTGCCTTTCCAAAATGCAGCACCTCACATTTATCTAAATTAAACTCCATCTTCCAGTCCTCGGCCAATTGGCCCATCTGATCAAAATCCCGTTGTATTCTGAGGCAATCTTCTTTGCTGTCAACTACACCTCCAATTTTGGTGTCATCTGCAAACGTACTAACCATACCTCCTGTGTTCACATCCAAATCATTTATATAAATGATGAAAAGCATGTCCTTCATAATTTTATACATCTCAACCATGTTTCCTTCCTATCTCCTCTGCTTTAAGGAAAATAACCCCAGTCTATCCAATCTCACTTCAGAACTAAAACTCTCCAGCCCAGACAACATCCTCACAACTCTCCTCTGCACCCTCTTGACTACAATCACATCCCTCCAACATCTGGATTCAAGACCTCATACAATACTGCAGCTGTGGCTTAGCTAATGATTTTTTTCACAGTTCCAGTGTCACATCCCTACTATTAAAATTAACTTATGCCTTGGCTATTAAAGCCAAGTTTTCTAAAAGCCTTTTTAACCATTTTGTCTACCTATCCTGTCACTTTCAGTGACTGTTATACATGAACACCAAGTTCCCTCTGATCCTTGGTTCTTCCCAGGGTCCTATAGGTTCATCATGTTATCCCTTGCTTTGTTTGTCCTTCCCAAGTGCACAACCTCACACTTATCCAATTGAATATCATTTGCCACAGATCAGCCCATCTGATCAGCTTGTCCATGTCCTCCTGTAATCTAAGGCCATCCTCCTCACTGTTTACATATCTTCTCTAAACTTACTGACCAGTATGCCTCCATTCAAGTCTAAATCATTTCAGTAACCACAGACAAGAAGGGCCCTGTCACTGATCTCTGCAAAACTCCACCGGATGCAAGCTTCCCATCACAAAAACACCCCTTCACTATTTTAAAAAGAAAATATATTTATTTAGTGGAATGTGGGTGCCGCTGGATGGCCAGCACTTACTGCTCGTCCATAGTCACCCTTGAGACGGTAATGGTGAGTTGCCTTCTTGAACTGCTGCAGCCGACCTGTAGGTTGACTCACAATGCCACGAGAAAGGGAACTCCAGGATTTTGGCCCAATGATAGTGAAGGAACAGCAATATGTTTTGAAGTCAGGATGGTGAGTGGCTTGGAGGGGAACTTGAAGGTGATGGTGTTCCCATATATCTGCTGTATTGCCCTTCTAGTTGGAAGTGGTCATGGGTTTGGAAGGTGCTATCTGAGGATTTTTAGTGAATTTACCTGTGTGGAGTTTGCACATTCTCCCTGTGGGGCGTCAGGAGGTGAGTTGCTTGCCACAGTATTCCTAGCTTCTGCCCTGCTTTTGTAGCAACTATGTTTAAATGGTGAGTCAAGTCTGATCAGAGATAACTCCCAGGATGTTAATAGTGGGGGATTCTGTGATGGTAACAGCATTGAATGTCAAGTGGTGGTGGTTAGACTGTCTTTTAACTGTGATGGTCATAGCCTGGCATTTGTGTGGCATAAATGTTACTTGCCACTTGTCATCCAAAGCCTGGATATTGTCCAGATCTTATTGCATTTGGATATGGACTGCTTCAGTGTCTGAGGAGTCACAAATGGTGCTGAACATTGTGCAATCATCAGTGAACATCCCCACTTCTGACCTTATGATGGAGGGAAGGTCATTGATAAGGCAACTGAAGATAGTTGGGTCAAGGACACTGCCCTGAGGAACACCTGCAGAAATGTCCTGGATCTGAGATTACTCCAACAACCGTGACCATCTTCCTATATGTCAAGTATGACTCTAACCACATGGTACCCATTGATTCCAGTTTTGTTAGGGCTCCTTGATACCTCACTTGGTTGAATATAGCCTTAATGTCTAGGGGTGCCACTCTCACCAGTTCCCTTTGCTTTCTGCAAGGCGAATCCAGTCTGGTTTAATGGAGAGTGCAGGAGGGCATACCAGGAGCAGAACCAGGCATAATCTAAAGATGAGGTGTTAACCTGATGAAGCTGCCAAACAAGACTACTTGAGAGCCAAACAGCAAAGCAGCAAGTGATAGACAGAGTTAAGCAATCCCACAGTGAAATGATCAGATCTGCAATCCTGCCACACCCAATCATGAATAGTGGTGGACAATTAAACATCTCACTGGAGGAGAAGACTCCATAAAATATCCCCATCCTCACTGATGGAAAAGCCCAACACATCAGTGCAAAAGGTGAGGTTAAAGCATTCATAACAATCTTCAGCTAGAAGTGCCAAGTGGGTGATCTATTTCAGCCTCTACAAAGGTCTCCAGCATCACAGATATCAAGAAATGGTTGGAGGCATTAGATACTGCAAAGATTATGGGTTCTCACTACCTTTAAAGTCCTGCTTTTCAGTCACTTTCTTAACTTTTTAAAATGTGCTTTCAAGTATTCATTCCTCTTTATATCTCTGTTATTGGTAGCACTGTGGACCACAACTTCTGACTCTTAACCCTTCCCAAATTATCTCTTCAGCTTCACATGACATCCTGCACCCTCATACCAGGGAGGTGTCACACCATCCTGGAGTCCCATCCAATGCCACAGAAATAACTGTGCAATTCCCTAATTCATGAATCCACTATCATTTCTGCACTTCTGCTTCTGTGCAACACCAATTGCTGCTCTTTCATTTGAACTAGTCATTTTATCCAGGATATGTAATACAGGATGGGTTAGCAGCTCCAGTAAAAGATGGCTTTTTCATAGCGCAGTGCAAGGTCATAGGCAAGCATGCAGGAGTCCATTTATGTAGGCCACAATAGCCCTCACTTTGAGCAGGAGATCCTTCATTAAGAGTGTGCCTCATATATGATAGCACTCGCAGTGGATGCAGAAACTGTTTGATGTAGTGGACTGCTCAGGGCTGCTAAAAGACAGAAATTTATGAAGTGAATGCTAGTTGCTCACCCGCTGGTGCTCCTCTGAGATATCTGGAGCATCAGCTAAGAATCAGGCTTTCACTGAGGTGGATGAAAAATGCTTTCATCATCATTGGCCGCCTTAGCACTTCTGTATTGAGAAAACAGCATGTGACTGCACGGTTATATTAGACCCTTGCTGGCTTCCATTCTTACCCCGTGGCATTCAAAAATTGAGCCCAAGTACTTCTTGGTTTCAATTCACATTGCAGTAATGTTAAGATGTCCTGGGGATGATGTTAAGATATAAAGAAGGTGACAGGATGAGAAAAAAAGAATGTTTAAATCAGCACAAGTGAAAGAAAAAAGACACAGTTGTTTGATAAGAGTAATTGGAAAGCTGTTCAATTGAAACCTAGAGACAAACCCAAAAAATTATCGCATTTAACTAAAATAATCAAGTGAAAGTAAATTAGTAACATTGGGAAGAATGATTTAACTGTTGCATAAATTTCGTGTAAAATTTCGCTGGTTCAGCGTTCATTGGCTTTGTCGATGAAACTCGAAAAAAGGCAAGCTTTCTAGTGGATTCCATAACTGCTATAACATTGCCACAACACAGAATATGTCTTCCTGCATTGACAATGTTTTCTTTAAAAATTGAGATACAAACAACTAAAATAGTAACAGAAGAAATATTTGGTTGTCAGATTTTTAAGCAAGGTTTATGTATTATCTAGATTTGTATCAATGTCACAAAGCTAAATCGGACACACTAACTTGATTGAGTTTTTTGAAGAAGTAATAAAGAGGATTAATGAGGGCAGATCAATGGACATGATTTATATGGACTTCAGTAAGGTGTTCGTCAAGGTTCATGGTAGACTGGTTAACAAGGTTAGATCACACGGAATATAGGGAGAACACGGAATATTTGGGCACAGAACTGGCTCAAAGTTAGAAGACAGGGAGTGGTGGTGGAGGGTTGCTTTTCAGACTGGAGGCCCTGTGGCCAGGGGTGTGCCACAGTGATCGATGCTGGGCCTACTGCTTTTCATCATTTGTATAAATTATTTGGATTTAAACATTGGAGGTATGGTTAGTATGTTTACAGTTGACACCAAAATTAAAGATGTAGTGGACACGCAGAAGGTTACCTCAGGATCTTGTTCAGGTGGGTCAATGGGCTGAGGAGTGGCAGATGGAGTTTAATTTAGATAAATATGAGGTGCTGCATTTTGGAAACGGAAATCAGGGCAGGACTCCAACATTTAATGTAAGGTCATGGGGAGTGTTGCTGAACAAAAGAGACTTCGGAGTGCAGGTTCATAGTTCCTTGAAAATGCAGTTGCAGGTAGATAGGATCATGAAGGAGGTGTTTGGTATGCTTGCTTTTATTGGTCAGAGCATTAAGCTTTGGAGTTGGGATGTTATGTTGTGGCTGGATAGGATGTTGGTTATGCTACTATTGAAACTCTGCATGCAATTCTGCTCTTCCTGTCATAGGAAGGATGTTGTGAAACTTGGAAGAATTCAGAAAAGGATATTGCCAGGGTTGGAGAGTTTGAGCTGTGGGGAGAAGTTGAATAGACGAAGGCTATTTTCTCTGGAGCGTCGGAGACTGAGGGATGACCTTATAGAGGTTTATAAAATCATGAGGGTCATGGATAGGGTAAACAGACAAGGTATTTTCCCAGGGGTGGGGGAGTCCAAAACTAGAAGACAGGATTTTCAAGGGACCTATGGAGCAACCTTTTCACGCAGAGAGTGGTGTGTGTATGGAATGAGCTGCCAGAGGAAGTGGTGGAGGCTGGTACAATTACAGCATTTAAAAAGCAGCTGGACGGGTGCATGAATAAGAAGGGTTTAAAGGGATATGGGCCAAATGCTAGCAAATGGGACTAGATTTATTTAGGATATTTGGTTGGCATGATGAGTTGGACTGAAGGGTCTGTTTCCATGCTGTACATCTCTATGACTTCATGACTGCACTTGATTTTTGAAGCAATGCTCCTGTCATGATTTCTCCAGTGGTATTAATGAACAGTTTTAGTGTGTCTGAAGAAAGCATTACAACAATATATTTTCATTCATTATATATGATTTGAAAAGTGTTTCAATGGTAGTTTAAAATATGAGACTGAGTTCAGACATAAGCTCAGATGTAATGATGATACTCTGATGTTCACACCAGTTAGCCTCAGGTCGTAGTTAAATTTACAGAGATGAGATCAAACAGCTGGCATTTGAATGAATTGATGTCTATGACTTGATTCTAAGAGCTTAGGAAGAATTGGACAGCAACGCCAAGAAGAAATCTACAATTGTATTTTCTAAGTGCTCCAGTACAAGAAAGAAAAACTTCATTGTGATAATGGATTGTTATAGTTAATATTATCCTCACAAAAGCTTTCTCAAATCAAACTATATTCCCCACAGAGATCAAGTTACAGTCTAATGATAAATATAACATTTTTGACATTGGGACACTCCTCTAAAGGGAAATTACAAAATATCTATAATACAGTAAAGATAAAACAGGAAAGAACAAACGGAGAGCAAACCTGTAATTCTGCAACAAACGTACATTCTCCCCTCTGGAAAAATACAAGAACATTTGTTCATCTCTATTATTTGTTGGGAGCCAAACAGGGCAGGATATGGCTTGTGAGCTTTGGATCTTGGCATTTGTTTCTTGCTGTGACTTAACTTGGGCCCATCTCAGTGAAACATTGTGTTTTTAAATGACAAATCATTTGAAAGCAGAAGCAGCTTACAGCAAAGGTCACATGACTATGACATGTTAGGTGTTGACAGTGTTCTTATAAATTAATTTCTCCAAATATCCTGATTCTAATAAAACTAGCAAAAACGCATGCACTGTAACTTTATTACCTAATATTAAGAATATTTTCATTCATATATATTCATACATTCATGAACGTTCCTTTGATGAAGTGATACTTTTGTCAGTCTCTGCATATGCATTGCAAACATGATCTGTAAATCATGCAGGTCTTCTAATTGTGTGCAAATGTGTGCCTATTGGCTGTTCATCCAGTATCAGTTTATTCTTGGGGTAATGTTTCCTCTCAGAAATGTTGCTCTCATGTCAAGTTCTTGAATAAGCAAGACACTTATCTTCCAGATTCAAAATGTCTGCTGCGTTAACAAATTCCTGAACAGATTCAAGTGTTGATGCTAGCTGACTGATTCAAGTGTAAGCTGCTTCTGGTTCTGTGCTCCAATACCACCAAACATTCTTAGCAGTGAGCTTGTGTAGAGAGTGACATACTGATGAAAAATTAGATAAGAACTTTGCTAGGTAGTTCATGAATCCAATAAAATCATTGTATCATTTTCTGTTGATCACAGTATCTCTTCCACAACTCTCACCTTGTCAGGAGCTAGGACATCCTTTTGATGAGGGTGGCATGGTGGCTCAGCGGTTAGTACTGCTGCCTCACTGTGTCAGGGGTCCAGGTTGGATTCTAGCCTCAGGTGACTGTCTGTGTGGAATTTGCACATTCTCCTCGTGTCTGCATTGGTTTCCACCTACAGTCCAAAGATGTGCAGGTTTTGAATGACGTGAATTGACGATACTAAATTGCCCACAGTGTTCGGTGCATTAGTCAGAGGGGAAAATGGGTCTGGGTGGGTTACTCTTCGGAGGGTCGGTGTGGACTTGTTGGGCCAAAGGGCCTGTTTCTACATGGTAGGGAATCTAATCATAAGAACTTGACTTCAGGAATCTCAATTGCATTTTTTCTTCTTCTTGAGCTTCAGGTTCAACTGGTGAGCTTTCTCTTTCAGTCACACTATATTTTTACTGTGGTCTACTCTGGCTTCTTCCATTGCATCCTCAAATCCATAGGCCAGCAGATCATAAATAATAGCACCCACTTTGGCAAGATAACTGACCATTAGATTAGATTAGATTAGATTACTTACAGTGTGGAAACAGGCCCTTCGGCCCAACAAGTCCACACCGCCCTGCCGAAGCGCAACCCACCCATACCCCTACATCTACCCCTTAACTAACACTACGGGCAATTTAGCATGGCCAATTCACCTGACCTGCACATCTTTGGACTGTGGGAGGAAACCGGAGCACCCGGAGGAAACCCACGCAGACACGGGGAGAATGTGCAAACTCCACACAGAGAGTCGCCTGAGGCGGGAATTGAACCCGGGTCTCTGGCGCTGTGAGGCAGCAGTGCTAACCACTGTGCCACCATGCCGCCCACCATCTTTTGCTTTTGTACGGATACTGTTCTGCAGTAGTGGTCATACCAAAAGGCTGGTGCAAAAATCTCTATCTTCATGATAGCATTCAGGATATAAAGAGAAAACTATTGCTTTCGTTCAGATTTAGTTGCCAGTATGTAACCTTCACATATACTGCAATAAAGATTTTTGTCTTGAAAAGCCATGGCAAAATGTCTTCAATGCCAGGCATGGAATAGTGAGATCTCTTCAAAGATTTATTGAGATCCTCTGGATTCATGCACATTCCCGGCTTTCCTTTACTGCCACCATGCTGCTGCTCCAGTCTGTAGGAGTTGTCACTGCCTTGATTGCTCTCTTCTTTTCCAGCTGATCCACCATGGTGGGATTTGAACCTTAGTTCCAAGAACATTAGCTGAATCTTTACACTAACAGACAAGGTGATAATGCCACTAGGCCATCATTTGTCCTCACCTAACATGTGTGTTGTTACCAGTCCAGGTTTCAAACTTGCTTCAGCCTCGATGAGCTTAATGTCTAGTATCTGGAGCTGCAGATATTCATTCCACTCATTATATTGAACAAAGCTTCATTTATCCTTTTGGGATAAACATTGTTTCATCACATAACCTCAAATTTTCCTTCGAGAGCTTACATTTTGGTCACTATCTTGAATCACTTTATACAGTACAGTTCATGATGTTGCATGAAACATCATTGTTAATCTGACACTTCATATTCACTTGATGCTTTCCTTCTGCGGTTACTATTCTAACAGTCACAAAACTTTTGGACCTGATATTGTAAGGTGTAGAGTGATTTTTCAGACTCGTTGTGGCACTATTACATCTCTCCAGTGGTCAACCTTTTAGGTTTGTTTTGCTTCTTTCTCATGGAAGTGTACAAAGTGATTCAGTTTCTTACAGGAAGAGTACTGCTTTATCCATATTGGCAAGCTTCCTTTTCTCTGTATGATGCACTCCACAATACTTATTCTGGTCTTGAACTTTCTGCCAGTCCCTCAATAAATATTTCTTCCTTTTTATTCATTCATAGGATGCAGAAATCACCAGCTAGGCCAGCATTTATTGGACATTCCCAATTCTCCACAGTGAAGTTCAGAGTCAATCACATTGTTGTGGATCTGGAGTCACATGTAGGCCAGGCCAGGCCAGGAGATTATAACAGGTAATTCCAGATTTATTTTAAATTGAAAACAAATTTCATCATCTGCTATGGTGGAATTTGAACCCATTTGTCAGAACATTAAGCTGGGGTTCTGGATTACTGTCCATTATCACTATGCCATCACTACCTCCCTTAAATAAAATAACTGCAGAGTGAGTAGAGAAATCCCAAAGAAAACTTTATTCATATACAATTCTGTCCACGTAAAGGCAGGTCTGGGCAAAGATAAATACTAAGACACATTTTGCTCAAATGAGCACTGATATTTTTAAGTTAGCTAGTCATACTGCAATACAAGCTCAAGTGGGGGAGGTAAAAATACACTCTTAGATTAACAACCTTCCAATTATCTTACGGTGATGGGTCATCAGCACCTGAAATGACTGTCTTTGTGACATGACTGACATTACAATCAATTGAATTGCTCTGATTTAATTAAGTTGCTGTTTGACCTCCTTATGACTCCAGGCTGAAGTAGCAATCTGCCTCAGACTCTTTATCTCTCACTCCAAGGTGCATCCCTGGAAGAAACTTACACTTTGCCTGTAAGAAGGAAAACTACTGTGTCCAGCTTAACAAGGAAACTATTATTGGGCGCTGACCTCCAGGAAGTTGTAACTTATATGAACTAAGTATTTAATCATGCTGGATTGACAATATAATTGCAATTTGTAACCTATCTTCCTTACTTTCTTGAGTGGCTTTGTGTTTAGATACAGTAGTGAAAAAAATCTTCAATCTTCTTCAACATCTTCGATTTCATCTTAAAGATTTTTGCTGTCAGTTTATTTTAAAAAGATAGAATCTAGAAACTAGTGTTTAAGGGCTCAACCTTCAGTCCAACTTCATCAGGGACAGGAATAAAAGAAGGAAAAGAATACAATAAACATCATATCATTTTCTTGAGCTTCAGAGGGGAAGGGCAATTAAAATTTAACTTTGTCCCCATCCCCCTTTGTCTAAGGCATGTTTTTTAAAATATGGTGCTCATCCTTAGTCTGGAATGTCTGAGCTTAATGAGCATCATCCATTCTCCATGAATTGATGACTGACAACCTCACAGCTTTGCAGATGGTGACAGCTTTCTTGACTAAATTTCTCCTCTCCCAGCAGAAAGTCTGTTGTGTCTGAATCTCTTCATCTTAGACAGCTATATTATTAAGAAAATCATCTTGCAGTTGTTCTCACTCATGAGGTTCAGTTAGAAAATGTATCAATGCAATCACATACTGCCCAACAGTCTCAATATCCCTTTGAGCCCTACCATTCAACACATATCATTTGCAAAATTAGTAGAGGGTTCAAAATATTTTGACTATACCTTCAAGGCCTTCCAAACTTCTACAGTCTGATTTTTAGCTCCTGAATGAGGTCCAGTGTGCAACAATTTGCAGCATCTTCCCCAGCTCTGTAGCCTTGGTACTTTGATTTGTCCAGGCTTCTTGTTTAATTCTGTTGTGGCTTCACATTTTTGCCTTTGAAATATGAAGAGATTCCAAATCTGTCTCATGTTGCCTCAATTCCCACAGTTTGTACATGGGGAAAAAAAGAGTCAAATTCTTGAGGTGACATGAGAGTGACTGCTCTCGACATCAAGACCCTATTTAACTGTGTCTGTCATAAAGGGGCTCGAGCAAAACTGGAGTCAATGCAAATTGGCAGAAAACTCTCCACTGGTTAGAGTCATACATCACACAAAGGAAGATGATGGCGATTGTTAAATGTCAGTCACCTCGGCTTCAGGAATTCCTCAGGGTAGTGTCTCAGAGTCAACTATTATCAGCTGCCTCATCAATGACCTTCCCTCCTATCAAGGGCAGAAGTGGAGATGCTCACTGATGATTGCATAATGTCAGCCTCATTTGTGGCTCATCAGATACTGAAGCATTCCATATCCAAATGCAGCAAGACCTGGAAAATAACCAGGCTGAGGCTAACAAGTGGCAATAACATGTGCACCATGCAAATTACCAGGCAATAATCGTCACCAACCAGAGCATCTAATCACTGTCCCTTGACATTCAATGGCATTACAATCACTGAGTCCTCCATTATTAACACCCTGGGGTGTACCACTGATCAGAAACTGAACAAGATTAGCCATATAAAGAAAGTAATGACAAGAGCATGTCAGAGGCTAGGAATTATCAAATAACTGATCTTCTGACTCACCATAACCTATTCATCATCTGCAAGGCACAGGTCAGGACTATGATGGAATACTTCCCACATGCATGGAAGACAGCAAACACAAGAAGCTTGTTACCACCCACAACAAGCACCCTGATTGATTGGCACAACATACACAAATATTCATTCCCTCTGCCACCAATGCTTTGTAGCAGCAACATGTACCATCTGTAAGGTGCACTGCAGAAACTCACCAAGGCTCCTTCGACAGCATCTTACAAACCCATGACCACTATGGTATATAAGGGATGCATGGGAGCACCACCACCTGAAAGTTTCGCTCCACGCCACTCACCATCCTGACTTGGAAGCTTATTACCATTCCTTCAGTGTTATTGAGTCAAAATCCTGGATCAACTTCCCTAACAGAATTGACTGTGTACTAACACCAAGTGGACTGTAGCAGTTCAAGAAAGCAGCTCACCGCTATATTCCCAAAGGGAAAAAGGAAGGGCAATAAATGCTGGGCCTAGTCAGTGATACCTACATCCTATGAATGAATAAATAGTTCCACCTAGACTTTGGGTGCTGCTGGGCAGTCCAGAAAATGGAAAGGCACCTCAAAACAAAGGCAGCCTCAAAGGGAAACAATTTTTCATTTTGAAGAGCCAAGCAGACAGGCTCCACATATTGGAGAGGAAACTCATGATGTGACAGCATTTGAGGCAGGGATTATGATATTTGCTGCCAACTGCTCCCTCCTTGACAAGGCCAGTTTCTGGCTCTGATGCTTTCCATATCCTGTCACATGGAAACAACCCCTTTTGCTGACTCGCACAGTGCACACTGCCACCATCAAAATCCCAGCAAATGTCAAAAAACACCCCTACTTGGCATTTTCATGATTCTAATTGAGTTCCTGCTCCTGGGAAAGTGTGAGGTCATGCACTTTGATAGGATAAATAGAGGCATAGACTATTTTCGAAATGGGAGAAAATTCAGAAGTCTGAAGTGCAAAGACACTTAGGTGTTCTAGTGCAGGATTCTCTCAAAGTATACTTGTAGGTTGAGTCAGTAGTTAGGAAGGCAGATGCAATGTTGGCACTTATTTTGAGAGGATTTGAAAATAAAAGCAGAATGTACTTCTGAGGCTCTATTTGGCTCTGGTTAGACTACACTTGGAGTGTTGTGCACAGTTTTGGGCCCTATGTCTTAGGAAGGATGTACTAGCCCTGGACAGTGTACAGAGGAGGTTCACAAGAATCGTCCCAGCAATGAAGAGTTTAACATGTGAGGACAGAGTAGACGTTGGGAAGATCTTTCCATTGGTAGGTGAAGCTAGGACCTGAGGGCACAGCCTTAGGATAAAGGAAACACTTTTAGAATGGAGATAAGGAGAAACTTCTTCGGCCAGAGAGTGGTGAATCCATGGAATTCATTGCCACAGAAGTCCAAGGAGGCCAGGTCATTGATTATATTTAAGACTGAGACAGATAGTTTCTTGAATATCAAGGGGATCTAGGGTTACGGGGAGAAAGTGGGAAAATAGGGTTTAGAAAGTTATCAGCTCTGAGTGAATGGCAGAGCAGACTCGATGGACTAATTTCTGCTTCTCTGTCTTATGGTCTTCAATCCAGAATTGATGCTGAGAATGCATCAGGGAGTCAGCAGGGAGCACTTGTTATGAAGGTGTAGAAGTGTACCATACCTTTAAGAGAGTGAAGGACTTGGCAAGCACACAGAGTGCTGGAGAATTTACAAAGTAACATTTGATTCAGAACAGATAGCACTGGCTAAGTTGCTATGAGACAAAAACAAATTCGAATTCAACCAATCAGTTTAAATTATACCCCGAAAATACCAAATCCCAATCAAGTTTGAAGTTAGTATATTGACAATCTTAAAAGCCAATGGCACAATCCGATGCTTTGTGGGTATAAACGGGGGAGGATTGAACTGTTGAGAGGAGAACTGCCAAGCCCCCAGCCTGAAAAATAGCTCTCTTAAAGGTACCTTTATCGATCAGTAATCTGTGAAGCAGAATCCCCAAGAAGAAGAAAAGATGACAGCAATACAGAAAGCTGCCTGGTTTTGAGATAATAAATCTTGTTTTGTAAATCTTAATCGGGGGTTCTATCGGACTGGTATTAGAGAAGGAGAAGGTACAAGATAGGTCATAGGAAGGAGTTGTAAATATTGTTAGTTAGTTATTCTCTAATATACTTTAAGAAATAAAGTTGTTACTTTTACTTTAAGTAGTTCTTGGCCTGTCGAACTTTCACAGAATACTGCATAGGAAAAATCGTTTTTGTGTTGCTGGGTTAAATCAAGCACACGGGTTCACCCTGTGTTGTAACAATTTTGGGGGCTCAGGTCTGGGATTTGAACTGTTTTATTCAGATTTGAATAGATTTGGGGGTACAGAAATTCCCAGCAGATTGAAACACTTGCAGGGTAGTGTCCTAGATCTTTAAACAAAACAGGTTTGTTTACTTGTGTTGACTTGTGGTTGATTAAATTAAAAGTGAGAGAAAAGGCTCTTAAAATTGCTAAAGACGTTCTGGGATTTGAAGATGATCCTCAAATTTGCCAAGAAAGTTTCGAAGGAAAGAAAAAGACCATGTTTTTAAAATTAGAAAATAAGTTAGATTTGGGTTTAACCAAGGACAAAAGTAAAGCTGAAATTGCCAGGGAGTTAATCAAACATTTAGGTGTGTCAGAGAAACAGACAAGTACAGCGGAGGTAAAAAACTTAAATTACAATTGAGGAAAATGGAGTTAGAAGATAAACAAAGTGAGAGAGGAAAGAGAGAAGGAGAGAAGGTTCTTGGCTGAGCAAAGAGAAAGAGGAGAAAGAGAAGAAAGGGAGAGAGAAAGAGAGAGATGAGAGAGAGAAAGGAAAACGAAAGAGAGAGAAAGTTCTTAGTTGAGCAAAAAAACAGAATTTGGACTTGAGAAGCTGCGACTTACTGAGCAAAGTAAAGTTAATAGGATGGAGGTTAAAAGAGAAAGTAGTAATATGTACAAATGTGTGAAAGCTCCACCGCATTTTGATAAGTTGTTGAAGCCTTCTTTATCTTATTTGAAAATAAGGTGGATGGAGTGGTCCGAGGATTTATGGGTAATGCTAATTCAGACTAAACTGGTCGGTGGAGCTGGTGAGGTATTTGCCACACTGTCAGATAAGGTGTCAAGAGATTACGAAGAGATTAACTAGGCTATTTTAAGTGCTTATGAACTGGTACCAGAAGCATATAGATCACGGTTCAGAAACACCAAGAAGGAACCAAGTCAGACTTATGTTGAGTTTGATAGAATTAAACATAGTCATTTTGATTGATGGGTGCGTGCTTTGAAAATAGATAAGATGTTTGAGGCTCTTAAGTGATTATTCTGCTGCAGGAGGTTAAAAACTCACTTTCAGATATGATAAGAATTCACGTGGAGGAACAGAAATTTCAGAAGTGAGAAGGGCAGCAGAATTAGCAGATGAATACATGTTGGTGCACCAGACAAGCTTCTGGCCAGAATTCCTATCCCTGTGAGGGATAGAAGTTGGGAGAAGGGGAGATCCTACACTACTAAACCAAGAGTAGAGGCCACTGATAAGAATTTACCACAGGATAAATAAGAAGCCCAACATGATGGACAGGAGGAGATAGGCCTCAGGTGTTTTCACTCTCTAGGAGTGGGACACATAAAATTACAGTGCCGGTGGTTTCAAAAGGGCACTGGGAAAAGGTATTTTCACTGCCAGAAGTGGAACATGTAAAGACACAATTCTGGTCATTAAAGAAAAGCACTGTGAGAAAAGATGAAGAAAAAGAAGCTAAGCCAGTGGCATTAGTGAAGGTAGTAAAGGAGACCCCAAGAAGAGCTGAGGAGCTGCAGGAGAGTGCACAGCCTCAGCAGGGGCTGGGTCTGGAGTTAGTACCTGGTCTCTGTGAAGAATTCGCCTCTGTGGGTAAAGTTTACTCAGAAAGAACAGGGGGAGAAAGACAAGAAGCTATGAGTTTGAGAGATACAGGATCTAACCAGTCACTGATAGTAAAGGATGAGCAAATATGCACTCTTTCTGATCTGTTACCTGAGAGTGTGATAATTTGTGGGCTAGATGGACAGAAATTTAATGTTCCCCTATGTAAGATCAGGTTGGAGGGCCATCTTAAGACTGGGGAAGTTACAGTGAGAGTGATTGATAGTGTCAGTTCCAGAAATTCAGTTTGTTCTTGGGAATGATTTGACAGGATCCATGGTGAGAATGACACCCCATACTGTGGAGAAGCCAAGGAAGACCAAGAAACTGAGGGGTTAAAACAGAAATATTGTGACATTTTCCCAGACTGTGTGGTAACCAGACCCACTATCATAAGTCACTGCACGACGCAAAAACTAAAGAGAAAGATGAAGGAGTTGAGGTTCAGTTAGTGGATATCCTGTTTGATGTAATGGTGCAGGAAAAACCTAAACAGGCAGAGGGTCAGACAGAAGTGTTTAGTCCTGAAAGGCGAGGGATTTTCAACAACAAGACAAGACAATAAAAGATATATCTGTGGATGCACACTCCGAAAAGGAGGCAAAGAAAATTCTAGAGGATTATTATCTGAAAGATAGAATCCTAAGACAGAAATTGTGGCTCAGTGGTTAGTACTGCTGCCTCACAGCACCAGGGACCCAGGTTCGATTCCAGCCTGGGGTGACTATCTGTGTGGAGTTTGCACATTCTCCCCGTGTCTGCATGGGTTTGGTCTTGTTTCCTCCCACAGTCCAAAGATGTGCAGGTCAGGTGAATTGACCATGCTAAGCTGCCCATAATGTTAGGTGCATTAGTCAGAGGGAAATAGGTCTGGGTGGGTTACTCTTCGATAGGTTGGTGTGGACTTGTTGGGCCAAAGGGCCTGTTTCAACACTGTAGGGAATCTAATCTAAAATGGAGACCATGGTAGATGAGTGCAGAAGACAAATTGGCCAACGTGCATAAGATTGTTTTTCTGGTAGCATACAGGCAGGAAGTGTTACGGGTAGCACATGTACTACCTATAGGAGGTCACCTATGGGTATGAAAGACTCAGGCTAAGGTACAAAAATATTTTTAATGGCTTGGGATGCACAAGGATCTGGTTAACTTTTGCCATACATGCCAAATGGGAGGTTAGCCACAGGTTGTAATAAAACCAGCACCTTTGTTGCCAATTCCCGCATTTGAAGAACCTTTCACATGGGTTATAATTGATTGTCTGGGTCCCCTCCCGAGATCTAAGAGTGCAAACCTGCAAGTGTTAACCATAATGGATGTGTCTACCAGATTTCCGAAGGCAATTCCATTACGGAGTATCAAGGCAAAAACGGTGGGAGAGGAGTTAGTAGCTTTCTTCACATGTATGGGCTACCCAGAGAGATTCACTCAGACTAAGAGTCAAATTTTACTGCTAGGCTGTTTAAGGAAGTGATGGATAGTTTAGCTATGCAGCACTTTAAATCCAGTGTGTATCATCCTGAATCCCAGGGAGCTTTAGAAAGGTGGCACCAGACCTTGAAGACCATGTTGAGAGCATCCTGTCAGGACTATTCAAATGATTGGGATAAAGGGATCCCATTCATATTGTTTGCCATTAGAGATGCCTTAGTTCACTCCCTTCAATTTAATATTCAAGCATGAAGTGAGAGTCCCTTTGAAATTAATTAAAGAAAAATTGACAGGACCAAAGTTGAAGATGTCACACTTAGATTATGTATTGTAGGTGAGGGAGAGATTAAATTGAGTGGGTGAGTTAGCTAGACAGTACCTAAAGAGGGCACAGTGTAGAACGAAGCAGGTGGCAGATAAAAGGTCTAAGACTTGGACGTTTTCCCGAGGGGCAAAGTGTTAATACTGTCACCAATGGGAAGAGATCCCTTCAAAGCCAGGTTAGTGGTCCCCATCAAATTGAGAAAACGTTGAGTCAGGTGAACTATCTAGTAAAGATGCTAGATAGAAGGAAAATGTATGAGTATACCATGTGAACATGTTGAAACTGTGTTATACTAGGGAGAAAGAACTGGAGAAACAGGTGTTAGTTACTGCCCCGCAGAGTGAGGAATCAAATCCAGATGATATGGATTTTGATGTGCCTCAAAATCGATTAAAAATTTAAGAAGTCCTTGAGGAATGGGAAAGGTTAGTAAGCTATCGGTCTCATGAACACAGAGCGCAGTTGAAAGATTTGGTACTGCAGTATGAGGACATATGTAAGAATCAGATGGAGAGGACTAATGCTATTGTACATGAGGTAGACATAGGGAATACTGCTCCAATAAAACAACACCCCCATCGGCTTAATCCTTTCAAAGCCAGACAGGTCCCGAAGGAGGTGGAGACCATACTTGATGAGGACATCATCGAACCAAGCCAGAGCGAGTGGAGTTCACCGATTATCATAGTTCCCAACCTGACAGGACTCAACAATTCTGTGTGGATTATTGGAAGGTCAACACCGTTACAAAATCAGATGCATATCCAATTCCTAGATTGGAGGAGTGTATCGAGAGAGTCAGACAAGCCAGTTACATCACCAATTGGACTTAATGCGTGGTAACTGGCAGGTATCTTTATCAGAGTCAGCGAAAGTAATTTCTGCATACGTAATCTCAAATAGGCCATATCAGATTAAAGTGATCCCCTGTGGAATGAAGAACACACCCGCCACATTCCAAAGACTCCTGAACAGAGTTGTGGCTGGGTTAACAAACTGTGTAGTCTATTTGGACGATGTAGTGATCTTTAGTAAGTCCTGGAAAGATCACATGGTACTGTTGGCAGAGCTCTTTAAATGACTACGAGAAGCAAAACTGGTGATAAACTTAAATAAAACTGAATTCGTGAAAGTAGAGGTGACGTTCTTGGGACATAACATCGGTCATGGAAGGTTGACCCCACGGAACACAAAGAGGAAGACCATTGAAGAATTTCCACGACCAACCTCGAAGAAAGAGGTGCTTCGATTCTTAAACTCAGCAGATTCTGTTGGAAGTTTGTTCCCACCTTCAGCAGTTAGTGGCACCATTAACCGATTTGCTGAAGGAGAACACAAAGTTTTGGTGGACAGAACCATGCCAGGAGACATTCGACAATTTGAAATCGATAATAACCACCAAACCAGTTTTAGCTACACCAAACTTTTCAAAACATTTCAAAGTCGTCATCAATGCTCGTGACATTGGAGTTGGAGCTGTACTCTACAGGAAGATGAGGATGGAGTTGAACTGCCAGTTGGTTACTTTTCAAAGAAGAATAACATCCACCAAAGGAAATACTCCGTGATCAAAAAGGAATTATTGAGTTTGTTACTGGCCTGACGTCATTTAATATATATGTCCTGAATAATGTGTCAAAGGCTGTTGTGTGCACGGATCACAATGCACTTATATTCTTAGAAGACTTTAAAGACAAGAATATGAGACTATATCATTGGAATCTTATGTTGCAGACTTTTAATTTAAAGTTCATACATGGTGCAGGTCATAAGAATGTAATCACAGTCTATTATTGTGGATTTAACTGATAGAGTTTAGATGAGATTTGTATTTATTTAATGTTTTATATGTATATGTACAGGTGGATTAGATTAGATTCCCTACAGCATGGAAACAGGCCCTTCAGCCCAAGAAGTCCACAATGATCCACCAAAGAGTAACCCACCCAGACCCATTTCCCTCTGACTAATGCACCTAACACTATGGGCAATTTAGCATGACCAATTCATCTGACATGCACATCTTTGGACTGTGGGAAGAAACCAAAGCACCTGGAGGAAACCCACGCAGATGCGGGGAGAATCTGCAAACTCCACACAGACAGTCACACAAGGCTGGAATTGAACCTGGTTCCCTGGTGCAGTGAGGCAGCAGTGCTAACCACTGAGCCACTGTGCTGCCCCTCCCAGGCATATGGGAAGAAGTTAAGGTGAACTTATATGAAAGATCTCTGTATGTTGGTAAAAGATAACTTAGAAGAAGGAGATGTCAATAGTTGTTAGTTATACTTTAAGAAATAAAGTTGTTACTTTTTCCTTTAACTAGTTCTTGGCCTATCGAATTTTCACAGATTACTGCACGGGATAAATCTTTTCTGTGTTCAGTTAAATCAAGCAGGAGGGTTTACCATGTGTCATAACATACTCATCAGAAAGTTTCCAGCTTCCTTGCCATCTAGCCTGCCATTCCTGTTCTGCAAAAACAATGCATTACTTTAGGTCTCTATTTCTCCAAAGCTGTTTAAGTACTAGCTGTAAAACATAGGGGTTGCTGCAGCCATATTAACTTCAGTGGTGATTGAATTACTGCATCAGTATTTGTAACTCTTAATTCCTGTAAGTGTTCTCCTAATTACTCACTCTAAATCTGGTATATGATCCAGAAATTCCTTATAGAAATGTTAGAAATAATATTTTAACCTATATACCTGAGCATTCTGCTGTTGTCCTAGATTCCAACTGATGGTGGATAAAATTAGAACTTACAAAGAAAATGTACTCTGATGTTTTACATACGTTGTTACTCCAAGATTGTTCTCCAGTTCCAATACCCACAAGAAAACATCATAGTACCTAACTTGAGTCACAAGTCAATTTAATTGTGCATTGAATTTTGTTTTTACAGTTTGTGTCCATCTAACTGGCACATTAAACAAAGTGTTCATTGTTTTGTAGCTTCATTACAGTTAGATTACGTTTTAACAGTTTGTTTTTACTGATTTAAGGTTACTATTCTGTGATTATGCTTTCTTAGCATGTTGTCATTAGTCTTCTGGATTTAACTCATGATTCTATACCGTTGACCATCCTATATATTGCAAATCACTCCAGATTAACTGATCCCTCCACTGCACTGCTCTATCTTTCAGACTGAAGTATAAGATAAGATGTCTACTCATCAACCTTTACTCTGCTCAATACTTGTAAATCTTGTTTGCTGTTTATCAATAAGAACTAAAAATATTATCTGAGTTGATTTTCTGATAATATTATCTGAGTTGATTTCTGAGTTGATATTCTCCCAAATACATCAGAAACTGTGCATTCAAGTTCAGCAATTCAGTAATCCATTCTGGACGTTTTATGCAGAGGAAGGCACAAGTGCTCCTTGCCCAGTTCATCCAAATGCTGTAGCATTCCAATGAAATTAAAATAGCATTCACAAATGTATGCAAGGCCTATGATGATTTACATATAGGTATGAACTTGGGGCCTCATCATGATGGAAGTGGAGAAGCTGAATAATAAGAGATTGCAACCAGGGGACCCTGTAAAGCAGGCCATTGGAAAGTCTGCAACAACGACTGCAGATGCTGGAGATCAGAGTCATAAAGTCATAGAGTCATAGAGATGTACAGCATGGAAACAAACCATTCAGTCCAACCCGTCCATGCCGACCAGATATCCCAACCCAATCTAGTCCCACCTGCCAGCACCCAGCCCATATCCCTCCAAATCCTTCCTATTCATATACCCAACCAAATGCCTCTTAAACATTGCAATTGTACCAGCCTCCACCACTTCCTCTGGCAATTCATTCCAGACACATACCACTCTCTGTGTGAAAACGTTGCCCTGTAGGTCTCCTTTACATCTTTCCCCTCTCACCCTAAACCTATGCCCTCTAGGTCTGGAGTCAAAAGTGTGGTTCTGGAAAAGCACAGCAGGTCAGGGCAGTCAGCCAGTTGGATACTTTCTGACTCATCACTAAGCCACCTATTTGGAGTGCTCCTTATTCAAATGGACCACTAGTTGATAGTTCTACCCAATTCCAATACTGTATCCAATCCAAGATGCAGAATCTCCAATGATAAATGCCTCTACAGCAAATCCCAACTGAAGGAGAACCAATATAACTTAGATGAAATTTCAGTGCAAAAGAGATTACTATTTCCCACATATAACTATTCAAATGCATTTTCTGAAACACACCTTCCAGACTTTGCTTAATCAGTCGTCCAGGATTCAAAGTGTACACTGAGATGTATTTCACTGAACTGATGTAAAAGCATACATTTGGAACAAAGCTGAGAAAAAAATGCAGTTGAATTCAATGAATACATATTTGGAAAGGGCATTTTAAGTGAAATAAGTGTCCTGAGAGTGAGAAAACAGGCCACTAATTTGCTATCATCCATTCTTTAATTGCACAATGTGAAAGTTATCTATATCATCACTTAATTAATTCTACATTGACAGCTTCATAACACTGATGGATTAATGGTAGGGTAGTCTTTGTGGATAATGATGATGATTCTGAAGTCGAGTGGAACCCATTGGACCACATGGCTGCAAATAATAGTCTGCCTTTGATTTTGGAGTCACCTGCCAAAGGAAGTAGCTGTGCTCATTCATTCTGAAGCTTATTGTCAGTGGAAAAAAAAAGAGATGAAATTATTTGACCTGGTAAAAAGACATCAACCCCTGCTGATACATTTGTGAAATACATGTTTCCTGCTGTGAGATAACTTGAAATGAGCTAGAGGCACAAATGTTCAGTATTCTGGTGACTTTAAAAAGCTCTGAATGTGCTTTCCCAGTGGTGGTCATTGATTAGAGGAATGGTACTGCCTGTCTAATGAAATATGGTCTGCAAAGACAGAATTCCTTCCACCTGCTGTGTCTCAGCAAGTGATTGCTAGTTTCTGAATATACACAAGCACAGACAGGCCACCTTGGGGTTAAATCCATCTGCTTAGCTTCCCTCCTTTCTCCTTCAAAAAGCTAAACAAGAATTGACTTATTCATATTGCAAATTATAAAAGATGTTGTCAACAGTTCTATCTTTACCCTCAAGGTAAAATTATCATGCCAAATTTATTGTTAGCTTGAAGTTTCAACTAAGAAGAATTTAAATCTCTGAAGGAATTTGGGCTGCTTTACCAACTATAATTTGGAGATGTTGGTGTTGGACTGGGGTGTACAAAATTAAAAATCACACATCACCAGGCTATAGTCCAATAGGTTTATTTGCAAGCACCAGCTATAGATCGGTTCCTTCAATGAAATGTCCTCCACAACAGAAGTTTCTCCACAAACAAAATTATCTCAGCATGGAATATACCTCCAAGTATATTACAATATTAATTACTTGTCTCTGTGAACCAGTATCAACACGCAGAGACCTAACTGAAGAATTCTTAAATGCTTGTGGATTTGTGAAGGTTTATATATGAGACTACAATCGTTCAGTACTTGCTTATGAATATTTATTGTTGGAATCAGTTATGGAATATGTTGTAGTATTACGATATTTTGAAGCTGTGCTTCCCAAACATTTTCCCACTGTGAACTCATTTTGCGGCTTGAAAGTTGTGGAGACCCCTAAATGAGAACTGTTAGAACATGAACATGACTCTTGTAACTTGGTCTAAATGCCACGGCTTCCATTACTGCCTCACATTTTGCAACCCCAAAACTTCAGCTTGCAACCCCACAGGAAATGATAACTGAAGATAGAATTGTCATGTTATAATTACTTTAACATTATGTATGATTTTGAAACCCACCTTAAGAATAAATTGGATATTCAAATAAATGCATGTGATGGAAATTATACTCACAATTCTGTATAATTTATTGTATTTTCTTTGTGCATGGAATGCAGGCAACGCTAGTTAGGCCAACAATAATTGTCTATCCCTAAACGCCCTGGAAAAGCTGGTGGTGAGCTGCTTTCTTGATTCACTGGAGGCTTGGTGTGTATAGACCCCCATGGTGCTGTAAGGAAGGGAGTTCTTGAGATTTGACTTAACAGCAATGATGGAACAAGAACATGGTTCAGGTCAGCATGGTGTGCAATATGGAGGGGTTATTCGCAGTGGTGGAATGTCATTGTCTCAACCTTGAAATGGAGTTCTTTCAGAACTCAGCTTTTTCTGGTGTCCAACAAGATGGCTGATTGATGTCTGTTCAACTGTGTCTCCTCACACATTGGCTTTTTCGGAAATTGTTTTCAGGCAAAATCTTATAGGGGAAAAAGCAATGTGGCCTTTGGCAAGAATTCATATGAGAAGTCTGGTGAGTCATTTCTCAACATCAACAGCATTTTGATAGCAAGCAGTGAGGTGAGATTGTCATTGAATCCCAGGATCCTGGCATCCTAACAATGCAGATAGATGTCATTTGGCCTGAGTCTGCACCAAACCTCTGAAAAACATCCCCACGCAGACATATCCAACTGTCCTCCAATCCTAAACCATGTAATCTTGCATTTAGCAGGATTCCTGATGAAGAGATAATGCTTGAAATATTGATTCACCTGCTCCTCGAATGCTGCTTTTCCAGCATCACACTCATGGTCTACAAACAGGCAGCCACATCTGCCTGTTTGTAGACCATGGTTTGTAGACCATAGGGGAGGTTTCCATCGAGACACCTGCCAACAGGGGGTCCAGACACATCAAGTCAATGGCAACTTACAAATCCAGTCCAGAGGAATGGCCACAGTCAGGTATCTGGTTTGAGTGCTCTTGGTCAGGGGGGGGGTCCATGCTCTTGCAGTATGGGAGTTGCTCATGGTCAGTCCTGTAGCTCCAAAGCAGCCTCTTTGGTGGACATAGAGCTAATGTAGTTGGGGAGATGTACAGGTATCAGTCAGAGCTGTGAACATCCATGGCCGTCTGGTTAGGTCACTCAGTAAATGGATTGTGGTCAGACCACCGGGTCTGTCCACAGAAATTAAGGGGAAAAGGGTTCAGGAGGACAAGAGGGCCCATTGCAATTTGAAGGAAAATTGAGAACATAGTCTTCAAGATCAGCAGCTGCAGTCTGGGGAAAGGGGAGAATTCAAAGTTTGTGAGAAGATTCGTAGCTCGGGTGCTCGTTGTTGTGGTTCTGTTCGCCGAGCTGGGAATTTGTGTTGCAGATGTTTCGTCCCCTGTCTAGGTACAAATGCCAGAGGAAAGATCACAGAAACGCTTCACAGGAGGCTCCCAAGCACTGAGGATGTCACCTAGACAGGGGATGAAATGTCTGCAACACAAATTCCCAGCTCGGTGAACAGAACCACAACAAATGGGAGAATGACAATTGTGAAGCAATCAACCGTATTTCCATAAAGCATAGTTGGGAACAGGGTCATGTGAGGGGGGGGTGTTCGTCCTCCATTAGAAGTACCTTGGCCCCAGTCGGCCACAGTTTAAATCCATACCCAGCATGGACAAGTACAAGGTTCATGGGAAGTGCTATAAGGAAGAGGAGAAAGTGAGGACTGCAAATGCTAGAGATCAGAGTCAAATGTGGGGTGCTGGAAAAGCACAGCAGGTCAGGCAACATCCGAGAAGCAGGAGAATCAACATTTTGGGCAAGAGCCCTTCATCAGGAATGAGGCTGGTGGACCAGGGAGGCTAAGAGATAAACAAAAAAGAGGATTTGAATGGTCAGGTCCTCATGACAAGAAGACGTGAGGCTGGAAGGCACTGAAGGGAGCTAACTATCATCTTCTGTTGTGCTAAGATTGAAATTAAGAAATGGAAGAGAGAATGAATATAACCACACTGTAATGGGCAAAGCAACTGTCTCAACCTGTGAGAGTGGAGCCTGTAAAAATTGATGTGAGTTCCTTTAAAGGGAGATTATACACTTGCCCAGGCATAGTACAGGATATAGGTCTGCGGGGTTTCTAATTTCTGATGGTCCTTATGTTGTGATTACCTGCTTGCTGTGTGCCTCCCTGTCCCAGACATCTCTAACCAGCTCATTCACACCAGCATTTTTGAACCCACAGATCATGGAAAAACAGGGGATGGTCTAAGATGAGGGCAATGGTGCCAGCTGGACCCATTGCTCTGCATATGACTTGTTCATCTTGTTTCCATCTGCTATTAATGATATAGATGATGGTGTTAATGTTAGCAAATTTGCTGATGATACAAAGCTGGGTGGCAGGGTGAAATGTAAGGAGGATGTTGGACAATTACAGGGTGACCTGGACCGGCTAGGTGAGTGGACAGATGCATGGCAGATGCAGTTTAATGTGAATAAATGTGTGGTTATCCACTTTGGTGTCAAGAACAGGAAGGCAGGTTACTACCTAAATGGATAGGTAAAAACAATGACTGCAGATGCTGGAAACCAAATTCTGGATTAGGGGTGCTGGAAGAGCACAGCAGTTCAGGCAGCATCCGAGGAGCAGTAAAATTAACGTTTCGGGCAAAAGCCCTTCATCAGGAATAAATGCAGAGAGCCTGAAGCGTAGAGAGATAAGCTAGAGGAGGGTGGGGGTGGAGAGAAATGGCGTCAAGTTAGGTAAAGGGGCAGTACAACGAGATCTAAGTGTTCTTGTACATCAGTCAATGAAAGCAAGCATGCAGGTACAGCAGGCAGTGAAGAAAGCTAATAGCATGCTGGCCTTCATAACAAGAGGAATTGAGTATGGAAGCAATGGGGTCCTTCTGCAGCTGTACAGGGCCCTGGTGAGACTGCACCTGGAAAATTGTGCGCAGTTTTGGTCTCCAAATTTGAGGAAAGACATTCTGGCTATTGAGGGATTGCAGCGTAGGTTCACGAGGTCAATTCCCGGAATGGCGGTACTATCTTACTATGAAAGATTGGAGCGACTGGGCTTGTATACCCTTGAGTTTAGAAGGCTGAGAGGGGATCTGATTGAGACATATAAGTTTATTAAAGGATTGGACACTCTGGTGGCAGGAAGCATGTTTCCGCTGATGGGTGAGTCCTGAACCAGAGGACACAGTTTAAAAATAAGGGGTAGGCCATTTAGAACAGAGTTGAGGAGAAACTTCTTCACCCAGAGAGTGGTGAGTGTGTGGAATGCTCTGCCCCAGAAGGCTGTGGAGACCAAGTCTCTGGATACTTTCAAGAAAGAGTTGGATAGAGCTCTAAAGGACAGTGGAATCAAGGGTTATGGGGATAAGGCAGGAACAGGATACTGATTGAGGATGATCAGCCATGATCATAATGAATGGTGGTGCTGGCTCGAAGGGCAGAATGGCCTACTCCTGCATCTATTGTCTATTGTCTATTGCTATAGAAGTCTCTCCAAACATCAATCCATGATACATGCTGTGTAGATATGAAGTTAGAATCATGCTGGCACATTTTGATTAGATTAGATTACATTATAGTGTGGAAACAGGCCCTTCAGCCCAACAAGTCCACACTGACCCGCCGAAGCACAACCCACCCATACCCCTACATTTACCCCTTACCTAACACTATGGGCAATTTAGCATGGCCAATTCACCTGACCTGCACATCTTTGGACTGTGGGAGGAAACCGGAGCACCCGGAGGAAACCCACGCAGACACGGGGAGAACGTGCAAACTCCACACAGTCAGTCGCCTGAGGCGGGAATTGAACCCGGGTCTCTGGCGCTGTGAGGCAGCAGTGCTAACCACTGAAACTACACAGAGACTGAAATGAACAGATGTCAAGGCAAACAAAAGTGCAATTTATAAAAATGTGAAAATTTATGTGCAGTGCTTTGCCACCAATGCCACCAAAGTTCCCTCAATAAGTCTTATTCTTTCTTGCCTCATTGCATATTAGTGTAGTCCCTCGTTCCGCAGCTGGGCTGGAGGGATCCTTTTTGGCAGTGGAGTTTGCTGGCACTCACAAGGATCTGCAGGGATTCAGATACCTGCGCATGTTCTTTCAGGTAAGATATAACAAGAAATTTTACTGGGCAGACAGAATCCCTCAGATAAAAAAATCAACACAACTCAAAC
Source organism: Chiloscyllium punctatum (assembly GCF_047496795.1). Taxonomy (NCBI): domain Eukaryota; kingdom Metazoa; phylum Chordata; class Chondrichthyes; order Orectolobiformes; family Hemiscylliidae; genus Chiloscyllium; species Chiloscyllium punctatum. The sequence goes on from NC_092746.1 coordinate 62,545,001, forward strand.
TTAGCCAAACAACAACATAAGATTCAGCCGAATGTCTCTGGAGCTGTGACAAACAAGTTCCTATTGTGCATTGCTCAAATCTTACAATAATAGAAGGGTCTTGGGAGTCATAACAACCTTTTCTTTCAAGGGGTCTAATTTTGAGTAAACATCACAGGTGCAAGGTTCATAAGAATTACTGGAACATATCACACCTCCCTCTGTCTATAATACTAACTGGGAGCTTGTGTCTGGGAAAATTTCAAATTCTCATGCAACTTAAATTCCATTTCAAATTTAACACCTTCGTTGTGGGATTGTTTTTGCAATTTTCTTCACAATAAAGCAAAAAATCATTCAGCCAAAATACATGCTTTATAATCCTAAACAGAGAATAAAAGCAGCAGCAAAGATTACATGACCACAAAGCTTCATTAAAATGCAGTTTTTGAATTCAAAACTCAGAAATTGACTCATCTTTCTTCTCTTGATCGTTTGTGAAGTGATGGTAGGTATAATCAACATTGCTTTCAAACAGCACTTGCTTAGCAATAACTTGCTCACAGACATTCAGTTTGGGATCTCCCAGGGCCAGTCTGCTCCTGAGCTCCAGACATGAATACAAAGTCGAATTCCAGAGGTGAGGTGAGAGAGAGTGACTGACATCAAGGCTAAATTTGATCAAGTATGGAAAAACTCCAGCCAATAGGAATTTTGGGGGTGGGGATCTCTGTTGGATGAGGTCATACTTGGCACAAAGACAATTGTAGTTGTTGGAGGTAAATCATCTCAGCTCCAGGACATTGCTGCAGGAGTTTCTCAGGGTTGTGTCCTTGGCCTGATCATCTTCAGCTGCTTCACCAATGACCTTCCCTCCATCATAAGGTCAGATGTGAAGATGGGTACTGCTGACTGCATAATGTACAGCACCATTCACAACCAGTCAGATATTGAAACAGTCCATGTCCAAATTCAACAAGACCTGGACAATGGTTTGGGCTGATAAGTGGCAAGTAACATTCAGCTACCAAAGTGTCATGCAATGACCACATCCAACAAGAGGGAGTCTAACCACTGTCTCTTGACATTCAATGTTTCACTATCAACATCATGGGGGTTACCACTGACCAGAAGTTGAATTGGACTATCCACATGAATATTGTGACTACAAGAGAAGGTCTGATTATAGGAATACTGCAGCAAGTAACTCATCTCCTCACACACCAAAACCTGTCCACTACCTGGAAATCACAGGTCAGGAGTGGGTCGATATATTCCACATTTGTGTGGATGAGTGCAGACCCAACAACACACAGTAAACGTGACACTATCCAGGACAATTCAGACCATTTGACTGGTATCACAAATATTCACTCCAGCCACCACCAACACCCAGCAACTGCAGCATGTACCATCCACATTTTTAAGGTAGCATCTTCCAAACCTGTGACCACTACCCTACAAAAGGACAAGTCACTGATAGTTGGGAACACCACCTGCTGCAAGTTCCCCTTAAAGCCAGTCATCTTCGTGACTTGGAAATATATTACAATTCCTTCAGTGTCACTGCGTCAAAATCCAGAAAATCTATCCGAAATGGCAATATGGATGGACCTACAGCAGACGAATTGCAAAAGTCCAAGAAGCCAGATCACGACCACCTTCAAGGATCAACAATATTTGCTGGCACATCTAGCGATAACCAGATCCCCTAATGTACAAAAGGAAACTCAACTTTGTGTTCCAGCAAAGTGTTCATTTTGTGCATATACTTTAAATGTTCATATTTAGAGCTCGTAAGTTTATTGTTTGTGAGCACGAAGGAATCTAGGAAGAACAGAAACATAGAAATATAGAAGATAGGAACAAGAGGAGGCCATTTGGCCCTTCAAGCCAGCTCTGTCATTCATTTTATGGCTGATCATCCAACTCAATAGCTTAATCCTGCTTTCTCCCCATAATCTTTGATCCCATTTGCCCCATGTGCTCTGTCGTGCCACCTCTTGAATACATTCAATGTTTTGGCATCAATTACTTCCTGTGGTAATGAATTCCACAGGTTCACCACTCTTTGTGTGAAGAAATGTCTCCTCTTCTCTGTCCTAAATGGTCTACCCGGAATCCTCAGATTGTGATCCCTGGTTCTGGACACACCTACAATCAGGCATTCTCCCTGCATTTACCCAATCTAGTCCTGTCAGAATTTTATAAATCTCTGGGATCCCCCTCATTCATGTGAACTCCAGTGAAAACAATCCTAATTCAGTCCATTTCTCCTCATAAGTCAGTCCTGACATTCTTGGACTCAGCCCGGTAAATCTTTGCTGCACTCCCTCGAGAGTGTGAGACATTGTGTTTTAGGTTATCTTTACTAAGTCACTCTCCAGCTTGCTATATTCATTAAGACCAGGTTCCTGTTCATTTGTTTGTAACCCTTTACTAACCTGTTGTTTACTTAAACATGGTTTCATTTTGTATATTTTACTATTACGATATAGACTAAAATTCAAACACCCCTTTCACATTAAACCCTTATCTGGCCTATCTCTCCATCAAAAGCTACCTCTGAATAAGTGTCACTATCAATAACAATACCATCCCCATCAAGTCTCCACAAAACATTATAATATTAATCAGCCCTTACCAACCGTCTCTCAGACCTAAATCGATTACAGAACACCAAACATTTTCACCAATTAATATGTACTTGTTATAAGTATCTTTTAACTGGGCCATTATCCCTTTCAGAAACTAACTGTAAAACAGCACTGAAATGAAGTTGCATGAATGAATGAAACCCATACTGGCAAACAGTAAATATATCTCACAACTCAGCTGCAGTAATGAGTTTAATATCCTTTATATTTTATTAAGTACAGGTAAAATCTCTAACTTATTTAGACCATATATGCCTAATACTTTTACTAACATTTACTAACTTCAAAGACAAAAGCATTAATACCTTTTAGTTATGCAAGCAGACCAGACAGACACTTTTAATCCCATCAGAAGTAACAGCCAGCACTTAGCACGTGTTTTAACCCATCTCCTGTCTGCCAGGACAGAAGCCCCTCAAATCTTTGTGTACTATGAATAAAACAATGTAACACCAAAGTAATGGAATTTTAATATAGGTAAAGAACTGTCAATAAAGGGGCTGTTATAAGAAATGTATTTTGGGATTTCTTTGCTGCCTCAAACTTGTGCAACTTGCAGTTGCTGAATAAAGGAGGCTATTTTCACCACTCACTAATTTCAGTCGTTATTTGAACACAATCCCACAAGAGCAAGAGCATCCTTCCTCAGAAAAGGAGACCAAAATTGCACACAATATTGTAGGTGCGGCGTCATCAAGGCCCTGTATAACTGTAACAACACATCCCTGCTCCTGTACTCGAAACCTTTTGCAATGAAAGACAACATACCATTTGCCTTCTTTACCACTTGCTGCACCTGCACTCACCTCAGCAACTGATGCACAAAGACATCCAAGCCCTGCTGCACACTCACTTGGCCCAATTTACAGCCATTCAGGTAGTAATATGTCTTCTTGTTTTGGCTTCCAAAGTGAGTAACCACACATCTATCCAAATTATACCCCATCTGCCACTGATTTGCCCACTCACCCAACCTGTCCAAAGCATGCTGAAGATCTTTGCATCCTTGTCACCGTTCACTCTCCTGCCCAACTTGGTATAATCTACAAACTTTGTGATGTTACATTTTGTTCCTTCCTCTAAATCAGTAATATGTATTGTGAACAGCTGGCATCCCAGCACTGATCCCTGTGGCACCCTACTAGTAAATGCCTACCAATTTGACAAGGACCCATTGATTCCTACTCTTCATTTCCATTCTGCCATTCAGTTTTCTATCCATCTCAATATACTTCCCCCAATCCCATTCACTTTAATCTTGCACAAATATTTCTTATATGGGACTTTATCAAGTGCTTTCTAAAAGTCCAAATAAACCATATCGACTTGCTACCCCTTGTCAACTCTAGAAGGAAAGAAATTGTTCATTGACAGAGGAATCGAGAATCAAGGGATATGAAGTTACGTGACTGGGAAAAGATCTAAGGATGCATCAAAGTTGTTTTTACATATAACATGCTTTTGATGTAGAAAGCTTGACCGGGGATTGTAATTGAGGCTTTCAAAAGGCAAATAAGTACCTGAAGAAAAAAGACTTTGCAGAGTTATGGGTCCAGAATACAAGAGTGGGATGAGCTGAGCTGCTCGTACAGGGTGAACATGAATATCACAGGCTGAATGGCCTCCTTCAATGCTGTAGCTTTTCTATAATTCTGTGATCTATTGTAACAAAACCTGAGCTAAATCTTCATTTTAAATACCACCTATTATCTTAATCAATAATGAAGATTTAAATCAATGCTTTGTACATTCTACAATATAGAGGACAGATATCAACAATATCTATTAATCAGTCACTTCAGTTGATTTTTGATGTTTTTGCCGACCACACAGATCATTTGCAACTAAAATGTTGCCTCACTTATTTTCTCACATTCAACATCAATCATCATGATCTGGATTGCAACTCCTCCAAGGGACTGTAAATCCTTGAATGCCACATTCCAGACACTTTAATCTCCGACCCTTCTAATGGTTCCTGTCATTCAGCTTCCTCTCCAATCCGGTTAAACTAATCAATGTTATTCATTCTCCAAGTTTTTGTTGATGCTTTTCCTCTCAATTCATGTTTGCCTTCTGATTCCATGTTCCTCAACTGTGCCATTTTGTGTGTCTTTTCCAAAATAGCACTGCCCCAAATTTCTGCCCCTTTTACTCTCCTATTCAACACTATATCTTTATCTTTTCTTTCCATTAATATCCATTTGCTTACCCTTTACCTTGCATTACTGACCCATGTTCTCCTCTGCCTTTCTCATCCATTTTTCCACTATTATGGTTACTGGCCGCAACTTGCTGCGGTACCATTGGCATCTACATAGTGTCACAGTCAAAAGCCTGGCCCAATAAGATATCTTCTACTCTTCCTTTAAGAAAGAAGCCATGGATTACATGCACTGGCAAGGTTGCCTCTGCAATCTTTAAACTAGGTCAGGTACTTGAACCTCAGAGGGTACGCTATTGAGATTAGGATCGGGAGCATCGCTGGGTGAGTGCATCATCGTTATGTCTCCACAGCTGGTTGAGGAAGAAACATTAGGTACCTAGCAGTTGGAAGATTTCTGAAGGCTAGGTATTTACTGAGCTCCAGGCAGGAGATTACCTGATGGCGTTGGCAGTTAAGAACTTCATAGAGCTGCATGAGCAGAGATAGAAGCAGCCGACGCGTTTGTTTGAGGTGCTGGGCAAACTGACACAAGTTTGAAGGGCTGCACCAATGCTCTTGGCACCACATTTCCCCATTCATGCAAGTGTTTGACCCCTCCATGGGCAGATCAGGGGCTTCCATATAGAAACAAGTCCAGCACTCTTAGTATCTGATGGACCCATGCATGCAACTGCATTCCCTTTCCCAAATTTTGCTGATCAACACCAAACGCCAGGCAACTGAGCAACAAGAGAGTTCTGAAGAAGGTTTATTGGACCTGAAACATTAACTTTGATGGCAGAGATGCTGCCAGACTTCTGAGCTTTGGCAGCAATCTCTATTTTTGTTTGTGGGGGATCTTAATGTCACTCCAGGTTGCTCTTTTCTCACAAGGGGACAGGTCAGGCCAGTCAGCACTCAAATGGAGGGTGCAGCATGTACAGGCTCACCAGAAGTTCTCTCTGAGAATACTCCAGGGAGTTGGCCAGGACTTTCACCTCCATCCTGCTTGCCACTCTCAGCCTTGTGGAATTTCAGGCTGAGAGTGGTGAAAACAATTGTGAACTTACCTCAGCGCAGAACATACAAATATCTGTGATGGGCCTGACCAAAACTCCAAAGCCAATGGGCTTCAGTGTAGATCAAGCCTCCTCACCCAAGCTGCAGACTCGGAGATTGCACCAAGATGCGGTGAGAGCGAAAGCTAGCCATGAGGTCCATATAAAGACTTGCGGTAAGAAAATGTTAAAATTCTTTTTCCGATCTCACAAAGTATTTGTGACAAGCTAGGTGAATTAGCAATAGAAGTAGAGTACAAGCACCATCACAGATAACTGTGGCAGCAGTGTGCATCACCTGGAAGACTCACATAATGAAATTACAATATCTGGTTATTTATGTCATTGCTGCTTTTTAATTCAATATAGGATGTGGCTGTTATTGATAAGGTCAGCATTTATTGCCAATCCTAACTGTTCCCGGGTGGTTGTGGTATGCCACCTTCTCGAATACAATTGAATAGCTTGCACAGAGACTTCAGAAATCAGCTGTGGATCTGTAGACTAGACTGGATAAGGATGACAAATATCCTTGCCTAAACAACATTAATGGACTGGGTGAGCTTTTCTGACAATCAATAGATACAAGGTCAGCTTAACTGATACAAGCTTTTACTTTGTTTTGTATTCACGCCAGGTCAGACAGCGTGGAAACAGACCCTTCAGCCCAATTCATCCATGCCAATCAGGTTTCTGAAACTAAAATGCCCCCATTTGCCTTTGTTTAGTCCATATCCCTCTAAATCTTTCTGATCCACATCCTTTCCAAATGTCTTTTAAATGTTATAACTGCACCTGCATCTACCATTTCCCTTGGCAGCCCATTCCACACATGCACGACCTTCTGTGAGAAAGAAGTTACCCCTCAAATCTCTTTTAAACTTTTCCCCTCTCACTTTAAGCCTATGGCCTCTAGTTTTGAATTCCCCTACTCTATGGAAATGACCTTGGCTATTCACCTTATCTATGCCCCTCATGATTTTCAGAATCTCTACCAGGTCACCCCTTAGCCTCTAGGGGAAAAACATCCCAGCTTATTCAACCTCTCCTTATAATTCAAACCCTTCAGTCCCAGTAACATTTTGTAAATCTTTTCTGCATCCTTTCATAGTCGGGAAACAATTCAGCCGTGAAGGGCATTCAGCCTCTGACCTTCAGGCAAGTGTCCTCCAAGGCAGACTTTGAGATATACAACAATGCAGAATCACCAAAAGGAAACTGAAAGCCAAGTTCCATGAATAATGAAGATGACCTCAACCGTGATCTTAGGTTCATGTCACGCTACGTGCGACCCCACCACCCTGTTACATATCTGTAAAATCTTCATTACTATCCTGTTTTAACACCATCACCTTGATAAATTTAGGTGTAGATTTGCTCGCTGAGCTGTAGGTTTGATATCCAGATGTTTCATTTCCTGGCTAGGTAACATCATCAGTGGCGACTTCCAAGTGAAGCGAAGCTGTTGTCTCCTGCTTTCTATTTATATCTTTCTCCTGGATGGGGTTCCTGGGGTTACGAAAATGTCTGGATATCAAACCTACAGCTCAGTGAGCAAACCTACACCCTAAATCTCAACCTGAGCTACAAACCTTCACAAACCTTGCAAAAACCTATGGGCGCAACACGCTCCAACTTGCCCGAAGATGGGAAAGGAATGCCATCCGAGAGAGTTCCACCCGTGAACAACTGTACTTCCTGCACGAATGTTTAAGAAAACAGGTACTGCCAAAATGTCTCCAATATAAACCGCCGATAAAAACACCTCAAGCCAGAAGTTTAACAGAACGAAACGGCCGCAGAATGCTTCGAGAACTAATCAATGACGCCCACCACAGACTCCGAAAATACAACCGGGAAATTGCGCCCCAAAAACCGTTATTCAAACAAGCAACAAATCAAGAATGGAGAGACGCAGTAGAACGAGCCATAAACACCAAACAACGACAAACACAGATAAAGAAAAATCGGGACCTGAAGAAAAAACTGGACAAACTCACAAAAAAAGACAAAACCAATAACACAGGGACATGGATAAAGAACTTATCAGACCGAACCCTATCAGTCACAGAAAAAGTGGTACTAGTCAAAGGACTAAATTTCAATTACCAAGACGCTGACGAGAAGGATTTCCTAGCGGCATTAGAAACCACATTGAAGGACAACAATCTCACGGAAGAAACACAACAAACTATCAGACAGACAGTTGCACCTACTCTGAGCCGAAAGAGGGAAGGAAACAAACTGAACACACAAGAAAAGAAACCCCTAGAAAACCTCAAAAAAGACAAAAACATCGTTATATTACTTGCAGACAAAGGTCGGCTCACAGTCATCCTGAACAGAAGGGGCTACATCGAGAAAGCCAATGCACTACCCGCAGACACCAACACCTACCAAAAGGTGGCGCGAGACCCGACCCCCACAACTAGGAGACAAAATTACATATCTCCTAAGAAAATTACACAATTCCGGACAATTAAACAAGACAGAATTCCAGAAAATGAAACCCGACGGGACCAACACACCACAATTCTATGGACTATCAAAAATCCATAAAACAGGAGCCTGCCTCAGACCTATAGTTGCACTACCCGGAACACCAACTTGCAGACTGGCCAAAGAACTACACGCAAGACAGAAATACCTAGTAGAAGAGTCACAGCACTCCATCCACTCCACCCAGGAATTCCTAAAAATCATCAAAAACACCAAAATAGAGGAAGACGAAGCAATGATCTCATTCGACCTAACAGCACTGTTCACCTCCATCAACATCGACCTGGCAAAGGAAACACTTACCACACTTTTAGAAGAGACCATCACACACACACCAACCACCATCAATCACATTACCAATGAAAACATCATGAAGCTAGTGGACCTGTGCCTCACCACCCACTTCACCTTTAACAACATCATCTACAAACAAACCAACGGCACACCCATGGGATCTCCACTATCAGGATTCATAGCAGAAGCAGTAATGCAAAGACTAGAACAAACAGCCCTACCAACCATCAAATGAAAAATCTGGGTCTGCTATGTGTATGACATCTTTGTCATCACAAAACGAAACAAGATAGAAGAGACATTTAACATCATCAACAACACCCTCACAGGCATAAAGTTCACCAAGGAGGAAGAAACCAACAACAAACTTGCATTCCTGGACATCACTGTCAAAAGAAAGGACAACAGAGAACTACAAACCTGCGTATACAGAAAACCGACAAACACTGACCAAATACTTAACTACACCAGCAACCATCCCAACACACACCAACGAAGCTGTATCAGAAAACTATTCCAACGAGCCACCACACGCTGCAGCACAGACGAACTACGCAAAACAGAGGAGAACCACCTATACAACATATTCAAGAAGAACGGATACTCAAAAGATACAGTGCGCAGATTCCTCAAGAACAAACCACAACAAGCAGACCAAACACAGCCAGAAACCCTAACCACCTTACCATACATCAAAGAAGTTTCAGAAATGACAGCCAGACTAGGATCCCCTCGGAATCCTAGTAGCACACAAACCCACCAACACTCTCAAACAAAAACTAACAAACTTAAAAGACCCAGTACATCCCATAGACAAAACCAATGTCATCTACAAAATTCCTTGCAAGGACTGCCACAAACACTACGTAGGACAAACAGGAAGAAAGTTAGCCACCAGGATACACGAAAACCAGCTAGCCACAAAAAGACACGACCCTCTCTCCCTCGTAGCCCTACACACGGATAAAAAAAGCCACCTTTTCGACTGGGACAACACATCTATCCTGGGACAGGCTAAGCAAAGACATGCCAGAGAATTCCTAGAGGCCTAGCACTCCAACCACAACGCCATAAACAAGCACATAGATCTAGATGCCATCTATCAACTCCTGAGAAAACGAACAGGAAATGACATCACCACAAACCCCAGGAACCCCATCCAGGAGAAAGATATAAATAGAAAGCAGGAGAAAACAGCTTCGCTTCACTTGGAGGTCGCCACTGATTGTGTTACCTAGCCAGGTAATGAAACGTCTGGATATCAAACCTACAGCTCAGTGAGCAAACCTACACCCTAAACCTCAACCTGAGCTGCAAACCTTCACAAACCTTGCAAAAACCTTCATAAATTGTCATGATCTCCCTACCTTAATTTGAGTACAGTTTTGAATTACTTATTACTTTGGTCAGGCCCTCAGCACGCGACTGTTATACCTAACATGTTATTCCAGTCATTTAGTTTGTCTCCAGCACCACCTTATTTTTACTTTTTGTGTAATTATCTCTCTGCCTCAATTATCTCTCTGTGTTATAATCCCTTCACTTGTTATTCAGCTGTAGACATTTTACATACTGCCTAACACTCTTGGTCACCTGCAGATACTTAACTGACACTCCACTCACACCATTTGTGTGACCTTTTGATCTCTCTGCCGATGAATTCTGTGTCTGTGTGTTCTTCTTTCTCACTGCACCTAATGAAGAGACTACACTCCAAAAGCTTGTGCTTTCAAATAAACCTGTCGGACTATAACCTGGTGTTGTGTGACTTCTGACTTTGTCCACTCCAATTCAATACCGGCAATCCATCCACATCATGCTTCTGACCATAATACATAATCTACTTCTACCTCCATACTTCCCCTAGGTCATCGGTTGCTGAAACTCTCTTCAAGCCTTTTCTACCTAGGCTTAACTCTTGGTTTGCCATTCATCTTCCAATGCTTGTGCCTTAACTCACTACAAATCTCATTCACCTATCAACCCCTTGCTTGCTGGGTTCTAGCAATATCACAATGTAAGAAAAAAAACTGCTTTTATATAGAATTTTTTTATTACCATTAAAGCATTACAAAGTGCTTTGCCCACAGTGAACTACTTTTGAAGTGTGTCACTGTTGTGATATGTGAGACACTGCAGTTGATTTGTATATCACCAATGGCAATATAAAAGTAACCAGATTATCCTTTTTGTGATGTTGATACATACTGGTCAGCACACTGTAGAAATGTTCACTGGTCTTCTTCAAAACAATGCCATGTGATCTTTTACACCCTCCTGAGAAATCACAGAATATATCCTGCAAATAACAGAGCAACGGTACACTACACCCTCAGTTTAGTGCTGCAGTATCAGCTTTGATTTTTATGCTCAGATCCTAAAGAGAAACTTGAACCCAGAACCACAGAGTAATATCAACCTAGCCAACCTTCTATGGACACACCTATTCTAATGAATGTAATCTCCAGTCCTCCTATTGTGGTCCCCTGTGCATCTCAGATTTATAATGCTCAACAATTGGCGACCAGCTTTCTGCAACCTTGGCCAAAACTGTTGTAGTTTGTTCCTTAAAATTCTTGGTTTTCAACTATTCTTCTCTTTTAAGATGTTCTAAAGACTTTTCAAATCAATTTGATCAAAATTTGGCAATCTTTCCCAAATTTTATTTCTTGAGATAATGGTCATTTATAAAAAACTGTAATCACCATTACGAAGTGCATTCAGACTTTTTACTTCTTTAAGTGCACCATATAAATGAAACTTGTTGCTATGTACATGTTTATTCCCTTTCGTTAATAATTTTGTCATCCAATAATTTCAGCTGTTGATTTCTTACCGATCGGAGTCCCTTGTAGGTAAAACATTTTCACTGCTGATGAGATTCATCGATAAATACATGGCAGAGTTAAAGTCGTAATATCTGGGCAAGACAGCACAGTTCCAAAGCAACTAAGATAAGTCTCAATCAACAAAATGGTTAACCTGAATACTTTAAATACAGTAATTTGTGGGCTAGCCACAAAAAAACTCAACTAATTCACTCATATATTTAAAGAAGAGAATCAGTCACCTCAAACCAGAATAGCTAATATAGGACTGCTGTCTGTACTGTGATGTTGACTCCTAATGCACTCACAGTAACTAGTGATGGACAGTAAGTACTAGTTTGTCAATGCTGTCCACATCTCAAGATGAAGTTGGTGAGAAACTGCTATTTACCAATGCAGGGCATCATTATAGTACATAGTTGTAGACTGTAATTGAATTTAAACAAGCAATATTCCTGCTGCCATCTTCACAATGCATGTTCTGTTCCAAGTAACAGACAACTAGATAGCTGGTAGCTCAATAGCAGTCACTGTGTCCTCATCTTCAAGTGAAATTTGACTTGACAGTAAGCGATGAAAGTAAATCCAGGTTATGCAGCACTAGTTAATCTTTCTGTGGCTGCTTTCTGTTCATGACTGAAAATAACATATTTTTCCACTAATTGACACTTATCCAGAAAACAACACAAAATGTTTGTGAATCAAACATCATAGTTCTGTGCAGCTAATAAGGGAAAAAATCATTTACATAGACCTATGTGCACTATGGCAATTTTCCGTTCACGGCAGAACCAGTATCTGCACATGGCAAGCCTCATTAATACTTATGAAGAATGTGACATGGATTGCATAGATAGTGCATTATGCAGACAATCACCTGTGATACTGCCTGCCCTGAGGGAATCAATGCAAGTATACCAGTAGTACTAAATAAACTTTTCCCCACCACTCCTCTGAAACATTTTGTATTCCCAAAATACAGATTAGGCAAGGTTTTAGTCTGCTCAGTACACAGAATCCACAATACAATATTGCATCACAGAGCATGAAATAGCTTCAATGGTAAAAGTGACGTCTTCACTTTGAGAATGCTCACAAATTTTTTGAATAATCTTACTTCAAAATTAATGAATTTCATCTAACCTGTGTAATGCTTTTATTGTGTGCATGTTATTACAGGAACTTCCAATGAAGCTTATTGTTCCCTTTGTAAGTATTTGGGGTGATAATCTTATCTTGTCAATCAAATGGATCTAACTACGTTTAATGTAATAATGTATTATTCAAATGTAAAATCTATTTCTTATCTATCTAATATTACGCCCATCAAAAAGGTTTGTCTTTTCTGAAACAAATTTGAGGTACTCAATATGCATAAATCTGGAATTTATCCTTGTTTAAATATTGATTTTAAATAATTAAAAACAGATGAGCTGTGGTTAGTTGGGGTTAGAAAATCATTAAATTCCAAGTTTAATGTGCCATATCCTATTCACATTGCACATGTATTTTAGATGGTCATTTTTATTCCATGCACCATGTAAAATTCAAATATGAAAATTAACTTCAACTCATTGGGACAGCAAGATTAAAGCTCCTGTCATTTTTTCTTAATTCTGTAGATTGTTGTAATTGCTCATTTTCCTGTTCATACCTGTTTACTGGTCTTCACAGTATACAATTTGACATGGAAATGAGAGAATTCAAATTCTTTGAACACAAACATTGTAGAAGCTAAATTGATCTCTTCAAGTTGTGCCAATAGGAGAATGTCAAACCATGTTCTACAAACTAAGCCTCATTCTGATTAATAGTCCTTTGAAAAGACAGCTACATATTTTTTATTCACTGAAGTATGTAGAATGGCAAATCATTAGAAAAGATAAATTAGATCAGGACTTTTACACAGTTTATCATTTGTGCTGGGCACAAACAAGGTAACAGATTTAAATGAAACTTCAATTATCTATGGATTTTGCATTTATTTTCTAGAAGAATTTAAATCTTCTGATCCCTCGATTTGGTTTAGTAAACTAATGAACCTTGCTAGCAAATAGAGTTCCTCAATAAATATATGTAGAACAAACAACACTCACCGAAATGAATAATCGTATTAGTCAGTCAGACAATGAAGTTCAGGAGGAGCTCTTGTATTTAACAGGCTTGATATAGAACAATATGATCTTGCAATGGTACTGATAACTTGGAGGTGTCAGTGTTGGACTGGAGTGGACAAAGTTGTAAATCACACAACACCAGGTTATAGCCCAACAGGTTTATTTGGAAGCACTAGCTTTCAGAGCGCTGCTCCTTCCAGTGTTGTGCATAACTTTGCAATGGTATAGCATCTTTAGTTTATTAAAGCATCCCAGGGCATTACATAGTAGAGCAGTTGGGTAAAAACTGACACTGCACCAAAGAGGAAAAAGAAGGAAAGTATGTCATAGTCTTATGAGGCCACAGGACTGCTTTCTCATTCAAGAGAAGACTGGTGATGGTGCAGCCTAAGATCACCATGTTTCAGATGGATGGAGAGATTGAAAAGGAGATTCATGGTAACCTCAGCCAGTGCAGGAATCTAATCTATGCTATTGACATCACTCTGCATCACAAACTAGCCATCCAGCCAACTGAGCCAACTGTCCCACCAAAGGAGACATTAGGGTAACGACCAATGCTTGGTTTTTAAAAAATCAGTTTAGGCATCGGTTTAAAGGAGAAAACTGGCAAATTCTCAGATTGGAAGCTTTACCCAAGGATAAAATATTTCCATATTGAACATAAGATAAAACAAATTGAAGAGTGGAGTTGGGGTTCTCCATCAAGTTGTTAGGAATAATTCCATAACACAAGATGAATATTTAATGGGTCAAGATCACCATAAACCTTGTGCAATTACAGAGGAAAAGTGAATTGTTAATTTGTCCTCAAGCAAAATACTTCCTTTTAAATAGAAATCCAGAAAAACCTTGTGTTTAATACTGTCCTCAGCTTACAACCAGCTACAGAGCTAAAACATCACTCCAGACTTTTAGATACAGATACAAAAAACTGTTTCAAAACTGTACCAAACTAAAACAAGAAATCACATTAAGTAAAATAAAAAATAACTGCAGAAATCCAATAAATAAAATGCACAAGATACTTAGTAGACAGCCATGGGGGTGGCGGGGGGGGGGGGAACACAAGTTAATATTTTCGGTATGGATTGTTAATCAAAACATCTAGCAGGTCAGAAAAGTGGCTCAGTAGTTTGCACTGCTGCCTCACAGCACCAGGGTCCTGGGTTCAATTCCAGCCTCGGGTGACTGTCTGTGTGGAGTTTGCACATTCTCCCTGTGTTTGCACAGGTTTCCTCCCACAGTCTAAAGATGTGCAGGCCAGGTGAATTGCCCATGGTGTCAGGTGCATTAGTCAGAGGTGGGTTACTCTTTGGAGGTTTGGTGTGGACTGTTTGGGCTGAAGGGCCTGTTTCCACACTGTAGAGAATCTTAAAAAAAAAACCTGCATCTGAAAAAGTAAATATTTTGATTATTTGTAATAGGCAAACTTCAGACCATATTCAACCTGAATTATAAACTGTTACAGACTTTTAAAATGTTGCATTTTCTGGACTAATCCTGATGCGTATAAAATGGAAATTTCATGTACAAACATACAAACATACATGCTCTGCCACTCAATAAGATCTTGGCTGATCTGATGACTTTACAGACTTGCCTAGCCCTAATACCCTTTCACTCCTTTGTTTATCAAGAATTTGTCTACATCTGCCTTAAAAATATAAAAAAGTCTCTGCTCCCACCATCTTTTGAGGAAGCAATTTCCAAAGTCTCATGACCGTCTATAAGAAATGAATTTTCTTTATGCCTTAAAAACATCCACATAATCAAAGTTTCCATCCAATAGTATATTAACTATGTCACAACACACACACATATAATAACACAATATTACTGCTCAACCATTTTAAGAACAGGCCACCACAAGCCAAAATTGGATGGACTGAAAAATCAATAAAGATGCAGCACTGGAAGTCCAGATGGCATGTTCTTCTAAACCCCAGAGAATATAAACCAGTTACTCAGCCTCACATCATCAAGCAACTTTCTCATCCCAAAAAGGGAATGTCATGAACCTTTCCTGCATTTCACCTATTATGGAAGGTTACAGTCTTGGCATCAGACAATATTTGGTAATATGTAACTCATGGCCGTTGAGTGTGGTGCTGGAAAAGCACAACTGGTCAGGCAGCATCCAATGAGCAAGAGGATCAATGTTTCGAGCGCAAGCCCTTTATTGGAATGGATGGCATATGCTCGAAATGTCGATTCTCCTGCTCCTTGGATGCCAGGGTGGGAACAGTCATTGAGGCGAATGTGATGATTGAATTTATTAATCTTAAGAGAGGAAAGCAATCAATCAGACTTTGTTGTCGAATCAAGAGAGCAGAGTACCAGGCAAATTATATAAATAAGCCGACAGTGTGGAATTTGATGAGAAGTCATAGAATCCTGGAATCCCTATAGTGCATCCGGCCTATTGAGTCTGCACTGACCCTCTGAAGAGCATCCCACCCTGCATTTACCATGGCCAATCCACGTAACCTGCACATCTTTCGACGATGGGAAGAAACCAGAGCACCTGATAGAAACCCACACAGACTCAGAGAGAACATGCAAACTCCGCACAGACAGTTGTCCAAGGCTGGAATCAAACTCAGGTTCCTGGCTCTATGAGACAGCAGTGCTAGCCACTGTGTCACTGTGCTGCCCACGAAGCAACCCATTCAGGTATCAGTAAGGAAGATGTTGGATATGTCAGAGCAGTAAACTATAAATTGTAAGAACACCTGGAGAGGTGCATTGGGGAAATAACTGGGGAAAATGCTAAAACTAAATTTTAATGTGATCGTCAGAAAGTGGGTGAAAGCAGATTCATTCATAACATCATCATAGTTTTTTTATCCAAGAAGTCAATATTCACTAAGGCTGATTGGTAAAAGAAGGAAAAATCCTTTGAACATGCACCACCCCATCTATAAGAGGTTTTTCTTTAAAATTAGCTTTGTAGAAAAGAAAGTACTCTATTGAATGGTAAGCAGACTGTCACCTCTAAAAGAACAAATGATTGTTTATTTCTACAAACACAAACAAAAACAGAGATTGCTGGAAAAGCTCAGCTATCTGAGGAAAGATCACTCAACCCAAAATGTTAACGTTGATTTCTTTTCAAAGATGCTGCCAACAAAGATAGTTTAAGAGAATCTAACAAAAAATAAATAATCGAAAGAACTATGGATGCTATAAATCAGAAACAAAAACAGGAATTTCTGGAAAAGCTCAGCAGGTCTGGCAGCATCTGTGTAGAGAAATCAGAGTTAACGTTTTGGGTGGAGTGACCCTTCCTCAGAAAGCTGAGCTTTTCCAGCGATACCAGTTTTTTGTTTCTGACTTGAGGCATCTGTAGTTCTTTTGATTATTTCTTTTGTTAGATTTTCTTAAAATATCTGTTTGATGAGAGTTCTCTTTATCATTAGATAAAGTTTCCAATGTTTTCTTCTATTGGAACATTCTGTAGTAACAGTTGTTCCAAAAGGTAGATTAGATTCCCTACAGTGTGGAAACAGGCCCTTCAAGTCCACACCAACCCTCCAAAGAGTAATCCACCCAGAGCCATTTCCCTCTGATTAGTGCACCTAACACTATGACCAATTTACCTGGCCTGCACATTTTTGGACTGTGGGAGGAAACCAGAGCACAGCCACACAGAGAATACACAGAGAAACTCCACACAAACAGTCACCCAAGGCTGTGATTTGAACCTGGGACCCTGGTGCTGTGAGGCAGCAGTGCTAATCACTGGGCCACTGTGCCACTCTGAGTACCTTTAAAGTAAAATTGTTGCAGAAACTCAGCAGGACTAGCATCATCAGTGAAGAGAAAGCAGAGTTAACATTTTGTGTCCAGTGACCCTTTATTTTTATAATGATATTCAGGACTGATAGTGGGGTTATCAAAGAATGTACACTTGGATTGGAGATAAATCTAAAGCTGACAATTTTTAAGTTACATTTGAATCCAACTGATCTGGTAAATGCCAAAATAAAATATTCTCTTATGCTTGAATTCCTATCTATCTAATAAGTAAGAGAAAACTCAGTTTTAGGTTGACTAGTTTTCTTTTCTGGACTGAGTTGCGCAGTTTGGCCTGAATTGATCAAAACGTACTGTCTTTTCCGTTCACCTTTCCGACCAATTTTTAAAATTAATTCCTGGAACATCAGCATTACTGGCGAGACTGACATTTTATTGACATCCCTAATTCAGAAGGTTATGTTAAATCATATGTTGCAATCTGTCTTCTGGAGCTTTCAGTAATAAGCTGTAATAATGTGCGTTTTTTAAAAAAATATTGGTACGAAGTGATCCCTTCACAAACTAACAAAGAAAGTGGTGAAAATAGCAAAATAAAAAGAATTTTAATTTTTATCACCTTCCAGTATTTGGAAATACGCAATATGACAATTTGGGTACAATCTGCTGAGAGCTAAATATCTGTGCAAAATATCTCTCAAACAGCAGGAAGAAAAATGATTAAAATAATCTCAAAAGGTTTGCTTTCATCTTACCTGCTACCAGATTACTATTACTCAGGACAATTCACTAATGATATGAGAGAGCAGAAGATTACTGAGCAGTGCAAAACAAGAGCAGAAGTTGTCTCTTTATTAGATGAGTGCAGGCTTTTATTTATACAATTCTATTTTAAATGAAAATATTTCTGTTTTTTAACAAACTTGTTTAGTGCACGAATGTTGTATTGTGCAATACCCAAGGGAAGCTGGGTAATATTTGATTTCTGCAAAGTTTGGAAATAAGGTAAAACTGTTTCATTTGTTGTGATAATATTTTCTGAAATATGTTGTTTACTAGGGGTGAATGCGTCTTCTAGGTCTGAGACAAGCAATAATTCATTCAAATAAGGTATGCTACAATTCTGCCCTGAATGCAAGTACCACTTCATCAAACAATGCACATCCAGCACTTCAGGCTATAGTTATAGGATTGTTTCTGTTTTGTAAAACAAATGCTTGGTAGTCTCTGACACATTTTACTCCACAGTTATATAAAGCAGAAACTTCTGAAGATTTGACTTTCTGATATGAGCATACATATGAGTAAAAGGAGTTCTGGTTATGAGAGTTAACATATTCAAAATACAGGAATGAACATAGTTTGAAAGGACGTACTTCCCCTTGCAACAATAGGTTCTTTTGTTGCTACTTGGAAAGTAAGGCAATAGTTCTATGGAATACAATGGAGACAGGTGAATGATAAGGATGTGAAAATGGATTTATGCTCCAGAATTTGATCATTTCTGGAGCACTGTAAATACTTGCAAATCGACTCTTGGTGATGAAACGTGCAGTGTTTTTTTATTCATTAGTAGGATGTGAGCATCGTTGGTAGGTCACCATTTATTGCCTGGCCCTAATTCCCTTGAGAAGATGGTGCTGAGCTGCATTCTTGAACTGCTGCAGTCCACTTGCTGCAGCTTGACCCACAATGCCCTTAGAAAGGGAATTCCAGGATGTTGACCGAGTGACAATGAGAGAATAGTGATATATTTCCAGGTTGGGATGGTGGGTGGCTTAGAGTGGAACTTGAAGGTGCTGGTGTTCCCATATGTCTGCTGCCCTTGTCTTTCTAGATGAAAGTGGTCATTGGTTTGGAAAGTGCTGTCCAAGGAGCTGTGCTGAATTTCTGCAGTGCATCTTATATAACGTAGGCACTGATGCTACTGAGCAGTTGCAGTGGCGGGGTGAATGCTTGTGGATGTAATGCCAATCAAAGTGGCTGCTTTGTCCAGGATGGTGTCAAGTTTCTTGAGCATTATTGGAGCTGCACCCACCCAGGTAAGTGGGCAGTATCCCACCACACCCCTGACTTGTGCCTTGTAAATGAAAAACAGCCTTTGGGGTGTTAGGAGATGAGTTGCATGTTGCATTATTCCTAGCCTTTGACCAACTCTTGTAGCTACTGTGTTCATGTGAATCCAGTTAAGTTTCTGGTCAATACCAACTCCTGCATGTTGATCATAGGGAGACACACGATGGTAATACCTATGAATGCCAAGGTGCAGTGGTTAGATTGTCTCTTATTGGAGACTGTCATTGTGTGACACAAATGTTATTTGCTACTTGCCAGCCCAAGCCTGGATATTGTTCATAGTTCTGAGCAGCATCTCGTATACATAACCTACAGAAGAAATGGCTTTGTAATAAAAAAAATCAAATTGAATCTTCAAAAATTGTCTCATACTTTTTGTTGTACCTTTTAAAGAGATTGGCACTATACATGGTCAGATTGACTCATCGATTGTATTTGCAACTCTGGGCCCAAGCTCCCCATTTAGAATTTAATGCACAATCCAACCTGATAATTCAATGTAATATGGAGGAAATGCTGCATTGTTGGAGGTGCCATTTTTCATTAAAAGTAAAACCTTGCATGCTTGGAGACAGATAATTTATAAAAAGTTCAAAGGCAATATTCTTAGTAATTCCTGGATATGTTAGGAATCCCTTATTTTCAATGAAATTTAAAATTATACTGGAAAATCAAGTTCCCCTCTAAGCCACTCACCATCCTAATCTGGAAATATATCACTATTCTCTCATTGTCATTGGGTCAAAATCCTAGAATTCCCTTTCTAAGAGCATTGTGGGTCAAACTACAGCATATGGACTGCAGCAGTTCAAGAAGGCAGCTCAGCACCATCTTCTCAAGGGAATTAGGGCCAGGCAATAAATGGTGGCCTGCCAACGATGCTTACATCTCACAAGTGAATAAAAAAAGCACTCCATGTTTCTTTTTTTTTCAGATTTCAAACGCAGCAAATTAATGTTTCTAGCACTACTATGCCTCTTGGTTATGACAACTTTCAGGAATTTAGCTGACAATGCTGGGCAAAATCCATTTTCTAACACTAGAGTGGTTTATTAAGACCTATTTACATCAGTTTCTTCTGACCTACCAGGAAATCAGACCTAATTGTATCCTATTTAATTAGATTCCAACTCAATAAAATGTTTGTATGCGCAGTGAGCCCTCACAGTTTTGTTGAACAACACTGATTTGCTGGTGTAGAACAGCCCCAAACCACTTGACGTTCTTAACATTCAGGCTGTTCTTGATACTTTAAGAAAATTATCTGTGTAAAATGGATTAAACTGAATGCCACTGTGACATATCAAGAAATATTTCATTCCCAGCTCCAACAGATATTTTCCAAACTGTTTGAGAATGTACACATTGCTTTAGCAGCAGGTTTAAAAAATAAACCAAAGCAGAAGAACCAAGTCACAGTTTATGGTCAGGAATAAATATTCTGAAATTCTTAAATCAGGATTAAAGTTGTGAGTAAGCCATACAGGAAAAACATTTCAGTTTATTTTATCAACTGGAAGAGAAGCATTCTCATCAAAGTATATTTAATGAAAAATAGTTGACCACTGTTCAAAGGGTGCTAACTGTGGGTCATGGAATCAGGTCATGCTAAATTTTTCCTTGATCAACTTAATTATCTAAATGTCAAAAGGTGCTGAAGAATTCAAAAATAACAATTCAGATTTGATAACTTAAGTGAATTGTAAAGGTCACAAATATGACCAGGTATAGACAGTGGAATGATTATAAAAACAGGAAAAGGCTACTGGAACTTGTTACTTAGGAGAACACGAAATTGCATCTTAACCTGGCTAAGTTTGTAAATTCTGCAGTTTTTTAAGATGGTTTATTTTATGATTGCGGGCAAACACCCTGAACATGGGCAATAGGGAGAAATTTGAGAGAAATGTGAGATTGAGATACTGAGCAAAGAACTTCTCATGGTCAAGGCCAACAAGTCAAATTTCACACCTAAGTCTCAAATGTTGAGACAAGATTCTTGCTTGTCAGCACCGAGAGGTCGATTAATGGAGATTATTGCTCATCATCCCCCTCATTCCAACCAAATATTACCTCAGAAATATACAGTTTCTGATTCTCCCACTTGTTGGATAGAGACTAGATGTGGAGAATTCTCAAATGAAAGTCCGAGCAGGTACCTGGTGACTGCAGCTCCCCACTTGCTCATCTGGACCTCCAATTTTGATGCACAACACCAACATCTCCGGGCAGCGCCCAAACACTCCATTTCCACACATGCTGACATCAGACATATATCAGCCTCACACCATCAACATGGCACTTCCCAGATCCACATATATTCTGCTTCTGTGCTTTCATGTTCACTTTGGAGCACATCAACACCTCTCATTGGAATGTTGCTGCAAGGCCACTTTTCACGCACACTACAAGGCACCCAGCTCACAGACTGGAACAGGCTACATCTCAGGGTTACTTGCTCTTAGTGTTCACTCACTTAGCACCTACCTGAATGCTCACAACACTCATGCCTTTTTGGTGCATTGCCCCATTACCCAGACCTTCAGGGGTCACAGTAACTCAATTTTACTTTGCTGTTCAGATCAGACACAAGGCAGGCAGTTTGTCATGGTTCACAGTGCAGGCAAGTGGACTGAACATGTTGCTGTATGGGACATATTGTTACATCATGCTGAGTCAATGGTCTAGCGGTATTATTGCTGGACTGTTCATCCAGAGACCCACATAATGTTCTGGGAAGCTGGGTTCAAATCCTGGCATGCCAGATGGTGGAATCTGAATTCAATAAATGTCTTGAATTAAGAATCTAATGACCACTATAAATCTATTGCCAATTGATGGAAAAACCCATCTGGTTCACTAATGGCCTTTAAGGAAGGAAATCTGCCATCCTTATCTGGTCTGGCCTACATGTGACTCCAGACTCACAGCAATGTGGGTTGGCTCTCAACTGCCCTCTGGGCAATTAAGGATGGGCAATAAATGCTGGCCTGGCTAGCAACACACTCATGAATGAATTTTAAAAACATGAATAAATTAATCTAACACCTTTAACATGTGCCAGCACCCTATGTGGCAATCACACTGCACCAGCCAAATCGCTAGGTCTCAAAGTTGACAAGTCAAGGGGGTCTGCGGTCAATGAGGATGTCTTGGTACAGTCAGTCTAGGGCAGCAATTACTGCCAAGTCCAGTGACTTGGGCAGATCTGCTATCCACTTGGGGAGATCAAGGTGAGGGCTCTGTCTCAGTACAGCACAGCAATGAGCCTCAGTCAGTTCTGCAAGTTCAGTTTATGCAGTCAGGGGGAATCTGAACTGAGGACATTCAGGTGTATGGTCAGTCATCAGTTGGGGCCATGTGTTAAAGCCAATCAGGGAGATTCCCACAGTGAGTCCTGGGGGTCTGTGCAATGAACGTCAAGAGATGGTCAAAATTCAACAAACCCTGTTTTGGTAAGGGAATATGGGGAACCAACACTGCAGATTGGAGGAAGCAAAGTAACAACCTGAGATGGTGTGGGGACAAGGATGGCAAAGGAGGGACATTTAACATTTAAGAGGGGCTGAAATAACTGCACAGAGTTCAGTATCCCATCACCAAGTCATCCTTTATTTACTTGTGCACAGTACACTGGGTGTGACCAGCCAGCTCACAGTCAGTCCCTTGAACTGACGAGATTCTAAATCTCCTGTTAATTTTTTTTGTTGTGTGTGTGCAGGTGTAGGACACAGTGAAGAACAACAAATGCGTAAATTTTTATTTCTATTCCATCACCAGGAAGAAAGAAAACACCCAAGTGGCCAGTGACAAGCAATGCCCTTCTCAACAAAGGGCAATGTTGAGTGATCAAAGAAAAAGGTGAAAGGGAGGGTAGGGATTAAATCAAAATAGAACCGGAGGGGGAAATAACCCCGCGGTGTCCACCTCTCCCTGAACAACTCCAGGGTGTTGGTGGACACCGTGTGCTCCTTCTCCAGGGACTCCCGGACCCCCATGTAATCCCGTTAATTTTTTTTTCTTTTTTTTAAACCCCCACACGACCGCCTAACTGTGGTAGCACTTATTTTCTCCCCAGGTGTGAGACACAAGGTGCACGAATCTTTATTCAATTTCCACCACCAGGAAAAAAGGAAAACACCCGAGTGGCCAGTGACGAGCACTGCCCTTCACAAAAGACAATGCTGTGTGATCAAACAGTGAAGGGGAGGGCAGGGATTAAATCAAAATAGAGTTGGAGCGGGAAATAATGCACTCCACTCTCTGCGGCGCCCACCTCTCCCTGAACAACTCCAGGGTGTTGGTAGATACCGCGTGCTCCTTCTCCAAGGACTCCTGGACCCCCCTGTAATCCCCTGTTAATATTGGTCAGCCAGTGCTTCCTGATTGGCCCAGGTTAACAACACCTGTCAAGGATCTTGTAGTCACCAAGGTCCACCTGGTTGCAAACACTCCGGGGAATGCACTCTCTTGGGCACTGGTCTATGAGTTTACTTACTCAAGTCAGGCCTTGTATGACTCCTTTGCTCAAGGTTGGCATAAAGATTTGTAGCTCGGGTGCCGCTTGCCTTGGTTATAGGTATGTTCGCAGAGCCGCGAAGTTGATTTGCAGACATTTTGTCCCCTGTGTAGGTGACATCTTCAGTGCTTTTTGGAGCCTCCTGTGAAGCGCTGTTGTGCTGAGTCTTCTGAAATTTATTTGGTTCCATTCCTGCTGCTTCTGGTTGCCGGTGTTTAGAGGCATGGCAGTCATCCATGGGCTCCATCAATAAACACATTGATCTAGACCCAATATACCAACTACTGCAATAAACAACCGGAACTGGCAACTGGAAGCAACAGGAACAGAACCAAATAAAGTCCAGAAGAATTTGTACAGCAGTGCTTCACAGGAGGCTGTAAAGCACTGAAAATGTCACCTAGATAGGTGCAAAATGCCTGCAAATCAACTTCCCAGCTCAGCAAACACATGCACAACTACTCCTTTGCTGTCTTGAGTCCCATGTGCAGGCAGCAACTACAATGGTTGCCAGCCCAGATCCTGTAGAAACCTTTTAACTACTTGGCTGAGGTTCGACCTTGTTGTGGGGTTCTGCTGTGGACTGGCCTGGGTCCCTCTGATCAGGATATGCCCTGCAAGAGGCTCTACAATTGCCTACACTCTCATGGTGCTCCCTAAGCTCAGTTGGACAGGTGAGGATGTCCACTTCCACTGGGATGCCCAGTAGTTCCCATGCTCCACTGCCACATTTCCTAATGATAAAGCCAGCTGCAGTGCATGTTTGAAGTCCAGTTCTGCATGCTTACATAATTAATCCCATACACCAAATGGTCTCTCAGCATCTCATACAGAATTAACCCAAAATCACATGCCTCTGCCAGTCGTCTTAACCTCATCAACAGCCAAATAAAATGAATAGCGTCTCAGATTACAGGAGGTTTGTAACTTGCTTTTTACAAAATGATTGTTAATGCTTTCATCAGAATATGGTCCAATGTCAAAGTGCCATAGAAACAGAGAAGGTAGGAGCAGGAGCAGGCCATTTGACCACTCCATAGGATCATGGTGATCACTGAATTCAATATCCTAATCCTGCCCTCCTGCTCTATCACTTGATCCTTTTCACCACAAAAGTTCTATCTATCTCCTTATTGAAAACACAGAATATTTTGGCCTCAGCCACTTTCTATGGTAGCACATTCCACAGGCTCATCACACTCTAGTTCAAGAAATTTCTCTTCATCTCAGTCCTGAAAGATTTCCCCCTTATTCTTAAACTATGACCCTTGGTTGTAGGCTCCCCACCATTGGGAATATCCTTCCTGCATCTAATTTGTCCAGTCTTGTTATAATTTTGACTGGTTTCTATGAGATCTACCCCTCATCTTTCGAAATTATTCCATCTCCCCTCATAAGTCAGTCTTGTCATTCCAAGAATCAATCTGGTAAATCTATACTGTACTCCCTCTATAGTAAGAATATTCTTCCTCAGATAAGGGGAGAAAAACTGCACTCTACATTTGAGGTGTGGCCTCACTAATGCCCTGTATAATTGCAATAAGACATCTTTGTTCCTATGCTTGAATCCCCTTGCATTGAATGCCAAAATAGTTTGCCTTCTTTACTGCCTGATGCACCAGCGCTCTTACTGTGTGGCTGGTGCACATGGATACCAAGTCTCATTGAACATTCCCTCTCTCCATTTACAGTCATTAAAAAGTGATGCGCCTTCCCAGTTTTACTGTCAAAGTGGAAAACCTCACAGTTATCCACATTAAACTACATGTGTGATGCATTTGCCCATTCACTCAGCATGTCCAAATCACACTTCAACCTCTCTGTATCCTCCTCACAGCTTACCCTTCCATCCAACCTTGTGTCACCTGTAAAGTTTGAAACATTACATTTAATTCCCTCATCAAAATCATTATCTTTGTGAATAGCTAGGGTCCTATTAATGAACCCTGTAGTACTGCACCAAGCACTGCCTGCCATTTCGGAACAAAAAACATGATTCCTACATTATTTTCTTTCAGATTACCAATTTTCTAACCATTTCAATACATTACCCCCAATCCCATGAGCTTTAATTTTACACATTAATTTCTTATAAGGGACTTTGCTGAAAGCCTTCTGAAAGTCCAAAGAAATCATATCCACTGGCTTCCTGAACAACTTTATGAATTACATCCTAAAGACTTGCCGTATATTAGTCAAGCATAATTTTGCTTTTGTACATCTATGCTGACTGTGTCTGATTGTGTCACTGTTTTCTCACTGCTCTGTTTAGAAAATCCTTATAATGGACTCTGGAATCTTTACCACTGACATCAGACTCAATGGTCTATAATTTTCTGTTTTCTTACTACCTCCCTTTTTAAATAGTGGAGTTACATTAGCTTCCCTCCAATCTGTAGGAACTATTCCAAAGTCTAAATAATCTTATTGAGTCATATTAGAGCCATGTAGAGTCATTCCATAGCCCTCCTTGTTGGACAGATCCATGTCCCGCTTTGTGGAACATACATAAAGCTTTTATTTGTAAGTGAAGTTAATGCTCAATGCTGACATCATTATTTTGTTGCAAATACTACAAATAGATCCAGCCACAGCAGTTGTCCACAATACAGGCAAGATGCAGAGAAAGTGAAAAGGAAAAGATGCATCTCAAGCCCAGGACTAACACTTATTTCCAATGGATGCCAAGCAGCCTGCACAGAATGAGGTCAAAGCTAAACATCTCTTCAGGTTGCACAAAAGCTATAGGAGAGCCAGAATCCATTGGCTTTAATGCCATTTCCTTCAGGTAATAAAGGTGCAGTGTCAGCACAAACAGAGGATGTCCCAGGACACTGTTTTAGAGCCATGCCAGGTACTTGAGCAGGGCCTGCAACCTGAAGAGATGGTGGCCATCCTATCCTAGTGGCCATCAAGGTAACAGCTGCACCAAACTTTTACATAACTTGGTCCTGCCAAGAAATCAATGGGAATCTGTGTGGTTCTCTCAATTATCCATACACAAATGTATTAAGGCCATAACCAGTGCCATTTGTGCTGGATCACATCACTTCATCTAACTACCCCCGACGAGGGCAGTGCTATATCCTGAGCAAAACGTTTCAACAACATACATAGCTGTCCTCCTGCACCTGCATACATGATAGACTGCGCATACATCAGGCTGATAGGTTCACATCATATTGCAGCTGAGTTCATCAATAAGAAAGGGCTTCACTCCATTAATATGCTAGAGGTTTGTAGTATATAATGCATAGTATATAAAGTATTATAATGCCAATTTCCTTGAAGTTGTAGTGTTCCTGCTGCATTTGGGAAGCCAGATTACTGAGGGACAAAGACTACTCTTTGTGACTGTGTTACTCTACTCCTTAACTGAGGTAGTATCATCGGTATAATAAAGCTCATTCTTCAACAAATTCCAATGATGAAAGGACAACCTAAAATGAGATTCTGCTGCTTGTCACATTATCCCAGCATGCTGTGTAGTGCTCAATACAACTAAGGCAGGCAAAGACAGGATATGATAGATGCTGAAGAGCTGGGGGAGTGGGAACAAACTTTCAGGAAGAAGGTCGAGGACACTGACAAAGAGGAACATCATCTTCTGCATGAGAGCACAGCAGCATCAGGCGCTACAAGCCAAACAGGATTTAATTAACTCCTGGTTCCAGAAGATGTGAGCTGGGATCTGTGATCATTCAGTGACTGTAAAATCGTTGGTGCTTGACATACATAAAGTTTGTTTTAGTTCCGAGAGGTAAATGCAGCTTCCGTTTGAGTTGTGCTCACTTTTGGTATATAAAAGTGAATGTTTTGAAGTAATTGAAGACTTTGTTATACCTAATGCTCCCACATTGAACAGTGACAAGATACTGGCCTACAATGTGTAGAAGGAGCAGTGACTTGGAGGGCTGTAAGAGGGAATGTGGCTTGACACAGGTAATCTGTGTGACCAGATGTTTAGACCACGATAGGTGTAGGACCGTGCAGCTGTGTTTACGAGGAAGTGTCATGCCATGTGTGGCATTGGTTTGTGACTCCTCTGCCACTCTGCTGAGGGGGATTTATGAACTGCTAACGCTTGACCAGACGTTGGCTGAGCATCAAAGATGGTGCCATTGCCAGGGATGCCAAGAAATCCCAGGATATCCCGACAATGGCAATTAATCACAGTTACATAATTGGAGAGGTGACTAGAATGGACAAGAGGAAAGCCATATGGGCATATTAGGTAGTTAAGCTGGGAATTTGCACACAAGAAAAACTGGTGGATCTCTTGGAGGGAAACACCCTGTGACACTTGGCAGAAATACAATTAGCCAAAATATGCAAAGATTCATCATATTTCTTTAAGGTATAATGAAGGGGGGTCATGCTAGTTGTTCTGATTTCTACCTGACTACAAAATAGGTGGATTGACTGTTTGATATTAAAGGATATCCAGTTTATTATCTCGGGAAGAAGGTTCAAATTGCTTAAATTTCGAGACAAAGGTAGAAGCATCCACTTTGAGAGTTATTCCAAGCAGCTAAAGTTCAATCTCCCAGGAAAACTTTGAGAATGTCAAGTTGTAAATAGTTATGCTTCAAACTTTCCAGTTATTTTCAACATAACAGGGAGTTCAGGCCTCAAGGATAGTTAATTAGCATTTCTAGCTGAAGAAAGGGCCATGTGATTCATGTTGCCATGGAAGTGAACTTTAACAGGGGAAAGTATTGAAGTTTTCTCTGAAAACTCAGAGAAGGTTTGTCCGCAGGGATCCCTGGGAGAGATAGAGGATAAGACAGCAGCTCCAGACAGCATGACACTGTGATTAACTGTGCAGGAATAGAGGTGCAAGCTTGCGCTGGGACTGAAAAGTTCATGAGGACTTAAAATGAGGCTGTAAGATTCACCTGGCTTGTGCAAGAGATCTCCAGGGGAAAGCCCTCACTGTGAAAGATAGCTGTGAGTTTAAAAGTTCTCAGATTTTGATAGGAAACGAACAGAAATAAACCCTTGGGAGCTAAAAATCACCTTGGAATGATTCTGATAGAACAAAATGTCGAATTAAAGGTTAGACTCAAGTGTATCTGTGTGGTGTGTTCTTGACTGTGCTGAATGAACAAGTGAAATGTTTCTTCTGTATTTTCACATTTCAGTTGATTGTAAAGATAGACTTTAGTCAATACTGCTTATCACATTTGGCAACAGTAAAATGTACCTCTAGTATCATCAGCCTCAAAACTATGCTCCAAACAAAGTGAATTGAATCTCGATTGCTCTTTTCCTGGCGTGCACAGATATGATGGACAAAGTGGGTTTTTTCTCTGCCAGACATGTCTTATGATTCTAAAATTATTAAACAATAAAATCTTGTCATGTCATTGGTTCGACTACCAACTGAATGTTTGAATTTCTTAAATTGGGAATTGGTAAGAAATATGTCCCAAAGGTGAAGGCAGCATAGTTACTAAGCGTGTGCCAATATTGCTAACTTTCTATTAGTACATTCAAATAAATTGGCACAGATTTTTTTGATTTATGAAATAACTTTTGAACTGACACCTCAAGCTAATTAGAAATCAGTGTCCTGCCCAGGCTAATAGAAAGCATGGATCAGGTTTCTCTACTGAACAAAAATTATTACTTATTACAAGTGGGGCTTGATTTCCAGCACACTGCTTCTGTACATTGCAACAGCATGACTGATCTCAAATGACCCAGAACAAAAGTTTTCTCACAATAGGCTAGCCACAAAACTATTAATTATAAATTAGTCACTCATTAACAGGTTGTAAAAATTCTCTATTTTCTTTAACTGTACTTGTTCTTGAATCCATTCATGTGTGATGAGTGATTGACATAGTGTTTACACTCTGTGTGAAGAAATATTCAACTTTATCTTAGACTGACAACAAACCTGCTACTAGTTAGTTAAATTGATGGTGTGCGAAAGGAGGTGCTATGGGGTGCTAAGAAACACACATATTTACCCTGCCAAATAAAACCACACTGATGACAGAGAGTAAGAGTATGGGCTGCAGTTTCTTTCACTTCCCCTGTCAGCAACAATAGACTGAAACAAATATATTATTCAATTTATTTTACAAAATGAAATAAAAATGATCATCAATTTTATTCATGAAATTCACACAGATGGCAATGATTCACAGCTACAGACAAGTTTGAAAGTGTTGAGTTTTATGATAAAAAACTTTGGAAAATCAAACCTGCATAATACAAATACTTCAACTTCAATGATTGGATCCTTACAGATGGATTGGACATATATGACATATATGAGAAGGAAAGGGGACATTTTAGTTTGCTTTGTTAACATTGTGCTACATTTTATTTTAGAAAAAGCATGATAGGTACATCATGAGCTCATGAGTGTTGGCCAATATATTTCCAGATAAATATTAATACATTCTGCTGTTCCAGCTCAGGAAATGTACAAAAAATGATTGGCAAAGTTGTTTATTTTAACTTTAGCTGTCAAACTTATTCTCTTTTTAGGTCTGTTCCAACTTACCTCTCTGCACCCAGAGAAACTTTGAGGATGGTACAAATCAATTTTCATCTGTTAGTTAATCAAATGAATCTCTGTGATTCCAAAAAAAACTACATTAAAATACCACTCTCCCTCCGAACAAAATACACAATATTTGGCTTCTTGAAAATGCTTGTTTTTCCAGATTTGCACTTATTGTTTCTATGTGAAATGTTTCCTAACAGAAACCAAAGCCAAAAGCAAGAATTTGCTGCTGAGGTTTGAGGAAGTTACCACAATGTCCTCAATTAAAAACCAAACATTCTGTAGAATCTGGATTCAAATAAAATGTCTCTTGTGCTAAGTGAACTGTCAAAACAGTAACCAAGTTGCCAAATCTTGTGTCCAAATATAAGCCTTCAAAATGCATAAAAACCTCTGGCAACTTATAAGTGATCGTGTCACTTAGGTAATATGTGGCATTGCAATTCACATTCTGTGGTTTGTATGTAAGGATGTTCTATTTCATACTTATAATAATACTTACAGTAGGGGCAACCAAAGACTTCAATTCTCAACCCAATATGACCTTCACCATTCCAGTCTAGTGGTACTAAACGTACATAGCGTGCTGTAATTGGATGCTGTAAATCATGTCTCACTACTCCATCTGAGTTTGTGTTTCCTGCAAAGGCCTGTGGGGAACAAAACACAGAATGCTTAATATTAGAAAGTTAACATAGTAGCTGAAAAGCAAAAGTTCTGATTTAACTGATCTTATGAAAGCTAACACCTTTTGCAATACAAACTTGGTAAGTAGTTTCTTAATTGTAATGTTTTAGGCTGTACAGTAATATAAATCAGGAAAGTAAATTGTTTTTGTTTTCTTACACCGTCAAACATTTGTACATCAAGAACATTGGCTAAAATAATATTAATTTACATGTGTCAAATTGCTTTTTCTGTGTTCTCCAATTGCAAGTGTTAAAGCACGGCAGTGGGGGGTGGGGTGCGGTGGTTGGTTGGGGCAGTATCGTGTGTCGCATAAGTGCTACGGCATGTAAGTCATCTGGGGGAGGAGCAGTTGCAGGTGGTATGGAAAGTATGGGCCCAATTTAATGGGCGAACTCCTGAGTAACTATGTATTTAACAGTCTGGCTTTTCATCAGTAAAAATTTTACTTAATTCCATCAAAACTCTTCAAAATCTCCAATTTAAAACAAACCTTTCAGAGGGTTCCATGCATGGAGGATTCGCTGAGCAAAATATTGTTCAGAACGTGATAAGATAGCAATTCCTCTGGGTCCCCATGCACAGCTTCTACCTGTGCTGGAATTACGATTGTTTTGGAAAACACATGACAATGCTTTATCATTGCAGCTTATTGACAAAGATATTATTAAACTATACAGATCATGTGGATGAGCAAATAAACTCAGATAGAAATGGAAGATATACAATGTAGGGAAATAGATGTGACATCTCGAAAAATGTCCATATTATTGAGGAGGAAGTCGTTGATGTCTTGAAATGCATCTACAAATCCCCAGGACCTGATCAGGTGTACCCTAGAACTCTGTGGGAAGCGAGGGAAGTGATTGCTGGGCCTCTTGCTGAGATATTTGTATAATAGATAGTCACAGGTGAGGTGCTGGTAGACTGGAGGTTGACTAACATGGTGCCACTATTTAAGAAGGGTAATAAGGACAAGCCAGGGAACTATAGACCAGTGAGATTGACGTCAGTGGTGGGCAAGTTGATGGATGGAATCATGAGGGACAGGATGTACATGTATTTGAAAAGGCAAGGATTGATTATGGATAGTCAACATGGCTTTGTGCATGGCAATCATGTCTCACAAACTTGACTGAGTTTTTTGAAGAAGTTACAAAGAGGTAGAGGACAGAGGGTGGTGGTAGAAGGTTGTTTTTCAGACTGGAGGCCTGTGACCAGTGGAGTGCCACATGGATTTGTGCTGGGCCCACTACTTTTTATCATTTACATAAATGATTTGGATGCGAGCATAAGAGGTATAGTTAGTAAGTTTGCAGATGACACCAAAATTGGAGATGTAGTGGACAGCGAAGATTATCTCAGATTACAAAGGGATCTTGATCAGATGGGCCAATGGGAGTTTAATTCAGATAAATGCAAGGTGCTGCATTTTGGGAAAGCAAACCTTAGCAGGACTTAGACACTTAATGATAAGGTCCTAAGGAGTGTTGCTGAACAAAGAGACCTTGGAGTGCAGGTTCATAGTTCCTTGAAAGTGGAGTCACAGGTAGATAGGATAGCGAAGAAGGCATTTGGTATGCTTTCCTTTATTGGTCAGAGTATTGAGTACAGGAGTTGAGAGGTCATGTTGCGGCTGTGCAGGACATTGGTTAGGTCGCTGTTGGAATATTGCTTGCAATTCTGGTCTCCTTCCTATCGGAAACATGTTGTGAAACGTGAAAGGGTTCAGAAAAGATTTACAAAGATGTTGCCAGGGTTGGAGGATTTGAGCTATGGGGAGAAGCTGAACAGGCTGGGGCTGTTTTCCCTGGAGCATCGGAGGTTGAGGGGTGACGATATAGAGGTTTACAAAATTATGAGGGACATGGATAGGATAAATCGACAAAGTCTTTTCCCTGGGGTTGGGGGAGTCCAGAACTACAGGGCATAGGATTAGGGTGAGAGGGGAAAGATATAAAAGAGACCTATGGGGCAACTTTTTCATGCAGAGGGTGGTACGCTTTTGGAATGACCTGCCAGAGGAAGTGGTGGAGGCTGGTACAATTGCAACATTTAAGAGGCATTTGGATGGGTATATGAATAGGAAGGGTTTGGAGGGATATGGGCTGGGTGCTGGCAGGTGGGACTAGATTGGGTTGGGATATCTGGTCGGCATGGACGGGTTGGACCGAAGGGTCTGGTTCCATGCTGTACATCTCTATGACTCCATGCCTCTAAATACCTTTTTGGCCAATGATCAAGTTGATTGAATGTACTGGAATTTTTGGAAAATTTATTTTGCAGGAGTTTAAAAGCATTTTTAATGGGCTGCTGAACAACATGATTCGAGAGTACTTCATTACCACGACATTTTTTTGTTGTGATTGTACCTGAGGCAGGTGGAATACATGGTTCAAGGTTGAACCAATTAAGTTAAATCACCCAAAGAGTTTTGTTGAGTCAGGATCATGCACCTGTGTATGAAATATGTTTACAGATTATTTAAATGGCAGGACAAGTAGAGAGAGCAGTTAAATGTACAGCATCCTCAACTTTATCAATCGGAACATAGAGTACAAAAACAAGGAGGTGGTGTTGAACTTATACTAGACACTTGTTAGACCTCTGCTAGAGTAACGTGTATAATTCTGGATGCCATATAATTGGAAAGATGTAAACACATTGGAGAGAGTTCTGAAATGGTTAATGAAAACGGTTCCAGAAATGAGGGGCTTAAGTTATGAAGGCAGATTGAAGAAGCTGGGAATGTTCTTTTTGGAGAGGAGAAGGCTAAGAGAAAATCTTAGGTTTTCAGACTCACAAGTGAGCTGGATAGACAAAATAGGAAAAAGCAGCTTTCAAAAGGAACAAGAACAAGAGGGCATAGATTTAAAGTGATCTTCAAAAGAAGCAAGGGTGAAGTGAGAATGTTTTTTCACTCTGAGTAGTTGAGGCATGGAATGCATTTTTTGGAAGTATGATAGAGGCAGGTTCAACTGAAGCATTCAAGCGGGCATTGGATGATTATTTGGATAGAAATAACATGCAAGGGTATGGAAATTGGCACTAAGTAACCAATTTCATTAAACAACCAAGTGTAGGCACACTGGGCTGAATAGCTTCCATCTGCACTGTGAAAGAATTTTAGGGTGGTTGAGATGAGGTGAGATTGGGTGGGTTGAGGTGGGAAGTGGCACATTCTCTTTGTGGCTCAATTGACCATCGCTAATACTGTTTGAATAGCATTTGGTAATTTATTTTCCTTCATGGACTGCTGTAGCTTATATTTTCAGGTGCTTGTTTTAATTTGCTAAGAGGAATGTAGAAGAAAAGTGGAAAGGATTATTTTGATTGAGGTCACAATCAAATCCAGGATTGCTTCGCATTTGACTATCCCAGCTAGGAATCAATTGTCACCTCACAGAGTGAGGTACATCTGAAAGGTAATTCACTTAATTGTGATAAAATAGTTTGCATCAAGATACAATGGTCATTTTCGTACAGTGCAGCAGCTACGTTAGCTTGCCTGACTTGGGGTGTCATTGTAGGGAATAGACTTTCTAAGACTACCTGGCCATTTGTGTACATTGAACAGCAATCAAAATGGCTGAGTGTAAACACAATTATTTGGCATAGAGCAAAGAGTATGGAGAGATTGTTATATGATTGTGAATTTTTGTTGCAAATGGAGATGCTGACAAGCCTAGGAAATTCTCTAGTCAACAGTCAGAAATTTGATGGCTCAAGCTCCTTGCCAAATCTTCAGTGAACAGTCTACACCGACACAGTGGCCCTGCTCATTCATAATGAATGGTGGGGAAGGGGGGCAAATCCAAATATATAAGCTAATCAGTGGTCATGACAAATTTAATAACAGGATCTGATTTAATTTTATTTCTCTGTTTCCCAGATGCAAACAACCAGATTGCAGAAGAACAGCCATGTCACTGGGTAGATTCATTTAGAACACAATGTATGATCAATCAGATTATTGGATGTGCGGGTCAGTCGTCTCACGTCGGATGTTGGTGTGGGACAGGGAAAGTCAGTCAGATTGTTAGTGGAAGTCAGTCAGATCACAGGTGAGGTGTGCTTAACCAGGCCATGGAGGGTGCATTTAAGAGCTATGACTTCAGATACTCAACATCATTCTCTCATTTATTCCATCAAACAAAGGCTCATCCCTACCTCTCACTCTTTCTACATAAGATCCAATAATTTAGCTGTGGCAGGCAAATCATCCAAGCACAGTGCCAAGTAATATCTTACATTCTTCCATCTGTCTTGCAAGACAAAGTGGTGTGCAATAGAAATGAGCTACAAAATTCCATCCATTGAGTCCAACAGGGGAAATGGTACTCTGCATCATCAGTCTAGCTGCAATACAGCCCAAAGCATCCATTATCACTGGACACTCCACGATGATGCTGTGTTATTGCTTGCTGGCCTTCTCATTCTTGAGCATCCTCATCTTTCCAGTATGATGGTGAGAGCATGAACGTCTTGTTTATCCCACTAATCCTTTCTGATTTGAGATCCAGTATTTAAGGATTGTTGTCACTGCAAGTCAGGAACAAGCTGGAGCTAGAAATCACACACCAGCGTTGAGAATACAACATTATTTGATCTGACACTTGTAGCCACTAACTCATATGCTGGAAAAAGTATATACCTTAAGGGCTGGTACAGAGTGAGAATCTGCATGTAATGGACCACTGAGCACGACTGGACTGCAATCAAGTTCGAGGAAAAGATTACTCATTCGCCAATGCCCCTCAATGTGAGTTTGCCTACAAGTTCTGTTATGCACAAAAAGGATGATGGGCTTTGGATTCTCTTCCACAAATAATAGTTAACACTAGGTCTGTTGCTCATTTTAAATCTGAGATAGATAAAGCTTTGTTAAGCAAAGGTATTAAAGGATATGGGTGAAAAGCAGGTAATGGAGTAAGGCTGCCCATCAGCCAATGGCAGAATAGGCTCAAGGGGCTGAAAGGCCGATGCCAGTTCCAATCTTCCTACATGGGCAGTGCTGGCTAGGCCAACATTTAGTACTCACTGCTAATTGTCCTGGTGAAGGTGATGGTAAGCGACCTCCTTGAACTGCTGCAGTCCTGCAGATGTTAGCACTGAACAACTTGACCCAGGTCTTCATTTAAAGCTTCGATTCATCATTTCCACAGTGGATTTGGTGACCTTCTCCCTCGCAATATTGGCAGACACAGCTCTGAAATAACATCTGGTGTCTGCTGTCTAAGCTTCTCCTGTTTCTCCAGTGAATGCCAGCTAAGAACTCAAGCAGGACAGGAAGCTCAGAGAGAGGTCCTATGATGTGCTGCAAATGTTTGGGCATCAACTAGACATTGATGAAATTGTAATCCTTGCAGTTCCTTTAACTTTTCCGCATTGACATTAGACTCCAGAATGCCAGCAGTCAAAGGTGCACCTTTTCTCATGGCAATGCCACATTTTCTCTCATCCAGTCCATCCCAGTTGAGGAAAAACATTTCTTCCCAGATGCTCTAAAGAATGGCACACTGGGAAAGGTTCATGATTTACCTGTTACCACCTAAAAAGATTCAGGTGCACAATGATTCAATGTGCCATTGACATTCATATCTATTGGCAGTGCCTTCTTTACCAAAGTTTGAAACTCTAGGTTGGTGAAGGAGTGGCCACAGTGATACCACGATGTCCTTGATGAAAATTAAGTATTTTTAAGGCAGAGCTAGACAGATTCTTAATTGTCAAGAGGGTGAAAGATTACCAGGAATATGCAGGAATGTAGAGCTGATGTTAAGATCAGCTCATCCGTGAATCTTAATGAAAAACACAACCGACTTGAAGGGCTGTATGGCCTCCTCTTGTTCCTTGTCCATGTGAAATTGAGTTGGGTCAGGTGCAGTTTAGAGAAGTGCTCTCAAAAATCTCTTCTGTGGAGACCCTGCGCCCTCTTTGCAAAACTTTAAAATTTTGCAAACTTCACTTCATGTTCTTGCAAACCTAAAAGCATCGGTGACCACAGTCCCCATATTCTAGTCAATAAATCCTGCTGCCTCCCTGATTTCAGAGAACATTCTCGATTATTTCAACATTACACCATCATATATCCTTGACTTTGCCTAAGCAGTGGTAAAATAAAAACAACTCTGTAAGAATTGACAGTGAGCCCTCTGAAGGATGGCATTGTGAGAACCTGTCCTGCTGCTGTCAATCAGGTCACCTGGGAGTGATTAAGAGGTGCAGTCCCAGGTGTTAACCAAGCTCTAGACCAGCTGACTGTATTTAGCTAGGGGAAGATATTAACTCACTCCAAACTTCTTCACTTGATCAAAGTTAAATTCAAAATAGTCTTCAGAATCAGGCCAGGAAACTCAAGCAAACAAAGTTTTCTCATTAAGCTTAGTGCTGATCATGTTCAGAATTTAGATCATTAAAAGTTGTAGTTCACCTCATGACATGGATAAAGCGTTACTTTTTGCTATTTTCTCTGTTAAAATAATTTTTTTTGTTATTCATTCATGGAACATATGTATCACTGGCTGGAGCAGCATTTATTGTTCTTCCTTAATTGCTCTCAAGAAGATGGTGGTCAGCTGCCTTCCTGAATTTGTTGCAATCACTGAGGTGCAGGAACATTCATTGTGCTATTAGGGAGGGAGTTCTCGGATTTTGACAGTGAAGGAACCATGATATAGTTTCAAGTCAGGATGGACTGTCACTCAGGGCAGAACATACTGGTTGCACTGTTTCTTAGAAGATGCTGTTACAGGAGTCTTGGTGAGTTTAGATTAGATTAGATTAGATTCCCTACAGTATGGAAACAGGCCCTTTGGCCCAACAAGTCCAAAACGACCCTCGGAAGAGTAAACCCCCCACCCACTTCCCTCTAATACACCTAACACTACGGGCAATTTAGTATGGCCAATTCACCTGACAATTGTTGATTTTTATCTTTGGCAGTGACAAAGTTTGTAGATATCTTTAAGTTCCATTTGAACAATTGTTTTGACCATTCTCTTTTTCATAGGGGTTGGCTTCTGCAGAGTTTGAGAAAACCACGGGGAGAGAGACAGAGTGCCTTCAGGATTTTGATGTTAATAGTCTGTCATTCCTTCTCTCTGTTTGGATGCCCAACAAACAGCTGCCGAAATGTGGTTTGTTTATATATTCCCAAGTCTGGTCCCAAGTCTTTTTGAGCTGAACTGTAGTGCATCTTGTCAGTGGTAGAGACTGCTGCCACTGCAACCAACAAGCAGAGCCACCTAGAACAGCAATTTCAGCAGATACATGGGAACATCACTTTCCCTCTGAGGCACTCACCATCCTGATTTGTAAATATAGCACCATTCTTTCAGTATCACTATACCAAAATCCTGGAATTCCCTCCATAACTGCATTGTAGGTCTACCAACACCAAATGGATTGTAGCCGTTCAAGACAGCAGCTCAGCACCAGTTTTTTCAAGGCCAACTAGGAACAGATAATAAATGCTAGCCTAGCCAGTGACACCCACCCCCCATAAATGAATAAAAATAGCAAAAAAGGTAGTTTCCATTTCCAAATTACCCTGTTAAAGTCCACATTTCTAAACTTCAAAGTTCATTGGTTAAGTTTTAGCCCATTCACTTTGCCTATGAATATCTCTT
This sequence comes from Chiloscyllium punctatum, assembly GCF_047496795.1. Lineage (NCBI taxonomy): Eukaryota > Metazoa > Chordata > Chondrichthyes > Orectolobiformes > Hemiscylliidae > Chiloscyllium > Chiloscyllium punctatum. The sequence continues at coordinate 62,583,774 of NC_092746.1, forward strand.
TGTAATTTTGTGCGTACAATATTAGAATCCATGTCTTTGGAAGTGTGGATAAATAGTAAACACATTGCTCTAATTTCAGAACTTATTTCCAGAAAAAAGGTTAGCGTTTGTGGCACTGACCTTATTGTTTTCCAAGTGCCTGTTAAACTGAAGTGAGCAACTGCTTTTTCATGTGGAAATAATATTACCAAGAAATAAAATGCTGTTTGACACAATACTAAAAAAAGATGGCAATTAGGTTAGTTCTTATAAACTTTTTATTAAAGTAAAAAAGTGAGATCAGTTTACAGAAATGTTCTCCTCAGATGTATTTTCTCCTCTCTCTGACTCTCATTGTCTACTCCATCGTCTTCTTTACTAAAAAAAGGGGACTCATGCAAAAGCAACATTCCGCTGACTCCCAGCTGTCTTCCAGTATCCTGTCAGGAAACCTCTGTGAGCTTAACATTAGATGTTGGGAGGTATATAGCTCAGAGCCATGTCCAATTCTATTGTCATCTGTCGGTTGCATGTGCAAACAGTTTATCTAATGCTACTCAATGTCAATGGTACCTGATATCCCCTTCTTTAGTCCAGAAATGGTAAGACCAATTATATTGCCTATACCACCATCAGTTAATACCAGTGATCAAACGTTTATGCTTCATTTATTTCATACAAATAATTCTACAAGTGACTTTTGATGATTTATAATTTGGGCGTTTTCTAAAATACTAAATCCACAATTACAATAGGAAAATAAGAACACAGGTATCTGTGTATCTGTGATGCTGGGGACTGTAGATGAGGCCAAGATGGGCCAATGTCATGGCACTTCTGGCTGAGGATTGTTGCAAATACATTAGGTGCTTCTTTTGCATTAATATACTGGGCTCCCATATCATTGAGTTCAAGTACAGTTATGGAGAGTCCTCTCTAGTGAGTTATTTAATTGCCTACCACCAGTCATGGCTGGATTTCAAAGGTCTAGAGCTGAGATCTGATCTGTTGATCAGGATGGTTTAGCTCCATCTATCACTGGCTGTTTATACAGCTTGGTACACAAGTAGCCCTGCTTTACAGCTTCACCAGGTTAACATTTTGAGGGATGTCTGGTGCTGCTTCAGCTATGACCTCCTGTACTCTTCACTGAACCAGGGTCAATCTCTTGGCTTGGTGATAATAGCAGAGTTGCACACAGCTCTGCTTTCCATATCTTTTATATGGTGAATCCCTGTCTATCAGGTGAATGCCAAAAACAGCAGGATGAAGGCCTTAAGTTGGCTTTAGTTTCTTATATTAGTTCTCAGTGGTCGTAGGTTGGGAAGGCTGTCCGGGGTCCCAGCCATCACTCTCTTTCTCAGGAACATGGTGGGAAGGCAATGTGTACCTCACCCATCATCCTCCCACCCCAAACATTCTACTGGGGAGGGCATTAATTTCCAGCCCATGAGTGGCTCAGTCAACTTCTAAAAACATAATTTAGTCTGCTGGAACTCATCTAACTGGAATATGATTGGCTCCTTCTTGATTATGTAAATAGGACTCTGATGACAAAGCAACTTTGATAAAGTGAATGGGTAAAACTGAGGCAAATAGATTTCACCATAGAGAATTGTGAATTAATTCACTTTGGCTATAAAAGTGGTAAAACAAGATACTTTCAAAATGGTGAACCATGTACAAATGTACACACTTCTATTGGAAATTAAAATATGCAGTGTATGACAATGAGCTTTGGAGAAACATCCAGTGATTGTGCCAGCTGCAAAGTGGTCGGGATCAACAGTTCATGAATTAGGGCTGATTCCCTAAGACTGGCACATTTACATTAGTGTTAATGGTATACACTTCACACCTTGATCATTTTCAGGAAGGTCTGATATTTTCCCCGATTGCCACTGTGGGTACCTCATTGTATTTGTCACCCCTGCCTGTATAGAGCATAGGAAAATGGTTATTTGGAGTAGTTTGCATTCCTGATCTAGTAGAATTTCTCAGGAGATATACAGAACACATCTACGTCCCATGAAGGTGCACATAGCATTGACTTCCTCCACTCAAATACCATGTGGGACATCATCAGATCTTTCAGAAGCATTACCTGATACAACAGAAGACTGACAACAGCACAAGTGAACTTTCAAGAGTAATTATTACATTTATGAGTTTCATTTGTTAATTGTATTATTTTAATATGACATGCCTTCTGTCTGAGATTTTATTAATCTCTTTTTTAAACAAAACTGAAGTGATTTTTAAGAAATCTTCAAACATGAGTTATCAATATTTATTTTGCTTCTTTAATATTTCAATGTATTAAGAAAAGTTTAAGGTGACTTTTAAAAGAGCTTTAAATATATATGCTTGCTTATAAATATTTAACTGACTTTTTTATGAATCTGTGTAAAAAATATATTTTAACAAGACTGAAGAAGTGTCTACTTAAAAGCATAGTTGCTCTTTTAAAATTCTGTTTAGATGTACATGGCATTGTAAGAAGACTAAATATAACTGGAAGATTTATTTTAACATGCACTGCTATGAAAGCGAAACATGACTTTTCCACAAAGGGTGGTTTCTCTTGTATAATAGTCTGTATCTAGATAAAGAAAAGAAATAAAGAGATCACTCTCATAGGCTGGTCAGGAGGCATTATTACCCATGAGTACATAATCAAAGATCTGGATAGTTAATGGGTGACAAAGATTACCAACTAAAACTTGGTATGAGGCACTTTACTGCAGCACCAATAGTTCAACGCAGGAAAATTATCTGGATTAGAGTGATGCTGGAAAAGCACAGCAGTTCAGGCAGCATCCAAGGAGCAGTAAAATTGACGTTTTGGGCAAAAGCCCTTCATCAGGAATACAGCTGTATTCCTGATGAAGGGCTTTTGCCCGAAACGTCGATTTTACTGCTCCTTGGATGCTGCCTGAACTGCTGTGCTATTCCAGCATCACTCTAATCCAGAATGTGGTTTCCAGCACCTGCAGTCATTGTTTTTACCGCAGAAAAATTAACATCAGGTAGTAGGATGGCAATTGAGGCGCTTAAATCAAGGTTCCAGTACATCAGGAAACATCTTAAATAAGTCCTTTGTCAAAGTCTCAAGATTCATACTGGCGTGTTTTTCATTGCACAACTTTACCAAAAATAGGAGTGACACACTTCTCTGCAGGTGAGATGGTGCTAGAAATGCCAGAAAGATATTAATGTGTTGGAAGCAGTTCAGAGAAAGTTTGCTAGACTAATACCTGATTACCTTATGAGGAAAGGCTAGACAGGCTGGGCCTGCATTCTCTGAAGTTCAGAAGAATGAGAGGTAATTGAAACATACAAGTTCCTGACAGGACTTGACCGGGTCAATGGAAAGAATGTTTCTTTTTAATGGGGAAATCTATAATTTGGGATCATGGTTTAAAAATAAAAGGATGCCTCTTTTAAACTGGAATGAGGAAATTTTCTTTTCTCTGAGGGTTGAGTGATTGGAATTCCCTTCCTCAAAAGGCTGTGGATGCAGAATTTTTAATATGTTAAGCAAAGATAGATAGATTCTTGATTACAATGAGGAAGAAAGGTTACCAGGAATATGCAGGAATGTAAAGTTGAAGTTAAAAACAGATCAACATGTTCTTAATGAATGGGAGAGAAGGTTTGAAAAGGACCAATGGCCTCCTCTTATTCCTTGTTTAAGCGTTCTTATTGTGATGAACCGGACACCTCCATTGTGGATGTCAATAGACCCAAATCTCATGGAGGGATACCTTCAGGTAACCTTGGTGGAGGAGGATTTGGTGGCTAATGCCTTTGGATATTGAGAGTGAGAAAGACCCTTTTCCTTTTGCAGAAAATCAACCAAAAAAAAAGGTGGGAACTGAAGAAAATACCTGAAAATACTTGATGCTAGCCTTTTGAACATCAAAGATCAGGTATTAAATGTAAGATCTTTGTTCCTGTTAATTATTTTCTTGCTTTCCAACTGTTTTAACATTAAAATGGGTCATGTTAATAAGATTATTTTGGAGATTATGGAATGACTACAGACAGATATATAACAATGGACTCAAGGAGAACATAAAGAGTAAACTACATATATAACTCAATAATTAATAACACTGCCTACCCCACTTGTCACATTCAAAAGGAAAGTTCAGCAGGTTTCTTGTCTTTCAAGTCTTTCTCACTCTCAATATCCAGAGGCATTAGCCACCAGATCCTCCACCACCAAGACTTCCTGAAGATATCGCTCCATGGGTTTGAGTCCATTGACATCCACAATGGAGTGCCCCAGTTCACGTCACATACCTCCAACACCTGTGCTCCACCACCCGACCACCCAGATCATACCCCACCCATAGTTAATAAGTCATATTATTCAATACAAATATGCGAACAATATCACTTTCTAATTTGTTGATTTGAGTAAATTCATATTTGATAGTTCAGAGAAAATTTAGCAGTTCCACTCCAGGGGAAACAAATAATATAGTTTTATAAACTCTCATTTATAAGCCCTGTATCCAAGGCAACTGATTTTATGACCAGCAGGTTTGGCAATATCTGTAGAGGGAGAGAAAGAGATAATATTTCTATTTAATTATGATGCTTCAAAAAAAAATCATGTTCAACTTGAAATATTTACCATTTCTCAGTACAGATGCTTCCAGATCTGCTGAATATTTTCAGTACTTTCTGTTTTTATCTTAGATTTCCACTATGCCTAGCATTTTTCTTAAATTTAGTGGCAAATTGACATTATCAAACTTCAAACATTCACCACATTCACACGCAAACAAATTCACATCATATCATTAAATTTTAAATTAATAATTATATTTTTAAAAATTTCAAAAACTTGCCAGACCCCAAACACAGAATCATTCAGTTTTTTGAAACATTGCTCTGCAGTGTGTTCTATGATGCTGTTAGAAGTTACAGTCACCTTCCAAACTAAAGTGCGAAGGTACAAGCCTTTAAGAGAGATGTTTTCTGTGCTGTTTCTGTTGGAGAGGGGGTTGCCACAGTGCTGCCAGCGTGTCTCCTTCAGACAAGCAGGTGGTGAACAACTTTGGGTATTTTTAAAATGAGACAAAAGAATCATGAGTGGACATGGTCAGGGTCACACAGATCCAGGATGGCCTTCAGTTTTGCTTTCATTTCATGAGAAGGTTTTCTGCTGACTGCTAAGCTAAAAGGTAAGCTCCCCCTCCTGGAATGAAATCTTAGACAATAACGCTTCCTCTTAAAAATCAAGAGATGCAGATGTGAGAGAGACAGCATGTGAGAATCATAACTGTTTTGCTGGATTGTGCTAATATTTTTAGATTCCGTCCACTCATTAAGATATGACAGTGATCTTTTGCCCCCACCTCATTGTGAAGTATCTCAAGGATGTTTGTTTTTATCCATTCATTGGAATGTGGCCTGTGTTTATTGCCCATTCCTCATTACATTTGAGAAGGTGGTGGTAATTGCTGCAGTTCACGTCCAAAGACCTAGACAATATCTAATCTTAGGTTGACAAGTAGCAAGTATTATTTACACCATACAAGTACTGTATAATACCATCTCCAACAAGGGAGAAGTTAACTATTGCCCTTTGAGATTCAATGGCATTACCATAACTGAATCCCTTACTATTAGCACCCTGGAAGTTTCTATTGACTAGAAACTGAACTGGACCAGTACTATGGCTACAAGGGCAGGTCAGAGGCTAGAAATTCTGCAGTAAGGTCAAGACATTTTCACTGCAATGAGTGAACTAAGTCAGTTCACACTTCTCAGTGCGGCCAATGTCAAAGGCCACAGTGACGCAAGAGTGGCCACTTTGGCATTTGAGTTAGTATGGTATCAAGGAGCCCTGGAAAAATTGAAGTCAATAGGGGGCTGGCAGAAAATATTCTAATCATTGCATCCATACCACTGTAAAGATACATGAAAGTGGAACATTGTGACACAGTGGAAGTCTGAAATTAAAACAGAAGGTTCTGTAACTCAGCATGTCAGGCAGCTCCAATAGGGACAGTGATATGGCTAATGTTTCAAGTTCAATATGACTCTTCTGTAGAACTTAGAAGGAAGATGGTTTTTGTTCTTGGAGATCAATCTCAGTCCCAAGACACTGCAGCAGGAGTTCTTCAGAGTAGTGTCCTAGTCTCAACCAACTTCATCAATGACCTTTTCTCCATCATATAGTCAAAAGTGGGGCTGTTTGCTGTTCTTTGCAGTTCAGTTCCATTCACAACCTTCAAAAAATGAAAACAATCTGTGGCCATCTGCAGCAAGACTAGGAAAACATTCAGGTTTGAGTTTATAAGTGCACGTAACACCGGCTTTGCACAAATGCCAGGCAATGACCATTTCCAAAAAGAGATAGTCTAATAATCTCACATTGACATTCAATGGAATTACCACTTTTGAATGACTGTCAACATTCTGGGTGTTATTGTCGATAAGAAATCTAACTGGACCTTTCAATCAAGTACTGTGTTTACAAGATCAGGTCAGAGGCTAGGAAGTCTGTGGCAAGAAACTTCTGTTGACAAGATACAAGTCAGGTCAGGAAGAGACTACTGTCTATTTGCCTGGATGAATGCAGCTTCTCACAAAATTCAGCACCATCTAGGTCAGAACACCTTCCTTGACTGCAATATCACCCAGCAGCAGCAAACAATAGCAGCGATATGCACCGTGTAATGATTGAACTTCAGCAATTTGCAAATCCTCCTTTGACAACACACCAACCACTGAATTACATAAGTATTACTGCGCAGGAGGCCATTTGACCCATTATTTGCCATCCTAGGGCAAGGGCAGTAGGTCCATGAGAGTACAATAAACTCCTAGCCACACACCATCATGACTTGGATTTTTATCATCTTTCCTTTAATGGGACAAAAATCTGAAACTGCCTTACAAAGAGCATTGTGGATCTATTTACAAGACATATTCAGCAGTCGATTTGAGAGGGCAGCTCACCATCACTTTCTTGAGGACAATTATAGGCAACAACTGCTTGGCTTGCCAGCAGTGATAACACCTCATGGATGAACAAAAACAGAAATGTGCCTGATCTGTTAAGACTTTCATGCATTTGTATTTTAATTTCAGATTTCCACCACCTATAATATTTCACTTTTTATTTATATCATTTTATGAACAAATGGCATCAGCATGCTTTGAGAAAAATGAATTGATCCTTAGATGTGTCCACAATAAAGGCAATGCAGATTGAATCACTGGGCTAAATCATAACACATGAGAAAGGTTTTCCTTCAGAAATTTAGACAGACAAATTCGACATTCAGCACAGTTTAAATGATCAATTTCAACTTATTTTATGCAATTCTGCAAACAAAATTCACATAAATTCACATTGTTATTGAACAGTTACAAATTCAGATAGTTGGGCTGAATCTACTGTGTGTGACTGTGAATTTATTTCACAATTTTTTCCATCCACATTATGATGTTTCATATCTTTCATATTAACAGTTCAGTCATTGATATGGAATCCCTCTGAATAGATACTTTCTATGCGAAATCTTTTCAGCTTACTCACAGAACACAAACACTATCCTCTCATTTCACACTGACTTGCAACAGAAACACACATATTAACAAAGAAGATGTGTTTGACTGAGCACTAAACATAAGCAATGGTTTCTGTTATTGAACTAAAGCTGGATAAGCATTTATTGCGCCATTCAACACTGCATCATATTAAAATGGTCAGTGTACATCAGGAGAAAAGTACAAATGCACTGGGTCACATTGTAGCCATACAATATACTGAATAGGATATAGCTGACCCACAACAAAATAGTAAAAATGGCTTTTTTGATGTTCTTTGTGGGCAGCGAATGAACCTTGTGGCTTTTCAGGAGTTTTACTTAAACCAACTTTGATGTTTTGATTTTTAGTTTAGAATGGAAAATTATTATACTCACAATATAAAATGAGTTTATTTTAAAAATGGAATTGTGTAGGATGTTTTAGAAGGTGTAGCGATCTAAAAAGGACACAGGGCTTGAAGATTTTACAGAAATCTGGTAAAAACAGATAGGGCTGGAATCTCACTTTTTTTCCACTAAATCCAAATTGCATCAAATTTTCTGGAGGGATTTTCGCCATGAAGTCTATTGAGTCACCTTGCTTTATCTTATCAAACTCACCACATACACTGCCAACCCAATTCCAATGGCATTCTTCATGTCCAATACTGACCCTGTCTTACTACATGCCATTCTAAAACAACTTGTCACTCACCAGATACCTGTAGATAGACAGGCAACCCTTGCAACTACACCATTGTTTAAAGGCCACAATGCATTGGCTAATCCATCATTGCCAGCAACAATGAACCATCTTACTACAGAGCATAGCTGACATTCCCTTCCGCATGCAATCTCATTCTGTCACTGTCGTTGCTGTTTGACCATCACACCACACAGTTTACATGTCAGTAACCACGTTGCATCTAAACAGCTTCTTTAAGTCAGTATGGCTCAGTCCTTAATGCCCTATGCAGACCCAGAGCTTATATCGACTAGTTGGGGAACATCAAGTGCAGACAATGCAATAGAACAATTTGAAACATTTTATTTACAGAAGGCAAATACACACAAAATCTAACAGAGACTGACATTTGCCCTAACAATGCAAATCAGATTTTGCATGATGACCAATGATTATTTTACAGTCCATGATGCTCTGCTGCAATCAGCAACATCTCTTTTATTGAAAGCAGTGACAATGAGGTTCCGTCTGACTTATAGTGCCTAACACAGCTGAGTTCTGTCATGGACAATGTCAAGTTTCTCTTCTTAGTGTTCTCTCCATCCTCCCTTTCAAAGACTACTGCTCTTCCTCCAGTTCCTCAGCATCCAGCACAATACCTCACTGTTTGCTCCAATTGTGAAAGCATAGCATGCCAGGATGATGCAGCACATTCTGTTTGCACTATACTGGAAGGCTCCCTGCACTGATCCAAGTAGCAGCCTGATTCTCTACTCCACCACAGCCCTGGCCGAGGCATGGTCAGCACTAAACATGTGTTTCGCATCATTTAGGGAGTTAGGCAATGGTGTCATGAGCCATGGGTGCAGTGTGTAGCTCTTGTCCCCCAGCAACCAGCCTTGTGATTCCCTGGAAACTCAAAAGTACCAGGTTCACGAGAGTACTCCAGAAGGTGGGAGGCATGGCAGCTGTTAAAGTCACAGGCACACACCTCCAGGAAGTGATCAGAGGTCACTGAACATTAATGGAATGGAACCCCCTCCTGCTGATGAATTCCACAGTCTTGGAGTTAATCCCTCTCTGTGTACAGTTGATTTTGGCACTGTGTACTTGACAGAATTCATCCACAAATCATTTTGCTGTAACTTATTTAAATAGTTTCAAGGTTGCTAAAATTGTAAGACACTAAATTAAACCTGGAAGACAATCTACTCCAAATATCAATGTTATGATTTCGTATTCTCAAACCGACTAACACTGCTGAGCACCCAAATAAAGAGAAGAGGTCAGTTATAAAGTTGGGCAACCAGTTATGACCTTGGCCTGATCCATGACCTAAACACTATGTGAGTTTCCGCTGAGCAAGTTGGGATCAAACCCACTCATTGACAACAGCTGGGTGTTCTCAATCAGCTGTAACCCACAATCAGTGTAATGCACTATCATCCGATATGTAATTGACATGTACAATTAACTGTGTATTGACTTTTAAAGATCCAACTTCAACAGTCATTAATCCATTCTGGTCTGTGACTGTAACTGAAAGGTACAAAAAACCTCAATGAAACCGCTGAAACGTGGTCAGATTGTGTTCATAGAGTCTACTGACTTTTTTTGTTACTAACTTGCTTACAATATCCTATTGGAGCAAGTTTGCAAAAGCTGTTTTGGTGCCTTGTACAAAGCTGCAAATACGCAGTCTTATTTGGCTTTCACTCCCTGAACATACCATGCCTGGACAAAGAACATGCTGCCCTGCCAAAATTGTACAACAAATCTGGGAATCCATATATTTCATAATCATTTGATGTGGTTTGGCAATCCTGTTGGGAAGATTCAACCCCACACAATTAAATTTATTTGCTTGACTCAGAAAATCTGGGATCCTATTTGTCACTTTAGATTCAAAGTATTAAAGCCTTTTTGATCAATCATCAGAGGTTAGTTTCTGTTCTGGATTAGTGGTGCTGGAAGAGCACAGCAGTCCAGGCAGCATCCAAGGAGCTTCGAAATCGACGTTTCGGGCAAAAGCCCTTCATCAGGAATAAAGGCAGTGAGCCTGAAGCGTCCCCCTCCGTCCACGCATCAATGAATTTAATACACGCCGTGATGTCGAACAATTCTTCCGTCGCCTCCGCCTCCGAGCTTACTTTCACAATCAGGACTCCCGCCCACCTTCTGAGGACTCCTTCACCCACCTCCAACACACTGCATCCACCTGGACACCCCGCGCTGGCCTATTACCTGCCCTTGACCTCTTCATTTCCAACTGCCGCCGGGACATTAACCACCTCAAACTGTCTACCCCCCTCTCCCACTCCAACCTCTCACCCTCACAACGCACAGCCCTCCAATCCCTCTGCTCCAATCCCAACCTCACCATCAAGCCAGTGGATAAAGGGGACGCAGTGGTAGTCTGGCACACTGACTTCTACACCGCTGAAGCCAAACGTCAACTCGAGGACACCTCTTCCTACTGCCCCCTCGACCATGACCCCACCCCCCATCACCAAACCATCATCTCCCAGACCATCCTGAACCTCACCACCTCAGGAGATCTCCCACCTACAGCTTCCAACCTCATAGTCCGGGAACCCCGCCCTGCCCAGTTCTACCTCCTTCCCAAGATCCACAAGCCTGACCACCCTGGCCGACCCATTGTCTCAGCATGCTCCTGCCCCACTGAACTCATCTCTACCTACCTCGACACTGTCCTATCCCTCCTAGTCCAGGAACTCCCCACGTACGTTCGAGACACCACCCACGCCCTCCACCTCCTCCAAGACTTCTGTTTCCCCGGTTCCCAATGCCTCATTTTCACCATATATATCCAATCCCTCTACACCTCCATCCGCCATGACCAGGGCCTCCAAGCCCTCTGTTTTTTCCTCTCCGGACGTCCCCAACAGTACCCTTCCACCGACACTCTCATTCGTTTGGCCGAACTGGTCCTCACCCTTAACAATTTCTCCTTTGAATCCTCCCACTTCCTCCAGACCAAAGGGATAGCCATGGGCACACATGTGGGCCCCAGCTATGCCTGTGTCTTTGTTGGCTACGTAGAACAGTTGATCTTCCGTAATTACACCGGCACCACTCCCCACCTCTTCCTCTGTTACATTGCTGACTGCATTGGCGCCACCTCGTGCTCCCGCGAGGAGGTTGAGCAATTCATCAACTTCACCAACACATTCCACCCTGACCTTAAATTTACCTGGACCATCTCTGACACCTCCCTCCCCTTTCTGGACCTCTCCATCTCCATTAATGACGACTGACTTGACACTGACATTTTTTACAAACCCACCGACTCCCACAGCTACCTGGATTACACCTCTTCCCACCCTACCTCTTGCAAAAATGCCATCCCGTATTCCCAATTCCTCTGCCTCCGCCGGATCTGCTCCCAGGAGGACCAATTCCACCACAGAACACACCAGATGGCCTCCTTCTTTAGAGACCGCAATTTCCCTTCCCACGTGGTTAAAGATGCCCTCCAACGCATCTTGTCTACATCCCGCACCTCCGCCCTCAGACCCCACCCCTCCAACCGTAACAAGGACATAACGACCCTGGTGCTTACCTTTTTTTTTAGATTAGATTCCTTACAGTGTGGAAACAGGCCCTTCGGCTCAACAAGTCCACACCGCCCCGCCGAAGCGCAACCCACCCATACCCCTACATTTACCCCTTACCTAACACTACGGGCAATTTAGCATGGCCAATTCACCTAACCTGCACATCTTTGGACTGTGGGAGGAAACCGGAGCACCCGGAGGAAACCCACGCAGACACGGGGAGAATGTGCAAACTCCACACAGTCAGTCGCCTGAGGCGGGAACTGAACCCGGGTCTCTGGCGCTGCGAGGCAGCAGTGCTAACCACTGTGCCACCCTACCAACCTTCGCATAAACCAAATCATCCGCCGACACTTCCGCCACCTCCAAACAGACCCCACCACCAGGGATATATTTCCCTCCCCACCCCTTTCCGCCTTCTGCAAAGACCGTTCCCTCCATGACTACCTGGTCAGGTCCATGCCCCCCTACAACCCACCCTCCCATCCTGGCACTTTCCACTGCCACCGCAGGAACTGTAAAACCTGCGCCCACACCTTCTCCCTCACCTCTATCCAAGGCCCTAAAGGAGCCTTCCACATCCAAAGATTTACTTGCACATCCACTAATATCATTTATTGTATCCGTTGCTCCCGATGTGGTCTCCTCTACATTGGGGAGACTGGGCGTCTCCTAGCTGAGCGCTTTAGGGAACATCTCCGGGACACCTGCTCCAATCAACCACACCGCCCCGTGGCCCAACATTTCAACTCCCCCTCCCACTCTGCCGAGGACACAGAGGTCCTGGGCCTCCTTCACCGCTGCTCCCTCACCACCAGAGGCCTGGAGGAAGAACGCCTCATCTTCCGCTTCGGAACACTTCAACCCCAGGGCATCAATGTGGACTTCAACAGTTTCCTCATTTCCCCTTCCCCCACCTCACCCTACTTCTAAACTTCCAGCTCAGTAACTGTCCCCATGACTTGTCCGGACTTGTCCTAACTGCCTATCTTCTTTTCCACCTATCCACTCCACCTTCTCCTCCCTGACCTATCACCTTCATCCCCTCCCCCACTCACCCATTGTACTCTATGCTCCTTTCTTCCCACCCCCACCCTCCTCTAGCTTATCTCTCCACGCTTCAGGCTCACTGCTTTTATTCCTGATGAAGGGCTTTTGCCAGAAACGTCGATTTCGAAGCTACTTGGATGCTGCCTGAACTGCTGTGCTCTTCCAGCACCACTAATCCAGAATCTGGTTTCCAGCATCTGCAGTCATTGTTTTTACTTCATAGTTTCTGTTCTGGTCAGATTATTGCCAAGAAGAATGCAAGGAGGAACTACAGCATCCCTAAGCTCCTGGGTTTTTCAAATGAGGTGCAAGGCTTGAATCTACTCCTTTATTTCTTTTGTTTTCAGAGAATAGACCTTTGCATACGCATGATGTTGCCTCATGTTAGTGAAGTTATAATTGCACTTCAGCAAGTTCAGAAAGTGCTGCCCAATCATAGAATCAGACCCAACATTACAAAACCTCTTTGCATTTTACAAGTGTGCACTGATCCCGTATGGTGTGTGTGTTGCCTATTATGGAGGAACATGCTGTTTAAATGATCAGTCAGTTAGTGAGATGGTTGGTTAATGCACCTCACATTGCATCCACTACTGAAATTCAAACATAACTTTGCTTAAATCTGTGATAGGCAGAATGTTTTTAGGCCTGACTGAAGTATCCTGTTAATGAAATACACCACTCACATCAACTGTATCGTTGCAGTGCGAAAAGACTTGTGTGATCAAACTTTTGAGATAGTTTGCTTTTCTAGGCTAATTTTAAGCATACCAGACACTTCTCAGGTCTGAAAGCCTTTGGCCAATTTGTAAATTTGCACAATACAAAACCAAAATTAATCTGACGACAATAGACATTGTCCCACAGGATTGCTTTGATGTGCTGTGTATCTGCAGGATCCTGGGAATTTCTGGTACCTACACCACGTGCTCCATCATAAATGAACCCAGATATTGAGAGGATAATACCAACTTAATACCCAGGGTGAAAAATGGAGAGTGGGCAGAAGGTCTGTTTTACTTTCCAGTGCAGCACTGAGTACATGCTACACAATAGGATGTGTCATCTGTTCGATGAGAGACAAATTGATGTGGACAAAAAAAAACCTTGATATTATTTCAAGGCTGAGCTGGAAAGCTATACCACCCTATTGGTGTACTGAACAATATCTATACCAACAGTATCAGCATCACAAACAGGTTCTCTGGTCATTGCTGTTTTTTAAGTTTGCTGCCTACAAATCATCTGCCAGATTTCCTAAATTATGGCAGTGACCATATTTCAAAAGTATTTAGTTGGCTGTAAATACTTTGCTTTGTCCTGAACATATAAATTCAAGTCTTTCTTTTCTTTATTTAATGCTGGAATGTAGAGTATTTGTATTAAGCTCATATTCTAACAGCTCCTCCTCATATCGATATAAAGTAGCCTGAAAGTTGCTTCATAGTTTTAGTACATTGATGAAGGATGGGCTGCAGGCTTATCAGGTTGTGGAACCAGAACAGGCTGAAAACCACCTTCAGATGAGAAAGGAAAGTAACAGTTCAACAGAAGAAACCCACAGTCATCAATTAAAAGAAGATCAAAAATTAATAACTAAATGAATTTGAAGCAGAGTTAGCACTTTTCTAATTTCTCATTTTCTTTCGTATGTAGACATCCAACTAATTATTCTGAGCAACAAGGATGACTATTAATTCTAGTTAGCAAAACTGTCACTTAAAGCTGAGGCTTTTGTTTGCTTCATTATATTAGGAACCTGTGTCCATGTACAAATTAAGAAAATAATAAGGCTACAACCAAGACATATTTAGATTATGGTTTCGTATGATAGATGCATTTAAAATTATGAAAGGAATAGGTGGATATAAGTACACTGTTTCTCGAAAGTAATTGGCCATGACAAAGGGCCTTAGATACAAGAGACTTAAAATAGAGAGCAGAAGAAAGTTTGTAAACTGAGAGGTGTGAGGCTGATAGAATCTCATTTCAAGGGTTAATGGTAAAGCCAAATAATATGCTTATACTGACATTTGTCTGGATCAGTGCATGATGGAAAAAGGAGTGAAAGAATAACAGAATCTGTTTATGCAGAAGGTAAAGCTGATGGAGATTGGCTGGTCTGAATGGCTTGGTTCCATGTAGTAACCTCTATCGGTTTCTCGACAGGTCTACATACTCTTCCAATAGTAGTGTGTGCAAGTGTGCTGAAGGATACTCAAGTACTTCTCTAGTTAACTGTATACATTGGAAAACTTGAATGGGAGAGCAATTAGGAATGGAAAAATGCTTGAAACTGTTATTATTCATAAGACTTAACATTAATTATTATTCTTTACTTTTCTATTCCTTTTTGATGGAGAGTAGAAAATTTTGATGTTACAATGAATTATAAACATCAGAGGCGTTTATGAAAATGTTATGAAAAACTCGTACATCTAGCAGTCAGGTTATTACAAGATACATCTCATTGGAATTCATAGGTAAAATTACATCCTGCATTTTAAATGTTTATTTGTTGTTGGACTCAGCAGATCAAAAAATCTCATCAAACTTGCATTTCAAAGACAGGGTCTATTGGATGTTATCCAGCAAGGTATGAATGACAGTCTGAAAATGTGTATTGCAATTCTGCTTTCTTTTTCAGTTTAATTTGTGCCTCTTGAACTGCACTTCTCCCGTATAGTAAATGACAACAATCATACAGAAGATGCTGATAGCAGCCTGAAAGGTTATACCATGCCAACATTAAATATCTGCACTTGAAAATAGAATATCTTAATTGGGAAGAAACCAATAGAAAAAGGAAGAAGTGACTGCAATATATAACATTTTCTACAGTGTGAATTAATCTAACTGCCATTATCTTAGCCTGATTTTAAAAAAAAGTGTTAGCTATCATAAGTGAAAATTGGACTGGAATTAAATTATGTCAGTTATATTAACATAAAGGTGTTTTCTCCTCTCAAAATACAATGGCTTAGGTGTCTCATTACTGGCCTCCTCACCATTATTCATTTCAAAACTGTTGCCAAATTCCTGTCCCACAGTACGAGCTATTTGGCTTTTCCCACCTGTCATCCATGATCCTCAGTACTCCCCAGTCTTGCAATATGTCAAGTTGAAAGCCTTTCTGTCATCCATGCATTCCCTGTCTCACTTCAGCTAGCATCTCCAGAATTCCATCTCCTCTTCATCACTGTTCCTCAGATTCTGAGTTCTATGTTCTGCAGTTCTGAGGAAGGGTCACAGGACCCAAAATGTTAACTCTGAATTCTCTCCATAGATGCTGCCAGACATGCTGAGCTTTTCCAGCAATTTCTGTTTTTACTCCTCAGTCATATCTGGACACGTACTAAAATTGTGAAAGCTGTCGCAGACTAATCAGGCAACAACCTGACATAGTCTTCATTTTTGCCATCCGATATGCTATCCCATCACTAGGATAGACAACCCCACCCTAGAATTGACTGAATAATCAGGAGGTCGCAGTCCTCAACATTGACTGTCTATCCCATGACATTTCATGTCATCAGATCAAACTCAGACAAGAAACCTCCCCATGGTTACTACCCACTGACCTTGTTCTGCTGAAGTATCAGTACTCCTCACGTTGAACAATATCTGGAAGTAGTACTGAGGGTTGCAAGGATACAAAATATTCAGTGGGTGGGGCATTTCAATGTCCAACAACCTCCAACAAGAAGTAAACCTACTTGACCTTACCAATCTACGTGTCACATAAACATCTATTCTTGAAAATATTGTTTAGAGTATCCATCATATAATCCCAGTGATTTTTGTTAACCTTTGTTTTCCCCACGTTTTCTGTTTGATCAGATTCCTGTTCTCCTGCCACATGCAAGTAAAGCCTCTCCCATAGTAGGAGCAAAAGCACCTTAGAGGATATTCATCTGAATCCTGCTGGGGTTCAATCAGTCCCAAATTCCCTAGAATCAGTCCCAATGACTTAAGAATCTAAGTCCCTCTTACCTACAGCACCCCTTCAGCCACACATTCAACCTTTTATTTCTGATCTCACTCACATGTGGCATTGCGCGTAATCCTGAGATTATTACCTTTGAAATCCTGCCTTCCAATTTAATTCCTAGCTCACAATTTATGGGTCTTCTCCCTGACTCTTCAAAATGTCTGACAACTGCTCAGTGGCATGCTCGGCTTTGATATCAGTGCGGCAACATATTACCCTGATGGTACGCACCCACTCTTTTCTTTAATATTAATTCATGGGATGAAGGTGTTGCTGGTTAAGCCAAATTTATTGCCCATCCCACACAGCAGTTAAGAGTGAATAATATTGCCATAGGTCTGGAGTCACATGTAGGCCTGATCAGGTAAGGATGGCAGTTTCCTTCCCGAAAGATCATTACTGAGCTAGATGGGTTTTTCCAACAATCAACAATGGTTTCATGGCCATCATTGGACTCTTGATTCCAGATTTTTATTGAATTTAATTCCATCATGTGCTGCGGTGGGGCGTGAACCAGGGTTCCTGGAACATTACCTGGGTCTCTGAATTAACAATCCGATGATAATACCTCTAGGTTATCAACTCCCTTATAATGTTTTATTTTCTCTAGCTGTCAGCAGCTGTGCCATCCTGGTGCCACGGACATGACCCATTGCGTCACTCTGAACAACCACCCCACCCCGAGTATCAAAAATGCAAAATCTGTTCGAGAGAAAGATGGCCACAGTCACTACCTGCTTGGAGCTTTAACTCTGTCTAATGATTACCCATTGTCTCTCTGCCTGTGTCTTCTTTCCCTGAGTCATGACCACCATGCTATGCATGCTATCCACAAAGATGTCAGCTTTGTAGACATCCAGTGACTCCACCAGATATGAAATAGGGATTTCTAGCATCTGTAGCTCTAAACACTTGCTGCACATCTTGTGGTTGTCCTAAACACTGGAAATGTCCCTGATGTTCCACATTGCACAGGATGTGTATTCCACTTAGCCAAGCTGCCTTGTCTTGACTTAAAATACCTCTTCTATGTAAAGGAACATTAAATGCATTTCAGGTACTTTAGATTAAGAGTGTTCAATGTATAAGGAGGAAGGTGAGAGGACTAATCTTTGCTTTAAAGACCGCTCAGTCAAAATTTCAGCCAGCCTTACTTACCAAGGCAGCCACTCATCGTTTGCAAGCTCCCAGTCCCAATAGATCTGTACCTTTGTTACTTTGGACTTGATAATTTTGTTCAGATTAGAGTGGTGCTGGAAATGCACAGCAGGTCAGGCAGCATCCGAGGACCTTTTCCAGCACCACTCTAATCTAGATTCTGGTTTCCAGCATCTGCAGGTTTTGTTTTAACCTAGTTGATAATTTTGCTACTGACCAAACTAAATCCCCTCAAAAATATATTAAGGGGATAGTCTGGACCCTAACTTTTTCTTATTTGAAATGTAAGTGTAAAGCGTTACGTTCTAGATGCACTTTAATTGGTCAAATTACTCAACATTAATCAAAAGAGCAGACAAAATAAAATAATTAGTATAACTGTAACTATTGATATCAAAGAATCCCTACATTGTAAAAGCAGGCTATTTGGCTCATCGTTTTCATACCGATTATCCAAAAAATATCTCCCCAAGACGCACTCCTGTCCTACCCTATATTCTCCATGGCTAATTCATACATCTTTGGACTGGGGGGAGGAACTGAAGTACTTGGAGGAGACTCATGCAGACACAGAGAGAATGTGCAAACTCCACACAGACAGTCAGCTGGAATCAAACCCAGATCTCCGGTACTGTGAGGCAGTGGTGCTCACCACTAAGCCACCATTCTACCCTTGCTTAACAAAATGCTGAACAAAACAACAGATATAGTAACTTTGATTAATTAACTTTTCCAATATTGTAAAATTGCATAATCACACTCTTGGCAATGGCAAGTGCAGTAAATCAGATTGTCTCACATGTAATTCTAGCAGCAGGAAAAGAACCCCAGCTTTTAATTGTAACAGAAAGTGAAATACGAGCTTTCACATCCAGCTTTAAGATCCCAGCAATGGCAAAAAGCTAAAACTAAAATTCCCTGTTCTCTGGGAGCTTGACCCGACCCATTCAGGCTGTGTCTATTGTTCCACTTAACAAAAAATTCCCAAAGCCACATAAGCTATTTACTCTATTGGTAAATAGTAACTCAGTAACTCTTCGCTTAACCTTTCTTCATTAAAAAAAGGACAAAATACACCTCTTAAAGCCATTGTATCATCACAATTCCAATGAACTCCTAGTTGGTGTCACATTCTACCCTCAGTATACCCAATTCACTCAATGTTCTTCAGGTGTTGTGGTTAGTCCCACTTCCTCATTTCCTAACAACAACTCTATGCACAGATACTCAAACCTGCTGAATTTCTCCAGCTCTTTGCTATTATTCTAGATTTACTACCTCCACGGTGTTTTCCTTTAACTTCAGTGTAAATGTTGCTTTACAACACTCCAATGGATCATCACGGGGCATTTTATTATGTTAAAGGCACTACATAAACACAGACATTGCTGTTGTTGGTAAAAATAAGCAGCAATTAATAAGGAAAATGACCCGTGACCTATGAGTTGCCACAAGTCGTTGGCAGTTTTGTTTCATTTCAACATTATCCTGCCAGGGTTTTGCCTGAAATTTACCTATAATTTTCATGAAGGTGTACACTAACACACTATTTGCTCTCAGCTTTCTGCCGAAATGTAAGGCTAGGGATCAGTAGTGCTCATTAGCCACTAACAATAACAAATGTTGGTCATATCTGCAATGATCAGCCTGTATAACCT
Organism: Chiloscyllium punctatum; assembly: GCF_047496795.1. Taxonomy (NCBI): domain Eukaryota; kingdom Metazoa; phylum Chordata; class Chondrichthyes; order Orectolobiformes; family Hemiscylliidae; genus Chiloscyllium; species Chiloscyllium punctatum. The sequence goes on from NC_092746.1 coordinate 62,603,429, forward strand.
GGACAGTGAGTAATACAAAGTGAGGAGACTTATTCCTTCTGATAGTGAACTGTGACTAGAAATCTTACAAACATGAAGATCATTCATTTTCTTCTTTATTTTCTTTTATTCTTCTCACATGCTCTTAATTAAATTTGCTTTCCCTCTCTTTATGTCTTTCTGTGACTGGTCTGCTTTGCAAACACAAAAAGTCACACATGCACCAAAATTTATTTTAAAAATCAATTTCACTTGTTCTTGGAAGATTTTACTTTGACTTTTTTAACAGAAATCTGAACTTTAACCTAACAAGTGGAATTTTAAGGATTTTCTTTCTGACACAATGTCCCAATTATGTCAAAACTAGAGACTCTGGCTTGTACAATCCATTTCGTTGTAGCAGACTTTACAAATCCCAGTTATTTGCCAAAAGAATAAATCCACAAGGTTCCACAGTTTTAGTCAAACAGAAAGGTTTTTAACAATACTTAAGTCAATAAAGCAGGCAGTAAATATTGTCTATCCTGTCATCTAACATCCAGAGTTAAGGTAATTGAGGTAAGAAGAATTCATGGATAAAGTATGGCAAAAATGAAAGAATAAGCTGCACGATAGGGATCATTACAAATCATGTTATTCATCAAAGTGTGTTTCCTCATGAATTCTAGCTCTCCTTTTAGAAGCTAGTCTCAAGCCCAGCTGACAGCACCCATACTCCACAGGTACAATTCTCACCCAAAACTCATACTCGTCCAAGCTCTCTCAGATCTGTTCCCAGATACAGCCTCATGGTCTTCTTTTCCAGCTGCGCAAACATTACACTGCTGAGACTGCTGCTCACTACATTGGCCAGGCTACATGCCTGTCGCTGGACACACACAAAGGCAGGTTCCCAGATGTACTATTGCAAATGACAGTTGCTAAGCTTCTTCAGTTCCACAGATCTGACAACTGCTCTTTGCAGGCTCTCTTGTAGCTTAACTCCCCAGAAACAAGTGATGCCATACACCAGATCACATGAGCAAGCTATTCTCAGTCATCCAGCAGTTCTTTCAATCCATGACCCTCCACATCCTTCAGGACTCAGTGTATCCTTCAGATCAGCTTCCATTCCATGGCAGTGATCATTCAAAAGATACAAATTAAATTTAACTGTTTGGGTTACCTCATAACACAATTTTAAAATGTTTGGATTACAATTTAGCAGTCCATGTCCAAATGCAGAAGGATGTGGACTTGGACTGAACAATGGCAAGTGATATTCATGCAACAAGGCCATCAGTAACAAAAGAGAATCAAATCATCGCCCCATGACATTCAATGTTGTTACAATCACTGAATTCCCCACCCCCAACATCAGAGTGGCTGAAATTAACTAGAAACAGAACTGGACAAGCCACACAAATACATTGGCAACAACAGCAGAACAGAGGCTCACGATCATGCAACAAGTAACTCAACGACTACTCTCCAAAGTCTGTCCACGACCTAAAAGGTAAAAATCAGAAGTACGATAAAATATTGCTCATTTGCCTGGATGAGTGCAAATCCAACATCACTCAAGAAGCTTGATACCATTCAAGACAAAGCAACCTCCTTGATTGGCACAATAATCCACTCCCTCTATTACCAATGCTCAAAACATCTACAAAATGTTCTGCAGAAATTTACCAAGACTCCATAGACAGCACCTTCCAAACAGAAGGACAAAGGTAGCAGGTTCATGCGAACACCACCACCTGCAGGTACCTCTCTGAGCCTCTTACTATCTACACTTGAAAACATGTGACCATTCCTTCAGTGGCATGGGGTCAAAATCCTGAAATTCCATTCAAGAAGGCAGCTCACTACCTTCAAGGGTAACTAGGGATGGTAATAAATTCTGATTGAGCCAAAGCCCAAATCCCATTGATGAATAACAAAAAAAATTATAATTGTATCCTAATTACTCTCTGACTCAGCTAAGTGCTAAGACATTCTATCATTCTATGCTAGTTAGTAGCATCCCCATCCAATGAACAAACTTTTTAAAAAAAGGATAAGAATGAAATCTTAAACTTTAAATATCATGATAATTAGTTGTCTATGAGATGACTAAATTAATGCTTTAACAATATAAAAACTAATAACTGTGACACTTCGTAATAGTCTCTTCTGTGATCGTAATGATTCTAATCCTCCTATAAAATCACAAGCTCATCCTGAAATGTTGCTGGTAATATCAGTTTTCATGTTTTCTTTCACATTGTCTGATTGTACTATAATTAAAAAGAAAATTAATAGAGAGAAGGTTTTCTCAACGTGAGTAATGACAGGGAATTTTCTTCATTAAACTGAAGCTTTGCAGTCAAACAAAATTAAATCAAGTCATAGTCAAGATATTCAGCCAAAATCAAGGCTCTGTACAAAATGGAATAATAATTAACAAAAGACAAGATGTAAAAATAATGATGATAGGCAAGGGAAAGAAAATGAAGAGAAAATGTAGATAAAGGAAAAGGAAGAATGAATAAATAAGAGACAAAGAAGGAATAGGAAAGATAAATACAAATACATTTTTACCTCACTGAAGGATGCAACATTTGAAGATTTTCACAATAACAAGAAAGAACAGTTCACTCACACCATGAAATTGGGCAAAGCACAGTTTAATACATGGCATTCAGACAAAGCAAGAAACTCCATCCATTGACAAAAACTCCTTTTCTCATTGACTAAAACAGTTTGCTGCGGCAATCTCTCAGACTTGGCTTAAGTTGAAAAGCTGATTTATGTTATGATGGGTTTTGTGCCTTCAATTTTAATTTTGTAATGTCTTTATTTCCCAGAGTGGGAAGCTGCAGAGCTGGGCAGAAAGGTGGCAAATGGAGTTCAATGTAGCTAAGTGTGAAGTGATTCACTTTGGTAAGAGTAATAAAAAGATGGATTACTGGGCTAATGGTAGACTACTTGGTAGTGTGGAAGAGCAGAGGGATCTTGGTGTCCATGTACACAGATCTCTGAAAGTTGCCACCCAGGTAAATAGTGCAGTGAAGAAGGCATATGGCGTACTGGCTTTTATTGGTAGAGGAATTGAGTTCCGGAGTCCTGAGGTCATGCTGCAGTTGTATAAGACTCTGGTGCGGCCGCATCTGGAATATTGTGTGCAGTTTTGGTCGCCATACTATAGGAAGGATGTGGAGGCACTGGAACGGGTGCAGAGGAAGTTTACCAGGATGTTGCCTGGTATGGTAGGAAGATCCTATGAGGAAAGGCTGAGGCACTTGGGGTTGTTTTCTTTGGAGAAAAGAAGGTTTAGGGGTGATTTGATAGAGGTGTACAAGATGATTAGGGGGTTAGATAGGGTTGACAGTGAGAACCTTTTTCCGCGTATGGAGTCAGCTATTACAAGGGGGCATAGCTTTAAATTAAGGGGGGGTAGATATAGGACTGATGTTAGGGGTAGGTTCTTCACTCAGCGAGTCATAAGATCATGGAATGCCCTGCCAGTAGCAGTAGTGGACTCTCCCTCTTTATGGGTATTTAAGCGGGCATTGGATAGGTATATGGAGGATAGTGGGTTAGTGTAGGTTAGGTGGGCTTTGATCGGCGCAACATCGAGGGCCGAAGGGCCTGTACTGCGCTGTATTGTTCTATGTTCTATGTTCTATAGCAAATTTTAAAAAGTGACAAGTTGGATGTGCATTCTCATTACAATGTGTGCTTTTTTTCACAAAAGTTCATACTTTCCATCACAAAACCATTTAATTAGTAACTCCAAAGATAAAATAACCATCCCAATTGTCTTCTTCAAAATTTGAGAAATCACTAATGCTGAGGAGTGTCCTCCATGTAAAAACATGTGCAAGAAGGTCGATTTTCCAACCCACCGATGATGAAATGGAGTGATACATCCCTACAAGTCCTTCAAATTATTGTGGAAAAATTGAACAGTCCACTGTTGCAATGGGGAAAATTATGTTGAAGCTTCAGGGTTCTGACTTGTTGGGATAGATTGGGCCATCCTCGTGAGAAACCAAAATTGCCTCTTCTTGTATTGTCTGCTGAACTACAAGCTTATTAGGTAATGGCAAAGCCAGAGGCAGGTATTTCATTGTATTAAGAACCCAGAGAGCCTTAAATTGTGCCTACTGCAAGTTACTGGTCAATCAGGAGTCAGCAGCTCTTGGTTTAGTCGTGCTGGAAAGGCTGAGGTTAGTAGAATTTAGAGGAATGAGGGTGACTTGATTGAAGTGTATCAAATCCTGAATGGCCTTGACAAGGTGGACATGAAAAGAATATTTACTCTTGTGAGTGAGTCTAGAATTAGGGGACATATTAGAGGTGCCCTTTTAGGGCAGTGATGATGAGACTTCTTAAAAAGTGGGTTGTATGACTTTTAAGCTCTCTGCCTCAGAAGGCGGTGCAGATGGAAAGAATAAATATTTTGAGGGCAGAATAGATAGGTTCTTCTTGGGCAATGGTATCAAAGATCACTGGGAATAGATGAAGATGTGGAATTTGAATTACAGATAGATCAGCCAAGATCGGATTGAAAGGCACAGCTAGCTCAGGAGATTGAATGGCCTACTTCTAGATAATGTTGGGAGGGGTCCTGTGGATGGGTTCTTAGAGAAAGGTATGTAAGGAATTCAAGAGGAAGGGTAGGCTGTGGCTGTCAGTAAGTACTCCTTTTCCAATAGCAGGACCATTTTGCTTCCAGCATGAAGATAGCAAGTTACCTGCACAGCTTCCTCTGATGCACATACCACAAGATGATGGATCTGTCCACCATCCAATGGCTGCAGGATGAGGTCCTTAAACAATCATTAATAAGCAAAATAGGGCCTTAAATGGCAGTGGGGCAGCATGGTTAAGGTATGCCATTGTCCTGCACAACTAAAACTCTTCTCATCTCCAAGTGCACCACAAAAGAGGGCAAAATGTTCTGCCCAACAAACATACCTGCAACTGAACTAAACAAGTTATCAAAGATGCCATTTCAATCTCAGCTACATTTGCATGAGGGTGGCATGGGGGCTCAGTGGTTCGCACTTTTGTCTCATAGTGTCAGGTTCAATTTCAGCCTTTGGTGACTGTCTGTATAGAGTTTGCACATTCTACCTAAGTCTGCGTGGGCTTCCATCATATGTTCTCGTTTCCTCACAGTATAAAGATGTGTAGGTTAGGTGGATAGGCCATTGGAAAAGTGGGATCATGGGGATAGGATTGGATTGGCGAGATGGGGTGGGGGGGGTAGTTTGGATGGGATGCTCTTTGAAGGGTCAGCGCAGACTCGATGAGCTTAAGACCTCTTTTTGCATTGGAGGCATTCTATAAGTTTATATCTTATTTGGGGCAATGAGAATGGTGCTATAATTATATAAATGTAAATGATGTTTCAGATGCTGAAATCTGAACCAAAACAGAAAATGCTGGAAACACTCAGCAAATGTGGCAACTGAGGCAAAGACACAGAGCTTCAGTTTAGAGTCAAATATGATAACAGAAGGGGGGTGGGGGGGGGGAACCAAGATGAATTTTATTTCCATAGATCTGAAAGAGTGGAAATTAGATATGATTCCTGTGCCTGATCATTGTCCAGAGACCTCTACTGAATGTTCATATGGATGGTTATTTGGCAGGGATAACATTTGAACCTCTGGTGGTCCAAAACTTTGTGAAAATTGGACCTTGCTGAAATTATTTTATGAATGTAAAATTGCATTCAGGGTCAGTTTTGGATCCCAAAGAATGCCTAAAAGGACATCCAATCTGTGATTGTGCCAGCCCATTTTTTAGGTTCCTGCCAGGCATTTGGTCCATTACCAATGCAAATGAGATCAGATGCCTATTTCAGGCTTTCTCTGGGACACGAGATATTGCAGCAGACACGAGATCTTTTGTGTCTTCAACTCACCAGCAGCCAGCAATCCTAACAAAAGGCAATTTAAAAATGAATTAAAAGCTTTACTCCAGTCAGAAAGAGCTAGAAGTGTTACCTTGAACTCACATCATTATGAATCTGAGTAGCCCTAGTGAATGAACTTTTACTCTCTGACTGCAAGGCAAGCAGCTCTATATTAATTATCTTCAAATGGTCAAACTACCTTCAAAGCTGTGATAAATCATAGCTGCTTACCCAATTAAAATGAACAAGGTGGATTCTTGAAACAGCTTCAAACCTCGTGGTTTGGGTGCATGTTCTGGCCACATTGCAGCTTTCATGTTCAAAATTGATGTTGCACATTTGCAGCAGTTCAGATTTGTATGAAAATCAACACATGGACAAGGCAATAGAGGGGGTTCAAATCATAATTTCTAATTATTAATTTGTGCTTTCTGGAGAGATGGGTTGAAGTGAAGAGAAATAAATAAAGTATTGCATTGCATCTTATGTATAATTGAATTTTTGACTTTTCGGAGTCTTTGATCGTGCACTTAGTACGGAAAGTGCTCCTCAGAAAGTAATAAAACTAATCACATTTCTATGACTTCAGCAGTAAACACTTCTTGGATAATTAATCAAAGAAATTGATTAACTATGTCGATAAAGTGTATATTAATCACTTTTAAAATTAAAATGCAGATTTGTTTTTAATTTTGCAAAGGTAGCAAATTTATTTGTGTTACATTGATTTATGTGCTGAAAGCAACATCTCAGGCATTTTCATCTTGCTGATCTTCCTTACATAGACTCAACAAGTTCCTTAGATAATGAGAGATTGGAGCTGATGGAAACTATTCTAACTTCAATCTACTGACGCATCTATTTCAGATATGCTAAACTCAATTGTTTTGAGTGTTTTACCTTAGATTCAGGTGGCCTTGTGTGCAATGGTAGTGTCATTTTTTACATTCTTTTAATATATTTATCATATTCATTTAAAAATCCGTGCATACTAAGACATGTGCCATACTTGACCCCGGTGAAATGAGTTTTTTTTCAACCTTGATGATGAGTATTTATTCAGAACAGTGAAATAGCTAAAATAGCAGCAAGATCGAAGTTGAAATCAGAGACGATTCTGCATAAATGCTATCTATGACTATGGGAGCCCTTCTCTCCAGTTTAAAATCATTATACAATGAGTTACAGCATAGAAAAAGCATTTATCCAGACTATGCCCACATTATCCTCCTTCCACCATTCATTTTCATCTAATCTTTTCTGCACAGATTTCTCCCTCATGTGCTTTTCTAAATGCACCTTAAAGGTATATTACATGTCTGTCAATTCAACTACTCTTTGCGATCGTGTGTTTCATTTTGTTATAGATATCACATTCACGGTTCATGTGCTTTAGTGTGTAATTTTTAGCTTTGAGAGTTTAACTATAGAAAATGGGATATACGAAATTGAAGCATCTTGAAGCCTAGTGCACTTGAAAGTTGGAATAATATTAGATTAAAAAGGCAAACAACTGGGGACCTAAGGCAATTAAATGCTGCACCTTGCTGATTGCCAGAACACTCAAAACAAGTGGCAGTTCAGAAGGTCACCCATGTTTGTTTAGGACAATCGGAATAGAAGCAATAATGCAATGAAAAATGTAGATAGGCTCACTTGGCTGAAGTTGTCTGCAAAAACTTGCTATAATGCTAATCCAGGGAGAATAAGTAGTAAATAAACTTAAAGTCATTCAGTAAACTTGAAAGGTTAGGTAAAAGACAGCCCAGTGTAGGTCACAGAGTCATAGAGCTCAGAAATAGATCCTTCGTCCAACTAGTCCACCATGCCAAGCATAATCCCAAACCAAACCAGTCCTACCAGGCTGCGCTTGGCCCACATCCCTCCAAACATTTCTTATTTATGTACATCTCCAAATGACTTTTAGACATGATAACTGCATCCTCTTCCAACACTTTGTCTGGAAGTTTATTCCACACATGAACCACTCTCAGTGTAAAAAAGTTTTTCCTAAATGCTTTTCTGAAGTCTTCCTCCTCTCACCTTAAAATATGCCCCCTAGTCTTGAAATCCCCCCTCCTAGAGATCAGGCACCTACCATTCACCTAATCTATACCTCTCATAATTTAATTGACCTCTATTAGGTCACCTCTCAACCTTTTAGTCTCCAGTGAAAAAGTCCCAGCCTATTCTTCCAACTAAAACCTTCTGGTCCTGGCAACATCCTGGTAAAGGTCTTCAGAACCCTCTCCAGTTTAATAATATCTTTCCTATAACAGGGAGACCAGAGCCAGATACAGTACTCCAGAAGAGGCCTCACCAACATCCTATACAACCTCAACATATACTCCTATACTCAAAGATGTAAGCAATAAAGGCAAGCATGCTAAATTATATCATGAAGATGGGTTGTCCTTAAGAATTGGCAGATGATGCAATTTGAATTCAACTTCAATAAATGTGGAATTAAAAGTTTACCTAAGGGTGATCATGTAACCACTGGTGACTTTGATAAAGACCCAATTGATTCACTCATGTTCTTTAGGAAGACAATCCACCATTCTCAACCTACACGTGACTGAAGGACCATATCAATGCGGTTGACTCCTAACTTTCCCTGTGCAATTATAAATCGATAATAAATGCTAGCCATATGAATGAATAAAAGAAAAGATTTCCCAGCTTCAAGTGGGTGTGCATTGACAGTGAGAGGTTATGGAAAATAAAGAGCATGAAAGCATTAGGAAAGGTTAAAGCAAGAAGACCACTGGTCTGTGGAAGGCAGGATGGGATAAAAATAATGGAATGCTCTACACCTAATTAGCAGAGTAAGGCTGAAAGGTCACTATAGCGGGATGAGATAACAGGTCGTAGAGTTAGTTTCCCTGTTAAGTGTCATCATGACAAGATTGAGACCATAAATATTTGGGACATGACATTAAATATGTACTTAATAGTTAGTAGAGTCAGCTCGAGACAGGAGACATCATGACAGGTTAGTCTGGAATGGAAGATCATTGTAGCAGAGGTGATAATAAATATCTAACTGTGACATTAGAATGACGTTAAGTAGAATGTACAACTAAAGAGATAATGGGAACTAACATCACTTGTTTATTGTGTGGCTAGAGTGAGGTACTTTGATTAATATAGTTGGACATGCTGATAAGCTAAGAGAAACATGAAAAAAAAAATAAAAATCCACTGACCCTGAGGTTCGTGGGCATTTGAGAACCTGCTTTCTCAGTGTCACCGTTTTATGTTTGCAAATAAAAGACCTCTTCTTGAAGAACTCTCTGCGTCTCCTGTGATTCTCTGCATTTTCTCCACAACAAATTTGGTGCTACAAGCAGGGTCGTGCAGAGACCCACCTGGAAAGAGGGTGGCAGTAACAGGACGCTTCACGGTCCACCAGGGGCATTCCCGAGACGGACAGAATAAGGGTACCCAACAAAAAAAAGGTTAGCATTTTTGTTGTGAATTTCGACAATATTCTGTTGGCTTGGAGTGATCCTTGGGGAGTCGGTAACTTGCCGGAGGGTCTCTCCGATCCAAGATCCAAGATCCAAAGGTGAGGGGTAAATTGCAGCTGAAGGAGACATGGAGAATTGGTCAAGAAAACTGTGCAGTGGAGTAAGGGGTGAGTAAGAATGGAACAAAGCAATTGTCTGAGCAAAATTCCACGTGGTGAATATAAGACCCAATAGACAGATAGGGCAGAATAAATAAGGGGAAATTGTTTTACTAAAAGCGCTGATAGACCTGTTTAGAAAGCCGGCAGATTGGTAATGGATGATTAAAAGTAAGATAGCAGAAAATAGTCATAGTGTTAAAGTGTTACTAAACTGTTGAATGTTTTAGATAAGGCCTGCAGGGTAATTAGACTTTTGGAAATGAACAAAGGGTCTGTTTAAGTAAGGCTCTGGCTGAGACAGAGAGATGGATTTACAGCCGAGTTCTTGGCTGTGAGCAGCAAGGCTCTGAACGTGTGTGAGAGAGAGTGAGAGAGTGAGTTGCTGCAGCTTGCAGAATGTTTCCGTGTGTGTGTGCTTGTGAGAGAGAGAGAAATCATTGTGATCTGATTTGTATGCATAATTGTTTGTTGATGGTTAATTGTTTGTGTTTTGTTTCCCTGGAGCTCGGGATCCAGGGGTATTTTGAATTTATTTTGCACTGTAAGAAGTTAAGATAGTTTTTTTTGAGAGAGAATTTTTTCAAGAAACCATTCGTGATTGATACATTTTGAAGGTGCAGTGTTAGATTGGTTTAGGATGAATGAATGAGAATAGGTTGTTTGTATTAACTAACTGCAATTGAGGACTTTTAGAAATCGATAGATTGATAAGGGACAATTGCAAGTTATAAAGTTAGGGATTAATTATACTGTTGATAAAGCCCTACCGGACTTGAATGGTATGAGGAAGTGATTTATGATTAGATTCGATTCACTACAGTGTGGAAACAAGCCCATCGGTCCAACAAGTCCACACCGACCCTCCAAAGAGCATACCACCCAGACCCATTCCCCTACATTTCCCTCTGACTAATGCACCTAACATGATGGGCAATTTAGCATGGCCAATCCACCTGACCTGCACATCTTTGGATGGTGAGAGGAAACCGGAACACCCAGAGGAAACCCACGCAGACACGGGAGAATGTTCAAACTCCACATTTGGGCGGCACGGTGGCACAGTGGTTAGCACTGCTGCCTCACAGCACCAGAGATCCGGATTCAGTTCCCGCCTCAGGCGACTCTCTGTGTGGAGTTTGCATGTTCTCCCCGTATCTGCGTGGGTTTCCTCCGGGTGCTCCGGTTTCCTCCCACACTCCAAAGATGTGCAGGTCAGGTGAATTGGCCATGCTAAATTGCCCGTAGTGTTAGGTAAGGGGTAGATGTAGGGGTATGGGTGGGTTGCGCTTCGGCGGGTGCGGTGTGGACTTGTTGGGCCGAAGGGCCTGTTTCCACACTGTAATTAATCTAATCTAATCTAATCCACACAGACAGTTGCCCAAGGTGGGAATTGAACCCAGGTACCTTGTGCTGTGAGATAGCAGTGCTAACCACTGAACCACTGAGCAAAGATAATACATTTGCTGGACTGAAATATACATTAGGATGGATAAAAGGACTGTAGTTGAGATACTGAGTAAGAAATTTCCAGTGGCAAGAAATGATATTGTAAAACTTTCTGAGAAATGGGAAAAAAGAACTCAGGATTTATTAACTAAATGGCCAAAAGAAGGTACCTTTGATATACATAGGTGCAATGAGATGGAGGGACTAATTAAGAACTATAAGCTGCACGATAAATCTAAAAATAGAAACCTCCCAAAAAAGGGATCAGGGGATGGAAATATTGAAACTTTTCAGGAAAGAGGGTGAGGAACTGAAGGGAGCTTGTCAGGCACCTGTGGTGACTAGGAAAGCTGCAAAAGAATAAGCTGAGCAGTCACGGGAAACAGAAAAGCAGGAATCAGCCCCCACCTCTATACCCAGATGCGGAGCAGTTGAATAGACCTCCTCCCTACTCGAATGAAGAGGCATTGAAGCAGTGTCCAGTAATAAAGGGAACAGTCGAAATAGAGGGACAGTTAGAATGGGATGGAAGTGCAGAAGACAAACATGAACTGAGGGAAAGAAGAGAAAGAGAGAAAAGGGACAGGCAGGAGCAAATAGAAGCCATACAACGAGAGTAAGAAATGCTGAAACATGAGATTAGTGTGCTGCGTGGGCTAAGGAAACAAAAAGCAATTGAGGAATACTCATTGTGATACGAAAGAAGGGCTGAAGAGGAAAACAATGAAGGTGACGCAGTGGAAGCAAAAAGGGATGATGGGAGACAATGAAAGAAAAAGGCCCCAGTCCCTAAAGAATGGGAGGAATTAGAAATAGCATCGAACTCAGAGCCCAAGGGGGAATTATCAGTAAAGGGAAAAAGGGTCAGCAGGGAAGGATGCTACTGCTCCTTATAAAAGAGGGGAGAAACCCACAACACATTCCTTGAGGAACTCAGGATCTGGAAGGGCTGAAGAATGCGCTGCCCAGTTTACATGAGGGAACGGGAAAGTGAATCAGGGCTTTTGAAGATGAAACCATAGGGTGATTACTGACGATAGGAGACATGAAGGCACTGCTGGTGAAGTTGGTAGGACTCCCAAGATAAAGGAAATAATGGTTCGAGCCGGTTTGAAAAATGCGGCAGACGATCCAATGATTGATGGGGTCGGGTTTTATCGAGTGACACAGAATATATGGCAGGCCTTAAGAGACTGTTATCCATCCAAAATGGACCCCCAGGCTCTGAGAGGGGATCCACTGGGAGAAAGTGAAAACCTGGCTGCCTCCTTGGAGAAACAGTTAAAAAAGTGGAGGCTGGAAACAGAGCAAGACATAGAGACTAATCAGTTGCTGACCACAATGTTCCGAAATTTCATCATTGAGGCAATGCCCTCCCAAGTCAGGTCAAGGCTGGAGGAGGCGATTGGTCTGACATCATCACTGAGCCACCAGGGAATTAGAGATCCTGTTGCTCATGCAGTTGAAAGGTTTTGAAAAGACAAAGAGAAACTGTCTGAACAGCAGGAGGAGGTGCAAAGGAAGCTGGCGCAAATGCAGCTCGAAGAGCTTAAAAAGAAAGAAAAAGAGAAGGCTGAAAAGGTGTTGCCTGAAAGAACCAACACAGTAATCAACACTGGTGTGAAATAAGTGCCGGTGCAAGGTGGGTCCGATCAGGTAGCTAGACAGGGGCGGAAAGTGCCTTGCCAGCAATGCAAGTTTTTAGAGAAGCTTTCCCGCAGGTGATGTACCTGGGGCAGGGCAGATTTAAACAACAGCCTAAACATAACTGGAGTCCCCAAGGACAGGGACGTAGGAATGGGGGACTAAGGTAGATGATAAATAATCAGGCTCAAGGGGGGCCAGAAATGATGTGCTGGGGATGCCATCAACCAAATCACTTTAGGAGGAATTGCCCTTATTGGACGGGGCCCTCTCTACCCTCTAGTGGGCCTGGACGGCGGGAATCCCCAGTGGCCACTTCTCAGACACCTACAGGCCCAGCAGGACTTGTTGACCTGTATGGGATGTGTTAGGGATGCCCTGAGAACCTGGGTGGGAAGGGGTACTACCCTGTAGTAGTATGGGAGGATGAGGGACAACCCCATGATTGTATTAGGGAAGTGACTGTATTTGCCAAACTGAGGGCTGATTTACAGCCTGAGCCACTGCCTGATGCAGATAAGGAGGTTCTATTTGGATGGTTCTTGTTATAGGGATTTTGATGGGAATCACGTTGGGTACTTGGTTGTAAGGCAGGACCAGTCCTAGTATCGGGCAAACAAACTGGAAACTTACTCACAGCCGTCTTCAGCTCAGTTGACTGAACTTAAGACATTGACGGCAGCCTGTGAAATGATGGAGGGTAAAAAAGCTGACATTTATACTGATTCAGCTTATGCACATGGGGTATGCCACCTGTTTGGGGCATTGTGGAAGCAAAGAGGTTTTAAGAAGAGTAATGGGGATCCCATACAACACTGCCAGCAGATTGTAGAGTTGACAACTGCAATGATGAAGCCAAAGGCACTAGTTACTATAAAGTGCCAAGCACACAGAAAAGGCAGTGATATGGTGATATGGGGTAATAAGGCAGCGGATGAAATGGCTCAGATAGCTTCGGGTTGTTCTTCATCTGTTATTGCACCTCAGGCGCAAATAGATTCAGAACCAATGATAGAGGACCTCATTGAAATACAGGGGAGGGTTACCCTGGCTGAGCAAATACAATGGAAGCAGAGGGGTGCTAGGCAGGATCAAGAAGGTTTATGGACCACAAGAAGGGCTTATGCCCGAAACGTCGATTCTCCTGCTCATTGGATGCTGCCTGACCTGCTGCACTTTTCCAGCAACACATTTTTCAGTATGGACCACAAAGGAAGGTTTATGGGTAGCACCCACCCCATTGCTAGCAATTCTTATTTCAGAGGCACATGGATTGGATCACTGTGCGCGAGGGCAAGTGCTGTGGAAGATAAAGCAGATGGTTTCTGGTCACGATACCTGGAGGCTTCAGTGGACTATTTATTGTCACAATGTGAGGTGTGTGCACAGTACAATATTAGGAAGGGGATAATGTCACCTGCAGGACACATACCAGTGCCTGAAAGGCCATTTAAGCATTTTGTAATTGATTATGCGGACATGATAAAAAGATGCGAGGGAAAAGGTATACGTTAGTGGTGATTGATAGGTTTAGCCGATGGGATTGAAGCTGTCCCTTCCAAAGATGCAGGAGCTGGGACAGTCGTGAAATTTCTGATGAATGAAGTTATTGCAAGGTTTGGTATACCGTTGGAAATTAGTTCAGATAATGGGTCTGCCTTCATTCAGAAAGTAGTTAAGTTGGTGCTGCAGTCTTTGAGAATCAAACAGAGGTTTGGGTGCGTGTATCATCCCCAGTCACAGGGTATGGTGGAAAGGATTAATGGGACATTGAAAGCCAAATTAAACAAGATCTGCACAAACACCAAACTTAATTGGGTTGATGCACTGCCACTAACGCTAATGAGTTATCGCATGTAGACTCATCGCATGACCAATCTAACACCACATGAGATGCTCACAGGTAGACCTATGCCAGTGCCCAGGTGGAGAGGCCCAGACGAAAAGACTAGCTTGGAGTGGTTAAGTTTAGAATTTAAACAATTTATGCAGCAGCTAACTATGATACATGAGACTATTCACCTGCAGGAAACACAAAGGGAACCGACACCTGTCAACGAGGAAGGACCTATTAAACCTGGGGATTGGGTTATGTGCAGGTTTGTCAAAGACGATGGAATGAGCCGAGGAGAGGGGGACCACCTAAGGCATCATCTACCGCCATCCAAGTGGAAGGGCGACACATATGGTACCACCTTAATCATTGTACTAAAGCTCTCCCACCAGCACAAACTAACTCTAACACTGAGGTAAGTGGAGCTGAGGACGAGGAACGTGGACACGGGAAGGGCACACAGGAAGCTAGTACCCCTCAGCAGGGTTTCCAAACAAGGTACAGGTAAATACCTTGGGGATATTGATCTTTCCAGAAATTATTGTGATGGAGATGTGGGGAATAGTTCTCCTGGCAGCGGGGATGGGGAAGATATGGGTGATGCCCCTGATACCCCTCTCTTTGATGGCAGGCTGGCATACTCAGACCTGAAGACCATTAACTTGGCAGACCTGTAATGCCATGCCCTAACATGGGTACATGCCTGTGACAATCACTGGTCTCAATGGGCAAACTATACGGCTGTAATGATGACTAGACAGGTCTGTTTCTTGTGTACTAAGGCAACCCCCCTCATACTATGTTGGCACTATGCCTTATAATTCGACCACCTGTACTCAATGGTGTTTGCAGCAGTCAAGTCAACCTCTTATCTACATTCTATCAGCAGGATGATGTGGGCAGGCAGCAACTCCAAAGGTGGTGTGGCTATAGTACCCCTGCGTGGTCCACCAGTAAGACTAATTACACGTTCCCCTTGGCTGCTTTCAGGATATGGGAAGGTTTGAGTTTTGAATGCTTTAAGCGAAATGGCTCCACACCATTAGGCTATTTTTAGGACCTTTGCGGGAATTCAATTGAACTCAAGGTGGACACCACACTTGGAGCTGTTTTAAATTCTCAACACGTCCCGCTGACAGATACTTGGTGGCTGTGTGGTAAGAAAGGAAGGTTGCACTCGACGCTGCCCGCTGACTGAAGTAGCAGCTATACCCGTGTAATGATCCTACACGAGGTAACTATATCGCCACACACTGCTAGATGCTACATCACAGTCAGCTTTGCGCCGAACTAAGCGACAGTATGTCCCTGATCCGACGATTCGGATTGATAGCATAAGACAGCCAAGAGATACTCCTAATGAGTTTAAGGCCTGCAATGAGATTGCCGCGGGCTGGGAGGCTCTCATCCCAGTGATAGGGATGAGCAAGAATGCTGAATGGATTGATTACATTTATTACAACCAGCAGAGATTTATCAATAATACATTCGATGCCCGTGTGGCCTTGGGAGAACAACTGGATACTATTACCAAAATGATCTTGCAAAACAGACAAGCCTTAGATTGGATACTGGCAGAAAAAGGTGGGGTTTGTGTGATATTTGGGTAGCATTGCTGTACCTTTATACCTAACAACCTTGCCGTAGGGGATCTTTTACTAAAGCAATGAAAAAACTAAAGAATCTAAGATGGGAGGTGAAAGACCATGCAGGATTTGGACATCAGGCTTGATTAGGTCTTGGAGAGCATGGTTTGTCAATATTGGCCTTATTATAAATGTGGTTTTACTTGTTGTCGCCTTCGTCTTTTGTTGTACCTTACCTTCTATTAAGTCCTTTTTAGTTCACGTCACTGCACAGCAACTTGTGGTCATTTGAGTTACCCGAGGAAGTGCTAATTCTCTGATGGAACCCCACTGCTCTATTATTATGATCTGACAACCGCCACGGTGCAAGGAATATATCCATGTGGGGACATCGATGATACTTCTGAAGAATGTGCAGGTTCTAGATTGTGAGGGATCTTGGGTCTTTTTTTCCTGTTCTGGTTATTGGAGGACAGGTTTTTGGCCCAAGGGACCCCAGGAATGCAAAAAGAGCCCTTTAAGTCTCAGACTCAGAAAATTATTTAGTCCATGTTGGGACCTACATTGTTTGTATTGGGCAGAAGAGGGGCTGAACATATTGTCTTCTTTCTCTAGGTGAGACCAGTAGGTCTCAAAGGGAGGAATATGGAAAATAAAGTGCATGAAAGCATGAAGACCACTGGCAATCTGTGGTCTGTAGAAGGCAGGATGAGATAAGAAAAGTGGAATGCTTTTACGCCAATTAGCAGAGTAAGATTAAGGCTGAAAAGTCACTATGGCAAGATCAGATAACTGTTAGTAGAGCTAGTTTCCCTGTTAAGTGTCATCATGACAAGATTGAGACCATAAATATTTGGGACATGACATTAAATATCTAATTAATAGTTAGTAGAGTCAGCTTGAGATAGGAGACTATTGTAACCAATGGAATAGCTAAATAGGTTAGTCTGGAATGGAAGATCATTGTGATAATAAATATTTAACTGTTACATTACAAAAGCATTAAGTAGAATCTACAACTAAAGAGATAATGGGAACTAACATCACTGGTTTATTGCGTAGCTAGAGTGAGGTACTTTGATTAATATAGTTGGACATGCTGATAAGCTAAGAGGAATATGATTAAAAAATATAAAAATCCATGGATGCTGAGGTTCGTGGGCATTCGACAATCTGCTTTCTCAGTGTCACAGTTTTTTTGTTTGTAAATAAAAGACCTACTTCTTGAAGAACTCTCTGCGTCTCCTGGTGATTCTCTACATTTTCTCCACAACAACGTCAACTGAAATTTGGAGCTGAGAGAGTGCTGAAGGAGACAACATCACTTTAAGTGGCACAAGTGTTGCTGTTAACCAATTCCACACCATTAGGGTGAAAGGGAAATCCCAACAACTGGTGGCTTTGTGTGATGGAAGATGTATGGAGATAAAACAAGTTCTTGAATTATCATGACTCAGTGGGGTAGTGTACTGGAAGTTCAACCCTATCATTCCTGGAGTTGTCACAAATGTGAAAAGGTAAAAACAAGGACTGCAGATGTTGGAAACCAGAGTCTAGATTAGAGTGGTGCTGGAAAAGCACAGCAGGTCAGGCAGCATCCGAGGAGCAGGAAAATTGACGTTTTGGGCAAAAGCCCTTCATTAGGAATCAAGGCAGGGTGCCTGCAGAATGGAGAGATAAATGAGAAGGGGGTGGGGGTCAGTAGAAAGTAGCATAGAGTACAATAGGTGAATGGGGGTGGGGAGGGAGGTGATAGGTCAGAGAGTGGAGGAGGCCCAGGACCTCCATGTCCTCGGCAGAGTGGGAGGGGGAGTTGAAATGTTGGGCCACAGGGCGATGTGGTTGATTGGTGCGGGTGTCCCAGAGATATTCCCTAAAGCGCTCAGCTCAGAGGCGTCCAGTCTCCCCAGTGTAGAGGAGACCACATCGGAGCAATGGATACAATAAATGATATTGGTGGATGTGCAGGTAAAACTTGATGGATGTGGAAGACTCCTCTCGGGCCTTGGATGGCAGTGAGGGAAGAGGTGTGGGCGCAGCTTTTGCAATTCCTGCGGTGGCAGGGGAGGGTGCCAGGAAGGGAGGGTGGGTTGTTGGGGGTGCATGGACCTGAGCAGGTAGTCATGGAGGGAACGATCTTTGCAGAAAGTGGAAATGGGTAGGGATGGAAATATACCCCTGGTGGTGGGGTCTGTTTGGAGGTGGCGGAAATGTCGGCGGATGATTTGGTTTATGTGAAGGTTGGTAGGGTGGAATGTGAGCACCAAAAGGGTTCTGTCCTTGTTATGGTTGGAGGGGTGGGGTCTGAGGGCAGAGGTGCGGGATGTAGACAAGATGCGTTGGAGGACATTTTCAACCACGTGGGAGGGGAAATTACGGTCTCTAAAGAAGGAGGCCATCTGGTGTGTTCTGTGGTGGAACTGGTCCTCCTGGGAGCAGATACAGTGGAGGTGGAGGACTTGGGAATACGGGATGGTATTTTTGCAGGAGGTAGGGTGGGAAGAGGTGTAATCCAGGTAGCTGTGAGAGTCGGTGGGTTTGTAAAAAATGTCAGTGTCAAGTCAGGCGTCATTAATGGAGATGGAGAGGTCCAGGAAGGGGAGGGAAGTGTTAGAGATGGTCCAGGTAAATTTAAGGTCGAATTATTGAATGTCCCTAGTTTTAACTGACTAATGAGCTTAGGTTGATAGAAAATGCTCACTTGTTTCTTTACTTCAGTAAATAACATCATTACAAATAAATTGTCTTTAAGTATGAGGAATTTGAAAATACGAACTGCTACTTTCTAACTCTATAATGTAAACTCTACCTCTTTTATTGTCCCCCTCTTCACAAACAAACAGACACAAAAAGAAGAAAACACATGAATATTAAGTACAGAAAAAGAATAAAAAAGTCAAATAAATGCAAGTCAAGAGCATAAGTGTGGACGACAGGATTAGATGAACTATTTCTTCCAATTCCTTTTAGTTCTTTGCTGTCAATATAAAGTTGTTTGAACACTGATGCTTTGTTTCTTTCACTGGTTTACAATTTATCCTTTCCCTCTCTTTGAAGTTGCTTTAATCTTCCTTCAATAGGAATTTTCCAGAGGAGAAGAAGATAGCTAGCTGTTACTGGAGACATTCTGGTCGCTCCCAACAGGAGAAAGTGAGAGACATATACAGATGTTTTGATGCTTTCGCTTTATGGCCTGCATGCTCTCTGCTGCTCTGTTCCCACGCAAGCCTTGGTCACCCAGTTCGGCATCAATCAAAGCATTGTCATGCAATTAGCCTCGAGTTCAAAACCCACTGGCTCCACTGTGTCTGCTTTTGCTCTAACTGTTCCGGGGAAATAGAAATAACACCCGGTGCACCTCACAGTGTGTTCTAGTACAATTGCTTTTTAAAAGTGCAGTCATTCCATTGCTCAGTCTCCTTGATTTAAAGGACTATCTTCTGTTTTTTAGTCAACAGTCCAAACTAAAGAAACAAACAAGCTGCAGGCAAAACGTCAAAGGAGTTTGCACGACTTAAGGCACAGTTGGCCAAGTAGTATAGTGAGGGCCGATTTTAATGTTGGAAGCATCTCACGGCAACTTTTATGCCAATGTGAGTTTCTCAACAGGCAGCAACAAGTTGCCAATTAAACTGTATTACAGCTTATTAAATGCCTTGCCAAGACCACAACTCACCTCATTAATATTCTACCTCCTATATCACCAAATGTGTTGTACAAATTAGACATCAAAAATTTTCAACAAGGAATTCTGAGTGAATATGTAGTGAATTCTGCTCACCACTTACTTTGAAGGACTTGGACGCTGGGCACCAGCATCTCAGACCCTGTTCACCAAGCACCATTCACAAGGATATCATATTGACAGATGCAGGCATTTGACATGGGCCAGCCTCAAAGAACACTCATGGCACATCTCCGATCCATTTATAGCACACTTGCATACTTCAATGCTGTACGTAAGGCCAGAAGACCATAAGACATAGGAGCAGAGATTAGGCTATTCAGCCCATCAAGTCTGCTCTGACATTCAATCATGGCTGGCAAGTTTCTCAACTGCATTCTCCTGCTTTGTCTCCGTCACCCTTGATCCCCTTGATTCTCAAGAAGCTATCTATCTCAGTCTTAAATACACTCAATGACCTGGCCACTACAGCATTCTGTGGAAATGAATTCCATAGATTCACCACTCTCTGGCTGAAGAAGTTTCTCCTTATCTGCATTCTAATATGTCTTCCCTTTATTCTATGGTTATGCCCTTGGGTCCTCATCTCTCCTACCAATGGAAACATCTTCCCAACATCCACTCTGTCCAGGCCATTCAGTATTCTGCATGCTTCAATTAGATCCCCCCTCATCTTTCTAAGCGCCATTGAGTATAAACCCAGCATCCTCAAACATTCCTCACATTCCTCCCAGCTTTTCATTCCTGTGACTATTCTCCTGAACTTCTCTGAACATGCTCCAGAGCCAGTACATTCTTCCTGAGATATGGGGTCCAAACCTGTGCACATTTCTCCAAATGTGGTCTGACCAGAGCCTTATACAGAAGTACATCCCTGATTTTATATTCAAGACCTCTCAAAATAAATGCCACCATTGCATTACCTTCCTAACTACTGACTCAACCTGCAAGTTTACCTGGAGAGAATCCTGGACAAGAACGCCCAAATTTTTTTTGCATTCAGACTTCTGAATTTTCCCTCCATTTAGAAAATAGTCCATGCCCCTATTCTTCCTACCAAAGTGCATGACCTCACACATTCCCACATTATACTCCATCTGCCACTTCTTTGCCCACTCTCCTAACCTGTTCAAATTCTTCTGCAGCCTCTCCGTCTCCTCAATGCCAGCTGTCCTTCTATCCATCTTCGTATCATCTATAAACTTCACCAGAATGCCCTCAGTACCTTCATCTGCATCGTTAATGTATAAAGTGAAAAGTTGTGGTCTCAACACTGAGCCTTGCGGAACATCACTTGTCACCAGCTGCCATCCTGAGAAGGACCCTTTTATCCCCACTCTCTGCTTTCTGCCAGACAGCCACGCTTCTATCCATGCCAGCACCTTGCCTCTGACACCATGGGCCTTTATCTTACTCAGTAGCTTACTGTGCCGGCACCTTGTCAAAGGCTTTCTTGAAGTCCAAGTAGACAAACATCCATTGGCTTTTCTTGGTCTAACCTGTTCATTACTTCCTCAAAGAATCCTAGCAGATCCTGCTGACCTTGCCCTATTTTACCATAAACTTCCAAGCATTCAGAAATGCTAACCTTCACAGTAGATTGCAGGATCTTACCCACGACCGAGGTTAGGTTAATCAGTCCGTCATTTTCCGTCTTTTGCCTTACTCCCTTTTTAAACAGGAATGTCACTATAGCGATTTTCCAGTCCTCTGGGATCCTCCCTGATTCTAGTGGTTCGTGAAAGATCACCACTAACACCTCCACTATCTCTTCAGCTATCTCTCTTAGAAATCTGGTCCAGGTGATTTATCCACCTTCAGGCCATTCCGTTTTTCCAGCAGCTTCCCCTTGGCGCTGCACACCATACTCACCTCTGTCTCCTCACTCTTTTGAATTTTTGGGATATTACTTCAGGCGACACCAGCAACTACCATTATAATGCTGTAACAAGTACACTCAGGGATATCCACCCACGTCATGGTACTGTTCCAGGCTGCACCTCTAAGCTCTTCACTTGCTTACTCACTCTGAGCCTACATGGATGCTCGCAGCATCTCTGTATTGCATTGTGCAGACACAAATCCAGGAAGCTTGTCATGGCTGTCAGCAGTCTGCAGTCTAGTCAAGGGAGATGGTCTTCAGTTGGTGGGTTCTGTTACAGTGTCTGAGCAGCCTTAGATACCAGTCACAGGCAGTCAGCTGTCTGGGGGCAGTCAGAAGCAGGGTCCTCACCTAGTAAGGGATGAGGAGCTGAATGTTGGGAAGCCCACCACTTGTCTTGAATCTTTCTGCCCATTTGGTGTCTGTTTTCCTCCTGGAATGTGAAAGAGACAGATTCTAAGGAGGTAAAAGTGGGTGGCACAGATATTGGTACTACTGCAGGCTGGAAAGTGCCAAGCAGTTATGCAAGGAGTTTGTATGGGTGACAACAAGTGAGAAGGATGTTGCAGGCAATAGAATGGGAGAGCATGAGCTTTGGTGCAAGGTAGGTGCAGGAGCAGAGATAGTGTGAGTGTCAGATAGAAGATGGTGGCAATTACTTTGGTAGAGTGGAGAAGGTCTTTATGCCTCTTTCTATAATTTCTCCAGGACGCTGACCTGGATGGCAAGTGCTGATCAGGGTGACATGGTGAGGTGTTGTAGTCTCTACTGCTGATCCTGGAGAAAAATAACATTTTCTGTCAGCTCTGCACCTTTCAGCATGAAGTCCAGTTTACTACTTGGAAAGTGGAGCACAAAACATCCCCTGTCTGCCAAGTCTAGGGTGAATGTCAGGAACCTTGCAAGGTAGCTCCAGGCTGACAATACTTGTCCAGGCACACAAATTGCTTTTAAAGATGGTGCAAATGCAGGGGATGCAGGTGAATTCTGGGATATCCTCTGAATGATGAGTTACTCTGGGAATGGCACATTGTGAGCTGAGGCCGATCTCAGATGTGATGGCTGTCAGAGGGCTGGGATAGGTAACTATTGAGATAAGTTTGGTCAGATACATGGCCTTGCAGAAGAATCCCTCTTAAAAAAACCTTAACTCAGACTTAACCAAAAAAGTAAGATGCAGCCCAATAAATGTAAAGGTAGACAAGCAAGAGGCTGGAAGAACACAGCAAGCCAGGCAGCATCAGGAGGTGGAGAAGTCAATGTTTGGGTCCTGCTTGTCTACCTTGGATTCCAGCATCTGCAGTTTATTTTTTGTTTCCAATAAAAATAAAGGACCAGGTTTACAAATGATTGGCAATCTCACATAGATTGCTAGTCTGGTCCTTCCTTTTCTTAATGGAAAAGGAGAGCTCCATGTTTCTCAGAGTAGGTTGTGCTCAGGAGACCCTCAGAAATGTGGAGTAGAGTGAACTTCCATTCTGACAGCTCATTTGTAGCACAGAACTGTCAGAGGAAAGGTCAAAGCATATCTTATTTTCACAGCAGGTAGCTGCTCTGTTCTGAAAGTTAAAGGCACAGGCAGACATTTGGACAATTGCTGTCAAAAGGTAAGTACACGAGATAAGTGTTGTTAGGGTGCTGGAAGGGTCAGTACTAAATGGGTTTGGTTAGGGTGTCCAGTAAGTTGGGTGCTAAGGGGATAGGGCACATGGGTGACAAGTAAGTAAAGTACCAGGTGGGGAAGGGGATATGGTGACATGTGTAGGACACCAGATGGGAAGGGGATAGATGGCCAAGTGTGTAGGATACCAGGTGGGTAGGTTACCAGCTACAGAGTGGTATGGTGCCAGTTTGCGATAGGATAGGGCAGATCAGCTTGGGCTGGAGAAAAAGGGCTGAGTCTAGGAAGCTTGGGTTTGGCAACAGGGCATCAGAAGAGTCAGAGCTGACTTAACTGAAAAATTCTAAGGAGACTTGACCAGGTGAATATTGAAAGGATGTTTCCTTCTGTGGGAGAATCTAGAAGTTGGGGTTACAGTGAAAAATAAGTGGGTGCCTATTTGAAACAGTGATAACGATATTTTCTCTCAGAGGATTGTGTCTTTAAAATTCCCTTCTTCAAAAGGTGAATTCCACCGTCAAAAGACTAGAAAACATGAATTTAACAGAGTGACTGTGCAGTGCATTCACTTGGTGTCAGTCTTCCGGAATCCAAAGGAAAATCGGCACACAAGAAAATCACTAACAATGTGTGACACAAGAATTGCAAACAGGCAAATGAGGGGCGAAGTTTCTGTGCAATAAAATGGACAAAAAGAAAAATAAGTCCTTGTGTACTTTGAAATTTAGAGTACCATGTTTTATCAAATGAATTTCCCATGTTGAGGTAACAATAAAATAGGAATAAAGATGAATTACAAAGTAAATGTTCAGGCTGTCAAAGTAAACTGAGACCAAAATATTTTCTATCATTCACATCCAGAATGTGATGCAATTATATTCCAAACAAACAGCCAAATAATTATGGAACAATTATTTTATGTCCCAATTAAAGACTGATATCTGTCATTTGTTAGTACAATCAGAACAAAATTAAAGCCTATGGTCATTCTCTTCTAAACAATGGTACTGTGATGCTTTAACTGATTTACTGAAGGACTGACAGAAATGATTCCTTGTGGCATATATTTTCTCTTGCAATCGAGCTTTCCATATAATGAATGAATGGCTGGCATTAATGAATGCAGCTTTCACGAAGGCATTCCAGTTTCATTATTGTGATTATGAATATTTCAGGAAAGCCTACCAGGACAGCAAATGGAAGCATGAGATTTGAGGGTGTTTGATGATGATGATGTTATACAGCAGCAGCACTAGTTACCTGTTAGGAAGCAGGTACCAATCAGAGACAAATGTTCACATTACTGTTGGGTAGTATAACCGATATTCACATGTCAAAATAACACAAATGCTCTTGGTTCATTTTATACTACTTTAGTTTTTTGTTAATAATCAAAAAGAAGCAAAGGAGTTGTTTATCAGTGAAGCACAGGAAAGGATGTTCTTAGTTATCTGATCTCACTTGGAATGGTGATGGAAATGCAACAGTGTTTGTCAAGGACCCTTACTCAGGAGGAAGTCATGTGAATACGATGTGAATACCAGGAGTTGAAAACCAGCATCTTCAAGGAAACAACACATATGGACCAAATGTTGAACTACAGAAGCAATCACGCCAACATCCACAAACGAAGCTGCATCTGAACATTATTTCAATGAGCCAACACACACTGCAGCACAGGGGAACTACATAGAGCAGAGGAAAATCACCAATACCGTGCATTCAAAAAGAATGGATACCCAATGAACACAGTCCACCGATTTCTCAGCAACAAACCCAAACAAACCCAAACAAGCAGACAAAACATGTCCAGAAACCCTAGCCACTCTCCCCTACATCAAAGATATCTCAGAAATGACTGCCAGATTACTCAGACACCTTGGCATCATGGTAGCCCACAAACCCACCAACACACTAAAACAGCAGCTAATGAACTTGAAAGACCCTGAACACACAACAAGCAAAACTAATGTCATTTACAAAATACCTTGCAAGAACTGTAACAAACACTACATTGGACAAACAGGCAGAAAACTAGCCACGAGGATACATGAACATCAACGAGCCACAAAAGACATGACCCTCTCTCACTAGTATCCTTACGTATGGATGAGGAAGTACATCACGTCGACCAGAACAACACATCCATCTTAGAACAATCCAAAGACATGCACGAGAATTCCGAGAAGCATGGCATTCCAACTGGAACTCTATCAATAAACACAATGAGTTGGATACCATTTACCATCCCCTGAGAAAAGGAACAGGAAGTGACTTCACCACAGGAAATAACATCACCACAGAAAATGACATCACCAACCCAAAGAAACCCAAACATACAAATAGAAAGCAGGAATTTTCAGCAGTGCTTCTCGTGAGGCCCACTGAAGATGTTACCTACTAGGGTGACGAAACGTCTGGAAATGAACCTTCAAGGTCAGCGAGCAAACCTACATCCATAGTCATTCTGTTTTAATTCACAGGTTGTTGGCTTTCCTGTGTTTGGGAGCCCATACAGATGAGAAATGGTGATGGGGTAGAATCCATGTGACAAGTACCTTTACAGCATTGCTTGTGTGTCAAAAGGAGCACAAGTGTTTTTCTTGGGGCCAAAAAAGCTAACTCACAATCTTTCCAGAAATTCCTGCATGTGCCCCAGTACTGATGGTATTCCAAGCACCATCAGAACAACCGCATGTAACCCAGTTTACCAGACTCCCTTCTGTGTTGTATTGTCATCTGATTGAGACTCATGGAACCTCAAGGGGCCTCCCCCATGACCAGCTCTTGCCTCTGACAATCTGAACCATCCCACCCATGTGATTAGGACACCCCACCATGATCCCTGTTACATTCTCCACGCCCCCTGCTCACCCCCGTAACAACATGGTAAATATGAACTATCACATTTTATCTTTCATCATCTGATTATTACAGCTGAGATATTTCATGGATGGAAAATGGTTTCTGAAAAGCTATGTACTCAAAATGACTGCTGTGTTACCTGACTACAAATTGAGGCATGCTTAGGTGACTCATGGGGAATAAACAAAACACTGACCAAATCATCCGCCGACATTTCCACCACCTCTAAACAGACCCCACCACCAGGGATATAATTCCCTCCCGACCCCTTTCCACCTTCCGCAAAGACCGTTCCCTCCGTGACTACCTGGTCAGGTCCATGCCCCCCCAACAACCCACCCTCCCATCCTGGCACCTTCCCCTGCCACCACAGGAATTGCAAAACCTGCACCCACACCTCTTCCCTCACCTCCATCCAAGGCCCCAAAGGAGCCTTCCACATCCATCAAAGTTTTACCTGCACATCCACCAATATCATTCATTGTATCCGTTGTTCCAAATGCAGTCTCCTCTACATTGGGGAGACTGGACGCCTCCTAGCAGAGCGCTTTAGGGAACATCTCTAGGACACCCGCACCAATCAACCACACCGCCCTATGGCCCAACATTTCAACTCCCCCTCCCACTTAGCTGAGGACATGGAGGTCCTGGGCCTCCTTCACTGCTGCTCCCTCACCACCTGACGCCTGGAGGAAGAATGCCTCATCTTCCGCCTCGGAACACTTCAACCCCAGGGCATCAATGTGGATTTCACCAGTTTCCTCATTTCCCCTTTCCCTCAACCCAGCTCCAAACTTCCACCTTAGCACTGTCCCCGTGATTTGTCTTACCTGCCTATCTTCCTTTCTACCTATCCACTCCACCCTCCTCCTTGACCTATCACCTTCATTCCCTCCCCCACTCACCTATTGTACTCTATGCTACTTTCTCCCCACCCCCACCCTCCTCTCATTTATCTCTCCACCCTTCAGGCACTCTGCCTGTATTCCTGATGAAGGGCTTTTACCCGAAACGTTGATTTTCCTGCTCCTCGGATGCTGCCTGAACTGCTGCGCTTTTCCAGCACCACTCTAATCTAGAATCTGGTTTCCAGCATCTGCAGTCATTGTTTTTACCCAAAACACTGAAACTGTCATTTCTGTCTAAAGACATCACAGATCCAAAAAAAACTAAGTTGTTATGAATAAATTTGCATGTCTTGTTTAATTTGCCAATGTGAATTATTATTACATATATTGGGAGATGAAGGGGTCGCTTCCTAATTAGCCTGCTTGGAAAGACTATGAAACTAGACTCCAAAATATACACTGAACGAGACTTCATTCGCTATTTTTGAGCGGTCGAGCAAATCGATGGTAACCCTTACTCCCAGCCTGTTTCTCCCATCATCTCAGAAATCAGTGACCAGCATCTTGGAAAAACAATCATTTATCAAGACCTAAATATGTCAACAGATTCTGCAACTGCAGTGAATTTGAGTCAATAGTTAATCAACTATGGCCTCAGTTTTAAAATCTAATAGTTCAAAGTCTCTACTGGCTAAGGTACACCCTCCTAAACATTTATTTTCAACCCGAGGAACCATTTACTCAATTTACTTCATGTGTATCAATAAATTTTCGATCAATGCTTCTATGTTTTCTTTTATCCTGTTCTTCTGGATCTACAAACTGTAACAACTATATATTCCCTTGCAGCCAACACTTTCAAAAATCTCCTTTTGATTTGTCAAATGCAATTTGCCTTCAAGTAATTCATTATTGGAGCTGGATTTTATTGTCCCAACACCTGGCTGTAAAGCATCAGAGAGGCATTGAAATTAGTGGACAGGACACAATAGCAGAACTTATGTTCTCATTTCCAGTAATGACATGTGAAAGAAAGGTGGGCAGGTCTGAGCCACACCCCTCTCATAATGTTATTGGCTCCAGTGCAGAGGTGGTAATTTCTGCCATTTTCATGGAGTTGCACAAGCTTTAGAAGGCACTGTGGTTCTCTCCATCTCAGAGATGAAATAACTGTTAGAGTTGAGAATGATGAGAGGAGATCTAATTGAGGTATAGAAGATACTAAAGAGGATTGACAAAGTAGACACTGAGCAGATGTTTCCCCTTGTGGGACAATCTCGAAAGAATGATCATAGTTTTAGGATAAGAGATGGCTGTTTTAATAGAGGGGAGGGGGAATTTATTTTTTTCAAAGGGTCAAGATTCTGTGAAATTCACAATCATATCAAAAATTTAAGGAGGTAATAGACAGACTTCAATGAGTTATGGGAACAGGCAGAATAGTAGAGTTGAGGCTGAGATGAGATCAGCTGTGATCATATTAAGTGGCACAGAAGGCTCAAGGGCCTGAATTGTCTACTCCAGCTCCAAATTGTTATTTTCTTATGCCACATTGGAGAACCATGGTTTAAAGTCATGAATTATGTAAAAGATAAGTTGAAAATGTGTTTATGGCTTTCAAACAGTGATCAACTAAATATTTTTACTTGGAAAAGGTAAGTGACCATTAAATTGAATAACATTGTGGAAGTGGATGAATTAGCATACGCTATGCATTCGATGAACTGAAATTCTGCATTGAACAATGATGAAATTCAGATTTGGTTGGGTAAATTGTCTCCTTTGCTTCCATGTTTTCCTTGAAGTTCAAATCAGTTATATGGTGGGCTCTGACATTTTGATATTTATCCAGTTGTCTTTAAAGTATTTAATGTTTTTCATTGAGGCACTTGTTGAATCAAAATATTGAATGCTTAGCTGAGTTTCAAATCCATTAATGGATTTTACTGAGCATGAATTGTTGATGCAGCTACTGGATTAGTAGTGCTGGAAGAGCACAGCAGTTCAAGCAGCATCCAACGAGCAGCGAAATCAACGTTTCGGGCAAAAGCCTTTCATCAGGAATAAAGGCAGTGAGCCTGAAGCATGGAGAGATAAGCTAGAGGAGGGTGGGGGTGGGGAGAGAGTAGCATAGAGTACAATGGGTGAGTGGGGGAGGAGATGAAGGTGATAGGTCAAGGAGGAGAGGGTGGAGTGGATAGGTGGAAAAGGAGATAGGCAGGTCGGACAAGTCAAGGAGACAGTAACTGAGCTGGAAGTTTGAAACTGGTGGTGAGGGAGCGCCTGGAGGAAGAACGCCTCATCTTCCGCCTCGGAACACTTCAACCCCAGGGCATCAATGTGGACTTCAACAGTTTCCTCATTTCCCCTTCCCCCACCTCATCCTAGTTTCAAACTTCCAGCTTAGTTACTGTCTCCTTGACTTGTCCGACCTGCCTATCTTCTTTTCCACCTATCCACTCCACCCTCTCCTCCCTGACCTATCACCTTCATCTCCTCCCCCACTCACCCATTGTACTCTATACTACTCTCTCCCCACCCCCACCCTCCTCTAGCTTATCTCTCCATGCTTCAGGCTCACTGCCTTTATTCCTGATGAAGGGCTTTTGCCCGAAACGTTGATTTCGCTGCTCGTTGGATGCTGCCTGAACTGCTGTGCTCTTCCAGCACTACTAATCCAGTATTTGGTTTTCAGCATCTGCAGTCATTGTTTTTACCTTGTTGATGCAGCTGTCAAGGGGTCTGTGAATTTGTTATTTCTACAGATTTACAAGTTACTTAGAAGATATAGGTGTTTACATGGACTTTTAAGTAGTATTTGTTGATTTTAATACATTTATGAGCTTCTCAACTATATTCACATTTTTTATGAAGGCTCTTGAATTTCATTTATCGTGATACTGAGTGAGTGGTTTAGGAGAATATGAAGAATAAAAGATGCAAATGAGTGTACATTTAAAGGTGTCACATATTTCCAGAACTGGGATGACATCTGACTTAGGCCTTAAATGTGGCTACTTTAACATTGGCCTACCTCCAGCTCCAGCTCAGGTGTGTTGCTGGTGTGCCAAACCCAATTTGGAAAATAGAATAGGTGGCCAACATGGTCAGGAGGTAAGATCACAAAATCAGGAAATCGCCCGATCCCAATTCCAGACTTCAAGATGAAAATCCAACACAGGGTCTTTTTCTAAGCATGACTTCATGAAAACTTACTGATAAACCCTCCATTCTAAGAATCATATGAATCCTGTCCCTAGAGCATATTCTGCTCAAATGTTAATTGGGAGGATGTTAACACATTCAAGACACAAGGAAAGAAATAGCTCAGCAATATACCCAGTCAATCAGTAGCAACAGAGCTGGAACGCAGAAGGCCATTCAGTGCAATCATTTAATGAAAGACCATTCAATAGAATAGTGGTGCAGAAAATCTCTCTTAAGGACAGTCAGATATTCACTGGAATAAAATTACAAAAGCTCCTCAATAAAGCAGAAATTAATATAAGAGTTTGCTTCAAAAAAACTCTATAAAAAATCCTTCAATAATATTCTGTAATATAAAGTTGACTCAATAGAATGATATTTAAATAAGACAACTTAGCAAAAAGGTTATATAGCAGATTATTCAAATAAAAAAAAACTGCTGGAGTACATTGAGTCATAATCATAGAGTCAGAGTCATACAGCATTGAAACAGACCCTTTGGTCCAATTAATCCATGCCTACCATGTACCCAAACTAAACTAGTCCCACGTGCCTGCATTTGACTCACATCCTTCCAAAACCATCCTATATATGTACTTATCCAAATGTCATTTAAATGTTAAAAGTGTACCTGCATCCATCACTCCCTCTGCCAGTTCATTCCACAGACTAACCACTTTCTATGTATAAAGGTTGCCCTCATGTTCATTTTTAAATCTCTCTCCTCTCACTTTAAAAATATGTCCCCTAGTTTTGAAGACCCCCCCCCCCGACCCCCCCCCTCACCCCCCCTCGCCTTAGGGAAAATACCTTTGCTATTCACCATATTTATGTCCCTCATGCTTTTATAAACCTCCCTAAGGTCACACCTCAATTTCCTAAACTCCACTGAAAGAAGTCCCAGCTTATCTCGCCTTGTTTCATAACTCAAACCCTCCATTCCGAAATCCAGGTAAATCTTTTCAGAACTCTCTGCAGCTTAATAATATCCTTCTCTCACAAGGTGACTCGAATTGAACACGGTACTCCAGAAGAGGTCTTTTAAAAAGCACGTTTTTTTTTAAAGCATTAATTGCGTTGCTGAATGAAATAAGCAAATAATGAATATAGCCACTCAAAGCATTCCCTGATATGTTAACGTGAAAGTTGCAAAACCACCTCTCATGATCAAGCTTAATTACACTAACAACACCAGATTGAGGTTTGGATTTTGTACACTGTTGTCAGAAGTGTATCAATAAGCTTCAGATCTTGTATTATCATACTAGAATATTAGAATATTCATCAACACCATTCTTATTTAACTATGGTACTATAATTTACATAATGTTTTCTTTAACTAGAGATTAACTGGTAAAATTTTATCTATGGATGAAATGACTTAATTTATATCATGATGAATTAAACCTCAACCAGGGGATAAGAATAATAATACTGGAATCAAATTCTGTTTCCTTACATTTGATAGTTAATTAGTAGCTAAGCTGAACAGTCACATGTCACTGAGATTTCTTTTCTTAATTATTACTATCTTAAAGTGTATACTGTTAAATGAAATTTTATTTGTATTTATTTTCTTGCAAGATCAATTTATTTATTTTCCACTGACAAAGGATTCAGAAACTATGGTCATTGGCTACTGTTCATAAATTAGCATCATAAACTTTCAACTGTGAAGTTTTTTCTTGTCATCACGATGGAGCTAATGTAACTAAACTTTAGACCATAAAACTTTCATATGGAAAGACTTGTTTTAAAAAAAAAGAAAATCTCTACAAAATGAAACATACATGTACGTATTTGAGTTATTCTTTATAAGCCTGATTTAGACAAATGCATCAGAGCTAAGCATGCGATAACTTGTCCTTTGTTGCAGGATTGTTGACATGTAAATTTTCCAGCTGCTTGCTGTGAATAAAACTTCTTGAATGTCAATAACTATACCTAATGCAAGTTGTGCGTAAGGAACATGGCAATAGGTGTAGGCCATTCAGTCCCTCAAACATGACCTGCAATTTAATTAGATTATGGCTGATCTATGCTTCTACTCCAAATTCTACATAGAGGAATAAAGGGAGTTTACTAAAATGTCTCAGGAAATACTTCAATGTCTCAAACTATTGATCATTCTTTTCTTGCAGAAAAAAACATTTTTATTTTAAAAAGGAAGCTGCCATGTTCAGTGTCAGAAGCAGTGAAGAATCTGTGGCTTTCATGTGATATGACTGTTACCATGGGAACTCTTGGAAGCTAATGAAAAATGTTTTGACAGGAGTTGCTCTGTCTGCTTTTGATCTTGGAAAATATGAATGTCCATGTACAACTACCATGATGTCTAAAGATTTTTCCAAAAGTTTTGATAACTCCCAACAAGCACTCATGGACAAACATATTGCTATTTCAAATACTTTTGTTAATATTGTGCTGAAAAAACAAAATTAGGGTTTAATATATTCATGTATATAAAATAATGGCAGAGAAAAGAAGAAATAAGAGAAATTTTCCTTCACAGCACTCATTGCACAGCAGTATACTAATATCGATCCTTTCAAATTTGAGGTATATGTTTGACAGTATTTGAATCTAGTGAGTTGTAAGTATTGCTTTGTGGTCCATGCAATAAGAATCTAGACCAGTCTCAATCCACGCCACTTGGTAAGACATTTATAGTACCATTTTGTGACAACTCTTGTGGTAATTATATCTTGGACTGCTGATTCAAGTCTATATATTGTGCTTCTCCCACAGACTCTTGTGTTTTAGTTGACCATTCATAGATTCTATACTCTGTTGGTTCTCCATGGCGCTAAGTTTATGCACTTGTACTCTTAGAGCTTGCACTGCCTTGTTGGGTTGCTATTTGTCTATGTCCTTTGCATTCCTCATTTACCCTTAATATAGAGTAAAGTTCACTCACTATGTGATGCTGTAAATAATTACTTGACACCAAGATCTACATTATATGGAATTCAACTTTTTAGTGCAGTGTTTTTCTTCTGTCCCTTTTTGTTTCCCTCACATTTCTCTCCTCTTTTGATGATATCAGGAAAATATAGTCATTTATATTGTTAACATACAGTATTTATATCTCATTATAGTACAAAACTAAACCTAGACAAGTAAAAACAGTTTGGTTATTTCACTCAAATGGAGTCTTAAGGGTGTCAAAAGCTGAAAACTCCTCACACATACTGTATGGTGATTGAGAGATTTTAAATAAATTGACAGCAGCTTTTAGTGAGATTTGCCCTGCATTTGGGTGTTATCTGACCTTGAAATATTTGATGTAATAGCTGACTGACTAAGAAAGAAATATTCCATTCCAGAAATAATAATGCTCAACTTGATCAGCACCAAAGAAAAATGTCTGAAATCAGGCACAGCATCCTATAAATCAGTCAGCACTGCAGTGAGGGAATACACGACAGCTCCCTTATAACAATGTGGATGCTGGTCCAATATCTGGGGCATTAGCAAAAGTCTATCACTCTATCCCAAGAATCAATCTTTTCACTTTCTCTCATAAATCTATACAAATATCTTGAAAGCCTCTGGCTTAACTCAAAAAGGATCGATGTTCAGTTTACACCGTACTCATTCATACCAGTAATCAACTGCTAATGGGTGCATTGAGGAAATCATTCTTAGAGTTCACCCATAGTTTCTCATTTATTTCTTACTCTTACATGACTTTAAGCAACAGGATAGCTGTATTCGATGCAAGAATGCTTTACATCCCACTTAGGTCACATGAAGAATGCTGTAGTTCCAACGTAACACATTTTGTTATTTCATAAAATCAATAGATTCGAAAATACAATCTCGGTCTCTCACGAAACAACCTTCATGGTCTGACTAGATAGCCCAATGTGTTGAGCTAAAGACACAAATGGCCGTACAGATCTGCACTAGAAATTTCATCATCTTCATTAATAAAAAGGAGTCAGATTCACAGACCACAAGTACGATTCTTGTAACTCAAGTAGTTGCTATGACTCATTCAATACATGATTCAACCATTATTTTAAGAGCTAGGAAAACGAAACAAATGGCTGCTAGAGCATCAAAACTATGGAAAGTAATTGTGGCTGTTTGGTCTTTGATGCCGGATGAAATTGTGAAGAGATATCATAACTATTGACACTGGAATATAAAGGTCAATAAAATGCACTTATGCAGCACCTTTAATGTCACTAATAGGAAAATTATTTGTTTACTGCAAAACAATCACTGAGGGTGTATCAGCATGAGGTATTGCTTCTACACCGTTACTGAATTGCAGACCACTGTCACCACTCATATTAGGGTGCTTTCAGAGGAAACATGAGGTAATTGCAATGTTTCACATTAGCTGTCATAAAGTAGCTTACATAGAGTCATCGAGATGTACAGCAAGGAAACAGACCCTTTGGTCCAACCCGTCCATGCCGACCAGATATCCCAACACAATCTAGTCCCACCTGCCAGCACCCAGCCTATATCCCTCCAAACCCTTCCTATTCACATATGCATCCAAATGCCTTTTAAATGTTGCAATTATACCAGCCTCCACCACTTCCTCTGGCAGCTCATTCCATACACGTACCATCCTCTGCGTGAAAATCCCTTAGGTCTCTTTTATATATTTCCCCTCTCAACCTAAACCTATGCTCTCTGGTCGACCTCACCCCAGGGAAAAGACTTTGTCTATTTATCCTATCCATGCCCCTCATAATTTTGTAAACCTCTATAAGGTCACCCCTCAGCCTCCAACGCTCCAGGGAAAACAGCCCCAGCCTGTTCAGCCTC
Source organism: Chiloscyllium punctatum (assembly GCF_047496795.1). NCBI lineage: Eukaryota > Metazoa > Chordata > Chondrichthyes > Orectolobiformes > Hemiscylliidae > Chiloscyllium > Chiloscyllium punctatum. The sequence continues at coordinate 62,638,338 of NC_092746.1, forward strand.
TCCCGGTGCTCAAATCCTCCAACCCTGGCAACATCCTTGTAAATCTTTTCTGAACCCTTTCAAGTTTCACAACATCTTTCTGATAGGAAGGAGACCAGAATTGCGTGCAATATTCCAACAGTGGCCTAACCAATGTCCTGTACAACTGCAACATGACCTCCCAACTCCTATACTCAATACTCTGACCAGTAAAAGAAAGCATACCGAACACTTCTTCACTATCCTATCTACCTGTGACTCCACTTTCAAGGAGCTATGAACCTGCACTCCGAGGTCCTTTTGTTCAGCGACACTCGCTAGGACCTTACCATTAAGTGTATAAGTCCCGCTAAGGTTTGCTTTCCCAAAATGCAGCACCTCGCATTTATCTGAATTAAACTCCATCTGCCACTTCTCAGCTCATTGGCCCATCTGGTCCAGATCCGGTTGTAATCTGAGGTAATTCTTTGCTGTCCACTACACCTCCAATGTGTTATCTGCAAACTTACCAACTGTACCTCTTATGCTCGCATCTAAATTATTTATGTAAATGACAAAAAATAGAGTACCCAGCACTGATCCTTGTGGCACTCCACTGGTCACAGGCCTCCAGTCTGAAAAACAACCCTCCACCATCACCCTCTATCTCCTACCTTTGAGCCAGTTCTGTATCCAAATGGCTAGTTCTCTCTTTGTTCCATGAGATCTAACCTTGCTAACCAGTCTCCCATGGGGAACTTTGTCGAACGTCTTACTGAAGTCCATATAGATCACATTTACCGCTCTGCCCTCATCAATCCTCTTTTTTACTTCTTCAAAAAACTCAATCAAGTTTGTGAGACATGATTTCCCACGCACAAAGCCATGTTGACTATCCCTAATCAGTCCTTGCCTTTCCAAATACATGAACATCCTGTCCCTCAGGATTCCCTCCTACAACTTGCCCATCACTGAGCTCAGGCTCACTGGTCTGTCGTTCCCTGGCTTGCCCTTACCACCCTTCTTAAACAGTGGTACCACGTTAGACAACCTCCAGTCTTCCGGCACCTCACCTGTGACTATCGATGATACAAATATCTCAGCAAGAGGCCCAGCAATCACTCCTCTAGCTTTGCACAGAGTTCTAGGGTACACCTGATCAGGTCCTGAGGATTTATTCACCTTTATGCATTTCAAGACATCCAGCACTTCCTCCTCTGTAATATGGACATTTTGCAAGGTGTAACCATCTATTTTGCTACTTTCTACATCTTCCATATCCTTTTCCACAATAAATACTGATGCAAAATACTCATTTAGTATCTCCACCATTTTCTGCGGCTCCACACAAAGGCCGTCTTGCTGATCTTTGAGGGGCCCTATTCTCTCCTTAGTTATCCTTCTGTCTTTAATGTATTTGTAAAACCCTTTGGATTCTCCTTAACTGTATTTGCCAAAGCTGTTTCATGTCGCCTTTTTGCCTTCCTGATTTCCCTCTTAAGTATACTCCTTTATACTCTTCTAAGGATTCACTTGGTCTATCCTGTCTATACTTTACATATGCTTCCTTCTTTATCTTAACGAAACCCTGAATTTCTTTAGAGACCCAGCATTCCCTATACCTACCAGCCTTTCCTTTCATCCCAACAGGAATATACTTTTTTCTGAGTTCTCACTATCTCATTTCTGAAGGCTTCCCATTTTCCAGCCTTCCCATTACCTGCATGTAAGGTCACAGACGCCATCTAAAACAGAAAAAGGCGATCCTAAATCTATGAAATATACATGTGCATTTTATTTTTATGCTATTTGAACTTTTAAACCTATACAGGCGATGTTTGCCTAGTTTAACCATTCTGAAATCAACAGATATATCAAGTTTACAGGGAACAGTATTTTCATGACATTGTTTATAGAGGTATTTAATGGATGGGTCCAGATGTTGCACAAAATGCTAAAGTTCCTTCCATAACAAGGCACTGCAGATGGAACACAGACAAAAATCAAGGTACCGTATCATCTCCTTGTTTTACTCTTAGAAATTTAGAAATAAAGAGAATAGGAGTTATTTAGCTTTTGAGCCTTCTCCACCATTCAACATGATTCTGGCTGATCACCCAACTCAGTACCCTGTTTCTGCTTTCTTCTCATTCCCTTTGCAATGTATAGCCCTAAAATCCACACCCCCGCCCTTCTTGAAAACATTTGATGTTTTGGTCTTAATGGTTTTCTACGGAAGGCAATTTCACCTTTTTACCATTTTCTGGGTGAAGAAATTTTTCCTCATCGCAATCTCAAATAGCTTACCCTGTAGCCTTATACTGTGACCCCTAGTTCTGGGCTCCCTGGTCATTGAGTAGATGTCGGAAGAATCTTCCCAGTCTCGTCCAGTTAGTATTTTATTGGCTTCTACTTGGTCAATGTTCAGGAGATATGCATAAATTATACACATTGGTCGATGTAATAGTGAATAACCATGATGCTTTCTTTATACAGTATTTTGCAATGCCTGCATTATTTGAAAACGATGAAAAGCTGAGTTGCCGACTCTCAGGGAGCCAGTGCTGTTGACTTCACTGAGCAAGCCCTTTACAGCACAGCACCACAGCAGGAAACCACCTTCAAACAAGGTAATGGGCATTTATAATCAGAATGAAAAGAAGCTTTCAAAATTGTAATCAGTAAGGTTGCTAATCCTTCAGAATGGTCTTGAGGCTACAGGAGGTGGAGATCAATCTACAGGACATGGCTGTGTGTAATCCTGGAGAAAAATCATTGAGACTTTTTTTGCTATTTTCTTTGTATATTATTCTTCATCATTAAAAAAAGATGAACATGAAAATTACCCAATTAGGAAATAAAACCTTTTCCTTTCCTGCTGTGTTGATTGACTATTGGCTGGAGGATGGGACAATTCATTTAATAAAACTTCCAGGAAAAGATTTAATCACAGATGACAAGCTTATTAACTGAGCTGCATAAGATACTTTAAATGATTTTTCTTCCCCTCAGACAGTAGGAACTTATGATTTGTTTTGGACGTCTTTGACAAGTCTAAAAAGAAACCTGAGCAAAAGAGAGTACAAGTACTTTCATCTTCCTACAGACAGATACAAACATGATCCTCAAGTGTAGCCAGGAATGTAGGAGTTAGATGACAGGACAAATCCAGTTGTCAAAGCTCACTACATAGAGTTCACCAGGAGGGTGGCCTTCAGCTTCAAGTACAGCCTTCTGCCATTGGTCAACCTACTACAGTAGGGCATTAAACATTCAATATTAAAGGGAAAACAATTACTTACATTTTGTCCTCTATGGTTGTGAATTATTTTTCAACTGTTCGTCAATTATTTACGTTTATCCTTATGTGCAACATGCAACCTGTTACGAAGTGCTGCCTCACTGGTCTTTCAAAGCAACACCATTCAACTGTACCATGTATCAAGAGACCAGTTTCTAGCCATGCTTCGGAGTCCTGGAAACCCACTGATCTCAGGTTCGCATGATAAGCATAATGAATACATTTACAAAATTTCACTTAATTACTTACTAGGTGATTACTTAGGATTTTCATCCATAGTAAATTAATAATTCCTATGCAATCCTATGTTATCCACACTAAAAAAAGACTTCCAGTTGTAGCATGTTTTAAAATCAATTTGCCTGCTAAAGTTTCAAGCAACTATTTCATAAGTTCACTGCTGCCTACAAAGTTCAATGTGATTCAGATCTCCATCCAGTTGTTATTTTAAGCATTTTGCTTTATAAATATTGATGTTGGAGAAAGTGAGGACTGCAGATGCTGGAGATCAGAGCTGAAAAATGTGGTGCTGGAAAAGCACAGCAGGTCAGGCAGCATCAAAGGAGCAGGAGAATCGACATTTTGGGCATAAGCCCTTCTTCCTGATTTTCCTGCTCCTTTGATGCTGCCTGACCTGCTGCGCTTTTCCAGCAACACATTTTTCAGCTCTAAATATTGATGTTGTCAATCTCCCTAATAACACTGCTGAGGCTGAGTCAATTGAAAACCTCACAACTGAAACTGAATGATTTAGGTAGGCAAAGGCATATTGGCAATTACATACATATGGGCAGCAATAAATTTTAATCATCATATTATCCCAGCAATTGTTAGAGGGATAAACAAAACCAGATTAGATGGAGGACTGTGCAAAAGGAAGCCATTTGATCCACTGTATCTACATCAGTCACTAAAACATGCTAAAATCTTCATCTTTTTCAAAAATTATTTTACAACTTTTACAACTGGAAGAGATAACAGCAAAGTTGTAATTGATAAGGCATATAAAAACATATTTTCAATACCAAAACCATTTTCATGTGTAAGCAAAGGAACTGAAATTCTCACGACTTCTCAATGCTGTCAGTGTCCTTGAGTGCTCTGCAGCCAGAAGTGCAGTGACACACAGGATTAATCACTTTTCACTGCTGACCCTGTTTCAAAACTCTATGACTTAGTTCCATTATGACAAGTTACTTCCTTTCAGATAGTGATTGAAAATGGTTGGGTTGAAAGAAATGAAAAGTTACAGGTTTCAATTGCTTTCTAAATAACTACATTGGAAAAACTAGTCATAAATCAGTTAGTTTATTGCCTCTTCAGCAGACACATGAGCCTCCGGTGAATTATACAATAAATAAGCAATTTTATCATTACTGCTTACTGCATGACCTTTACCTACTGCAGCATGTGAACCTTTGCAATAACTTTGCATCACAACTAGGCTTATATTCGACAGATCATTATGTCGACACATGAAAATCTGTGCTCTTTCAAATATCATTTGCCATTTAAATTTCCTGAAAGGAATCACAGTCTCAAAATGTTTGATACATCTGTACCTGTTATTTTTGAATGCCCTCTTTACCTATACTTACCTTTATTGCCATTTAATGAAATATCCTGCAATATGAATTTCAAGATGACTTTTCTTTGCTAGACCAGATTTACTTTCCAGAATTAGATAAAAGCATCAAGACTCTCTTCTGCTTTCAATCCTGCTTTGGGTGGGGAAATCAGTCACAGTTTCTCATATCCAGCTACGTTGTTCACTGGCTGGAGTATGGGATGACTGCCATTTAATAGCTGCTGCAGAGGCAGCACTTGATGCAAGACAAGAAGAGTGCAAGCCTGATTTAAACAGATCATAGCAACCATGATGGTAAATATTGTTTCACTCATTGTAAATTTGGCTAAAAGATCGTAAGATTGAATCAGTGGAGGCAAGAGGAAAGTTAGAGAAACACAGAGCCTGGAATACTCCTACTTTAAAGACACTGATCTCAAGGTCCTTACTGAGTAGTGAAAGAGAGTGGAGAATGGAGAAATGTACTCTCTCTGGAGAGTAACCGTGAGGTCGATATAATTTTGCCTCCAACGTGGCATTTTACATAATGTGATAATGTTTATTTTGTCGACACTAACATTGGAAACTGGATGTGGCTTTGAAGAGTCCAATAGATTTCTATGAAAGCTACCTACTATGTACAAACATTACATTCAGATGCACATAAGTGCCTGGGCTCACATGAAACTCTTAAATTACACAGAGCCATGAGCTTCCAGTCATGTGTCAGGTTTTAAGTAATCCTGAGTTTGGATGGAGGATGAGATTTTCATCCCCTCAGGTCACAGGAAATGATGATGGTATCATAAGCATGTCTCTTAAAGGTATACTGACTACAGCATGTAACATATGTCTTGTTTCCAAAGATTTTAAAAAATCCAGATATATATTTATAGATGTACAGAGACATGTGTTATCAAATTGAAAATTATATAAACAGCTAAAAGTGTTTATAAGCTTCCATTTCAAACCTCAGATTAAAACTCTGGAATTTTAACTACTCATTCTATTATCGTATTTTTACACCACATCAGGGGAGGTATGCACACTGTCCTCTGTAGCACTATTTGACAACATGGTCGTCTTGGTCAACATCAATGCACCACCACCATCAAAGTGTTCTTCCTTTCATTCATCATGCCTAATTTGTTTGCCATATGTTGGCCTTCTGTTCCTTTTGCTATAAATTCTGTGTCTTATGATCCTGCTCCACTAGTTACCTGATGAAGGAGCAGCCCTCTGAAAGCTAGCACTTCCAAACAAACCTGTTGGATTCCAATCTGGTGTTGTGTGATTTTGAACTTAATTCTGTTCCTTCACAATGTAGGCTATAATCAAGAATGACTCTAATCTTGCTTGTTTGCATATTTTAGAAGCCTTTGCTGATATCTATGTACAGTGATCTCTCCAGTATCTGGCACAAACAGGAAATGCTAAATTGCTGAATCTGCCAGATGTGTGAGAAATACTAGTGGCAGCTAGGAGAACTCAATATATCAATGCTACAAGATGAATATGATTTTTAAAAACAAAGTGGCCAAGACTGCTCATAAATGTTGTAATATCGGGCCACAATAAACAATTCTGTATTTATCAATAATGTAAGTCTTGAACTGGTTTTAATAAAGCATCCAATCCATTATTTCCTTTCCATTGGTAATACAGTAAAATCCCTGTTATCTAGATCCCACCATCTGGAATTCTCCTTTTGAATCTCAGAAGCTGGTTGCGTGAGAATTCTGGATGCTCAGGATTCGGATAATGGGGACTTTAGAGTATTTATATTTTTAACTTGCACACCTATGATATCATACAGCACAGAAAAAGACCCTTTGTCTAAGTTGTCCATACAAGCTAAGTTTCCTGAACTGAACTAGTTTCATTTGCCTGCATTTGGCCAATATCCTTTCCTGTCCATGTATCTGTCTAAATTTTATATAATCTTTATATAATTTTTTTCTAATCTTCTAAATTTTATATCTATACCCACCTGTTCCACTTCCTCTGGCAGCCCATTCCATATACCATGACGGTCTGTGAAAATGTTGGCTCCCTTTTCAATCTTTCCCCTCTCACTTTAAACCCTTGCCCTTTAGTTTTGGACTCCCCTACCCTGGGGAAAAGACCTTGGTTATTCACTTTGTCTTTGCCCCTCATGATTTTATAAACTCAATAAGATCACTGCATAGATTCCTACAATCCAAGGAGAAAAGTCTCAGCCTATCCAGAATCTCATTATAATTCAAACCTTCTGTTCTTGATAAAATACTTGTAAATCATTTCTGCACCCTTTCAAATTTAATATCATCCTTCTTATAGCAATGTGACCAGAATTGTACGCAGTTATTCAGAATGTGGCCTTTCCATTGTCTTGTACAGCCATAAGAGTCCTAACTTCTCTATTCAATGCTCTGACCAATGAGGGCAACCTGCCAAACACCTTCTTCATCACCCTGTCTACCTGTGACACCGCTATCAAGGAACTATGTACCTGCACCCTTAGGTCTCTCTATTTGATAATACTCCCCAGGGCCAATACACAGTTTTGCTAGTTTGCTAACTTCTCACAGATCATGTATCTCTTTCATTCTTGTCTATCTTTAAAGTTTATTTCCTGTGTCTAGGAATGGTTACATAATTGATTAATATGAAAGGCTATTTGCACTTCCCTTCTGAGCATAGGTTGTGCTGGAGGAAGTAATCACTTCTCAATTTGAATTGCTGCAGTTTGTACAATACCATGTGAAAATCCTACTTTCTTGTTCAACACTTCACTTGATGATCATTGATTCAATTGTATGTAATATAGATTCTGCTCGACCATTTGAACATGGGTAGTGGGCAGACATCGTGATATGGGTCATTCCCCATGAAGTATACAGGTCTTGCAACAGTTTGACAGTGCACTGTGGTCTGTTGTCAGACCTTATCTACTCCAGGCTACTGAATAATCTGAAAATAGAGTTAGCAATGGCCACAGTTATTGCATTGCTCAGTTGGTGAATGAAGATTTTTAAATAAGAAATCAATCACAAGGACATAATTACAAGTATACTGTGCATGCACGGTGAAAGAAATCTGTTGTTACTTTCATCCATGGAGTGACTGGAACATTCTGTGAATGGAGCGGTTTCACATTACATGCTTGGCACGCCTTATATGCATTCACTAATTGTTAAATATCCTGGTTTATCATTGATATTACACAGATCCATGTGCTAGCTATCTTATATATTCAATATCCATGTATAGACCTGGTGTAACATAGACATGATATCTTGGTATAATGCTTTGGTATTAGGACTGACAAGTCATTTTCAGAGGAAATGTGATACTGCATGTTTGAGTCTGTGTAGCCAAAATGAATCAGTCTTGTTGAGATGCATGTCTATGAATGTGCATGTGTTAATATGTTAACATTAGCAACTGTGTCAATTTTACTTTTTAGTGTGTTATGTTGCCTTTTCAGGACATAGGATGTCAATGGTTATAAAAGCTTCTAAATGTCTTATAACATTGATGTGTTGTGTCAGGTTAATATGGAAGATTTGGTCACCTTCCGATATTTACACTTTGCTTGGTCAACTCCGATGTGTTGATGTGTTTGTATTTATCCACATACTTAACACTTTCCTTGCTGCCAATGTTTTTGTGATGTACTGCTTTATGCATGACCTTTGCTTTGTTCTGGGGCCTTTGAGAACTTCCCAGAAATGTTTTGGACCGTTATGACCCTCCATGACAAAACCAAATATGCTCATTATGCAATGTCACACTTTATCAATGGAAAGAAAGTGAAGATTGCAGATGATGGAGATCAGAGTCAAAAGGTGTGGTGCTGGAAAGGCACAGCCAGTCAGGCAGCATCTGCGGAGGAGGAGAGTCCAGGTTGAGAGCACAAACCCTTCATCAGGAATGTCCTTACCAATGTCAAGTTTTTAATGATGATCCTGAAGAAATCAATTGATCAGTAAAATATTGACTGCACAGATCATTTGAATTGTACTTCAGTAAAGGTGCCACTGGATGCTGTTCAATCCCAAATTAAACTTTTGCTTTCTATTTTTCTTTTCAGGCATTTATTTTTGTTTTTAGAAGAAGAATGCAGTGTAGTGTTTTTCTTTTTAGCTCCTGATCTACTCACTCCTTCCTTTCCCCCTTTTCTGCCTTTGTTTTTGATTTTTTTTTCTGTTGCGGCTCCTCATCAGAACTGGACATCTGTAGCAACAGGTTTCTGTCTGCAGGTCGTGTTCAAGCCAAACAACAAGTAATGATGTCACACTTTTTTTATTTTCATCTTGATTTTCAGAAAGAAAATGGTAGCACAAACTAAGGGTGGGCACCCCAAGCCATATTGACACAGAAAAATAGTTTAGTGTTTAAAACTGTATTGTCTTTGAGGAGCACTTTGCAGCTGTGTCTTCAAGTCAATTTAAAACTGCTTTATTTTTAAAAATCCGATTAACAGCCTCTCAGGCTTTTTTTAAGAGAGCAAGAGAGACAGAGTACTCACTTTGTTGGAGATCTGTGACCATTAGTTTTGAATGGAGTTGCAAATCCAGCCATTTTATTTTTAGAAAAGGAATTATTTCTTGTCTTGGTAGTTAATATCCTATCAACAGATCACAACAGCTCTCTGTCCTCACAGAAGGTGATATTGTTACTTATTTAAATTCTCTTCTACTTAAAGCAGTTGTCCTGTTCATGTTCATTTGATTTTCCAAATAACTACCACGAAGATATTAGAGCTTTTTTTTAATATATGGCTGTTAACTGTGATGTAAGTTTGCTTCGAGCAAGGTCTCTCACATAATGAGGCAATGATTATGTTATCTAGTGTACTGCAAGAAGCTGGACATCAATATTATGATATTGAAGGATCAAACAGATGCTTATTACAGCTAGCTGTTATATACAAGTCATCAGAAAACATATTTGGGGGCTCACACTATAAACTTTGAAATTACACAGATCAGCATGCTTCCAGTAGTATGTCATGCTTCAGGTGATCTTGGGGAAAGATGGAAAATAAGACTTCTATACCCTCAGATGACATGCTATGACACAATGATTATATCATGAACATTTCACTTAAAGGTATACTGAATGTGTGACACAATAAACATCACACTACTAAATCAATCAGTGCTGAATTGAAGTTGCCAATAATAATTATAAAGACAAAATAAACTGAAGATGCTAGAATCCAAAGTAGACAAGCAGGAGGCTGGAAGAACCCAGCAGGCCAGGCAGCATCAGGAGGTGGAGAAGTCGATATTTCCGATGTAACCCTTCTTCAGGATTGGGAGTGGGTGTAAAGGGACCTGCAGGTAAAGGGGTTGGGGGTGCAAGGTGGTGAAGTGAGGATACGTGAACACAGGTAGAGGGATGGTCAATGGGAGGAATGAATCTGATAGGTGGCTGGGAGGATTTGAAAGGAGGGGGAGATGCTGGGAATGGAGTCAGGAGATAGGAAGGAGATTATTTCAAATTGGAGAACTCAAAGTTGAGTCCTTTGGGCTGTAGGCTACCCAGGCGGAAGATGAGGTGTTGTTCTTCCAATTTGCAGTTTGGTTTGCTGTGGCAATACAGGAGGCCAAGCATGGTCACATCGGAGAGGGAATGGTTGGGGGAATTAAAATGGGTGGTGAGTGGGAGGTCCGGTTGGCCCCTGTGGGCCTGGCTGAGATGCTCAATGAAACGTTCCCTAAGTTCACATTTGGTGTCCCCAGTGTAGAGAAGACCACATCAGGAACTCCTGATGCAGTAAACTTGGTTGAAAGAGAGGCAGGCAAACCTCTGTCTCACCTGGAAGGGCTGTTTGGGGCCCTGGATGGAGGTGAGAGGGGTGATGTACTGGAGGTTTGGGGAGTTGGTGGAGATGGTGGCGCAGACCAAGGACTGGTGAAAGAAATGGTCCTTGCTGAAGGCAGAGAGGGTTGGGGAGGGGAAGGTGATCTTGCTGGTGGGGTGTAGTTAGAGTTGGCAGAAGTGTTTATGGATGATGCATTGGATGAAATGGGAGAGTCTGTCTTTATTGCATTTGAGGTGGGGCTTAAAGCAGTGGAACAGGGAATGGAGGTGGTGTGGTAGAGGGCTGTCTGGAAGACAGAGAGGGGAAAAGCACTTTGTTCGAAATAGGTGGACATCTGGAAAGCTTAGGAGTGGAATGACTAGGAGACCAAATGTAAACTTAGGGAACAGTTCTCCAAGTGTCTCAGCCAGGCCGACAGGAGCCGACCAGACCTCTCAGTCATCGCCCATTTTAACTCCTCTTCCCATTCCCTTTATGACATGGCCATCCTTGGCCTCCTCCATTGCCACAATGAACCAAACTGCAAACTGGAGGAGCAACACCTCATCTTCCACCTGGATAGCCTACAGCCCAAAGGACTCAACATAGAGTTCTCCAATTTCAAATAACCTCCCTGCCCATCCCCTGACTCCCTTCCCAGCCCTTCCCCCTCCATTTCAATCCTCCCAGCCATCTACCAGATTAAGCAACCTGGTCGTACCTTTTACCTGTGTTCACCTATCCCAACTTCACCACCCTGTCTCCACCACCTCCTTCTGTGCAGCTACTCCCACACCCACACCCAGTCCTGAAGAAGGGTTACATCTGAAATGTCGATTTCTCCACCTCCTGATAATAATTATAAAGCAATGTTAAAAGACAGTAATATTGTTTTTTATTGTTGTAAAACATGGAAACCTTGTGTCAAAGTTTCTTTTGCAGAAAGAGGAAAAGTATTGCAACTCTGAAATGAAGAAGATGTTTTGCATTTCTTCTTGCCAGAGACTATACTAAACACTCAACTGCATTGGGAAGGCCAGATCTACAAAGGTTTCTGCTCCCCAAGATTCATTTCCATTATCACTGATGTCTTCCACCAATTCTGCTGTGAAGAGTGAAATCCAGAACTCTGTTTCTGTATGAGAATCATCTGAGTAAGCAGCAGTCTTATAAGCACACCCCTCACCAACTCTTGTAGAGTTTCATTAATGAGTTATCATGCATCATTAGATAGGGTGGCACAGGACAATGGCTATGTTATAAGTAAAGTGGAGGTGATGGCAGCTTTGTGCAGTCCTCTAGGGGAGGGAGGTCAGACACAAGCCTGTTCAGCTGGGTGTAGGTTCACAGAAATCACAGTAATTAAGCAACAGCAACAGGCGTGTTCTCACATGACAAAGCCCCCTGAGGTACAATGGGGTCAGAAGCTGAAAATCAAGCAATCTAATCAGTTCATGTACATGGCCTTCACTCTGAGCTTTGAGCACTCTTGTTTCTGCATTGAGAAAATGGCTAATTCTTGGACATGCAAATGGGCATCAATTGGCATGGTTGCAGGAGCAGCATACTGACAGACACTGCATGCTTATCATAAAGTTCAAACTGGACCTGTTAATGATGTTGATTATGTTGAGATATTTAAAATGGATATCAATGCTTGCCTTTGCATCGCCTCTGTCATGCCTTATGTGGCATCTCCGTGATGGGGACAACTGTCAGGCAATTCAGCCACAGGTTAGAGTCAGCTTTCTATGTGGGTAGATGAAGAATGAACAAATGGGATTCTTCAACATTCAAGAATTAAGGAATTATCAGTGTAGACATTGTGGATGGAAATCATTTCAAGGATACTCAGAAAATTGAGTAATAGGACTTTCACAGGACACTGGAAGGCTCTCTGCTTGGTGACAGGGAGAAAGAAGCGTGCTGGAAAGGTTGGGAGAGGCTTAGATTTGAATCTACAAAATGATAACAAAAGAACATGGCGTAATCTGAAAAACATTGAAGTAATTTGGTCATGTTTATTAATTAATGGTGCGGTAATCTTTCTGTACTTTGACATTTTAGTTGTCAGAAATAGGAAAGGTGCAGTCACCTTGTTGGGTGTTTATTATAGGCCCCCCAATAGCAGCAGAGATGTGGAGAAACAGATTGGGAAACAGATTTTGGAAAGATGCAGAAGCCACAGGGTCGTAGTCATGGGCGACTTCAACTTCCCAAATATTGATTGGAAGCTCTTTCGATCAAGTAGATTGGATGGGGCGGTGTTTGTGCAGTGTGTCCAGGAAGCTTTTCTAACGCAGTATGTAGATTGTCCAACCAGAGGGGAGGCCATATTGGATTTGGTACTCGGTAACGAACCAGGACAAGTGGTGGGCTTGTTGGTGGGTGAACATTTTGGTGATGGCGACCACAATTCTGTGACTTTCACCTTGGTTATGGAGAGAGATAGGTGCGCACAACAAGGTAGATTTTACAATTGGGGGAAGGGAAATTACGATGCTGTAAGACAGGATTTGAGGAGCATACGTTGGGAGCATAGGCTGTTAGGGAAGGATGTGGTGGAAATGTGGGACTTTTTCAAGGAGCAGATACGACGTGTCCTTGATATGTATGTACCGATCAGGCAGAGAAGAAATGGTCGTGTGAGGGAGCCTTGGTTGACGAGGGAGGTTGAATGTCTAGTAAAGAGGAAGAAGGAGGCTTACATAAGGTTGAGGAAACAAGGTTCAGACAGAGCAGTGGAGGGATACAGGATAGCCAGAAGGGACCTGAAGAAAGGGATTAGGAGAGCTAAGAGAGGGCATGAAAAATCCCTGGCGGATAGGATCAAGGATAACCCCAAGGCATTCTATGCATATGTGAGAAACCTGAGAATGACGAGAACGAGGGTAGGTCCGATCAAGGACAGTGGTGGGAGACTGTGTATTGAGTCGGAAGAGATAGGAGAGGTCTTGAACAAGTACTTCTCTTCAGTATTTACGAACAAGAGGGACCGTATTGTTGAAGAGGAGAGTGTGAAACGGACTGATAAGCTAGAAGAGATACCTGTTAGGAAGGAAGATGTGTTGGACATTTTGAACAACTTGAGGATAGACAAGTCCCCCGGGCCTGACGGGATATATCCGAGGATTATGTGGGAAGCAAGAGAGGAAATTGCAGTACCGTTGGCAATGATCTTCTCGTCTTCACTGGCAACTGGGGTGGTACCAGGGGACTGGAGAGTAGCGAATGTTGTGCCCCTGTTCAAAAAAGGGAATAGGGATAACCCCGGGAATTACAGGCCAGTTAGTCTTACTTCTGTGGCAGGCAAAGTAATGGAAAGGGTACTGAGGGATAGGATTTACGAGTATCTGGAAAGACACTGCTTGATTAGGGACAGCCAGCACGGATTTGTGAAGGGTAGGTCTTGCCTTACAAGTCTTATTGAATTCTTCGAGGAGGTGACCAAGCATGTGGATGAGGGTAGAGCAGTGGATGTAGTGTACATGGATTTTAGTAAGGCATTTGATAAGGTTCCCCATGGTAGGCTTATGCGGAAAGTCAGGAGGCATGGGATAGAGGGAAATTTGGCCAATTGGATAGAAAACTGGCTAACCGGTCGAAGGCAGAGAGTGGTGGTAGATGGTAAATATTCAGCATGGAGTCCAGTTACAAGTGGAGTTCCGCAGGGATCAGTTCTGGGTCCTCTGCTGTTTGTAATTTTTATTAATGACTTAGAGGAGGGAGTCGAAGGGTGGGTCAGTAAATTTGCAGATGATACAAAGATAGGTGGAGTTGTGGACAGTGAGGAGGGCTGTTGTCGGCTGCAGAGGGACTTAGATAGGATGCAGAGCTGGGCTGAGGAGTGGCAGATGGAGTTCAACCCTGCCAAGTGTGAGGTTGTCCATTTTGGAAGAACAAATAAGAATGCGGAATACAGGGTTAATGGTAGGGTTCTTGGTCAGGTGGAGGAACAGAGGGATCTTGGGGTCTATGTACATAGATCTTTGAAGGTTGCCACTCAGGTGGATAGAGTTTGTAAGAAGGCCTATGGAGTATTATCGTTCATTAGCAGAGGGATTGAATTCAAGAGTCGTGAGGTGATGTTGCAGCTGTACAGGACTTTGGTTAGGCCACATTTGGAGTACTGTGTGCAGTTCTGGTCGCCTCACTTTAGGAAAGATGTGGAAGCTTTGGAGAGGGTGCAGAGAAGATTTACCAGGATGTTGCCTGGAATGGAGAGTAGGTCGTACGAGGATAGGTTGAGAGTTCTCGGCCTTTTCTCGTTGGAACGGCGAAGGATGAGGGGTGACTTGATAGAGGTTTATAAGATGATCAGCGGAATAGATAGAGTAGACAGTCAGAAACTTTTTCCCCGGGTACAACAGAGTGTTACAAGGGGACATAAATTTAAGGTGAAGGGTGGAAGGTATAGGGGAGATGTCAGGGGTGGGTTCTTTACCCAGAGAGTGGTGGGGGCATGGAATGCGCTGCCCGAGGGAGTGGTAGAGTCAGATTCATTGGCGACCTTTAAGCGGCATTTGGATAGGTACATGGATGGGTGCTTAATCTAGGATAGAAGTTCGGCACAACATCGTGGGCCGAAGGGCCTGTTCTGTGCTGTATTGTTCTATGTTCTATGTTCTATGTTCTATGAATGTTTGTTCTATTTTAATTCTTGTTTGTTTGTCATAGAAAAAGTCTGAAAAGATAAAATATCATGCATGGAATCACATCAATCATTGGGCAAATTGTCTCTCAAAGGTAAATCAGGCAGGACTTATACGTTTAATAGTAAGGTCCTGGGAACTGTTGCTGAAGAAAGCGACCTTGGAGTGTAGGTTCATAATTCCCTGAAACTCGAGTTGCAGGTAGATAGGACCATGAAGAAGGTGCTTGGTATGCTTGCCTTTATCAGTCAGTGCATTGAGAATAGGAGTTGGGTGGTCAATTGATGGCCGTACAGGACATTGTTCAGGCCACTGTTGGAATACTGCATTCAATTCTGGTGTCCCTGCTGGAGGTTGTGAAACTTGAAAGGGTTTAGAAAAGATTTACAAGGATATTGCCAGAGTTGGAGGGTTTGAGCTATAGGGAAAGGCTGAATAGGCAGAGGCTATTTTCCCTGGGGTGTTAGAGGCTGAGAGGTGAACCTATAGAGGGTTTATAAAATCATGATGGATAGGGTAGATAGACAAGGTCTTTTGCCTTGAATGGGGGGAGTGCAGAACTAGAGGGAATAGGTTTAGGGTGAGAGGGGAAAAATTCAAAAGGGACCTTAGGGACAACTTTTTCACGCAGACGGTACTGCATGTATGAAATGAGCTGCCAGAGGAAGTGGTGGAGAATAGTACAATGCAGCATTTAAAAGGCATCTGGATGGGTATATGAATAGGAAGGGTTCAGAGGGATATAGGCCAAATGCTGGCAAATGGGACTAAATTTATTTTGGATATCTGATTGGTATGGACAAGTTGGACCAAAGGGACTGTTGCTGTGCTGGACACCTCTATGACTCTATGATTATCAGTCTATATAGGGATTGGGCAGGAGGCTGTCCCTATAACCTGGCACTACCTCTTGGCACCGGTGTGTAACGGTTGAGAATCCCTCTTAATTTCCTTTTCAAGTAGGTCATCTTTTTTATTTGTTGGGGGGGGGGGGGGGGGGGGAGGGGGTGGGGGAGGGAGAGTACAGCTGCAACAGGCTCCCCACAGTATTACATTCCTTAACTGTATACATTCAGTGTATGCATGATCCATCTCTGCTAGGACATTAAAATCTGACCTCTGTGTCTAACATAACAAACATTTTAAGAATATTGTTAAAATTAATCATGATCGAGTATACAGACTCACAGATATTCAGCCAGAGAGACATATTGATGGGGGTGGTGGTGGTTGGGGGGCGGGAGGGGGGGTGCGAGAATGTGGTTTGTGTGTGGACAACATCATCATCTAGAGTAGAGATAAAGCATGTGGCTATCACAAAAGCTTTCATGACAGAGATAGATGGTACCCACTTACTTCTGAAAATAACAAGCACTTTACTGAAAGAGCCAATTTAACAGGAATATCAAAGATGGAGATTTGGGAGAAATTATTTTCAGAACAAGTCGAATGAATAACAATGGCACAGTTGGAAGTCTATAACCTCTTGACCCACAGAGCAACCATGTTTCATAAACACTGATTACTTCTTGTAACACTGAAGACAGTTGTATTGTGATCCTGTTGTAAATCAATATTAGAGCTAGTTGTTGATAAAAAGAAACAGGCGTGATTCAAATGGAAGCCATTGTTTAAAACTAACAAGCTGATACTGCAGCTGTAACAGAGGATTCACTTGCAGTGGCCCAAGTTAAGAGGTTTGACAATAATAAGTATCAAGAGATTTGACACATTGTGACACAAAGGATAAAAAAGGATAAGTGGATGTGACCAAGTTAGTGAAAGGTAGCCAACCCCCATCAAGCGTAAAGAAAAATCATGGCAGGTTCACTGGATGGGTTATATTCCACAATCCATTTTGAGACAAAATCCATTTTTTGTATGTTTGTGTGTGTTCTGAAGCTGTCAGCTGAGTGCAGTTAGTTAGCTGAAAATTGTGAAATACCCACAGGATATTCTAATCTTTGCCACATTCATCACAATGTTGCAACGGGTTATACATTTGACCTTGGAATAGCAGGATGCTTGTTGCAAGGTTTACAATAGGTCACTCAAAGCAATTGAAGTGTCACTGAATAGTTTTGGTTGGAGGCAATCAAAGTAAAAGTTTGCTTTCTTTGCACTGCTGACAAGTGAGGCACTCGGGAGTTAGGCGAGAGGCTGTAGGCTGCGGAGATGCTGTCGCTAATCACCTTCAGGTGTTCAGGGCTTGCAAGAAGACCTAAGGAACTGAAAAAGTGATCTAACATTTTTGACTCCAAGTTGGAGAAAGAGGATTAGCCATTGAAGATAAAAGAAATTTTTTTTTTTACAAAAGCTGTTGCTACCTTCCTCAATAGAGTAATCTCCTCCTCTTAACAAGACTTTTCAACATCTGACATCCCCAAGAAAACTAGAGGACAATTGCAGTTGATTTGGTCCTTAACTATTAATTAATTAATAATTTTAAAATGGCTGGTGGGCTGCAGGTTTCCACACACACTCAATTTGCGGATGTATGATCCAGCCCAGTGTTTCAGATCAATGACATTTTGTTAGCTTAGATATAAAATATTTACTGTTTCTCCACAGATGCTGCTTGACAAACTGAGTAGTTGCAGAATTTTCTGCTTTTATTTTAAGTTTTCTGCATCTGCAATATTTTTGATGTATTCTAAGATGAAGAATTTGTCAAAGGAAACAGAATCCATGCAGAAATGATAAGACTGTCACAACAAAAACCCCACTCCACAGTTGACAACATTTTGGTACCATCCGTAAAGTTGATAAATATATGGACTGATGGCATCTCGTCCCTCCAAGTCAAGGAGCTATCTGTGTATTTTACAGACACCATAATGAAAGCTCCTATACTAAGGCATGGGATTAGAGGCCTGTCAAGAATGTTGCTGATAGACATCAGTTTGCAATGCATTCTCTCAACAATTTAAAGGGTAGATTGAGAGGGATTCGGAAGAGATGGAGAAGAGAAAGGAAGAAAACATAGAGATGCAAGTCATTCCAGGAAATGGCTGCACAATAATGTGAATATACACCAGAAAAAAATAGATCACATTCATGACTAAATAAAAGCAGAAGGTGGTTGTGCATATGGTATGCGTGACAAATGTGAGCAGCTATTCCTCAAAATCATAGAGTAGAAGCAGATAAATGGTGAGTAGTTTGGTAGGAGTAGAAGATCAATATGACCCAGAGGTATGTCACTAGCATGAAGGGATTAGACGTTATCAATGAAAAACATCCTATTTTGTACAATGCTAGAATGAGTGCAATAGAATAAACTTGGCATTTCAGAATTAGAAGATCTGATCCAATCTAACCTGACCAGACAGAAAAACGGATTTCCAAATGAAGCAGAAATACTCAGAGGTAAGTTGATGAATTTACTGATTAAAAAAAAGTCGTGCGGACAGCTAGGATTTGTGAGTTTGTGTCTGAAGCCAAGATGGATCATGATAGTTAACCACTGATCATCACAAGGTTAAAAACCCACTTCTCAACACTATCCTCATTGATGGTCTTCTCACCAAATCACTGATGCAAACACCAGTTGAACCACAGTGCCCATAGCCTTGGATATCTCCAATAGGTATTGGTTGATCACATTGCGCAGTCAGTGCCATATAAACTTGTGTTTCCTTGCTGGAACAAAAATAATCAGAAACAAAAAGACAGAATGCTGGAGAAACTCTTCAGGTCTGGCAGCATTTGCAGGGAGAGAAACAGTGTCAATATTTTGAGTACAGTATGACTCTTTTTCAGAACAACTTTTCAGTTGCTGCCTCATCTGCTGACTTTCTCTAGCATTCTCTTTTTTTTCAGATTTCCAGCATTGACAATATTTTGCTTTTTTACAATATAGTCTGTAGCTAATCATGAGATTCAGCAGCTGCAGGCTGTCATGAAGGACAAACAGGGATGTTTAAAAAAAATCAAGAGGACATCACTTGAGGTTGGTCAATTGATTCATTGAATGAAATCATCATTCCTGCAGAATGTGAACAGTGATTGCCTGATGAATGAATACATCAAACAAGCATTACATTTGACCAGCCTAATCAATTGACTGTTGAAGTCATGTAGTAGCAGATGAGGCTGCAAATATATGCCAAGGCAGAATTTGTGCACATTAATCTCTCAAAAATAACCTTCCTGAGTTATAAGTGACAGATTTATTTACTTGTCGTATACTCATCTATTTTTACTTTGCACCATCATTGCTTTTGTCATTTAATCTCTTAGTTTCATCCTATTGCAGACCTACACTTTTGTTGCTTCTGATGTTCCTCCATTGTCTGTCTCTGTGATCACTTAAAACCTGTTGCATCACCTGACATGTTGCAATTGTGATAAAAAGATTATCATCCCAAAATGTTTGCATTCCATTCAAGATCAGACTCTCTATTCCTGATAGACAAATATCAGCCATATTCCAAGGTTCTGATTCCACTTTTGCAATCATTGAGAGAAGATGAGCGTCTGTGGAGCAAAGGAAGATGTAAGTTCCAGGTAGGTGGGAGGTGGAAGTGCCAGGTGGATGAAGGTGTACAGGTGGTAGGTGGATGAATTGATAGAGCAACATGAAGATGGGGGAAGAGTCAGAAGGGATACTAGGTGAGTGGAAAGGTGCCAGAGGTGATAGTGTGAGAGCTAAGTGAGTGAAGGCTCAGGGTGGGTCAGAGAAAGGCCAGATTGAGTAAAGGGAGTTGGGTGTGAGGTCTTCGGATCTCCAGGTCAGGGGTCAGGGTTGTGGATGAGCGAGGGTGGATGGAAAGGCTGAGTGAATGGTAGGGTGCCAGATAGGTGAGGGAGTAGGGTGACAGCTATGTGGATAATTGCTTGGGGTAGGGATTCAAGTCAGATTGGGCTCAGGATCTGGATGCAGAGTATTAAGTCTGAAAATGTGTGGTTTTGGGTTTGAAAGGTGAGGTTTTTGAGTTGGCCTGGACCCAATGAGGATGTGATGTTTGGGGTCTGTAGGGAGTTTGGGATTGGGAGGAGTGGGGCTGGATCTGGTGAGAGGTGATCCCATAGGAGGAGCTGTCAAAGGGATCTATTATTTGAGCCAGTGTCAGATTAATAGTTACCCAGGAGTTAGAGTCGGGCTTGATTCCTCTAACCATTTCTGGGAACTGCTAAGTTTAGTTGGAACCCTCCAAAATCTTCAACTTCAACTCAGATTTGGAAAACCTTTTGGAAGTCCCTAATGCCAGGAAATTTCAACTTCCCAGGTAATCCATATGAGTCAGCTCCATCAGGACTTCTGCATGATCCTGACACATAAATCCCAGTGTTTTTTTTCCAGTAAAACATGGAATAAATCAACCACAAATTGTACCATACTTGTAACTAAGTGGCAACCAGAATAAAGTAAATATAGCTATTTTTGAAACCAATTATATTTCTCTCATACCATGACCACTTTTAAGTATGGACCCATGAACTGTTCAGCTATTCATTCCAATATTTGTTTGGTATTTATGAAGATGACCAATAAGATATTACAGTACTAATGCCATGGGAGGCATTGGTGTCTACTCAGTTGCTGATGAATTGTTGACTTGTTATAAATATCTAATTTCATATTGCCATCCCTTACCACCACCAATCCTGTACCTGAAGGCAATTACAGTACAAATTAAAATCACTATAAAAGGAGCAGTAGAGAATGCAAGAGATAATTAGATTAAGAAGCAAACAAAAAATGTGGTTGAAATTAGGGGTTCCCAACACATCAATCAGGGTGCACACAGTCCAAGGCTTAGTCATGGCCAGTCATCTGCTTCAGACATTCACAGGCAGGGGACCTGCCAGCTGAAGAAAGGGCAATGATCTTTCCTGTCGGGCCAAAGTTGCGCAGGGAAATCATGCATAATCAAGTGAAGGAGCCACAAAGACAGCAGTCAAGGGTCTGGTCTGTCATGTCTAACGATAGCTCAAAGTAATGTAGATGTCTGGGGCAAATACAGTCCTGGGGGTCCATCGTTAGATCATTCAGGAATGTGTAAGGGGGTCCTTAGGGCAGTGGGGGGGGGGGATTACTGACAAAAGGGTGGGGAGTTGAGGCTGGGGACAAGCAGAGACATGTGTAGAAATGGGCATGAGGGCAGTTACAAAGGGAATCTCAAGATGACTGGGGAACATGGCATAACATGGGAGGGGCTAGGGTTATTGACAGTGACCACCACTGTGACCTTCAGAGGGACAGGTTGGGTACCATGAAGATGGACTGTCAGTGCTCAAAGAGGCAGGAAGGACAGTTAGAAGCAAAGTTCAAAGTGGTGGGTCTCCTCATGGGATCGGGGAGAGGTTATAGGAATGGGTGGAAAAGGGCGATGGGTGCACAGTGAGGTAAAACATGGAGGTTCTGGAGGTATTCACCATGATCTGCATTCTCCACCATTACTTGCTGCCCTCTAGATTTGAAATACAATGAGAAAATGATTGGGACAATGCTCTCGTGGTGAGAAATCAATGCCAGTTTGATGAGCCAAAGCACAGCATCCCTGTCTTTTCGATGCCAGGGTACTGCAGGGTAAAAAACAAAGTACATATTTGTTAAGTTCAGCTACATTTTATTTGTAACCATTTGTTCACCCATATGCAATGTAAGGATAGTAAAAGTGCTTCAGCAGCAAATGCTGATTTCAAAATGCTATTGGTGCTTAAAAATCAAACATGATCATCTCAATGATGCAGAATTTAGCAACCATGAAATTAAAGGTGAACACTGGCCAAAGTTTCAAGATTGCTGTGTGATGAGGGGAGCATCGCTGCATTGTGTGACATGTAAGTATGACAATGAACTGTACTGAATTTATTAACGGATTTCTTGGTTGATATGGGTGCGTGAACAAAGGGGATGTCAGAGTCACAAACTCTTCTTGTGGACATGTGAACTCCGCTGCATTCTGCCCGACAAGGCAGACTGGATCTTACTGAACTCCAGTTCCAGTCAATGATAGATGGGTGCAGAAGATTCTCATGGCCTGTCAAATACTCATTGGTCATCAATCCGGAATCTTGTTTGCATTGTAGACGCAAACTGCGCATTTAGTCATCTTATCTGTGCTCACTTTTGCTAGCTGACAGCGAAAGCTTACATTTGGAACTGTCTGATTGCTTGACTTATGTGATGACCCCCCATTGGATAACAACCAGACATGGATGCCGAGGTGACTTTGGGGAAAGAGTAATGCTGGCTTAGAAAGGGTGTTTAAATGGGTTGTAGCTAAGGACAGTTAAAGTTTGTGAGAAGATTTGTAGCTTGGGTGCTCATTGTTGTGGTTCTGTTCGCCGAGCTGGGAATTTGTGTTGCAGACGTTTCGTCCCCTGTCGAGGTGACATCCTCAGTGCTTGGGACCCTCCTTTGAAGCGCTTCTGTGTTGTTTCCTCCGCCATTTGTAGTGGTTTGAATCTACCGCTTCCGGTTGTCAGTTCCAGCTGACCGTTGCAGTGGCCGGTATATTGGGTCCAGGTCGATGTGCTTATTGATTGAATCTGTGGATGAATGCCATGCCTCGAGGAATTCCCTGGCTGTTCTCTGTTTGGCTTGTCCTATAATAGCAGTGTTGTCCCAGTCGAACTCATGTTGCTTGTCATCTGCGTGTGTGGCTACTAAGGATAGCTGGTTGTGTCGTTTCGTGGCTAGTTGGTGTTCATGGATGCGGATCGTTAGCTGTCTTCCTGTTTGTCCTATGTAGTGTTTTGTGCAGTCCTTGCATGGGATTTTGTACACTACATTGGTTTTGCTCATGCTGGGTATCGGGTCCTTCGTTCTGGTGAGTTGTTGTCTGAGAGTGGCTGTTGGTTTGTGTGCTGTTATGAGTCCTAGTGGTCGCAGTAGTCTGGCTGTCAGTTCGGAAATGTTCTTGATGTATGGTAGTGTGGCTAGTCCTTTGGGTTGCAGCATGTCCTAGTTCCATTGTCTTTCCCTTAGGCATCTGATGAACACCTATACAATGTATTCACCAAAAACGGATACCCCCGCAATTTCATCAACAGATGCCTAAGGGAAAGACAACAGAACAAGACATTTCCGAACTGACAGCCAGCCTCAGCACCAGATGCCCCATCTTCCGCCTTGGAACACTTCAACCCCAGGGCATCAATGTGGACTTCAACAGTTTCCTCATTTCCCCTTCCCCCACCTCACCCTAGTTCTAAACTTCCAACTCAGTAACTGTCCCCATAACTTGTCCGGACTTGTCCTACCAGCCTATCTCCTTTTCCACCTATCCACTCCACCCTCTCCTCCCTGACCTATCACCTTCATCCCCTCCCCCACTCACCCATTGTACCCTATGCTACTTTCTCCCCATCCCCACCCTCCTCTAGCTTATCTCTCCATGCTTCAGGCTCACTGCCTTTATTCCTGATGAAGGGCTTTTGCCCGAAACGTTGATTTCGAAGCTACTTGGATGCTGCCTGAACTGCTGTGCTCTTCCAGCACCACTAATCCAGAATCTGGTTTCCAGCAACTGCAGTCATTGTTTTTATCCAGCCAGACTACTGCGACCACTAGGACTCATAACAGCACACAAACCAACAGCCACTCTCAGACAACAACTCACCAGGATGAAGGACCCGATACCCAGCATGAGCAAAACCAACGTAGTGTACAAAGTCCCATGCAAGGACTGCACAATACACTACATAGGACAAACAGGAAGACTGCTAATGATCCGCATCCATGAACACCAACTAGCCATGAAACGACACGACCAGCTATCCTTAGTAGCCACACACTCAGATGACAAGCAACATGAGTTTGACTGGGACAACACTACTATTATAGGACAAGCCAAACAGAGAACAGCCAGGGAATTCCTCGAGGCATGGCATTCATCCACAGATTCAATCAATAAGCACATCGACATGGACCCAATATACCGACCACTGCAGTGGACAGCTGGAACTGACAACCGGAAGCGGCAGATTCAAACCACTATAAATGCCGGAGGAAACATCACAGAAGCACTTCACAGGAGACTCCCAAGCACTGAGAATGTCACCTTGACAGGGGACGAAACGTCTGCAAAACAAATTCCCAGCTCGTTGAACAGAACCACAACAAGGACAGTTAAACTGTTTGGCATTGTAGCTAAACAGCAGCTTGGGTGACAGAATGGGTTTGTACCTATGAGGGAATGTCAACCACAATACTCATGTGCTGTGAGCAGCATAAAGGTACAGCTGCTGTGCTATGAAATTGCCGGTGAAGTGCAATGCTGGATTGTCAATACTCATCTGGGTGCAGAGTACACTTTTAACAAAGGAGTGGGTGCAAGAAATGCCAGACTTTCAGCAGTTATCTGGTGAGTGGCAAGTTGCTTCAGAAATGAGAGAAGGTAAAATGGTTAGAAAAATGAACTGTGAGGAGGATGCAGAAATGCTTCAGTGTGATTTGTACGAGTTGAGTGAGTGGGCAAATTTATAGCAGATGAAGTATAATGTGGATAAATGTAAGGTTATCCACTTTGGTAGCAAAAACAGGAACATATTATTAATTGAATGGGGACAAATTGGGAAAGGGGAGGTGCAACAAGATCTGGGTGTCCCTCTACCAGTTATTGAAAGGTAAGCGTGCAGGCTGGGAAGACAGAAAATGATATGTTTGCCTTCATCGTGAAAGGATTCAAATACGGGTGCAGGAATGTCATGCTGCAATCGTTCAGGGCATTGGTGAAACCGCAACTGGAGAATTATATGCAGTTTTGGACTCCTTATCTGAAGAATTATATTCTAGCTATGGAGTGCAACAAAGGTTTACCAGACTGATTCCTGGGGTGGCGGGACTGACATTTGAAGACAGATTGGATCAGTTGGGACGATATTCATTGGAGGTTAGAAGAACAAGGAGGGACCTCATGAAAACCTGTAAAGTTAGACATTAGACAGGGCAGATCCAGAAAGGGTGTTCCCAATGATAGGGAACTCCAGAAACAGAGATCATATTCTCAGGATATGAGGTAGGCCATTGAGGACGGAGATGAGGAGAAATGTTTTCACTCGGACAGTGGTGAGCCTGTGGAATTCTCTTCCACAGAAAGTAGTTGAGGCTAAAACATTGAAAGTTTTCAATAGGAGTTAAATATAGTTCCTAGGGCGAAAGGTGCAAAGGGTATGGAGAGAAAGTGGAAAGAGTGTACTGAGTTGGATGATCAGTAATGATCAGATTGAATGGTGGAGCAGGCTTGAAGGATCAATTGATCTGTGCTTGCTCCAAATTTGTGTTTCTAACATGGATCTAGAATCAGGTGTGAGAATGACAATAGGTTCAGGGAGGTAGTTCACCTGGTGCGTTTGGTAAAGTATGGCGAGAAATCGGGCTGTCAAGCATCCCTCCAAAAAACTTGATGGAACTCACATTTTCCCAAAAATGCATCGGGTTCAGTCCCAAGTTGGTGATGCATATGTAGAGACTACTGAGAGTCAAATTAACAGACTGTTTTGGCCAGCAAACCTAGTCTTTTCATTACTTTTCCGTGTATAGTGGGTAACTTCTAACTGCAAACTATAGTGCATGCTTTTGTTCCCCAAAGAGGTTTTCCATGAAATGTATTAATTGTGTGACCTCTGATGTATTTACTTTCAACTTGAGCATTGTAACCATTCAACCTATCTCCATTATGAACCATCCCTGGGGCATTTTAACATGACTTTAAACAATTTAGCAGCCAGTCCACTGAATTCAGGCGTAATATCAGACATCAGTGGGATTTGTGGTCCAAATCTTCATCAGGAGTCAGTAGATATTCATCCTTTCATAGATAACATATTTGTAACTCAATGTAACAAGTTTCACAAGCTTGTGTTCCAGTTTCCTCCAAAGTCTGGGTGCCACAGCAGAATATATTAAACAAGGTAAGGCACCCAGCATCACCCAGATGTGCAGTATCCTACATACATTGGCTTGCGCTATAAACCTTGACTGGCAACAGTGAGGCAAATTTGCTTAATGAACCCTCTATCTTTGGGCAGTTAAGCATAACAAGAACATTAAGGCATAAAACATGATTCATAATTATTACATCAAATGCGACATGCCAGTTTGACATTTGTGACCACTTTATGATTTCACACAATGAAAATGATTCAGTAACCATCTCCCTTAGGTCTACTGCGACTGTAATTGTGGATCTGTGCGGTTAGAAGACAGTTTTTATCGCTACAATGAGATGAAATTTATTGTTTGTTAACTGAGAAGTTAAATTGTTAATCCCTTTCTATATCAACCATTGCAAAACACTCACTCACTAATAAAGTTATAGAAATAAGAATTAAAATAAAGGCTAGGAGAAAGTGAGGACTGCAGATGCTGGACAGTCACAGTCGAAAAGGGTGGTGCTGGAACAGCACAGCAAGTCAGGCAGCATCTGAGGAGGAGATTGACACTTCAGGCAGAAGCCTCAAAGGCAGCAAATTTGTGAAAGAGTGGAGTTAAATTTATAACCACTCACCCCCTCAATAGATTAAAACAAATTAAAGTAGATCATAGTTAAGTATTTCAAATAATGTCAACAATTTGTGTCACTATCAAGACCAAGACTATAAAATATCCACGAGTATTAAATTTGACATATTAAACTTAAATCTGATCAAATATCATAAAAGTACCAATATTGCTTAGTTCCTCCATGATAAATCTAGCCACTGTCTGCATATAATCTAGACAAAGAAAAAATTACAGTGCACAATTTGTAATATGATGGGTTGCATTTCCATAGATAAGGTAAAGTCACCACATTCCCAAAGAACCCAGCAATTACTCTGTCATTAAAGATGGGTGACTGGTGGTGTGTTTAGCCTGAGAGTAACCATGCTTCAGGCAAAGGGAGAGATTGGAAAGTTAGGACCTTCATGGTAACTGCAGCCAGTCCAGGAACTGAACCTTCAGTGGGTGGCACAGTGGTTAGCAGTGCTGCTTCACAGCGCCAGAGACCCGGGTTCAATTCCTGCCTCAGGCGACTGACTGTGTGGAGTTTGCACGTTCTTGCTGTGTCTGGGTACTCCGGTTTCCTCCCACAGTCCAAAAATGTGCAGGTTAGGTGAATTGGCCATGCTAAATTGCCTGGAGTGTCAGGTGAAGGGGTCAATGTTGGGGAGTGGGTTGTGCTTCAGTGGGTCGCTGTGGACTTGTTGGGCCAAAGCGCCTGTTTCCACACTGTAAGTAGTCTAATCTTTGGCTTCACTCTGTATTGCAAATCAGCCATCCAATCAGATAGCTGAGTTCACCATTCTTTTTAAGAAAATAGAACAGCTGAGCTGGGAAGCTTCTTTCCTTCAAACTAAACACCAATTTTAAATGCATCCAAAAATTTGGTTCAAATAAAACATAACTCTTTGGAAGTTTTAAACCTCAAACAGGTGACCACCAGCAATCAAGCCCAGCAATTCAGTAAACCGGCAAAAACAGAAATTGATAGAAAAGCTCAGCAGATGTGGCAGCATCTGTGGAGAGAAATCAGAGTTAAAATTTTAGGTCCAGGGATCCTTCCTCAGAATTCAGTCAACCATGCAGTTTCGAAGAACAGAACTGCTTTACACAGTTCCAATATCTAAAGTGATGTTTACAAAAAAAATCGAATACCTAGAGAACTTGCAATAAGTCTATTTGGCAACATTAGAAAAATATAAGTGATTTACTGTCTGCCTGTAGACAAGGAAAATATTACAGTGAACAATTTGTAATATGATGGGCTGCATTTCCATAGATAAGGTAAAGTCCCCATGTTCCTAAAGAACTATGTGGTTACTCTCTCGTTAAAGACGGGTGACTGATGATGAGTTTAGCCTGAGGGTAACCATGCCTCAGGCAAAGGGAGAGATTGAAAAGGTAGGACTTTTGTGCTAACTGTAAACTTCAAAAATAATAAGTGAATCCTTCATAATAATTGAAAAAGGACATCTTGGAAATTTAGAAACATGTATGCCTAATCTCTCAGGAAGTAAATGCAGCAAGAAGGGAAAGAGCCATTGTAACATCAGATACTAATTGGCTGAAATTTTAGTAACATTAAAAAAAGGCTTGTTTCTCTTTTGCTGGTACTTCAAGTGTTTCCACCAATCCGTGGCTTTGTACTTCTTGCCTAGGCAGGACACTTGACATAGCGCCTACTAAAAATAATGCTGTCACAGTGACTGACACACAGAAAAACACTCCTGCTCAATTTTGAGTTGTCTTCCAGGCACAGAAATTGTTGGTAGTGTGCAATTTAAATTGAAGTCTCAGCCTACAGCACTAGAAAGAAAATGATTCCAGGCCTTTGGGGACGATACCGTCGCTGTTATTTTTCAATGTATATTAGTTGCAGAACAATTTCAGATAATGCACATACAATTACAGTTCTGAAATATTGCTGCTTATTTCATTCTACATTTGAGAAAACTACATTTCAAATAATGCATCAAAATTCATGATTCTGTGAATTTGTAAACTGTTTGGCATTACTGTAATCTGAATAACTACCAAATAAATACAGATGGCTGCCAAGAAGCGATTTTTCTGAAATCTTCTCAACAATGGCTTTTGGTAGAATTAGTATCGCACTACAAATGTGAAAGAATAACTATTCACAGCAAGACAGAGTCTAGTCTCTTCCTCTTAATATTTAATGTCGTAACCTTCCTCATGGTATCCTGTCATTAACATTCCTATTTCCCCCACAAATGCAACACCGTTGCTGTTTTCACCACCAACATGATGCATTGCAACTCGCCAATGCTTCTTTTCCTGAAACAGACACCTCCCATCAACAAGAAAGAGGCACCAAACAGGCAAATAGCTTCATCATTATCTGCAATTTTTCCGCGATGTAACACACCAGAATGACATGAATACAAATTGTTATTCCTTCCTCACCGTGAGATTACAATGCTGTTCGTCCCAATTTAGCAGAATTGTGCAAGTACCTTCGCTACATGGGAAGAAACAGAAGTCTCATCATCATTTTTTCAAAGGTAGTTAGGGACAGAAAATAAAGTTTTGTCTTGTCAGCAACAGCCATATCTTTAAATTGAATAAAAACAGATGCCACTTTTCCCCCCAGCACTATTACTTTTATGAAGAATTAATAGAGGTACCAGATAAGATTCTGTAATTTTTGAAGTTCCAAATGTCAGGGCCATTTTCAGTCTGTCTCCTACTCAAGTCAGCAGTAGACTGGCAACAGAGATCTTTTGGGAAGCAGTCAATTAGCAGAACCTTTGGCAGTCACTTTCCAGTTCAGGATGACAGCTCAAACAGAGAAACAGGAAGGCCAATTGGGTGACTATCGGAATGTCTAGTTGGCATTCCCACTGGGAACTCTATTGTCAATAGAGTTCTTGTAAATTCCCCAAAATGCAGGTGCTCATAAAATGCTGCGAACATAATGACCAAAAACAAGGACTACAATTGTGAGGGACCTGCACAAAAATATGCCTGTGGCCACGAGTGAACTTCTTTGGCCTTTTTGAGGGTCTTACACAATGCCAATTTAATCAAACCACACACTATATACAGCTACTCACCTTCTGCTTCAGTTTTTAAAAATAGAACTTCACTTCCAAAATCACAAATACTACCCTCAAATTAGCAATGACTTTTCTCTCTGTGACCAGTTACTTCACTGAACCTTTGTCCCTGTCCCTCCATTTGTTTTCCTTTTGATCTTTTATTGACATGGGGAGTCAATGACAAGGCCAGCATTTGCTACCCATTTTTAAGCCATTTTGAAGCAGACACACAGTTGCAATCCTTCTCCCTTCCACGGTTCTGAGTTGAGCCATCAATGAGTTGCACAGAATGGAGGCTAATCTTAAAACCAAAACAAAAGAACAGATGACCAAGGTCAAAGCCTCTGAAATATTTTAAGCAATAAATGACATTGTGTGATTGAGGTTTGAGGGAATCAAAAAGGGATAACATTACTGGACATCCTAAGCCATTCTCAAAGCTCTCCAAGTAAGTAGCCAGTGAGAAGATGAACAAATACATCAGAATAATTGCCTCAAAACAGTCTGACAGGGATGTAGGGATGCAAAGGAAACTTAATAAATATTATGCTGACAAATCTTTATTGAAGGCACTATTAAATTCTTTATGTGCTGGAGTAGCAAAACATTTTATGCATGTTGCATAAAACTGCATTAAGTACAAAAAAAACTGTTTTAGTTATCAATCCATTACTTGATTTTTATTTTCGGCAATGCAGTCCCATTACTTAGAAATCATTCTTGCTTCTCCTCAGGGAGATCCTAAATTAGGACGACGGACCAGAGAGATAGCATCCATCTGAAAGTTGACAACTATTTTTATTAGCAATTTGGATGAAAAAAAGTTAACCCTGAGCCTACAATAATGGGGCTACAATTAAGCTGCACATTTGCAGAGTCTCTGAAACTCTACAATATCAAAGCTGTCAGATAGTTTTCCTAATGTGCTGCACTGATTTTAAGCTTCTTGTGGATTAAGGGGCACCAGAACAAACCTTATGATGTAATAGCATACATTGTCATCATTATTGTCCACCTCAGAATCCAGTGGAAAGATGGAAGGGAGTAAAATAGTCAGTGCTTCCCTGATTTCTATCCATCAAACTCTGGCATCATCAGCGATATTCTTGTGATACCATATCCCTAGCTGAGTGTGTGGTGCTGGAAAAGTACAGCAGGTCAGTCAGCATCTGAGGAGGAGAGTCGACGTTTTGAGCATAAGTCCCTCACCAGGAATGAGGCTTGTGGACCAGGGGTGCTGAGAGATAAATGGGGGGGGCGGGGGGGGGGGGAGTGGGGGGTGGGGGTGGGGTAAGGTAGCAGAGAATGCAATAGGTAGATGAAGGTGAGGGAGAAGGTGATAGGTCGGAGACGAGGGTGGAGTGGATAGCTGGGAAAGGTGATGGACAGATCAGAATGGCGGTGCCGAGTTGGAGGCTTGGAACTGGGAAAACATGGGGGGTAGGTGAAATGAGGAAACTGGTGAAATCCACATTTATCCCATGTGGTTGCAGGGTCCCAAGGCGGAATACGAGGCGTTCTTTCTCCAGCATTGGGTGGTAACTGGTGATGGAGGAGGCCCAGGACCTGCATGTCCTTGGCAGAATGGGAGGGGGAGTTAAAGTGTTCAGCAATGGGCCGGTGGGGTTGGTCGGTGTAGGTTTCCCAGAGATGTTCTCTGAAATGATCTGCAAGTAAGCGTCCTGTCTTCCCAATGTACAGGAGAACACATTAGGTGCAACAGCTGCAGTAGATAACATTGGTGGAGGTACAGGTAAATCTCTGTTGGATGTAGAAGGATCCTTTGGGACATTGGACAGAGGTAAGGGGAGTAGTGTGTGCACAGGTTTTGCACTTCCTACAGTGGCAGGGGAAGGTGCCAGGAGTGGGGGAGTGGGGGGGTGGGGGCTTTGGGTTGGGGTGGGGGGGGTGGGGGAGTGGGAGGTGCGTGGATCTGACGAGGGAATCGTGGAGGGAATGATTTCTCCAAAACGCTGATAAGGCTGTTAGAGAATAAGGGGATGGTGTTTTTACAGGAGGTAGGATGGGAGGAATTGTAGTCTAGGTAGCTGTGGGAGTCAGTGGATTGTAATAGATGTCTGTGGTTAGTTGGTCACCAGAGATGGAGAGGTGCAGGAAGGGGAAGGAGGTATTTGAGAGGTCCAGGTGAATTTGAGGTTGGGGTGAAAGGTGTTAGTGAAGTTGATGAACTGTTCAACCTCCTCATGGGAGCATGAGGTAGTGCCAATACAGTCATCAGTGTAGTAGAGGAAAAGGTGGTGCCGGTGTAACTGCAGAAGATGGACTGTTCCACATACCAACAAAGAGGCAGGCATTGCTGGGCCCCATGTGGGTGCCCATGGCTACCCTTTTTGTTTCAAGGAAGTGAGAGGATTGGAAGGAGAAGTTGTTGAGGGTGAGGATAAGTTCAGCTAGGCGGATGAGGGTGACAGTGGAAGGGTGCCAGTTGGGATGACGTGAGAGGAAGAAATGGAGGGCTTGGAGGGTTTCATCACGGCGGACAGATGTGTACAGGGACTGAATGTCCATGGTGAGGATGAGGTGTTTGGGGCCGGGGAAACAAAAATCTTGGAGGAGGTGAAGGACGTGGGTGGTGTCCTGAACATAGGTGGGGAGTTCCTGGGCTAAGGGGGACAGGACAGTTTCAAGGTAGGCAGAGATAAGTTCAGTGGGACAGGTGCAGGCTGAGATCATGGATTGACCAGGGAAGTCAGGTTGGTGAATCTCCAGTCACAGGTGGAATTGGGCAGTGCGGGGTTCACGGACAATGAGGTTGGAGGCATCTGTTCCTTGGATGACGTTTCCCACTTTAGAAAATCCAGACAGTCTCTTTCTTCCATGATCACAATTTCCTCTCCTACGTGGTTGATGATGCCCTACAGTTCATCTCCTCCACTTCTTGCACCTCTGCCCTTGAACCCCACCCCTTCCCAATGTAACAAGGACAAACTCCCCTAGTCCTCACCTTCCACCCTACCAACCTCCACATACATCGCATCATCCTCCACCACTTCCACCACCAACAAACAACCACATCACCAGATATATTTTTCCCTCTCCATCCCTATCACCGGAGAGACCATTCCCTCCACGACTCCCTCGTCAGATCCATGCCCGCCCTCAACAGGCCACACCCCACTCCTGGCACCTTCCCGTGTCACCGCAGGAAATGCAAAACCTGCGCCCACATCACTCCCCTCACCTCCATCCAACGCCCCAAAGGATTCTTCTACATCCAACAGAAATTTACCTGGACCTCCACTCGTACCTCCAATGTCATTTACTGCATCCGTTGCACCCGATGTGGTCTGCTCTAAATCGGGGAGTCAGAACACCTGCTTGTGGATCTTTACAGAGAACATCTCTGGCACACCTACACCAACCAACTCTACCGGCCCATGGCTGCACACTTCAACTCCCCCTCCCACTCTGCCAAGGACATGCAGGTCCTGGGCCTACTCCATCACCAAACACTTACCACCCAACAACTGCAGGAAGAACGCCTCATATTCCGCCTTGGGATCCTGCAACCACATGGGATAAATGCGGATTTCACCAGTTTCCTCAGTTTCCCTCCCCCCACATTATCCCAATGCCAAGCCTCCAACTCGGCACCGCCATTCTGATCTGTCCATCACCTTTCCCATCTATCCGCTCCACCCTCCTCTCCGACCTATCACCTTCATCTACCAACTGCATTCTCTGCTACCTTCCCCCAGCACACCCCCCCCCCCCCCCCCCCGCCTTTTATCTCTCAGCACCCCTGACACACAAGCCTCCTTCCTGATGAAGGGCTTATGCCTGAAACGTCAATTTTCCAGCTCCCCAGATGCTGATTGACCTGCTGTGCTTTTCCAGCACCACACTCTCAACTCTGATCTTCAGCATCTGCAGACCTCACTTTCCCCTAGTTGATTTCATACCATATCCCTAACATGGAGCAACATCCAGGATAGGATACATTGGTTATAGCACAGAAAGAGGTTGGCTGGCTTGTAGTGTTCATTTGGAAGAAAAATTCTGCTAATCTACATATTCTTTTTCCTCCAGCCCTGCAAATCTTTTGCATCAAATAATTATTCGAATCCCCTTTTGAAAGCTGGAATTGCATATTCTTCCAAACACTCTCAGATAGTATGTTTTGGATTCTAATCACTCACTTTGTTCAAAAGAAAGTGTTTTTTCACATGTTTTTCATTATTTTGGCATTCATTCACCTTGCATCACCTTGTTTTCCTGGCTGTTGACTTCTCTGCCAAAGCTGTGACCTTCTCTGTCAAGTTTCCCTTCAACCTCTCCTCTGAAGGAGAGCAGCTTCCCCAATCTATCCTCAGAACTGAAGTCAGTCTTCCCTCGAACCATTCTTCTTCTCTATAAACAATGCCTTAATATCTTTCCTAAAATGTGGTGCGCAGAATTGAACACAAGACTCCAGTTGAAGCTAACCAGATGAACCAACATATTTGCATTCCAAAAGTGTGTTTTTGTTCTTCCTAACAATATGCATTTTTTTCAAATGTTCCGGCTACCTGAAAGGGGATTATACTTATTTGTACATTGTTTTTCACAATTGTCGCTGGACAGGATTGCAAGAGTTCTTTTTTGTTGTTTATTATGCCAATCTTCTAAGGATATTGTTTATAACTTTGAAACTTAAAGATATCATATTCCATGATCTGCAACATGTGCGCCATGCCATTTTTTCAAAAGGAATTGTGCAGGAATTTCACAATGTACGACATAATTTTTCCTTCCCTCAACCATGAGTAAATATTTCCTTCATAATGCACTAAAGAGAAGTGCTACCACCAAAACCCCATGGAGCAATTACCTGGAAAAGCCTCCAAATATCTTCATCCCTTCATGTCCCTGTGGATCCTGGGCTGGCAGACACACAATTGGCACCTACCTGACACCTGCAATTGGAAACCTGATGCTCCTCCCCTACCGACTTCACTCAAAGACACAAGCTCTTTCCAGAAGGAAACAAGGTGCTGCACAGGAGGTTGCTAGATAAGATAAGAACCCGTTGTGTGAGGGGCATGGTACTGACATGGAGATAGGATTGGCGATTGGCAGAAGCCAGAGAGTAGGATAAAAGGGTCTTTTTCAGAACAACAGCTGTTAGCAAGGGTCAGTTTTGGGACCTATACTATTTATATTATACATTAACAACCTGGACAAAGGAACTGAGGGCATTGTTGCTATGTTTGCAGATGACACAAAAATAGGTGGAAGGAAAGACAGTGTTGAGGAAGTGAGGAGGCTACAGAAGGACTTTGGCAAGCTATTGTAGATGGAATACAACATGGCAAATTGTGAGGTTATATGTTATGGTCGATAGAAGCTTGGACTATCTTTTAAGCTGGGAAAGGCTTCAGAAATCTGAAGTGCAAAGTGACTTAGATGTCCTAGTTCAGCATTCTCTTAAGGTTAACATGCAGGTTCAGTTGGTAGTCAGGAAGGTAAATGCAATGTTGGCACTCATTTCAAGAGGGCTAGACAGTAAGAGCAGAGATGTCCTTCTGAGGCTCCAGTCAGACTGTATATGGAATATTATGAACAGTTATGAGCCCCATAGTTAAGGAAGGATATGCTGGCTTTAGAGGGGATCCAGAGGAAGTTTACAAGAATGATCCTGGAGATGAAGGGTTTGTCATACGAGGAGAGAATGAGAACTCTGCGTCTGTAATTCATAGAGTTTAGAAGGATAATGAGGGGGTGGCAGGGGATATATCTGATTGAAACTTACAAGATATCGAGTAGCCTGTATAGAGTGGATGTGAAGATGATGCTTCCACCAGTACAGACTAGTACTGGGGGGCCACAGCCTCAGAATGAAGGAATAGCCTTTTAGAACGGAGATGAGGAAGAATTCCATCGGCTATGGGGTGGTGACTCTGTGGAATTCATTGGTGCAAAAGGCTGCAGAGGTCCAGACCTTGAAACTATTTAAGTGATAGTTTGGTTCCTGGTTCATAAGGGGATCAAGGCTTATGAGGAGAAGGCAGGAGAATGGGTTAGGGGAGGCAATGGCCTTGTAGTATTATTGCTGGACTGTTAATCGAGAGACACAGACAGCCAGGTTCGAATCCCACCATTGCAGATGGTGAAATTTTAATTCAATATAAAAATTTGGAATTCAGATTAATGATGACCAAAAATCCATTATTAATTGTGAGAAAAATACATTTGACTCACGAATGTTCCTTAAGAAGGAAACTGTCATCCTTACTTGGTCTGGATGTCATGTGACTCCAAACCCATAGCAATTCGGTTGACTCGTAACTGCCCTTTGGAATAGGCAATAAATACTGGTCCAGCCAGTGATGCCCTCATCCCTTGAATGAATAATTTTTTTAAAAAATCAATGATCGAATGGTGGAGCAGGCATGATGAGCTAAAATGGCCTAATTCTGATCCTATATTTTATAGTCTTATGCTTTCCAAAACATTCCCTGGACCCTAACTTTATCATTTTATGTACTTGTGTAAGGGAGCCAGTCAAGCGTTATCTTAATGTAACCTTTTGTCTGGCATAAATATCTGACATCTGAACATGGGTCCACACCAGACAACCTTGTAGCCAGTACAGTTCAGCTCTCTTGGTGTACCAATGCTCAGTTTAGAGAGTGTGTTACACAAATGGGGACTTGTGGATTAGAGGTTTTTGACATCTTCCTGTTCATCAATATCTGTTTTTCAAGATTAAGAAGACATTTCATCCCTTGCATGGTATAGAAGAAAGTCTCCATGATCATGCAACATTGGATACATACAGAGATATTCCCATTGTTTTGAAGCAATTTCTTGATGACAAGATGGCAATCATCTTATGCTGAAATTAGCAAGAATTTAATGCTATTCAGAAAAGCTGATGCAATATGTTATGCAAGAATTTTCAGGCCTGGAGCAACCTTGTGATGATGTCATAAAGATGCTCCTCACTGGTCATAAATTGCACACAATGGGCAAAGTTAAGGAAAGAAGTACAAAACAAATGAAGAACAGTTAATAAATAATGATACAGTAAGAAGAGAGCTTGGTACATCTATGAATACCATACATTGTAGTATTTAGTCTTAATATATAATAAACTGTATTATCAATAAATCTAAGCCTGATAACATTCTTGACTTTCCTCAACAAATCTGTTTTAAATTCAGACTCTTGGATGCTGTCATAAAACCATTCAACAAAACACAATCTACCTTAATTTACTAACCTTTACTTATTCCATTTCAAATATTTAAACAAATTTCACAGTCCATATAAATGAAGTCTGTTGCACAAATGTTTGTTAATGTTTTTGCATATATATTAAATCATTGTCTTCTAGCTCTGTTACTGAAATAAGCTCAGGATCAAATAGAGCATGACAGGCAAAGAGTTAACATGTCCTGACAGCATGTATTTGCCCCACTGACAACTGTAATAAGACACAAAACCAATTAATTACCTCCACCTCTCATCAAACAGTCAACAAGCCACAAGTAGTTGACAAGTGAGAACTTCTGTGGTGTAAGCAGACTCCAAATTCCAAAACTGCTTCCTATTTTCACTTATCCATTATTTTAAACTGTTCAACTAACATTATAAGATTTTTTCACCTAAATTCCACAATTTGCTTGCTCTATCTTTGACTCAAATCCTTGCCAGTCATCCTGACATTCCTGAAGAAATTCACTGTTTCCTGAAAAAGCATTCCACAGAGACCAGTATTCATCCAGTAGCATATCTATGTATTTAATATTCATACAATCTTATTTGATTAACAGCACCAACAACTTATTTCAGTGTAAGATCTATTATAGCTAATATCAGGCGTGTCCTCACTAATGTATGCGCATGCACAAAATAGTCAGCAGAATTGACAATTTTGTTTGATTTAGCTTACAGTGGCTAGGATTAATTAGAAAAGCCTCAAGTGGTAATAGCGAATATGAGGAAGCAAACCTGTAATCATCCTCAATGACTAAGTTCACAAAGTTGAAAATCATACAACACCAGGTTATTGTCCAACAGATTTCTTTGAAAATACAAGCTCCTTTGGCCAACAAGCTACCTGATGAATTAGCAGCACTCCAAAAGTTTGTATGTTCAAATAAACTTGTTGCACTATAATCTTGGTGTCACGTGATTTTCAACTTTGTCCACCTCAGTCCAACACCAGCACCTCCACATCAAAAGTTCACAAAAACACCAACAAGTGAATGATTTTTTAAAAAATGCACGAGTCCTCATTTGACTATGAACATGGAATGCTTTTCAAAATTCTTTCTTGGCATGTCAACATCACTGGTAAGATTTGCATTTTTTGCTCATCTCTAGTAAAGCTTGAGAACTGAGGGTGAACCAAGGCCATGTGATAAAGCAACACCCAGCAAGCAGTGAGGGAGAGATTTCTGGGATTTTAACTCAGTGAAAAGAAAAGAGTCGCAGTACACTTCCGAATCAGAATGACGAAGTAGCCATGGAGATGGCCACAACCGGAAATGAAGATTCATGTCACACCACAGGTGACTGAACTGCATTACACACGCAAACACAGACACTCCGACAGTCGCACACAATCACACACATAGTCCCAAACACACTCCGACAGACACACACAGACACTCCTACAGACTCATACCCTCACGAAGACCCTCTCTCATTCACAAGATTGCTCTCAAACGCTCACATATACACTCCCACATTCTTACCCTCTTAAAGACTTATACCCCTTTACACTCACACTGTCGCACATACACATACGCACACTCTCTCATCGGAGCTCAAGGTGGCGCCAATACAGTCATCAATATTGTGGAGGAATAGGTGGTGAATGGTGCCAGTGCAGAGGCATAAAGTATAGAGATGTACAGCATGGAAACAGACCCTTCGGTCCAACCCATCCATGCCAACCAGATATCCCAACCCAATGTAGTCTCACCTGCCAGCACCCGGCCATATCTCTCCAAACCTTTCCATTCATATATCCATCCAGATGCCTTTTAAGTGTTGCAACTGTACCAGCGTCCACTACTTCCTTTGGCAGCTCATTCCATACACGTACCACTCTCTGCATGAAAAAGCTGCCCTTTAGGTCTCTTTTATACCTTTCCCCTCTCACCATAAAACTATGCTCTCTAGTTCTGGACTCCCCCACTCCAGGGAAGAGACTTTGTCTATTTATCCTATCCATTCACACCATGATTTTATAAACCTCTATAAGGTCACCCCTCAGCTTCCAACATTCCAGGGAAAACAGCTCCAGTCTATTCAACCTTTCCCTATAGATCAAATCCTGCAACCCTGGCAACATCCTTGTAAATCTTCTCTGAACCCTTTCAAGTTTCACGGCATCCTTCCAATAGGAAGGAGACCAGAATTGCACACAATATTCCAAAAGTGGTCTAACCAATGTCCTGTCCAGCCACAACATGACCTCCCAACTCCTGTACTCAATACTCTGACCAACGCCTTCTTCATTATCCTATCTACTTGTGACTCCACTTTCAAGGAGCTATGAAACTGCACTCCAAGGTCGCTTTCTTCAGCAACACACCCTAGAACCTTATCATTAAGTATCCAAGTCCTGCTAAGGTTTGCTTTCCCAAATAGCAGCACCTTGCATTTATCTAAATTGAACTCCATCTGCCACTTCTCAGCTCATTGGCCCAACTGATCAAGATTCCGTTGTACTCTAAGGTAATCTTCTTCGCTGTCCACTTCACCTCCAATTTTGGTGTCATCTGCAAACTTACTAACTCTACCTCTTATGCGCACATCCAAATCATTTATATAAATGTCAAAAAGTAATGGACACGGCACCCACTGGTCACAGGCCTCCAGTCTGAAAAACAACCCTCTACCACTATTCTTTCTCTTCTACCTTTGAACCAGTTCTGTCTCCAAATGGTTAGTTCTCCCTGTATTCAGTGAGATCTAACCTTGCTAATCAGTCTCTCATGGGGAACGTTGGCGAACGCCTTACTGAAGTCCATATAGATCACAGCTACTACTCTGCCCTCATCAATCTTCTTTGTTACTTCTTCAAAAAATTCAATCAAGTT
The DNA here is from genome assembly GCF_047496795.1 of Chiloscyllium punctatum. Classification (NCBI taxonomy): domain Eukaryota; kingdom Metazoa; phylum Chordata; class Chondrichthyes; order Orectolobiformes; family Hemiscylliidae; genus Chiloscyllium; species Chiloscyllium punctatum. Next base: position 62,678,167 of record NC_092746.1, read on the forward strand.
TGTGAGACATGATTTCCTATACAGAAAGCCATCAGTCCTTGCCTTTCCAAATACATGTACATCTTGTCCCTCAGGATTCCCTCCAACAACTTGCCCACCACTGACATCAGCCTCACTGGTCTATAGTTCCCTGGCTTGTCCTTACCACCCTTCTTAAAAAATGGCACCACGTTAGCCAACTTCCGGCCCTCCGGAACTCACCTGTGACTATCAATGATACAACCATCTCAACAAGGGGCCCAGCAATCACTCCCATTGCTTCCCACAGAGTTCTAAGGAACTCTAGGGAGTTCTACACCTGATCAGGTCCTGGGGATTTACCCAATTTAATGTGTTTCATGATAACCAGCACTTCCTCCTTTGTAGTATGGACATTTTTCAAGATGTCACCATCTATTTCCTTACATTCTATATATTTCATGTCCTTTTCCACAGTAAACTCTGATGAAAAATACTCATTTAGTATCTCCCCCATCTCCTTCAGCTCCACACAAAGGGTGCCTTGCTGATCTTTGAGGGGCATATTATCTCCATAGTTACCCTTTTATCCTTAATGTATTTGTAAAAACCTTTTGGAGTCTCCTTAACTCTATTTGCCAAACTATCTCATGTCCCTTTTTTGCCCTCCTGATTTCCCTCTTAAGTATACTTCAACTGCCCTTATATTCTTCAGTGGATTCATTCAATCTATCTTGTTTACACCTGACATATGCTTCCTTATTTTTCTTAACCAAACCCTCAACTTCTTTAGTCGTCCAGCATTCCCTACACCAACAGCCTTCCCTTTCACCCTGACAGGAACATACTGTCTCTGGACTCTTGTTATTTAATTTCTGAAGGCTTCTCATTTTCCAGCTGTCCCCTTACCTGCGAACATCTGCCCCAATCAGCTTTTGAAAGTTCTTGCCTAATACCGTCAAAATTAGCCTTTCTACAATTTAGAACTTCAACTTTTAGACATACTCTATCCTTTTTCATCACTATTTTAAATCTAATAGAATTATGGTCACTGGCCCCCAAGTGCTTCCCCAGTGACATCGCAGTCATCTGCCCTGTATTATTTCCCAAGAGTAGGTCAAGTTTTGCACCTTCTCTAGTAGGTACATCCACATATTGAATCAGAAAATTGTCTTGTACACACTTAACACATTTCTCTCCATCTAAACCATTAACACGATGGCAATCCCAGTCTATGTTTGGAAAGCTAAAATCCCCGACCATAAGCACCCTATTATTCTTACAGATAACTGAGATCTTCTTACAAATGTGTTTCTCAATTTCCCTCTGACTAATACGGGACTATAACACAATCCCAATAAGAAGATCATCCTTTTCTTATTTCTCAGTTCAACCCAAATAACTTCCCTGGATGTATTTCTGGGAATATCCTCCCTTAGCATAGCTGTAATGTTATGCCTTATCAAAAATGACACTTCCCCTCCGATCTTGCCTCCCTTTCTATCTTTCCTGTAGCATTTGTATCCTGGAACGTTAAGCTGCCAGTCCTGTCCATCCCTGAGCCATGTTTCTATCATTGCTATGATATCCCAGTCCCATGTTCCTAACCATGCCCTGAGTTCATCTGCCTTCCCTGTTTGGCCTCTTGCATTGAAGTAAATGCAGTTTAATTTATCAGTCCGACCTTGTTCTCTGCTTTGTTCCTGCCTGTCCTGATTATCTCCCTGGGTCCCGTCACACCATTCCTCACCCCCACCGAACTAGTTTAAATCCTCCCGAGCAACATTTGCAAATCCCCCTGCCAGTATATTAGTCCCCTTCCAATTCAGGTGCAATCTGTCCTTGTTGTGCAGGTCACTTCTACCCCTGAAGAGATTCAAATTATCCAAAAATGTGAATTTATTTTGCAGATGACACCAAAATTGGAGGTGTCATGGACAGCAAAGAAGGCTGATTACTTCAGATTACAATGGGATCTTGATCAGATGGGCCAATGGGTTGAGAAGTGGCAGATGGAGTTTAGTTCTGATAAATGTGAGGTGCTGCATAGTGGGAAAGCAAATCTGAGCTGGACTTATACACTTCATGGTAAAGTCTGGGGGAGTGTTGCTGAACAAAAAGGCCTTGGAGTGCAGGTTCACTGCTCCTTGAAAGTGTTGTCTCAGGGAGATAGGATAGTGAAGAAGACGTTTTGTATGCTTTCCTTTATTGGTCACAGAGTATTGGGTACAGGAGTTGGGAGGTCATGTTGTGGCTGTGCAGAACATTGCTTAGGTGACTGTGGGAATATTATGTGCAATTCTGGTCTCTTTCCTATCAGAAAGATGTGAAACTTGAAAGGGCTCAGAAAAGATTTACAATGATGTTGCCAGGTTTGGAGGGTTTGAGCCAAAGGGAGAGGATGAACAGGTTGGGGCTGTTTTCCCTGGAGCATCAGAGGCTGAGGAGTGACCTTATAAAAGTTTATAAAATCATGAGGGGCATGGATAGGGTAAATAGTCAAAGTCTTTTTCCTCTGGTGGGGGAGTCCAGAATTAGAGGGCATAGGTTTAGGGTGAGTGGAAAAAAATATAGAAGAGACTTAAGGGGCAACGTTTTCACTCAGAGAGTGGTACGTGTATGGAATGAGCTGCCAGAGGAAGTGGTGGAGGCTGGTACAATTGCAACATTTAGAAGGCATCTGGATAGGTAAATGAATAGGAAGGGTTTGGAGGGATATGGGCCGGGTGCTGGCAGGTGGGACGAGACAGGTTGGGATATAGAGTAAGGCGTTTTAAATGGTTCCCCATGGGAGACTGATTATCAAGGTTAGTTCTCATGAAATACAGGGAGAACGAACCATTTGAATACAGAACTGGCTCAAAGGTAGAAGACAGAGGGTGGTGGTGGAGGGTTGTTTTTCAGACTGGAGGCCTGTGACCAGTGGAGTGCCACAAAGATCGGTGCTGGGTCCTCTACTTTTTGTCATTTACATAAATGATTTGGATGCGAGCATTAGAGGTACAGTTAGTAAGTTTGCAGATAACACTAAAATTGGAGATGTAGTGGACAGCGAAGAGGGCTACCTCAGATTACAACAGGATCTTGACCAGATGGGCCAGTGAGCTGAGGAGTAGCAGATGGAGTTTAATTCAGATAATTGTGAGGTGCTGCATTTTGGGAAAGCAAATCTTAGCAGGACTTATTCACTTAATGGTAAGGTCCTAGGGAGTGTTGCAGAACAAAGAAACCTTGGAGTGCAGGTTCATAGCTCCTTGAAAGTGGAGTTGCAGGTAAATAGGATAGTGAAGAAGGTGTTTGGTATGCTTTCCTTTATTGGTCAGAGTATTGAGTACAGGAGTTGGGAGGTCATGTTGCAGCTGTACAGGACATTGGTTAGGCCACTGTTGGAATATTGTGTGCAATTCTGGTCTCCTTCCTATCGGAAAGATGTTGTGAAACTTGAAAGGGTTCAGAAAAGATTTACAAGGATGTTACCAGAGTTGGAGGAATTGAGCTATCGGGAGAGGCTGAACAGGCTGGGGCTGTTTTCCCTGGAGTGTCGGAGGCTGAGGGGTGACCTTATAGAGGTTTACAAAATTATGAGGGGCATGGATAGGATAAATAGACAAAGTCTTTTCCCTGGGGTTGGGAGTCCAGAACTAGAGAGCACAGGTTTAGGGTGAAAGGGGAAAGATATAAAAGAGACCTAAGGAGCAACTTTTTCACGCAGAGGGTGGTACATGTATGGAATGAGCTGCCAGAGGATGTGGTGGAGGCTGGTACAAATGCAACATTAAAGAGACATTTGGATGGATATATGAATAGGAAGGGCTTGGAGGGATATGGGCCAGGTGCTGGCAGGTGGGACTAGATTGGGTTGGATTATCTGGTTGCATGGATGGGTTGGACCGATGGTTTTGTTTCCATGCTGTACATCTCTGTGACTCTATATCTGGTTGACATGGACGGGTTGAACCAAAGGGTCTGTTTCTGCACTGTACATCTCTATGACTCTATGACTTTATACGCCAGCTCCTCAGCCATGCATTCATCTGCTCTATTCTCCTACTCTTACCCTTACAAGCTCAAAGCACTGGGAGTAATCCAGATATGACTACTGTTGAAGATCTCCTTTTTAAATTCCTGCCTCACTCTCCATATTCTCCCTTCAGTTCCACAATCTTTTCCCTTCCTGTGTCATTGGTTCCAATGTGTACAATGATCTCCTGCTGGTCCCTCTCCCCCTTGAGAACATTCTGCACTCTCTCTGAGACACTTGGTCCTAGCATCAGGGAGACAACGCACTCTTCTGATTTTTCGCTGCTAGCCACAGAAGTGTCTGTCTGTGCCTCGGACTAGAGTTCCCTCATGCAATTGATCTCTTTGTACCTGACATACCCCTCATTGCTTTAGAGCCAGTCTCAATACCAGAAATTTGGGTGTTCATGCTACATTTCCCTGAGAATCCATCACCCTCTACATTTTCTGAAAGAGCATATTTGTTTGAAATGGGGAGAGCCACAGAAGATTCCTACACTACCTACCTGCTTCTCTTACCTTTTTGCGGGTTAACCCATCCAGGTGATTGTGTGTACAACTTTTCCCGCTTCCTATAACTGCCATCCGTCACATCCCCTTGCTCTTGTAAATTCCTCATTGCCTCTAACTGTCTTTCCAACCGATCCATTCAATCTGACAGGATTCGCAACCAATGGCATTTATTGCAGATAACTACAGAAGATGGGCTGTTCCACGTATCCTATGAAGAGGCAGGTATAGCTGGAGCCCATGCAGGTGCCCATAGCTACCCCTTTGGTCTGAAGGAAGTGGGAGGATTCGAAGATGATGTTGTTAAGGGGAGGACAACTTCTGCCAATTGAATGAGTGTAACGGTGGAGGGGTACTAGTTGGGTCGGTGAGAGAGCAGGAAACAGAGGGCTTGGAGGCCTTTGCCATGGCAGATGGACGTGTACAGGGACTGGATGTCCAAGGTGATGATAAGGCATTGGGTAATGAAAGTCATGGAGAAGGGGGAGGGCATGATTGTCGTCCTGAATGTATGTGGGGAGTTCCTGAACCAAAGGGGATAGGATGGTGTCAAGATGTGAGGAGATACGTTTGGAAGGGCAGGAGCAGGCAGAGATGACAGGTTGACTGGGGCTGTGAGGTTTGTGAAGTTTGGATAAGAGGTAAAACTGACTGGTGTTGGGCTTCCAGGACTATGAGGTTGGAGACTGTGGATGGGATATCCCCTGAGGTGATGATGTTGTGGCTGGTCTGGGGGATGATGTTTTGATGATGGGAGGTGAGGTTGTGGTTGAGGGGGCAGTAGGAGGAGGTGAAGTTGCATTCATCCAGGCAAATGGAGAAAAGGCAGTCACACTCTAACTTGTGCTTTGTATAGTGGTCAGACTCTGGAGTCAGGTGATGAGTGGCTCACTGCAGGATTCCCTGTATCTGTACATTCCTATTTTAACATCACCTTCAAGGCACATACAAATCTTGGCAGTTCTAAAATGTCTGACAAAGGAGTTTTCAATACATTTTGACATGGATTTGTGCTAATCATTCCAGAATGTCAATTTAAGGCAAGCAAAATTCTGATAAGCAATAACTTTTTAAAAAAATTTCCTGTCAGTATTAGCATCAAGCATACTTGAACCAAGTATGAACAAGGCTGATAAACAGAATGAACTCTTTCATCTGCCACAAAATGTGACTGAATCTTTGCCTCAGAAGAATCGCTAGAGTCACAGAGTCATAGAGATATACAGCATGGAAACAGATCCTTCGGTCCAACTCGTCCAGCCGACCAGATTTCACAACCCAATCTAGTCCCACCTGCCAGCACCCGGCCCATATCCCTCCAAACACTTCCTCTTCATATATCCATCCAGATGCCTTTTAAATGTTGCAATTGTACCAGCCTCCACCACTTCCTCTGGCAGCTCATTCTATACATATACCACCCTCTGCGTGAAAACGCTGCCCCTTACGTATTTTTTATATCTTTCTCCTCTCACCTTAAACCTATGCTCTCTTGTTCTGGACTCCCCCCACTCCAGGAAAAAGACTTTGTTAATTTATCCTATCCATGCCCCTCATGATTTTACAAATCTCTATAAGGTCACCCTTCAGCCTCCGACACATTAGGGAAAACAGCCAAATCCTCCAATCCTGGCAACATCATCTTTTATGAACCCTTTCAAGTTTCACAACATCCTTCCAATAGGAAAGAGACCAGAATTGCACGCAATATTCCAAAAGTGGCCAAACCAATGTCCTGTACAGCGGTAACATGACCTCCCAACTCCTGTACTCAATACTCTGACCTATAAAGGAAAGCCTACCAAATGCTTTCTTTACTATCCTATCTACCTACTGTTGAGGAGCTATGAACATGCATTCCAAGGTCTCTTTGCTCAGCGACACTCCCTCAAACCTTACCATTACATGTATAGGTCCATTTAAGATTTGCTTTCCCATTTATCTAAATTAAACTCCACTTGCTACTCTTCAGTCCATTGTCCCATCTGATCAAGATTCAGTTGTACTCTGAGTTAACCTTCTTTGCTGTCCACGACACCTCCAATTTTGGTGTCACATCAAACTTATTAACTATACCGCTTATGCTTACATCAAAATCATTTATATAAATGACGAAAAGTAGTGGACCCAGCACCGATCCTTGTGGCACTCCACTGGTCACAGACCTCCAGTCGGAAAACCAACCCTCCACAACCACCCTATGTCTTCTACCTTTGAGCCAGTTCTGTCTCCAAATGGTTAGTCCTCCCTGTATTCCATGAGATCTAACCTTGCTAACCAGTCTCCCATGGGGAATGTTGTCGAACGCCTTACTGAAGTCCATATAGATCACATCTACTGCTCTGCCCTCATCAATCTTCTTTGTTACTTCTTCAAAAAAACTTAATCAAGTTCATGAGACGTGATTTCCCATGCACACATGATTTTCCATGTTGACTCTGCCTAATCAGTCCTTGCCTTTCCAAATACATGTACTTCCCATCCCTCAGGATTCTCTCCAACGCATTGCCCACCACTGAGGTCAGGCTCACTGGTCTATAGTTCCCTGGCTTGTCCTTACCACCCTACGTAAACAGTGACACCACGTTAGCCAACCTTCAGTCTTCCGCCACCTCACCTGTGACTATTGATGACACAAATATCTCAGCAAGAGGCCCAGCAATCACTTCCCTAGCTTCCCACAGAGATCTAGGGTAATTTTATTCCACTTCTTACATGTACTTTCCTCATGACCTCACTGAGTAAGAGTTTCAATTTTGTATAAATTTGCATAAACTTGGAGTTTTAACTACACATCCACTCAAATAAGCTGGGGCCAAGTCTGCTTAAATAAATTTCCTGCGAAACTGATCTGGTGATCAGACATTGCTTTAGTCAGACTGAGTCTAACGGTGGAAAGAAAATCTACCTCCTGGATCACTGGATTAATGTTTACACTTTGATTACGAATGTATGACAGACATATTCAGTCTCAGCCTGCAGTTATATTCTGAGATTCACAGGTACTCCATGGGACAAAATCTCACTAAATATTGATCCACTTCCTTGTTGAAGTTGTTCACATAGTTGAAATTGCTGTTTCTAGAACTATTCCACATCTACACAGATCAATTCCACTTGGGGTGGAGGAGGAACAATCTAGGGGATGGCAGAAAAGAGGGGAGAAACGTGCAGTTGTTTCATGATCGCCAATATGTGCTAATAACCAAGGCCCCTCTATCCAACCGAAAAGCAGGGAAACTGATACACAAAACTGCCTTTTTCCAAATTTTGAAAGTGTGCAAGAGCTACTGATCAGAATACCATTTATCCATGTATTTGTGTAAATGTTGAGAATGCCAGACCAAACCTTTCGGCAAAAAGCAGGGTTCAGCTTACACTTGAGTAATATTTTCAAGAGGTGAAAATCCATTTTCAAGGGTTATAATCACTCAGCATCATTTGGAATTGTGACTGTTAGAGTGAATGTGACCCACAGCTGCTATTTGGACCAGGCTCTACTGCATCTGAAGACTCTCTCACACTTTCCATTCTCTACCTGACTCCCTGATTCAGCATTTCCCTACCTGATCCCTACAATTATTGCTTTCTTACCCAACCTGGTCTCTGTCTCTGCTTTCCTGTCCAACCTGCTGTCCCTGCTTCGCTGCCTAACTCTCTTCTCTCTATTGCCCGCTTGCAACTAATTTCACCAGCCTCCTTGCTTACCATCCCTCTTCTGAGCTCAATATGTGAGAAAGACTCACAGTCATTCAGTACAGAAAGAGACTATTTAGTCCACTTGTCCATGCTGACCAGATATCCTCAACTGATCCTTTTCCAGCATTTGGCCCATATCCCTCTGAATCCTTCCTGTTCATATATCCATCCAGATGCCATTTAAATATTTTATCCATCTCCACCACTTCCTCTAGAAGCTCATTCCATAAATGCACCATCCTCTGCCTCAGGTCCTTTTTAAATCTTTCCCCTCTCAACGTAAACCTGTGCTGTCTAGCTCCGGACTCCCCTACTCTGGGAAAAAGACCTGGGCTATTCACTGTAAGCATGCCTCTGACACTTCAGGGAAAATAGCCTGACCCTCTTCTGCCTCCCTCTCCAGTCAAACCTTGTGGTCCCGGCAACATCCTTGTAAACTTTTTCTGAACCTTTTTAAGGTTAACAACATCTTTCCCAAGGAAGAGAGACCAGCACTGAATGCAGTATTCTAAAACTGGCCGAACCAATGTCATGTGTAGCCATAATATGACATTGCAACTCCTATCCTTAAAACATTGACCAATGAAGGCAAGTGTGCTAAACGTCTTCTTCACTACCATGTCTACCTGCGACTCCACCTTCATGGAACTGTGCGCCTCCACCCTAAGGTCTCTTTGTTCAGCAACACTTGCCAGGGCCCTCCCATTAACTGTATAAGTCCGCCTTGCTTTGCCTTCCCAAACTGCAACACTTCATAAGTCTGTAAGTTAGCTCGCTGAGCTTGAAGGTTTGTTTTCAGATGTTTCATCACAATACTGGGTAACATCATCAGTGAGTGTCTCTGATAAAGTGCTGGTGGTATGTCGCACCTCTCTATTTATAGGTCTTGGTTTCTCAAGGTGGATGATGTCATTTCCGGTTCATTTTAAAATTTCTTTTCAAGGGAAGGTAGATAGGATCTAAATCGATGTGTTTATTGATGGAGTTCTGGTTAGAATGCCATTCCTCTAAGAATTCTCATGCATGTCTTTGTTTCGCCTTTCCCAGGATGTGTGTGTTGTCCCAGTCAAAGTGGTGTTCTTTGTCTATATGTATGCAAACTAGTGATGTTTCTGGTGGCCAGTTGGTGTTCATGCATCCTGGTGGCAAGTTTCCTGTTAGTTTGTCCGATGTAGTGTTTTTTACAGTTCTTGTATGGTCTCTTGTAAATGACGCCAGTTTTTCTGGTGGTATCTAATGGATCCTGTAGGTTCATTAGTCGCTGTTTAAGTGTGTTGGTAGGTTTGTGGGCTACCATGATGCCAAGGAGTCTGAGTAGTCTTGAAGTCATTTCTGATATGCCTTTGAGGTAAGGTAATGTGGCTATAGTTTTTGGGTGCATTGCGTCTGCTTGTTTGGGTTTGTTTCTGAGGACTTGATGGATTGTGTTTATAATGGCATCAGGGTTAGCCCACAAACCTACCAACACAAGACGCCCAGCAATTTCTTACCTCGCTTCTCCGAAAGTCCTGGGATACATCCTTGATCAGGTCCTGTGGATTTATCCACCTTTATGTAACATGGACACTTTTCAAGATACCACTATTTATTTCCCCAAGTTCTCTAGCTCTCTGTCTTTCTCTGTAGTAAATATTGGTGCGATCCTAATACTCATCTCCTGCAGTTTCACACATTAGACAACCTTGTTGGTCTTTAACGGTCTTATTCTCTCTCTAGTTACTCTTTTGCCCTGAATGTATTTGTAGAATCTCTTTGGATTCTTCTGAACCCTATTTACCAAAACTATCTTGTGTCCCCTTTCTGCCCTCCAGATTTCTCTCTTCAGTATACTCCTACTCCGAGGGATTCACACAATCCAGGCTGTCTACACCTGACTTATGCCTCCTTTTTCTTGACCAGAACCTCAATTTCTGTTGTCATCCAGCATTTTCCTATACCTACCAGTCTTGCCCTTTGCACTGACAGGACCATTATTGCCTCTACACTCTCATTATCTCAATTTGGAAGGCCTCCTACCTTCCAACTGTCTTTTTACCTGCCAGTACCCTGTCCCAACAAATTTTGAAAGTTCCTGCCTAACACTATCAAAATTGGCCCTATTCCAAATTAGAACTTTAACTTTTCGATCAGGTCTATCCCTTGCAAATCGTTATATAAAAAGCAACTGATCGTCTACAGCTTGATCCAGTTGTGCAATTTATATTGATGACAATGTTTTTAAAACATTTATTAATTTGTAGTATTGAGTTATTTTTCAATAACATTGACTTCAACAAGTGGGGAAGTAAATTACATTTTGTTTAATTGTGGTTACACTTTCTGTGAGGAATAGCCATGTGGCCCAAATCAAAAGAAAGGTCATGAGTTTATGACCCATGCTAATATCGTTATTTTAATTAACCTGTTTGGACATACAGAGACCTCTGAGGTAGGTGGAACTTCAACTTGGATCATTTGCCTTCGAGAATGGGAGCTACTACTGCACCAGAGGATCCCTCCCAAGCTAATGAAAACTTAAACTAACACGAATGAGAATGAGAACATTCTTTAGAGTAAAAGGCTTTTACTTGAAAGACACAGCTATGTTTTAAAATGCAGCTTAAATTATGTAACAGACTTTAGTACTTGTTTTGAACTTTAATTTATTTTCGGTATCAGCAGTTCCTATACAGTTACACATGGTTTGTTTATTTATCTGACTTTGGTAGGTTTTAGAGGATACTTAGATATATCAGTGAGGACATTTGAAACAATATTAAACCATTATATACTCCAAGCAGATACCCAAATTGTTCTTTTCGTGCTTTCTAGAGATCAATGAAGTTAGCAAGCTAAAAATGACCAATTGCTATAAAAAAGGATGTGATTGACATAGATATCATTACAGGAGGTAGTGATATTAGAAAGATGCCAATCATATTAAAGGAACCAATTAGGAACTGGGTATTAATTGAGCATGGAATTGACCTTGTAAATCTGAAATTGATTATGCACTTTCATGAACTGGAATGCCAGTTAGACACAGGATACCTCTGGTCATGCTGAGGATAGTGCATAGCAAGGGTTACTAGGTCATCATTCATTTTAGTTCAGTGCACAAAAATGAAGCCCAAATGCAGAAGGTCAGCTTCAATCAACAGAATACGACAAGAGGTGTGTGCCCAATCATCAAGGAAATACAGGTTGATATCCCTGAAATGTCCCTGAAAACTGCTTCTTTAATTAAGTATCATTTCTTTTCCACTTAATATGATAAACTTTGTTAATTCTATGAAATTTGTGCAAACATACTTGTATCCAGAATCAGTTTGTAATGTACCTAGACTAGTAAACTTTATGATTGGTTCTCTTGTTTGTCAATAATTGTAAGTGAATTAGGTCTTACAATTAAAGTTAAAATGAACAAGAAAAGTTACGAATGTAATATTTACATAACCTTGGTAGAGAATACTTAAATGGCTAAACAATAGATAATTAAGGACAGACATTTGTTTAAGCTTAACTTCATCCTTTCAGGTGGTATCTGGCTATATGCTGTGCACTCACTCACCTTGAGTGGGAGGAATGATTCTGAGCTGCTGTGTGCAGACTGATGCAATGTTGCTTGGCCATATTTGAGCATTTCCTACTGAATGTTCTTGAATACTTGGTGCTGGGCATTCTGTTTCTGCAGTCACTAACCCAATTTCCTCTTCCATATATTCAAAATTCATCCATCAATTCTATAATGCACGTTTAGTAATTAATATAGTATTTAAGGAAGAAAATAGAACACCTCTGAAGGATAGATTTAACACTGTGAGTAAGAAAATAATGAAAGTTCCACAAAAAAAGAACCTAGAAAATTACCTAGGGTAGTATTTTGGCAGGAATAACCAGCTGACCACAGTTATGTGGCAGCCAGTCAATAAGAGTGGTGAAGGTACCAGCCATAGACAATTATATGATGGGGATAACAAAATGTCACCAAATCCAACATTGGTTGACAGGATCAGAGGTTCAGATGCTGTTTTTAAGCAACATGCTGAAATACATACAGCACCCACAAGCCCACAGCATTTCTTTTGCAAAGGATCCCACAGAACAAACCATCTCCAGGATGAATAGCTTGAGCTCCAGACTCAGGCACCAGGCGGCTCAGAACCTTTCCTGAAGATTCTCTTCTCAGTGGTCCAGGAATAGAAGGAAGTGCTCTTCCTCACTGACACAGTAACATAGGATAGGAGTAGGTCATTCAGTATTTTGTGGCTTGCTCTGACATTCAATAAGATCATAGCTAATCTGTTTGTGGCCTTAACTTCACTTTCTACCTAACTCTGTATTGAATAAATACAATGGCAATTTCTGCTGTTTTATACAGAAGAAAAATTCACATACTCACAACCCTCTCGAAGAAAATAAATTTCTTACATCTGGCTGGAAAGGGAGACCTCTAAATATTAAAATATGTCCTATATTTCAGGTCTTCCTACCCCAAAGAGAAAACATCGACCATTGAGTCTATTGAGTCCTGTCAAGATGTTTTTTAACACTCTACACCTTCAATAGAGGTTTACCCAATCTGTTTAACCTTCCCTCACAGGATCACCGATGACATCAGAAGGCATAGCCAGCTGAATAAGAAAACCCACATGGAGACCACAGTGGGAGGTAGTAGCCATGGATTCACTGGTGCACCTTGTGCAAATGCAGGAAGTAGGTCAGTGAGTTAGTTTGTACTGTGAGGTATGAGCTGCCCCCACCTCACCGCCCCCCCCACCCCCCCCCCCCCATCACCACAGTAAATGCGGCTGTGGATAGGTAGTTATTCAGATAGAGGTATACAGCACAGAAACAGGCCCTTCAGCCCACCATGTCAATGTCAAACAACAAACACCAAATTATACTAATCCTGTTTCCCTGCACTTGACCCATAGCATACTCTACCATAGCATTTTGTGTTCATCCAAATGCTTCTTAAAAGTTCCAAGAGTACCTGACTCCATATATCTCAACCAAAGTTTCTCTCTCAGATCTCCTCTAAACTACTTTTTCCTCACCTTAAACTTTTGCCCTCTGGCCTTCAATATGGCTGTCATGAGGAAGAGATTCTCATGATCAACTCTGTCTATACCTGTGATAATTTTGTATACCTCAACCAGATTCCCCCCACCCCAATCTCCTCTGCTCCATAGAAAACAAACACGAATGAACCATTCTTTCATAATTGAGATGTTTCATCCCAGGCAACATGTGGTGTATTTCTTTTGCACCCTCTCCAGTGGATTCATGTCCTTCCAATTGTGTGACAACCATAAGTGCACACAGTATTCTACCTGAGGCCTGACCAAGTTTTATAAAGTTGTAACAAGACTTCCTTGCTCCAATATTCTGCACACTAGCTCATGAAGGCAAGTATCTTGTGTGCCTTCTTGATCATCCTCTCTACCTGTGCTGAAAAACTTCAAGGATTTATGGACTTGTACACCAAGGTTCCTTTGTTCCTCAATACTCCATGAATTGTTAATGTAAATAACAAACAGCAAGTGTCCCAGCGCCAAACCCTGTTGTACGCTCCTGGTCATTGGTCTCCAATTACAAAAATAACCCTCCACCATTGTCTCCTTTTTGTAAGGAAGCAGCAGGAAAGCCACCTGGTGGAATTTACATGCTTTAGTATGACACATATTTGAAAAAAGCATTATTTTGTAAAAAATAGCTTAATGTATCCACTAATTAATAATTTCACAGCACCAGATGGAAGTAAAATTAATTACTGAGGATCAGTTATGTTATTCATCAAATTTTATTCATGGCATCACTGTTAAAAATCCAATTATACCTGCATGTGAAAATTTGCAGTTCATTCAGAGTTTTCACATTGTTGTGAGTGGGGGAATTAAAGTCCTCACTGATTTGAATTACTTCAAACTCTAGTGTGATAAGAAGTGGGAGGGAGTGTTGCCAGTTAGTATGGTAATGCAATGATGCCACAGGGTAACCTGTTCGAAAAATCTGAAGTTGCAACTAGTTTCAGAGAGTTAATGACAGCAGATGTGCATAGTTTGCCATCAACTCCAAACACTACACAAAAGCCTGGCCATCAGTTGAAAGATTTCATAGTTTCATTTCAGGAACACGGGAGGGGTGGGCTTCCAGTACCATGTTTATTGAACCAATATCAAAATATATTAACGTTTGATGCAAGCTTGATAAAACTTGCATTTAAATTTTTTTTTCTTTTGAGTTGGTTGGCCAGCATACACAGTCATATAAGCCTTGATCCCAGGCATATATGCTTGCACAGTTACTGTTGCCTTGGCTTAGTAAGTGGCTACTTGAAGATTCAGTCCACACCAGGATTAAACATATGACAAAGTACCAATACTCCCTACCTGATGTAGTTCAACAAAGAAAAAAACATGATATTTTAAAAACATATGGTTACCTAAAACTGCATAATCCAAAAATGAGGAATCAACTTTCATAAAAGGAATGTTAGTTAGTAAATTTCATAAATAGTGATCGACCAGGAATTAGTGATTGCTTATCCAAAAATGATTGGATTTTTTTGATTTATGTATAGCTTCAATATAGATTTCAAATTATACATAGCCATATATAACTGCAAACCAATATTTGATAAATTATTCCTACAACAACTAAACTTTAAATTTAAATATTTGGCTTAATTCATTATAAGATATAGAACCATCTTTCTAAGCTGACAGATGAAAGAGCACGTAAATTATGGAATTACTCTTTGTGTGGCTATAGAGAAAATATATTTATTAGTAAATGCATATTCTTAAGGAACTAACCAACATCCTGACAGTATCTAACATGAGCTGAATGAATAGATGTAGTCAGTGTTTTTCTTTCTTTATTTTTATATGCTGATTGTTCGATATTATGTGATGCCTCGGTGGGAGGGTGTACCATTTAATCAATTTGAAATCTGATGGTACAGTTATAATCTTTGCAAAGCTTAAGAAAAAATAAAAACCATGCTAACAGTTCTGTAAAAGGTTTCTCTGCTACCTGGATATGAAGATACATTATAGGAAGAAGGCAAAGACTAACTCTACAGAAAGACACGTTGCGTAAGAAACAGATGGTGATATTTCAAATTGATTTTCTTAAAGTATGAAATTGTAAATATTTCATCATGATACTTTAGGCTAATAGGGTAATTTATCTTTATTGTTATTTCCCTCCCTAGGATGATCCTGATTTCTTATTTATTAGTTATAGCCAAACAATTCCTGTTGCAGCAGCCCTCACACAGTCATATAAAATAAATAGCCTGACCCTTTGCCCGGAAACGTCCCTCTGTTTTCACTGCATCAGAGTCTGCCATCAACTCCTTTGCATGGACATTAATCAGAATCTGAAAGCTACTTCTGGTCTGCAAAATGAAACTCTTGCTTTTGGGACCCATGCTTCATGCTTAAAAGAAATCCAGTTCTCTCTCAGATGCTGCTGTGCCTTGTTATAACTACCCTCCACAATAATACAACATTTTGTTAAAAGTATAGCATGGAGAAAAATATCAGGCTAAATTATAGAGTATTAAGTTGGACCTGTCATGATACTCTCGATACAAAGAATTAACTGTAGGTAGTACATACCCAGATGTTGCCATCCTGGTGGTAAGGTTTCCAGTTCCGCCCTTTATCACTATAAAGTAGTCTGTACTGTGTCACCCAGTCTGAGCTGCTGTACCTGCCTTGTGTTGCGACAGCCGTGACCTGTTTTCTGTTTCCAAAGTCTATTTGCAACCATTGATAATGATCAGAATCCAGAGGGGACCAGCCACCAGCACCTGTGCAATGGGAGGGAAGAAAAAGATGGAGATGTAAATGCCCATGCATCAAGATTATTTCTGGAACAGAAATCAACACAAAAACAAAAGCACACATCCACCTTAAATCTACCACAAATAACATCAAGTAGCATATTGTACATACTACGTACAATATTAAATAGACCAATTACATTACATTACAGTGTGGAAACAGGCCCTTCGGCCCAACAAGTCCACACCGGCCCGCCGAAGCACAACCCACCCTTACCGCTTACCTCACATTACGGGCAATTTAGCATGGCCAATTCACCTGACCTGCACATCTTTGGTGCTGTGGGAGGAAACCAGAGCACCTGGAGGAAACCTACGCAGACACGAGGCCCACGCAGACATGGGGAGAACATGCAAACTCCACACAGTCAGTCGCCTGACGCGGGAATTGAACCCGGGTCTCCAGCGCTGTGAAGCAGCAGTGCTAACCACTGTGCCACCGTGCCGCCCACCAATGTAACCTAAATATTTTATCGATACATTTCTTGTCACAGAAAGCCAGTTGTTGCCGGATTTATAGTTACTGCTCATGAGGAGGATTTTTTATCTATTTATGGCATGTGGCCTCACTGATTGGCCAGCGTTGAGAGCCCATCTCTTTTGCCTTTGAGAAGGTTGTGATGAGATACCTTTTTGAACAACTGCAAAATGTTTGCTTGAGGTACACCCACAATGTTGTTAAAGAGGGAGTTCCATGATCCCAATATTCATATAGCACAGCCAGTTTAATTATTGGTCAAAGGTAACTCCCAGACTGTTGATAATGGGGGATTTAGTAATGGTGATGCAACTGAATTGCAATGGGCGATGGTCAGATTCTTTCTCATTGGAGATGGTGATGTCTGGCATTTGGGAGGTATGGATGTTACTTAGCACTTTTCAGACCAACCTGGATATTATCCAGATCTAGCTACACATGGATATGGATTGGTTCAGTATCTGAGGTGTTGGAAATGATGCTGAACATCAATCATCAGTGGACATCCCTACTTCTAACTTTAGGATAATAACATGATGTTAAAAATTAGGACACAGGACTTTAATGTACTTTAGAAAATAATGATGATTGTCTAAATTTTCTTTCTGAAGGTGGCAGCAGATATCTTTTCCCTTTCTGGGCCAGATCTTGCTTAATGAGGGTATTTTTGGTGCCCACTAGCTAGAAATTTTCTGCACACTTCAACTTAAAAATACGTGTCAGAGTTCATTGAAGGTATACCCTCATAATTGAATAGTGAAGCAATGGGACATCTAAGCCTCAGTCAAATGTTCAGTATGAGAGTCTCTCTCTTTAACCTTCAGATATAAGAGTTGGCAAACAAAAAACTCAATTAGAGGGCATTTGGTAAAATAATGCTTAGCTAGGTACAGAAAATATAAAACTAGTGTTTGAAGTTGCGCTTAACAAGCTATTCAATGGTTTCAACTAACAGTAATAATGATTAATGCACCCAGAATAGACGTCTAATGCCAGACATTCACTTTGTGAGGCCTACAGGGAATGACCTACTCTGGATGGCAATTGTCATAATTCAAGCCATTCTTCATGTTCTATTTGTAAGCAAGTGGCCACATCTTCCCCGGACTATTCTGACCTATGGTTATGCGTGCATCGTTTTAATCTAACTTGTTTTTCTTCATTTTTCTTTTCTGTAACTAAGGATTGCAGCTAGGTACTTGTTGTAACCAAGTTGTCACGATGTAGTGACTTATAAACTTTTCACTGTACTCATTTGAGTACAGGTGACAATAAAGCGAATTGAATTGAATTCAAATGGTCAATGGTTGTCTAGACTTTCCAAGGGATGTTGAAATCTGAGAAATTTCACCACTGGGAGTAGTTACCAGTTTGGGTTGATGTTTGCAGTCAACCAGCAGCCATCAGGATTTCGGACTGTTGTGAATTTGTTGCGTTTGGAATGTATTCCAGCAGGGGCTACATGATTTCAGATGAAAGTATGTTTTGTTTTGAGGTCCTGTTTCAATGCAAGTATTTTGTTAGTTGTTTGTAGGTGATGATATTTCAGAATATTGCTTGAAGTTGTTAAGTATTTGCTATGTCCGTGTGCAATCTCCTGAACCTGGTTGAGTAGATCAAACCAAGTGAAGCAATATGTAGCCATCTTGTTGTAAGTGATACCACCAGTTTATGACTGGGATTTACCCTTGAATTAACTTTCCTCTGGCGTTTGCAAACTGTTGCTGGTAGGTCACTGAATGGACAAGAGGGATGCCAAGATATTTTGGTGTTGGGTCATGGTGAAATAACAGGATGCAGAACTCAACACAACTTTCTTCTGTGGCCTTCAAATTGTACTAGAGGAAAGTTGAAATGTCTCTCTTGGCAGTGTTTAAGCAAGGTATCAATTTTCTAAAGCAGAATTCTGGAGAACATAGATTATTTGTGAGTTTTCTCCTCCATGTTCAGAAACTTTTTTACCTGGAAAGTCATCAGCACATGGAAAAAGCATTGATTTTGTGGAAGGCAGATCGCTGGTTGAAGAGTAGCAATTTGAGGACAGATCTCTGTGGGAGCTCATTGTTCATTATGCATGGGTGGTTGGTTTGACCTCGAAGATTCACATGGAACTGTCAGTTCCTGATGATGGAATCAATTACTATGGTTTTCACACAGCAGATGATTTTCAAATATTTCAGCAGCATGCCTGTGCATCATGTTGTGCCATAAGCACAAGATAAATCTACAAAGTTGATTCCAATCTTTGAGGCTTTCAGGAAACCAGTTGCGTGAAGGTCAGTGTTAGGAATTGTAGGGAGTAATCACAACCTAGAATTACCAAAACCACTGAAAGTCCTTGCCTGTTGTGGAGCCATTGCTTCTTCTAAGATGAGGTTCAGTTTACTTACAAGGTTTTCAGGACCTTGTATGTTATTCACAGCAATGCAATGATATAGTAGTTGCAGAGATTATTAAGAGGATGCCCCTTGGTTGACAATGGACACTATCTTCGATTGGTGCTAAATATTTGGAATGATGGATGTGCTGAGGATGTTAACTAACAGCCTTGCTAGCCATTTTTTTCTTTGTCATCAGAAATACTTCAGAAATTGTGGTATATCCCCATAAACTGCTTTGTCTGATTTGGTTGCTGTGAGGGCATTATCCCCTTCCTCTTCCGCATGAAGGGTTGAGAAGTCTTTTTGCTCTGCAGCAGTCTTGCCAGACTGCAGTTATTCAAAATAACTACGAGGCTAGCAATGGGATGCTGTTAGTGTAAAGTAAATTAGTCTGAAGAAGTATCATTGGCTTCGAAACTGTTTTCTCTTCATAGATGCTGCCGGACCTGCGGAGTCTCTCCAGCAATTTCTGTTTTAGTTTGTTGTAGATTCAAGTAAATTGACAAGTTCTAGAGATTCACACCTCACAATTAGTTAAAGGCTTGATCCAGCTGAATCTTATTTAATACAGCTTGTAGTCATCATGGTGACAATGATACTTCACTGAATATACAAAAGGTTTTGAGGATGGAGAAACCGGCACAAATTTTGAAATCAATAACATCCGATCATTTGTTTTTAATTATTTCATGCATATGTTGTGGCTTAAAAGGCCTGAACTTGTGGCAATTCATAATTGCCTTGAAAAAGCAGAGATGAGTCACCTTTATGAACCACTACAGGCCATTTGGAATGGGTACTTTTGCAGCTCTTTTGTTCATGTTTGGACCAAGGCTGCAATATGGTCAGGAGTTGAGTGGCCCTGGTGGAACCTAAACTGAGGATCAATGATTAGGTTATTGATCATTAATCGCATATTAATTTAAAGGGGAAAAAGCAAGTACCATTTGCCTGAATTTCAGGGTTGAATATGCACTAGCAAACCATATTGTTTTTCTAGGCACATAACATGTCAGATGGAAGGAACTTGGATGCTGACCCTACTTATAGTTTAAATGTTCTCGTTTCAAGTCTGATTCCAGGATTTGAGAACCACAGAATGTGAGTTCATCATGTGGTCAAACAAGAAGGCTATCAGCCTGGAATTCATTCCATTATGCCTGATGTAGGCAATAAGAGGAATAAGCAGAAATGTACAAAATCAGATCAGCCATAATTTTATTGAATGGTGGAACAGGTTTGAAGGACAGGTGGTCTACTCCTGTTCCAAAATCATATGTCCCTATGAACAATTAACCAATTCAACAATTATTAAATTCAGTTATACTGGCACACACATCTGATTCATTGTGGCAGCGTGAGGATTGGACTCCATCGCCACATGATACATTAGAAAATGGTCAGAAGCTACATGGATAAATGAACTCTAACAGCACTCAAGAACATCAGCAGGACAGAGCAGCCCATTTGCTCAGCAACCTATCCATTATCTTAAATATTCAGTGGCTTTACCAATGACAGAGTCAGTGATGTGTACCATTTACATGATGCACTTCAGCAATTCAGAAAGCTATCTTTAAAAGAGCTATGGAAACACTATAGCCTAGGTCCTGTGACTGACCAAAATACATCAAAGATCATGTTCCAGCATCTAATAACATGTCTCACACAGGGGTATAACAGTAAAATTATCGTGTCTCTGATCATCCATTTAAGCAGCAATTGCCAATCTTTCACTGCACTGGTTAATATATTTTCAACAATTGTATTATATTACCACCATTACCACAGCATATTCAGGTGTCCCATCACTTTCGTAAAGCAATTAGATAGGCAACCAAAGATCTTTGGGTGTATCAATCTTTCATCTATAGTGGGCCCCTAGAAGTGTAATATGGGATCCTCCCAAATCCAACTGGCAGCCTTCAAATGCAATAGACAGCTGATCTGCTTTTATGTCAACTGTGAAAAACATCCCCAGAGGCAGGCATGCATCAGGGCACCATTCCAATACTGGTCTCTTCTCTTGTCCAAAATTGACAGCCATTATCTTTGAGGAGACCACCATGGAGCTGGAAAAAGTTTGCCCATAATTTCCAAAGCAAAAGGGTCTGTATCATTGCATGACCATGATACATACAATAAAGTTATCAGTTATAAGTTGGAATAACTTTTACACAGTGCCTAATATGTTGTTTTTGTTTGTGTTTTTTTACATCAGAAGAATACTAGGTATAGAACATGTAGTGACATAACCTATCTATTAAATTGCTTTCTCTGACAGATATTTTCACAACCCTGAGTGCCAATAGAATGTCAGTTTTTCTTAATTCCACTTTCTAGCTTTGCTCTGTCTTTTATCCAAACTAGAACACTTCTCAATTTTAGTTGCACTTCCCGCACTAGCTCATCTGGCTTATTTGGCCTTAGTCCTCATTTGCATATCAAATCTAACCATGCAGTGAGTGTGAGACCCAAAGGTCCACCCACACCTGATTACTAATCATTTCTGGCAGACTACTGAACTATAAATCCAAACTGCTTAATATGCATTAACAATCAGTTACTTATTACCTCTGTGAATTGCTTTAACTTCCATCCTTCTTGTTCAGTTACCTAGTCTATCTATTTTGACCCAAAAATATTATAATTTCCCATGATTATCACATTGAAATTCCCTGCAGGCACCGTTATTTGACTGAACAATTCACTATTTACCTTTTCATCTTCAGACAGCAGTCAATATCAATTGCCAACTTTTATTTTGCTGCCCTTTTCATTAATTAATTTACAGATTGCTTCTGCCATCTACCCTCATCTTGTTATTTCCAGTCTTATGTGGTTATTCTATCACTACTCCACCATGAAGAAACTTTTTTCCTGCATAGCAAAACATTCTCTATTTTTGCAAAACATTCAACTCCTAGACAACTTTATCCAATCAGACTTCTGCTTGCAGCCACATTCTCTTGTGCTGAAAATGTTATTAAAATTGCTGGCTACATATCCTTTAAATATTAATCCTTTATGTTCAGTATTCCTTGCATTGATAAAGATATTTAAAAGACATCTTTCAATACTTACTGATCCCATCTTGAACCTAGTATTATACTTTTCTACAGAACACTACTTTATTCTCTCTCACAAACACATAATCAGTAATAACCACTTGCTTATCTTTGTTTACAGCGGTCCTAAAATAATATTTTACAGTTCCTTTTGTCAAGGAAATGTCAGAGAGCACAGAAGTTTAACAACACGAAAATAGATGCCAAGACAAATGGAATAATAGGAAGAATGAACGAACCCATGTTCAAAGAATTGGGTTTTAAAAACGGATCTTGAAAGAAAGAGGAAGGTGGAGAGATTTAATGAGAGATTCCATAAAATGAGGCCTACAGAGCTGAAAACAGGGACAGCAGCAAAATAATGGAGATGGATGCAGGAGTAATGAAAAGCTTTGAAGTAGGTTACAGAAATTGGTGAGGTGAGGACATACGCTTTGCTTTAAACACAAGGATTAACACTTTAAACTTGTATAGAAGCATAGAATCTCTATAGTATGGAAACAGGCCATTTGGCCCAACAAGTCTATGCCGACCCTCCTAAGAGTAACCCACCCAGACTCTATTACTCTAAATATCCCTGGATACCATGGGTAATTTAGCATGGCCTCATCTGCACATCTCTGGATTGTGGGAGGAAACCAGAGCACCTGGTGGAAACCCATGCAGACAGTCGGAGAACGTGTAAACTTCACACAGTCACCCGAGGCTGAAATTGAACCTGGACCCCTGGCACTATGAGGCAGCAGTGCTAACCATTGAGGCACCATGCCACCTAGTGACTTCGGAAAATGTAACCAAACATTTAGTTTAATTTTAATGATTTGCTTGATAGATAAAATTATATGAAAATGAAAAAAAGAAGTCAGCTTCTTGATGTTGAGATTTACTTTCTGATTTTTCCCCTGATCCTTACATTGTAACATAAGAATCTTACCCTTGGACTGGCAGCTGCCTTATTTCCATACATTTACATCTCAATCAAATGCCAATTTGCCGACATACCTCTTCAAAATTTCTCCATCAGGAAATAAGACAGTCCAAATTCATGACAGAGCAATAACTTGGCAACTGCAGCTTGCTGAATACATGTTACAGCATTCATTCAACTGCCTCTGGACAAGAAACTTTGTTCGATAAGGCCACCTTCATCCTAGTTTTTTTAATGCAAGTTGGCATCAACAAAACACCAGCCTCAACGCTTCAATATCGCAGTCCTCAGATCAAGTCACACACTCCTTCAGGCCTACACTATTTTACTTTGGAGGTACCAGACACCTTTTGCAAGGTCAACATGAACACAGGAAGATACTCCTGCACTGACATACTCACATGCAACTCACACTCTTAGCTTTCCATCTCCACACTTACTTACTTTCACTGCCAGTCTCAGTCTACCTTACATTGCTTTTTTTGATGAACAGGTATATACGTTTTTATGTAAAGTTTGGATTTTGAATGAGTGATATCTGAGAGTTGTTTGTTTTTGTGGAGAGCTTTAGAAATTAACTGGGTCAGTCTTTCCAGACCATACGTTTCGATAAGTATGTGTCAAAGAAGGCCTTCTAAATGTTAATGGAAGTTGATTTGGTGGGCAGTGGAGGCAGGATATGGAAATCATTGAAAGACATTAGCTTGCTTTTAGGTTTGGAATAATCAAAGATTGAACTTCAGCTGAGGCAAAGACCGAGGGATTGGAAAACTTTGGACAGTTTGAAGTAGACCTGATAGGAGTCAAATACAAGTATAGTCTTTTGCAAATATCCTCTTCTTCCTTCTCCTCCTTCCCGTAGCAGCTTGCTTTTTCCTGTCTCCATCATCCTCTGATATTATTCAGAAAGGGGACTGAAACTACAGCTCCCAAAACTAAGAGATACAATGTACCTGGTGGCCTGTCAGAGCCTATGATATTTTTACAACACTCAGGATACTCCTTGTTGACATCACAAACTGAACTGAGGAGGAGCAGGAGAAATCACCACACAAAACATTGTCAGATTCTGTAATTCTCTCCCCTACTCCAGGGAAAAGACTCTGCCTATTTACCCTATCCATGTCTCTCATAATTTTGTAAACCTCTATAAGGTCACCCCTCAGCCTCCGACGCTCCAGGGAAAACAGCCCCAGCCTTTTCAGCCTCTCCCCATAGCTCAAATCCTCCAACCCTGGCAACATCCTTGTAAATTTTTTCTGAACCCTCTCAAGTTTCACAACATCTTTCCAATAGGAAGGAGACCATAATCGTACGCAATGTATCAACGGTGGCCTAACCAATGTTCCTTACAGCCACAACATGACCTCCCAACTCCTGTACCAATAAAAGAAAGCATACCAAATGCCTTCTTCACTAGCCTATCTACCTGTGACTCCATTTTCAAGGAGCGATGAACCTGTACTCCAAGGTCTCTTTGTTCTGCAACACTCGCTAGGACCTTACCATTAAGTGTATAAGTCCTGCTAAGATTTGCTTTTCCAAAATGTAGCACCTCGCATTTATCCGAATTAAACTCCATCTGCCACTTCTCAGCTCATTGGCCCATCTGGTCCAGATCCTGTTGTAATCTGAGGTAACCTTCTTTGCTGTCCACTACACCTCCAATCTTGGTGTCATCTGCAAACTTACTAACTATACCTCTTATGCTCGCATCCAAATCATTTATGTAAATGACAAAAAGTAGAGGACCCAGCACCGATCTTTGTGGCACTCCACTGGTCACAGGCCTCCAGTCTGAAAAGCAACCCTCCACCACCACCTTCTGTCTTCTAACTTTGAGCCAGTTCTGTATCCAAATGGCTAGTTCTTGAACCTTGCTAATCAGTATCCCCTGGGAATCTTGTCGAACACCTTACTGAATTCCATATAGATCACATCTACCACTCTGCCCTCATCAATCCTCTTTTTTACTTCCTGAGAAAACTCAATCAAGTTTGTGAGACATGATTTCCCACACACAAAGCCATGTTGACTATCCCTAATCAGTCCTTGCCTTTCCACATACATGTACATCCTGTCCCTCAGGATTCCCTCCAACAGCTTGCCCACCACTGACATCAGACTCACTGGTCTATAGTTTCCTGGCTTGTCCCTACTACCTTTCTTAAAGAATGGCACCACGTTAGCCAACCTCCAGTCTTCCAACACCTTACCTGTGACTATCGATGATACAAATATCTCAGCAAGAGGCCCAACAATCACTTCTCGAGCTTCCCACAGAGTTCTTGGGTAAACCTGATTAGGTCCTGGGGATTTATCCATCTTTACCCGTTTCAAGACATCCAGCACTTCCTCCTCTGTAATATGACCTTAATGTTAAGGTCCTAGGCAGTGTTGCTGAATAAAGAGACATTGGAGTGTTGGTTCAAATCTCCTTGAAAGTAGAGTCGCAGGTAGATTGAATAGTGAAGAAGGCATTTGGTATGCTTTCCTTTATTGGTCAGAGTATTGAGTACAGGAGTTGGGAGGTCATTGTGTAGTTGTACAGGACATTGGTTCAGTCACTTTTGGAATATTGCGTGCAATTCTGGTCTCCTATGGAAAGGATGTTGTAAAATTTGAAAGGGTTCAGAAAGGATTAACAAGTATGTTGCCAGGGTTGGAGGATGTGAGCTATCCGGAGAGGTTGAACTGGCTGTGGCTGTTTTCCCTGGAGCATTGGAGGCTGATGGGTGACCTTATTGAGGTTTATATAATCATGAGGGGCATGGCTATGGTAAATAGACAAGGCATTTTTCCAGGGTTAGGGGAGACCAGAACTGGAGGGCATAGGTTTAGGGTGAGAGGGGTAAGATATAAAAGAGATCTAAGGGCCAACTTTTTCACGCAGAGCATGGTGCGTGTGTGGAATGTATTGCCAGAGGAAGTGGTGGAGGCTAATACTATTGCAACATTTAAAAGGCATTTGGATGGGTATATGAATAGGAAGGGTTTGGAGGGATATGGGCCGAGTGCTGGCAGGTGGGACTAGATTGGGTTGGGATATCTGGTCGGCATGGACGAATTGGACCAAAGGGTCTGGTTCCATGCTGTAAATCTGTATGATTCTATGATCTACATTTTGGAGCTCTAAACATCTGCCAAAACTAGTAAGTTGCATAGGTTTACACCATATTGCTTTCTCCATTTCTACATGGGCAGCACACACACAGGCACAGATTCACAAAGAGATTGCAGCTATATTAAAAAAAAACACATTTGGAGGATGTCCATCCTCCCCTTCTTTCTGACATAAACAATGTTATTTCCACAGTGAATAACTGCATTCATTTCTGAACCACCTTGTTAGTCCAAGCAGCTTAAAGTTGATCTGAGTTGGTTTTGTCAACTACCATGATGGAGAAAACAACTTACAATTTTGAGCATGAAAGAAGTTTGCATGTTGCACATGACTTGGTGGCTGTGGTATTTTGTCTTCATGATACCTGGTGACATCTTAAAATAAATGCTTGCACTTTACTTCCTCTGGTCTGACAACAGTGCACAATAGCGTATTGATATCGAGAGAAAAATACAGATCATGATGAAGTTAAAGTAATTATTCCTCTTTTTGTGACTGAAACAAAGGACAGCCAAGAATACTCATTTAACCACTGAATTCTGCTCACAATTGCAATGGTTCTTTAAGTGTATTAAAGGAAAAAGAATAACCAGAGAGAGAACAGGGCTCCTCAAGAACTCAAGTGGACACGTATGTGTAGAACTGCAGGGGATAGGTGAGATCCTCAATGAATATTTCTCCTGTGTTTCCAATGAAGAAAGACATGAAGACTTGGGAACTTGGGGAAATTAGTGGTGATATCTTGGGGACAGTCCATATCACAGTGGATGAGGTGTTGGATGTATTAGAATATATGAAGGTAGATTAATCTCCGAGTACTGACCAGATATTTCCAAGAATCCTGCAAGAGGTGAGAGAAGAAATTGCTGGGTCCCTGGCACATATTTTTCCATTATCGTTAGCTACGGTGAGGTCCTGAAAGTGTAGAGGTAGTGAACGTTGTGCCATTGTTCAAGAAGAGCTGCAAAGAAATACCTGGGAACTATAGACCAGTAAGCTTAACATCTGTGCTGCGTAGGGTCCTTGAGAAGATTCTGAAGGATAAGATATACATGCATTTGGAAAGACAGAGTTTGATTAGGAGTAGTCAGCATGGCTTTGTGAGTGGGAGATCATGTTCACAACTTTGTTAGAGTTCTCTGATGAAGTGACCAGGAAGGTTGACAAGAGCAGGGCGGTACATGTAATCTATTTGGATCTCAGTAAGGCCTTTGATAAGGTACCACATGGTTGGCTGCTCTGAAAGGCTAGATGGCATAGAATCCTGGGGGAGCTGGCAAATTGGATACAACACAGGCTTGATTGTCAGAAGCAGAGAGGAGTAATGGAAGGATGCTTGTCAGACTGGAGGCCTGTAATTAGTGGAGTGCCACAGGGGTTAGTGCTGGGCCCGTTACTGTTGTTGGAGACAGTGAGGTGTGCAGATGCTGGAGATCATAGTTAAGAGTGTGTTGCTGGAAAAGCACAGCAGGTCAGGGAGCATCCAAGGAGCAGGAGAGTCAATGTTTTGGGCCGGATGCTGCCTGACCTGATGTGCTTTTCCAGCAACACACTATCAACACATTACTGTTTGTTATCTATCTCAACGATTTGGATAAGAATGCACAAGGCATGATTAGTAAGTTTGCAGATGACACTAAAATAGGTGGTATTGTGGAGAGTGAGGAAGGTTATCAGAAATTGCAAAAGGAACTTGATCAGCTGGGGAAGCGGGCCGAGAAATGGCAAATGCAGTTTAACATAGATAAGTGTGAGGTCTTGCACTTTGGAAAGTCAAATCAAGGTAGGAGTTTCATGGTGAATGGTCAGGCCTTAACAAATGTAGGGGAACAGAGGGATTTTGGAGTTCAGATTCATAGTTCTGTGAAAGTGGAGTCCCAGGTAGACAGGGCTATGAAGAAGGCTTTTGGCACACTGGCCTTCATCAGTCAGGGCATTGAGTATAGAAGTTGGGAAGTTATGTTGCAGTTGTGCAGGACATTAGTAAGGCTGCATTTGGAGTATTGTGTTCAGTTTTGGTCACCTTGCTATAGGAAGGATGTTATTAACCTGGAAAGAGTGCAGAAGAAATTTACAAGGATGTTGCCAGGACTCAAGGGTCTGAGTTATAGGGAGAGGTTGGACAAGCTAGGACTTTTTTCTTTAAAGCGTCGGAGACTGAAAGGGGTCCTGAAAGGGGTGTATCAGATCATAAGAGGCATGGATAGGGTGAATGCACTCAATCTTTTCCCAGGGTTGAGGACAAGAGGGCATCAGTTTCAGGTTACAGTGGAAAGAATAAAAGGGAACCTGAGGGGCAACTTTTTTTTACACAGAGGGTGGTACGCATATGGAATGAGCTGCCAGTGGAAGTAGTTGAGGCAGGTAAATTAACAACATTTAAAAAGGCATTTGGACAAATGCATGGACGGAGAGGTTTCAGAAGAATATGGGCCAAGTGGAGGGAAATGGAGTTAATACCGATGGATGTTTTAGTTGGACTGGACCAGTTTGGGCCAAAGGGCCTGTCTCTGTGATGTCAGACTCTATGACTCTGTGACTCTATGACTCTCTATGGTTAGACATGGGATAAACCACCTCAGGAAATAGTTAACCCTTAAACAACTTTTCAGATTATTTATTGTCCTAAAATAGGTTTGGAATTGAGCTAGCACAATGTTGTTACTATCTGAACTGGTGAACAGACTGCACAATTTTCTCAGCAAATAAATGATGGTGGATTATGATAAATGAGCATTCTCAATTGCATTGCAAGATATAGCCCTGAGGTAGGCTTAATCTGTTCCCTTACTCAAGTTCATAATTATTGAGAAAGATGTCGTCAAAAATGATATCGTCTTTGCTGATGATATCAAATGAGTTACCTCTCAAGCTAAAAGAGAAACAATGACTGAGCCATTCGATTGGACAGTAGGCAGACAGTTTCAGCACTGAGAACACTAAATCAAGAACTCTGTTGAGAAATATGAACTGTGCTGTTGCACATCACTTTCAATCTGTTCAGGTACCAGGCTGACATCTATGACAAGTATTCAGTTCCTTGGTTTGATAATTGCATCGGACCTGTACTATATAAGAACAAGTAAAAAGAAAACTGAAATGGCTGTCAGGAAGAGAAAGAATCATTTTTTTTTAAAAAAGGTCTTGTGATCAACAATTTCAGTGTGCAGAGGCAAACCTGTGTCTACCTGATGATAAAATTATGCAGTTTTGGTGACAACAGAAATCCAAAGTCTCACAAATGAATGGAATTCAGCTGATCCCATGTGAGATTCTATCTCGTTTAATCAGTGGCCAGCCTGTCAACATTCTGTAAAGTTCTACCCATTTTGCTATTAACTGTAAATTAAGTGCATTTGGATGGAGTCCAAATTCACTTACGACTTAAGAGTTTTACTTCAAACAATACCAACCACGAAGCCATACTAAATCTTGGTTGACTCTCCTTTATATGCAGGTATTTTCAAACCATCTTGCTCATAGATGTTATTACACACCTTTGGAGCAGATAGAATGTGAATTTAGGTCTCCTGGCTCAGAGGGAGAGAAACTACAACTGCGCCACGACGTGTCCTTAAGGCCTTTATGTATATGTTTCTTTTTTTTAAATCAACCTGTCCAGATATGTTATGACACTTCACTTGAAACTGGGTGTCCATGCTTAGAGCTAGGCACTGCATTCCAAGACCCTCCATTCTGTCCTTTATATATAATTACTAAAATTAATCTGTTCAAATATGTTGTAACACGTGTTCAGGGCAGGGGAGACTTGAAACCAGGATTCATGACCCCTATATCTCTTCCTTTCTATAATTTTTCATTTAATATACTTTTCGTGTTGAGAGATGTTGTTGCACAACATCTGAAGCAGTGGGACTGGAACCCTGGCGTCCCAATCCAGGGGTAGGGACTATATCTCTGCACCATAAGAGTCCCACAGTCATCTTCCCTTACAATCAATTATATGTTGCATTTTTATTCAATCTTTAAACAATATTCCATCCCATCTTGGAAAACAAAGTCAGATTAGAACATAATTATTTCTTTGCTTTCACAATAAATTATATCACAAGATGCTCTGTTTGAGAACAAGCAACAGTTTTTCAAACATTTCTTTTTATAAAGCAATCTGATAACTGATTAACTCTATTAACCTTTAGTTTAAAAAAAATCCTTCCTTTCTTCTGTCTCTTTCACACTAATATGACACCAGGTTATCGTCCAACAGGTTTAATTGGAAGCACTAGCTTTCGAAGCACTGCTCTTGCATCAGGTAGTTGTGGAGTATACGATTGTAAGACTCGGAATTTAAAACAGAAGTTTACAGTGTAATGTAACTGAAATTATACATTGAAAAATATCTTGATTGTTTGTTGAGTCTTTCATCTGTTAGAATGACCATGTTAGTTTCACTTCTTTCATATGTAAATCACAAAACTTTTTTTAAAAAGTTACATTCTCAAGTGAACTTTAACAATTGGTGTCAGCCCAGATAATGTATTGAAGGTGTTAGCACCCCTGTGTGCTGCTCTCTGTGCCATAAGACCATAAGACCATAAGACATAGGATTGGATGTAAGGCCATTCGGCCCATTGAGTCCACTCCGCCATTCAATCATGGCTGATGGGCATTTCAACTCCACTTACCCGCATTCTCCCTGTAGCCCTTAATTCCTTGTGACATCAAGAATTTATCAATCTCTGCCTTGAAGACATTTAGCATCCCAGTCTCCACTGCACTCTGCGGCAATGAATTTCACAGGCCTACCACTCTCTGGCTGAAGAAATGTCTCCGCATTTCTATTTTGAATTTACCCCCTCTAATTCTAAGGCTGTGTCTACGGGTCCTAGTCTCCTCGCCTAACGGAAACAATTTCCTAGCGACCACCCTCTCCAAGCCATGTATTATCTTGTAAGTTTCTATTAGATCTCCCATTAATCTTCTAAACTCCAATGAATACAATCCCAGGATCCTCAGCCGTTCCTCATATGTTAGACTTACGATTCCAGGGATCATCCGTGTGAATCTCCGCTGGACACACTCCAGTGCCAGTATGTCCTTCCTGAGGTGTGGGGACCAAAACTGGACACAGTGCTCCAAATAGGACCTAACCAGAGCTTTATAAAGTTTCAGTAGCACAACGGTGCTTTTATATTCCAACCCTCTTGAGATAAATGACAACATTGCATTTGCTTACTTAATCATGGACTCAACCTGCATGTTTACCTTTAGAGAATCCTCAACGAGCACTCCCAGATCCCTTTGTACTTTAGCTTTACGAATTTTCTCACTGTTTAGAAAGTAGTCCATGCTTGTATTCTTTTTGCCAAAGTGCAAGACCTCGCATTTGCTCACATTGAATTCCATCAGCCATTTCCTGGGCCACTCTTCCAAACTGTCTAGATCCTTCTGCAGCTTCCCCACTTCCTCAGTACTACCTGCCTGTCCACCTAACTTTGTATCATTGGCAAACTTCGCTAGAATGCCCCCAGTCCCTTCATCCAGGTCATTAATATATAATGTGAACAGCTGCGGCCCCAACACTGAACCCTGCGGGACACCGCTTGTCACCGGCTGCCATTCCGAAAAAGAACCTTTTATCCCAACTCTCTGCCTTCTGTCAGACAGCCAATCCTCTGTCAGACAGCCAATCCTCAATTCATCCCAGTAGCTCACCTCAAACACCATGGGCCCTCACCTTGCTCAGCAGCCTCCCATGTGGCACATTATCAAAGGCCTTTTGGAAGTCTCGGTAGACCACATCCACTGGGTTTCCCTAGTCTAACCTACTTGTCACCTCTTCAAAGAATTCCAACAGGTTTGTCAGGCATGACCTCCCCTTAGTAAATCTATGTTGACTTGTTCTAATCAGATCCTGCTCTTCTAAGAATTTAGAAACCTCATCCTTAATGATGGATTCTAGAATTTTACCAACAACCGAGGTTAGGCTAATTGGCCTATAATTTTCCATCTTTTGTCTTGATCCTTTCTTGAACGGGGGGGGGGGGGAGGGGGGGTGTTACAACAGCGATCTTCCAATCATCTGGGATTTTCCCTGACTCCAGTGACTTTTAAAAGATCTCAACCAACGCCTCTGCTATTTCCTCAGCCACCTCCCTCAGAACTCTAGGATGTAGCCCATTGGGGCCAGGAGATTTATCAATTTTAAGACCTTTTAGCTTTTCTAGCACTTTCTCTTTTGTAATGGCAACCATACTCAACTCAACTCCCTGACTCCCTTTAATTGTTGGGATATTACTCATGTTTTCCACTGTGAAGACTGATGCAAAGTACTTATTAAGTTCTCCTGCTATTTCCTTATCTCCCATCACTAGGCTTCCAGCATCCGTTTGAAGTGGCCCAATGTCTACTTTTGCCTATCACTTGTTTCTTATGTATTGAAAGAAACTTTTACTATCATTTCTAATATTACTAGCTAGCCTACCTTCATATTTGATCCTCTCCTTCCTTATTTCTCTCTTTGTTATCCTCTGTTTGTTTTTGTAGCCTTCCCAATCTTCTGATTTCCCAGTGCTCTTGGCCACTTTATAGGATCTCTCTTTTTCTTTGATAGATTTCCTGACTTCCTTTTTCAGCCATGGCTGTCTAATCCCTCCCCGGATAATCTTTCTTTTCTTGGGGATGAACCTCTGTACAGTGTCCTCAATTATACTCACAGACTCCTGCCATTTTTGCTTTACTGTCTTCCCCGCTAGGCTTTGCTTCCAGTCTATTTTTGTCAGTTCCTCTCCCATGCCCTCATAATTACCTTTATTTAACTGTAACACCATTACATCCGATTTTGCCTTCTCTCTTTCAAACTGAAGACTGAACTCTACCATATTATGATCGCTGCTTCCTAAGTGTTCCGTTACTTTAAGATTTTTTATAAAGTCATTCATTACATAGCACGAGGTCCAGAATAGCCTGCTCCCTTGTGGGCTCCATGACAAGCTATTCCAAAAAGCCATCCTGTAAACTTTCCATGGATTCCCTTTCTTTGGAGCCACTGGCAACATTATTTACCCAGTCCACCTGCATATTGAAGTCTCCCATGATCACCGTGACCTTGCCTTTCTGACATACCTTCTATATTTCCCGGTACATGCTGCGCCCCTGGTCCTGACCACTGTTAGGAGGTCTGTACATAACTCCCACTGTGGTTTTTTTGCCTTTGTAGTTCCTCAATTCCACCCACACAGACTCCACATCATCTGACGCTATGTCATTCAGTGCCATAGATTTAATTTTGTTCTTAACTAACAAGGCAACCCCGCCCCCTCTGCCCACCTCCCTGTCTTTTCGATAAGTTGAAACCCTTGGATGTTTAACTGCCATAATGTTTATACTGATACTAATCTAATGCAGTTTTTGAACAAAGTACAAAGTACATGCGTGGTGGGAGGTGTCATGTGACTCAGGTACTCATGCAATTCAGCCAACGTTGTTTATCTTCTACACTGCAGGCAAGGATGCCCTGAGGCATGGTACATTAGTGAAACCAAGCAGAGGCTACAGCAATGGATGAATGGGCACCACACAACAATCAACATTCCCTTCCAGGTGGAGAACACATCAGCAGTCTGGGACATTCGTCCTCGGATCTTTGGGAGACCATCCTCCAAGGCAGACAGGCAGCAGCGAAAAGTGGCCGAGCAGAGGCTGACAGCTCAGTTTGGTCCTGGCTTCAACCGGGATCTTGGTATCATGTCATACTACAGGTGACCCCATTGCACTATACACACACCACAGATACGTGCACACCTTTTCACAGACTTATACCCCTTTACGCCCACACACATATACACTCTCTCACAGACACTTGCAACCCCTCCCACCTCTCCCCCCCGCCCCACACACACACAAACATATAAGTTTGTGGGGTGAATTTGTACTTGCAGAGTTACATTGTACTTTGCTCAAAAACTGCATTAATCCATGTAAGAATCTGTTAATTCATATTTTAGATTAGAATCATCTAAACATTATGACACAGACAGCAGCACACGAGAATGCTAATACCTCCAATACATTATCTGCGCTGACACCAATGGTGTCACTTGAGAATGTAACTTTTTAAAAAGGTTTTGTGATTTGCATATGAAAGAAGTGAAACTAACATGGTCATTCTAACAGATGAGAGACTTAACAAACAATCAAGGTATTTTTCAATATATAATTTCAGTTACATCACACTGTAAACTTTTGCTATAAATTCTGTGTCTTACAATTGTGTACTCCACAAACACTTCATGAAGGAGCAGCTTTCCGAAAGCTAATGCATCCAAATAACCCTGTTGGACCATAACTTGGTGTTGTGTGATTTTTAACTTTGTACACCCCAGTCTAACACCGGCATCTCCAAATCACACTTATATGACCAATCCTCAATCACTTTTCCACAACACTTCTCACTGAGTGGACATAAGTAATAAGATCATAAGCAATAAGAACAGTAGGCTGTTTGGCCCCTCAAACCTGCTACACCAGTCAATAGGATCACCGCTGATCCAACATTCCTCATGTGCCTTTTTCCACCCATTCTTCATAACCCTTCATTCTCCTACTGATCAAGAATTTATCGACTGTATATCAGTCTTTTAACCTGAACCTGGTAGGTACACTATGACTGTACCACAAGAGCGCTTAGCATTCTTCTTTACATTTGAATGGAATTAACTAATTAGTTCATAACTGGTTACATTTACCTCCCAGGCATTTAGCCTCCGATTAACAGTGTTAGATATTAACACATGACATCAATTTAACAGCCCAGATTTTGTCTGAAGAACAACAGAGGCTATTATTAAGCAGTAAATTGGACAACAGTTTGCATAACCTGAAGATACAAATAAAAGGATTCAAATCCAGCTATCTCTGAGCAAGTTACAGTGCATTATATTGTAGGAGTCCTCACCATTATGGACTGAATTCTCTCTAAGAATGTAAAACTGTTGCACATAACCACTGAACCTGCCAGAAATGTTAGAACTGGTGCATTCATAGGCAAGAAAACTTTTTAGTAGTGTGAGAAATCATAATTACTGCCAAAGAGCCTTTAGATTAGATTACTTACAGTGTGGAAACAGGCCCTTCGGCCCAACAAGTCCACACCGCCCCGCCGAAGTGCAACCCACCCATACCCCTACATTTACCCCTTACCTAACACTACGGGCAATTTAGCATGGCCAATTCACCTGACCTGCACATCTTTGGACTGTGGGAGGAAACCGGAGCACCCGGAGGAAACCCACGCAGACACGGGGAGAATGTGCAAACTCCACACAGTCAGTCGCCTGAGGCGGGAATTGAACCCAGGTCTCTGGCAGTGTGAGGCAGCAGTGCTAACCACTGTGCCACCGTGCTGCCCACCAGCATGTCATATAAGAAAAGTTACGTTTAACCACTTGAGAATTTAATTTCTATTCTAATTAGATTTACAAAGTGCTTTTGTCTATCTTTACACTCTTAATCCCATTTTTTCAACCCCTCTTTACTTCCTTTGCTGTGCATGATTCAAATTTTAATTTATCTTTCCCAATTTACAAGATGCAGAGCTATCTGAGAATTCCACAATTTGATAGTTGATTGGTTGTGTTGTTCTTTGCCTTGCTCGTACATACCTCAGTTAGATTTGACAGAGCACTGAATGAGACCAGTTTCCTAATGGCAATCAATTTCTTCCCAAGAACCTGCAACAGGTCCCTCAGCAGCTGAAAGCATTTTGAGCAATGAGTGTTGTTCCTTTACTGACTGCAAAATCTGAGCCCATACTTTAGGTTTAAGGTGAAATTGAAGAGCTAAACCAGTTACATTCTCGGAAAGAGCATGTTACACAAAAAAGTAAGTATCATGCAACATAAGCCCTTGGCCAAGCTGTTGTCTGAAATAGTTTTGATTGCCTTGGGGAGAGTTGGAGCAGTGGTGAAGATATGCTCAGATTTCTTGATTAATCCTGGGCTTTGAACTGCTTTATTCCTTTGACCAAGATGTAAACTGGTGGGGAATGTCCCAACCCCATCCTCTGGTGAACCTTTCTCATTCATATTTACAGCCATCGCTTTGGCCTTGTCATCTCACACTCTTCCCGACTCACCTTATTTCATACACAGATAAGGCCAGTTGCAAACATTTGCTTGCATTCCCTGATCCTCTCCAACATCCCCCTGAAATATACTCTGTAAGTCAATGACAGAAACTACTGACTTGAATCCAGATCAATTTTGACCACTCTGTTCTGCCAGATGTGGGTTTAGTTTACTGCAGCGAACTGGTATTTTTGGCTGCATTTTGGTAAGGGTGGAGGGGCAGGTTTGGGTGTGAAGTTGCCAGTGCCCATGGTCCAGGATGGAGCTGTCAATCTCCAAAGCTACTGGCATCCCATAGGCCAGGGAAGGAGGAGGATTGTCAAGTTCAGAGGTGCTTGGCACCCTGCTGCCTGGGATGGGTGAATCCATCATGGCTGGATGGATTCCTAGAGCAACAACTTTTTCTGAGGAGTGTTTTCATCAGTGGTTGGATCATGACCAGAGGTGAGGGACAGCACTGCAGGGCTCTGGATGTGGAGCACCTGGTTAACTCCTCTGACAGCCGCACAGAAAGGGAAGAGGTCACATGACCGAGTAAGGTCATACCAAAATTGTGCCAATCTGGAAAGGTAACGAACATTATGCACTGCCATAAAAAATCTTATAATGAATCTCATGAAGCTAATGATATTGCCCATCCGAATAATTTACTGATGTTAAAGCAAAACAGAAATACTAAACCAAGTGAATTTAAACATGTGTACACTTTTGTCTCAATGCTAAAATTACTCTAAATTATTCATCCTCTTTTATGTTCTAACTTCACACCACTGTTAACTTTAAAACATATAAATGTATGTTAAATGTAATAAAACCGCAACTTAAATCTGTCGGACAAAATGTTATGTCATTTAGCAATATAAATGAGATAGCCAGATTAAACAGCAAAAAGATAAAATGTATCAGCTCAATTTTAAAAAATGTGATTATTTTACCTATTAACAGAAGAATTTAAGTCTACTTGTGTACAGTCAAATCAAACGTCTATTCTTAACTCATCTGCTTTCTTGCAGATGGAATGGCCAAATTGCTGAAGTACTGCCCACTAAAACATGAACTGTAGACAGATTCTAAGAAAAATAGAAATACGCGTTCTCATTGCTATTTAAAATTTTAAT
Organism: Chiloscyllium punctatum; assembly: GCF_047496795.1. Taxonomy (NCBI): domain Eukaryota; kingdom Metazoa; phylum Chordata; class Chondrichthyes; order Orectolobiformes; family Hemiscylliidae; genus Chiloscyllium; species Chiloscyllium punctatum. The sequence continues at coordinate 62,715,376 of NC_092746.1, forward strand.
AATTGTGTTGAGGGATATGTAGGCGAGGTGAATTAAGCATGGTAAAGGTCAGTTTACAGAGATAGGGTCTGGGTGAGATGCTCTTTAGAGTGTCGGGGGTGTAGGCATAATGGACCCACTTACCATCGGGTATCGATTTAGATTCTGGAAGCAATAACAAACCAGTTGACCATACTAAATCCTCTGTACTAACATCTGGGATCAGTACCAAAATTGGGAGAGCACTCTCATATACTGGTCATGAGCCTGATAGTAGCCATACTCACTGAATCATACCTGCCACACAGACAAACAAAGAAACAAACAAACAATATCCCAGACTCCACCATTGGCTCCTGGCAGATCTTGTGTTTTTAGATTACTTAGATTAGATTAGATTACTTACAGTGTGGAAACAGGCCCTTCGGCCCAACAAGTCCACACCGACCCGCCACCCACCCATACCTCAACATTTACCCCTTAGCTAACACTATGGGCAATTTAGCATGGCCAATTCACCTGACCTGCACATTTTTGGACTGTGGGAGGAAACCGGAGCACCCGGAGGAAACCCATGCAGACACGGGGAGAATGTGCAAACTCCACACAGTCAGGCGCCTGAGGCGGGAATTGAACCCAGGTCTCTGGCGCTGTGAGGCAGCTGTGCTAACCACTGTGCCACCGTGCCGCCCGTGTTGTATTCAGTCAGGAGGGAGTCGCTCTGGGAGTCCTCAGAATTGATTCCAGACCCCATGGAGTCTTTTGGCATCAGGTCAAACATAGGCTGATTATTACCAACCAACCCTGCCAGCTGACAAATCTGTGCTCCTCCAGTTGAACACCATTTGAAAGATGCACTAAGAATGGCAAACACTCAGAATGTACTTGAGATGGGGATCTTCAATGTCCATTACTGAGTGACTCAGTAGCACTACTACTGACTGAGCTCTCATAGTCTTAAAGGACATGGCTGCTAAACTGGGCCTGTAACATGCAGTGAGGAAACCACCAAGAGGGGAGAAACACACTTCAGTTCACCTTCATCGATCTACGTGTAGCAAATGCATCTTTTCATGATTCAATGGGAGTTATCACCACAGAATCCTTTGGAGATGAAGTCATATCTTCACATTGGCATGTTATAGTATTACCACTCCACACCAAACAGGACAGTCCTTGAACCAGATTTGGCAATTCACAACTTAGCATCCATGAGCATTCAGTAGAATTTTGAAGCACTATCTGTAACCTCATGTCCCACCACATCCCCCGCTTAACCATGCCCTTCAAGCCAGGAGATCGATACTACTTCAGTGAACAGTGCAGGATGGCATGCCAGGAGCAGCTTACCTAAGTAAAGATAAAACACAGGAGACCCGGGTTCAATTCCCGCCTCACAGCGCCGGAGACCCGGGTTCAATTGCCGCCTCAGGCGACTGACTGTGTGGAGTTTGCACGTTCTCCCCGTGTCTGCGTGGGTTTCCTCCGGGTGCTCCGGTTTCCTCCCACAGTCCAAAGATGTGCAGGTCAGGTGAATTGGCCATGCTAAATTGCCCGTAGTGTTAGGTAAGGGGTCGATGTAGATGTAGGGGTATGGGTGGGTACGCTTCGGCGGGGCGGTGTGGACTTGTTGGGCCGAAGGGCCTGTTTCCAAACTGTAAGTAATCTAATCTAATCTAAAAAACAACTTGCATGCCAAGCAATGGAAGCAGCATACAGTAGGCAGAGCTAAGCAATCACAGTCAACAGAGAAGATTTATGCACTGCAGTTCTGTCACATCTGTTTCTGAATGATGATGGACCATAAAACAACTCACTGATGAAAGAAGCTCAACAAATATCTCCATCATCAATAATTGAGGGAGCTTTACACTTCAATGCAAAAGACCAAGCTGAAGCATTTACAAGCATCTTTAGTCAGCAATGCTAATTGGACAACCCTTCAATGGCCTCCTTCTGAGATGTCAGATGTCAGTCAGTCAGTTCAATTCACTCCACTTGATACAAGAAATAGGTAAAGGTACGGTATATTGCAATGGCTATCAGCGGTGACAACATTCTGGTCATAGTACCAAATACTCATGCTCCAGAACAAGCCACATACTGCCATAAGCTGTTCCAGTATAGCTATAAAATACCCATCTACTGACAATGTTGGAAATTGCCCATCCAATACAGGCCAGCTAATTATCACCCAATTGGTCTATTCTCCATTATCGGCAAAGGAATTGAAGGATTGAAAGTGAATGACAGTGCTGTTAAGCTGTACTTAGCATGCTCACTGAAGCTCAGTTAAGTTCTGCCAGGCTCAACCAGCTCCTGACCTCATTAAAGGCTTGGTCCAAATATAGAACTGAACACAAGAGGGAAGGGAGGATGACTGCCATGAAGTCAATGCAGCATTTAACAGAGGGAATCATCAAGGATCCCTAACAAAACAAATCAATGAGCATCAGGGGAAGTCTCTCCACTGATTGAGTCATATCTCACACAAGGGAAGATTGTTGTGGTTTTTGGAGGTTAGTCAACTCAGCTCCAGGACATCTCTGCAGGAATTCCTCAGGGTAAGTGCCCTCGGCTCAACCACATTCAGATTCTGGATTAGTGGTGCTGGAAGAGCACAGCAGTTCAGGTAGCATCCAAGGAGCTTCGAAATCGACGTTTCGGGCAAAAGCCTTCATCAACCACATTCAACTGCTTCAATAATCTTTGGTGCATAAAATCAGAAGTTAGGATGTTCACACAATGTTCAGCAACATTCAAGATTCTTCAGATAGTGATGAAGTCCTCAAACAAAGAAAAGAGGTTCTGGCCAAAATTAAGACAGACACTGATAAAGTAGCAAGTAACATTTGTACCATACATGGGTCAAAAAATGACTATTTCTAACAAAAGAGAATCCAACCATCAACCCTTGACATTCAATGGTATTACCATTGCTGAATCCCTCACCATCAACATCCCAGTGGTTACTATTGACGAAAAACTGAACTGGGGGACACACTGCATAATTATTCTGGCTGCAAGTGTAGGTCAGATACTGAGAATTTTGAAGTGAATAACTCTACCTCTTGATTCCCCAAAACTTGTCCATCATCAACAAGCACAAGTGAAGCATGTGATGGAATGCTCTCAAACTTCTGGACAAGTGCAATTTTCATAACATTGAAGAAGCTTGACACCATCCAATACAAAGCAATCCATTTGATAAGCATCCCATATAATAAATCAAAATTCATTACCCAGGTTTGATTCTTGCTGTATCAACTGATGGAATTTGAATTCAATTTTTAAAAATCTGGAATTAAAACATTTGGTGATTATCAGAAAAAGCTATCTGGCTCACTAATGTCCTTCAGAGAAGGCAATTTGCCATCTCATCTGGTCTGACCAACATTTGACTCCAGTGTCACAGCAATGTGGTTGACACTTTACTGCCAACAGAAATAGCTTTTCAAGCCACTCGATTCAAGGGCAGCTAGGTCTAGGCAATAAAAAACATTCAAAGTTTGGGAGAAGATTTGTAGTTCGGGTGCTCATTGTTGTGGTTCTGTTCGCCGAGCTGGGAATTTGTCTTGCAAACGCTTCGTCCCCTGTCTAGGTGACATCCTCAGTGCTTGGGAGCCTCCTGTGAAGCGCTTCTGTGATCTTTCCTCCGGCATTTATAGTGGCCTGTCTCTGCCGCTTCCAGTTGTCAGTTCGAGCTGTCCGCTATAGTGGCCGGTATATTGGGTCCAGGTCGATGTGTTTGTTGATAGAGTCTGTGGATGAGTGCCATGCCTCTAGGAATTCCCTGGCTGTTCTCTGTTTGGCTTGCCCTATAATGGTAGTGTTGTCCCAGTCGAATTCATGTTGCTTGTCGTCTGTGTGTGTGGCTACTAAGGATAGCTGGTCGTGTCGTTTCGTGGCTAGTTGGTGTTCGTGTATACGGATCGCCACAAAGGCTTACAGGAAAGCCACACATACAGACCAAGTCCTAAACTATGAAAGCAACCACCCCAACACACACAAACGAAGTTGCATCAGGACACTATTCAAAAGGGCCACAACACACTGCAGCACACCAGAACTACAAAAAGAGGAAGAGGAACACCTATACAAAGTATTCGCCAAAAACGGATACCCTCGCAATTTCATCAACAGATGCCTAAGGGAGAGACAATGGAACGAGGACATGCCGCAACCTAAAGGACTAGCCACACTACCATACATCAGGAGCATTTCTGAACTGACAGCCAGACTACTGCGACCACTAGGACTCATAACAGCACACAAACCAACAGCCACGCTCAGACAACAACTCACCAGAACAAAGGACCCGATACCCAACATGAGCAAAACCAATGTAGTGTACAAAATCCCATGCAAGGACTGCACAAAACACTACATCGGACAAACAGGAAGACAGTTAACGATCCGTATACCCGAACACCAACTAGCCACGAAACGACACGATCCTTAGTAGCCACACACACAGACGACAAGCAACATGAATTCAACTGGGACAACACTACCATTATAGAGCAAGCCAAACAGAGAACAGCCAAGGAATTCCTAAAGGCATGGCACTCATCCACAGACTCTATCAACAAACACATCGACCTAGACCCAATATACTGGCCACTACAGTGGACAGCTTGAATTGACAACCGGAAGCGGCAGAGACAGGCCACTATAAATACCAGAGGAAACAGCACAGAAGCGCTTCACAGGAGGCTCCCAAGCACTGAGGATGTCACCTAGACAGGGGACGAAACGTTTGCAAGACAAATTCCCAGCTCGGCGAACAGAACCACAACAATAAAAAACATTCTGGCCAGTCAGTGACCCATTAGTGCATTAAAAAAAGTCTATGGGCTCTCCATTGTCTAACTTGCTTGATAAAAACAATGACTGTAGATGCTGAAAACCAGATTTTGGATTGGTGGTGCTGGAAGAGCACAGCAGTTCAGGCAGCATCCGAGGAGCAGCAAAATTGACGTTTCGAGATACCTCTTCAAAGAATTCTAACAGATTTGTGAGGCATGACCTCTACGTGACAAAATTGTGCTGACTCAGCCCTATTTTACCACACACTTCCCAATTACTCCACAATCTCATTCCTCAGAGTGGAGCTGATAAAGTCACAACTAACATCTAAAACCAGTGTTGAGTCAGTTGCCAGAAATGGAGATGGAGAGGTCCAGGAAAGGAAGGCAGGTGACCGAGATTGTCCAGGTGAACTTGAGGTAAGGGTGGAAGGTTTTCATGAAATTGATGAACTGTCCAACCTCCTTATGGGAGCACAAGATGACACTTATACAGTCATCGATATAAGTGGGGAGGAAAAAGTGGGGAATAGTGCCAGTGTAACTGTGGAAAATAGACTGATCCATGTACCCGGCAAAGAGACAGACATAGCTGGGGCCCATGCAGGTGCCATGGCTACCCCTTTGGTCTGTAGGAAGTGAGAAGATTCAAAGGAGAAATTGTTGAGGCGGAGGACCAATTGAGCCCAGTGAATGAGTGAGTCAGTAGAAGGGTACTGGTTGGGCTGACAGGAAAGGAAGAAATGGAGGGCTTGGAGGCCTTTGTCAAAGCAGGTGGATGCATACAAGGATAAGTAGCAAGTAACATTTGCACCACACAAGTGCTGGGCAATGATCATGTTGAATGAGTGGCAATCTAACCATTTCCCCTTAATATTTAATAGCATTACCATGACAGAATTCCCCTACTATCAATATTCTGGGGTCTGTCATTGACATCACCCTTAACAATTTCTCCTTTGAATCCTCCCACTTCCTCCAGACCAAAGAAGTAGCCATGGGCACATGTATGGGCCCCAGCTCTGCCTGTCTCTTTGTTGGCTACGTAGAGCAGTTGATCTTCCGTAATTACACTGGCACCACTCCCCACCTCTTCCTCCGCTACATTGATGACTGCATTGGCGCCAGCTCGTGCTCCCGTGAGGAGGTTGAGCAATTCATCAACTTCACCAACACATTCCACCCTGACCTTAAATTTACCTGGATTAGTGATGCTGGAAGAGCACAGCAGTTAAGGCAGCATCCAAGGAGTTTTGAAATCGACATTTCGGGCAAAAGCCCTTCATCATCTGCAGTCATTGTTTTTACCTCTTAAATTTACCTGGACCATCTCTGACACCTCCCTCCCCTGCCTGGACCTCTCCATCTCCATTAATGACGACCGACTTGACACTGACATTTTTTACAAACCCACCGACTCTCACAGCTACCTGAATTACACCTCTTCCCACCATACCTCATGCAAAAATGCCATCCCATATTCCCAATTCCTCCGCCTCCGCCGGATCTGCTCCCAGGAGGACCAGTTCCACCACAGAATACACCAGATGGCCTCCTTCTTTAGAGACCGCAATTTCCCTTCCCACGTGGTTAAAGATGCCCTCCAACGCATTTCTTCTATATCCCACACCTCTGCCCTCAGACCCCACCCCTCCAACCGTAACGAGGACAGAACGCCCCTGGCGCTCACCTTCCATCCTACCAACCTTCGCATAAACCAAATCATCCGTCGACATTTCCGCCACCTCCAAACAGACCCTATCACCAGGGATATATTTCCCTCCCCACCCCTTTCCGCCTTCCGCAAAGACCGTTCCTCCGTGACTACCTGGTCAGGTCCACGCCCCCCTACAACCCACCCTCCCATCCTGGCACTTTCCACTGCCACCGCAGGAACTGTAAAACCTACGCCCACACCTCCTCCCTCACCTCTATCCAAGGCCCTAAAGGAGCCTTCCACATCCATCAAAGTTTTACTTGCACTTCCACTAATATCATTTATTGTATCCATTGCTCCCGATGCGGTCTACTCTACATTGGGGAGACCACCTCCTAGCAGAGCACTTTAGGGAACATCTCTGGGACACCCGCACCAATCAATCACACCACCCCGTGGCCCAACAGTTCAACTCCCCTTCCCACTCTGCCGAGGACATGGAGGTCCTGGGCCTCCTTCACCGCCACTCCCTCACCACCAGACGCCTGGAGGAAAAACGCCTCATCTTCAGCCTCGGAACACTTCAACCCCAGGGCATCAATGTGGACTTCAACAGTTTCCTCATTTCCCCTTCCCCCACCTCACCCTAGTTCTAAACTTCCAGCTCAGTAACTGTCCCCATGACTTGTCCGAACTTGTCCTACCTGCAAATCTCCTTTTCCACCTATCCACTCCACCCTCTCCTCCCTGACCTATCACCTTCATCCCCTCCCCCACTCACCCATTGTACTCTATGCTACTTTCTCCCCACTCCCACCCTTCTCTAGCTTATCTCTCCACGCTCAGAGTTCTATCACCATTGTTCACAGCTAACCAGAGAATGCAACTTTTTTAAAAAAAGGGTTTTGTGATTTACACATGAAAGAAGTGAAACTATCACTGTATTCTAACAGATGAAAGGCTTAACAGACAATCAATTTTTCAATGTATAATTTCAGTTACATCACACTGCAAATTTTTGCTATAAATTCTGTTATGATCGAGCCCTCCACAATCACCTGATGAAGGAGCGTCGCTCCGAAAGCTAGTGTGCTTCCAATTAAACCTGTTGGACTATAACCTGGTGTTGTGTGATTTTTAACTTTATCTTACTAAGGCTTCTTTGGCAGTATCTACAAAACTTGTGACCTCTACCATCTAGAAGGAAAAGGGCAGCAGATGCATAGGAACACCACCTGCAATTCACACACAACACTGATTTGAAAACAAAAGACTGTTCTTTCGTTGTCGCCTAGTCAAAATCTTGGAATTCACTTTCTAACAGCACTGTGGGATTCCCACATTCCAAGCACTGCAGCAGTTCAAGAAAGCATTTTACTACCACATTCTCCAGGACATTTGGGAATGGACAATAAATGCTGGGCTAGACAACAATACCAACATCTTATGAATGAAAACAAAAGCACAGTATTCTGTTTTATGTAGGTAAAAGTAATATGTACATTGCACCCTAAATAAAAGGAAGCTTAGAGACTCAGGGATTTTCTGCAGTATTTCCATGACAATACCACAACCAGTCAGAGTCTTCCTGCCGAGTCTGAGAACTGAAGTTGATAGTTAATTGTTCCTGCTGCATCTCTATGCCGATGATCGCTTAACTTATCAACACCTTATTATTTTGTATTCATTGACAGCTTTTTTCAAGATTGTTGCTGTCTCTTGGTCCAGGTAAGCACAAGACAAAAAACTTTTACTTTGTGTTTCCCTTCAGCAATGTTTAAGTTCCATCCTACCAAGTAATTCATGTCTTATCAAAGACAGCACAATGATTTGGTCCCACATCAATTCTTCTTTTAAATTAGCATGTTTACCATTTTCTGCCAGCTGATCCACGTTATTAATAAAAGAGTCAACATGCTCTCTCACTCATTAAGTGGACCAATTAAATTTCATTCAGTCAATAATAATAGTTCTCAAAAGACTGAAGATAATATTGAATGCTTTAACTGCTCTGTCATATGAAGCTACATCCTCATTAATCCTTTGCTAAACAGGAAATATCTGTGCTACCGTCTGTGGTGTAGGGAAGATTATTGACCTATCTACTCCTGATGCAGTGCCTTGTAAATTTGCAATAGCTGGATTAGTGGTGCTGGAAGAGCACAGCAGTTCAGGCAGCATCCAAGTAGCTTCGAAATCGACGTTTTGGAAAAAAGCCCTTCATCTGATTTGCAATAGCTGTATAGCCATTGTTCATCATGATTTGATGTACTCTTGAAGTACTCTAATAGGGGCAATGTCTGGTCGGGATCCAAACAGCTTTCATTTGGAGCAAAGTATCAGACAGAACAACAAAGATGAGTGGTTGCACTGCCTCACTGGGCATTTTCCCTTTTCGTAGATGCGATGTCTAGCTTTCCTGGAGGATTGCCTTTGAGTCCAAATAAGGCCACTCTCCTTTAGTGAATCTATTCCAGAGCAAATTGTAACTCTTCAGTTTCAAAGAAATGCTTTTTATGCCCATGTCACCACCACTACAATGTTCCTTTTTATCAGACCAGTAACAGTTCTTTGAGAGCATCATTCTGACTCAACTTTGCTTTAAAACAGTTTCCTATATAGGTCCTTCCCTTTGACAGCAGGCCTCCTATCACAAGTCATTGTCCAATTTACCCAAGATTATGTGTGCCTGCAGCTTGGGGATGTTCAGATTGAAAACTGCTGGGACTGTAACATGAAAACTTTAAGTCAGCAGTCTCCTTTGCTGCTTTTCTATGGTCTAACCATTATGTGCTTACTCTATGATCTGCCCACCTTTCCCAATGAAGCTGCTGCTATCCAGCAGGTACAGAAATTTGCTTAGCTCATGGTTGATCCTCCATCAGATCTAATGTCGTGATTCATTTGCTCAGCTGTGCTTCATAAGAATCCCACGTATTTTATCTAATATCAGTATGAAGCAGTGAGCCAATGCAATCTCTGCTCATAGCCCCTGTAAATTCACTATGAAAACTGTTAAGTGCAACATTATTACAAAATAGCATCAGCTGTTATCTTCTTCATTCTCAAGATGTCATCCTTCCTAGTCCCAGCTTTATTTGAAACATCTGTCTCCTCTTGTCTCTTGTATTCTGACAGTATAGTTGTTAGATTGCCAAAAGAGAAAGCTGAGTTTTATTCTTATTTTTTTCTCTAACTCAAACCAACTTCACAAAGAAACATGTTCCATATTATTTTATTCTATTCGGTCATTTTGTTCTAAAGGTTTTTGTTCCATTAACTTTGTTGAATTTTCTGATGTCTGTGCTCCAGTAAGGCCCTGGTCTCTCGCTGATTGTCTAGCTGTTACTTATGCCAGATGATCCCCAACTAAGCACAAGCATCTAATCTTCCCCTTTCACAATCTTTCTTGGCTATTCTTTTTTAAATCATTACTCCTTGGAGCTGTCCTTCTTTCTTTTTCATACAAGTTGAAAACATGCCAACCAACAACCAACAACTGTATCGTTGTGTCGAAATTAAGATGCATCACAGTATCTCTTCTTTGAACTCATTTTCATTTCAAGGCACTAAAACTGCAGCTAATGTTTATGGTTTTGGATTTATCCCAATACTTTTATGGAGAGGCAGTTTCCTGAAGTAGATCAAGTCTCTTCAGAACTGAAGCCTGAACTCCTAGGCATATCCTTTATCAAAACATAATGGAACAAAGACCACATGGGATAGCCACCATATTCTTCCAATATGAAGTAAATACCAATACTGTTAGATAATTATTCTCAAGTTAAACATAATAGTCAGACTTAATTACTGCTAAGATAATTAAGCAGAGGTAGAAAGACAATAAGATAATGTTGTATGAATAAAAATTCCATTATATTTCAATGTTATTCCATAATCAAAGAACATGTTTGCGATTTGTAGACAGTGGATTCTGGACTCTACTTCTTAAGAAAGTTTCTTAAGAAATGCTTGTCGCCATTTCGACTCAAGCTAATTGAAAGACATATCATTACTTTACATTTACAAATCATACATAAAATATGTTGCTGATTCCTTCAGAAGATTAAATCCTTCATCTCCTTATTTACGTTACCTTCAGGTATATAAGGCCCAAACACAGGATCACATGTTCAAGACTTCCTGATTGCTTTGATCCTCTATAAACTATTTAGCCTGGCTAATATGGCACATAGATATGTCAGCAACCAAATTTATGACAGTCTGCAATCTGCAGAATAATACTTCTTGAAGGAATTAAGACATCGATTTTAATAGTCATTAAAATGCCCTTCAGTCCACCTAGTCCATGCTGACCATGTTCCCAAACCTAATTAGTCCCACGTAATATGGCACATATCCCTCCAAACCTTTCCCATTCATTACTTACGCAAATATCTTTTAAATGTTGCAACTGTACCTGCACTGTACTTTCCTCTGACTGTTCATTCCACATATGAACCACTGTGTAAAAAATTTGCCCTTCATCCTTTTTAAATCTGTTTCCTCTCACCTTAAAAATATCTTCCCTAGTTTTAAACTCCCTCACCTGAGGGAAAAAAAAACCTTTGTTATTCACCTTGTTCATGCCCCTCATGATTCTATAAGGTCATCCCTCTACCTCCTACGCTCCAGTGAAAAAAGTCCCAGCCTATCCAACCCATCTCAAATCTTCCACTCTTGGCAACATCCTGGTAATTCATTTCTGAGCTCTTTCCAGTTTTATATCCTTCCTATAGCAGGGCAACCAGAACTGTACGCAGTATTCCAGAAGAGACCTCACCAACATCTTGTACAATCTCAACATGATATGCCAACTCCTGCACTCAAAGGTCTGAACAATGAAGGCAAGTGTGCTAAATGCTTTCTTAACCACCTTGTCTACCTGTGATGAAAATTTCAAAAGAATTATGCACATGATTCCCTGGGTCTCTGTGTTCTACAACTCTACCCAAAGTCCTACCATTAATTGTACAAGTCCTGCCCTTGTTTCTTTTACCAGAATGCAATACCTCACATTTATCCAAAATAAACTCCATCTCCTACTAATAGCTCTGACAACATTCACTCAAATAACACTGTCCTGGTATGGTCATTTCCATTCTGGCTATCTAATGTTGTCTCATATTCCTGATATTCCCTTGTATTCTGTGATAGTCTTCTTTTTCGAATAGTGAATCAATGTCTTTCTTAATGGTGGTTTCCAATGTCTTGTTATAAAAGAAGTTCCATTTTTAATCGACCATTCCTATTGATTTGTCATTTAGTGAGAATTGACTTTTAGTCTCTGTTCTCTCAAAACATTTCATAATTTTTTAAAACTCCCAAAACTCTCCTAAACCTTTTGTGTGCAATGAAATAATACGTTTTCTTCAAACTTCCTAATATGAGTCACCGATTCCTCACAAAACTCCCACGAACATTCATAACATTCTTAATTGGACTACAGCAATCTTATGATGGGATAGCTAGATGCATAACCAGTACATCAACAATGGCATTACCAATATATTTTAGGAACTAATATGGAACCCTTGCTTTTCACTCAATTTATTGTTTGTTAAACACATTAAAACATTGGTGTTTTCACTGTGCTTTCGAACTATGCTCATGCCTTAAGGATCTATATATATGCATTTCAGGATCACTTTGTACCTCCACCCAAAGAAATGTTTAATCCAAAATGTACTCTCTCTGCATTCAGTGGAATCTGCAATTTATACACTTCTGAATTCTTCTTTATGCTCCAAATCCCCAATCTGCCTTCAACAAACTCAATATCATTTCTCTTGTGGCTCTGTCCAAATTGTGCTTCGATTTTTTTTAGGCCTCTCCAGATTGCTTTTGGGCAAATTATTTATTCCAATATAGAGAACTACCACAGGCATTTTTCAACTCCCTTCAATAAATAGTCTATCACCACTTTAGCAAACACAGCTTAGCTCCAGTAACAACACATTCCACCTCATTATTTACTCAATTTACCTTATAAATTACTGCCTCTGCTGCTTATGGAGTCATCATTTATAAACCTTGTTTTGGTTGATCATAGTGCCCTCTTTTATGTTGTTTTTCATAATTAGAATAGCCATTGATAAAATATCTGCAGAAATATTTCTCAAATAAAGCAATGCGTAAACAACAGAAGATCGAAAATGTTCTAAACAGCCTCCTGTGTTTCTTGAATATCTCATTAGATGCCGTGGCTTTTCTTCATAGAATGGAATCATAGAATCCCATGAGTATGGAAAGAGGCCATTCAACCCAATGAGTCTGCACTGACAATCCAAAGAGCATGTCATCCACATCCAGCAACTCACTCTCTCTTTATAACTCTGCATTTAGCATGGCCAATCCAACTAAACTGCATATCTTTGGACTGTTGGGGGGAAATCAGAGCACTCAGCAGAAATCCATACAAACATGTGAGAACATGCAAACTCCACACAGTCACCCAAGGCTGGAATTGAACATTGCTTCCTTGCACTGAGACAGCAGTGCTAATCACTGAACTACAGTGTCACGCTGAAACAAATTTGAAACAAGTAAAAATGTAAACAATTGTCTAGGAATGAACCAATGTAATATCTGTTGACAAACCTGTACTGGTTTCCTTTCTTTCAGCTTAATACAGTAATGTTGAAATCACATTCTTTGACTCTTGCCAGGACTCATAACCCTGATCTTGTATCGAAATATCATTTCAGCTTTAGTGAGCAGTCAAAGAATGATTTTATTTTATATAAATTCTGCAATCATGTTCTGATATGGACAAAATTCAGCTCTTTGTCCAACATTTCCTCATCCCACTAGTTTTCCAAAGTTTCCCAACAGCAAATTAACTTTGCCGTGCTAATGTTCACTTTTGAATATTTCCATAGTCTCCCCATGCTACCTCTTTAGCTTTGTATACCCATTGACAAATTGCTCAAAACTTAAGTTATGCCTTGTCTGCTTTTTATCTGCTTTCAAATATCCATTAAATTTTTATCATGCAATGTGCTTCTTTGCACTGTGAGACAACAGTGTTAATCACTGAACTACAGTGCCATGCTGAAACAAATTTGAAACAAATAAAAATTTAAACAATTGCCACTAGTTCCACTAATTCTTCTTATGTTCCTCTCTTCTCTCCTGCTTGGCATATACCTATTGGATCTGCTTAATGTAAAACACTGAGACCCTTCCTGCATGATAAAACACTCTTGTTCCCTTAGATTATCAAAAGAAATGATAAATAATTTGCAATATGCATGAACTGAAAGAAGTAATTAATTGAATTTCACTTTCAATTAAGCTTCTGACCACCTCTTGAACCATGGCTCAATCGTAGCTTCATTATTCCTTTGTTTTCTGTCATGTACTTCCTTCTGTGTGGCAATTTGGGACATTTACCACACGAAAGAACTACATAAAAACAAGTTGCTACTCACTCCAACTGAAGAAAGCAGCTCATTACAATATTAATCATTGACAACAGAAAAAACGAATCAATTTCCTGTGAGGATTGTTTCAAAAGCTCTTACCTCCTCTCTTGTTCAGTTTAGCATAGCCAGGTACATAGCTGCCTGACATCACAGATGAGCTACTGAAGGAAGAGTGGGGAAGTGCGACAATCAGTGACTCATCGCATTTCTCTGAAAAAAATAAAGACAACGATTTACTTGGTATCATTTTTATAAGATTACAAGTGGAGAGTGAAAATATAGATTTCATTCCAGAATGGTAAATTTATATAAATAATTGTTATTTATTCAAATCAGTGCTCCCCAACTGTTCATTTGTTGCACAATTTGATTGCATTGCTGCAAACATGACAAAGTAAGTTAAAAATACAACACCATAACCAGGAGGAAACATGGTTGAAATATGGACCAATGAAACAACATGACAAAGATGGTTAAAGCTTCCTTGTTCATTTTTAAAACTCTTCTCAATACTAATAAAAAGCATTTTAGACTTGGGAAAATAAATTCAAATACTAAGTATTTCAATCCCAAGACAAAATATGATTTTTTTCTCAGCATGTTAAGCGTATTACTTTTTTTGTTACAAATCTTTGAGGGTAGGTAAAGTGTGTGGTTATTTGTAACACTGTATCAGCCTATAGACAGAATGTAATGTCACATTATCCCTGATGATTGAAGGGAGCCCAGAAAATGGGGAGGCGCAATATCAAGTAATTTATTGCAAGATACCATGCATAATACCACCCACAATGAGCAGCATATTATCAATCTCCTTAAGGAAATACAAAAAATGCTTGTTGTACAAAATGGAAAACTAGCACTGGTACTTGAGTGTCTGTTATGTTAAGATTAAGGCACAAATATTTGAGAACATTGAGGCACTTTTACCTAATCCATTCTATGTCAGCCCAGGTATGCTTGACATTAACACTGGTAAAACAAATTGAAAATTACTCAATTCCCATGTATGAAACCCTTCAGCAACTTGCTTAATTATGTACCAAAATGGGAACAGAACTAGATTTCCCAAAGTAATGCTGATAATAAAATGCTGGGTTAAAATGACAATAGTGTTACACAATAGAGCATACAAACATCATGTTGTTATAGTAGCACCCTGTTTAACACAATTATCTGCAAACAACTGAAGGATAATTGCAGATATTTGCTACCCATGAAAGAGGGCACATTGATGGGCACTATGCACTTGTACATGCTCAGATGATGGTGGTTTGGGAATTATAGGTATGAGTGCATAAATGTCTTCAACAGATGATAGAATGATATTAGTGGTCATAATGTCAACTAAGATCAAAGATGAATACCTCTCCATATTGTCCAAGTCATATGCTTTAAACATAACTTGTTGAGAACACATAGACTACATGAGCGTATATTTAGCATTTCCAACACCAAAAATGCTTTACGGCTTGTCTGAACAAGATTCACCATGTTGAATCATATTTTCAATAATTTAATGTTGAACAGTTTAGAAAGAAACTTCAATTCTTCCTTGAGGGAGGTACTCAGATGGGCTGAAAAGCTTTCCTCACTGGTACCTATTCTCAAATCTTACATTCAAGCCTGAAATGACAATGGGGTTTTAGAGTTAAGAATAGTGAAAAAGTGAAGAATTTCATTTTACTTAATTATTTCTGGCCGAAGAATTTACAGATTTTTTTTGTATCTGCTGCTTAATAAAAACAGGAATGGATGCTCATGATCATTAAAAGGACACCAATGTGAATGAAAAAGTGCCAATCCAACAAAAATGCTCAACTCTTCTCAAAAGGAGACAAAGAAAATTAACTTACAGAATTCTACATGCACCACACATGGATTATCAATGTGAAAATCAGTCAGCATGTTTAGGGAATCATGGAGATGCATCATTAGTTGTGAATCTCCAGAGCCTATTGATTTATTCTGTTTGCGTCTCGCAGATGGCATCTCACTCGAAGCATTTGCATTATTTCCAAGTTGGTGCCACTATTGTGCATGAAAATGCCTAAAATCCATAACCAACATTTTGGGCTCGAAACCATCAACACAAGTGCTTTGTTAACAATGTGATGGTTATCGGTATTTTGCCAATCAACTTCTACTGCCTAGAAAAGGAACAATTAAAAATGGTTCAAACTCATTAGTGTACATTATAAATTATTAAGTTAAAAATCACACAACACCAGGTTACAGTCCAACAGGTTTAATTGGAAGCACACTAGCTTTCGGAGTGTCGCTCCTTCATCAGGTCATAGTGGAGGGCTCAATCCTAACACACAGGATTTATCGCAAAAAATTACAGTGTGATGTAACTGAAATTATACATTGAAAAATTGATTGTCTGTTAAGTCTTTCATCTGTTTGAATACCATGATAGTTTCACTTCTTTCATGTGTAAATTACAAAAGCTTTTTTTTTAAAAGTTGCATTCTCAGGTTAGCTGTTAACAATGGGTGATAGCTAGACAATATGTTGAAGGTGTTGGCCCCCTGTGTTCTCTGTCTATGCCATGATGTTTAGATTGATTCTAATCTAAAAGGTGAGATAACAGAGTTTTACATGAATGCATGCAGTTTTTGAGCAAAGTACAATGTAACCCTGCAAGTACACTCCTATACACACATACATATGGACACACATATACACAGACATGCACACAGACACCCACACACACTCCCACACTCACACATGCACCCCCTCACAGACTTAAGACATTCTATACTCACTATACACACATGCATAAACTTTCTCACACTCACAACCCCCAACCCAGACAGACAGACAGACAGACAGACACACACACACACACACACACAGACAAAGACCCACATGGACACATATATTTTGTGGGGTGAATTTGTACGTGCAGGGTTACATTGTACTTTGCTCAAAAACTGCATACATTCATGTAAAACTCCATTATCTCACCTTTTAGATTAGAATCAGTCTAAACATCATGGCATAGACAGAGAACACAGGGGGCCAACACCTTCAACATATTGTCTAGCTATCACCCATTGTTAACAGCTAACCTGAGAATGCAACTTTTAAAGAAAAGGTTTTGTGATTTACACATGAAAGAAGTGAAACTATCATGGTATTCAAACAGATGAAAGACTAACAGACAATCAATTTTTCAATGTATAATTTCAGTTACATCACACTGTAAATTTTTGCGATAAATTCTGTGTGTTAGGATTGAGCTATCCACTATGACCTGATGAAGGAGCGACACTCCGAAAGCTAGTGTGCTTCCAATTAAACCTGTTGGACTATAACCTGGTGTTGCGTGATTTTTAACTTTGTACACCCCAGTCCAACACCGGCATCTCCAAATTATAAATTATTCTAAGTGATTTTAAAATATCACAATATACATGTTTAAATTTTGTGTCTCACTGCCATCACTTCATCCTTCAAGAAGTTGCACATCAGGATTCACATAAAATGTACCTCACTCTTTGAACAAACTTGCTGGACCTGCGATCAGACTGACAGTGAAAAGTTAGTCATGTTGTCAGGATTTCCCAACTGCACAGCTGGAGCTTCTTCTGAGAATGCAGTGGGAATAAGCTAGAAATGATGTTCCCACAACAATGATTTGGTCTTCAGAGTGTGTCTCTTTCTTGAGATATCCTTCTGATCTTTAATTTATGTCAACTGTACCTAGCTTTCCCATGGAGCTTCTAGCTTATTCAACTCTCCAATCTGCCTTCTTGCTCAGACAGTCTGCCCATCATCCTTAAATGGATGGGCCTTACAAAGAAAGCCAGTTAATTGGTCACCTTAAGTAACGTTATCTGAATCATGCCCACTTGTGCAAAGTTCCGGAAGTGTTGGTAAACCAGTGCTTTGTTTCTCATCCTGTCCTTATTTTTGTACCCAATTTAATTCTAATTCACTCTCTTCCACTGTTATTTCTTTTTCAAAATGTTAATCTTGCCAGTGGGTGGCACAGTGAATTATTATAAATTATTGTAAGTGATTTTAAAATATCACAATATACACCCTCTGGGTGCTCTGGTTTCCTCCCACAGTCCAAAAATGTGCAGGTTAGGTGAATTGGCCATGCTAAATTGCCCACAGTGTTAGGGGAAGGGGTAAATGCAATGGGTCTGGGTGCGTTGCTCTTCGGAGGGTCGGTATGGACTTGTTGGACCGAAGGGCCTGTTTCTACACTGTTTCAACTAGATTTGATTCCCTACAGTGTTGAAACAAGCCCTTTGGCCCAACCAGCCCACAGTGACCCTCCGAAGAGTGACCTATTTCCCTCTGACTAATGTACCTAACACTATGGGCAATTTAACATGGCCAGTTCACCTGACCTGCATATCTTTGGACTGTGGGAGGAAACCAGAGCAAACCCACGCAGACATGAGAAGCATGTTCAAACTCCACACAGACAGTCACCCAAGGCTAGAATCGAACCTTGGACCCTGGTGCTGTGAGGCAGCAGTGCTCAACACTTTGCTATCATGCCATCCTAACGGCATGATAATTAGATAGCTTTAGGTCATACCAGTCGCTAAGATACCTGATGCTTTCTTCTCCTTGCCCCATATTATCAGCTGGCATGTCTAGCAAGTTATAGTATAAAATGTTTTCAACCTGAAGGGCACAGTAGAAAAAAATAACTTATTGAATAAGGTAATGGATCTGAAAGAATTGATGCAGAAACTGCATTAGCTCCCCCTAATTAATGATGTCACACCATCTTGACATAGAGAAATACAGTCTTGTACCAGGTCCCAGTGGTGACAGGTATAACATAGTTGGATCCGGATATTTGTAACAAACCCCGAGTTAATTAATTGCAATTGTGTCCATGGCTGTCATGTTAACAAACATACTTACAATGCAAGACAAGTGCTTTCGTTTGTTAAGACTTTACCGTTGCCTATCTTCTACCACTGATAGTTTGGGAGGTCCTTAGATTCAACGTGAAGAAGACGAATGGTGGCAACTAATCACCCCAGCTATCAGCTGCAAGTGACTGGTACTCACAGAACAATATGATATGGAGAGCAGCAGTGTGGGTTCAAATTCCAACTGAACTCTAAAAGAAAATATTTTCAGAAGACAGTCAAAAATTTACTTTAAGAAAATTACTGGTTCAAGACAACACAGCAGCTGAAATATGAAAACTATCATGGGATCAGCTACAGGGCAAAAGCAGCATTCCTGAAGAAGACCCTCACCTCAGAGCAAGCAAGAGGTGCAAGAAAATATTATGAACTAAGTGAAGAGTCAAAGCTAGCCTTACTGGGAAAAGGCAGGGATCCAAGGGATCAAAGAATGTTCAAGATCACTGAGGAACGGAGGGCAGGCAGAGGGATGCATGAAGTTTTGACAAAAATGCCATTAGGACCAGGGTGGAAAGGCAAGGGACAGAAGAGCAGTCTCACATCTCAATAGTAACATTGCTGCATCATGAATAGGCTCCATAAGGCACAGCTTCAACAGACAGAGCAAAGACCAGAAAAGTAATGTCAACGTAGGCTTCAGTATTGGAAAGATCACAAACTTTATTTAAAGACTTAAAATGTCAGTTATGAGAGTCAGCAGAACAGTTCAATAGAAGGAAATTGAACAACCTTGGCTTTTAGAAGATTAGCATATTTGGGATTTAAACCCAGGAAGTCTCATGATACCACTCCAATCAAGACAATTCTGCACTTTAAAGCAGAAGTTTGAGGTGTTCCAGTAACTAGCATTTAGATGCTGCTACAAGGTGACAGGCAATAAGCTCACTATGGACGTCGCTGTATCTCAGGACTGTTCAATCACATTCTCATTGTTCATTCACTTAGTGCCTGCCTGCATGCTCACAGCATTCCAGCCTTGCTTTGCTATAACATGCTCTTTGGCATCACAATGTTTCAACTAGAGCCTAAACACTTACAATACTGCCATATTAATTTGTTGAGCACATATTCACAGAGCCAGGCTACTTGCCATGCTTGTCAGTAGTAATCAATCCACGGAGTGGACAGCTTGTTGGACGGCACAGTGAAATGCTAATCTCACATCCATAAATTATGCCAACTACACACATAGTAAACACACAGCATGTTTTTTTTCAACTAACTGGTCATGTCTTTAAGTATGTGAAAGGTTGTCCTCAATCAGGTCAAGGGAGCTACTGTCAAATCGAGGATCTCCATTTTGTCAGTGAAGGGCAGAGTCTATACACAGTCACAGTCATGGTTAGGGGATACGTGTGACTATAACATGGAGAGTGAGCTATGGTCAGTCCTGTATGGCCAGAGGAATCACATATCATGAATTATGGAGCAGTAAGGAGCGTGGTCAGGGATTTCAAAGCTGTCCATCAAGATTGATTATCAGACCGGACAGCAGTCAGCAGTGGAAGTCCATACATTGACTGATGGAGAAGAGGATGGGGAGCTGCAGGGGACAGGGATACTCTGCAGTGATGTGTGATGGTTAGAGTGTGGGGCTAAACAAGACTGGAAGGAAAAGGAGAAGCATGCATTGGGGTGAGGACGAAGATAGTGATGGGAGAGGCCATGGAGGGTTATGAGCAAGGGATGATTGGCAGTGAGCATCATTATGGGCTCCACAGGAGAGTATACAGGACCACAGTGGCATCAGTGCAATGTAATGTCAAATATATCATCAAACATGTCAATGTGTTTGTGTTTCAAATGCTGGTCTTAAGTGATGGTCAACATGCCCTTGCAATTTGCACATTGAGGTCTCAGTAAAGCCAATTTTATCACCATTGACTTACACAATGTCCAAGAGTGCGGACCCAAGCCCCTCTACACCTGCACTGGGGTATAATGATAAAGGCTACTGAATGCTATGATTTCATCCATCCTTGATAGGGAACTGGTCTGGAAAAGATTCATTTCATGTGGAACAATTCATTTAGTACAACATGTTGGTCCCTCAGCCAGTGCAGTACCTTGAAAAAGTAGGTGGCCACCCCAAAGAACCATGAAAACACATAGATGGCCTTCCCTGTGAGGATGCTGCCCATCTCATTGTATGGAGGTGCGTGTACAGGCCATTGTCTACAGGGCATGCCAACATTGACCCCTCTCTGACTTAAGAACTTGTTCTCTTCCTTATATTCCCAACATAGGTGCCTGCCAACAGAGGTAATGGACCAGCCACAGGTTGGAAAGTTAATCACAATGCAGCAGTGACTCGGCCCATCCTGTCCCAATGGCTGTGAAGGTAACAGCTGCTTTGAGTTTCTATGTAACTGGGTCCTTTCAGAGAAGCATTCCTGATGAAGGGCTTATGCCTAAAACATTGATTCTCCTATTCCTCGGATGCTGCCTGACTTGCTGTGCTTTTCCAGTGCCACACTATTCAATCCTTTCAGAGACCTGTGTGGGATCTCTCAGTCATCCACTCACAAATGCATCAGGACAGAGACCAATGCTACTTGTGTAAGGCCACATTGGTTCATTTCATTCCCCAAACAAGTCAATACTAAAGCAGAGAACTGACCTAGCTGGCTTCCCAAAAATGCAGGATGTCCTCGACTGCTTCATACAGGGCACTCAGAAGGCTGTATCATAACACTAAGTAATTCATTAATAGGAAAGGGTACCATCCAATTAATGTGCCATGACTTCTTCATCCTGGAGCACTCTCATGGACTTGCTACATTTGAGGGTCCAGGAGTCTTCCAAGTCTGCGTGACTGGGGTTCAGGGGCTACATAGTGTGACCATGGCTCACACCATCATTGAACAACCCTTGACTGATGTGCAGAACATGCCTCGACCAGGGACATGATGGAGCAGATGATAGATAGGGTTGCTGAAGATGAAGGTCCATTGCTTGAGGAGTTCTGCAATACAGTCTTGTCAGAGTGGGCCACATCATTCTAGCTTGCTGTGCTTTGTCCAACTGAAGCAGACAATGAGGCAATGTGCTGGATGCTGTTCAACTGGGGGAATGGAACAGCCATCTCAGGAGGAGAATGGGAGGAGCAAGCTGTCCTTGTCCTTAACAAAGCTCAGCTGCATCAGGCACTATAAACCAAACAGTTCCTCACTGACACCTGGTTCCAGTAGATGAGAGCTGGGTGCAATAGACAATTGTGAAATATAAATTACTCACTGGTCATTGTGCCAGCATTTTGTTTGTATTGTGGGAGCAAACTGCAGCTTCTAGAAGTTTTGTTCGGTTCACTTTTGATGACTAAATTAAAGCCAAATTTAAACAGTCTGAGTGCTTGTCTATCTTTGACATTTCCCTCACTGAACAAAAATTAGATGTTTGGGTCTGCAGCAGGCACAGTGGACACAGTTATAATGACTTAGAGAGGTTATGTTTGGGGCTACAGGGCTAATGCGTATCCAGTGAAAAGCAACTCTAGAATGCCAATGCTTGGAAAGATATTCAGTCAGCATTCAGAGTTGTCACTATTTGATGAGAGTTTGCTAGTCTATTCTGGGATTTCCAATGATTGGTGGGTCCTTCTGGCTCTGGCGAGTGGTAGAATCAGGTGAACATCAAGTGAGAGGGGTGCAAAATGAGTGGGCTTGCTTGTTAATGAGGGAGAGATTAGGATGAAATGGTAAGAAATCTTCATGGAGAGAAACTCTCCAAGAAACTCAAAAAATTAACACTTGGCCAAAGTATCATAAGCTTCAGCCCTTTGTGTTCAGTAGATCCTGTAGCAAACGACATTATAAATTACCAAAACATGAAAGAGAATGCAAATAACTTAGATGAAATGTTAGTTACTTCAATGAAAGAACAAACAAAACCCTTGAAAGGGCAAGATTTAACAGAAGAATTCAGCATTTAAGGGAATTAATAGACTATTTCATTAACAATCTCTACAAATAAAGGAAAAACTCTGCATATAGAGCTTTGAAATCAATATTTGTAAGACACAATTATTCGATTATGGATGACTCCATCTTAGATTTCTTACAGTCCAAGGGAGATTTAACAGGAGAAAGTTTTTCAAATTAGACTAGTAGCAGAAACCAGAAAGACTGATAAACAGATCCTGATAGGAGAGGAACAACCCTACCGCTGGATAAAAGTAGAACCTACTCACTTAGTTGCACTTGAGAAACCAGAGTAAGGAAAGGAGCAGATTCCAAGACTTCGTGCAAGCCTCAAAGGCATGGGCAATGCCACATCATGACAAAACAATGTGGTAACAATTGTAAAACTGTAGTCACTTCCAAAAAACATGTAAAAGTAGGACAATCGCAGGACAGAGAAAAGCCAAATGTTTAACCTTCCAAGAGGCACAAACAGTTGATCCAGCGGCATTGGAAAAGGTACCAGTGGAAATTACTGTTCAAACAAAGGACGTGGAATTGGCTGCTCAGATTTGGTCCAGAAACTTGACTATAGTTGGTTTTATTTCATATTTAATTTAAATGCATTTCCTTCAAGATTAAAAGAAATATTTAATTCATTGTAAAGTAACAATGAGAGTTGATTCTAAAACCTAAAATGTCTATAAAGAGTTGGTAATTTGAAGGCAACGGCTGGTAAGGACAGCTAGCACAGATGGCAGAAAAATCTAAAATTTAGAAAGGCTCAATAATTCAATATAATTTCATAAAGACTTAAGTAAAATGCTTCAATTCTGAATGACTCATTTTAAATTACATTCAGGTGAAGTATGAAAACAAATACCCACAACAGCTCCACACTGTATTAGCTTTGTATTGTATAATAAACCATATTTACAATGTTTTAAAGTCATTGCTGAGGCTCATAAAATGATGTGCAGTAAGTACAATATACTGTCTGGAGCAATAAAATCAGACTTTACTGACTTCCTATGAATGTTTTGTTGAATCAATAAGCCCATTCCCGCATAGAATAATAACCCAACACACTGACATTAACACAACCAGTAATCAGTTGTCCCAAAATATGCTGATTAAACAGAAGAGAATTAAACATTACCTAATGTAAAACATGTCATTAAGTAACAAGAATTAAGGAAAACATTGTTTTCTAAATGGTACAGCATTCAAGAATGCTGCTGAGGATGCACACTAAGATGCTTCATCCATTGACTGGACAGTCTCCTGCCATCATTAAGGAGCTGTGATGTGGAGCGGGTGGTGTACGACTGGGATGGGAAAAGTCAGAAATCACATGACACCATGTTCGAGTTCAACAGGTTCATGTTTGAAATCACAAGCTTTTGGAGCACAGCCCCTTTGTCACGTGAAGTGAGAGAGAAGAGCACACAGGCACAGAATTTACAGGCAGAGAGATCAAGGGCAGAGAGATCAAAACATCGTACAACTGGTATGAGGGGAGTGTCGAATAAGAAGTCCCTGCAGGTGACCAAGAGTGTTGGACAGTGTGAGTGCGGTATCAACAGCTGAATAACAAATGAAAGGATGACCTGTAATCCAATTTAATGAGGCAGAGAGATAATTGTAAAAAAACTGAAAATAAGCTGGTGCTGGACACTAACTAAATGACTGGAATGACATGATAGGTATAAGAGTCGCATACCAAGGGTTCAACCAACATAATAAGTAATCCAAAACTATATAAACTAATTAAGATATAGAGATTGTAACACTTTTTCAAGGCAATGGTGTTAAAACAGGACAGTAAGGGAGATTTTTCAGATACAGAGCAGTGTGGTGGGGTCACATGTTCCGCGACATGAACCCAAGATCATGGTTGAGACCATCTTCATGGCTATGGAACTGAAGAGTTCAGAATCAGTCTCATTCTTGGACATATGCATCAGGTACTGAGGTGTAATCAAAGACATACACCTTAGTAGCTCATTGTACCATAAGTCCATGGATACCTCACGATGCTGCACTTCTCTGGCTTCAACCGTGAACATATTAAAGAAGCCATCCCCAATGGACAAGCCCTGTGCATACACAGGATCTGCTCAGATGAGGAGGAATGCAACGGACACCTATAGATTTTGAAGGATGCCCTCTTAAGAACGGGATATGGTGCTCAACTCCTTGATCGCTAGTTCCGACATGCCACAGCGAGAAACTGCAACGACCTCTTCAGAAGACAGACACAGGATATGATGAATAGAGTATATTTTATCGTCCAGTACTTCCCTGGAGTGGAGAGACTACACCATGTTGCTCGCAGCCATCAGTATGTCATTGATGACAATGAGCTGCTTGCCAAGATGATTCCTATGTCTCCATTTCTCACCTTCAAACAACCACCAAACCTTTAGCTGACCACTGCTCACAGCAAACTACCCAGCCTTCAGGACAAGAGTGACCACAACACCGTACAACCCTGCCATGGCAACCTCTAAGACATGTCAGATCATCAACAAGGATACTACCATCACACCACCCACCACAAACATGGCAATATTGCCTGTGACTCGGTCAATGTTGTCTACTTCATACGCTGCAGGCAAGGATGCCCTGAGATATGGTACGTTGGGTTCAACAACAAATGAATGGACACTGCGCAACAATCGCCAGGCAGGAATGTTCCCTCCAAGTTGGGGAACACTTCAATGGTCAAGAACATTCAGCCTTCAATCTTTGCATACATGTCCTCCAAGATGAACTTCGAGATACACATCAATACAGAATTACCGAGCAGAATCTGATAGCCAAGTTCCATACCCATGAAGATGGTATCAACTATGATCTTGCGCTTATGTCGTGCTACATGTGACCCCACCATTCTGTATCTGTAAAAACCTCCCTTACTGTCCTGTTTTGACACCATCACCTTGGTAAATTGATATGATCTCTCTACCTTAATTAGTGTTTGCAGTTTTGGATTACTTACTACTTTGGAAAGATCCTAGGCAGAAGATTCTTATACCTATCACATTATTCCAGTCATTTAGTTTGTCTTCAGCATCACCTTATTTTTAGTTTTTTTGTAATTATCTCTCTGTCTCATTTAATAGGATTATAGGTCATCCCTTCACTTGTTATTCAGCTATTGACGCTGTACTCACACCGTCTAACACTCTTGGTCACTTGCAGAGACTTATTATTTGACACTCCCCTCACACCAGTCGTATGATCTTTTGATCTCTCTGCCCTTGATCTCTCTGCCTACGAATTCTGTGTCTGTATGCTTCTCTGTCACTTCACCTGACAAAGGGGCTGTGCTCCAAAAGCTTGTAATTTGAAATAAACCTGTGGAACTATAACCGGATGTCGTGTGACTTCTGACATCATTAAGGACTATGGAGGAGTCTGACTCAAAAATGTTGGAGGACACAGAGAACCTCTGTAGCTTCTGTTTTATCATCCTCTCATATTGCGGACCCTGACACACCACAACTGCAGTTGCAGTTCCTGTTGCAACCTGTATTGGTTATCAAATTCTGGCCACATCTAAATTCCTAATTTTCATCATTATGGAATATTTCCCCAATTTGTTTAAGTAACAGGCGCATCAAATATTCTCATTGGCCATAACATATTAAAGAGTAGCTAGCAATGCAAATTCCCAATTCAAATGTATTTCAAAAGATCACCTCCTCCACTATTTCACCAATTGTTACATACTGAATGTGGGCAATAGGACTACCTTTATCATTTGAACTCATAGTGCAACTGAATAACAAGTTTCGTGTTAAATTGCAATATTGATCTGATCTACAGAACATAAAATTCTATGATTGTCTCAATGATTCCTTTTCCAGTGGGTCTGCTGATTAATTTATCCTCCATAATGTTTTCAAAGATTTTTTGTGCCCTACATATTTATTTACTATGTAAAATGCATGTATAGTTATATATGTATAGCCAGCTTACATTTTACGACAAAGGCAACATATAGAGAATGCTGAAAATATGAACTAAGAACAGAGTATACCTGCAAAACTCAGCAAATCAGACATGTGTCAAGAGGGAAATAAAGTCAATGGCTGATAATCATTGGTCAGATGAAAGGTTGTTGCACTGAAATGTTAATGCTTTTCCCTCCACAGGTACTCTCTGGCTGCTATTTTCAGTGCTTTCTGTATTCATTACAGAATTTGTCAATCTTGCTTTATCATTTATGGTGGGTGCCCAGCATGATTGGTATCTACTGAATGGATCCCAACTCTCTGAGGGAAGAAAGTACAATAACAGTGGTGTGTTAAACTGACAACAGCAGCCAGAGGGGCTGAGGTAACCTGTTTATGTTTATACAACACCAATTTATCTCACTGCAGTGGAGGAGGACTAATTTTTATGTTTCATCCTATGAAGTGAGAACTTTAATCACAGATGTAGGGCTTTTTTTTCATGCTGGAGGCATGTCAGAAAATAGGACTTATTCTACTGACATTATCTTGTCTGTCTCAAAAATACCAACTTGTGGGATCTTTAAGAAATCCAGACCTCAAATGATCCAAAAGAATAACTGATTCCTGAGCAAGGGTTTAGATTAGAGTGGTGCTGGAAAAGCACAGCAGGTCAGGCAGCATCCAAGGAGCAGGAAAATCAATGTTTCGGGCAAAAGCCCTTCAAAGCTCTATTCCTGATGAAGGGCTTTTGCCCGAAGCATCGATTTTCCTGCTCCTCAGATGCTGCCTGACTTGCTGTGCTTTTCCAGCACCACTCTGATCTAAACTCTGGTTTCCAGCATCTGTAGTCCTCACTTTTGCCTGCCTGATTCCTGAGCAAGAATGTTAAAGGGCCCTTATTCATTCTCAAAAACCAATATTGATGCATCTGGACATGAGAGCAAATGGGTCTCTTTCCATTCATGAAAACACTCTGTGCCAGTGTCATAGCTATACTAGGACAGCTTGGCCAGGGGCCTGACAAGTTGTGAAGTACATATTTCCAGTAGCAATGCCAGAATGTTGACTGGATCCAAAGACTTTGCAATATCCAGTATCCTCAGTTCTTCCTTGATATCACATGGAACGAATCAAATTGGCTGAAGATTAGCAGCTGTGCACCTCTGGAACAGATGGAGATTGATAATCTATTTGCCAGGTCTGATTGAAGATTACTGAAAATGCTTCAGCATTATTGTTTTTTCGCTGAGGTACTGGGCTCCTCCATCATCAAGGATGGGAGTATTTGTAGAGTGAGCAATAAATTGTTTAATTGTCCAGTACTACTGGTCCAGTGCTGGGACCGCAGCTTTTTACAATATATGTAAATGATATAGAAGATGGTATCAGCAATAACATTAGCAAATTTGCTGATGACACAAAGCTAGGTGGTAGGGTGAAATGTGATGAGGATGTTAGGGGATTACAGGGTGACCTGGACAAGTTAGGTGAGTGGGCAGATGCATGGCAGATGCAGTTTAATGTGGATAAATGTCTGGTTATCCACTTTGGTGGCAAGAACAGGAAGGCAGATTACTACCTCAATGGTATCAAATTAGGTAAAGGGGCTGTTCAGAGAGATCTGGGTGTTCTTGTCCACCAGTCAATGAAGGCAAGCATGCAGGTACAGCAGGTCGTGAAGAAGGCTAATAGCATGCTGGCCTTCATAACAAGAGGGATTGAGTATAGAAGCAAAGAGGTGCTTCTGCAGCTGTACAGGGCCCTGGTGAGACCACACCTGGAGTACTGTGTACAGTTCTGGTCTCCAAATTTGAGGAAAGACATTCTGGCTATTGAGGGAGTGCAGCGTAGGTTCACGAGGTCAATTCCTGGAATGGCAGGATTGCCTTACACGGAAAGACTGAAGCGACTGGGCTTGTATACCCTTGAGTTTAGAAGACTGAGAGGGGATCTGATTGAAACGTATAGGCTTATGAAAGGACTGGACACTCTGGCAGGAGGGAACATATTTCCGTTGATGGGGGAGTGCCGAACCAGAGGACACAACTTAAAAATACGGGGTAGACCATTTAGGACAGAGATGAGGAGAAACTACTTCACACAGAGAGTGGTGGCTGTGTGGAATGCTCTGCCCCAGAGGGCAGTGGAGGCCCAGTCTCTGGATTCTTTTAAGAAAGAATTGGATAGAGCTCTTAAAGATAGTGGAGTCAAGGGGTATGGAGATAAGGCTGGAACAGGATACTAATTAGGAATGATCAGCCATGATCATATTGAATGGCGGTGCAGGCTCGAAGGGCAGAATGGCCTACTCCTGCATCTATTGTCTATTGTCTATTGTCTTACTAATGATTTGGCTTTTTCAGGACTGCAGAGCTTGGTTCTGATCTGTTGTTTGCAGAAATCTATCGCTTCCTGTTTATACTATTCAGCATGCAAATAATTCGGCATTGTAGCTTCACCAGGTTGACTCTCCAATTTTAGGTATGCCTATCCTGCTCCAATCATGCCCTCCTGAAATCTTCATTGATTCATGATCAAACCCTGGCTCAATGGTAATGGTAGAATCAGAGGTATGTCAGGCCACAAGGTTGCAGATTGTGTTGGAGTATAATTCTGCTATTGAGGATATTGTTTAAATCAGCCTCAATAGTGGCCATTAAAATCCAGGCCTTACTCTTTGCTGCCAAATAAACTCAATGGCCACTGAGAACGTAGGAAGAAGACCGTAGCAAGCTTACCCATTGCATCTAATAGTACTCTCCCACATACACATGTAGAACAGTCACCTTTTGAAATTACAGGTAAAATTCAGCCATTTGAAAAATAAATATTCCAACTTCAGTTCACCTCAGGGAAAGCAGAAAGAAGACCAGATATAGGTGAAGTGCAAATGTCCATTCTCCCTATAAAATCGATATATTTATATCATTACTTTCACCACTTCATTTTGATGTGCCTTGTTAGGTCCTGTCTATATCTGCGAGCATATTTTGTTACCTTTCAATATGTAACTGAAATTTAAAAGTACTTTGTTTGGAGTAAACAAAAGGGTGGCTAATGAAGAAAGTTAAAGAATGGTGCATAGAAGACTATGTTTTTGAGCTTATTCTTAGAAATGTGAAAACAAATTTTACTCTGCATTTGATTTTGCAGCATCTGAATCAACAGCATTTGACACTGGAAGCCAAAAGTGGAAAAATGAGTCATACACCGGGGACTGAAATCCTTCAACTTTGGAGAGCATGAAATGCAGACAAAACACAAACTATAATAGTCTAATCTAATTTCCAGAGACACATATTGTTGCTGTGTTTCCAGTGAGGCTTTCATAATTTAAACAGCTTGAAGCTGATATTTCTTTGATTTTTTTTCCACAAATCAAGAGCAATATGTTTAACAGGAAATATTCAACTGCCTCAAGCAATTTTGCTTTCAGACTTCTGATTAAACCATACCTAAGGTTATTTGTTGGAAAATAAAAAAAAACGTTTCTATCCTTCCTGGATATTTGATAGTCTGATAACTGCAAAGGAGAACAGATGAATCAAAGGCTTGGTAGACTATCTTTCATCCCAGCAGACACAGTTCAGAGCTCATATCTTTGCTTTTATTCTCACAAAACATGATAGAGGCTTTCATTTTACTTCTGACTTCCAACTCCAATACTGAAAACAGAAAGGGCAGAATCTAATGCAGAAGTTCACCTCTATTTATTTCACCTCTAGGTATGTCAGGAATAAAAGAATGACGAGAGTTAAATTAGGGCCAATCAAGGATAATAGTGGGAAGTTGTGTGTGGAGTCAGAGGAGATAGGGGAAGCATAAATAAATATATTTCGACAGTTCACTATAGAAAATGAAAATGTTGGCGAGGAAGATACAGGATACTTGCATCTAGACTAGAAGAGATTGAGGTTCACAAGGAAGATGTATTAGAAATACTACAGAGTGTGAAAATAGGCAAGTCCCCTGGGCCGGATGGGATCTATCCTAGGATCCTCTGGGAAGCAAGCGAAGAGATTGCCGAGCCTTTGGCATTGATCTTCAAATCATCATTGTCTACAGGAATAGTGCCTGAGGACTGGAGGATAGCAAATGTGGTTCCCTTGTTCAAAAAGAGTAGTAGAGACGAACCTGGTAATTACAGACCAGTGAGTCTCACTTCAGTTGTTGGTAAAGTGGGCGGCACGGTGGCACAGTGGTTAGCACTGCTGCCTCACAGCGCCAGAGACCCGGGTTCAATTCCCGCCTCAGGCGATTCTCTGTGTGGAGTTTGCACATTCTCCCCGTGTCTGCGTGGGTTTCCTCCGGGTGCTCCGGTTTCCTCCCACACTCCAAAGATGTGCAGGCCAGGTGAATTGGCCATGCTAAATTGCCCGTAGTATTAGGTAAGGGGTAGATGTAGATGCAGATGTAGGGGTATGGGTGGGTTGCGCTTCGGCGGGGCAGTGTGGACTTGTTGGGCCGAAGGGCCTGTTTCCACACTGTAAGTAATCTAATCTAAAGTGTTGGAAAAGGTTATGAGAGATAGGATTTATAACCATCTAGAAAAGAATAATCTGATCAGGGACAGTCAGCACGGTTTTGTGAAGGGTAGGTCATGCCTAACGAATCTTATTGAGTTTTTTGACAAAGTGACCAAACAGGTAGATGAGAGTAAACTGGTTGATGTGGTGTATATGGATTTCAGCAAGGCGTTCAATAAGGTTCCCCATTTTTAAAAATGCAGAGGAATGAGATTGTGGGAGATATATCAGTTTGGATCAGTAATTGGTTTGCTGAAAGAAAACAGAGGGTTGTAGTTGATGGAACATGTTCATCTTGGTGTCCAGTTACTAGCGGCGTACTGCAAGGGTCGGTGTTGGGTCCAGGCTGTTTGTCATTTTTATAAATGACCTGGATGAGGGCTTAGAAGGGTGGGTTAGTAAATTTGCAGACGACACTAAGGTCAGTGGAGTCGTGGATAGTGACAAAGGATGTAGTAGGTTGCAGAGAGGCATTGATAGGATGTAGAGCTGGGCTGAGAGGTGGCAAATGGAGTTTAATGTGAACAAGTGTGAGGTGATCCACTTTGGCCGGAGTAATCGGAATGCAAAGTACTGGGCTAATGATAGGATTCTTGGGAGTGCAGATGAGCAGAGAGATCTCGGTGTCCATGTACACAGATCGCTGAAAGTTGCCACCCAGATTGACAGGGTTGTTAAGAAGGCATACAGTGTTTTAGCCTTTATTAATAGAGGTATTGAGTTCCGGAACCAGGAGATTATGCTGCAGCTGTACAAAGCTCTGGTACGGCCACACTTGGAGTATTGTGTACAGTTCTGGTCACCACATTATAAGAAGGATGTGGAAGCTATGGAAAGGGTGCAGAGGAGACTTACTAGGATGTTGCCTTATATGGAAGGTATGTCTTGTGAGGAAAGACTGAGGGCCTTGAGGCTGTTCTCGTTAGAGGGAAGAAGGTTGAGAGGTGACTTAATAGAGACATACAAGTTAATCAGAGCATGAGATAGGGTGGACAGGGAGAGCCTTTTTCCAAGTATGGGGACTACAAACACGAGGGGACACAACTTTAAAGTGAGGGGAGATAGGTATAAGACAAATGTCAGAGGTAGTTTCTTTACTCAGAGAGTAGTAAGGGTATGGAATGCTTTGCCTGCATCGGCAGTAGATTCGCCAAGTTTAAGTGCATTTAAGTCGCCATTGGACAGGCAAATGGGCGTACATAGAACAGTGTAGGTGGGATGGGCTTCAGACTAGTATGACAGGGCGGCACAACTTCGAGGGCCGAAGGGCCTGCACTGTGCTGTAATGTTCTCTGTTCTATGAATGTGGTTGCAACAAATCCAGCACCAGTACTGTAGGCTAATGTTTTGAGGACATGGGTTCAAATCCACCATGGTGATGGTACAGTGTAAGCTCAAATAATCATAATGGAAATGAAAACTAGTCTCCGTAATATTGGGTAAAAGAAAAACACCTGGTTCACTAATGTCTCTTAGGGAAGGAAATCTGCTGTCATTGCTTGGTCTGGCCTCCCTGTGATTCCAGGCTCACATTAATGTAGCTGACTTTTAACTGCCCTCTGAAGTAGTCTAGCAGTCCCTCAGTTCAACAGGCAATCAGGGATGGGAATTAATGCTGACCTTCCCCATGGTGCCCAGAGGCCATGAAGTTAGTTTCAAGAAATATGTGGCCGTTTAGACGATAGGGTGAGCTCACACTTTTCACTGAAAATAAAACAATGAAGCATCTGAAAGAATAGTCATGAAATTCCCAAAGTTTTGGTTTAAGTTGAAGCAGTGTCTCAGTCAGAAGGCAATACATTGTCATTTCACTTGTAAGGCATGAGGATAAAAATCTTGATTGCTATTTCAATGCAATACAGAAAGAGAGCTACACTGTCCTGGAGGTATTGTTTTCAGATGAGGCCAGGTTTCCTTTCTCAGGTGGATCTAAGCTATTATGGGAGAAGAGGGGCAGCACTTGGTGAATTGCTCCTTCCGTGCACCTGCAGGGTACAAAGGGCCAAATGGTTTGTGTTTTCTGTGCTTTAACCATTCTGTGATTCTATGATGAGAGGGCTGGGCTTGTTCAGCTTTTCCTAAAACTTAACGCTTTCCAGAGATTAGACTTTACACAAATCACTCAGGATATGAGTTATATTTTACATGTCATCAAATGTTCAATATTACAGGATGATAAATGTTGAACATATAAGTGATCTTCTTATTGAAAGATCATTCCCGATTATGCCATTTAATCTCCCTCACAGCCAATCTTTGGACATGCTTACTCTGGTTTCTGACATTTTCAAACACATTCATGTTATTAAGCATCTCTGGCTGAATCCGCAATTTTGGACCAACCATAACTGACCTTGAGAAGGTGATAGCGATCTACTTTCTTGATCTACTGCAGTCATTATGGTATAGGAACACCACAGTGCTATTAGGAAGGCCGTTCTTGAATTGAGATCCAATGTCACTTAAGGAACAGAATCTATAGTTTCAAGTTAGAATGGTGTGTGGCTGAGAGGGACATTTGTAAGTGCTGGCACTCCCTCATATCTGCTGCCACTAGTCATTCCAGATTATAGGGTCATGGGTTCGGCAGATGCCTTTGACAGAGTCTTGATGAATTACTGCTACACATCTTGTAGATGGCACACACTGCTGCTACTGTGCATCAATCGTGAAGGAAATAAATGTTGATTTGCTTCTTTACAAAAGTCATCCTTTCCTTCTTAGTGTACAATGACCTGTTTATGTTTGTGGTTTGCATCTACTGCCATTTCTTGAATTCCAACAGCAGCAAGGAAAGTAAACAGAATGTTGCAGCTGTCTTTAAAGCAATATACACTGCCCAATATCAGGGATTTTAGGTGCAACACTAACTTGCTTTCAACTTCAAATGTAATTTTCAAAGATATCTCATTGATGGCAAAGAAAGGCTGCAGACATGAGTGAATGAAGTGAGCAGCAAAAGCAGTTCGACCTGTCTGAGGAAGGCAGCAGAAATGTTTCTGCAGTTAAACAGCATCATTGACCTTCTTCAGCAATGCGGAAGATAGAAACTTTGTACAAATTAGCTCCAAAGGTCAATAAAAATGCAATGTATTAAAATCATTCTAACTGCTGCCAAAATTGATCATTCTCCAATAGAAACAGACCCATGGCCTGAATTTTAATAATTCTTTGGTGATGCATCGACTGGCAGGTTGGCTGGTAAAATGATGCAGGAAGGCATCAGCGGACTCATGCATTATTCCTGTCCCTACACCAGTCTTTCAGTGGAGATTCCAGCCATCAAGTGGTATTCTAATTCTATAACTTAAATGGCTAAATAAGAGTTACTTTCCACATCCATAGACAACTTATTTGTGCCAGAAAGGCCCCTGCCACACTGGGAAACCATCCAGTGAAACCTAGCAGCCTCTGAGAGAGCTCTGGACAGTGATGGTTCTCCTTTTCAAGCACTTCATGTTTCACAAAGGGGACTTTTCCCAATGATAAACAAACATCCCCTCCCTCCCCGAGAATGCCTTGGTGCTTTCTTTGAGGATGCCCAGCCATTGGGGCTCCATCTGTTTGGAGATGGCACCACAGGTTAGGGCAGTATTAGCACTTAAGCTAAAAGGATATTGGGTGATGTTCAATAATATTGAGCTTGGTGGTCTTCTGCTTTTCATAGTGTGACACTGTCCTGAATTGGGATACCAACACTGACAGCATGCTTAATGACATGCTTCCCACTTCCTTGATTAATTGGACCAGTTAACTGCATGTCAGCCTCAGATCGAAGGGTCAATGCTCTGGAAAATCCTATTGGCTATGCCTGTCTGCCAAGATATGAGGGATGCTGTATTCATTTTCAATTCAAAATTTGAAAGATTTTGGTGAGAGGGTGCCACCAGGTTGAAGCAACCTCTCAGTTATTAACCACCATTGAACTCATAGAAAGGGATTGGCCCAAATGGATTCCCCAGCCATGCACTGATCTTGTGTGGACCAGCTGGCGGGAGTATTCACTGACATCTTTAACCTCATTATGATGTGAGGTTCCCACTTGCTTCAAAACCATCCGGTACCAAAGAAATAAAAAATCAGGCAAAGTGCCTTAATGACAACCACCCAGCGGCTCTGTCATCCATCATTATGGAGTGCTTCGAGAGGTTAGTCATGGCTCACATTAATGCTAGCCAATCAGATTACTTTGATACTTTGCAATACGCATGCCGATGCAACAGGTCCATGGCAGAAGTCCTCTCCTCAGCCCTACGTTCATCCCTGGAACATCTGGGTAACAAGGATACCCATGTCAGGCTCAAACTTATTGACTACAGCTCCACCTTCAACACAATAATTGCAAAGAGTTAGTGTGTAAAGGAATAAGTCTGAATCTGTTACAGTTGAGAAGAGGAGCAAGTCAAATAGCCAAGGCAAGCAAGGGCAAGGCAGAGAATGAGGTAAGACTGATAAATTAATTTTATTTCAATGTAAGACATCTGGCTAAGTCAGATGTATACAGGGCATGGTTGGGAACATGGGACTGGGATATCATAGTTGTTATAGAAATGTGGCTCAAGGAAGGGAAAGACTGGAGGCTCAATGGTCCAGGGTATAGATGCTATAGGAGAGATAGAAACTGGGGTAAGAAAGGAGGAGGAGGAGTGACACTTTTGGTTAGGGATAACAATTATGGCTGTACTTAGGGAAGATATTCCTGAGAGTTGTCCAGTGAAGTTATTTGGGTGGAAGTGAGAAATAAGAAAAGGGACGATCCCCTCATTCAGATTGTATTATAGGCCTCCTAATAGTCAGTGGGAAATTGAGAAGCAAATTTGTAAGGAGATGTTAGATGTCAATCAGGATGATAGGGCTGTAATGAGTTACATCAGGTGGTTGATAAAGGAGCAGCACTCTGAAAACTAGTGCTTCCAAATAAACCTGTTGGACAATAACCTGATGTTGTTTGTACATCCCAGTCCAACACCAGCACCTCCAAATCAGGGTTGTAATGGTACAGGATTTTAACTTTCCAAACATAGACTGGGACTGTCATGGTATTAAGCATTTGAATTAAGAAGAATTCATTAAGTGTATACAAGAAATTTTCATTTTCAGTATGTAGATGAGCCTACTAGAGAAGGAGCAAAACCTGATCTTCTTTTGGGAAATAAGACTGGGCAAGTGATTGGGGTGTCAGTGGGAGACACTTTGGGGCCAGAGATCATCATTTTATTCATTTTAAAATAGTGATAAAGGAGGATAGACTTGATCTAAAAGTTAAAGTTCAAATTGGAGGAAGAAATTTGACAGTCTTAGACAAGAATTTTCAAAAGTTAACTGGAAGAGGCTATTCACAGTTCGGGAAGTGGGAGGCCTTCAAAACTGAGATATTAAGAATTCAAAGGCAGTGTGTTCCTGTTAGTGTGAAGGGCAAGACTGGTAGGTGTAGGAAATGCTGAATGACCAGAGAAATTGAGGCTGTGGGCAAGAAAAAGGAGGAGGTATAATTCAAGTATAGACGGCTGGGATTGAGTGAATCCCTCAAGAGGTGGAAAGGCAGTAGGAGTATACTCAAGAGGGAATTCAGGAGGTCAAAAAGGGGACATGAGATTGCGTTGGTAAATAGGGTTAAGGAGAAACCAAACAGATTCTACAAGTACGTTAAAGGCAAAAGTGTAATTAGGGATAGATTAGCACCTCTTAAAGATCAACAATCCTATGCGTGGAAATGCTGGAGAGATGGGTGAGATATTAAATGAGTACTTTGCATCAGTATTTATTGCAGAGAAGGACATGAAAACTAGAGAACTTGGGGAAATAAATAGCAATACCTTGAGAAGTGTCCATATCACAGAAGAGGAGATGTTGGACATCTTAAGACACATAAAGCTGGATATATCGCCAGGACATGATCTGGTGTGTCCCAGAACTTTGTGGGAAGCTAAGGAAGTGATTGCTGGGCCCTTACTAAGATATTTGTATTGTTGATTATCACAGATGAGGTGACAGAAGATTGTAGGTTGGCTAATGTGGTGCCAATATTTAAGAAAGGTGGTAAGGAAGAGCCAGGGAACTATAGACTGGTGAGCCTGATGTCTTTGGTGGGTAACTTGTTGGAAGGAATTCTGACAGACAGGATGTACATGCATCTGGAAAGGCAAGGACTGATTAAGGATAGTCAACATGGCTTTGTGTGTGGGAAAAAGTGTGTGGGAAATCATGTTTCACTAACTTAACTGAGTTTTTTGAAGAAGTGATAAAGTTGATTGATGAAGGCAGAGCAGTGAATGTATCTGTATGGATTTCAGCCAGGCGTTTGACAAGGTTCTGCATGATAGACTAGTTAACAAAGTTAATCATGTGGAATACAGGTAGCACTAGCCATTTGGATACACAATTGGCTTGAAGGTACGAGACAAAGGGTGGTTTGAGTTTTGGACTGGAGGCATGTGACCAGCAGTATGCTGCAAGGATTGTTACTGTGTGTCCTGCTTTTTGTCATTTAATTGAAATGATTTTGATTTGAATATAGAAGGAATGGCTAATAAGTTTGCAGATGACAACAAAATTGGATAATGAGGAAGGTTATCTCAGCGTACATTGGTACCTTGATCAGATGAGCCGAGGAGTAGCAGACGGAGTTTAATTTAGATAAATAAGAAGTGTTGTATTTTGGAAAGGCAAATCAAAGCAGGACTTATAACCTTAATTGTAGGGTCCTGGTGAGTGTTGCTGAGCAAATAAACCTTGTGGTGCAGGTTCATAGTTCCTTGAAGCTGGACTCGGAGGTAGACAAGGTAGAGAGGGTGGCATTTGGTAAACTTGCCTTTTTTGGTCAGTACATTGAGTGTAGGAGTTGAGATGTCACGTTTCAGCCGTACAGGATATCGATTAGGCCACTTTTTGAATACTGCATTCAATTCTCATCTCCCTGCTGTAAGAAAACTGATGTTAAACTCAAAATGTTCAGAAAAAAATTACAAGGATGTTGCCGGTGCTTGAGGGTTTGAGCTATAGGGAGAAACTGAATGGGCTGGGGTTATTTTCCCTGGAGTGTTGTAGGCTGAGGGATGACCTTATAGAGGTTTATACAATCATAAAGAGCATGGATAGAATAAATAGACAAGGTCTTTTTCCCAGGGTAGGAGAGTCCAAAGCTAGATGGCATAGGTTTAGAGTGAGAGGAGAAAGATTTAAACGGGACCTAAGGGGCAACTTTTTCACGCAGAGGGTGCTGCATGTATAGAAGGAGCTGTTAGAGGAAATGGTGGAGGCTGGTACATTTGCAACATTTAAAAGACACCTGAATGGGAACATGAATAGGAAAGGTTTGGAGGGAAATGGGCCAAAACTAGATTAATTTGTGATATCTGTTCAGCACGGAAGAGTTAGATTGAAGGGTCTGTTTCTGTGCTGTGCATCTCTATGACTCAATAACATTCTGTGAATACAACATGCACTTTACATAGCATTAATATATTTTGAAATGGTCAAAACACCACATAGCTAAATTTCAGATACTGTTGGTAAAATATGATTTTAACAATATTCTTTATTGTAATAACATATCAATGAATTGCAACCAACAATCTTATGTCTAATTTAATACATTTCATATTATTTAAGGAAGTGTATATGTCATAACATTATCCATATTATACTCATTGATGAGATGTGGATGGATACTTTTTGCTAAGATTAACAGTGAAGCTTTCAGCACATTGTTAAAGAACACAATAGAAAACAACTGCTTACATCTGCAAAGGCACAGTTAAACACAAAAGCCCTGCTCCTTCAGAGCCTAAGTTATAGTTGCGGCTGCAAATAGACAAAAGCTTGAAGCTGTCATCATAAAAGCACAATGGGGAAACATTGCTATCTAAAACTGAGGGGGCAGGAACCTGTAGGACTCCTTGGGCTCTTTGTCTGACAAGGAGTATATATTGGAAACATCAAGAGAATCGAAAATGTATTGAGACACCTCAGAGTCAGGTATGATGCATGGAGAAAAGTATATTTATATTGTTCTTCTTGTGATGCTTTGCCTTGGGCTATATGCCTGATATGGAAGTGTCTTATAAATAAAGACTATTGCAATTGCTTTAAAATACACAAGGGTGGAACATGCCATATTAAGACAAGTTAAATTTTTTTGCATCATCTGTAATTTTCAAATCAAAATATTTTAAAATGTATCTTTACAAATGTTATGATTAAATTATATTTTTGAAGAAGTATGAAGGTGGATCTCCCAGAACAAGGCTGGCTCATTACAAATACCATCACATTCGAAGTACAATATTCCCAAATGTGGAAAATACTTGACTGCAAATTTCCTGGTAGTATGTGACTGTGATTACGCTCTCCTGATTACAAATTAAAAGATGAAATTGAATAATCAATGTTTTCTTCTGCAGCATTTTATGACATCATAAGTCACAAACATGCTTTACTTGCTCAGCCATATACACTATAAATATCAACTGCAACCAGAGGGCCATCAACTCTGCGAAAGATGCTGATTGATCTGCCTGACATTTGTTGGTCTTCAAGTGCAAAGAGTTGTCAATGACTCATTGTTGGAAAGAGGCACATCCCAAGGTTCCCATCACAACACCATAGGGATTACATCTAGGCTATGGAGAAGGTGCAAAAGAGGTTGACTGGGACTAATGCCTGGATTGAAGTGTATTAGCTATTAGGAGACATTGGTGGCCATTCATTAGAGGTCAAGTGGAATTTTCCACTTGCCTTGCAGCCCCCTGAGGTGATAACATGGCCAAGAGATGGCATGGGGTGGGGTATCTCATACTCCATCTCATTCAGTAATCATGGAAGCCATCAAACCACAGCTAAGACAAGTGGACAGGTTGCTCTTCGGCTATAAAGGCCAACCTTTGGGGCCTTTTACAACTTGAAACTTTCTTACCCATCCTTCAAGGGTCCTTCCATTCTGAGATACAATCTGTTTTACATGCAATGCCATCTATCACCTAAGGCACTGGGGCTGCATTGTGTCATTGTTAAGGAGGATACTGTTGGACCTTCCAGTCTTTCAAGATGCAAAAAATGAGTAAAATCAAAACATGGAATTGTAAGAATTAACCTACTGATCTGAATCATCTTGTATATTTCAAACTAGCGGATCGGTGTGATCAGAATGTCCGTTTCCAAGTATTACTTTTTGTTAGTAGCTCTTCCCCAGCCTATCTTTACACTGACACCATACTCAGTTGGCATCCGAAATGATTCTGCTGGTTCAAAACAAATATCCAGCCCAATCTCAGTAAGAATTTTAAAAATCTCATTAATTGAGGAAACATGTTTTTGCTTGCCCTGTTCTCACAGGTCCAGAGCTTCTGTCGAGTATGATTAGGCTGACTTGCTATTCTATTGTCACATGTTGTTGGCCCGTGGAAGGTCTGTGAGTGAGTCTAAGTGTAATTATACATGGAGGCCATTTCAAAATTTAAGCAGTAAATATATTTGTCTGCTTACTTTTTCGTTCATGTTTAAGCTGAAGTTGATTGCATGTATAAGGTATGAAGCATAGGGTAAAAACAATAACTGCAGAGGCTGAAAACCAGATTCTGGATAAGTGGTGCTGGAAGAGCACAGCAGTTCAGGCAGCATCCAAGGAGCAGTAAAATCAACGTTTCGGGCAAAAGCCCTTCATCAGGAATAAAGGCAGTGAGCCTGAAGCATGGAGAGATAAACTAGAGGAGGGTGGGGGTGGGGAGAAAGTAGCATAGAGTACAATGGGTGAGTTGGGGAGGGGATGAAGGTGATAGGTCAGGGAGGAGGGTGGAGTGGATAGGTGGAAAAGGAGATAGGCAGGTAGGAAAAGTCATGGGGACAGTGCTGAGCTGGAAGTTTGGAACGAATGTGAGGTGGAAGAAGGGGAAATGAGGAAACTGTTGAAGTCCACATTGATGCCCTGGGGTTGAAGTGTTCCGAGGCGGAAGATGAGGCGTTCTTCCTCCAGGCGTCTAGTGGTGAGGGAGTGGCGATGAAGGAGGCCCAGGACCTCCATGTCCTCGGCAGAGTGGGAGGGGGAGTTTAAATGTTGGACCACAGGGCGGTGTGGTTGATTGGTACGGGTGTCCCGGAGATGTTTCCGAAAGCGCTCTGCTAGGAGGCATCCTGTCTCCCCGATGTAGAGGAGACCACATCGGGAGCAACGGATACAATAAATGATATTGGTGGATGTGCAGGTAGAACCTTGATGAATGTGGAAGGTTCCTTTAGGGCCTTGGATAGAGGTGAGGGAGGAGGTGTAAGCGCAGGTTTTACAATTCCTGCGGTGGCAGGGGAAGGTGCCAGGATGGGAGGGTGGATTGTAGGGGGGGCGTGGACCTGACCAGGTAGTCACGGAGGGAACGGTCTTTGTGGAAGGCGGAAAGGGGTGGGGAGAGAAATATATCCCTGGTTGTGGGGTCGTTTTGGAGGTGGCAGAAATGTCGTTGGATGATTTGGTTTATGCGAAGGTTGGTAGGGGGGAAGGCGAGCACCAGGGGCGTTTTGTCCTTGTTATGGGTTGGAGGGGTGGGGTCTGAGGGCGAAGGTGCGGGATGTGGACGAGATGTGTAGGAGGGCATCTTTAACCACGTGGGAAGGGAAATTGTGGTCTCTAAAGAAGGAGGCCATCTGGTGTGTTCTATGGTGGAACTGGTCCTCCTGGGACCAGCAAAATATGTCAAACCTACCGACTCCCACAGCTACCTGGATTATACCTCTTCCCACCCTACCTCTTGCAAAAATGCCATCCCGTATTCCCAATTCCTCCGCCTCTGCCGTATCTGCTCCCAGAAGGACCAGTTCTT
Source organism: Chiloscyllium punctatum (assembly GCF_047496795.1). Taxonomy (NCBI): domain Eukaryota; kingdom Metazoa; phylum Chordata; class Chondrichthyes; order Orectolobiformes; family Hemiscylliidae; genus Chiloscyllium; species Chiloscyllium punctatum. Next base: position 62,757,355 of record NC_092746.1, read on the forward strand.
CTTTTCCACCTATCCACTCCACCCTCCTCCCTGACCTATCACCTTCATCCCCTCCCCCACTCACCTATTGTACTCTAAGCTACTTTCTCCCCACCCCCACCTCCTCTAGCTTATCTCTCCACCCTTCAGGCTCTCTGCCTTTATTTCTGATGAAGGGCTTTTGCCCAAAACGTCGATTTTACTGCTCCTCGGATGCTACCTGAACTGCTGTGCTCTTCCAGCACCACTAATCCAGAATAAGGTATGGAGCATGTTTTCTGTATATACTACATCAACGAAAATGAAGGCTTACATTTTACTCATGCAAGATAAGTTTCCCTCAGTCACTTTCAGAATTCCCAAATGAAAACTTTGAGATATTAGGGTTTGTTATTCATGCCAAAAATGTGAACAAGATCAATTACTTTATAAAGTTAAAACTTTCACATCAGTCAGATATCAATGAACAAAAATTTGCACATTGACCTAACCAGAACAAAAGCAGAAATTGCTGGAAAATGCCAGATCTGGCAGCATCTGTGGTGAGAAATCAATTAGTGTTTTGGTTCCAGTGATTATTCTTCAGAACTGATGATAGTCAGGAAAAAGTTGTTTATTTTTGCAAAGGTAGAGTGGAGGGAGGAATAAGGAGTAAACAATAAGTGGAGATAGAGCCGAAAGATAAAGAAGAACAGTTGCACAGACAAAGGAGTGAATAACAGTCAGCCAAGGAGAGTGTGTTGCTGATAATGGGGACTATTCATGGCTTACACTGGGTGTGTAAAAGCAGACCATGTGATAACAAGGCCTGAAATGTGGACTTTGGAGTGAGGACAAGGAAGAAGATGCCTCAATTGTTGGATTCGATATTGAATCCAGGCAGCTGTAGAATTCCCAAGCAGAAAATTAGGTGCTGTTCTTCATTAGAGCAGTGAAGTAAGCTGGAGCCAGAGATGTTGGCCAGGGAACAAGGTGTTATGTTGAAATGGCAGGCAACTAGAATCAAAGGTCTTTTTTGCAGACTGAACATACGTGTTCTATGAAGCCGTCGCCCAGGCTATGCTTTGTTTCCCCAATGTAGAGGAGACCACATTGTGAGGAGCAAATGCAGTAAATAGATTGAGTGAAGTGCAGGTAAAAAATTGCTTCACCTGGAAGGTGTGCTTGGACCCATGGATACCGAGGAGAAAGGAAGTAAACAGGCAGGTGTTATACCTTCTGTGGTTGCAGAGGAAGGTGTCATGGGCTGTGGATTATGAGGATGGGAGAAGGCAGGGGTTGTTGAGAGTGAAGGATATATGCATCAAGGTGTCCCAGAGAGAATGGTCCTTATAGATGACTAACATGTAGTGAAGGAAAGGGGAATGTGTGTCTGGTGTTGGCATCCCAGTGGAGGTGACATAGATGGCAGCTAATGCTTCAGTCACCTCCTCTTTACCGTGGCTATGTGATCCCTTTACATGTTTATCTCCCACCAGGATGGCCAAAGATTTCTCCGCTTCTTGGAAAAATTGTCCTCACCCTAAACAACTTCTCTTTTAATTCCTCTTACTTTCTTCAGGTCAGAGGGGTGGCCATGAGTATCTGCAAGGGCCCCAGTTATGCCTGTCTTTATGTGAGGCACTTGGAACATTCCGTTCTATTTCTGAGCCTCATCCTTAACTCTTTCTCCGATATATTGAATATATCATCAGTGCTGCTTCCCTCTCTTGTCCGGAATTGGAAAAGTTGATCGATTTCACTTCCAATTTCCACCTCGCTCTCATCTTCACGTGGTCTATCTCTGACTCGTCCCTTCGCTTCCTTGACATCTGTTTCCATTTCTAGGCATAGGCTGGCCAGCAATATCTACTATAGACCCACCAACTCCCACAGTTACCTTGACAACACATCCTTGCTTCCTACTTTCTGTAAAGATTCTATTCCATTCTCCCAGTTCCTCATTCTTTGCAGCATCTATTCTCATGATGTCAATTTTAAAAAAAAACAGCTTCCAAAATGCCCATCTTCTTCCTCAACCAAGGACTCCCCAACACTATTGTTGACAGGGCTCTCAGTCGGACCCAACTGATCTCCCACATTTCTGCCCTCATCCCTTGCTTTCCTCCCATAATAGAGATAACATCCCCCGGTCCTCACCTATCATTCCACCAGCATCCCCATCCAGAGGATCATTAGCCACCATTTCCCCAATTCCAGCAGGATTCCTTCACCAGATACACAATTCTTTCCCTTGTCAATCCTCCGGGAAACCCTAGTTCATTCCTCCTTCACTCCCAACACTCCCTGCTTTGGGAGGGAATTTCAGGATTTTAACTCAGTAACACTGAAGGAATGGCAATATATTTCTAAGGACGGTGAGTGAGTTGGAAGGGAAATTTCAGGTGGTAGTGTTCACACATATCTTCTGTCTTTGACTTTCTAGATGGAAGTGATCATGGATTTGAAAGGTGCGGTTTAAGGGTCTTTGGTGAATTTTGACAGTGCATCTTGTAGATAGCATACACAGTTGCGATTGAACGTTTGAAGTGGAGACAGTGGATGCTTATGGATGTGGTGCCAGTTAAGCGGGATGCATTGTCCTGGATGTTAAGATTCTTGAGCATTGATGGAGTTACATTAATCCAGACAAGTGGGGAACATTCCACCACACTCTTGACATGTACCTTGTAGATGAAGAAGAGGCTTTGGAGTGTCAGGAAGTGAGTTACTCACCTCAGTAATGTTAGTTTCTGACTTGCTCCTGTGGCCAATATATTGATATCGTGAATCCAATTGAGTTTCAGTTCATTTCTAACCCCCAGGATATTGAAAGTGGGGGATTCAGTAACACCATTAAATATCACGGGACAGTGATTAGATTGTGGAGATGGTCAATGTTCTGCATTTGTGTGGCATGAATGTTACTTGCCACTTATGAGCCCAAGCCTCGATATTTTCCAGATCTGGTGGACTGTTTCAGTAACTGGGGAAAACCAAAGAATTGGAGATGTTGGAATTCAGAAACATAAACAGAAACTGTTGGAAAACCTCAGCATGTCTGGCAGTGCGTGCCGAGAGAAAACAGAGTTAACGCAGTGAGTTGTGAATGCATGGAATGCATTTCCAGCTGTGGTGGTGGAAGCAGAGTCATTGGGGACATTTAAGTGACTGTTGGACATGCACATGGATAGCAGTGTATTAAGGGGTGCGCAGTTTGTTATTTTATTTTACATTAGGATTAATGCTCTGCACAACTTCGTGGGCCAAAGGGCCTGTTCTGTGCTGTACTTTTCTATGTTCTATGTTAATATTTCAAGTCCATTGACCCTTCTTCAGATACTTTGTTTTCTCCTGGGCAATTTTCCATATTGTCAGGTCGATGTCAGTATCGTAAGTTGTACTGGAACAGCTTGGCTAGTGGAGCGATGAGTTCTGCAGTTCATTTCAATTGCCGTAATATTGTCAGAGCCCATAGCCTTTGCAATATCTTGTGCATCGAACCCTCTTGACATCACATGGTTTGATACTAATTGGCTCAAGGCTAGGATCGATGATGCTGGGGACGACAGGTGGAGGCCAACTTGGCACTTCTGGCTGAAAGCTGTTGCAAAAGCTTCAGCCTTATCTTTTGCACTGATGCATTGTGCTCTTCCATTATTGAGATGGGGATATTTGTCAAGCCTCCTCCTTTAGTGAGTTGTTTAGTTATCCACCACCATTCACAACTGGATGGGACAGGACTTCAGAGCTTTGATCTGATGAATGTGGGATGGAATCACTTAAAGTTGAAAAATCTGTTGCTGGAAAAGCGCAGCAGGTCAGGCAGCATCCAAGCAGCAGGAGAATCGACGTTTTGGACATAAGCCCTTCTTCAGGAGTGAGGACGGTGTGCCAAGCGGGCTAAGATAAAAGGTAGGGAGGAGGGACTTGGGGGAGGTGCGTTGGGAATGCAATAGGTGGAAGGAGGTTAAGGTGAGGGTAATAGGCCAGAGAGGGGGTGGGGGCGGAGAGGTTGGGAAGAAGATTGCAGGTTAGGAAGGCGGTGCTGAGTCCAAGGAATGGGACTGAGATAAGGTGGGGGGGGGGGGGGGGGGAGGGGAAATGAGGAAGCTGGAGAAATCTACATTCATCCCTTGTGGTTGGAGGGTTCCTAGGAGGAAGCTGAGGCGCTCTTCCTCCAGGCGTCGTGTTGCCATGGTCTGGTGATGGAGGAGGCCAAGGACCTGCATGTCCTTGGTGAAGTGGGAGGGGGAGTTAAAGTGTTCAGCCACGGGGCGGTTGGGTTGGTTGGTCTGGGTGTCCCAGAGGTGTTCTCTGAAACGTTCCGCAAGTAGGCGGCCTGTCTCTCCAATGTAGAGGAGGCCACAACTGTTGCAGTGGATGCAGTAAATGATGTGTGTGGAGGTGCAGGTGAATTTGTGACGGATATGGAAGGATCCCTTGGGGTCTTGGAGGGAAGTGAGGGGGGGGAGGTGTGGGCACAAGGTTTGCATTTCTTGCGTTTGCAGGGGAAGGTACTGGGAGTGGAGGTTGGGTTGGTGGGGGAGTGTGGACCTGACGAGGGAGTCGCGGAGGGAGTGGTCTTTCCGGAACGCTGATAGGGGAGTGGAGGGAAATATATCCTTGGTGGTGGGGTCTGTTTGGAGGTGGCGGAAATGACGACGGATGATACAATGTATATGGAGGTTGGTGGGGTGGTAGGTGAGGACCAGTGGGGTTCTGTCCTGGTGGCGATTGGAGGGGCAGGGCTCAAGGGCGGAGGAGCAGGAAGTGGAGGAGATGCGGTGGAGAGCATCGTCAACCATGTCTGAGGGGAAATTGCGGTCTTTGAAGAAAGAGGCCTTCTGGGTTGTTCGGTATTGGAACTGGTCCTCCTGGGAGCAGATGCGGCAGAGACGAAGGAATTGGGAATATGGAGTGGCGTTTTTACAGGGGGCAGGGCCCTCCCCTTCCTAGACCTCTTCATTTCTATCTCGGGCAACTGACTCAACACGGACATTTACTATAAATCGACCGAATCCCACAGCTACCTAGATTACACCTCCTCCCACCCTGTAATGTTATTCTCATTTTTGATTTCAATGAGTAGCATTGTGGGGTCTGGAAATGCGTTCCCATGCATTTAAATGAGGCTTTAAATTTAACTCAAGGTGAATCTCTCACGACTTCATAAATAAAGGTGGAAGAGAGGAAAAGCTTGAATTGTGCCTTATGACACCAGGAGGTAAAAACAAAGAAAAGAAACAGAACTATCCAGAAGACAGCAAATGAGAATGTTTCTTTCCAAGAAAAGCAAGCCATTCAAATGGGAAAAGGCCTATAAAATCAGTGGTGCAGATTAGCAGTGTCAAAAACAATTAGGACAGAAGAAAAGAAGTCCTGAGAGGTTTAAAGGTTAGTAGGATGAATACTTCAGAAACAGAAGGAAGAAAGAGAGCTATTCGACAAGGAAGTTGACTGCATGAGATTAAGGAACACATGTGGAGGAGTAAGTTTCCAAATTTATTAAAAATCCCATGAACAGACATTAACTAAAGAACACAGCCATAAGGGAAATTGCAGCTGTTTGCCAGAAAAAATTATAGCCAGGTGAAAAGAAAAGAAAACAACTTTAAGTTGGAAACAGCAACCCTTGATTAAGTGTCTGAGATTATAGTTGAGGGTGAAAGGGATGAATATTTATTTCTGATATTTATCATAAGATTGTTTTAACAAGTTCTTATGCGGTGTAATTTTGTGTTCTCCTTTTGTGTTTAATAGACTTTGCTGTTATTTAGTCGAAATTACTTTGACAGCCTTTTGTGAATATACTGTCATAGAGTCATAGAGATTTACAACACGGAAACAGACCCTTTGGTCCAACTCATCCATGCTGACCAGATATCCCAACCCAATCTAGTCCCACCTGCCAACAGCCAGCCCATATCCCTCTAAACCCTTCCTATTCATATACCCATCCAGATGCCTTTTAAATGTTGCAATTGTGCCAGCCTCCACCACTTCCTCTGGCAGCTCATTCCATACACGTACCACCCTCTGCGTGAAAAAGTTGCCCCTTAGGTCTCTTTTATATCTTTCCCCTCTCACCCTATGCTGTTTACGTCTGGGCTCCCCGACCGCAGGGAAAAGATTTTATCTATTTATCCTATCCATGCCCCTCTCAGCCTCCAAAGCTACAGGGAAAACAGCCCTAGCCTCTTCAACCTCTTCCTATGGTTCAAATCCTCCAATCCTGGCAACATCCTTGTAAATCTTTTCTGAACCCTTTCAAGTTTCACAACATCTTTCTGATAGGAAGGAGTCCAGAATTGCACACAATATTCCAACAGTGGTCTAACCAATGTCCTGTACAGCCACAACATGACCTCCCAACTGCTGTACTCAATACTCTGACCTGTAAAAGAAATCATACCAAACGCCGCCTTCACTATCCTATCTACCGACATCCACGTTCAAGGAGCTACGACCCTGCACTCCAAGGTCTCTTTGTTCAGCAACACTCCCTAGGCCCTTACCATTAAGTGTATAAGTCCTGCTAAGATTTACTTTCCCAAAATGCAGCACCTCACATTTATTTAAATTAAACTCCATCTGCCACTCCTCAGTCCATTGGCCCATCTAATCAAGATCCCATTGTATCTGAGGTAAACTTCTTCACTGTCCACTACATCCCTAATATTGGTGTCATCAGCAAACTTACTAACTATACCTCTTACGCTCACATCCAAATCATTGATATAAATGATGAAAAGTAGTGGACCCAGCACCGATCCTTGTGGCACTCCACTGGTTACAGGCCTCCAGTCTGAAAAACAACCTTCCACCATTACCCTCTGTCTTCTATCTTTGAGTCAGTTCTGTATCCAAGTGGCTCGTTCTCCCTGTATTCCATGTTGTTCAATGACCACCACTGTTAACAAAATGCAAAAATAAAAACTTGTGGTCCATCAAGCAAGGTTCCACTCTGATATCTGACTTTTCAAAGTCAGTAGACAGTTCACCTCAAGTTAATTTTAAAGCTGGGATCGTAACACTTACATATTTTTGTAAAAATGAGAGTGTGGTGCTGGAAAAGCACAACAAGTCAGGTATCATCCAAGGAGCATGAGAATCGATGTTTCGGGCATAAGCCTTTCATCTCGACTGTGATCTCCAGTATCTGCAGTCCTCACTTTCTCCATATTTTTGTAAACTCCAATTTAACTCCCGCTCTTGTTACTTCAAGGTCCCTGTCATTTATCCACTTAAGTGATAAAAAAAGTGTCTTAATGTGAAGTTCTGCACAATTATCTCATTGTAGGAGAAGAGAGACAAAGGATCCCCTCGGAAGGAAGCAGTGAAGAAAAAGACAGCCAAACAAAGACACTACTGAAAGGAAGTACTGTAAAATGGGTTATTTAAAGTTAGCTATTCTTTGCAATAATCTTCTTTCAGGATTTATTGGTTTTTATTTCCCCTAATTCTTTAATAATTTACATACATTTTTCCTTTTAATCATTGCAGGCATTTGTTCCTGCATTCCAGCATGCCTAACTGCTTCATACAGATCTTTGATAAGAAGCACAACTCTGAAGAGAAAATAAAAGCAGCCACCTTGGTGCATTTCTGGGAATTGTCCAGTAGTGCTACAACTGAGTACAATAATAAGCAACAAATTTGATTTGCCGAGTCTGAACTGTTTTCTGACAAAATTTCTGGCATCAGATTCTTAACCAATCTCTATTTGAGATGAATTGCATAATTACATCACTAATTAATTTTCCCCCAATTTCCAGGCATATTTGCTCAAAGTGAAGAATATTAAGATACTTCAGTGTTATGGATAGCATCCCATCAACAGTATGAAGGATCCCAATGCAGGTATAGCAGGGTTGGGTGCAACTGAAGCTCTATCAATTGTGTCCAAATAATGTGCTTCAATCAATCATAGAAGGGTACTCCAGCTACAACAATATAATGCCCTTTTCTTAACTAACAATCCTTCACCTGCCCAACTGACTGTCAAATACAGAGAGGTTTTGTGCTGTAATTGAATAATGCACCATAATTTTACTGAGACTACCAAACTCATTTTATTTTATATAGAGCTTGGAGAAGGAATTTATCATAACTTGCTAAGATTTACTTTCCCAAAATGCAGCACCTCATATTTATTTAAATTAAACTCCATCTGCCACTCCTCAGTCCACTGGCCCATCTGATCAAGATCCCATTGTAATCTGAGGTAACCTTCTTCACAGTCCACTACATCCCTAATATGGGTGTCATCAGCAAACTTACTAACTATACCACTTACGCTCACAGTGCTCACAGTGAAGGATGAAGCATTGTGATTGAATAAACTTGTGGTAACAAGGACCTGTTTCAGGCATCAATAGAAATGTGCTGTATTGTTGATTCACAGTCAGTCAAAGTGGTGCTGAAGATAGCAATTTTTACAAGTCTAATCTTTGCAACACAAAGTATAACCTGTTGGCTATTTCAGAATGAATTATGAAGCAGTTGATCAAAAGGAACTATTAAGCAACTGTTATTCCATCACCACTAAGCACCTAATTATGACACAGGTCATAGAAATACTGATTTGAAAGCCTTCTTTTGCCTTCCATTCGGATGGGGGATGACTTGTTTCATTACAATTTCACGTGTCCCGAGACGACTAATATGGTATTTTCCAGGTAACTATGCTCGGTATCGTGTGGTATTTGCCACCACTGCAAGTGTAAGTTTGCAGTGAATAAAAGGAAGAAGACAGTTGATGCAATATCACAGCCTTGTTTGATGCCAATTTTCACTGAAATAAGGTTTGTACTATTTTTCTTGGTAAAAATCAAGGCTTGTGAGATTGAGAAATAGGCACAAGATGTTGACAAATTTCTGAAGGTGCCAAATTTAGAAGGGGATACAAAAGCAACATAGAAACTAGAAGCAAGACATTCCATCCTTCATGCCTGCTCCACTATCGAAATATGATCAAGGCTGATCTTCTACCTCCTTTTTTCCCCAATACTCTTTAATACTTATCAAATTTAAAAAATGAGCTTTTTCTCAAATCAATTCAGTGACTTAGCTTCTGGAGCTTTCTGTAATAGAGAATTTCACAGATTTATTACCCTGTGAATGGAGAAACATTTTCTCATCTCAGTCCTAAATGATCTACCCTATCTTGAACTTGTTCCCCTTGGCTCGAGGCAATTGGAAAAAATATCCTCCCTGCATCTCGTCTGTCCAGCTCGGTTAGAATTTTGTACATTTCAATCAGATCCACTCTCATTCTTCTAAACTGGAGTGAATACAATCCCAAACAATCTCACATCTCCTAATATGACAGATCTCCTGGATGTCAGCCTAGTGAACGTGTGCTGCATTCTCGACAGCAAGTGTATCATTTTAGTTCAGGACACCAAAACTGCAAGCAATATATTTCAAATGCAATATGTCACCAGGGCCCTGTCATACTGCAGTAGGACATTCCTACTCTGAACTACAATCCTTCTGCAATGCCAGCCAAAAACATTTTGCCTTCCTAATTGCTTGCCACACCAACCAATCTACCTTTATTGACCAGTGTACAAGGATTCCCAGATCCCTTTGTACATCCACACTTCCCAGTTGCATAAATGCCCTTCCTTTCTGTTTTTAAGACCAAAGTGTACAAGTTCCTATTTAGTCATGTTGCAACACTATGTGTTTGCCCATTTACTCAATTTGTCTAAATCTCCTTGAAGTCCCCTGCATCCTCTTCACCAACATGCCCATTTTGTTTCATTAGCAAACTTGAAAATACTGTATTTGCCCCCTTCATCTAGGTCATTTATATACTGAGAATAGCTAAGGCCCAAGCATGACTTCTTGTGGAACCCCACAAGTGTCTGGCTGCCAATGGGATAAAGATCTATCTGTTTTCTGTCTGTCCACCGAATTATTAATCCACGCTGATATATTACCCCATGCAATGTGCTTTAATTTCGCCTAGTGATCTCTGAAAATCCAAATACCATGATCTATACCTCCTGTCCATTTTGGAGTAACAAGCAGAATTGACAAGTCTTCTTGAGGTCAAGAAAGGTCAGGTACAGTGATTGATAATGGTCCTTGCACTTCTCTTGAATTTGCTGCATAGTGAAGACCATGTCTATGGTACCTCTCAATGTGAAAACCGTGCAGGATCTGGAAGGCGCTGCTTGGCCACTGGGAGGATGTGTTAATGGTAGGGACCTGAGGAGTGTTGACGAACAGAAAGACCTAGGAGTTCAGATGCATAGCTCTTTGGAAGTGTTGTCACAGATAGACAGGGTGGTGCAAGACAAATTCCCAGCTCAGCGAACAGAACCACAACAGGGTGGTGAAGTAGGCATGAGATGTGCTTGCGTTCTTTGGTGAGAGCATTGAGTATCGGAGTTGGGATGCCATGTTGCAGCAGTACAGGATGTTGGTGAGGCCACGTTTGGAGTACTGCATAAAAATCTGGTTGCCATGCTATAGAAAGGATGTTATTAAACTGAAAAGGGCACAGAAAAGATTTTCAAGGATATTGCCTGGACTAGAGGGTTTGAGTTACAAGGAGCGGCTAGATAGGCTCGGACTTTTTTCCTTGAAGCATTGGAGGTTGACGGGTGACCTTATAGAAGTTTATAAAATCACGAGGAGCATAGATAAGGTGAATAGCCAAGGTCTTTATCCCCCACCTTACTAGTTTAAATCTTCCCAAGAAGTTCGAGCAAATTTCCCTGCCAATATATTAGTCCCCTTCCAATTTAGGTGCAATCCATCCATCTTGTACAGGTCACTTCTACCCCAAAAGAGATTCCAATGATTCAAAAAATGTGAATCCTTCTCCCATACACCAGCTCCTCAGCCATGCATTCATCTGCTCTATCCTCCTATTCCTGCCCTCACTAGCTCATAGCACTGGGAATAATCCAGATATTACTACTCTTGAGGACCTCCTTTTTAAATTTCTGCCCAACTCTCTGTAATCTGCCTTCGGAGCCCCAATCTTTTCCCTTCAAATGTCGTTGGTTCCAATGTGGACAATGACCTCCTGCTGGCCCCTCTACCCCGTGAGAACATTTCGCACCCTATCTGAGACATCCTTGATCCTGGCTCAAGGGAAACAACACACACCATTCTACTTTTTCTCTGCTGGCAACAGAAATGTCTGTCATTACCTCTGACTAAAGAGAAGCCTTCAGAAATGAACATAGAACATAGAACAATGAGATAACAAGAATCCAGAGAAAGTTTATTCCTTTCAGGGTGAAAGGGAAGGCTGGTAGGTATAGGGAATGCTGTATGACTAAAGAAATTGAGGGTTTGGTTAAGAAAAATAAAAAAGCATATGTCAGGTATAGACAGGATAGATCGAGTGAATCCTGAGAAGAGTATAAATAAAGTAGGAGTATACATCAGAGGGAAATCAGGAGGGCAAAACGGGGACATAAGGTAGCTTTAAGGACAAAATACTTTAGATTGGGTTGGGATATCTGGTCGGCATGGACAGTTTGGACCGAAGGATCTGTTTTCATGCTGTACATCTCTATGACTCTATGACTCTAACACAAAACGACTTAACTGAGCACTTTGTTCACATCTTCCTCCTCATTCAAAAACTTTGCTCCGCCACTAACTGCTGTCAGAAACTGGAATTTTATTTTGAATATATTTTGCTCCTTGGAGGTTTACTTCACGATATAATCAAACTGAAAGAGCAGTAAAGGTTTTGAATAGGTTAAGTACATAAAATGAATTGAAAATTAATGTTGAATAGGTCAAATAGTATGAATAGTTAGAAATTGCTGGCATGCACAGCTTGAGTTTTGTAATTGCACACCTCACTCGCTGACTGATTAAGCAATATCAAATTATCTTCTTAACGAATTGTTCCTTCAAAGCAGACTAGTAACAGGTACTTTAAAATCAGCCTCTGCTTACTAACTCAAACCATGTTTAAAATCTAAGACTTAAGCCCTGATTGTTGAGTGAGCTCGGTAAAACTGAGCATGTAAAGTTTCGGGCCATTAGAAAGGCTTGCTCGACTTTGCCTTTGCCTTGTATGGCTTTGCCTGGGATTTTTGTCTTTTCACATAGGGTTTGGGTTTGCAGTTCATTTTGAGAGTCACAATAGAGCTTGTGAGGAATATAGATGCAGAGGTGGGCTTTGGGTCTCCAATGATGAAGCTCAGTTCCTGATGTAATTTTATCGCTTGACAAACCCACCCCTCACCTCCTCTCAGTCTCATGACACGTCACCTATTCTCCCTCAGATTGGCCATGGTATCCTATTTGATCTCAGACTGCCAATGTTACCTACATGTACCCTTAGAAAGCGCCTGCCAGCTCCATGTCTCCATGTCCGTCATGTGTCCTCCATAGTTCTTCATCCAGAATGCATTATGAATGGTTCGCATGAGATATGCAATAGTAATAGTAATTATTCTAGACTAATTGGAAAAAATTAAATATCTAACCATCTAATACATGCTGAATTTAATAGACCATTGTTCATTATGGAAATCAAAACTATCCCAGTACTTTAAAAGTAATCCTTTATGTGCCTATTAAGGTAACAAACATAGAAGAAACAACATCACAGGCATATTCTATAATTACAGCATCCTAAGTGTTTCAATTAATCTTCGATCTATGACTACCAACCAAGATGAAACAATTACATCTTTTGAATCCTGCCTAAAGATTCATAATAGCTGCAGATGCGGTAATAAAAGCTTCCAACCAAATTGCCTACACTTTATATGCATACTATTCAAAACATAGCAACAAGATACAATGGTATCTAACCACCATCTGACATATTAACTCTCTCTACCAGCAGTAAACCATGTGTACCATCTACAAATGTCATTCCTGCAACTAACCAAGGTTCTTTCATCAGCATCTTCCAAGCCCAATATCTCTAACACCGAGAAGGACAATGGCACCATCTGCAAATTCCAACTCTGGCTTGGCACTATGCTGTGGTCCTTCACTGTCACTCGGCCAACATACTTGAACTCCCTTCCTCACAACACTGTGGACACACATGAACCACAAGGACTACAGTGATTCAAAAAGGCAGCTCATTGGTACCCTCAAGAACAAATAGGAATGGGCAAGCAATGCCCACTTCCTGTGAAAGAATATCTTAAAAATGGTAAACCAGAATGTCACAAGTTTAACAGTTAAGCTTTGCAGTTACACTGGTAAAGGATTATTTAGTTCATCATGACTTACTCTGACTGTGATCAAACACTGGCATTTTCAGTGGATCCCTTTTCTTGGATTGCATAATGTTTAATTTTTTTTCACTTAGATGGTGCAACACCACAGTTATAAATATGTTGGAAACCAATAAATCAGAGAAATAGTTAGCTGTGGTCAAAAAGAATTTTGAGAAAGATGTCACCAGTACAGGGCTTTCTGAAGACTTGGGTACAAGCAGTTGATTAAAATAGCATCACAATTCTTACATTTGACAGTCAATCAACATGGTGGCATGTAAATGTTAACAATGGGTCTGCAATGGTTAGAAAATGTAAGTCAGCTTAAAATTTGCAACGCTTTATCCAGTTGTGAATCTCTAAACCATCATCAGAGACTAGTATGAATGCCAGACAGATTGTAAACCCTCAAAATAATTGCTTTGAAGGCAATACATCTTTGAGCAATTGTTGGACAAGGCCATGTCTTTTCTCATAGAGTCAAAGAAGCCGACAGCACGGAGACAAGCCTTTTGTTCATCCAATTTCTGGTCAGCTGAACTACGAGCAATAATCAGGCTTCTGATAATAGCAAACAACTACAGAGGAAAAATGCATTTTACCTGAGGTGCAAAAACATTTGTTAAAGAAATTTTAAAATAGCATCATAAGTTTGATTCTCAATGAAAAAGCAGCTTTCTTTGGAAAAAAAATATGAGCGCTAAGTGATGAGAGTTATACACAATTTATGCAAAGATTTCCTGCATTTCTTTCGAAAATTAATTCGCCAAGCTGTCATCAACTGCTGAGAAGACAGATTGGCGGCCAAAGTCAGAAGTTTGAATCTTGTGAATTTAGATTAGATTAGATTATTTACAGTGTAGAAACAGGCCCTTCGGCCCAACATGTCCACACTGACCCGCAAGCCACCCAGACCCATTCTCCTACATTTACCCCTTTACCTAACACTACGGGCAATTTAGCATGGCCAATTCACTTAACCTGCACATTTTTGGATTGTGGGAGGAAACCGGAGCACCCAGAGGAAACCCACGCAGACACGGGGAGAATGTGCAAACTCCACACAGAGAGTCGCCTCAGGCGGGCATTGAACCCCAGTCTCTGGCACTGATAAGGCAGCAGTGCGAACCACTGTGCCACCGTGCCGCCCAATTTGTGAGTTAGACCAGAGGAGTTCACAGAGCTAGAGGAGAAATGTATGCTGGAGAGCACAAGGGCCCATTGATCCTCCAGAACCCACTGGGAGAGCACCAGATTTAATCTGTTAGTTTACCCATGAGGCAGTAGGCCCTCTTAACATGGGGAAAAATTCTAGCAAGGACTCACAAATTGGGCAAACAATCACCTCATTTGGCAGCCCTGTGAGCGGCCGCACTATTGAGATTCCTGCCACTGGTTATATGCCATGATAGTTGGAAGACGTTAGGTTTCCATCCAGACTATTGCCAAAGGACCAGGAAAATCCAACCCTCCAAGTCAGATATCAGTCAAACAGTACAGCCAAAGCTTGATGTATTGTTGTTCATGTAAATGTATGACATGCAGACCTGCTATAATTAATAAGGCAACAGTGGGCACTGCAGATGCTGGAAATTAGAGTCAAGATTAGAGTGGTACTGGAAAAGCACAAGTCAGGCAGCATCTGAGGAGCAGGAAAATTGACATTTCGGGCAAAAGCCCTTCATCAGGAATGAGGTTGGGAGCCTCAGGGGTGGAGAGATAAATGGGAGGGGGGAATTTGTCAATGTTCCTTGCCACCTATCCGCTCCACCCTCCTCTCTGACCTATCACCTTCACCCCCACCTCCATCCACCTCCTGAACTCTCAGCGACCTTGCCCCTAGTTCCACCCCCCTACCATTTATCCCTCCACCTCCAAGGGTCCCAGCCTCATTCCTGATGAAAGGCTTTTGCCCAAAACGTCTATTTTCTTGCTCCTCGGTTGCTGCCTGACCTGCTGTGCTTTTCCAGTATCACTCTAACCTTGACGTTATAATTACCATGCAGCTTAACCTGGTAGAACTATTCATATTAACATTCAACCTGACAGCGAAAGAAATAAATTTCTGTATAACAAAGCTTTGAGAATAAAAAAAGATCTTGGTGAGTATACGGCTCACTGAAAGATCATAAACAATGTAGAAAAACTGTGCAAAAGCTAACTTGAAATTGGGTTGCATCACTCGAACATTCAGTATCCCATTTTGTTGCTATACAAGTTGTAGGTCAGGCTACATCTGGAGTATAGAATCTAGTTTATATAGTGTATGATAAAGTGACATTGGGGAATGCTTCCTAACTTGAAATAACCTTACACACTTTGATAAATTTGAGTTGCTGGTTCTGTTTACTTTAAAGCAGTGTAGACTTAGCAGTGCTGAAAATGTGTTGCTGGAAAAGCGCAGCAGGTCAGGCAGCATCCAAGGAACAAGAGAATCGACGTTTCGGGCATAAGCCCTTCTTCAGGAATGAGGAAAGTGCGTCCAGCAGGCTAAGATAAAAGGTAGGGAGGAGGGGCGTTGGAAATGCGATAGGTGGAAGGAGGTCAAGGTGAGGGTGATAGGTCGGAGTGGGGTGGGGGCGGAGAGGTCAGGAAGAAGATTGCAGGTTAGGTAGGCGGTGCTGAGTTCGAGGGATTTGACTGAGACAAGGTGGGGGGAGGGGAAATGAGGAAACTGGAGAAATCTGAGTTCATAGACTTAGCAGTGGCCTGATAAAGGTCTATAAAGTAATCAATGGCTGGTTAACATGAGATAGGGAAGCCTTCACTACAAATCCTATGTTGCAGTGACCGTATTATGACTGAATTTTACATTTTGGTTGAAGGAGAGTGGCATATCTCTGAGACAGTTTTAAATATTTATAGAAGGGGATTTATAAGCACAGGAAATCAGAACTGGCTAAAGCGAATTTAAAAATTAGGTTAAAAGATGTCAATGGAGATACAGTGGCAGAAATTTAAAGGATATTTCAAAATACACAATAGACACATTCTAATGAGTAAGGAAGATTCTAAAGGCCCAAAATCTGATTTCTAGTGGAAATATTAAAGACAATATCAAGCTAAAAGGAAAAGCATGTCATTTTGCAAAGACAGGTAGCAGGTCAGAAGATTGGACAGAATATATAAAGCAGCAAAGAATGATCAAAAAATGACTATATAAAAGAGGGATACAGGAAAACAGTACAAGAGAAAGCTAACCAGAAATGTAAAAACAAATGGTAAAAATTTCTATCAAGGTCTAAAGAAGAGTTTTTAAAAAATGAGTATTGGCCCTACAGATCGTGAAACCGGAGAATTAATAATGAATAATGATTAATGTGATTAAAGTCCAGTGGAAGAGGGATTGGCGTGAACACACCACTGATGAAGGATAAATCTTAGGGAGATATCTCCAAGCAAATGAGCCTGAGAAAGATGCACTCACATGACCCAATCCTTGCCTCAGGGTGGGCAGAAGCAGGAAAAAAGCTCCCATAAATATACCAGTTCCTGGCTACAAAAGGTACCTGTGGAAGACAGTAAAATTCCACTGAAATAATAGAGGAACAATTACCATATCCAGCCATCTCATTACAATTAGTAAGAACAACTGGGTCCCAATTTGAAGAAAGACTTGACCTGATCCTTAAGAATGTGCCGGCAGCAGAAACATGTCCATGACAGTACAGGTAAAAGGGACCATTGCACTGTCCTTGTGGAGATGAAGTCCCACCTTCACATTGAGAACAACCTCCATTGTGTTGTGTGGCACTATAACCATGCTAAATGGGACAGACTTCAAACCTATCTAGCAGCTCAAGACTGGGCATCCATGAGGTGCTGTGGGCCATCAACAGCAGCAGAAGTATACTCCAGCACTATTTATAACCTCATGGCCTGGCAAATCTGTCACTCCTCAGCCATTACCATCAAGCCAGGGGATCAACACTGGTTCAATGGAGAGTGCAGGAGGGCATGCCAGGAGCAGCATCAGGCATACCCCAAAATGAGGTGTCAACCTCGTGAAGCTACCAAACAGGACTATTTGTGTGCCAAACAGCATAAACAGCAATGATAGACAAAGATAAGCAATCCCACAGCCAACAGAACAGACCCTTCGGTCCACACCAACCAGATATCCCAACCCAATCTAATCCCACCTGCCAGCACCCGGCCCATATCCCTCCAAACCTTTCCCATTCATATACCCATCCAAATGCCTTTTAAATATTGCAATTGTACCACCCTCCACCACATCCTCTGGCAGCTCATTCCATACACATACCACCCTCTGCGTGAAAATATTGCCCCTTAGGTCTCTTTTATATCTTTCCCCTCTCACCCTAAACCTATGCCCTCTAGTTCTGGACTCCCCGACCCCATGGAAAAGACTTTGTCTGTTTATCCTATTCATGTCCCTCATAATTTTGTAAAGCTTTATAAGGTCACCCCTCAGCCTCCGACGTTCCAGGGAAAACAGCCCCAGCCTGTTCAGCCTCTCCCTATAGCTCAATTCCTCCAACCCTGGCAACATCCTTGTAAATCTTTTCTGAACCGTTTCAAGTTTCACAACATCTTTCTGATAGGAAGGAAACCAGAATTGCATGCAATATTCCAACAGTGGCCTAACCAATGTCCTGTACAGCCCAACATGACCTCCCAACTCATGTACTCAATACTCTGACCAATAAAGGAAAGCATACCAAACGCCTTCTTCCCTATCCTATCTACCTGCAACTCCACTTTCAAGGAGCTGTGAACCTGCATTCCAAGGTCTCTTTGTTCAGCAACACTCCCTCGGACCTTACCATTAAGTGTATAAGTCCTGCTAAGATTTGCTTTCCCAAAATGCAGCACCTCGCACTTATCGGAATTAAACTCCATCTGCCACATCTCAGCCCATTGGCCCATCAGGTCAAGATCATGTTAAAATCTGAGGTAACCTTCTTCGCTGTCCACTCCACCTCCAATTTTGGTGTCATCTGCAAACTTACTAACTGTACCTCTTATGCTCGCATCCAAATCATTTATGTAAATGACAAGATGTAGAGGAAACAGCACCGATCCTTGTGGTACTCCACTGGTCACAGGCCTCCAGTCTGAAAAACAACACTCCACCACGACCCTCTGTCTTCAACCTTGAGCAAGTTCTGTATCCAAATGGCTAGTTCTCCCTTTATTCCATGAGATCTAACCTTGCTAATCAGTCTCCCATGGGGAGCCTTGTCGAACGCCTTACTGAAGTCCATATAGATCAGTCCTTCCATATCTAGTCATGTATGGTGGTGGGCAATGGAACAACTCACTGGAGGAAGTGGCTCCACAAATATCCCCATCCTCAAAGATGGACGAGTCCAGCACATCAGTGCAAAAGACAAGGCTGATGCATTGCAACAATCTTCGGTCAGAAGTGCCTAGTGCTAATCCATTTCAGGGTCCTCTAGTGGGCCCCAGCATCACAGATACCAGTCTCCAGCCAATTCAATTTACTCCACGTCATATCAAGAAATGGCAGGAGGCAGTGGATTCTGCAAACGCAATGGGCCCTGATAACATTCCAGCCATAGTACTGACGTTTTGTGCTCCATAACTTGCTGCTCCCCTAGCCAAGCTCTTCCAGTACAGTTAGAACGCTGGCATCTACCCGACAATGTGGAAAATTGCCCAGGTATGTCCTGTACACAAAAACCAGGACAAATCCAACCCAGCCAATTATTGCCCAATCAGTCTACTTCCCATCATGATCTCATTATAGCCTTGGTCCAAACATGGACAAAAGAGCTGAATTTCAGAGGTGAGGTGATACTGACAGCCCTTGACATCAAGGCTGCATTTGACTGAGTATAGCATCAAGGAACCCTGGCAAAACTGGATCAATGGATATCAGGGGGCAACCACCACCACCTGCGAGCTCCTCTCCAAGCCACCACCGCCCTGACTTGGAAATATACTGCCATTCCTTCACAGGTGTTGGATCAAAATCCTGGAATTCCCTCCCTACCGACATTTTGGGTCAACCAACAGCAAGTGGACTGCAGCTATTTAAGAAGGCAGCTCGCCACTGCCTTCTCAAGGGCAAACAGGGATGGGCTATTAATGTCTGCAGAGGACATGGAAGTTCCTGGGCCTCCTTCACCGCTGCTCCCTGACCACCAGACATCTGGAGGAATCTTCAGACTCATGAGGAATCCTCATCTTCCGCCTCGGAACACTTCAACCCCAGGGCATCAATGTGGACTTCAACAGTTTCCTCATTTCCCCTTCCCCCACCTCACCCTAGTTCTAAACTTCCAGCTCAGTAACTGTCCCCATGACTTGTCCGGACTTGTCCTACCTGCCTATCTTCTTTTCCACCTATCCACTCCACCCTCTCCTCCCTGACCTATCACCTTCATCCCCTCCCCCACTCACCCATTGTACTCTATGCTACTTTCTCCCCACCCCCACCCTCTAGCTTATCTCTCCATGCTTCAGCCTCACTGCCTTTATTCCTGATGAAGGGCTTTTGCCCGAAATGCCGATTTCGAAACTCCTTGGATGCTGTTGGAACTGCTGTGCTCTTCCAGCACCACTAATCCAGAATCTGGTTTCCAGCATCTGCAGTCATTGTCTTTACCTTTTTAAGAGTATCCTCAATGTTTGTTTTTATTTGTTTGTGGGAGTTGGGCGTCGCTAGCTGGCCAAACATTAATAAAGTCAAAACAATGACACTACTTGGATGCTGCCTGAACTGCTGTGCTCTTCCAGCACCACTAATCCAGAATTGAGGATACTCTGTTATGTTGTATAACAGCACATTAGAATATAAAATATAGAACGTTACAGCGCAGTACAGGCCCTTCGGCCCTTGATGCTGCGCCAACCTGTGAAAATAACCTGATGCCAATCCAACCTGCACTGTTCCATTATTATCCATATATATGTCCAATGCCCATTGAAATACCCTTAATGTCAGCGAGTCTGCTACTGTTGCAGGCAGGCCATTCCATGCCCCTACTACTCTCTGAGTGAAGAAACTATCCCGAATATCTATCACCCCTCAATTTAAAGCAACGTCCCCTCATGTTAGCCATCACCATCCGAGGGAAAAGGCTCTCACTGTCCACCCTATCTAACCCTCTGATTATCTTATATGTCTCCATTAAGTCACTTCTCAACCATCTCCTCTCCAATGAAAATAGCCTCAGATCCCTCAGCCTTTCCTCGACAGACTTTCCTTCCATACCAGGCAACATCCTAGTAAATCTCCTCTGAAACCTTTCCAAAGCTTCCACATCCTTCCCAAAATGCAGTGACCAGAACTGTATGCACTACTCCAGGTACGGCCTGACCAGTGTCTTGTACAGCTGAAGCATGACCGGTGGCTCTGAAACTCAATCCCCCAACAATAAATGCCAACACACCATAGGCCTTTTTAAGATCCCTATTTTTGAACTATTCCAGAAAGAGAAAGTGAGCACTGCAGGTGCTACAGATCAGAGTTGACAGTGTGGTGCTGGAAAAGCACAGCAGGTTAGAGAGCATCCGAGGAGCAGGAGAATCGACGTTTGAGGCATAAGTCCTTAATTAGGAATGAATCTGGCAGAGGAGACAACCTGGGGGCGCAGTGAGAGAGGGACTCACTAAGATTTTTGTGGAGAGAGGAGGAGAAGAACTTCTTGAAGGTAGGCCTCCTTGGAAGAGGCTTCGCAGTCAGGTTAAAACCAACTAGAGAAAGTGAGGACTGTGGATGCTGGAGATCAAAGTAAAGAGTGTGGTGCTGGAAAAGCACAGCAGGTCAGGCAGCATCTGAGGAGCAGGAGAATCAATGTTTCGAGCATAAGCCCTTCATCATCATATTCTCGAACTATTGCAGAAATTCAAGGCTGGACATCCATAAGGTGTTGTGGACCAGCAGCTCCAGCTAATTTGTACTGAAGTACAACCTTTTTTTTAATGAAGGCATATTTAAAATGAGATGAGGCAGAGTCTGTCCACCATAAACTGGGGAACTCTGTTAATAGGTAAAACAACTGAGGGATAGTAGAAGGTGTTCAAAGAAACATTTAATTTACATAAAGGCTCCATGTTACAAATTTCTGCATTCTTTCTCTGCGCAAATTATATTCAGCTCTTCTATCCTTCCTGCTAAAGTGCATAACCACACACTTTCCCAAATTGTATTCCATCTGTCAGTTTGCTCAATCACAACTTGTCAATACCCCTCTGAAGAACTCGTCCTCTTCATCACTATCTTCACAACTAATTATGTGAGATCCATAAACGTGGTTACAGGCTATTTACTTGCCTCTTCTAATGCATTAATACAGCAAATGACTGTGGCCCCAGCACTGATTCGCAGTGGTACTCCACCAGTTACAGGTTGTCATGCTGTCAAAGCTTTGGCAATTCCACATACACTTACTTTATTCATATTTGTGTAACCCAACTTTCTTATACCATGTAAATATATTGGATTCAGTACAGACATAAACTATTAGTATTCAGCTAGCCCAGTTCCAACAGAGTAAACCAAATCCTTACCTAGATTGTTGAGCTATTATGTAAAGTAAATTCAGATTGATGACAACAATGAAATATTTGTCGCTCAAGTTCTTTCTCTGCACAGTACTATTAAAACAATTGCTCAGACCTAGCATAAGTATTTAAAGGATAGTCTTGACATTCAATTTCCATATATATATATATACATATATTTCTGTTAGTTTTCTTTAACTATATGTATTGTTTGTTTGCATATCTTCAATTCATCTTGATTTGTTACATATTCTGCTCAAATTTTGAACAGTCTGAGCTGACTTGTGCCAACTGTACTCTGTCTGAAACCTGAGACAGACAGACAGAAGGTCAGTACCAAACTGTCACAAAAGGTTGAGCCAAGAACATAGGCATTATTTTCCAAGGGAAGATGGTTCAGTCTGCAAAACTAAGTGTGCAGTGCAATATTACTACCTACCATTTACTGTTCAATAAATCTGTTAGGTATTTAAAGGCAAAGCCACAATTTTATGGAAAGTTTAACTGACTCATAATCTGCCAGCAGAGCAATGAACAATTTCCAGTGGCTGTAGACTTGCCCTTTCATGCTTAGTCAAGCCTACATTTTTGCTTTAGGTTGCTGAATGAGTGTAAAATAATAACAGCATTGCAAGGGAAACTGGATATCTGGCAGCTGGTAGAACAGGGAAAACCACTGCTTATCTTCTTGATCAAGATTAAAGGCTGGTTAAATTAAAATCAGAAGAACGAAAAAGGATATACAGCATAAATTGCACTGCAAATTCAATGTCAAAGTAGGTACAGAAAGAGAAATAAGAAGGGCAAAAGAGAAAAATGGAAAAAAGTTTGAACCTTAGAATTTTACACTGTTATAGTCTCCAATATTAAAATAAGGATACAAATCCATACTTGCTCATCATTACCTTTCCAAGGATAGTTGGGCTGAACAATAAGCAATGTCATATTCAGTGAACATATTTTGTTTTGTGGGAGATGTATATTGGCAGCAATGTATACTCACATCTCAAAAAAAAAGTGACAGTCAATCCAGACCTATATTAAACCAAAATTACTTCTGTGTCCTGAAGAATGGTTACAATTGAACCGCCAATTTATGCACCTCCTGATGCTGCCTGGCTTGCTGTGTTCTTCCAGCCTCCTGCCTGTCTATTCTGTGTTAATTGTAGCAGCTTTGCATTTCTGTGATACGTTCAGTTCAAATACATTGAACAAATACAGCAACCTCATACTATTCAATGTATTACAATGGTTAGTTAAATGTGAGATACTATTTTTAAGAAGCTAAGAGAATAACTTTTGAATGCTGTGTTAAATAGTGTCTGCTTGCCTAAAGTTACTGCAGTATTTGTGCATGAACAATGGTGAGTCCAATTACCTCACCATAAATTTTACAGAAAATTATTGACTATTGTATTACCTTCTAAAAAGAACTGCATGTGCTACCAGGCTTTTTAATAGTTTTGTTCTGAGCTCTGGGAAATGCTGGCAAAACGACTCATAATGCCAGAGGACCATGTTTTGAATAGGTTGTGGGGGGAGTGGTGTTTCCACAATTGTGAAGGATCTTTTTTTGTATGGCTCCATGTTACGTGCATGTGTGATTTGAATGATACATTGGATCTGATGGTGTTCATCTTGCTTTGCTGCATTTTTCTTAAGCAGCTGTATAGGAATATTACTAAATATTGGGAAAACTGAAGGGATAGTTTTCAGTTCCTGCTCTAAATTCCATTTTCTTGAAATACCAATTCCACTCCTCTCCCTGGTAACAACCTGAAATCAAAGCAAAGCAATCTGTTGCAATTATATTTCACCCCAAGATGGCTGTCAACCACATTCATACCACCACCAAAACAGCCTAGTTTAATCTTTGTAGCACTGTGCAACTTCAGTACTGCCACAACACAACTCCCGCAACTTTTACCCTTGCCTTGTTCCATCTTCATTTGACTGTTCCAAAGCTCTGCTACCTTTAAAATCCCTCTTTTCATAATCTTGATGTCAGCTTAAGCTGTAGTGCCCACGTCTTAACAAGCAGCCGTTCCTATTCACCTATCACACCTGTGCTCTATATTGGCTTCCAGTCAACAACACCTTGATATTAAAATTCACATTTTCTTTTTACAAATCCCTCCATGGCCTTATCTCACTTGATCTGAGTAATTTCCTTGATCCTCATAACATTCTGAGACATTTTCACTCCTGAGTTCATAGTGGTCCCCAATTGTAATCACTTCACCAGTGGTGGCAATGTCTACAGCTTCCATAGCCCGAAGGACTAGCATTCCCTCCCATACTTTTTCACATGTTAAAGTCATAAAGTCTTGTGTGTTGAATTGATAACAATTTTTTTAGTTATGTCTATCATAAAGTAAGTGGCAAGTAAACACTGGGAATAAGATATCCAGTTAGTGCTAAAATATTAACTTGAACAACCACTGTTAAAGAGAAACTAGCCATTGCTCAAATGTAATTCAGAACAAAAAGAGTATGAATTAATATCAAAAGGAATTAAGGATTTATTTTGTCCCTTTCACATCATCAAAATCTCAGATGCTTTTAAATGATAGTCACAGTTGTAGTGAAATGCAGCTTCCTATCTCTGCACAACAAGTTTTCACAATAATAAATCAAATAAATCAGCAGATAAATCTTTCTTAGGTTTTAGTTGAGGAATTAATATTGATGTGGGCAAAAAAGCTTCCTGATCTTTTTCAAGTAGTGTTTCGATGTCCAACTCGGAGTTTGGCGCAACATCTCATTCACAAAGCAGTGGCCCTGAGAGTGAAAAGTTTAATTAGTACTACAAAAAAGTTAAAAATCACAAACACCAAGTTATAGTCCAACAGATATACAAACAGCAATCCAGGTTTGATCAATATATCATTCCAGTTGCATGGCACTGTGATCTTTTGCTATAAATTCTGTGTCTTATGATCCTACTCCACAGCTACCTGATGAAATAGCAGCACTCAGAAAGCTAGTACTTCCAAATAAACCTGTTGGACTATAACCTGGTGTTGTGTGATTTTTAACTTTCTCCACCCCAGTTCAACACCAGCACCTCCACATCATGGCTAGAAAATATGTCAGCCTAAGATCATGTGCTCACATCTGTGGAGTGTGGCTTGAATCCTTTTGATTCAAAGGAGAAAGTGCTACATGTAAATATCTTGAATGAGCAGGAGGCAGACTATGTTATTCTGAAAAATTGAACTGTTGACAGCATAGAAGAGTATTTTTGGCCATGGATATTCAGAGGCCCAAAATTAAAACTTACAAGAAAGCTGCAGACAGGGCAATGGTATCCATGATGGATTCAAAAGGTTCATACCCAGGTAAATCCCAGGTATTCCACTCAAATATAATATATGTCAATTATGTCATCTATGAACTGGTGTTCAGTTTCTGAGTGAGTACACACAGAAGCATTCCGATCCACCAGGTCAGTCTTCAGCTGACTGAGGAAAAGAATATTTGAGAACAGGATCTCAGTTCTGAGGCTTAGGTCACAGTTTACCAGACAGCAATGATTACCATGCTCCGACATGCTTTGAAGATTTGTACAACCTACAAAAGGTCCTTCAGATCACTACAGAAGAAACGTCAGCATTTCCTTTCCAAGGTTCTTCAAATTTACTGGCAGTGTCTTTAAGGCCAAGTTGCCCAGCATTTAGTCACTAATCATTTGAAATCAATTCTGCTGAGCAGACAGAAATGTTACTCAAATGACTGATTCCAGACTCTGTAATCAACTGTTGTATTCAAAACTTGCTCAGGCCAAGAGATTCCCATGGAGGAGAACCGAATTACTTCAGGAACACACTCAAAACAAAATTAAAGTCGTCAAATAACTCATGGGAGTCCCTGGTTTGTGGCTAACCAAAATGGAGAAGGATTTTCTGATAAGGCACCAAACACATTGTAAAAGTGTGTCAGGGGCATGCAGAGACAGGGTCGAGGTATCAAAGAGAATGGACAAACCTTCAAACACCTCATCTACTCAATTCTTCAAGTACTACCTGCCCTGCCTGTGGCAGAGTTTGTAGATCTCATCAGCCAACTCTGAACCCATTGAACTTGAACGAAAGCAAGTTATCCTCACTAGAGGGATTCTCCAAGAGATGAAAGAATGAGATATGTAACCACAAAGACATCAGAAAATGATGAGCCTGGATTGCATGGCACCCCTTTCTATGCACATTAGCAACAAAAGGTGAAATGCTAGAGAGAATAATATTGATTTCAATCAATGGAAAACTTAAAATCATGCAAAATGTCTATATATTAGTTTGGCAAGGGCAGTTATAGATCACTGTCGAGCAAGAATAAGTATAAACTTTTGTGGCCGCACACATACAGTGAGAACCTTGCAGTTTGGATGAGCCAGATAAAACAGGAGTGCCCCAGAGAGAAGTGAACATTTAAGTCACAAACTTGGGGTGAATTTTCATCATAAAGGCAGTGCACAGGAGCTGGCTTATACTGGATCTGAAACTCATCACAACTGGGAAGCTCAGGAAAGTTCAGATTTTCAGAAGAGCTAGAGGGCTGGTAAGCTGAGTAGGGCAGCTCTCACTGAATCAATAAAGACCTGGGTCTTAATACTTGAGGCTACTTAAAAGAGAAGAAAGGACCTTTTCCTCAAGGATGACAGAAGGTCGCCTTGCTGTGCAGCATGGGTCCGTTTTAATGAGTATCTTATCCCTCTACCTTCAATTCCTCCATTATTACTTCATTGTTGGAAATAGCCTTAGAACCTTAAAGCTCAAGAAATTTGCTGAACTCTCATAGAAACAGCCTTTCCCTTTTGCTCCCTTATTAAGAAATTTTCGACAGCAGCCTGCTGCAGAACAGCATAATAAAATAATACCAAACAACTGCGGATGCTGGAAATCTGAATTATAAACAAAATGTCCTATAGAAACTCAGTAAGTCGGGCAGCACAGTAGATAGAAAAACAGGGTTAAACAGAGACCATTTGTCAGAACAGCATAGACATGATATCTCTGCTAAAGTCAAGTTTCTGGCATACGCTCTGAAATAAGACCTCTCATAACCTGATAAATCTCAGGACTCATATGCAAACTAATTAAGTGCTGGATGAAAGTTTGCTTGCTTAGCTTGAAGGTTCATTTTCAGGCGTTTCATCACCATACTAGGTAACATTATCAACGAGCCTCTGGTGAAGCACTAGTGGTATTGGCTGCTTTTTATTTATGTATTTAAGTTTCCTTGGGTTGATGATGTCATTTCCTGTGGTGACATCACTTCCTGTTATTTTTCTCAGGGGATGGTAAATGAGGTCTAAGTCAGTGTGTTTGTTGATCGAGTTGCGGTTGGAGTGACACGCTTCTTGAAATTCTCGCGCATGTCTCTGTTTGGCTTGTCCGAAGATGGATGTGTTTTCCTGGTTGAAGTGGTGTCCTTCCTCATCTATATGTAAAGGTAATAGAGAGTGCATCATGTCATTTTGTGGCTAGTTGGTATTCATGTATCCTGGTGGCTAGTTTCCTGCCTGTTTGTCCAATGTAGTGTTTGTAACAGTTCTTGCAAGGTATTTTATGAATGACATTATAAACCAGTGTTGTCTGTATAGGGTCTTTCAAGTTCATTTATTTACAACCTCCAGAACTGTTACAAACACTATGTCGGACAAACAGACAGAAAACTGGAATACATAATACACCAGGATACATGAACAACAACTAGCCACAAAAAGACATGACTCACTCTCACTAGTATCTTTACATACAGTTGAGGAAGGACACTACTTCACCTGGGACAACACATCCATCCTAGGACAAGCCAAACAGAGACACACGTGAGAGTTCCTAGGAGCATGGCACTCCAACTGGAACTCTATTAACAATCACATTGGCTTGGCTCCCTTTTAGCATCCACTAAGAAAAAGAACAGGAAATGATGTCACTGCAGGAAATGACATCAGCAACCCAAGGAAACCTAAAAAGCTGGCCATACCACCAATGCTTCATCGGAGGCTTACTGATGATGCTACCTAGTATGGTGACAAAACATCTGAAAATGAACCTTCCAGCTCAGTGAGCAAACTTACATCCAGAACCTCAAGCTGAGCTACAAATCTTCTCAAAACCCACTACCAACTAATAAAACTAATTGACAAGACACAAGCTGAAAGGATTTTATACTAAATAGTTCATGTTAGGTTCATTTGCATGGAAAATTAAGGAAAAGGTGTGAGGGTTTGGGGAGGCTGGAATTAGAATTAGATTTTATTGTCACATATACTCAAGTACATAGATACAGGAGTACTGTGAAAAATGTACAATGTCACCATTGCTGGTGCCATCTTGGGTACAAATGGTACCCAGGTACAAAATCTTAGGTACTAAGTAGTAAAATAACAAAACAAAGTTAAAAGTTCAACATTGTGGTCCGCCTTGAGTGCTTACCAATGCTGAGTTCGCACTCCCTCCAAGGATTATTAAACTTCTTAGAAGTAGCAATTGGACAGAGAGTATGGAAAAGGTCATGGATCTAACTTCAGGCACAACAGATAAAGGGACAACTATGAGAAGGGTGCAGTCAATGCAGGACTAAGGGTGTTGTACTTAAATGCACACACTATATGAAACAAGGTAAATGAGTGCATAGTATAGATTGAAACTGGAAGGTAAGATGTTGTGGATATCAGACAGACGCGGCTGCAAGGGCTGGGAACTGAATGTCCAAGGACACATGACCTATTGGAATGACATGCGGATGGCCAGAGGGTGAATGCTTGCTTTGTTAGTAATCAATGAAACTAAATTGATAGCAAGAAGCAATATACAATAAGGAGCATAGAAACTGTTGGCAGAGTCGAGGAACACAAAAGAAAAAGAATGCTCTGATGAGAGTTGTGAACAGCCTCCCAGCAGTAATCAAGATGCAGAGCAGAAACTAAATCAGAGGATAGAAAAGGCATGCAAGAAAAGTATTATTACAATAATCATGGGGGACTTTAATAAGCAGGTGGACTGGGAAAATCAGGTTGGTAGCGGATCTCAAGAAAAGGAATTCATGAAATGTCTGTGACATGGTTTTCTGGAGCAGTTTATGAGCAAGCCCATAAAGGAACAGGCAATTCTGGATTTGGTGATGTGCAATGAAGCAGACTTAATTAGGGAGCTTAAGGCGAAGGAACACTTAAAGGCCAGTGACCATATCTTAGAATTCACCGTGCAGTTTGAGGGAGGGAAGCTGGAATTCTATGTAACAGGATTACAATTGAGTAAAGGTAACTTCAGACACATGAGGGAGGACCTGATCAGAGTTGATTGGAATTTGAGCCTCTGAAGGAAGATGATTAAACAGGAATGGCAAGAGTTTCTTGGGGTAATTCAGGATGCACAGTCGAAATTCATCCAAGGAAGAAGAATCCAGATGGGTATATGAATGGGAAGGGTTTGGAGGGATCCGGGCCAGGTGCTGGCAGTGGGACTAGATTAGGTTGAGATATCTCATCAGCATGGATGAGTTAGACTGAAGGGTCTGTTTCTGTGCTGTACATCTCTATGACTCTCTGACTCTCAACATACTAAGAGGAGGTTAAGAGGAGGTGGGCTTTGAGGAAGGATATGGCAGGTTACAGCGGGATATAGAGAAGCTGCAGAGCTGGGCAGAAAGGTGGCAAATGGAGTTCAATGTAGCTAAGTGTGAAGTGATTCACTTTGGTAAGAGTAATAAAAAGATGGATTACTGGGCTAATGGTAGACTACTTGGTAGTGTGGAAGAGCAGAGGGATCTTGGTGTCCATGTACACAGATCTCTGAAAGTTGCCACCCAGGTAAATAGTGCAGTGAAGAAGGCATAAGGCGTACTGGCTTTTATTGGTAGAGGAATTGAGTTCCGGAGTCCTGAGGTCATGCTGCAGTTGTATAAGACTCTGGTGCGGCCGCATCTGGAATATTGTGTGCAGTTTTGGTCGCCATACTATAGGAAGGATGTGGAGGCACTGGAACGGGTGCAGAGGAAATTTACCAGGATGTTGCCTGGTATGGTAGGAAAATCCTATGAGGAAAGGCTGAGGCACTTGGGGTTGTTTTCATTGGAGAAAAGAAGGTTTAGGGGTGATTTGATAGAGGTGTACAAGATGATTAGGGGGTTAGATCGGGTTGACAGTGAGAACCTTTTTCCACGTATGGAGTCAGCTATTACAAGGGGGCATAGCTTTAAATTAAGGGGGGGTAGATATAGGACTGATGTTAGGGGTAGGTTCTTCACTCAGCGAGTCGTAAGTTCATGGAATGCCCTGCCAGTAGCAGTAGTGGACTCTCCCTCTTTATGGGTATTTAAGCGGGCATTGGATAGGTATATGGAGGATAGTGGGTTAGTGTAGGTTAGGTGGGCTTTGATCGGCGCAACATCGAGGGCTGAAGGGCCTGTACTGCGCTGTATTCTTCTATGTTCTATGTTCTATGTTCTATGACTGACAAAAATAAATCATGGTCAGCAAAAAAAAAAGAAAACATATACAAAATGGTGAAGTTTATTAGGAAATCAGAGGACTGGCAAGCCTGCAAAATCCAGCAAAGGATAAATAAAAGAAAACAAAGTGGGGTAGAATATGAAAGGAGAGGGAACTAACTAATAATATTTTAAAAAGTTGCTATAGTTTTGTTTAAAAGATATCTAAAAGTCAAGGGAGAGGCAAGAATGGGCATTGTACTGCTGGGAAATGAGACTGGAGATGTAGCACTGGGGAACAAAGAAACATTGCAGGAACTGAATTGTTAGTTTGCATCAGTTTTCACAGTGGATGACACCAGCAGCATACCAGAACTTCAAGAGAGACAAGGAGCAGAGGTTAGGGTAGTGGCCAACACGAAGGAGAAAGTACTGGGGAATCTGAAAGCTTTTAAGATTAATGACCAAAACCAGATGAACTATATCTCAAATTTCTGAAGGAGATAGCTAAGCAAGTTGTGGAGGCATTGGTGATGGTCTTTCAGGAACAGTGGAGTCACAGAGGGTCTCAGAGGACTGGAAAATGGCTAATGTAATATCCCTGTTTAGAAGGAACAGAGGCAGAAGACAGGAAATTATAGACGAGTTAGCCTGACCTTGCTCATTGGTAAGATTTTAGAGTTGATTATTAAGGACGAGATGGCAGAGTACTTGGAAGTGCATGGCAAAATCAACACTGCTTCGAGGCCATACCTGATAATTCTGTTATGATTCTTTGAGGAGGTAACAAACAATTTAGACCAAGGAGACCCCCCCAACAAAAGTTCTGGGCTCATCCACAAGAAGAAAAATCCTTTCCATGTCCTTGACAAGACCATTCGGGATCTTAGTTTGAACAAGACAACTCTCACTCTCCTAAACTCCAGTGGTAATTGGCCCACTCTGTCCAACTGATCCTCACAATATATCCTGCTCATTCCAGGTATCGATTCAGTGATTTCTGAAGAAGGGCTCATGCCCGAAACATCAATTCTCCTGCTCCTTGGATGCTGCCTGACCTGCTGCGCTTTTCCAGCAACACATTTTCAGCTTGATTCAGTAAACGCCTTCTGAGCTCCCTCCAATGCATATACATCATTCTTTAAAACAGAGACCAAAACTACACACAGTATTCAAGATGTGCAATTACCAATTCCCTGTTTAACTGAAGCATAATATCCTGACTTTTATGTTCAATTTGTCTCTTCATAAAGGATAGCACCCCATTAGCATTCTTAACTACATGCTGTACCTGCATACTAACCTTTTGTGACTCATGCACCAGAATAACTAAATCCCTCTGCAGCCTGTGCAGTTATTCTCTGTTTCAGTAATATTCTCTTTTTTATTCTTCCTGCCAAAGTGAACAACTTCATATTCTTTTACATTATATTCCGTTTGCCAGGTTTTTGCCCATTCACTCAACATATGTCTGTCTACAACTTCCTTATATCTTCTTCCCACATACTTTTCTATCTATCTTGGTGTCATCTGCAAATTCAGATACATGCCAATCCTTACCTCATCTCAATCATTAATGTAAATTATAATGAGTTGATGCCTCAGAACAGACCCTGCGGGACTCAACTCATGATATTCCTGCCAATCAGGCAAAGGCCTATTTAGACAAACTGTTTTCTGTCAGCTAGCCAATGTTCTGTCTGTGCTAATATGGTATCTCCCACATCATGAGCTTTTATTTTCTCCAGTAATCATTATGGCACCTTTTCAAATGCCGTTTGGAAATTCACTTGCAATATCCAAGCCGAGTATGTGTACAGACTCCCTTTTATGTGCACACCTTCTACTTGGATATTGGACTTGAACTTTTAAAAGGCATTTGAAGAGGTGCCACAAAGATTATGTGGGAACAGAGTTGAGGTCAAGGTGGGGCGATAGTGGGCAAAAGTATAAACCCATTGTCAATTTTAAGACACCAATCTTGGCACATTTTCAACATGCCTAAGGCATGTTACTCCTTCAAAAAGAGCTCTAATAAATTAAACATAGTTTCACTTTTACAAAACCAAGCTGACTTTTCCCAGTTACCTTAAGTATTTTTGAGTGTGCAGCTGTATGCCCTTGACAACCAATTCAAATTCTTTCCCCAAAACAAATACCAAATTAACTGGTCAATAGATTCTTGCTTTCTGCTTCTCTCCCTTCTTGAAGAGAGGGATTATAATTGCCATTTTCTAGTCTGATGGAACCTCTCCTAATTTTGCAAATTTTGGAAAATTAATACTACCACATCCCCTAGCTCATTAGCAACGTGTTTTAAGACAGTCAGATGAAGTCTGCTTGGATATATCAGCCCACTGCTCCATCAGTTTACTTAGCACCACTTCCCCTGTGCTTGTAATTTCACTAAACTCATGTTCCCCTTCTGCCTCGTGACTTACAGTGATACTATGGGGTCAATTTCAGCACTAATGTTGGGTAACATGAAGGACTCTCCTTCTCAACCTTTTCCCTCACCTGACGCATGGTGACCCACAGGTTGAATCACTACTAGTTGTCTCTCTTTAACAACAGAATATTCCAATAGTCTGATAAGACGATGGTGATTTTAGTGTGTATGTAAAAACATGAATAATATAAGAGTGTCCTGGGTGACAATGCATAAAGCAGATAAGTATAAATATGACAGAACATGCTTGAAATGGTAAATTATCATGTTCATATGACAAACTAAATAAACGTCATTGGTTATGGGTTTGCCGAACTCCATTTATCACGTTACTTCAGTTGTTTTGCGCTTATGTGCCCCTATGCAGTTGTTTCACCAGCCAGGTGAATGCCTCATTTTCAGGTATGTCTGGTGCTGCACCTGACATGCTGTTTTGTCTTTTTCATTAAACTAAGGTTGCCCCTCCCAACTTCATGATAATGGTAGAGTGTGGGATATGCCTGGTAATGTAGTTACAAATTGTAGTTGAATACAATTGTGCTGCTGCGAATAGCCCACATCGCCTCATGTCTGTTTGAAATATATCCCATTTAGCACAGTGATAGTGCCACATAACAAAATGGCGAGTATCCTTAATGTGAAGACAAGACTTCGTCTGCACTGGACCATGCAATAGGTAGGCTAGTACGAATGAGTTTAATTGTGTTTTCCCCCTCGCCACATGCAGATATGCCCTTTAGGACTCCACTATCTCAGTCAATTTGGTGCTACTAAATAACTTTTAGTGATGGACAATGAAGTCACCACACAGAATATATTTTTGACTCCATCAGTCTCAGTGATGTTCAACATGAAGCAGCACTGAAACTTCACCAGACAAAAGGTAAAGCTGCCGTTAAAATGTAAGTATCCAACAGTTGTCTCAGTAATTAATTGCCAGTTCAATTCACGACAGAAAGTGAATTTTTGTCACTACACATGTAAGAACCTTTCTATCAAAGTGATAAGTGTGAATTGTCTAACAAACACCGGCATTGAAAATTAGCTTATACTTGTGGAATCCATTTCTTGTCAAAATGATTTTTTTCTCTCACTGTTAAACTGTCTCGTTATCTTCACTGATTATTTTGAATGAATCTACAGTGTAGTTGCAGCCACCACAAATCTTCCCCATTTAAGGATGCAAATATTCAAAAGGTAGATTTAATTTGCAATTTATGGGATATGTTCAGATTAATGCAGGTATCACATTTACTATGTCCTCACATAATATAATCTTAACTAAATGAAGCATTCAATGAAAAACCTGTACAGCCCCATAATAAATATTATTCACACTCAGTGCTGAATCCATTATTCATGTCAAGAAATACTGGCCTTAGAGTTTAGTAGACACATCTTATTACAGATTATTTCAGAACTTGAAAGTGTAGGAAAAGGGCAATAATAATATATGATAGCCATTAGGTTTGTAAAAGATAAAATGCTACAACAAAACTAAACCCAAGTGTAATTTTTCAATTTACTCCATGGCAACTCCTGAGGGAAAGCTTACTGAAGGTATATTTATGAGTTTGCCCTTAAGTGGACCTGTTTTCTTCAGTATCCTACCCAATATTTATTCCTTAAACAACACCATGAAGCATATTATTTGGTAATTATCACATTGTTGTTTGTGAGTCCTCAAACTGTGTACATTGGCAACCACCTTTCCCACATTACAACAGTGACAACATGGCATGAATACATTATTGGTAATAATGCACTCTGGATTAGTCTGAAATAATAAAAGCCGGTATTTAATTGAAAGACGCGATTTTTCCACTTAAATCCATTCAGTGAATTATTAACTGTTTGTTCTCCTACACCTCTCTGGAGATAAAAGTCAGAAAATGAAGTAGAAAGCACATAATATTATCATTAAAACATATTAGATTAGATTACTTCGTGTGGAAACAGGCCCTTCGGCCCAACAAGTCCACACCGCCCCGCCGAAGCGTAACCCACCCAAACCCTACATCTGCATCTACCCTTTACCTAACACTAGGGGCAATTTAGCATAGCCAATTCATCTGGCCTGCACATTTTTGGACTGTGGGAGGAAACCGGAGCACCCGGAGGAAACCCACGCAGACACGGGGAGAACGTGCAAACTCCACACAGTCAGTCGCCTGAGGCAGGAATTGAACCCGGGTCTCCAACGCTGTGAGGCAGCAGTGCTAACCACTGTGCCACCGTGCCGCCCACTATCTCCTCCTTTACATTATGCAACTGCATTCTCATGATTGATAGCTATGCTTTAACCATCCACAGCCTGTACTTTAAAGTGAAAGTTTTCTTGGCTCTATTTGACCCTCTCTAAAACTCACGTCTTTCAGCAACCTTTTGGTCACTGCTCCTAAAATCCCTTCATGAATCCAGCTGTTTGATTGTGCCACTGGGCATTGACTTAAGAATGCTTTTAAATTAACAGTAGTACATGGGTGTATTGTTTATTATTTTGAAGATAATCTTTCAAATAGAACTGCTTCAGTGGAATCTTCTCCACTCACTGTTTTCTCCAGACAAACAGTTGCCTCCCAGTGTGTAATACTTCACATTAGAGAGAGAACAATAGAATAATCCTTCCATCAGACTGAACAGAATATTCTAAAATTATTTAAATCCTCCAAACTATTTTCACAGGAAAGTTGTCACAATTATGTAACTGACTATTGAACTCCATTCATTGATTTAATATTTGGTCTTTCATGGACTTACTTTAAAAAGGAACCAAATCACAGACATAAAATGGCTAAACAGTTTCACAAAACTTCATGAAATTAACATTCATTAGATCAAGTCAGTCGGAGCTAAAGTTTATATCTTCCCCAAGTGCAATGAAACCAGTCAGCCAAATCTTCCCAGTAATGGAGAAAAAAGGTGCTTGAGTTACACTAATATGAAAATATTCTAATGTTGGAGATGAAATCTCAACTTCAATCATCAAGCCTAAAAAAAACACATATTCAGTAGATATAATATATATTAAAACAATCTACTATTTCAAACAGTTTTGTTTTGGACAGATCAGATGAGGAGACATGGACTACAGAACTAAATCTAGGCTGAGAAGGCTCTCTCTCTCTCAAGAAGCAAAGCTGCCAGTTCACACCATTGATTAGAAAGTAGCAAAGAGCAAAGGATTTAGAAGATAATTGTAATGTTTACTACAGCTGGTGTTCCATCAAAACCAACTCACCAACTGTAGTCCAGTTAAAAATACCTTCCACATCAAGGACACCTAAAGAAGTCTAAAATGTAGATTCTTTCCTCTTCTTATGTACTACGCCCAACCTTTTTAATCTTGGATATTTGTATGTGCACACACACATGCACAGTATACATTGTACAAAGTGAGGACTGCATATGCTGGAGGTCAGAGTTGAGAGTGTGTTGCTGGAGAAGCACAGCAGGTCAGGCAGCATCTGAGAAGCAGGAGAATCAACGTTTTGAGCATAAGCTCATCAACAGGAAGATGAACAGCTTATGCTTGAAACATTGATTCTCTCGCTCCTTGGAAGCTACCTGACCTCCTGTGCTTTTCCAACACCACACTCATGCACAGTATTTATGTATGTCTGCCTGCCCATGAGCTCAAGTGAACACACAAAGGATGTACGCTTGATGCCTGTCTTCATTATATTTCTTGGGAATAGCAGCTAAAAAAGAATCTCTTTTGTTTTCTCAAGAAAACCTAGTGATTGGCTCTTGATTCATAACATTAAAATAATTAATTACATGTTGCTTTGTATTGAAAAGAAGTGAAACCATTGAAATGAATGCACAAGAAAAGGTTCAAAAGAGGAGAACCGGGTACAATCCTTCTGACCTGAGAGAAACAAGATACAAAAACTTTTGTATTTTCTGTTTCTTGTGATAGATCATTTCCTTATAATATTCACATTTCTGACTTATTACCAAAATCACTTGTAATGAAGGATGTTATTGAACAGACTCAAACTTCACCACTGTAAAATAAACTGCCTGAAGGAACCATAATTTGAGGATACATTCAAACTATTGCGATACATGAAGAATTTTTTTTTACAAAGTTTGTTTACCTAAAAGAATGAACATGCATTTAAGAGAGTATGACATTCGTACAAGTTAATTATAGTAATATGGATCTCATATAACAAAGGACTCAATACAATAGATTTGGGAACATAAAGAGATAATTGGTGATAGTTTTCTTCCCCCCACTCCCACACTTGCGCACCCCCTGACCCCCCACCAAAAAGGATGTGGTTTTAATTCCAGTTGCAGTTTTATATGTGATGTTCACAATTCTAAGATAAAATACATTATTTTGACTGCCACATTTAAAATGTTGTGTTGCTGCAAAGAATGCAACATGATTTAAGGCTGGCAATTCAAGGATTTCATGTGTTCCCATCTATTTCTGAAATTCTTCAATTTCTTAGCATATATCTCTTGTCAACAAAAACTGTGATGAAAACCTTAATGTGTTAGCAATCTTATATTAAGATGAGAGTATTAATCTTCTATTCAAGTATTAATATGAAACTAGTTTTTGAAATCATGTAATGAATGATTATCGTGCATAAAATTGGAGTATAGTAATGGAACCTCTTTTGAACTAACTGCATTATCCTAATGAGAACAGCTCCTAATAGCTGGTGTAACGTAATGAGGAGACATCCTGATGGCTGCTGAAATATCTACTTGATAAATGAGTTTGAACTTGTTTTTATATGTGTCACTCTAATCTAATTGAACAAAATGGACAGATACACAATACAATCACTTATCTCTCACAAAACTCTATTCTATCTTTTTCAACCATTTCCTGGCCAGCAAACATCAATGTGTAATCTACCAATATTATAACATAACAGAACAAACAGTACATACATTTTAAAAAGGTGCTGAAAATATGCAGAAGCTTGAACAGCATCTGAGCAGAGAGTAACAGTCAATGATTCAAGTTGAATGAGACACATTTTGACTTGAAGAGTCAAATTCAATAAAAACAAAAAAAGGTCAAATATTTGCAAAGTTCCCAATCCTGCGATCACAACCCAGGAAAAGTGCTTTGAATCTTTTTTTTAATTTTACAGGGCGAACAGGTATCAAACGGGCCAACTGTAAAAAGCATTTATGATACTCGCAGAAGTAGCTGGGTTTTTCACAGGTCTATCTCGGTGTTGAGATGTTGTTCTGAGTATAATAAAAATGGTTAATTAAAGCATCCCTCTAGTCCTCAGTCCTCATATCTACATTTCTCCTTTACCTCATCCATGTCAACACATCCCAGTGTATACCCCTCTCCTGACCTCTCTGGGCCTTTGTAACACCTGTGACAAGTTAGTGTTCACTCTTGCTTCCTACCTGCAACCCTTTTCCCTTCCACCCTCCATGTAAGCTCACCAAGTATCCCACATGAGCAGACCTCAGGGACCATATGAAATAAAGTTTAATGTGTCCATGACATACCCGTTAAAAATGAATTACTGATAGCCTTTAAATCACTTCAAGTATTTGATTCTTCATTTGAAAGAACTGCTTCCATTAATCATTTCCTTTCTGAAAAAACACATTTGTAGTCAACCTTATTTCAAAGTAGTTATGCTCTTTTAACTGCTAGGAGCTCTCAATCAAACTGTGAACTTATAGTCTCTTTGATGTGACAATAAGTTGTGAAATCAGTCCAGCAAAAAAATCTTACAATAACAACCTTCAGGTTTATGTCAACAAACAATGGAATAGCACTTTTTTTAAACTATAAGCTGGACTAGTCTTTCCAAAAAAAAAGTCTACAGGATTTTGATGACTTAACTGGACATGACAATTCCACAGAGCTTATCCACCTTTTAAAATAGCTTTTAGTCCACTCTTAACAATTCCAAAGTGGTACCTGACTTCCCACAAAGGATATGTTATCTCTCTCAAAGGAGTACTTTAACTCACCCAAAGTGTCATTCACCTCATCACAAAGGGGATTGTATGTTTTCAAATAACTTCAGCAGCTTTAGATCTTGTCCCCAAATGTCATGTTTTGGAAGTGCAATTTTACATTTGCAATTGCTTCTGTAAATATGATCCACACTCCTCACCTTCCCCACCCCAATCAGTGAAAATGGTGGGATCTGGATTTACTTCACTCATAAGGGCTCTGTTGCTATATGGTTATGGCATGGATCCCTTCTAACTAGAAAAATTGAGGCCACCAACTCAGTTTCTCACTCCAAGATGTTGCCAGATCTGATTATTTAATGCATTTTCTATTTCTTTCTCATTTCAAGATTCAAGTAGCTGCAGTACTATGCATTTATTACAGAAACATACCATTTGGCCTGACTAAGTGATATTATGTCTCTGCTGATGTTGCCTTCCTTCCTATGTCATCTATTTCATTTCAGCCATTCATCATCTCTTGCTACTCCCTTTTCTCTTATGTTCATGCCTAGGTATATTTACATGGCTTCAGTGCAATTATCTTCATCACTTTCTATGGTAGAAAATTCCATGAGCTAATTTACATGAGTTTTTTAAAAAAGTCCTGGATACATTATTAAGTGACTAGTATCAATCACCCCTATTTGAATTCTCCTGCAAATAAATAACCTCTCTCCGTATCAACCCTGTCAACTCAATTTATAATTTTAAAGATCTCAATTGGATCACTTCTAAAGCTTCACTTACCTCCATCTTGTCTAAATAACTATAATATTTCACTTCTGCTCCCATTCTTTTAAACTTTCTTAGCACAGATTTTCTGAGTTCTTTATCTTGCAATGGATATTGAACTGTGCACAAGAGAAAGGCAAGAAGAAAAGCAACCTACTATTTTCATAGCAAGGAGCTTGGAACTCCACAGTTCAGTTGACAAAGTTTCTATGTAGCATCACTAAATTCCAAGTAAGTTTCAAATAACTTCACAGATCTTGAATTTTACGTCCTTCTAAATAAACTCTGGTATTTTGGGACCACTTTTAATTGCTCTGTTGACCTGAGATTGTTACTTTTCTGAGTTGTTTCTTTGCAAACCTAGATAACCTTGCCCTCCTACCCCATTCAGTTTCTTAATGCCTCCAATGTAGGCGATTTTTATTTTATCCTTCTTACTGAAGTGCATCTTCTCACATTTAACAATGTTAAAGTTCATTCACTACTGAACTGTGCTGTCTGCAGGCTTTCTCATGTCTTCTTGTTTTATGTTGGTTTCTTCCCTAGTATTAGCTAGTCCCATCAGATGTCAGCATGACACGCAAACAATTACATGGGCACCAAAGTATCAACGTGATTGAAGAGGATGCTGCACATGAACTATAATGGTCAGTGAATGTAATTGTTTTAACAGAGAATGATTTATTGATTCAGCCAAATAAAATTACTGCAACACTGTAATGATTTATTTTTCACAAGACCAAAATGTGCATCAATATTATCAGTGAATGCAATAAAAATGCATTGCCCTTGTTTTGACAGGTTATCACAATTATGTTACGTCAAAGCTCAAGATGTTTACCTGACAAAGCCTGCAATATCAAATATGAAATTAGTGTCACAAAAACTTGCACCAGGGTGAAATAAATCACATTCTCATTCAGTAGGTTTTCTTTGCAAATTTATAATTAATAGTTTTTTGTAGCTTCTCGAAAGTATTTGAATAAACAAGACTACAGATATGGCAATCAATTTAACAGTACTAACTAAACTACACAAGTCGCCATTCAACTCTTCTGCCATGTTGGTAATTCCTACAGGAAATGAAAATGAAATTCATGCGGTTGTGCAACCAAAATTAATATTGGCTTCAGACTAAGAATGAGAAACTAAAGACCCAAATAGAACAGCAGAGAACTGCACACAAATACAAAACTGGCAACAGAAAAGTCACACAGATGGTAATTTATCAATGAAAAAATAGCACAAAATTGGTACATAGGATTGCGAGGCTAAAGGGGGCAAAGAGCCACCTAATTTTCTTTACTAATATTGTAATAGTCACGTAACAATCATAATGGGATAGTTGAATAATTATAGTAATCAATTCCTAATAGATCCAGAAATAAAGCAAGGAGGTCACAGTGTTAGCAAAGCTTTAGGATCACAGATGCAAAAGTTCTTTTCTACCTAAGCATACAACACTGACTTTATGTCATGTTGCACATTACTCACACAGTATCCCAAAATATTATACCATAATTTACGTGGCAGAGCATCATATGGCATCTGCTTTTAAAAAGATTTGTCCCTGCATAATTAGGTTTTTTCAGTTCTTTGCATAACACTTTGCTGAAAATGCAAGCTGTTAATAACTTGGTGAGTGTCATAGGGGATTGGGCACTTCTAGAGTCATAGACATGTACAGCACAGCAAAAAGACCCTTTGGTCCAACTTGTCCATGCCGACCAGATACCCTAAATTAATCTATTCCCATTTGCCAGCACTTGTCCCATATTCTTTTATACCCTCCCTATTCATATTCATCTACATAACTTTTAAATGTTGCAGTTGTACCAGCCTCCACCACTTCCTCTGGCAGCTCATTCCATATATGTACCATCCTCTGCGTGAAAAAGTTGCTCCTTCGGTCCCTTTTAAATATTTCCCCTCTCACCCTAAACCCTCTGCCCTCTAGTTCTGGACTTCAAAAAGACCTTGTATATTTACCCTATCTATGTCCCTTGTGATTTTATAAACCTCTAAACCTCTATAAGGTCACCCCTCACTTGAATGAGCAGGACAAACAAACAATGACATAATTCTAAATAATGACAGTGAACGAATATGAAATGAACATGTGTGTGTACGCATATGTATGTATGGTACCAAAAGAGAAATAATGGGATTAATACAAGTTTGTATTGAGAGAAATGAGAAGACAGAAAAATAAAATGAAACAAAATGGATTACTTTCAAATTCTTCAACAACTATCAGAAACTGAACAAATTAACTTTACACTCGTAATAGATGCCTTCCAGTGCCTGAGAGGTTGCTTGATGACAAAAACATAAGATATAGGTTCTGGCACCAACCATTCAGCCCTTTAAATCTGCTCCAATATTCATTAAAGTCCTGGCCGGTATCTGACCACAAGTCCACTTTTCCACATTATTCCAATATTCCTCGATTTCCATGGTATCCAGAAATCTATCAATCTCTTGGCCAAAACATATACAATGTCTCAGCATCTACAGTACAGTAAGGTAGGAAATTTTAAACATTGTTCACACTTTGAATGAAGATATTTCTTCACTTCTTATTTCCAAATAGCTGCTCTCTTATTCTAAAACCATGAAATTTAGTTTACCCTTCAAGATTCTAATCCATGAAGTCCCATAAAAACTTTTCTACAGTTTAAGAGATAACTTTTCATTCTTTCAAGTAATTGGGAACAAAGGTTTAGGCTGGATTTTAATCATAGAGGCAGATAACAGGAATTGGGAAATTCTTGAGCTCAGATGGACTTCCAGTGGGTTTGTGGTAACTGGAATTAGGCCAACTGTCCTGGTAAAACTTCAAAAGCATCCACATGTGGAGATGTACTGCCTTGTTTTTGAGCAATTTTTTAAAAATTGCATTCCGGTCCTTAACCTCCTCAATACCACATACCTCTCATGCCAAGCTGTGTTGCAGCAGCCAACTCTCAGCCCCCTATATCTCCATGCCAACCTATGGCTTCCATGCTCATTCAACTAGTAAACATTACGTGCAGAACCAATGAGTCACATTGTCATAATGTCATGTGCGCAAAAGCTTTTCTTCAAGTGATTCATTGGTGCATTTCAGAGAACTGCTTTTGTGACAGTCCTATAAAAATAACAATTAACTCAGCATTTATAATATCAATTTCTGAAACTGTGAGTACTTGTCCTCTCTTTATCTTGAGCACATAAACATTGAACAATTATAAAACTGATCCAGCAGAAAAGAATGCTAATCAAACAATGTTTCACATGGATGCAGCTTGTTTCACCAAATTCATGGGCATCCGGTGTCTCAGCCATACCTCATTATGCATTTCTGGTCTTGTATGTAAAGAAACACTTCTGGACTCACTAAAGTCACCTTTTACTGTGTTGAATCTGGGTCATGGCAAGAAATGAGTTAGCCACACAAAAGATGAAGGTGAATTTATGCAAAATAAAGTAGAGAAGAGCTATGGAAATCTGACCAATTAATAATTCAGCGTATCCTGATCTGAACACCAAGTTCCCCAGTTACAATGTAACTATAAAAGATATTATAAAATCTGCGATTTTGGACATAATTCATGATGAAAACTACCAGAGTGGAACAACAGTCTGATAAATCAAAGAATGCAAGCATAAGTCAGAGCATCTAAGTACCCATAAAAGAATGAA
Organism: Chiloscyllium punctatum; assembly: GCF_047496795.1. Taxonomy (NCBI): domain Eukaryota; kingdom Metazoa; phylum Chordata; class Chondrichthyes; order Orectolobiformes; family Hemiscylliidae; genus Chiloscyllium; species Chiloscyllium punctatum. Next base: position 62,800,294 of record NC_092746.1, read on the forward strand.
GCATAATTGCAGCTCAGGAAAAATATTTGCTTTAAAAGCATGTACAGTATAAAAGAGCTTTAAGAAGGGACAAAAAAAATCAACAACTACAAAAGAACAGGTAAAGGAAAAAGCTAAATATGCTAGAACCTGTAGGCTTTTCAAACTATGTTAAATTAAGCCAAGTTCAACAAAAGTAGGCACAAAACCATCACATCACCCAACTCCAAAATACCAAAAAACATGAGACAATCTAAGATGTAAGTGGTTTGGAGAGAGAGACAGAGAAAGACAGAGAGAGTTAAAGGCCACACAAACGTAAAACTAGCAGAAGAAATGTTGCATGCTGGTCCCTGCAAACTGGAAGTTCCAAAACTGCCATTAAATGTCAGAAGAATCACGGACATGCATGGGCAAGGACTGGACCATGGCAGAAAAGATAGAGTCGGAGTAGGAAGAGATGAATTCTGTGGGGCAAGAGCAGCCAGAAACAATGGGTCTGCCTGGGCAGTCCTGTTTGTGGATTTTTGGGAGGAGGCAGAAGTGAGCTGTGTGGGATTGGGGGACTATCAGCTTAGAGGTGGGGTGGGAGGTGATCACCAGATGAAATGAGGTCAGTGATCGTTGTTGATAGAATGGCCTGATGTACCATGGTGGGATCATGGTCGTGGGGGGAGAATGGAGGAGGTATCTGAGAGCTGGAGCTCAGCCTCTGCAATGTAGAAGTCAGTCCGCCATACAACAACAGCACCACCCTTATCTGTAGGCTTAATAACACAGTCAGGGTTGGATCTAAGCACAAAGAGTTCGGAGGGAGATGGGTTGGATTGAATGAGGCAGGGAAATTGAGGCAATCAATATCACATTGACAATTTGCAATGAACAGATCAAGGGCAGTGAAAAGGCCACAGGGAGGGGTGGAGGGGGAGAAAGAGTGTTGGAGCAGAGTGAAGGGGTCTGTCAGACGGGAGAAGACTCTTGTCCAAAGAAATGGCATGGAGATGAAGACAATGGAAGAAGAGCTCAACGTCATGTTGTGCCTGAAATTCATTAAACTGGGGACACAGAGCGATAAAACTGAGATCTTTACTGAGTACAGAATGTTCAGTATTGAAGAGCAGAAGGTTAGGAGGGATGGTGAATACATGACAGGAGGATGGGCTTGAGGAGGGGATGGAGTCAGTAGGAAGGGGAGGGGACAGAGGTTACAGAAGGCTGTGGGTATCCCTGAGTTGTTGCATTTTGTGGGCTTTGATGCCTGATAGGAAGTCGGATGAACTGGAGGATGAAGTGGAGCTGTAAAGTGGTTCAGCCCTGAACCAGCACCTTGTGATGCAATTGGACAGAAAAGTCAAGAGCATGAATGTGACGCCACATGGCACTGAGTGGAGATCTCAGGATACAGCTGTCTGGGCAATGTTGAACATCACAGAGATCGCGGTGATCCTGGGAGGATTCAAAGTATGAGGACAAAACTCCATTTGGAATCCACGTGGGGTGGCATGGTGGCTCAGTGGTTAGCACTGCTGCCTCACAGCACCAGGGTCCCAGGTTCAATTCCAGCCTCGGGCGACTGTCTGTGTGGAGTTTGTATTCTCCCCGTGTTTGCGTGGGTTTCCTCCGGGTGCTCCAGTTTCCTCCCACAGTCCAAAGATGTGCAGAACAGGTGAATTGGCCACGCGAAGTTGCCTATAGTGTTAGGTGCTTTAGTCAGAGGGAAATGGGTCTGGGTGGGTTACTCTTCGGAAGGTCAGTGTGGACTTGTTGGGCCGAAGGGCCTGTTTTACATTGTAGGGAATCTAATCTAATTACTATTGAAAATGTTAGACTAAAAGGATGCAGATAACCATCTGAGCAGAAACAAAAGGAAGAACTGCAGATGCTGGAAATCAGAAATTGCTGGCAGGTCTGATAGTACCTCGAGAGAGAAAGCAAAGTTAATGTCTCTGGTCCAGTGACCCATCTTCAGAATGGAAATACAACAAATTCCCATCTGATTCACTTTTTATTGTTACAATCATCACATGACATAATGATAATAGAGTGGGTGACTCATCATACAAAAGTGGGTATTGCAGATGCTGGAGATTAGAGTCAAGATTAGAGTAGAGCTGGAAAAGCACAGCAGGTCAGGCAGCATCCGAGGAGCAGGAAAATTGATGTTTTGGACAAAAGCCCTTCATCATAGCAACCAGATAACTATTCTCATTTTCCAAGCTCTTTGAGCAACAGAGATTAATCCCCTCCACAGAAATCAGCTCACCAGTGGTAATATTGTACTAGCTCAAAGGTTTAACATAAATATGTTTAATTGGCCTGTTGCCAACTGTTGCTGATTGAGATAGTGCAAATGGTTTGCTTTTCACACCTTGAGCTCAGTGAGAAATCACAGCGTGTCCACAAACATCAGGTGTGGAACACTGTGCACTCCACAATGTAAAGTTAGAAATCAATGCACTTTTAATTGGATGGGAGGTTCCAGGGCAGGGATCCTGTCACCTTCCCATCTCCAACCCAATTAAGTCTGTGGTGGGAAAGACCACAACTGGCTTTCCTGCCACTCCAATGAGCCCCTTAAACTGGTCAATTAAACCCTACTTAAGAGTAGCATCCTGTCAGGGGACATGATAGTGTGCAGGGGTCTGGCATTGTGAGAAACATGATTTTGCTTGCTTGTGGGCTTCCAGGAGGAGTCCCTCATTCACAAGACACTCGGTGCCTATTCAAGGGACATAACATCAGGAAGAGAGTATGCTGTTAAAATCTACTGTTTGCCTCATTCCAATTCCTCATGCCGCTCCCACCATTATTCACCTGTGACATGGGGCTGTATTAGCCTGAACTTGCTACTGGCCTCTGAAATGCTTGATTAAGCAAGATGCCATATACCATCCAGGAAAGAAGAAATGCAGGATTCTTGCTGGCTCTTTTGTCAGATGTTGAGACACTCATTGCCTCTACATGATTCTGTCCAACAACTGAACAGAAAAATGTGTTGCTGGAAAAGCGCAGCAGGTCAGGCAGCATCCAAGGAGCAGGAGAATCGACGTTTCGTGCATAAGCCCTTCTTCAGGAAGGCTATTCCAGCAACACATTTTTCAGCTCTGATCTCCAGCATCTGCAGTCCACACTTTCTCCAAAAACTGAACAGGCAGAGTTCAGGATTTCACTTGTTAAAATGGCAATTGCTGCAAACCTGCACATGCATAGGTTTTAGCATGGCAACAGCAGTTTGTGAATCTGTATCAACATGCTGATTTCTCATTGTTTGGTACTTGGATGATGGCCAAATTGACAGTCTGCCTGCCATTTTTATAATGAAACCAACTAATAGCTAATTCCCCTCGGTAGAAAACTAATTGACTCAAATGTTACTCTTCCCACACAATAATGAAAACCCAGCTTAATTTTTGATCAACTCAGGGACAAAACAGGGTGCTATTTCCCTCAGGAGGTCACCTGCACATGTTAGGGACAGATATCCTTTTATGCTTCCCACCAGGGTCCAAAGCTCAACTCCCGAATAAGATAACGCCTTGCCCCCTACAAAGCTTAATACCTCTCAGCTCAAAAATCATGAAGTCACTTGAATCAGTTTTCTCTGTAGTTCTGTTGCTGCTGGGATTTCAAGAGCTATCAACCAACCAGTCCTCAAAAGTGGGACTCAGAGGGGTGGAATCCCCACATTGACCACATTAAGACCAATTGCAGAATATATCATGGAAGAGGGTGAGGCACAGCTCGACATGGAGCAAAACCACCCCTGGAAAATCTAGCACATGTAAGACAGAGCTTACAGCTTGCAACTGACCTAACTAGAATGACTATATTCATCCAGAAACTGCTTGGATACTTCTTAAACAACTGATCAAACTGGTGGACTTCTGCTGATACCAAAGGGGTTTCTTCACTCATGTGGTGTCGAGAAAATGTAAAATATGCACCACTACACCTTTTGTTTCATGAATACTTGAAAATGTTACTCAGTTTATTTCTCACAAGTACAAAAATATGTTGTGTGATTCAAGTGTCAAATGGATGCAATGGCATTTGCTGGTTTGATATTCAGGCTAAAGCACTCATATGGGCACAACAGATTATTTGCTTTAGTCCTTCAAGGCACTGACATCAAGTGTCGAGAATAGAAAGCATTTCATTCTGTACCAGTAACATCGATTTTTTTTGACTGGCACAAAATCCACCAAAATAGAACATCTAAAGCACCAAACACGATAGTCATCAGCAGAGTTATGTGCACAATTTTTGAATTACACTTTGTACATCAATATAACATAGTATTCTGAAAGACATTTCACCATGGCAACATATCCCGATAGATAATATTTCTTTGAGGCAGCATTGCCATTTCCATCTGGTCCAACTGTAAATACACAGCAGTCAACTCACTTTCTCTCTTAGGAAATAGTACTGCAAGCACTATTGACACAGTAAATAAATTACTGGTGTCTTCAGGACATTCAGTAGTTTCACTGCCATACATCAGTGAAATCCTGTATAGCCTCTTGTTGATCTATTGGAAAGCACACCTGGGGCATTTCCCTAGTATACCAACATGCTCATCTGTGAAGAGAAGTAATCATTAGCAAGTTAATAAAATGATTGTCATTTGAGGGTGGGGTGGGGAAGTTGGTAAATGTGTAATAATGTATGAACATTTGCGTATAATCAAACAGCACTATTTGTACAGAAATGATACCTTATGTGAATATGAGGAATATTTGCTGCAGCAGGAAGACTTTGCCTGATCATATGGGTGAACTATGAAGTCAGCTCTGGTACCAGGCTTTAAAAGAGCACAAAATTAATCACTTCAAATGTCAATTAAATAAGGGTAGAAATTAATTATAGGCTTCCCATTTTTCCATATTTTGCATGTTCAACTGGGGTTGGGGGGGGTTGGGGGGAGGATGGGGGGGCGGGGCAGGGCGAAGTCAGTTTGCCTAGGATGCCAAAACACCTTGGGAGAGTTAGTGATTATAACTTTTGACATCGCATTCTTATTGGCGTCATTGAGTCATACAGCGCGGAAACACACCCTTCAGTCCAACTCATCCATGCTGACCAGATACCCCAAATTAATCTTGTCCCATTTGCCAGCACTTGGCCCAAATCTCTCTAAACCCCTCCTATTCATGTACCCACCCAGATGCCTTTTAAATGTTTTTAATTGTACCAGCCTCCATCACTTCCTTTGGCAGCTCATTCAATAAAAACACCACCCATTGTGTGAAAAAGTTATCCGTCAGGTCCCTTTTTAAATCATTCCCTGCTCATCTTAGACCTATGCGCTCTAGTTTAGGCCTCCCCTATGCTAGGAAAAATACATTGGCTATTCACCCTATCCATGCCCCTCATGATTTCATAAATCTCTATTAGATCACCCTTCCGCCTCCGACACTCCAGGGAAAACAGCCCTAAGCTACGCAGCCTCTCCCCATAACTCAAACACTCCAATCCTGACAACAGCCTTGTAAATTGTTTCTGCACCCTTTCAAGTTTCATAACACCTTTAGCTCCTTAGTCACCACTCCCTGCTTTCTATGGCCTTACAACTTAGCCATTTTCTTAGTTTTCTCAGCAATTCAGAAATGTGGTCTGCAAGAGTAGCCTGGTCATGATTTTGCCATCTCCATGGTGATGTGGCTCAGATAGGGACTTGCCCAATCCACACACCAACCTCCATGCTACCTGTGTTGGTGTGAAATTAGCTGACATCATGTTAAGTGCACAATAATTGTGGTCAATTGTATGCAGCTAGTGGGCATTCATTGGGGTTGCAGTTCACCAAAACAAAGAGGTTCACCCTTCAATAGACGACTAAGATGTTTCATGGACTCCCAGACTGCCTGTGTTTATTCGCAGCTCTGAGGGATCCATATTCCACACATGTACAGGGTGTGTGAGGTTTCAGCTCCTCTTCTATCATTTGAAGGGGATGCTTGTCAGGTTTTGCTTGCATTCAGCCTCATGCTTCTGGTCTTTGGCCACCAGTACAGAAGGGTTTGGACCAACATAGTGAGGCATAATCAGATTCAGCCACAGGTGGCTGAAGTGGGGTGTTTGATACAAGAGCCAGCTCCTTTCCATGACTATGTTGTGCCCAGGTGTCCTTGGAGAGAGAAGATATGATATCTGCACCAAACCTGAGATCTTCCAGCACCGACTGAATGACATCTCCTCTCCCAGGAACAATATTGTGTGCGTTTTCATGAGATTGGGTTGAAGATTTGTTGTGTGTGTGGTCTGGTGACAATTTAAGTGGTGATTCTTCACTTAATCTGTTAATGGGTAGTTTGTTTAACATAATAAATAAAAAAATTGTAACAAACATCACCCTTCAAATGGTGCATGCGGTTATCAGTTATATATAGATATTTCTCATTCTCAGGCTCTAATTTGGGTTACAGTTGCTACAAAAGAGATATAAATAGGCTCTTATTGAAACCATAAGGAAGGGGTCATTTGGAGTTATATGCTTCGAATGATTAACTATGTAAATGGCAGTGACAATATAAGCTGAGTGCTAAGAACATCCAACTTCCCAAGCACATTGTAGATGGAGGCTATTAAAAGGGGCAAAAAGATATTTGAACTCAAAGTTTCCTCAGAAGTAAAAAAAATTATTATTTCTCAACAGCCGGAGAGAGGGCGTAACATTATGACTATTTAACTGGAGCAACCGATCTAACATTATAGATAAATAGTAGCACTTCCAAATTTAGAATGGCAAACAAACACTTTGGTCATGACTCTCCAGTTTGTAATCCAGGATGTGAGTGGGCATCTTCAGTGACACTGAGTTACTGCTTCCACGACCAAGAAATCATGCTGAGGCAAGTTTCAAGCTCCTTGTTATGAGCTGAAAGACAAGCTTCTTATTCAATCACAGATCTTGACAGTGGAGCCCTGCCCTGCCAGAAATGGCCAGAGACTGACAGAATCTAGACCCAAAAACCTGTTAGTTGAGGCCATGCCTTCAGGAGAACCAATTGCAAAATGTTGGCTGTCTGTGTGCACGTGAGAGAGGTGGGTGGTAGTGTGGTGGTCATGTTTCGGGTGGGGAGGCAAGAGCTGAGGAATGCCTTTTGGCAGCTACCTCCTTGACCCCTAACTCAACACCCAATTGTCTCCAGGCTGTTGCAGAAGAAGACATCGCCACCCAACTGTCAGGACACCAGCCATTTTTCTTGCCTGCTTGGATGGCAGGGAAATGGGTTGCTGGCCTTTTGAGGCCCTTAAGTGGTCTTTGGCCCTAATTATTGGTGTGTTAAGATCTTCAAACACAACCTCCGCACCAAGAAATTAATACTGAGTTGGTCAGAAAGGGATAAGTCTTTTTCCAGGACTAATTTGCCTAATTATTAATCCTTTTCACCACTTTGTTGCAGGCAATGGTGAGATATTGGATGTCACATATCATTCTGCCACAGTCTCCACTAACTTTTTCAGAAATGGCACTAACAAATTAGATCATAAACACTTGGTAGGATTTTGTCAGAAGAGGACAAGCAACATTGTGCTCAGGAACAACTGGAAATTTGATTGGACAACAGCGAAAAAGCCCTTGTGAATAGTCATTAACATATGTTTTCAATTATGTCAGTTAGTTCTTAATAAAAGATTTTCAACAAGTGATTAAATAAATTGAGGGATTACTTTGCAAAATGTTTGTTCGCACAAAAGTCTATTTAATCTGGTGTTGATGTTTGAACCTTGAAATGTACTGTCCATGAGTGCTAAGTCAGAGATTGTAACAAACCCCAGCAGCAGGAAAAGGTTGTATGTCAGGAACATTTATTTGAAAGGTTTCTCTTTTAGTGTTTAGATGAAATAAAGAATCTTCCAATATTATCAATGTATCATCTTACAGGTTGGCATCTTACAGGTGGTCTGCACGGTGGCACAGTGGTTAGCACTGCTGCCTCACAGCGCCGGAGACCCGGGTTCAATTCCCGCCTCAGGCGACTGACTGTGTGGAGTTTGCACGTTCTCCCCGTGTCTGCCGGAGGTTTCCTCCGGGTGCTCCGGTTTCCTCCCACACTCCAAAAGATGTGCAGGTCAGGCGAATTGTCCATGCTAAATTGCCCGTAGTGTTAGGTAAGGGGTAGATGTAGGGGTATGGGTGGGTACGCTTCGGCGGGGCGGTGTGGACTTGTTGGGCCGAAGGGCCTGTTTCCACACTGTAAGTAATTTAATCTAATCTAATCTAAATTGAAATATAAACAATCATAATCATAGGCCCGTGGACAGCTCTATGAAAAAGAGAGTCACTTAGATTGCTTGAGAAGGCACTATTCTACGGCAAGGGGAGGACAGAGGCACTTATGAACTTCCACTGCCAATTTATAGAATGAACAGTGCCCTTGGCACCAGTCTGTAAAAGCCATCCAGCCAACTGAGCAATCTACACTAATCATTGATAATGCTAAAAATCACAACATGAGGTTATAGTCCTACAGATTTAATTGGAAGCCCTGGCATTTAGACGGCTGCTCCTTCATCAAGTGGTTGTGGGAAGGAGTGACGCTCCGAAAGCTAGTGCTTCCAATTAAACCTGTTGGACTATGACCTGGTGTTATGTGATTTTAACTTTGTACACCCCAGTCCAACACCGGCATATCCAAATTATTGATAATGCATAATGATATTCTACAGAACATACAAACATATAGTAGTTAGCATACTTTAACGGGCATTTTCATCATATAGTCTCATTTATAAGTTCTTTTATTCCAAGATAAAGAGCTCATTAAAAAATTGATCAATTAAGTGCAAATGATCAATCTTCTCTCAACACACTATTTTCAATCTCTTCATTAATTTTGCCATCAAGGCAAAATTCATCAACCACAAAATCACAGGAAGTGCTATTCCAGGATGAGTTACCTCAAATATTATTTTGCAGTCTGAAATGTTACTGCTGACCATGATTATTGTTATCAGAAAAAAAAAGAATGAGACGAACTGTTAATGGATGCTTATTCAAAAGCTATCTGATTTGTTTACCTTATTAAGAAAAAAGCTAAAATTTTAAAATCTGGACAATAGGGCATAGGCCCAAAATAGAAGATTTATTATGGTGCAAAGGGATGAAATATGAGGCAAGGTAAATCATATGGCTGTGACAGGCTGATACGTGATTTTAAAAGCCTACTTTGGCATTTTGGAGGCATGGACTGAGTTGCACAATTGAAGAAACTGGCAAGAATTGGGATAAATGGTGTTTCTCAATGTTGAGAAAAGCAAGTGCAAGGAGGAGGGAAATGTCTGTAGAATTTGAACACTACAGGAGATTCAGAAAATGGCCAAATAGTTGTGATTTGGCAGGAAACTACAGGCCAGTTTGCTTAACATTTGTCAGGAAAGATGATGAAGATACTGTTAAATATATTGAAACAAGGCTCTTGGAAGCTTTCAAGGTAATTAGGCAAAATCAACATGGTTTTATGAAAGGGAAATCATGCTTAACCAATCCATTGAAGATCTTCAAGGGAATAACATACACTGTAGATAAAGGAGTAGATTTGCTATAATTAGATTTCCAGAATATATTCGACAGGTGCAACACCAAGGTTATTGCGGATGGTGTAGGGAATACCAGATTGGCATGACTGATTGGCTAGGTAACAGGAAACAGTGAGCAAGCATAAATGTGTCAGTTTCTGATTAGCAAGATGGGATAACTAATGTGGATGGGAATCAGTACAGTACATCTTAAAACTTAAAGAAATAACTTGGATGAGGTGATCAAAGGCAGCTGGCAACAGAAAGTTAAGTGGGAAAGTAAGCTTGATAAGGACATAAGGACATTACAAAGGAACTTGATAGTGTGAGTGAGCAAAGATCTAGCAAATGGGGAAGAAATGTTCAAAATCTGTGAAATTGTTCACTTTAACTGGAAGAAGAAAAAAGCACATTATCCAAATGGTGAAAGATAATAGTGCTCTGATACACAAAAAGATTTGTGTGTCCTCATACACAAATCAGAAAAGATTAGCAGGCAGAGAAACTAACCAATAAAGCAAGCTATTAGAATGTTATTATTTATTCAAAGAGGAATCAAATACAAAAGTGGAGTGGTTACACTTCAGTTTGGTAGGACGTTACTGAGACCACATTTGGAGAACTGAGTACAATATTGGTCTCCTTATTTAAGGAAGGACATAAGTGCATTGAAAGCAGTTCAGAGAAGGTTGGAGTCAAATAACCTGAGCCAACTGGTTGCTTTTTGAGGGAAGGTTGAACAGGCTAGTCTTGAATCCACTGGAGTTTAGAAGAGGCTACTTGAATAAATCATGCGAGACCCTGATGGGACAAAATCAGGAATTGCTGGGCAAACTCAGCAGGTCTAGCACAGCTGTTGAGAGAAAGCCAAATTAACATTTCGGGACCAGTGACCCTTCTTTCGAAGTTCAGGGTTCTAAAGAATGGCCATTTGACCTGAAGCATTAACTCTACTTTCTCTCCACAGCTGCTGCCAGACCTGCTGGGTTGCTCCAACAATTTCTGTTGTTTTATTTCAGGTTTCCAGCATCCCAGTTCTTGGTGTTTTCTGTTTGGTTAAGATCCTGATTGGTTTTGACATGGATATGGAAAGCTGTGTTTCCTCTTGTGGGAGATTTAGCGTAAGTGATCAACCATTTCAAACAGAGATAAGGGGGGAATCTTTTTATTCTGCACATGGATCATGCAACTTTGTAACTCTCTTCCTGAAAAGGCCATGGAAGTAACGTCTTTGAATACTTTTCAGATTGGAGCAGACAGATTTTTGTAAGTCAGGTGAAAGAATATTAGGGGTAGGTGGGTATCTGTGATGTTCTTATTGAATGGCAGAGCAGAGTCAATGACCTGACTAGCCTGTTTCTGTTCCTAATGTGTATGCTTTCAATACAATGAGGGGAAAAGGAAGATTTTGCTGGAGGCAGAGGCTGGAGATATATAATTGAATCTAAGGGGCAGAAAAATCAAATTATAAGTAATACTGTATACAAACCTAAGTGACTAATGGTTTCAGATTAATAAGCTGTCAAAAGCTGCACCTGAGTGACGAAGGGTGTCTTTGTGAACTCGCGACTGAATATTTTATGAAGGAAAATTTAGAACTAATCAGTTATGCTGTGCCTCAGGCCTGAATGTTGAACTCAAAGTGATAAGGCAGTCTTACACTCTCGAGGATGAGAAACATGAAGGAAGAAAATGGTAACAATGAACATCCTGCAGAATTTTTCTATGTTCTAAACAGGCTGAAAGACTTAAGGGCATAACCAATTAATGCCCATTGTACTTAGTCAAAATTGACCTCTCAGACAAAAAGACTTGCCTTTTGATTGTCAGAAGAGAAATTCAGAAAGTCATGGCTGGCGGGTTGGTCAGCAGAAAGGTTCATGGTAGTGTGCCGTTGTCTCCCTAACTCTCCCAATAAAGTCAGGGCCCAGAAATCTGCAAATAGCCTTCCATTCAGAGGCGAGTTTGATTCCTTAAGCAGCCAATTAATGGACATTTCAGGACCTCATCAGACTGTTGCCAATCTTCACTCTGTTCTGGGGTTTCCATCATGCTGCTCTGAAGCTTCCTGCAGTGACCACTACACCAAGAGATGCTGATTACTCAGGGGCTTCTGGAGGTGAGCCTCTTGCCTTTAAAAGTCACAGAAACTCCAAGGCAATCAACTGTGTTATATTCCTCGAGCAAGCCACCAACTTTAATGTTAGATTCTGGCTAGGAACTGGTAACTGTAATTTTAAGTAACAAAGTGTGAGATTGAAGGGATTTACCAAGAATAAAGCCACATGGTTTTGAATAAACAAGCTTCACAGAATTAGATATAAAGTCCACAGTATCCTTACAACTTATTTCTAGCACTCAGAATTAACAATTGGCAAAGATGGTGAATAAACAGTGATTAAAACAGCTCATTTTGCACAGCAAGTAGCAAATGCAACTAAGAGAGATCCCACAGATTTCTCAGCAATGTCCCCAGAAGTCAGTAAGTCATACTTTTTGCCTATGTGGTCTTGCAACTACCTCTCAAGATCCAACCTACAACAGACTGCCTCAACAATTGCACCTATCCTGGTAAAACAGCTTCCTTTCCAGAATCAATGCTGTCCTGGAATTGAAAACAACATTCCAGCATTCTCTCTGGGTATAACTCCAACTCTTCGTTGTTAGCTTGCCTCATTGCATTAGTCTTACTGTTATGGCTATTGCCAGCTCTAATGTTGCTTTGTTGCATCAGGTGAATGCTGCTTGTGAGCTTTCTCCACTGCACCATAGTATTAATGCTCACTGACTTCTTCACAGCCGCTCACAGCTTCCCCCAGTACAGAGCCAACAATCTTCCACTTCATCCACAGATTCAATCAATAAGCACATCGACCTGGACCCAATATACCGACTACTGCAACGGACAGCTGGAACTGACAACCGGAAGCGGCAGAGACAAACCACTATAAATGGCGGAGGAAAGATCACAGAAACGCTTCACAGGAGGCTCCCAAGCACTGAGGATGTCACCTAGACAGCGGACGAAACGTCTGCAACACAAATTCCCAGCTCGGCGAACAGAACCACAACAATGAGCACCCGAGCTACAAATCTTCCCACAAACTTTGAAACTTCCACTTTCTCAATATCCCAGGACCACTTCGGAGTTTCAATTCCAAAACTCACTGCCTACTCATTTCTAGAGCTTCGAGTTCTCACAGCACAGAGCCATCCAGCTGCTCTCAATTCCTCACTGAGTCCACTACATAGAAAATGTGCATTCTACCTCCCTTCTCAGCAGTAAAACTAACTGCAGCACTCCAAACAAAGCCTGTAAATTTTGAACTTTGTGATCCCAATCTATCCTGTATGACTAATTGAAAACCTTGTAATAAGTCCCTCCCCATTACATTTACTGTTGCTAATACATTGAAATCGTCAAATGGAGCAGCCTTTGATCAGAGTATACCCTGAAGGTTACATTCTCACATAACTGCCTGATTGACATGTAATTCCGTCAAGGTTTCAAAAATGGCTGTGATGGGAATGCTTCAGGCTTTCCAAATGATGGATTGGTACCCTGCAGCAGTCATTAAATTCAGCCCACAATTTACAAACAAATCCAAATTCATTACTGTTGTTCAATCATACTCTATTTTTCATATGATGGAGGTCATATGATGCAGGGTCAGCAGCAAAAAGTGGGCAGAAGGCAGGGGAGATGCCATGCATCAGAGGGTCAGCAAGAGGAAGGGTATGCACAAACCAGGGTACTCAGGCAGCAGTTTTGTTTGGTGAGCAATAGGTTTGTTGAGGTGGATCACTGGCAAGCAGGAGTTGGAGAAAGTGAGAGGTAAACAATATGTAAACATTTATTTTTCTGAATATTTTAAAATATTTTGTTGGATAATTGAAAAATCTTTTCAAAGTATAAAGTTAGCACTGTAAACTATTTAAAACATTAAGCATTATAAGGATTGTAATGTGTTTTTTTTTCCATGATAAAAGGTCCTACAGAAAGTAACAGAAGCTTTTATATTGGTTTGACTAGGAAAACGTGATTCACTTGAAGTAGCAATAATATAAACAACAGAATCAGAATTATTGCAGCAACAGGTGAAAGCCATTCAACTCATCATGTTCATGCTGGCCCTCCAATGATGAATTGCACAGTGCCACTCCCCGATGCAAAAGTGAGGACTGCAGATGCTGGAAATCAGAGTCTAGATTAGAATGGTGCTGGAAAGCACAGCAGGTCAGGCAGCATCCGAGGAGCAGGGAAATCAACGTTTCGGGCAAAGGCTCTTCATCAGGAATGTGGCCTTTGTGGTGGAGGGATAAATGGGAGGGGGGTGGGGCTGGGGACAATGTAGCAAAGAGTACAATAGGTGCATTGGGGGTGGTGATGAAAGTGATAGGTCAGAGAGGAGGATGGGGGAAGGTAGCAAAGGGTACAATGGGTGAATGGAGGTGGGATGAAAGTGATAGGTCAGAGAGGAGGGTGGAACGGATAGGTGGGAAGGGAGATAGGCAGGTAGGACAGGTCATGAGGGCGGTGCAGAGCTGGAAGGTTGGAACTGGGGTAAGGTGGGGGGGAGGGGAAATGAGGAAACTGGTGAAGTCCACATTGATGCCCTGGGATTGAAGTACTTTGAGGCAGAAGATGAGGCGTTCTGCCTCCAGGTGTCGGGTGGTGTGGGAGTGGTGGTGGAGGAGCCCCAGGACCTGCATGTCCTTGGCAGAGTGGGAGGGGAAGTTGAAATGTTGGGCCATGGGGCAATGGGGTTGATTGGTGCGGGTGTCCTGGAGATGTTTCCTAAAGCGCTCTGCAAGAAGGTTTGTCCAGTTTCCTCAATATAGAGGAGACCGCATTGGGAGCAACAGATACAATAAATGATATTGGTGGATGTGCAGGTGAAACTTTAATAAATGCGGAAGTGTCCTTTGGGGCCTTGGATGGAGGCCAAGAGGGTGGTGTGGGCACAGGTTTTGCAATTCTTGCCGTGGTAGGGGAAGGTGCCAGGAGGGGAGGGTGGCTTTAGAGAACATCTCTGGGACACCTGCACCAATCAACCCCAACGTCTCATGGCCCAACATTTCAACTCCCCCTTCCACTCTGCTGAGGACATGCAGGTCCTGGGCCTCCTCCACCACCAGTCCCTCACCACCCGACATCTGGAGGCAGAACGTCTCATCTTCTGCCTCAAAACACTTCAATCCCAGAGCATCAATGTGGACTTCACCAGTTTCCTCATTTCTCCTCCCCCAACCTTACTCCAGTTCCAACCTTCTAGCTCAGCACCATCCTCATGACCTGTCTTACCTGCCAATCTTCCTTCCAACCTCTCTGGCCTATCACCTTCATCCCCACCCCCATCCACCTATTGTACTCTTTGCTATCTTCTCCCCAGCCCCAGCCCCCTCCCACTTATCTCTCCACCCTAGAGGCTCCCTGACTTCATTCCTGATGAAAGGCTTTTGCCTGAAAGGTCCGTGCCACTCCCCTGCCCTCTCTGCAAATCCCTGCATATTCCTCCTCTTCTGATATTTACAGTGTGTTGAACATGTATAAAAAACTATATGGCCTTTGGTTTCTGATTTCTGAATGTTCTCAGTTGATGGCCCTGGAGCAGAAGGTACTTTTTGAGTAAAATGTTTTGCAACCCCTAAATGACTAAACTCATGAAATCCAGCTAAAAGAATGAAAAAATGACAGGGAAAACTTAATTGGTCCTGTGGTCATGCTGCACTGTACAACTAAGAGTTTGGAGCACTCTTTTCATAGTTCAACAGATTTAAATGTTGGGCACCAGATGGTGTAGTGTTTAGAATACATGCAAAAAAAAAGCAATATGCCTATTCAATATGTTAGGATAGAGTTAATTAAATAAACCTGAAATAATGGTAGGATACTGTAATGCTTAAATAAACAATGAGGTCTTAGAGTGCTTGTCTGCAAATCCCTGATGGTGGCAGGACAGTTGATAGGGTGATTAAGGCAGCATGGGGAGCACTTGCCTTTATCAGTCATGGCATAGATTACAAGAGCAGGGAGGTCATGCTGGAGATGTACAAAATTTTGGTTTGGTCACAGCTGGTGAAATATGTGCAGTTCAGGTCACCACACCATCGGAAGGATGCGATTGCACTAGGTAGGCATATTACAGAGGAGATTCACCAGGAAGTTGCCTGGGTTGGAGTCGTTTAGCTAACAAGAGAGGCTGGATAAGCTCAATTTTTTATGTGGCAGAGAAGATTGAGAGCAGACATGATGGAGTTGTATATGATTGAGGGGCATGGACAAGGCAGATAGGACACAGTTATTCTCCTTGGTAGGAGAGTCAATATCAAAGGGACACAATTTTAAAGTGAAGGTCAGCAGGGATTTAAGGAACTTGTTTTTCACGTGAATTGTGGGAAATTGGAATACACAATCTGGGAGAGTATTTGACATATCATAGCTATGGGCCAAGTGCTGAAAAGTGTGATTACATTAGATCTGCACAGACCTGATGAGCCAAAGGGTGCCTTCTGTGCTTCATAACACAATGACTCTGTTAAATTATATTCCGTAAGTTTAATTTACATGATAGTGATTCAAACGTTTTTCTCTCATGCACCATTTTTCCTCCCTATTGTAATTCACTCTTGCTCAGCTTTGCAAAGCCCAACTAGCTTTCTCTTCATTTTGAACTGGATTATCTTTTTTGTTCTTCCTATTTGCTCACCATTTTGAAGGGCAGCTAAACCAGCACCCTTTTGTATTAGAAACAAAAGGGTGTCCTTTCGTTGTTTTCCAGTCAATTGAAAGGCTGGCCAACAAGCAAACAAATCTTGGACATGAAAAATAATATCCACACTACATCTACCCTTTAAATTAGTTGTTTTTTTTTAAGTTTCCCCACATTGTCCTCCTCGATGAAAGAGCATTTTGCATTTGCTTGGTCTCACCAGAATAACATGATGAAGTGAGCAGCTAGCCACCTGAATCCCTCCTATATACCTTGCACCATTACCACTGGTTTTTAGAATTTTTTTTCTTTCCTATTGTATTGATTTTTTTCTTCTCCACACCCCCACCAACCCCCAACTTATCCTTCCCATTTTCACCTTCATTGAGCTCAACTTAGGTAAAATGAATATACCTGAATTGAGAAAGCCTATCTGTATTTTCACACAAGTTACCAAGTCAGTGAGTGATATTGCTGTCTGCCTTTTACATTTATGATTACTTCTAACGTGTGAGTCTCACAAGTAAGTCACTGTTCAACGTAGGAGATTTTCTCTCTAACCCCTCCTCTGCATGAAGCATTGTATCTGTTAGTATGCTACATTTGCTTCATGAACAAATCAAGTGGAATAGACATCATCAGCAAACAAGATGAATAACTTTTTGCCACTATAATGCTATACTGATTTTTTTTTCATTAGTCTGCAAGAATTCTATTTTTCACAGCATCTAAATGCAAGAACAAATCTCTGCTTTCAGATTTAAAAAGGATTTGGCATACTAATAAAAATAATACCCACTAGAAATATTGGTCAGTAATTTCCAGCCAGACATGGAATGATTTTTATTCCCTCCAAGGTACCAAATACGATTGTGTATCTTGTTAATACCTTACGTATCACTGAACTCATATTCTTTAAAAATAAATTGGCTTTTAAAGATATAGAGACAAATCAAGAACTTTATTTCATGGATACTATAATGATACAAGGCTGGCTGAGCTCTGCAAAAGCAAGAGGCAAACATGAGAGGCAGATTTGGTAACTCTGCCACCCAACTTAAAGGTTGAAGCCTATCTCCTCTTAGCTCGGTTGCTCTGAGCCAACATTATGTCAATCTGTTTATTGGTTTGGGATGAGAATTCCTTTTCCATCAGAAAGAAGTAGAGAAAAAGTTTAAAAAAAGGAGCAGGTCAAGGTTCCTCAGACCTTCAAATGAGCTTGACGATTCAACACGATCATGACTGATCCTGCAACTCAGAACAATATTTACCAGTTTTCTCTCCATAACCGTTGATCTCTTTAGCCCGAAGAACTACAGATATATCTAACTCCTTCTCAAAAACACACAAGGCTTTGACCTGCAGTGCCTGTTCAAATGGCTAATATTGGGGTCTGTGATCTCAGCTTAAACTACAGGCAGTAACCAAGGTCAAAGACCCATGGAGCTGAACCCCAATAAAATCGTTTCAGCTGGAGCCTCAACTGACCCATAGTTAAGCAGGCTAATGAGGACCCCCAAGCCCACTGCCACTAATAAAACCAGCAGTGATCGTGAGTAGTTGATGGGTGCAACATTTCTGCAGTGCCACTTGATGTTACAAACCCCTTTCCTCTGCCCCCCCCCCCCCATGACAGCTCCTGGAGAAGCATAACATTTCATCAAATAACTTCAACAAAACATAGAAGAGTCACAGATCAAGGCTAGAGAGAGAGGTAGGTTAGTGCACATCAATAGTCTCAATTATGCATAGTTTAAATCAGCATTTAAATATTTTTGCAGTGCAAACACGTCTGACATTTGCTTTGTAATGAAAGAAGATAGGATCATACTGCTTTATAATACTGGTTTCACTGAGGAATTATCATAATTCATGTCATACATTCCTGGCATAAGATGTGCTCGTTTACAAACTTCCCAAAATGAAAGCAATACTTTTATCTTGGGAAATGATCCTATCTGACGGTATGACTGGACAAATTAGATTCCAAAATGAAATCTGGCTTGAAATGTTTTTTTTAAATGTTTGTCAGTCACAGACATGTCCGTACCAAGCTGATTTTCTTTTTTTTATTAAATGATAGAACAGAAGCTCATTATAAAAAAAGATGAGAGCAAAAGATACTAAGATCTACAGTACAGTTTAGAAAACCTTAAAACACAGTAAGTCAAAAGTTTCAACCTATTTCTCAACACCATCAATTTCCACCAATTCTTGTCCAAAGAAGCTGCCCTTCCATATCAGATCTCTAAGTTCTATTTAATTGATTCTCCCTAGTTTCTTTCCTGTGAATTGTGAAATGGTTATACTTAAAGATCCACAAAACAAAGCTTAAATTTTCTCAGCTTCTAACAATCTGTAGATTTCCACCAAAACTCTTCTGGTCTTTAACGAAAAAACTTATTTTCAAGTATCTTATTCCCTGAACTCCTCTGCAAAAACTACTCTCGGTGAGAATATTTAACTGCTTCTCATCTCTGAATTCCTCAAATTAAAATCAATCCTTGATTATTTTGAACTGAAAACAAACTAATACCTTTCAACTGAGTTACCTACCTGTTGTATACCTCATGTTTCAAACACCTTTTACCATTAACACTGGATGGAGTTATAGTCACCTGCTCCCTGACACATACTGAATTAGTTCCACTTTTCTGGCAGCACTGTGATTTTTTTAAAAATCCCATCTTGAAAATATCCAACATACTGATGCCACTATTTTGAAATCCAATCCCTAAAGGTTATAGTAATATATGTAAATTACACATCATTTCACAGTAGTATTAAAGATGGTGAAACATTACCAAAGTGTCTTTTGACATGAAGTGACTGTAGTATCATTGAATTGTTGTTTATTTATGTGTATGCGCACAAATATAATTAAATAAATCAAGTTATTCTGTTTCTCTGATGTTAGCTGAAGGCAGCATATGGGCCAGGAAATCTGGAAAATACCACAAAATATAAAAACTTCCATGTTTCATTTAACATCCATCCAAAATTGGACCCTTGAAGACAGAAATGGGTGAATATATTATGGGGAACAAAGAAAATGCAGCAGTGTTGAATTGGTACTTTAGATCTGTCTTCACTGGGGAAGACACAGCAATCTTCCAGAGGTAATAGTGGCTGAAGGACCTGAACTGATGGGAATTTATATTTGCCAGGAAATGGTGTTGGAGAGACTGTTAGGTCTGAAGGCTGATAAGTCCCCGGGGTCTGATGGTCTGCATCCCAGGGTACTGAAGGAGGTGACTCTAGAAATCGTGGATGCATTGTGATCATTTTCTAATGTTCTATAGATTCAGGATCAGTTCCTGTGGATTGGATGGGGCTAATGTTGAACCACTTTTTAAGAAAGGAGCGAGAGAGAAAGCAGGAAATTATAGACCAGTTAGTCTGACCTCAGTGATGGGAAAGATTCTGGAGTCAATCATAAAGGATGAAATTACGACACATCTGGATAGCAGTAACAGGATAGGTCAGTGTCAGCATGGATTTATGAAGGGGAAATCATGCTTGACTAATCATTTTTTTGAGGATGTAACTCTGAAGATGGAGAAGGGAAATCCAGTAGATGTAGTGTACCTGGACTTTCAGAAAGCCTTTGATAAAGTCCCACATAGGAGTTTAGTGAGCAAAATTAGGGTGCATGGTATTGGGGGCAAAATAATGACATGGATTAGTGACCTGCACCTATTGTCTATTGTAACCACTGCAATTAGCAGAAGCTGGGAGGGATTTTTTTGAATAACGTGCTTCCCCCTGCCCCCCCATTGTCATCCAAACAGTCCTCCTGTGCACCTCCTCCATTCCTCGTTCTACTGCTCTAAACACCACACTTGTCCTCATCTACCATCCCACCAGTGTCCACTTCCAATGTATCATCCTTAAACCTTTCAGCCAACTCCAATTCGACCCCATCACCAAGGACATCTACCCCACCCCCCACCCCATCCCTCTCTGTCTTCTGCAAGGACCATTCCCTTCACCAATCCTTGGTTTGCACCAATCTTTCCACCAACAGCAGCACCCCACCCCCCCCGCCAATGCCACCACCACCAACCTCCTGTACCTCTCCCTACGACGGTAAAAGATGCAAAATCTGCTGGCACACCACACTCCGCACCTCCATCCACAACCTCGACACAGTCCTTCCAGATGAAACAGAGGTTCACCTGCCTCTCCTCCAGCCTAATTTACTGTATCCGGTATTCCCGATGTGGTTGTCACTACATTGGGGAGGCCGAGCATAGACTCAGGACACGTTTTGCCGAGCATGTCAGCCGGGCCCACAAGAGCTGACCTGACCTCCCCGTCTCTGCCTATTTTAATTCCCCTTCCTACTCCCTTTCCAACATGGCCATCCTTGGCCTCCTCCATGTCCACAGTGAATCAAATCACAAATTGGAAGCAGAACACCTCTTCTTCTGCCTGGACAGCCTACAGCATGGACCATTTTGTACTGAGTTCTCCAATTTCAAATAACATGTATTCCCATTCCCCCGATTGCATTCCCAGTACCTCCCCTCCCCCGCCCACTCCTGTGATCAACCCTTTCTCCCAGATACCAATTGGATTCATTTCTCCTATCGACCCTCTGCCTGTGTTCACCTATCCCTACCTCACCACGGTCCCCTCCCACCCCCTCTTTATCTGCAGCTCTCCTTACACCCACATCAATCCTGAAGAACTGTTACATCTGAAACACTGTCTTCTCCACGTCTGGATGCTAACTGGCTTGCTGTGTTCTTCCAGCTGCGTGCTTGTCTACCTGAGAAGGATTTTGGGGCCATTTGGAATGGAAATGGATTGAGTCAGAAAATTCTGCCACCCCTTGCTGTGCCAATTTTCTGAAACTTCAAGTGCCAGGAAATTTGATGGAGGTTGTCCATCAACAAAAGGTGGGGAAAAAAAGGTCAACAAGTGCCGAATTGGTGGTAGGCAAGGGAGGCAGATTGGGATTTTCCATTCAGCTTCCTGTTTCCAGGCTTGGACAGAGATGGCTCAAATGACTGCAGGTATGCAGTCAGCAGCAATGTAAGGCACCAGTTCTCCAGACATGCCTTCTCTCTCTACTGGGGCATAGAGACAGCTAATGATTGTCCTGTAGAAAGAGATTCCTATAGAAAGAGTGATGACCAGGCTACTTTTTCTATGCTTTATGCTTTCCAGAAGAGGGTGAGGGACAGCCTCCACATTAAAAGCAT
Organism: Chiloscyllium punctatum; assembly: GCF_047496795.1. Taxonomy (NCBI): domain Eukaryota; kingdom Metazoa; phylum Chordata; class Chondrichthyes; order Orectolobiformes; family Hemiscylliidae; genus Chiloscyllium; species Chiloscyllium punctatum. The sequence goes on from NC_092746.1 coordinate 62,821,721, forward strand.
CAACTCTTTGTTTTTACTGAAGCTGATTGTACCTCTGAAGTAGGACGGCCTGTATCCAGTAATCCCCACATTGCATTAATGCTTTTATTTAAAAATTGTGAACTGTTCAGGAAAATAATTTAAGTTATTTTTGGTCAATGTTTGAAAAGCATTCCCTTCTAAATCAGCTGCCTGCTAGAAACATCAGGACAGTGACTTTACCACAAAAGCAAAATATAAAATGTATTTAAGGACTCATATGATATCATATTCAGCGTGTGCAATATTCTACATTGCATTCTCATAAGATTCATCCTCATGAAGAGAGGACACGATTCACTATCCTAATCTAACCTTAAAATGCAAGGTGTGCCAAGCAGATGCAAAATGTTTCATTGTGAAGGGATGGATGGGAGAAAATGGAAAGGCAGTTTGAAATCCTCATCAGGTACTATTGGCTGCCTCCTGGCTGCTGCAAACTGGCAGTTCACCATTTGTCTATGAACAGACCACCTGCCTGCTTTATCAATTGCAAGCACATGGGCCCAGCAGGATTAACAACTGGGATAAAACAAAGACAGACTGCAAATATAAAAATATTTTCCATAGTAATTGCTCCCTTCTGTTATGGTCACTGATAACCACTATTTTATAATCTGCTTCATACATGACCATAGTACTATGCTTCAAACTATAATTATAATAGTACCTGGAGATGTCTCAAATTATAGTTTTTCTTTAAAGAAGGAATTAATTTGGTACATTGCAAAATCTTTCTCAGTTACTTAAACCATTACATATGATGGAAATAAACTTTTCAGCTCTAACACACATTTGGCAGATCAGGACTATTTCTGGAATAATGGAGCAAATTCACAGACTACTTTTGTAGTGCAAGCTCATTAACATAACTGGTGTGTACTTCTGACTTTGAGTGATGGCTTGAGGTTTAGATAAAATGTTTTACTTCAACAACAAATTAAAAACACACTACGTATAATAGAGAAGGTGCAGTACAAATGCACAATCTTTAAAAGAAGCTCTCAATTTTTGATTTAAAAATTCTGTTACTTCTAGTGTGTTTTTTTCTGTGATGTTGCACTGACCAGCTTCGTCCTGGAGTTGGTACACCTCAGAGCAACAGTGGAAAAGGGCAGTGAAAAGTATCCAAGATCATAGAACATAAAAAGATCCGATGACTTAAATGTCAGCATTATTCTGAGATATGAAAGAAATTGCAAGATTCTGAGTCTGCTGCGTCTGTGGGCAATGAGTACAGTCCAGGAATAAATAAGCTTTTGTTGGCAGATTAGCCAACTGCACGTCCCACTACATAAAGATGGTTATCCTGTTTGAGACTTCAGAACACTGCATCCAGTAGATATGAGTGTTTCAAACCTCACAGGTGGTGGTATGCAGGATCAGAGATGTGTGCTGGCCACAGATGTTACAGGAGTAAAGAATTAGGCAAAGTGTGTAAAAATGCTATTAACCCAGTACATGGCCAGGGATTGCATCCACATTTACAAGTCCATATTACGGAGTAGGATTTAGTGTTCGATGCATCAAGTATGAGGGTGGGCATCTTCAAGGGTGACTGACTCCCCATCATCAGGAAGAAATCTCTGTGGTTTAGGTGCTGACTGGCAAGCTCCTCAGCGAACCACAAGTCTCAATAATGAAATCCTGCAGCTTATAAGTAGCCAACATCTGATGTTGGAAATTTCTGCAGGCTTCAAGGTCTTAAACAGTGTGAAGGTAAGTTCCTTTCTGTTGGGTTTTCCGGTTTTGCAAGGAGAAGAGGGAGGAGTAGGAAGTCAAAGGCAATGCTGGGGACATAGCCTTAAGTGGCCATACCCATGCCACCCTCCCTCTCCTCCCCCCCCCCACCCCCCCACCCCACACTCTCAAAATTCCTACCTCTAACAGGTTCCAGATTTGAGTACATTAAAGGTCATAACCCAGCAGGCAAGTTACCCTGATTTCCCAGTCAGATCAATTAATTAACCATTTCAAGCTTTTAATTCGTGGAGAGTCAAGAAGGTCCCCCAGGGATCTTATGCCCAGATTATGACCATTTATTTAATAAAACCGAAAGAACTGTGGATGTTGTAAATCAGAAACAAAAACAGTTCTGAGGAAGGGTCACTGGACCCAAAACGCTAACTCAGATTTCTCTTCACAGATGCTGCCCAGCTTGCTGAGCTTCACCAGCAACTTCTGTTTTTGTTTCGTCCAATTATTTGACCTTTTCAGCATTTCCAGGGAGGGGATAAACATGTTGAGTTTTCAAAGAATCAGAATGTGTATGCATTGGATCTCAAACAGGCATACTCCAGTAGTGACAACATTACTTCCTCACTTTAAGTTGTTGCTCTATTGTTTCTCTGACCACTAATTCTTATTTTTCTGAAATAACAATTTAGACTTTACAGAATGCTGTTTGGGGAGATGAAAGAGTAGGATTGGGGGAATCAAGTGAAGAAACATGTATCAGAAAATACTGGTGATGGCAGGAACAGAAAAGAAACATGAACACCATAATAAGGTGAGAATGACTTATGTAAAAACAGAATTTATTATTTAACACCTGGAACCTGTGGATACAAAATAAATTTACTTGATAACCTGCGCATAAGTTACATATTTCAATATGCAACTACCATAGCCTGAATGTCACACATGTGGGATGGCTTTCAGTGTCTTGACCACCTAGTATTGGTACAAGTCCAGCCTGAAGTGTAGTGCTCTAGTGTATATACTTTTCATCAGCCATGCAGTTCAGACCTTGTGCGAGAAGAACAAAACAAAAAGTCCACAGCAGTCCAGGCAGCATCAGGAGATGGAGAAGTCAATATTTCAGATATAACCCTACTTCCAGATTGCTGCTTGTCTATTTTGGATTTCAGAATGTGAAGTCTTTTTGTCTCAAAAAAAAGTCCAGGCATAATTTGAAAGTCTAATGGAAAAGATTATAACATGTCATAAAATACTTCAATCTTTAGGAAAGGTGTATAAAGGCATTTCAGCAAGGCAAAATTGAGATACAGAAGGAAGTGACAAGCAATAATAAAATGAAAGACTTGCATTTCTGTTGCACTTTCCATAACCTTCGGTTTTCTTCAAGCACTTTGCAACTGATGAAGTGCTTTTGAAGTCAAATCGCTGTTGCAATGTCAGAAATACAGTAGCCACACAGAAAAGAAATGAATGACTATAGTTATTTTAGGTGTCAGTTTAATGATAACTGTTATTCAAGATAGAAAAGATCTCTTGCTTTTAATTCAATCCTGTTGCTGGAATATTTCATATCCACCTATGATATCAGACAGGAACTCAAATCAAGATTACCTGGATGACAGTAGCCTTCAGTTTAACAATTTATATAATATCATTAAACATACAACCAAACATAATTTAAACACCCCATGGATGAAATATTTAATTTTCTGGAGTAAAGGATACCTGCATTTGCTTGTATTTCACACTTACTGTTAAGTGCATCTTAATAATTTCACAAAATATATATTATCGTAATTTTCAGTTCAAAATATTTACACAGCCTGCTTCAGTTTGTCACTGTCCTACTCTCTCACAAATGCTGATTGGAACATCAGTTGATCAGTATAATATGTTGGCTATCTCTCATTATTTTGATCTACGTTTACACTGCAGTTACTCCCAGATACATGCCAGCCAAACCACCTCAAAGTTCAAGACACAGACAACAGTCGCCTATCTTTATGTAGCACCTTTAACTTATGAAACTTTCCAACTGAGGTACCTCACAGGAGCATATGAACAAATTAAAATATAACACTGAATCACATATGAGGAGATCTCAAACAAATAAAAACAGAAATTGTTCAGGAAACTTTCCAGGTCCGGCACCATCTGTGACCATAAAGTAGAGTAAATGTTGAATCCACTGACACTGCTTCAGAAGGTGATATGTATGATGATGGCAGGGGTGAGATGTGGGGAATAGGGTGAGTGGATAGCTGAAGATCGACCCCAGAAAGAGAGAAGGGAAATTAGTGTCAAACATCCTTATGTCTGTCTAAGTCAGGTGTCATGGACCAGGCCCAACTCCTCAAAACATTTTTAAGCAAGTATCACAGACTGCAACTTTGCTATTTGTTTTAGGGAAGTGTATAGTGGATTTTCCCAGAGTGAATTAGCTGATCCGACTACCAAGTTTGAAACAAACTGAATTTATTTACAAAATTACGGAATGAAACACAAAGAACAGAAAGTAGAATACCAGATAACTTATCCTATCCAAAACCCGACAGACCATTCCGAATTGATGATGCTGTTCCGAAAATACTTGCAACAGCCCAATAAACACATCCCTTAGCACAAAGAGTTAAAAATTATTTAAAAGGCTGACAGATTATGCAGTTGGAAGGGCAGAAGGAAGGAGAGAATCAGCAGCATTTCTTCACACACACTGTTGCTGAACTGAATCAAAAACTCTAATTTCAACAAAAGCTAGCTGGCCAGTCCCCTTTGATTATACTTCCTTTTAAGTCAGAAAAGCTTTAGGCCTGAGGCATTACCTGTTTGGGGTAAATATAAAGGGTCCCAATAAACATTTCAAGCCCAGCCTAGTTAGAGCCTGGCCAATTATCTCTCTGGAAAAAAACTCAAGGGCACAGTAATCTTGTAAAAAAAAAACAGCATTTTTACACAGCAAGAAAGAAAAGCTGACATTTGGGACCAGAAGTAGATGAAAATGAGTTGGCTGTGCTGAAGATAGCCCATATCAATGAAAGATCCTGGGGTGTGAGGGTAGCTAAAGGACATGGAAGGTGGTATTCAGGCCCTAAAACAATTCAACTCAATATTGTATCCTGAAGGCTATAGGGATCCCCAGAGAAATGCTGTTGTCCTAGCTTTCTTGCAATTATCTCTTTGCCTAACTTTACTTCGCTTTCTCTCTCTCTTTGGGTTCTGTCTCCATCTACCGGTTCATTCTTCTTCCACCCCAGTCATTAACAGAAGTGTCATCTTTTCCTAGCTACATTCAGTTCTGACAAAGGGTCGCTAAACTCGAAATGTTAACTCTGCTTCTCTCCACAAATGCTGCCATACTTACTGAGTTACTCCAACAATTTCTGTTTTGTTTCAGATTTTCAGCATCCACCATTCCAAGATAATCTTATGTTGAATGACTGAAAGCTTTGCCAAAGAGTTAAGTCTTAAGAAGCAAAGGATTAAAATGAAATAGAGAAACAAACAAACAGGTGCAGGAAGGGTATTCCAGAGCCTGGGACTGAAGTAACTGAAGACAGGGGCATCAATGATGGACTGATTATAATCAGGAGTGCAGAAGAGACCAGAATTAGATGACAACAGATACCTTGTTTAAGAACTAGGAACAGTGGATTGCAATTCAGCCTTTCGAGACCACTTTTCTATTAATATGAAATCATGACTAATCTTCTACTTCAGCAAAACTTTGTTGCTCTACCTCCACATTCCTCAGTCTCTAAAATGTTGAAATCTACTGATCTCAGTTTACTCTGATCTCAGTTTTGAACATAAACATTGATTGATTTGCTTGAGCCGAAAATGTGTCACTGGAAAAGCGCAGCAGGTCAGGCAGCATCCAAGGAACAGGAGAATCGACGTTTCGGGCATCAGCCCTTGCTTGAGCCCTCTGGAATAGAGAATTCCTAATGCTCTCCCTTCCTCAAAGTGAGGAAATCCCCCCTCACCTCAGTTTTAAATGGCCTTATTCTGAATCTGCGTTCTCTGGTTTTAGACATATAAGATGAAGATGCTCAAGCAAAGCATTTAATGAATATGGTGATTAGATTTAAGTGGAGAGAGGGGAATGCCTGAAGAGAGAATAATTTCAATTATTTGCTAACATGAGGCCAAGAAGGGAACCTGGGTCATCAGCAGTTTAGCTTAGTGGCCTCAAGGGAACTCAAGGTGGATAAGATACATTCAGAGGATGCGAGGGACAGGTAAGAAATTAGACAAAGATGCATTTGCACACCCTGAAGAGTGAACAATACTGAACAAGGGCAGACCTGATCACTGTCAGTTATTGGAACAAATAAAGACAATACAAAACTTAATTCTTTCCTGATACCAGACTGTCCAAGGGAGTAAACCTGACAATAACCAGAGAGTCACTACTGATGAGGCAAGTGGCTGAATTTACTGGCCGAGATCAGAGGGTCAGAGTAATGTTGGATGCACTACTTCTGCAGCCCATGACATTTTCTGTGCCCTAACCTTTTTGGGCTATTTCAGCCAGGACCTCTGATCCTGGCGACACCAAACAATGGGACACTGCAGCCTTTCTGTGGCAAGCCTGCTCAGCATAGAAGACAGACAGAGAGAGGACATGCTTCCTTTTTACAATGAGTCATCATACTCATGTAACCATTTAAAAAGATTTCAAGCCTGTTAATGAGTGGACAGTAATAGCTGGATGATTGAGCAAGTTGATACTTGTGTCAGGACGGTAGTCAGGTTGAGACAGTTTTGGACTGGGTAATTATGTCTGGTTGAGGGCATTAGCATTGTGGGTATGATTTGCAGAAATTGAATTTGGTGTTAAGTTTAGTTACACTGGTTAATTACAGAGTTGTATTACTAATGAACCAATATAACATTTCCAGCATAAGTATCCAGATACATCGCAGATGTGGAGATGATAGCTTAAATAAAAACGATAATTGTACTGCAATAAGAAAATGGGAGTACACTAATGCTATAGAGAAGGCATACATAGCATGCATAAGGACAGTAAGCAGCAGCCTCCATGAAAGCTTTTTACGGTTGTTAAAGACAAATTTCGAATGTTGTTCTTTTACTCTGACATGATTGACAACAAAGAAAAAAAAAGAGGTAAATACAAAAGATATTTATGATTGTGTCCTGGCACACGCTGGAGCTGGAATTTAGGGAATTGAGCAGTTTAATGTAACAGGTGATGCCGATACTGCCAGTATGAAAGGGAAACCAGGCTGAAGCAGTTTGCCATCTATGCTAACAGTCACACCTTGTTCTTGGATGGCATAATGTTAGTAAAGAAAGCACAGTGATGTGCTTTACCTCTATTTATTATGGGTACTTTGGTGAGAGATACTTAAGAGCTGACGGATATGGGAGAACATGCAGATTATGAATGTGAAGTGAAAACTTTGAATGATCATTATGTGATCATGTTAAATTGCACACTCCAAATGCATGTTTTCCATTGGATGAAACAAAAAGGAGGAGAAACAGTCACCTAATTTGTAACGTATTTTGGGCAAGTGACATATGGGTGCAATTATATTGCATCAATATGCAAGAATAAATCAAATGGTCCAACACTGCAGGTCAGTTAAATGAAGATGTAAGCTGCTGGAAAGAGGAAATCACTTAACATATTATTCCTATGATCCTAACAAGTTGTAGAAGCAGAAATATGCCGTTCAGCCCATAAAGTCTGCTCTGCCATTCAATGTAATTTTAACTGATCTGATAAACATCAACTCCACTTCCCCATACATCTTGATTTCTTAAATGGATTAAAAATTGAGCTCTCCCAGCCTTGAATTTGCCACAGCAGCTACATTGGAAGCAGTGGACAGACAATTTCACAGCATGAAATGTGGTTCCACATTTGTCCAGGTATAACTAAAGTGAAATTAATTGAGTGGTACTATAGAATCCGGGTACACATAAATGCAAGCACTAGAAATCTCAGGGGGAGTGTTTCAGATTTGGCAACTTTGAGCACAATGGAAGAGGAGCCTGCTGTCCTCCCAAGGAGATTAGATTAGATTCCCTACAGTGTGGAAACAGACCCTCCGGCCCAACAAGTCCACACCGATCCTCTGAGGCGTAACCCACCCAGTCCCATTTCCCTCTGACTAATGCACCTAACACTACGGGCAATTTAGCATGGCCAATTCACCTGACCTGCACATCTTTGGACTGTGGGAGGAAACCAAGGTACCTGAAGGAAACCTACGCAGACACTGGAAGAATGTACAAACTGCACACAGTCGCCCAAGGCTGGAATCGAACCTGGGACCGTGAGGCAGCAGTGCTAACCACTGAGCCACCATGCCGCTAAAGAATTGAATAGAAATTTATTTGCCATTTCTACCATACACAACTGATACAGTAAAAAACAATACAGCGTTCCTCCAGGACCGAGGTGCTACATAGACAGTGCAAACTACATGATTATACAAAGGGTGGCATAAAGTGCATAAGAAGTGGAAAACACACAAATTACAGTCTAATAAAAGAATGATAATTAATAGACAGGCTGAAAATGAATGCTGAAAATGCTGGGGCTAAGATTACTTGCCACGCAGTGCAATAACAAAGCTGAACAGATGGGAAAACATGACAGATGATGTAAAGGAAAAAGAGATGAAAGCAGTACAATGAGACAAGTTGAAAATGATGCAGAGAGCGAGGATATAACCAGCAATCACAGATACAGGCTTTCTGCCGACAAGAGCATGTTTGAGAGAGTTCCAGTTATTATTGGCAGTGTTGAAGTGAGCATTACTTAGATTCAGACAGTGACAGTAACATCATCGACAGAGCACTGTGGGAGAAATTGAAGACAACGCAAATCAAGTGTTCATCTCAAACATCTGTAAAAATTCTCTACTCTTTCATTTCTAAAGCCCAGCTTCAAACCATTGGATAAATATTCAATATTATTCAAGACTTAAATAAAAAAAGCTAAAAGTATACTGGATACTACATAGCCAGATAGCACATGCAAGAACAATAAGAACCAGCCTTTTAACTCTATGTTGAAGTTAAATTTGTGCCTTCAGAGCATACATTTGCCTTGTCTTGTGACACCACATATATTGGCCCAAGTCTGAGACACTGAAACCACTGAGCACAGATTGCAGACTCAAGTCTAGTATTTGCTGCTCTGAACACAATAAGTTTCAGATCATTACATTTCATGGTGAACATGTTCACCCTGTCTCCAGATAGGTCTTTCACCAGAGCCTTCTTAGTGGCAGACAGTTCATCATCATCCTGCTTCGCTAACGGCTGATCCTGGCTTATCTCATTGTTAGGTGGGGGGTGGGGAGATGTGGAGGAGGAGTGTGGGTCGGGCTATGGCAGGAAAGGCTGTTAATTCCCTGAAACTTTGCAGAGTGCTGGAACTGGCACCACAAACTTACAGTCTGTGTTCAGCAGTGTCTGATACCAAACTCTGGGTCTGCCTGCTTTGTGTCCAAGATAAAGCAACTCTCCTCTGGCCCCAGTTGGCAGGTTAGTTGTAGATCTGTGTTGGCCCGTTTACGTAGTTAAGCCTCCAAATCGTACTGCTAGCTTCAGTGTTGTCATATGTTGCATTGGGAACAGCAACCAAAATAATTTGAACGCTTATGAAAAGTCCTGCGATATCAGTTTATTGCAGGATCATAAATGGAAGTCTAAATTTTCCTTAGGAATTGCATTGCCCATGTAAAAGGTTATGCACAACGGTTCTCCAATACTTTTGCGGGGCAGGTCCCCTTGACAGTGGTAATAACATTCAGCAAAGAGCCACAAGCTGCAACTGGGATTCATTTCTAAGTCCAACTCTGAATGAACCCTGGTTTCTGCATTGCACAGCTGACAGTTTTTACAGCAAAGTAACAGAATTCTTGACACATGTTGAGAACATTGTTATTTGTTTTGCTTTCACTCTGCTCGTACTTAAGCTTTTAAGAGCCTGTGTGTCAGTCGCTCTTCATTATATTTTTTGTCGAGCACCAATCTCTCGCAGGGTTTATTTTCAAGCCAAGATTTTAGAGTAAAAGGGTGTAACTTCAGAGCAATGTTAGACAAATCAGACTTATGGTGGCTTTCCACTCCCATCTGTACACCTGGATCTGCAGTTGGAGACGAAATGATCTTATCTTGGCCACTATTATGCTCAGGAGGTTTCTCCCAAACAAACTGGAGTGAATAGAGTCCAGATGTACTCATGACAATGTGAGTCCGGGATTGAACAGTGAGCCCTAGGTTCTTCAAACAGAAGCAGCCAAGTGTGTTGTTTTAGAAATTGTTTCTGACCAAACAATGAAAGAGAATGATCACTGCCCTGGAAACACTAGCCTGGAGACATTAAATGGACACGTTTCATTCAGCTGCTGGACACCTTCTGCTAATCTTGTCCCTGTCAGTATTTCTGTCATCCTGGAAGGGAAAAGGAAAGTCAGCAAGCAGCAGCTTTTGGGATATAGCCTGGCGCAGACGCCGGAATGGGAGATGAGAGACCAGGAGAGGGAGGGCAGCAATTGTAAATTGGCACAAATCATGGTGAACTCCAGCTCCTTCCAAATTCATGTTCAGATTCAATTTGCCTCCAGGCAGGTCTTTCAACAGAACCTTCTTAGTGGCGGGCATTTCCTTATCCTTTGGCTTCAGTAATAGCTGATCTTAGCTGATCACATTGTTCAGCGAGATGGAGGGGAAGGGAGGTGGGGGGACAGGGAACTGGCAGGTGGGGTGGGGGAAGTGGGTGAGGGTCAGGCTATGCCAGGAAGGGCTGTTAAATTTCCTGAAACTTTGCTGAGTGCTAGAACTGGCACCACAAGCTTACAATCTGTGCTCAGCAGTGTTGTACATATTAAAAAAAACTTTCCTTTTGAGTGATAAAAAGCAACAGTTTTTGTTTTAAAACCAATGAGGAGAATTGGCTAGATGATGTGCACATCACGTTTTTTTTCTGCAATCAGCCACCTTGTTCAGCAAGTGTGATTTGCAGCAAAGAGGTCTCCATTTGACAGAAACTCCCATGATACTTTCATCCTCAGAATTATAGTTTATCTGATTAGTACAGAGTAAAGTGAGTGGTTCACCTTAGCTGAAACATCAGTAAGTCCCCACTACCAATGTAAGCAACTGATTAAAAATAAACTGTGGTATTGATCCTGGCTACTAGAGAACAGAAAGAGGCATCAAAAATGCCAAAGAAATTGAAGGATGCTTCATTCTTGCTGAACAACTGTTACGAATTGTGCCATCAAATTTCTTCCCTACCATTTCCTGGGCTGAACACTGTAAAATAACTCCATAGCGACTGGTATTCCATCACTACGTCACCCTTTATTTTCACTTGAATGGTCTTTGACTTTAGTACTGTCTTATACACCGAGTCAGCTACCGGTATCTCTGACACTCCATTTCTTGTGTCAGCCAAGGTTTCCTGATTGAATCAGATTACCAATCCTGATCATTCTATGAGTTCCATCTGGCTGACCTCATTGCAACTGCAACACTGGGAAAGAGGAAGCATCAAGTGGTTCTAAAATATTGGGAGAAAATGAGGACTGCAGATGCTGGAGATCAGAGTTAAAAACTGTGGCACTGGAAAAGCACAGCCAGTCAGAGAGAGACAGGAAGATGTCACTCCTGATGAAGAGCTTAGGCTCAAAACGTTGACTCTCCTGTTCCTCAGATGCCGCCTGACCTGCTGTGCTTTTCCAGCGCCACACTTTTCGACTCTGGTTCGAAAATATTGCTAAGTTATGAAACATCACTGATTCTACTGCATCTGCCTTGACAACAAGGCTAAAGCTTCCATGATGTCATCATAAATGAAGGTGAACGATTCTTAAATCATACCTGGCACTTGGTGCATATGCTTTAAAAACTGAACTCAAAGTCATCATAGTTGCTGATGCCTGTCCATCCTTGTTTTCAAGGAGAAAGTGAGAACTGCAGATGCTGGAGATCAGAGCTGAAAATGTGTTGCTGGAAAAGCGCAGCAGGTCAGGCAGCATCCAAGGAACAGGAGAATCGACGTTTCGGGCATAAGCTCTTCTTCAGGAATTCCTGATTCCTGAAGAAGGATTCACACCCGAAACATCGATTCTCCTGCTCCTTGGATGCTGCCTGACCTGCTGCACTTTACCAGCAACATATTTTCAGCTCATTCTTGTTTTCAGGTGTGAACATGTATAGTCGGACTTACACCTTATAGCAATTTCTCAATACTTCCTTGCAGATTTATTCCTCAAGACCTTTCCTACTAGTTGGTGGCTTGTAAACTACACTCTGCATTCCCCAGTGCAAGCTAAATCAATTCTGCTCTTGAATCCTCAGAGAAATCCTTTTTGTTCAGTATGGCAATGACTCCTTAACCAATACCACAATCTACCCTCCTTTCCAATCTTTCCTGAGCATCTTGCATATAGGAATATATAACAACCAATCAAACTCTTCCTTGAACCATTTGTATGTTACCAGCATGACATTCGAATCCTATATGGCAATCTGTGACTATAAGACCATAAGACCATAAGACCATAAGACATAGGAGTGGAAGTAAGGCCATTCGGCCCATCGAGTCCACTCCGCCATTCAATCATGGCTGATGCGCATTTCAGCTCCACTTGCCAGCATTCTCCCCGTAGCCCTTAATTCCTCTAGACAACAAGAACCTATCAATCTCGGCCTTGAAGACATTTAGCGTCCCGGCTTCCACTGCACTCCGTGGCAATGAATTCCACAGGCCCACCACTCTCTGGCTGAAGAAATGTCTCCGCATTTCCGTTCTGAAATGACCCCCTCTAATTCTAAGGCTGTGTCCACGGGTCCTAGTCTCCTCGCCTAACAGAAACAATTTTCTAGCATCCACCTTTTCAAAGCCATGTATTATTTTGTACGTCTCTATTAGATCTCCCCTTAATCTTCTAAACTCCAACGAATACAATCCCAGTATCCTCAGCCGTTCCTCATATGCTAGACCTGTCATTCCAGGGATCATCCGTGTGAATCTCCGCTGGACACGTTCCAGTGCCAGTATGTCCTTCCTGAGGTGTGGGGACCAAAACTGGACACAGTACTCCAAATGGGGCCTAACCAGAGCTTTATAAAGTCTTAGTAGTACATCTCTGCTTTTATATTCCAACCCTCTTGAGATAAGAGACAACATTGCATTCGCTTTCTTAATCACAGACTCAACCTGCATGTTTACCTTTAGAGAATCCTCGACTAGCACTCCCAGATCCCTTTGTGCTTTGGCTTTATTAAGTTTCTCACCATTTAGAAAGTAGTCCATTCCTATATTCTTTTTGCCAAAGTGCAAGACCTCGCACTTGCTCACGTTAAATTCCATCAGCCATTTCCTGGACCACTCTCCCAACCTGTCTAGATCCTTCTGTAGCCTCCCCACTTCCTCAGTACTACCTGCCTGTCTACCTACCAATCTTATTTTATCTAATACATTCACATATATGCAGTATAATCCTGATTTAGAATGTTTTAATTTCTTTCTTCCTCCAATTCCACCTAATAACTTACTACTCTCTATTCTAATGCTCTTCATCTCTCTCTCCCACTTCAATATTGTGTGCATACTGGTATTATTTCAGGGCTATTGAGGTGAAGGGTGATCCTGTACAATGACCATGGCTGAGATGGACATGAAGAAGAGTTAAGCATGGAGCCTCTGGGTCGGTATGGCCAACTACCAACACTAGGCTAGTGAATTTAACTACACAGCAACTTTATAAAAGATACAAAACATCACAGTAATAATGAACATACCAATGAATACTGAATATTTACAGATGTGTAGCCTTACACTGTCCTCTTCTACTTTAAATTCTCTGCTCTGCACTCAGCATAAACATATGGATAATTCATCTCAGGGTCAAAATATGTAAGCTGGCACAAATAGCATGGAGATAACTAGATAGTAAATAATTTCCCATCTGACTTTTCCAGTCGATATGTAGATTAAAATTTCCCATAATTTCCACTGTGACTTTCTCACAAGTTCTCTTTGTACCCAGTCTTACTATGTGGCTCCAGTGAGGAGGTCTGTATGCCACTCCCATTTTCTGATTCCTACCCAGACTGAATACCTCTTGATTCCTTGAACTTTTATCATCCTTTTATTGCATCATTAACTAACATACCTACCCCTCTATCTTTTCTTATTTTGTATTTATCAATTTCTATTTTCTTTCTCAATGCATTTCTGTTTTGGTTTGAGAGCTACATGCATTCAGATACAGGACTTTTACTTTTATTCTTTTTCCCTCTTGGTAAATTTTTATCTTATCTATTGGTTGGCTCTTCAATGCATACTCTCTATTCCAGATGAAGTTTGATGGAAAGTCAGTCAGTTCCAGAAAAAACAGCAGACACAATGTCAAAGCCAAGCAAATCTGTTCTGTTTAGAGACTGGATCTCAAAATCGTAGTGATCCAATAATTAAATCAAGTTCTATTACCTCATTGGCAAAAGACCAGAAAACATTTGATGTCATCTTCCTTTCTATCAAGGTCATGGGAATATCTTGGGATGAGACTTTTTAAAAACAGAGGTGAAAAATGTTTGAGATAATAATAAAGGAGAACTGCAGATGGCTGGAAACAAGGCACTCACGGGGTACACATCTGAAGCAGTGATTATATCAGTGAAAGGCATCTTCATTTAACATGGAAACCCACATCTGGTGGTCTCAGACAATGCACCACATTTTGCCAAGTAATATTTCAAAAGAGTTCACAGCATCACATCGATTTTTCGATACCATCAACTCACCAAGATACCAATAAGTCAAAAAATGAATTTGAAACAAGGTGTGGAAGTATTGCTAAAGAACAATAATATCCAACTGACACTTCTGAGCAATTGTTTAACTCTACACCAAAATGGTTTGGCTCAGGACGAATTCTTCATGGAAAGAAATTAATGAATTTAACTCCTTGGTCTTCCATGCACCTCATGCAATGTGTATGCCTCAATGGCTTGAAAAAAAATTGAAGGAGAGAGTGATGAGTCCCATTCCAGTTATATGTGAATCTGTGACAAAGTCACAAAGCTCACAACCTAAGTAACCTGTAACCAGAGAGCCAGTTTTGAGTCAAGACCGAATTTATATGGACAAGTGATGGAGCAGACGCCACAAACCTGCTACAAAACAAAAATGATACGCTGCAATGGAACAGATGGGTACGAGTCTCTACATAGAAACATCCTTCTACACAGTCGAAGCAGTCATCAACACAGTCAAGCAGACCACTATGTGCATCAATAGATCCAGATGACATCCAGCTTGAAATGACAAAAGCTTAATTTGACAGCATGATACGCTAATGAGACATGGTATTCATCAACAAAGCCTCGAGGCAAGACAATGATACAGTAAGATTCCTTAAATAAGTTAATGTTTCCTTATTCAAGCAAAATTTGCAAGTGTACCTTAGCAGCACAAGACTAAGAGTGCTATATGATATAGGTAAAAACAATGACTGCACATGCTGGAAACCAGATTCTGGATTAGTGGTGCTGGAAGAGCACAGCAGTTCAGGCAGCATCCGAGGAGCAGTAAAATCGACATTTCGGGCAAAAGCCCTTCATCAGGAATACAGGCAGAGAGGCTGAAGGGTGGAGAGATAAGCTAGAGGAGGGTCGGGGTGGGGAGAAAGTAGCATAGAGTACAATAGGTGAGTGGGGGAGGGGATGAAGGTGATAGGTCAGGGAGGAGGGTGGAGTGGATAGGTGGAAAAGAAGATAGGCAGGTAGGACAAGTCATGGGGACAGTGCCGAGTTGGAAGTTTGGAACTGGGGTGAGGTGGGGGAAGGGGAAATGAGGAAACTGTTGAAGTCCACATTGTTGCCCTGGGGTTGAAGTGTTCCGAGGCGGAAGATGAGGCGTTCTTCCTCCAGGCGTCTGGTGGTGAGGGAGCGGCGGTGAAGGAGGCCCAGGACCTCCATGTCCTCTGATGAGTGGGAGGGGGAGTTGAAATGTTGGACCACAGGGCGGTGTGGTTGATTGGTGAGTATGTCCCGGAGATGTTCCCTAAAGTGCTCTGCTAGGGGGCATCCAGTCTCCCCAATGCAGAGGAGACCGCACCGGGAGCAACGGATACAATAAATTATATTGGTAGATGTGCAGGTAAAATTTTGATGGATGTGGAAGGCTCCTTTAGGGCCTTGGATGGAGGTGAGGGAGGAGGTGTGTGCGCAGGTTTTGCAATTCCTGAAGTGGCAGGGGAAGGTGCCAGGATGGGAGGGTGGGTTGTAGGGGGGGGCATGGACATGACCAGGTAGTCACGAAGGGAATGGTCTTTTGTGATACTTTTGTGATTACCAGTGAGACACATCTCTTCATGTTGATGTGGAAAATGTCTGAAGAAAGTACAATAAAATGGATGTTCTTGTCACACAATAAAGAAATATACCACTTGAGCAAACACTGGGACTTTTACTGATGAAAGTAAGTGCTCAACATTTTTCCAGTGATGGAAAACTACATATGTTGAATCCCTACAGTATGGAAACAGGTCTTCCAACCATCAAGTCTACACTGACCCTCTGAAATGTATTCCACCCAGACCCACCCCATTACTTTAACCCTGCATTTTCCCTGGCTAATCCACCTAGTCTACAAACCCCTGGATGCTACTGGCAATTTGGGGGGATCCAATCCACCTAACCTGCACATCTTTGGACCATGGGAGAAAACCCACACTGACACAAAGAGAATGTAAAAACTCCACACACACACAATTGCCCACAGATGGATTCAAACTCATGTCCCTGGTGCTGTGCTAACCACTGAACCGCCTTGCTGCCTAGTTACATTTTAATAATTCAAGGAAACATCTCACAAATGCTAATACAACAGATGCTGGCAATCTGAAATAAAAACAGGAAATACTGGAAATATTCAGCAGGTTAGGCAGTATATGTATTAGAAAGAAGGTTAACCTACCAGGGTAATGATCTTGCAAAAGAACATTTTGCATATCTCTTGAAATTTGGGCTAGGAATTTTGACTGCTAGTGGAATTGGGAAAGGATGCAGGTATGACAGGAATATCACATTCCCAGAATGCAGCACTGTATCCTATCACCTCTGAAATATGATCAGTTTTCAAAGGGAGGGCAGAAGGGGAATGAAAAAGGAATGCACTTGCCTCCAATTATACTTTTCTATCAAACTTCTCTGAGGAGATTGTTAACGGGCCAGGACAGGTGAGACGTGAACTTTCAATCTTTGGTTTTGGAGATTTAAACAAACAGTCTGGTACTTTTTACAGGACAGTTGTCAGGTTCAATTAACCAAAAGTTAAAACTCCCTTTTTGATATGGATAAATTTCAGAAGCTGGGGGTTCTTGTGCTTTACCTTGTACTTGGTCTTTTGGCCACTTCTGTGCTCAGACAGGCTGCTGGCCTTCTGAGATGTTGCCTGCTCTCTTCAGTCAGTCCTTCATGCAACAGCGGGCACTATATTGGCTGCCAGCTCTCTCTGCCCGAGAATCTGATAATGCGTGAGACTGTCTCGTAGATGTTCAATGTTCTTCACTGCCTGATTTGTCCAGATGAGAAACACAGTAGCATCAGCTTTGGCTGAGGTGGTGGCACTTAATTCCCTTCAGAAAACTGCGTTCAATTCTCATTTCAGATGTTTTGTGGTCATGCATCTGCACTGATTCTCTGAAGCAATACCAAAAAAAAAAGGTTCTGTCCTTTGGATGAAATGGTGAACCATGACTCTGCCATCATCCTTTTGAGGGTAGGCAAAACAGAAAGAGACCACTCAACCCACATATTCTCTGAAAGGGACAATTCATCAAGTGCCAGTCTCTTGTCTTTTCCCTGTAGCCCTGTAAATTTTTCTTTTCAAGCGATAATGCAATTCAATTTTGAATGCCTCGCTGGACCCAACTTCAACATCCTCAGGTAGTGCATTCTGGGTTCTAACTATTCCTTTTTCCTCTCAGAGGGAATTGCTCTAATGAAGAGCAAGGAAATAGCATGGGCATGTATATTCCCCAAATCAATATAATTTAAAACCAGAATATCTGATTATTGCTGCCTTTGGGTGTATGCTGTGGGCAAACAGACTTGATGATGTCATACACTACAACAGTGAGTATGCTTAAAAAGTATTTCACCGACTGAAGCACCTGGAGTTCTATTATCATGAGAAACATCACGTTTTTGTTCTTGAAGTACAAACAACCTTGACTGCAACTTTCAAAAGACCACGTACAATCTCTCAACTGTTGACTCTACCCTTGTTCATCTCTGGACACAAGGGAGATCCAGCTGCCTGAGCATTCTCAATGTCTGGAAGATTATGGTGCAAAGCCATGTTTACAGGCTATGAACAAGGCCTCTGAAGCCAGAGAGAGCACAATGCCCTCAAGGTTGATGGTGTTTATTGCTGCAGTGACACAGAATTTTATCTGGGCAAGAAATGTGTTTATATCTACAAAGCAAAGAATATCACTGTGACTCCTGGTGGTAAACCACACAAGACTTATGTTCATTTGGGCTAAGGTAACTCGTGCTCATGGAAACAGTGGCACAGAGCACGCAATGTTAAGGAGTATGCTGCCGGCTGAGGATTGTGGCTACAGGAGATGCTCTGCCCATCATGAATCATAAAGCACAGCTGTTAGAAATTGACAATAAGTTGCAAAATGATGTAAATTGCAATAAAAAACAATCATGTCACTGCAAGGACAAACACCTTTTGAAATTCTCCTTGATCCCTTGAAAAACATTGATATCTCCGTCTAGCATTGCAATCTTTGTTAAAAATCAATTAGCTATATTCAGCATCCAGGTTTAGCCTGCCAATGTGTGAGGTTCACATTATTCTTTGGAGAGGAGAAGTCTACATGTTACAGTTCCCAACAAGTTCCCTATCCTTCCATGTGAGCTCATGTTGAATGTCCCACCCCAGCCCATTCAGTTATATTAGCTACAGAAGTGTGCATTCCTCCAATGTGTACGTGCACATGTTGATACCTAATGATCAAGGCAAGCACTAGATGTGTCTGTCATTGACCTGTGATATGCTCATGATTCAGCTTGTAAACACTCACCATCTACTCATGACTGGACAACAAGAACTGTCTGTAGACCTACATGGTAGCATAAATCAGCACATTTAAACACCTTGTGCACTGAGTATAACCGTTATGTTTACAAATCAAAACATATGGTGCTGGTGAACAATCTCACTCAAATTTATTGATAATAATTGCTTGTTGCACTGATCACGGTAAATAAATCAAAAGGGTATGTTTTTTAGGTTGGACTTTTACTTGGTAAATAGAGTATTGAAGAATAGGTATCACTGGACATACATCTAGCACCCACTGTTTATTTAAATCACTGCCCACTAAATACATTGTAAATGTGAATGATCAATCTTTTAATGCTTAGAAAAGGTATCTAACATGTTACATCTACTAGACCTCTTCAAGTGAAAGACCAATTGGAATTTTCTATTTACAGAACCAAAACTTGTTTAATTTTAAAGTTAAGTAATAGATTACAACAATTAATTAGTGGAACTGATGGTTTGGCTTTAACCATGGGGTAATTCTGGTTATGTTACTTGTCCATGGAGGCAGTGGCTGGGTTTTAACTGGAAACCTGGCACGTCCCATTCACAGGTCTCAGGTGTGCAGACTGCAGCATTATTTCACTGCATTCACAATCGTATCACAGCTGTAGCCAAGGACTGGAAATGACGTTAAGGACATTAACTAGTATTATTTCACTCACCACTTACATTGAAATGAGTTCAAAAGATCTTAATTTTTAATTAGTGACATTAAAATGAAAACAGAACCTTGCATTTGGAACAGATCATAATTCAATCTTATACAAGCAGAGCACTGCACTAGCTAGGATTAAAAAGTGAGCTAATATGAAAAAAAAACATAGAAAACATAAATTCTCCTATTTGCACAAAGTCTCTAACTTGCCCGTATGCAACGCAATAAATACTTATAAAATCTTTCAAAAAGGCACCCCATCTATTCCATTGCATATTACTTTGCCTCTCTGCTCCTAAGAGTTAATTCTGGCATGTCATTTTGCACATGACAAGACATTCTGATGGTTCAGATAAATCTTCTCACCTACTATTATTAATCAGGCTGGGGAACGGATGGCTGTTTGCAGTTTTAACAGAAAGCCAATATCTACTGACACTCATTCTGATTTTTCATGCCTCTCATTTTCCAACTTACCATTATAAATATATATAATCAGACAAGCAAACAATGGCTTATATGACCCCACTGCAGGGATCTATGCATTAATCAACGTATTCAATGCTATTCTTGTCTGGGGAACTATGGTTTCTTGTCAATCCAGTTCTACTGGAGGTGGTAAAAGGAGAGTAATCTTTTCTTTCTGTCAGATTAAATTATTGACGGAGTTTCCCTTTGTATGAATGTCTTTTAAAACCGACAGTCTGTCACCACTCAGTCCACCACCATATGTTGAATTTTACAAGTCACGAATTTACAAGAGTTTGCCTTTAGGGACACCATGATCTGTGATTATAAGATCTTGCAATTCTCCTTGAAAATTAGTCCACTTTGGATTTGGAAACAGCACACAAAAGTCAGTTGGTTCATTGTAATGTGTGTTTCATAAGTTATAGCTTTTGTTACAGTTTTAATAAACTAACCCAAGGAGTTAATCATTCTCTGATATGTGATTCATTATTAAACTGTTAACATGTCAGTCACATTGACCAAAATGTTGGTCAACCTGCATGTCTGAAACCTGGGCTATACCACACTGGTTTTACAGTAGGAATAGTCTTAGCTGTTTGAAAATAGGACTTTATCTGTATCTGAAAAGATGGCCCACCATAGAAAGATGCAGACCGATCCACTGGCAACTCTGTAGTCCCAGCAGCATGAGGAATAAGAGATGGCCATTAATGGAATTACAGGTGGCCCAAGTAGTAGATTCAGAAAGCAGGCCCCTGAAAGGGGTACTTGTGGGCGGGGGGCACACTATTCTGACTTGGAACTTATTCCATCATGGCTGTTAATTTAAAATCTTGGAAAGCCCTCCCTACTAGCACTGTGGGTGTACCTGCATCACAAAGACTGCAGGAGTTCCAGTACATGCAATTGTTCCGTCACCTTCTCAAGGACATTTCAGAATGGCATTAAATGCTGGCCATGCTAAGAACAAATGAACCCAACACTCCTTTCATGCTCCAGCAAACTGTCTCACTTGGTATCTATTTTCTGATAATACTGATGAAACCTAGAACTTGCTGTGTGAGGTACCATGTGCACAAGCCCACAATCTACAATTCCCCTGTGTACATCATTGATACAGCAACAGGCTGAGCAATTGACGGATCAATAAACACTATTTTTCTCAACTTTCACATAAGAATTAATTTTTAAAAGCCTTGATTTTGCAATTCTATAAACGACTTACAGGGAGTATTGAGTGAAAGTGGAGCTCTAATTTTCCACAGCTCATGAATGGAGCATGAGACAATCAATGTTTATTGATAACTAAAGGTAACCAGGATATTATAGCCTAAAATTTTATGTCTCTCTTGTCCCACCAGAATGAATAGGTTTTATAACAGAGTTACAAGCCATTTGGTCCAACAACTTGCACTGCTGTTGTGTACTCTCCAAACAAGCAAATAATTCTATAAATATTTACCCAGCCTGTTTCAATATTTTTCAACCCTATTTTCTCATTGAGCCATCCAATCTAATTTTGAATGTTGACATAGTTTCTATCTCACCTGCTTATCCTACAATTCAATTCCCCATCCTTGCAACACCAAGGGAGTTTTTTCCATCCTTTATTGCAAATCTATTGTCAAATCTCCAATCTACAGACTTGTGTTCTTGAAGTTAGAAAGATGAGAACCAACTCTCATCTGTTGCATCTTTCCATATCTTTAAACACTCCATTATTCTACTCTGTATTCTGTGTTGTTCTAATATGTAAAAGGTAACATGCTTTTCAAGTTCTCCTTTTTATTTGTACTTCAGAGATTTTCACAGGCCACAGAAAAAAGATGCTGGTTTTACCATTCATGTTTTAATTACTGTTCTTCACAAAGCCTGGAACCCATATAACATTCTGTTACTCAGAGCCTGCCTCAGTAAGGGTACAAGAAATCTTTTATGAGTTGAAATATGGCTAGGATCAAGATTGCATTTCTGAAGCATGCAGATGTACCTTGACTGCTGGCAATGCATTCCAATCCAGAAATATCTGGGCTATTAATCTGCAACACAAATATTGTTGAAAATTTATTGCAATAGATAGTTCACCTGACTAGAGTAGTGGACAAATTCTATTGAACTAACAAAACCTGCACCTCTCTTAGTAATTTTGGCCAACTTATTTACTTACAAATGTGAGGTGATGCATTTTGGCAAGTCCAATTCTCGAGCGAATTATACAATAAATGGAAGAGCCTTGGGAAAAGTTGATGGGCAGGGAGTGCAGGTCCATTGTATCCTGAAGGTTGCTGCACAGGTGGATAGAGTGGTCAAGAAGGCATATAGTATATGCTTGCCTTCATTGGACGGGGTATTGAGTATAAGAGCTAGCAAGTCATGTTAAAATCGTACAAGACATTGGTTCAGCCGCATTTAAAATACTGTGTACAGTTCTGGTCGCCACATTACCAAAAGGATTACCAAAAGGGTGCAGAGAAGGTTTATGAGGATGTTGCCTGGTATGGAAGGTGCTAGCTATGAAGAAAGGTTGAGTAGGTTAGGTTTATTTTCACGAGGAAAAAGGAGATTGAGGGGGGACCTGATTGAGGTTTACAAAATCATGAAGGGTATAGACAGGGTGGATAGAGGCAAGCTTTTTCCCAGGGTGAAGGATTCAATAAGGAGAGGTCATGTTTTCAAGGTGAGAAGTGGAAAGATTAAGGGGGATACACACGGCAAGTACTTCACACAGAGGGGGGTGGGCGTTTGGAATGCGTTGCCAGCAGCGGTGGTAGAAGCAGGCACGGTCGATTCATTTAAGATGTGTCTGGACAGATGCATGAGTAGGTGGGGAGCAGAGGGATACAGATGTTTAGGAATGGACCGACAGGTTTAGACAGTGGATTTGGATCGGGTCAGGCTTGGAGGGCCAAAGGGTCTGTTCCTGGGCTACAAATTTTAGAGTCATAGAGTCATAGAGATGTACAGCATGGAAACAGACTCTTCAGTCCAACCCGTCCATGCCGACCAGATATCCCAACCCAATCTAGTCCCACCTGCCAGCACCCGGCCCATATCCCTCCAAACCCTTCCTATTCATATATCCATCCAAATGCCTCTTAAATGTTGCCATTGTACCAGCCTCCACCACATCCTCTGGCAGCTCATTCCATACACATACCACCCTCTGTGTGAAAATATTGCCCCTTAGGTCTCTTTTATATCTTTCCCCTCTCACCCTAAACCTATGACCTCTAGTTCTGGACTCCCCGACCCCAGGGAAAAGACTTTGCCTATTTATCCTACTCATGCACCTCATAATTTTGTAAACCGCTATAAGGTCACCCCTCAGCCTCCGATGCTCCAGGGAAAACAGCCCCAGCCTTTTCAGCCTCTTCCTGTAGCTCAGATCCTCCAACCCTGGCACCATCCTTGTAAATCTTTTCTAAACCCTTTCAAGTTTCCCAACATCTTTCCGATAGGAAGGAGACCAGAATTGCATGCAATATTCCAACAGTGGCCTAACCAATGTCCTGTACAGCCACAACATGACTTCCCAACTTCTGTTCTCAATACTCTGACCAATAAAGGAAAGCATACCAAACTATCCTATCTACCTTCGACTTTTCTTTGTTCTTTGTACAAAGTAGTCAAGCAGGAGGCTGGAAGAACACAGCAAGACAGCCAGCATCAGGAGGTGGAGAAGTAAATGTTTTGGGTATAACCCTTTGTCAGGAATAGAGGTGGGGTTAGGAGGAGATGCAGATAAAAGGTGTGGGGTTGGGGGTGAGAGTTTTGGCTGGATAGAGGGACTGAATGATGAGGTACTGAGGTAGAGGGTACAGCCTGGTTGATCAATGGGAAGAATGAATCCAATTGGTAGCTGGAAGGACGGGACATTAGATGGAATGGAAAGGGCTAGAGGGTGGGTGGGAAGGTTATTTGAGTGGGAGAACCTCAGTGTTGAATCCTCCAGGCTGCAGGCTGCTCAGGTAGAAGATAAAAGTGTTTTGTAGCAATTAAAACATGCATGGCTAAAAACAGCATCTTTTTTTTATGGCCTGTGAAAGTCTCTGAAGTTCAAATAAAAAGGAGGACTTGAAAAACATGTTATCATTTACATATTAGAACAACACAGAAAACAGAGTAAAATGTTTAAAGATTATGGAAAGATGTTGTTCCTCCAATTTATGGTCTGATTCACTGTGGTAATGGAAGATCCCGAGGATGGACATGTTGGAGAGGGAGTATGAAGGGGAATTGAAATGGGCAGTTATCGGGAGGACACTCTGACCCTTATGGGCCCAATAGACAATAGGTGCAAGAGTAGGCCATTCTACCCTTCGAGCCTGCACCATCATTCATTATGATCATGGCTGATCATCCTCAATCAGTATCCCATTCCTGTCTTATCTCCATAACCCTTGATTCCACTATCCTTGAGAGCTCTATCTAACTCTTTCTTAAACAAATCGAGGGACTGGGCCTCCACTGCCTTCTGGGACAGAGCATTCCACACACCCACTACTCTCTGGGTGAAGAGGTTTCTCCTCATCTCTGTCCTAAATGGCCTACCCCTTATTTTTAAGCTGTGTCCTCTGGTTCGGCACTCACCCATCAGCGGAAACATGTTTCCTGCCTCCAGAGTGTCCAATCCTTTAATAACCTTATACGTCTCAATCAGATCCCCTCTCAGTCTTCTAAACTCAAGGGTATACAAGCCCAGTCGCTCCAGTCTTTCAACATAAGATAGTCCCGCCATTCCAGGAATTAACCTCGTGAACCTATGCTGCACTCCCTCAATAGCCAGAATGTCTTTCCTCAAATTTGGAGACCAGAACTGCACACAATATTCTAGGTGTGGTCTCACCAGGGCCTTGTACAGCTGCAGAAGAACCTCTTTGCTTCTGTACTCAATCCCTCCTGTTATGAAGGCCAGCATGGTATTAGCTTTCTTCACTACCTGCTGTACCTGCATGCTTGCCTTCATTGACTGGTGTACAAGAACACCCAGATCTCTTTGTACTGCCCCTTTACCTAACTTGACTCCATTTAGGTAGTAATCTGTCTTCCTGTTCTTGTTACCAAAGTGGATAACCACACATTTATCCACATTAAACTGCATCTGCCATGCATCTATCCACTCACCTAACCTATCCAGGTCACCCTGTAATCTCCTAACATCCTCCTCACATTTCACCCTGCCACCCAGCTTTGTATCATCAGCAAATTTGCTAATGTTACTATTAATACCATATTCTATATCATTAATATATATTGTAAAAAGCTGCGGTTCCAGCACTGATCCCTGCGGTACCCCACTGGTTACCGCCTGCCATTCCGAAAGGGAGCCATTTATCACTACTCTTTGTTTCCTGTCAGCCAACCAATTTTCAATCCAAGTCAGTACTTTGCTCCCAATACCATGCACCCTAATTTTGCTCACTAACCTCCTATGTGGGACTTTATCAAAGGCTTTCTGAAAGTCCAGGTACACTACATCCACTGGATCTCCCTTGTCCATCTTCAGAGTTAAATCCTCAAAAAATTCCAGAGGATTAGTCAAGCATGATTTCCCCTTCATAAATCCATGCTGACTCTGACCTATCTTGTTACTGCTATCCAGATGTGTCGTAATTTCATCCTTTACAATTGACTCCAGCATCTTTCCCACCACTGAGATCAGACTAACTGGTCTATAATTTCCTGCTTTCTCTCTTGCTCCTTTCTTAAAAAGTGGTACAACATTAGCCACCCTCCAATCCACAGGAACTGATCCTGAATCTATCAAACTCTGGAAAATGATCACCAATGCATCCACGATTGCTAGAGCCACCTCCTTCAGTACCCTGTGATGTAGACCATCAGGTGCCAGGGATTTATCAACCTTCAGACCTACCAGTCTCTCCAACACCAATTCCTGGCAAATATAAATTCCCTTTAGTTCAGGTCCTTCAGCCACTGTTACCTCAGGGAGATTGCTTGTGTCTTCCCCAGTGAACACAGATCTGAAGTCCCAATTCAACTTTCCTGCCATTGCTTTGTTCCCCGTAATATATTCCCCTGTTTCTGTCTTCAAGGGCCCAATTTTATTCTGAACCATTTTTTTCCCTTTGACATACCTAAAAAAGCTTTTACTATCTTCCTTAATATTTTTGGCCAGTTTACCTTCGTACCTCATTTTTTCTCTGCGTATTTCCTCCCTAGTAATCCTCTGTTGTTCTTTAAAAGCTTCCCAGTCCTCTGTTTTCCCACTCATCTTTGCTATGTTATACTTTTTCTCTTTTGACTTTATATGTTTCTTAACTTCCCTCGTCAGCCACGGCCACCCCTGCCTCCTCATAGGATCTTTCTTCTTTTTTGGAATGAACTGATCCTGCATCTTCTGCATTATACCCAGAAATATCTGCCATTGTTCCTCCACTGTCATCCCTGCTAAGGTATTGCACCACTGAACTTTGGCCAGCTCCTCCCTCATAGCTCCATAGTTCCCTTTATTCAACTGAAATATTGTCACTACCGATTGTACCCTCTCCCTTTCAAACTGCAGGTTGAAGCTTATTGTATTATGGTCACTACCTCCGAATGGCTCCTTCACTTCCAGATCCCTGATCAATTCTGGTTCGTTGCACAATACCAGATCCAGAATTGCCTTCTCCCTGGTAGGCTCCAGCACCAGCTGTTCTAAGAATCCATCTTGGAGGCACTCGGAGGCCCAGCTGAGATACTCGGTGAAACGTGTTGATGTTGGTAGAATTGGATGCAGTAAACTAAGGTGGAGGAGATTCAGGTGAACTCTCACTTATTTATTTACAGAGCTCTCTCACTAACAATATTTCATTATTACAGATTTAATTTTTCTTTTACATAAACAGGACAATGTAGACTGAGATCTTGTGATGCAATTTTATGAAAAGGATTCATGTTACTAAGGCCTCGGAACTGCATGTTGAATACCTGTTGCAATAAAATACCATACCTATTTATTAATATTAGTTATGCATCCAGATAGATTTTTAAAAATTATGAATAACCATTGTTAAATAATAAGACCTAAAAGCTACAAAAATCATCGTAAATTAAATGGTAGTTAATTTTACTGAAAAATGAATAATGATAAGAATAATAAAACACATTGAGAGAATTATCAAGAGATAAAGGAGCTGATACATACTTTTCCCAATAACTCTTATGAAATAATGTAGCTTAGGTAACTGCCTATCTGCCCTGAAGTCTTGGATAAAATCATATTTTTTCCAGTTGAACTATGAGCAAATATCGAAATCATAAATTTGTTCTTCACTTTCTACCACCACTGCAGGAGTTCACTTAACATGAACCAAATGATGTATAATCTCAGCAACCTGTTTGACCCTGCGCAGCAGGAAACCCATATCCTATATAACTATGAAAACATATTTATAACTGCACAATTTTGCGCAATTGTATCTGTATTTTCACGGTTGTTTCTGCTGAAACTGCTAAGCACGTTTTCACAGGCACCTTTTATTGGCAGAATCATCACTTGTGCCCTTTCCTTTTCCTCACAGTACAAATTAAAACTGTCCAAATTTGGCAGTTTATGTCATTACTCACCCAACTACCCTATCTCAGATCCATATATTCCTTGTCATTCTTTACAAGTTCTTACACAGCTATTCCTCACTCTACCTCTGGAATCTCTTTAAAGCCCTATACCCTCACCAGTACCCCATGAACCCAATAAAATACTGCATTTCCCATGTTGAACTTCCTTACTTTGTAGTAGAATATTCAACAATATTGGCCCATTCTTGCTTCTACTTTCTCTTGTAACTTAACTACC
Organism: Chiloscyllium punctatum; assembly: GCF_047496795.1. NCBI lineage: Eukaryota > Metazoa > Chordata > Chondrichthyes > Orectolobiformes > Hemiscylliidae > Chiloscyllium > Chiloscyllium punctatum. Next base: position 62,849,495 of record NC_092746.1, read on the forward strand.
ATGCCTTTAAAAACTTGCTCTGAGCTGATCCTTTCCACCATGCTTTCGATAATTTATCGGTTCATATGTCACACCCTTATATGAAACAGTATGGGCTCCTGCAGGGGAAAGATAATAACAAGATGCAGTGTAATTGAGGTTATTGCTATTTTGAGCAAATCTCAGTTAGGAATTCCAGCTCTCTATTTGTTCACACAACAGTCTGATACTATTCGTCAAATGAAGAGATAGTTCGGCATTGTACATTAAGTATCTTCACAGTTGATTTGAAACTTGGCACTAATCAACATAAGGAGAAAGTGAGGAGTGCAGATGCTGGAGATTAGAGTTGAGAGTGTGGCGCTGGGAAAGCACTGCAGGTCAGGCAGCATCCGAGGGGGAGAGTCAACGTGTTGAGCATAGGCCCTTCATCAGGAATGAGGCTAGCGAGCCAGGGGAGGCTGAGAGGTAAATGGGAGGAGGGGGAAGGTAGCTGGGAATGTGATAGGTAGATGAAGGTGAGGGCGAAAGGGTGATAGGTCGGAGAGGAGCATGGAGTGGATAGATGGGAAGGAAGATGGACAGGTCAGGAGGGTGTTGCCCATTTGGAGGCTTGGGACTGGGTTAAGGTAGGGGGGATGGAAAATGAGGAAACTGGAGCAATCCAGTTTGATCCCATGTGGTTGCAGGGTCCCAAGACGGAAGATGAAGCGTTCTTCTTACAGGTGTCAGTGGTTAGGGTTAGGTGATGGAGGAGGCCCAGGACCTGCATGTCCTTGGTGGAGTGGGAGGGGGAGTTAAAGTGTTCAGCTCCAGGGTGGTGGGGTTGGTTAGTCCCAGAGATGTTCTCTGAAATGATCCACAAGTTGGCGTCCTGTATCCCCAATGCAGAGTAGACCATACGGGGTGCAACGGATACAGTAGTTGACGTGTGTGGAAGTACAGGTAAATTTCTGTCGGATGTGGAAGGATCCTTTGGGGCCTTGGACAGAGGTGAGGGGGGAGATGTGGGCGTAGGTTTTGTACTTACTGTGTTGGCAGGGGAAGGTACCAGGAAGGGGATGTGGGCTGGTGGGGGAGGGCGCAGATCTGACAAGAGAGTTGAGGAGGAAATGGTTTCTCTCAAATGTAAATAGGGATGCGGAGGGAAACATATCCCTATTGGTGGGGTCTATTTGTAGGGGTTGGAACTGGCAGAGGATGATGCAATGTATCTGGAGGTTGTTGGGTGGAACGACCGGGGGTTTCTGTCCTTGTTGCGTTTGGAGGGGTGAGGATCAAGGGCAGAGGTGAGGGAAGTGGAGGAGATGTGCTACAGGGCATCGTCGACCACATGGAAGGGGAAATTGTGGTCTTTGAAGAAGGAGGCCATCAGGGATGTTCTATGGTGGAATTGGTCCTCCTGGGAGCAGATGCAGCAGAGGCAGAGTAATTGGGAATAAGGGATGGTATTTTTACAGGAGGCAGGGTAAGAGGAGGTGTAGTACAAGTAACTGTGGAAGTCGGTAGATATCCGTGGTTAGTCGGTTGCTGGAGATGGAGTTGGAGAGGTCTAGGAAGGGGAGGGAGCTGTCTGAGATGGATCCAGGTGAATTTGAGGTCAGGGTGGAAGGTATTGGTGAATTTGATGAATTGTTCAGCCTCCTCATAGGAGAACAAGGTAGCGCCAATACAGTCATTGATGTCGGAGAGGAAAAGGTGGTGAATGGTACCAGTGTAGCTGGGAAAGACGGGCTGTTCCACGTACCCAAAGAGGCAGGCATAGCTGGGCCCATTGGGTGCCTATGACTGCCCTTTTGGTCTGCAGCAAGTGGGAGGTTTGAAAGGAGAAATGGTTAAGGGTGAGGACCAGTTCAGCCAGGTGGATGAGGATGGCAGTGGAAGGGGACTGGTTGGGTCAGCGTGAGAGGAATAGACAGAGGGCTTAGAGGCCTTAGTCATGGCAGATAGATGTGTATAGGGACTGGATGAGGTGAAGATCAGGATTGGGGGCTGGGGAAACAAAAGTCTTGGAGGAGGTGAAGAGAGTGGGTGGAGTCCAAACGATTCTCGCTGAAAACGTATTGCTGGGAAAGCGCAGCAGGTCAGGCAGCATCCAAGGAGCAGGAGAATTGACGTTTTGGGCATGAGCCCTTCTTCAGGAAACTCTCCTGCTCCTCGGATACTACCTGACCTGCTGCGCTTTTCTAGCAACACTTTTTCAGCTCTGATCTCCAGCATCTGCAGTCCTCACTTTCTCCTTCCAAACGATTCTCCTCCACTTCTTGCACCTCCGCCCTTGAACCCCACTCCTCCAATCACAACAAGGACAGAACCCCCCCCACCCCCGGTTCTCACCTTCCACCCACCAACCTCCAGATACATCGCATCATCCTCCAACACTTCTGCCATTTACAAACGGATCTCAGCACGAGGGATACATTTCCCTCCCCACTCCTATCAGCATTTCAGAGAGACCATTCCCTTCGACTCACTTGTCAGATCCATGCCCTCAACTTCCCATATTCCACTCCTGGCACATTGTCCTGCCAAGGTAAGAAGTGTAAAACTCATGCCAACACCACCCCCTCACCTCCATCCAAGGACCTTAAGTCTATGTTTGGGACACCATCCACACCCTTCACCTCCTCCAAGAATTTTGTTTTCCCAGCCCCCAGCACGTCTCCTCCACTTCCCACACCTCTGCCCTTGAGCCCCATCCCTCCTACCACAACAAGGACAGAAACCACCTGGTCCTCACCTTCCACCCTGCCAACCCCCCGGATACATCGCATCATCCTCCACCACTTCTGCCCCCTACAAACAGACCCCATCACTAGGGGTATTCCCATCCCTACCTGCGTTTCAGAGAGACCATTTCCTCCGTGACTCCCTTGTCGGAGCCATGCCCCCCACCAGCCCACACCCCACTCCCAGCACATTCCCCTGTCAACGCAACAGGTGTAAAACCTGCGCCCACATCTCCCTCCTCACCTCTGTCCAACACTCCAAAGGATCCTTCCACATCCAACAGAAATTTACCTGTACTTCCACACACATCATCTACTGTATCTGTTGCACCCGATGTGGTCTGCTCTACATCGAGGAGACAGTACGCCAACTTGTGGATCGTTTCAGAGAACATCCCTGGGACATCAATACCAACCAACCCCACTGTCCCATGGCTGAACACTTTAACACCCCCTCCCACTCTGACAAGGACATGCAAGTCCTGGACATCGCCAAACCCTAACCACCCAACACCTGGAGGAAGAACATCTCATCTTCTGCCGAGGGATCTTGCAACCACATGGGATCAATGTGGATTTCCTCATTTCCCATCCCCTCATCTTATCCCAGTCCCAACCCTCCAACTTGGCACTGCCCTCTTGACCTGTCCACCTTTCTTCCCCACCTATCCGGTGCACCCTCCTCTCTAACCTATCACCCCTTCCCCTCCCACCTTCATCTACCTATCACTTTCCCAGCTACCTTTCCTGCAGCCTCACCCCACTTCCATTTATCTCTCAGCCCCCCCAGCCCTCAAAGCTTCATTTCTGATGAAGGGCTTATACTTGAAACACTGATTCTCTTGCTCCTCAGATGCTTCCTGGCCTGTTGTGTTTTTCCAGATGACACTCTCAACACTAGTTCTCAATCAAAATGGAACTATCGCTTGATTGTCACCTAAATTGGGTCAAATAGTACAAGCTGCTGACATCTAACACTTGCATACCCTTAGTTTCCAAAGATGCATTCCATGAAAAACTAAAACACTTTTAGACTAATCATGGCTTTGCACTAGACTAAAGAAAAAAGACTTCTGCTGCAGAAATTGTTACAAGTCTGAGGATTGGTGGTGTTTTTGTAAACCAGCAAGGGCCACTAAAATGCTGATGAAAATGGGAAGAAAGTAGAAAGTGAGAGTAAACTATCTGGAAATATGAATGTAATTAGAAAAAATAATAGTCAAGGTAAATATTGGTCTTTTAGAAAAACTCTCAAAAGTAGTGATAGAGAATATGGAAATAGCAGAAACATTGAACAATTTTTTTTTCTGTTTTTAATAGAACATGCAAGTTATATCAGAAATAGGGGAGCCCTCTTATGGCATGGAGGTAGTGGCCCTATCCCTGAATCAAGACACCGAGGTCAAGTCCCACCTCCTAATAATGTGGGAAATAACACCTCTGAACAGGTGGATAATGGAAAATAGGGTTTTCTTTTAAATTCAGAAGCACAGGGTAGCTGAGAGGTAAAATACTGAGGAAATTAATACCAGAGATAAAGCTTAAAATGCAACAAATCCCCATGATCTAATGACCAAAATCCTCAGGTTCTAAAAGAGATAGCCTCAGAATGAGTGGATGTGCTGTAAGTGATTTTCTCTAATTCCTAAGATTCTAAAACATTCCAGCAGATTAAAAGGCTAGCAAATGGATCACCATTATTTCAAGAAAAGAGGAAGGGAGAAATCAGGGAACGACATGCCAATTCACCTGGCATCAGTCATCAGGAAAGTGCTGAAATCTATGTATAAAGGATGCCTTGGAAAAATGGTTTGAAATGGCTAGTGAGGAGCTTCTCAACGTTGAGACCAGAATATTCCATTTTCCAACCAAGAGTTAAACAGTGACAAGATTCTCATTAGTGAACTGCGAGAGACGTATTTACATGCATTAACATTCTCATTATTATATCAGCTCACCAATTTGCAGTTTTCCAATCTCCCACCTGCTGGCTAGAAACTTGATGGTGACAAATTCTGACATGGAAGTCAGAGAGGTTACTTGTCAACTCCAGCTCACCTCTTGTCCCTCCAGACCTTCATATTCAAGAGTCATCTACAGCTCAGGACACACTCCATGGGCAGCAATTGCAAGTGCCTTCCTGCCCTCAGGTCCTCACATGACAAAAAGGGATCGTCATTTTCCTCACATCCGTCATGATTGGAGCAATTGATATGAACTGTGCAGCTGTGAACTACCAGCACTTAAGCAGGTGTATACCTGCATGAAAGTGGCACGAATCCCAGGAGGTCTGGATAGTGAATAGTACTTCTGCCTGTGGCATCTGCGAGAATAATATGAACAGGGTATCATAAGGGCATGGTGCAGAAGTAATGAGGCAAGTTGGGGTGATTGCATAAGAAGATTTACTAAGCTTTGTAGAAAAAAGCCCTCCAGGAAACTCACAGGAGGAGTGTGGCAAACATCATCAAAACCCCACTATTTCAGAAGTTGTACCAAATGTGAAAAGTTTTATTTTAGAAAGTGCATATAGTATCACAATTTACCTGGCATTTAACAGACCAGGTTTCTGAACTGAGAAAGTTATTAGATTGCATAGACACTGATAAACTATTTAAATATAAACACTACAAATAAAAACTCGAATGCCCTAATAAACACAACTACAGAAAGAGATTATTAGCACAGGTATAAAAGCTATAAAGTCAGTTTAGTGGTCTTTGTTTCTTGGTTGCCTTGTGGAGAGGATCCTTCTATGGCTAGCCAGATGACAGTGGATTTCCTCGGAATACTTTCCCAGATTTGAAAGGAGCACAGAGTGGATGGTTCATTCATACAATGTCTGTTATAACAATTTAAAAGTCAAGGTTCACAGCAGTTTCTGCTGGGAAGGTAATTGGTCAAGTTTAAAGTGAGATTTTATCGCAGCGAATGGGCAGTTTCTGCAGGGGAGACACAGCCTTCTGTGTCGTTCTTTGAGGGTCTGTGTCTCTGTAACTGGTTTCCAGTTTCTACTTACTCAATCAGCTTTACTTATAAATAACTCCTGATCATCTGGACTGTGCAGGATCCCAGAGTCACAAAAACAGAGTCTACAGTACACATCATGTTCAAACTCATGTAGCCACATTGGAAAATCCTTTTAGAAATAACTCTTTCCCATTGCAGTCCTTCAAGGCCACTAAGTGCATGGCCGTAGTTGCCCCTTTGGCTAGAGGCTTTCTCAAAAAGTGATACAAGGCTCAACCGATACCTCTCTCGACTGAGACATTAACTTTTGGTCATACCAAAGGCGCATTACTCTGTTCTAGTATAGACTCACAGGTGGGCAATTCCTCAGCAGTATGTCTCCTTCTTGCAGGCATGCAGCATTAAGGTGACACACATGGTGAACATTGGCAGCTCTGTATGTTATGAACATTTCAAGCAACTGCTGGTCCACCTGTACGTTTATGAACAAAGATGGGATCGTGTTACACCTATACTTGGTGGCAAAAATTGACATACACAGAGGGCAGATCTGAAAGTAAAGAGCCCCTTCTTAAGGTCATAGGGTCATACAGCATGGAAACAAATCCTTCAGTCCAACTCATCCATGCAGAGCAGCGATCCTAACCTCATCTAGTCCCATTTGCCAGCATTTGGCAAATATCCCTCTAAACACTTCCTATTCCCATACCCATTCAGATGCCTTTTAAATGTTGTGATTGTACTACTTCCTCTGGCAGCTCATTCCATACACGTACAACCCTCTATGTGAAAAGATTGCTCCTTGGGTCCCTTTTAAATCTTTCCCCTCTCACTTTAAACCTATATCATCTAGTTTTGGACTACCCCACCCCGGGGAAAAGACCTTGTCTGTTTACCCTATCCATGTCCCTCATGATTTTATAAACCTCTATAAGGTCACCCCTAAGCCTCCAACACTCCAGGGAAAATAGCCCCAGCCTCTCCCTATAGCTCAAACCCTCCAAACCTAGCAACGTTCTTGTAAATCTTTTCTGAACGTTTTCCAGTTGAACAACATCCTTTCTATAGCAAGGAGACCAGAATTGCACACAATACTCCAGAAGTGGCCTAACCAATGTCCTCTACAACCGCAACATGACCTCCTAACTCCTATACTCAATGCTGTGACCAATAAAGGCAAGCATACCAAACACCGCCTTCACTGTCCTGTCTGCCTGTGATTCCACTTTCAAAGAAATATGAACATGCACTGCAAGTTTTCTTTGTTCAGCAATTCTCTCCAAGATCTTACCATTAAGTGTAAAAGTCTTGTGCTGATTTGCCTTTCTAAAATGCAGCACCTTGCATTTATCTAAATTAAACTCCATCTGACACTCCTTGGCTCATTGGCCCACCTGATCAAGATCCTGTTGGACTCTGAGATAACCTTCTTGGCTGCCCACGACACCACCAATTTTGGTGTCATCTACAAACCTACCAACCATACCTCCTATGTTCACATCCAAATCATTTATACAAATGACAAAAAGCAATGGACCCAGCACGGATACTTATGGCACACCGCTGGTCACAGGCCTCTGGTCTGAAAAACAACCCTCCACCACCACCCTCTGTCTCCTATCTTTGAGACGGTTCTGTATCAAATGTCTAACTATCCATGTTATCCATGTGATTTGACCTTGCTAACTAGTCTACCATGAGGAACCTTGTCAAATACCTTACTAAGGTCCATATAGATCACATCCACCACACTGCCTTCATCAATCCTCTTTGTTACTTCTTCAAAAAACTCAATAGTCAGTCTTTTTCTTTTCAAATACATATAAATCCTGTCCTTCCAATGACTTTCCCACCAGTGACATCATATTCACTGGTTGATAGTTCCCTGGCTTTTCCTTCCGACTTTTCTTAAATAGTGGCACCGTGTTAGCCAACGTCCAGTCCTCCAGCAACTCACCTGTGGCTATCGATGATACAGATATCTCAACAAGGGATTCTTGCTGGTGGTTAGAGGTAATGAGGGCAGCTTTAAAGGAATTCTCCTTTCACTCCCACGCAGACAGTCAACTTGATAGCATTCAGAAGTTTAACATTTGCAGAAAAATAAATTCTAAAGAAAGTTGCTACACTTTATTGATGACCTTTGACATTTTCTGGCCTGGCAAGTATCTTCATATTGGCGATGTACATGGCTCTCAGTTTGGTAAATATGTAGGTCCTGACGAAAGTTAAGAATTCCTATTTTCATCTTCTACTGGTACCGGGGAACCTCCTGTCAGTGGATCCAGTAGGTGCTGCCCACTGTCATCAGAAAAGCATATGTGTACAAAATACTGCAGATGTGGAACTGCAGAGAAAAATCATTATTACTCCAAAACAAAAAAAATACAAGTGAGCACTTCAGCAAATTGAAACAACCCTCCACAGTCAGTAGAAAATTCAGCCCATATATATTTCAAATGCTGAGAAAACAAGGATATCAGAAAACTATTTGACATTTCATCTATCATTACATTTTAAACCAGAACTCATTGATCATCTGCGCAATGGCATTGCTGGGGATGATTCATTGATGTTTGGCATTACTCAAATCCGCCGTGTGATCCTGTTCATTTCTCCTTCTCATTAAGTATTCCTAGCAATTATGAATGCAAGAATAATGATAGCTCAAGGACACTCATCTTCTATTGGCAGCTTCTTTCCATTTATCTATAATTTTTTTGAGCTGCCTGCCTTTTGAAAGCCTGCACTGCAGGGCATGGTGACTGACAGCTCCTACCAGGGGAAAGACACCACACTTCCAGCCCTTAAGTGATGATACATTTTATTGTGGGGGTGGGGAGGGGGAGGCAGATAGAGCAGAGAATCTTCGATAAGCAACACTACAACTGTCATTAGTTAGCAAAGATCATGTTGTGCTTTTGTAATACTGTACTGTGAAACAGTGAAACAATCTGGTCTTTGAAGAAATATGGAGTGTTGGGTGAGGGAGGGATGGTATTGTGATTGACAGCAATGCTAAAATGCATATTATCTTATTATCGTTAGCTGTATTATACTTACTCTCTTGTTCAAGTAGATTGGAGTCAAATTACCAAATGTATCTCAACATTTTGCAAGACTATTTTTAATTCTCCATTGTAAATTAAGTATATACGTGACTGTTGAAGTGGAGAAAATTAAGGTTCAGCCTTCCTGTCAAGGTACAAGTTCATGTCATTTTTCCTTTCAAACATTTATTTTTAATCAAATTGATAATATGGATATTAATGGATATGAAATTCCTGTCCACTCCACCTACTCAGAAGGCACTAATTCATTTTTTGTCAAGTACATGAGAGCCCTTTGAAAAGTCTCATATCACTAACCAAATTGCTCGAGGGCTGGTAAGCCAGATCTGATGCAGATTTCCTTCCATAAAAAGACAATAGTGAACTGGATTGGTTTTGTTTTCTCACAGTTCCTCCTATCACTGATAGCTAACAAGGATCAAATGGGCGCATCATTATGTGGGGTGACTACCAGGTATAACCTGTGGTCTACCTGCTGGATTGAGGATTGAACCCAGGGGCCCACAGAGGCTTCCCTGAGGGTGTGCCAGATTGTCAGTCCTGGTAGGCCTGATCTGATTCTGTGAAGGCCTCCATGTGGCTAGTCCCAGTCAATTGCAATCGCAGGAGTGACCATCATATGTAGTAAACCTAAGAGTTGCTGGACTTTGGACTGTCTGGCAGCTCTTTGGGTAGAACCTCATCCTTGGAAGGAAATCAGTCCAACTGCCGACATTTAATGCCGAATAAATATAAATACAGGTCAAGTTTCCACAACCAGTGATGCGGGGGTGTTCCTTACTTCCCACTTAGTGGTCACCACTACCCTGCAAAATTCTGCTTCCAGCAGTTACCAGGTTCAAAGGTATCCAGAGGAGCATCTGAAATTAATTTAGAAATATCTCACTCACTCTGTCTCAGGATTTAAATGTACATCTCCTCAGTAAGTTAAAAACAGAGTGTAGTCCAAAGAAATTGCAGGATTGTTTTCATTTTCCGAACAAGGATTTGCCACTGAACCAAGAGAAAAGAAACAAAAGGTGTCAGGTTTTATGTGGGAACTCAGCAGCCTGAGAGAATAGCCACCCTTATTCCACTCAATTCAGTGCAGCAACTGTCAGTGTTCAGATTCTCAGGTAGTACTTTACTGCATGGTGTATGTTAATGCAAAAAAAAATTCATAGGCACCAGGGTCTTCATAGCAAAGATTAGATTAGATTTCCTACAGTGTGGAACTAGGCCCTTCAGCCCAACCAATCCACACTGACCCATTTCCCTCTGATGAATGCACCTCACACTATGGGCAATTTAGCATGGCCAATTCACTTGACCTGCACATCTTTGTGGACTGTGGGAGGAAACCAGAGCACCCAGAGGAAACCCACACAGACACAGGGATAATGCGCAAACTCCACACAGACAGTCACCCAAGGCTGGAATCGCACCTGGGGCCCTGGTGCTATGAGGCAGCAGTGCTAACCAGTGAGCCACCGTGCCACCTAAGATGGAATGTAATGCTTTATACAGTTTGAACAATTGAGTTGCAAATCTGGAAGGATAGTGTGTGATGCTTGTTTTAAATTTAGAAGTAGGATTGGATAATATGACTCCTACTGTGTGACACCAATTACTGAAATTTTGTCTGAAAGTAATGATTAATGCTGAAAGAAAAGTAAAAAGACTAATCAATGATGACAGAGGATGTCTGATAAATTGTTGTTTAAACATTCCAAAAAGGGACATGAAATGAATTATTTTAAGCATTCTAGCTGTTGTTTCTAGGAAACCAGTTACCTTCTCTTTAAGGAGCTGGTCTTTTGTTTCAACAAATGTCAACATCCAACTCCGCAGCATTCTTCAAGTACAAGATGCTTCTGTAAAGTTAAATGATCAAAGACACAACATGAAGTTATGCCAAGAGCAAACTGCATGGCTCCTCATCAATCAGGCACCTCAACATTGCTTGCAGAATCTCAATTGTTTGCTCCATGTGAATTCTAATTGTTAGTGTGCCTAATTATGGAACTTGTTGGCAGAATTGTCAGCTCTAGGAATGGATATCATGAGCTACAAGAGCAGCCGCAGAATTGTTTCTGACTCAAAAGGTTTTGAAAACGGAAATAGTACCGACACTGCAAATGTATAATGGCAGTATGACAGCTTCCAGTATAGCATGCATTTACAGACAGGAATTGGGGTTCAAGAAATGGTACTCCATACATTTCATGTCATTGTCAAAGAATGTATTTCAGTCACGAATGCCATGTGTGCAGTCAATACCCTATTACACTGGAGAATCTTGCAACTCAGTAAAAGTGAATTGCTTTCCCATTCATCTAATTGTGACAACAGCAGAACTGCACGAGCTGTGGAGCCTCATTAAGAATAGTACTCGTGACTTGCCTGATGCTTGTGTACACTGTAAACTAAATGATGCAATTGAGATCACCCATGGATCTCTGGTCTGAGCTGCTGTCACATATTTAAAACTACTGTAATTTTGTGTGTTATTATGAACTTGTCAGTAACTGTTACTCTGGACACAATGAAACGCTAGATTCAATGATATTGAAGCTTTTTTTTTGCCAGCTCTATGGGATCTACCCCAGGCTCAAAAAGTCACAACAATGGACTAAGGTGAGCACCAAATTAACAAACTCCTGAAGGAGTTCACAAAGAATGGCAAGTAGATGAAATAAGAAAACAAAAATCATCCCACAGCTCGGTGGCCATGCCTTATACTTTAATTATTGTTTAAATTAAAAACTGTGCCTTGCAGGCTTCTACTGAAGGAAGGAGAGAGAGGAAAAACAAGGACTTATAGGAACACAAGGCATGGAAACATCAGAACAGCAAAAGGCCATTCAGTATATGGAGTTTGTCTGACCGTTTGATATGACCATGGCTGATTGAATACCTTTTACCAATCCCATGCCTGTAACCCTGCATGCCACCTGTAAGCAGAAACTTATCAATCTCTGCCTTAACCATACTCAAAGTCAGGGCTCGTGCACTCCTGTATAATACAGAAAAGTAAAAGTTCACAATCTTCTTAATGAAACAAATTCCTTTCTTGAATATAGGTGGTATCCCTCTTATTTTTAAATTGTGCTTCTGCTTCTCAGGAAAATAAAATTTCTTGACTCTACCTGCAATGGGCCCATATTGTTTTTAGCCAAATGTTTCCTTTTCATATGCCTTTAGAAGCTTTGAGAGTCTGTTGTTTTTGCTGGATTACATTCATTTCCTATTCTTCTTTTGTCAATTTCCTGATCCTCCTTTACTATATTCTAAAATTCTCCCTATCCTCAGAATCATTATTATTTCGTTTAGTCTTCTACAAACCTGAACTTCGTCTGTCAGCCATGGCAGAGTGACATTTTTTGGGTACCTTGAAGGAACACACAGTTGTGTACATGGTGTAAAAGTTCATGAAAGCCTGTGCACTCTCATGCATTTTAATGTATTTCCCAAACCACCTTTGCCAATTTCATAATGTACCTTATTCAAACTATATTCCTTCAGAATGATTATAGTTCACTTTTAAACATAAGGTAAAATTCTAATCATATTGTTGTCACTCACCCCTGAAAGTTCTTTTACAACAAGACAGTTAATTAGGTGTGTCTCAGAGCACATTTTCAATGCTATTGTCAAATTATTGGACTAGGGCCAATAGCCTTTGCAGTATCTAATTCCTTCAGCTGTTTCTCGCTTTCATCATGTTGAGTGAATCAAACTGAGTGAAGACTGGCATGTGTGATGCTGGGGACCACTGGAGGAAAATGTGAGGACTGCAGATGCTGGAGATCAGAGCTGAAAATGTGTTGCTGGAAAAGAACAGCAGGTCAGGCAGCATCCAAGGAGCAGGAGAATCGACGTTTCGGGCATGAGCCCTTCTTCAGGAATGAGGAAAGTGTGTCCAGCAGGCTAAGATAAAAGGTAGGGAGGAGGGACTTGGGGCCCTGAGGGGGAGACAGGCCGCCTACTTGCAGAACGTTTCAGAGAACACCTCTGGGACACCCGCACCAACCAACCCAACCACCCTGTGGCTCAACACTTCAACTCCCCCTCCCACTCCACCAAGGACATGCAGGTCCTTGGACTCCTCCATCGTCAGACCATAGCAACACGACAGTTGGAGGAAGAGCGCCTCATCTTCTGCCTAGGAACCTTCCAACCACAAGGGATGAACTCAGATTTCTCCAGTTTCCTCATTTCCCCTCCCCCACCTTGTCTCAGTCAAATCCCTCGAACTCAGCACTGCCTTCCTAACCTGCAATCTTCTTCCTGACCTCTCCATCCCCACCCCCACTCCGGCCTATCACCCTCACCTTGCCCTCCTTCCACCTATCACATTTCCAATGCCCCTCCCCCAAGTCCCTCCTCCCTACCTTTTATCTTAGCCTGCTGGACACACTTTCCTCATTCCTGAAGAAGGGCTCATGCCCGAAACGTCGATTCTCCTGCTTGGATGCTGCCTGACCTGCTGTGCTTTTCCAGCAACACATGACCACTGGAGGAAACCAAGATCAATCATCCACTCAGCACTTCTAGTTGAAGATTATTGCAAATGCTTCAGCCTTATCTTTTGTTGAACTCCAACTTTACTGTGGATGGGGATATTTATGAAGCTTACTTCTCCAGTGAACTGAATAAATGTTCTCCACCATTCATGACGAGATGTGCAGGACTGCTGAGCTTGATCTGATCCATAGATTGGACAATTGCTTAGCACTGTCTATTTCTTGCTGTTTATTCAATCCTCGGTGTCACTTCATCAGGTTGAAATCTCATTTTTAGGTCTGTCTGATGTTGCTTCAAGCATGCCCTCTTGTTCTCTTCACTGAACCAGGGCTGATTCCCCAGCTTGATGCTAAAAATGGTGGAGTGGGGCATGTGCCAACGTGGTTGCAGACGGCAGCATAATTTTGCTGCTGATGATGATGAAACACACCACCTCATGGTTGTCTAGACTACTAGCTAGATCTGTTTGAAGCTTGAAGCTTGTCTCATTCAGCACAGTGATTGTGCCACACAACATGATGCAAGGTATTATGAATGTGTAGCTGGAATGTCTGATTGACTGTGTTGGTGGTGACTCTTACTGATACCATTATGGATAGGCACTTCTGCAGCAGCCAGATCAGTAAGGATGAGGTCAAGTGTGTTTTTCCCTCTTGTTAGTTCCCTCAGCACCTGCCACAGACCCAGTCTAGCAGCTGTCATTTAGGACCCAACTACCTTGGTCAGTAGTCATATTTCTGAGCCACTTTTGATGAAGTTCCAAATTTAGGGTATATTCTGAACCTCGGCGAAAGTGAGTACTGCAGGTGCTGGAGATTAGAGTCAATATTAGAGTGATGCTGGAAAAGCACAGCAGGTCAGGCAGCATCCAAGGAGCAGGAAAATTAACATTTTGGGCAGGAGCTCTTCATCAGGAATGCTATTCCTAATGACAGGCTCCTGCCCGAAACGTCGATATACCTTTTCTTCGGATGCTGCCTGACCTGCTGCGCTTTTCCAGCACCACTCTAATCTTGACTATATTCTGAACCCATGCCACTGTCAATGATTCCTCTCGATGGTGTTCAACCTGGAGGAATACTGATGAGGATTATCTTTTGTGGTTGGGTAGGTGGGTGGAGAAGAGGGGAGCAGAAAGGAAAGGGGGATAAAGTGGCTGCTGTGTGCTGATCACCAGGTGGTTTTCTGGCACATGTTTTACCTGGGGTTGGGCGTTCACGGAGTCCAGAATCAATGCTGAGGGCTCCCACTGCAGTTTAGGAAATAAAAAAGTGACTTAACTGAAAATGTAGAAGATACTGAATATTCATGACAAGGTGGGCATGCAGAATATGTTTCCTCTGGTGAATGAATCCAGAACTGGTAGCAACAGGTTAAAAATTAGGGGTCACCCTTTTAGGACAGTGATGAGAATTTATTTTTCTGTCAGAGGGTTCATAGAATCCGTACACGTGGAAGCTTGCCATTTGGCCCAATTCAGTCCACTTGACCTTCCGAAGAGCATCGAGGAGAAAGTGAGGACTGCAGATGCTGGAGATCAGAGCCGAAAATGTGTTGCTGGAAAAGTGCAGCAGGTCAGGCAGCATCCAAGGAGCAGTAGAATCGACGTTTCGGGCATGAGCCCTTCTTCCAAAGAGCATGCCACCTAGAGCCACCCACCCTCTACCCTACCCCTCTAACCCTGCATTCCGTGTAACTTTTGAACTCTCTGCCTCAGAAGGCAGTGCAGACAGTACCACTGGATATCTTAAAGACAGAGGTGGATTGATTTCCTTGCTTAATAAGAATCTCATGACTTTCGCAACAGATGGAAACGGGGAATTCAAAACACAAACTGATCAGTCATGATCATACTGAATTGAAACAACAGTCACAAGGGACTGCATGTCATACGTTTGATCTTCATTTGTACGTTTGTATGCACATTAATGCTGGCCACTTGTGGAAAATGTGTTCTATTCACCTCACAATTGACTGGTGCAAAAAAATCTGAGGTATAAATGAAAGTGAATTTCAAAAACCAGAAATAATTTGCCAGACTTAAGAAAGCAATCATAGAATGTTATAAACTTCATGATGCAGAAAGGCTATTATGGTCCAGCAGACTTTTTTTCCGTGGTGAGTATAGAGCACAAACATATTAAAAGCCAAATTTGAGAATGTTTCACTTCATGCAAGGCTCTCAGGAAGCATCCACAGAATTAGATTTCTCATTTCAATGAGCCCATTAACAGACTAATAATGCTTTTAAAATTTCCATCTGCATCCTCTTTTTCAATCAGTAAACACAAACTATTTTGTTTAAATAATTAGAAAGATATTGTGTAATTACATTGTCAAATAGTTATGCCCTTTCACAAACCATTGCATAAACTAATAAAGTTTATACTCTTTAGCAGTAATCAGTTCAAGTAAAAAAGTACCTTATCATTATTTATGCATTTAAAGATTTTATTTTAAGGGATTAACAAAAAAACTGTCTTTCTGTTATCACTGACTAGCACATTGTGGAAATCATCTCTATTCATCTGTATTGTGACAGTCATTTTGTATATGCAGAGAATTTTAAAATATTCGAAATTATGGGTTGTTTGCGACAAATGAATATTAGCTTTCATATTAATATAAATCAACATTACTGTACTCAGATTTCTCAGTACTGTATTGGAAATCTTATTTATACTGACACCATCTCTGGTAGTATCATTAAAGTTGGCAAGGATTTGTGTTACGTGATCAAACATTGTTTGTGTCCATTGAATTTTGGACATACTTACTCCAATTAGTATTCCATTTGAGATAGTAAAATGATCTCATACATATTTTCTGTTACCACTACCTTGGGGATTTGAAACTGTAGGAAAAGCTGCTAAATGCAGTGGAACAAGGCAGAAAAAAGGTAAATTTATGGCAGAATTATCAATCTGCATATCTATACTGAGTTATTTATATGAGGTTTACATTAGGGGTCACAACATATACAGATGGCTCAGCTGCCTCACAGCACCAGGGACCCTAGTTCAATTCCAGCTTTGGGCAACTGTGTGGAGTTTGCAGATTCTCCCCATGTCTGCGTGGGTTTCCTCCAGGTACTCCGGTTTCCTTCCACAGTCCAAAGACGTGCAGGATCGTTGAATTGGCCATGTTAAATTTCCCATAGCTGTTCAGGGTTGTGTAGGTTAGGTGCATTAGTCAGGGCTAAATGTAGAGTAATAGGGTAGGGAAATAGTTTTGGGTAGGATACTCTTCAGAGGGTTGGTGTGGACTTGTTGGGCCAAATGGCTTGTTTCCACACTGTACGGATTCTGTGATATACAATCTCAATCAGTCTGCCTGTCAGGATAAGCTGCTGGAGAAATCTGAAATTTGCAGCAGCAGCTGACAGACCTCAAGGTTCACATTATGAAGTGCAATAGTCAACTAGATAATTAAAAATCCAAATAATTGACTCTGGAATTTATACTGTGATTAGTTGGATAGGTGGAAATCGCATCTTCCATATTTCTGTCAACTGCAATCACTTACATTGCTCTAACTGCAGAGAAAATAGTCTCACATCCCATGTCCTCTCTTGACAGGTTTGGCTCACCCAAAAACTGCAAGAGCTCCCACTATGCCCCATTCCCCTCTGACTATATCACATCCCAAATGTAGGCCGTATTTTACAAGGTTTGATATTCATTCAACATTGTGAACCTTTTTTTCAATTCGGTTGGAAACTTCACATTTTAGCCTTTCCCTGCAATAGAATCAGATTATGCTTCCTCAAAGACAAAATAATCCCCACTTTTGTGCTTTAAAAAAGAATAAAAGAATCAGCAGAGGAAACATCTTAAGTGAGACTCTATGAAAGAAATACTGTGCCTGTGAAATTTTGCACATGTTCGTCCATCCAAAGGAGAGATTGCATTGTAATGAAATCAAATGTTTGGCCAGAGACAGTTGAGAGTCAGAATCGAAAGCAACCTTTCAGAAGAAAAAGGAAACAAATAAAGGCAGTCAGAATGGCTTTGCGAGGGGCAAGTCATGTCTCATAAATCTTATTGAGTTCTTTAAGGAGGTGTCAAGACAGGTCGATGATGGTTGAGCAGTGGATGTGGTGTATATGGATTTCAGCAAGGCATTTGATAGGGTTCCCCATAGTAGGCTCATCCATAAAGTCAGGAAGTATGGGATACAGAGAGATTTGGCTATCTGGATTCAGAATTGGCTGGCTGACAGAAGGCAGAGATTGGTTGTAGATGGAAAGTATTCTGCCTGGAGGACAGTGTTGAATGGGGTCCCGCAGGGCTCTGTACTTGGGCCTCTGCTCTTTGTAGTTTTTATAAATGACTTGGATGAGGAGGTTGAGGGGTGGGTTAGTAAATTTGCAGATGACACAAAGGTTAGAGGTGTCATCGATAGTATAGAGGGCTACTGCAGGCTGCAGCGTGACATAGACAGAATGCAGAGCTGGGCTGAGAAGTGGCAGATGGAGTTCAACCTGGAGAAGTGTGAAGTGATGCATTTTGGAAGGTTGAACTCGAATGCTGAATATAGGATTAAAGACAGGATTCTTGGTAGTGTGGAGGAACAGAGAGATCTGGGTGTGCAAGTACATAGATCCCTCAAAGTTGCCACCCAAGTGATCGAGTTGTTAAGAAAGCATATGGTGTTTAAGCGCCGTGAGGTTTTGCTGCAGCTCTCCAAGTCCCTGGTGAGGCCATACTTGGAATTGTGTGTCCAGTTCTGGTCGTCCTACTACAGGAAAGATACAGAGGCTTTGGAGAGGGTGCAAAGAAGGTTTACCAGGATGTTGCCTGGACCAGAGGGCTTGCCTTATGAAGAAAGGTTGAATAGGCTCGGACTTTTCTCTCTGGAGAGGAGGAGGAAGAGAGGAGACCTGATAGAGGTGTACAAAATAATGAGAGGAATGGATAGAGTCAATAGCCAGAGACTTTTCCCCAGGGCAGGATTGACTGGTGTGAGAAGTCATAGTTTGAAGATATTAGGAGGAAGGTATAAAGGGGACGTCAGAGGTAGGTTTTTACACAGAGTTGTGAATGCATGGAATGCGTTGTCAGTGATGGTTGTGGAAGCAGAGTCATTGAGGACATTTAGCAACTTCTGGACATGCACTTGGATAGCAGTAAGTTGAGGGGTGCGTAGGTTGTTACTATATTTTACATTAGGATTAAATCTCGGCACAAAATCATGGGCCAAAGGGCCTGTTCTGTGCTGTACTTTTCTATGTTCTAAATATAGAAAAAAATTCAGCAAGGTTACGGAAAATCATCTGCCCCCAACAGAGGATGGGACAGCAGATCTGATGGCACAATTGAAAAGCATGAAGGTGAAGCTATCCTTAATGGTGACTTTTTTTGGGGAGGAAGACATCTCAATGACTGCATTAAAAACACATGATGAACAGCCAGCACTGGTTACACAAATCAAAGATCCACCAGCTATATCTGCATACTTTGGTACAGTTCACTCAAATGAAGCTAGTTCTCTACAGTCAAAGGGGGATTTTAGCTCGGTAGTAGTTGGTCAGCACTAAAGCCAGATCCAGGGCACTGTTATTTGTTGCAAAGACACCAGCAGCTACCCTATCCCATGGAATTGATGATACCAATAAGAAGTTTCAAAATCTTCCTCTACCTCTGACCAGACTTGTTGGTCTCTCAGCTAGTATCAGCAAACTATGACCATGGAGGGCATAATCTCAATACAGTCTCAGCTGTTGTTGCTCAATAGCCAGAAGTCATGTGCTCTCCCTCGATCAGAATTTGGGCTCTTCCTGTTAGATTTGTGCATGTTAGAGAGAGGTGAGCGAGCACAAGGGAGGGGGCAGGAGAGCAAGAACAAAATTGAGAGCGCGAGTGAGATTGTTGATAGTAAGTTAGGGAAGGGGAAAAGCTAGTCAAATGATAATGGGGAGTATGTCTGGATGACAATGAGTTGACTAAACTGGCCAGAGTTCACTTCTCATTGAAAGAATACAATGAGAAGTGATCTGATAAAGGGCTGTTAAATTATGAAGCAGTTCATCGGGTAGATATTGAGAAGGCACTTCTGCTTGAGGGGAGTCCAAACTAGGAGCCATAAGATAATTACTAAAAAAACGAATAAGGAATACATGAGAAATGTCCTTATTCAGAATGAAAGTGGTTAGAATGTACAGCTTGCTACTGTATGGAGTGGCTGGGGCAATAATGTAGAAGCATGTAAAGAATATAAGAAATGGGAGCAGATGGAGGGCATATAGATCCTTGAGCTTGCTTAACCATATTCAACACCAACATAGCTGATCTGATTGTGGCCTCACTTTCCTGCCTTTACCTTACAATGTTTGACTCCATTGTAATCTGTCGAACTCAACAATGAATACGTTTAATGATCCAGTCTCTGATGTTTAGACAGAGTGAATTCCAGAGATGCACAATCTTCTGCCAAAAGAAATTCCTTTTCATCTCTCTAAATTGGGAGACACTGTTCTAAAACTGAGACCCCATAATTCTACATCTCAAGATCTATCAGCACCTACCTTGTCAAATACCTTCAGATCTTAGCTGTTTCAGTACTACTACCTTTCATTCTTCTGAGCGCCAAAGTATATTGTCCCAAACTGTTCAAAAAACCAAAATCCCTCATTTTACAACATTATTACCGCATGCAAACCAGTAAAGCTGAACTACTGCCAATACAAGTATATTCTTTTATTAAGGACAAAACCATATTCAGTACTAAGTTTGGTGTCAATGCCTTGTACAGTTGTAGCAATGTTTTGCAACATTTATCACTTATCTCTCTTGCAATACACGCCAATATTACATTTGTTCTTAGTTATTTATTGGACTTACATGTTAACAGTGATTCTTGCACAACAGCACTAATATCCTTCAGGATCACAGCATTTTTTAGCCTTATTCAAATATTTTGGTGTTCAATTTTGCATTCCCCCACCCCACTGTGAATACATGCACATTTTCCAACACTATAATTCATCTGCCCTTTTTTGTTGCCAGAAGAAATTGTTCAGGATGTTGTCCTAGGCCCAGCAATCTTCAACCACTTCAATGACCTTCCCTGCATCATAAAAGATAACAAGTGCACATATTCGCTGATGGCTATATAATGGTCAGTATCATCACAACCCCTCAGATACTGAAGCAGTAAGACCTGGTAAACATTTAAGCCTCAATTGATAAAATGGAAAGTCATATTTATGCTGCACATATGCGAGGCAATGACCATTTCCAACATGACTTCTCTTGAACATCAGTCGACTCCTAACTAAGGGTACATTTCACCAAGCATCTCAGCCAGGTTCACAAGGGCTGGCCTGACCTTCCAGTCACCGCCCGTTTTAATTCCCCTTCCCATTTTCTCTCTCCAACATGACTATCCTTGGCCTCCCCCATTGCCACAATGAATCAGACCACAAATTGGAGGAACAACACCTCATCTTTCACCTGAGCATCCTGTTGTGCAGAGGACTCAACATTGAGATTTCCTGATTTCAAGTAGGCTCCCTTCCTATTCCCAACTCATTTTCCAGCTCCTCTCCTCCCTTCCATTCCACCTACCAACACTTCCTACCAGCCACCAACCGGATCCATTCCTCCCATCGGCCAACCAGGCTGTACCCTCTATCTGTGTTAACCTATCAATTCACTAATTGTCTTTTGATAGCACCTTCAAGGGCAACAGATGTAAGTCCAACTCCATGTACACGCTCTTATGAGTTGGAAATATAATCACCATTCCTTCACTCTTGCTAGGTGAAAATCCTGGAAATCCCACCAATCAGCACTGACCTTAAAATCACATTAGTGAGCCAATGAAGCAGCGACAATAAATAACACCCCAGCTCACCATGTCTACATCCCATGAAAGAAGAAGAGGCTTCTTAGTACATTAGGTCGTTGCTTAATGCCATCTCACATAATGTCCTTTCGCACTAATATAACTCTCCAGTTTGAACCCTACAGTCGCACTGCGCTCTATTTGTTAATGCTGCCATGTGCCAGCAAGTTGATTCTGTTCCAGTGACAACGGACATCTAATCATGTATTTAAATGCAAAAATAGGAAAGGCAGTGCAACAGTACTTTAGTATACTTTGCAATTAAACAGCACTCATAAAATCCCCTTTCTGCTTAATTTTTAGAATCACAATTTTACAGCACGGAGGCTATTCGATTCAAAGAAGCTGATCTATTATTTACTGCCATTCTTATCCATTTCCCCCCATATCCCTGAACACCATGTCTAATCAAATAATTAATGACCTTTTGAATGCCTCATTGGAACTTACTTCCATCACATACACTAACCACTCACTGTGTGGAAGAAAAGATTTTTCTCCCCACACTTCACTTGCTTCATGTAAAGATGATATATGAAGTGATGTACAGCGATTTGCAACTTAAACAAAATGTAGCTAGATTATTCTCTTGCTTCATCTAAGTTTGTAAGTAATTCAAAGCGAGATGGAAAGGTAAGCTGAGATATACATTTGCTGCACTTGTGTTTAAACGTCAGGAATATGCAGTTATTCACTGTAGCTGTGTTTTTTTAAATGTACAAAACTTGTAGGTGTGCATGTTCAAAAGAGACTTGAATGTGTCCAGTCAATTGTGAACACAAGTGGCAAGTTAATTTTTGTTGTAAGGGGATTGAGGATTTAGGAATAAAGATGTATAATTACACTTGTACAAGGGTTTTTTGAGAACATATCTGGAATACGTTGTGCAATTTCAATACTTAAAAAAAACATTTGCATTAGAAACAGTACAACAAAAGGTTCACTAAATCGGTCGCTTTCCCAAAATGCAGCACCTCGCATTTAGCTGAATTAAACTCTATCTACCATTTCTCAGCCCATTGGCCCATCTGGTCAAGATCCTGTTGTAATCTGAGGTAACCCTCTTCGCTGTCCACTACACCTCCAATTTTGGTGTAATCTGCAAACTTACTATCTGTACCTCTTATGCTCGCATCCAAATCATTTATGTAAATGACAAAAAGTATGAGATTGGAGTATTGGGGTGTCCTACAAGGGGAAGCTGACTAAGGTCATTTTTCTTTGGAGTTTAAAAGATTAAAGGAGGTGATCCCATTGAAAGTTGAACTCAGAAGGTGTTGTGACATCACCACCTATGCACATATTCATGACGAGAATAAAAGATCTTTAGTTTCAGAAAATCTGATGATTGATATAGGCAGAAAGGGAGAGCTGAAGCCCAAGATCAGCCATGATTGTATTGAATGGAGAAGCAGGTTCATATGAACTACTCCTCTTTCTTCTTTTCAATTTGGTGGCTAAAAGTCACCGATTAGCAAAGCACTGAAAAGGTTATTCATCCCATCAAGTCTGTGCCAGCTTTCTCAATTAACTTGCCTTTTGAAAGCATACAAATCAATCAATTCAGTAGGTTCCACATCCTAACCCCTTGTTTCACAAAAGAAAACTTTCTACATATTGCATTGATTCTGTTGCCTATCATAAATCCGGGCTCTCATGTTTTTGAGCCTTAAGCCACTTGAACAATTTTTTCTTTGTGCTATCTCAATGATTAATGAATTTTAACATCTCTTAAAGAAAAATCTCTCCATATAACTTGGCTGTAAACTGTCATTTATAAAACCATTCTGTTTCATCTAAGAAAAATGATTGAATCCCACTGCAGCCCAGCTTTTCAAGAATCAACTCAGTAAAAAGATAAAGAGAACCTTATTCTTGAACAGCTTGAAGGATTTTAAAACTTGTTTTAGTATGTATCCAGTATTGAAACAATGTACTCCATCCATTTCTCAGCCTATTTAGACTTCTCTAATGTTCAAAAGTGGTATATGCAATTCATTGTGCACCATGATAATTGAAGATGCTGATCAAGTATTTTATTATCCTAATAATATTACAATGTATTACCAGTAAAGGTGCTGGCTAACATTCCAGGTTTGAAGCCTTTAATTTTTTTTCTGTTGACTCTCAAATGAAAAGCTGTGGGGAGCTGATAAGGATCAGGGTGCTGATCACTATGTCCTTGGAAGTTTACATTTGGAATGCTGCAACTGGAACTTTTTTGTCGAAGGTTAATAAATTAATTGACCCAATCTTTTGGTATTTATGGTGGTTTCACACTTACAATCTTTATTATTGTTGACAAAGAATTACTTGGACTGTGTGAGTGGAAATCAGGCCAAGGTCTTTGAAGAGATAATTTAAAATTGTATCCTTTCCATAAGCAGCACTGTAAGTTATTCTCAAATTAAAATGCTTCGTTTAGGACGCTATAATAGTTAATTCAGATGCATTGTGGCTCATTGTTATGTTCCAATTTGCGACTGCTGAAATTAGTAATGCACTGCAGACTGCCCATTGATCGATGACCTTGCTTGTCTACGCAGCTCAGCAATGGAGACTCTACTTCAGAGTCAGCAGAACTCAAAGAACTTCATGCATTCACATTATAGCTAATGGCTGTGTAAAATCTTTAAACATAGCAATGCATTCACCAAAAAGCAACTAAAAGGCAGTTGTGCTTCAAAACTTTGTAATAATTACTAGTTAGCTATGGCATTTTCACAACCACTGATTCAGAGTGGGGGAGGTTTTCCAGCTACTGCTGGAGGACAGTATCCGGAGATTTTAAACTCAGTTATTCCCTCTCGATTTTAGGAAAGCTGCTGGAAATTTCTCTGGTCTCTCACAGTACAAGCCTCCAAACCCAGTTAAATTTGGAACATTGCTCCATTTGCAAATCACATGGATGCACAAAGAGAATGTGAGATAGAGAGAACTGTGAGTGCATCTTCTCATCTGATTTGCATCAGTATGTTGCTGGAATAAGATACAGAAATCTGAGAACACCCAGTCCAACATCCAATTGCTTCTAGCAGAAAAAAAAGGTGATTTGCTCTTTTTCATATTTCTCTCCTCTTCAAGTGATAAATAATCTTTGAACTTCCTTGCCAACATGCTGTCAAAATGAAATAGATTATGAAGGACAGAATATTGGAGTCAAGTCTTTATTCACCAGCTAAAAGATAATTAACAGCTAAATTACTTGCAATTTAATATTAAGTCTCAAAGCTATGACATAATCAATTTCATGTTAAATGTATTGGCTCATATCATTTGCAGAAGGTTTCAGATTCAAGCTTCACTGCAAGATTGAAGCACATCAATACACATTCTACACAGTTAGAAATATTCTTTTTGATCACAACAAATGCCTTTTGAATGAGGCCCACCTGACAGTTAAAAAGTTAAATAATAAAAATCTTCAGGAATCATTTAATGAAGTAGGCAACTGTCAACGATCTTTCTCAACCACATGTTTGCATCATCTAATGACAAGAATGACAACATTTGGAGCAAAGCAATCAGAGAAGTTAAGGGTATAAAGATGAGAGCAAAGATACGATTTGAGGGCGACAAGTTTGAGCCTTGGGGGAGAGGATCAATGTGAAGGTGTAAAAGATCAAATGGTTACTTCTGTTCCTATTTCATGTAGTGGTAGTTCTCCCATAATGCTGTAGTTGCGTTCCAGTGAAACCTCGCTTAATAGAAAATCAATGAATAAGAATAATGGGGCCTATGGGAAAAACGGGGTTAGGGGCAAACCAGCAAAAAAAATCACTCATGATCGCTCAAAAATCACCCAAAAGTCTAATGCAAAGTATAGCACAGCCTGAATGAAAGTATAAATCATACTTATCAATGAAACAAAGGTGAATTTAACAGTACATTTCAAATATATGTATGGAAGCTGCTCTCTGTGCAGTATTTCTCAGAGAAAGCTGTTCTGTTAGCTGCTGACATCAGCTCGTGCATAGAATGGCACCAAGACTGGCACTGTCATCACACACATCGGAGCATATGCAGAATGAAGTGGTTGAACCAATCCCTGATGGAATCATGCTATTGCCAATGGAGGTCAGCATTTTCCAAAATACCGATCCCTAATTCTTCAGCAACATTACAGTCAAATCATGTTGCTGAAATGAACATTATCTCAGAACTATCTGTACTCATAAAAGATTATGAGTGAAGGCCTGCAGAAAGAAGAAGACTAACTTTAAGGATTTGGGACCAGTGATGGCAGCAAATATAAGTACAGAAATGGAAATTAAGCAACACATTAGCTCTGGTTGGAAGAAATTTAAGAAATAGTGGAATGTTATGCAATAGAACAGTACTATTGAAATTGAAAGGAAAAACCTACAAAACATTGAGACTGTTTTTCTTATATAGTGAAGAAATTTGGGCAAAGGGTTCAAACAAGATTTACAAGGATGTTGCCAGGGTTGAAGGGTTTGATAGGCTTAATGGACTGAGGCTTTTTTCCCCGGAGCGTCGGAGGCTGAGGAGTGACCTGATAGAGGTTTATAAAATCATGAGGGACATGGATAGATTGAATAGTTAAGATCTGTTTCCCTGGAGGGCTTAGGATTAAGGTTAGAGGGGAAAGTTTTAAAAGAGACCCACACGGCAATCTTTTCATGCAGAGGGTGGTGTGTATATGGAATGAGCTGCGAGAGGTAGTGTTGCAGACTGGTACAATAACAACATTTTAAAAGGCATTTGGATGAGTATATGAATAGGAAGGGATATGGGTCAAATGCTAACAAATGGAACTATGTTAATTTAGGATACCTGATCAGCATGGACAAGTTGGATGGAGGGTCTGTTTTTGTGCTGCACATCTCTATGACGATAACATCAAGAAAGAAATAACAACGGGATGTAAATGAGGTGCAAATATGAAGCTAGATATGTGGAGTACCAAAAAAACACACACCAGTGAAGTGAACAGTTAGTGAAGCTTGTGGGAGCAAAGAAGATAGCAAAATGTTCTTGAAATAGTCAATTATTGTGGAGAAAACAAAAAAAAGAATCACTGGATCCTAGGGTTTAAAAGTAGTTGGTTGTGGAATAATGGGTGCATGCATTTTGATTTTTCCAGTTGCCTTAGAATCTAAAATAGTTCCTGAAAATTGAAAGGCTGCAAACATATGCCCACTATTTAGGAAAGGAGGAAGGGCAATAACAAACAGTCAATTAACCTAACGCAGGGAACAATATTTTGCGTTTATGTAGGAAATTTAAGTAAGAATTTTCACCATTAGGCCAGTCTTCTATTTAATGAATGCTAAGAATGTTCTTGATGAACTGTTGTTTTGATAATAGTACTCTATCATCAGAATCTGTTTAAACAAAATTGAAAGATATGACCATGAATTGACTCTGTTGCACCTAATTTAGTGCTAAGCAGGTTTTTCTTCTAAAAATAGAATCAGTCGAGAATGCAAACAGACATACATCTGGCACTTGCTACATGGAATGCTACTGAGGACATTAGTACACAAGCAGCATCCAATGGATAGATACAAAAGGTGCTACATCATGAGGTCAATCAATATTCAGTAGCAGGAAGAACACCTCACTAGCATCATTTAAAAGAGGATCATCAACTACTCTCAGGTTAGCTGTTGACAGATTTCTACTGGCTGACATTGCAGAACAGTCTAGTATTTTTCAGAGCTGTTTGAAGTTTCTAAAGTCCATAGGGAGTGAAGGATTTGTGCTGAAAGCCTTGTCATTGGACTTCAAGCTTTTCGCTCAGACCACTTACTTCCAGATAGGGTGCCAGTAGTGTGTATCATCCTTATACTACAGCATGGTAGGAGAATGAGAAGAGGCAAACAGAGCAGGGCAGAGCAACAGAAAGAAAGAAGTGGGAGAGATGAGGCACTCAAAAGGGAGAACATTTCATTTCAAGGTTTTTCAGACAGTAATTCTACCTGAACCTTTGAAATTTAAAAAAAAGGTTCTGAATGGTCTTCTAGCTCCCTGTAGATAAAATACATCTCTGCTACTGTTCATCTCCTTGATAGAGATGCCCAGAGCAGCAGAGAGCCTTGCAGCCTACCCTTTTCCATTTTGCAACATATTTCTGATTTTTTCTCGCTCGCAATCACTTCTGCAACAAGTTCCAGGACTTGCTGGAGCCAGAATGCATCACCTCTTTAAGAGATTAACTTTGGCTTTCAGCAGACCAGTCTTGATTGGAGAGGCATTTGCTTCCCAAAGTCTTGGGCCACTCTGCTAAATGTAGTGAAAACAAATGCTGGAGATCACAGCAGGCCAGACAGCATCCATGGAGAGAGAACAAACTAACATTTTGAGTTGAGATGACTCTTCATCAGATGCCATCACTTTCTGTCCCCGAGGCTACTCCCCAGAACTCCTGACCTTCCCCTCTCTGAGGCTGAATGTACGGCCCTCAGCTTCCTACCCTTACCCCCCCACCTTAATGAATTTCGAGCTGGTCATGATGTTGAACTGTTTTTCCGCTGCTTCCATCTCAGCAGTCACTTCTTCAGGCAGAACTCCTCCCCCGTCTCATTCCACTGATCCCTTCAACCACCTCTGGTATCCACCCTCCACTTGGACCCCTTGCCCTGTCTGCAAACTCTTCATTGAAAACTGCCAACGTGACATCAGCTGTGGCAATTTCTCTGCTCCTTCCCGCCCATCTAACCTGTCCCCTTCTGAAATTGCCACACTTCACTCTCTTCGGTCCAATCAGCTCTGATGAAGAGTTATCTAGATTCAAAACATGAGTTTGCTCTCTCACCCTGAATGCTGTCTGACTTGCTGTGATCTCCAGCATTTGTTTGTTTTGGTACAGATTCCAGCATCTGCAGTAATTTGCTCCTGCTGGATGTCACGCTGGCAACATTCAGCAATCATACAAATTATCGCAAAAAAAAATTGGGTTACCTGCATCATAAACAGGCATGGATACATTTCAAATTGAGATATCTACACCTTTTTTCAGGCCCTGTCTGCAGCCACGTTTTTCACTCAGCGAGATCCATGGTTTCAACAGAATATGCTTCCATTTCCAGCCCTACAAGCAATTCCTGTGTTGCAACCTGAATGATTCTTGCTGGCTCGGTGACCCCTTTCCTAATTTGATCTTTTATCTCTGAAAAAGATTCACCAAGAGGCAATGCAATATTTCTGAAAGATTAATTTTTAAATAGCTTCCTTTCAACTTGCGCTACAAATTCAATGCTATTGTTCAGTGATTATCTCACTCACCCACTCACTGTACACTCAGGGAAAGTTACAAAATTGTAAGAAGGGTCACAGCTGTTAAAGATTCAGTGAAACAAATAACTAGCAGTAAAGAAGGGGGGTCTTGTGGTGCAGAGATAGAGAGTCTTTACCCTTGGATCAGGGGGCGTAGGTTGAAGTTCCAACTGCTCCCCAGATGTGTAATAATATCCCTGAACAAGTTGATTAGAAAATATATGTTAAACTTTTTAAAAAAAGCAACAGTGAACAATTGTTGGCTTAGAATGAGCTATTTTTTAAAAAAGACAAAAGTTTAAAGACCTTGTGAAGGTCACAAAGGAAGGTTAGAAAGACAGAAGAGAAAATAAAAATCTTGCATTTATACAGTATTTTTAAAAAGCAAAAGTATTTTCTTCGTCAACAAAGTATTTTTTGAAGGATAGTCATTGTTGAAAGTGGGATTAATTATTCCAAAGGGAGGGCTGTTTGAAGAATGAATATTGGTTACGGTACCAGGGAAAGCTCCATGTTATGAGGATCTTCCAAGTCCAGCTGAGAAGGCAGGCTGGGTCTCGACAATGTCTCATCCAAAAGACAGTAGCTCAACCATACTGCAGTATGGCACCGGCTTTTCAGCCTTGAGCAAGTTCTCAATTCAAGTGTCACTTGATCCCATGACAGTCCGGTTCACTGATCACAAAAGGATGGGAAAGACTAAACATGACTTCTGAAAATTAAAAAGGAAAAGAAAGGAGTCACCGTCATAGGTATTGCTGGTGGAAAAAGAAATCTGAAAACTCAGGCTGATTGAAAACAACTTAGAAGGAAGAGAAAAAGTTTTGACTGAGTACAACAGAGAAAATCTGAGCCTACTGGTAAAGCTGGGCATCAATCTGGACTTGTTCAGTAATGCCTGACATCTCTCAAATGCAGAAATTAGTAAATGGGCTGGTTATAGTGAACCAATATCGCAAATTTGTCAATTAGCTTGTGTAAAATATCTTCAGTTTTGAACTATTCTTCTCATCCACTGATTTTTAAAAAATACACAAAAGACTTAAAATAAAACATCTGATCTTCAGTTTTTTGATGTTAAAATTCAAACCAGACAAGTGCCAGTAACCATTTTCAGAGCTTTACCAACTCCCTCCATTGGCATGACATGGTTGAACACTTTCGCAGTAAAGTTGATCAAAAACTTGACTAAGCCAGCCACACAAATTGTGTATGGCTATAAAAACAGGTCAGAGGCTGGTATTTTCCAATTACTAGGTCACTTCTTGATTTCCCCAAAACATTGCACCAACTACAAGACACAAGCTATGGTGGACTATTCCTCATTTTGAGTGTCTGGTTGCAAACAAAATAATATTCAATTGTATCAATATCATTCAGGATATGGAGGCGCCAGTGTTGAACAAGGTCAAACATCACACAGCACACTTGTGTGATTTTTGACTTTATCAGTCAGAATGTAACAATCCACTTGATCAACACTACACTCCCTACCCAAGTCATTCACCATCTCCAGCAATACTGGCATATCTTGCCTGCAATGTGCTTTAACTATAGAATGTACTACAACAAGTTGCCAAAACATTTGACAGTATTTCTCAAATCCTAGAGATTTACCACAAGTGCATGGCAGCATCATTATCTCTATCCTGTGGTGTGCTGTGGGTGTACCACCATAACGTGGATTTTTGAAGTTCAAGAAATATTTGGCACCATTAAGGACAGCTAGGGAAGTGAAACAAAAGTTATCTCTACCAACAATTTTGATATACTAAAAACAATGAAAATTCATTTGGCACAATCACATAATTTGCTCAAGTTTTATGAAAGATCTAATTACAGCAGGGCTGATAGATAACACACCATATTAGAGTGAAAATGCTGATAGAACCTTCCAATTAACAATATTGGGTACCGTACTTATGAAAACAGCCAATCCCAAATAAGCAGATATGACTTAGAATAAACTGCAAAATAATTAATTTGCTTGAATTAATAGACATAGAACATAGAACATTACAGCGCAGTACAGGCCCTTCAACCCTTGATGTTGCGCCAACCTGTGGAACCAATCTGAAACCCATCTAACCTATACTATTCCATTCTTGATCATATGCCTATCCAATGACCATTTAAATGCCGTTAAAGTTGGCAAGTCTAAAACTGTTGCAGGCAGTGCGTTCCACACTGCTACTACTCTCTGAGTAAACATACTACCTCTGACATCTGTCCTGTATCTACCACCCCTCAATTTAAATTTATGTCCCCTCATGCCAGCCATCACCATCTGAGGAAAAAGGCTCTCACTGTCCAACATGTCTAACCCTCTGATTATCTTATATGTCTCAATTGAGTCACCTCTCATAAAAACAGCCTCAAGTGCCTCAGTCTTTCCTCATAAGATCTTCCATCCAGACCTCTCATTTACAACATCATAGTAAATCTCCTCTGAACCCTTTCCAAAGCGCTCACACCCTTCCTATAATGCGGTGACCAGAACTGTACACAATACTCCAAATGTGGCCACACCAGAGTTTTGTACAGCTGCAGCATGATCTCATGGTTCCGAAACTCAATCCCTCTACCAATAAAAGCTAACACACCGTATGCCCTCTTAACAACCCTATCAACCTGGGTGGCAACTTTCAAGGATTGATGTACCTGGACACCGAGACCTCTCTGCTCATCTGCACTGCCAAGAAACTTACTCCAGCCCTGTACTCTGCATTCCTGTTCTTCCTTCCAAAGTGAATCAACACAAACATTTCTTCATTAAACTCCATTTGCCACCTCTCAGCCCAGCTCTACAGCTTATGTATGTCTCTCTGTAATCTACAACATCCTTCATCACTATGCATTACTCTACTGATGTTAGTGTCATCCGCAAATTTACCATCCCATTCTTCAACTCCCTCATCCAGGTCATTTAAAAAAATGACAAACAACAGTGGACCCAAAACGGATTGTTGCGGTACCCTACTAGTAACTGAATTCTAGGATGAAAATTTCCCATCAACCACAACCCTCTTCTTCTTTCAGCTCACCAATTTATGATCCAAACCGCTAAATCACCCTAAATCCCATACCTCTGTACTTTTTGCAATGGCCTACTGTGGGGAACCTTATCAAATGCCTTACTGAAATCCATATACACCACATCAACCACTTTACTCTCATTTATCTGTTTGGTCACCTTGTCAAACTCAAGAAGTTTTGTGAGGCACAACCTAACCTTCACAAAACAGTGTTGCCTATCCCTAATCAAATTATTCCTCTCTAGAGGATTATAAATCCTATCTTTTCTAACTCTTTCCAACAATTTACCCACAATTGACATAAGGTTCACTGGTCTATAATTTCCAGGGTTGTCTCTACTCCCCTTCTTGAACAAGGGAACAACATTTGCTATCATCCAGTCTTCTGACACTATTTCTGCAGACAATGACAACATAAAAATCAAAGCGAAAGGCTCGGCAATCTCCTCCCTAGCTTCCCAGAGAATCCTAGGATAAATCCCATCCAGTCCAGGGGATTTATCTATTTTTACACTTTCCAGAATTGCTAATACCTTCTCCTTATGCATCTCAATCCCATCTAGTGATCTAGTGTACTAGCTTGTATCTTAGAATTCTCCTCAACCACATTGTCTTTTTCTAGTGTTAATACTAACAAAAAGTATTCATTTTTAGCGTTTCCCCTATCTCCTCTGATTCCAAGCACAACTTATCACTGCTATGCTTGATTGGCTGTAATCTTATTGGAGTCATTCTTTTATTCCTCATATAGCCATAGAAAGCCTTAGGGATTTCCTTGATCCTATCCACCAATGACTTCTCATGTCCCCTCCTGGCTTTTCTGAGCTCTCTCTTTAGGTTTTTCCTGGCTAATTTGTAACTCTCAAGTGCCCTAACTGAGCCATCACATCTCACCCTAACATAAGCCTTCTTCTTCCCCTTGACAAGAGATTCAACTTCCTTAGTAAACCACAGCTCCCGCACTCGACAATTTCTTCCCTGCCTGACCAGTGCATACTTATCAAGGACTTGCAGTTTCCTTGAATAAGCTCCACGT
This sequence comes from Chiloscyllium punctatum, assembly GCF_047496795.1. NCBI lineage: Eukaryota > Metazoa > Chordata > Chondrichthyes > Orectolobiformes > Hemiscylliidae > Chiloscyllium > Chiloscyllium punctatum. Next base: position 62,881,911 of record NC_092746.1, read on the forward strand.
TTCAATTGTGCCCATCCCCTGCAGTTTCATTCCCCATCCTATGCATCCTAAATCTTGCCTAATTGCATTGTAATTGTCTTTCCCGTAGTTATAACTCTTGCCCTACAGTATATACCTATCCCCTCCATCACTGAATTAAACATAACCAAATTGTGGTCACTATCACCAAAGTACTCTCCTACCTCCAAATCTAAACCTGGCTGGGTTGATTACCCAGTACCAAATCTAATGTGGCCTTGCCCCTTGTTGGCCTGTCGACATACTATGTCAGAAAACCCTCCTGCACACATTGGACAAAAACTGACCCATCTAAAGTATTTGAACTATAGTATTCCTAGTCGATATTTGAAATCGAAAATCACCTATAAGAATACCCTGTCACTCTTGCTCCTGTTAAGGATCATCTTTGCTGTCCTATCCTCCACAACTCTGAAAGGTTGCCCCTTATTACAGAGGGAGATGACTGATCGTGGTTTCACTTGAAGGTCACCAGACCTCAGGCGAGGGGAGAGGTTGAGAAGATGTGATCTTCATGGTAACCTCAACCTCATCATGGTAACATAACAATACAAAACTTATAAAATTCAACCAGTCCACATTTTCCATTTTGAAATGGAACAGGTCTCTTCTTCTGAAACCAGTAACTCTGTAATACATCTGTCCATTCATAGAACATAACTGCTCTTTGTAGGTCCCATCCTTCAATGATAGATTCAATTTCATGCAATTGACTGACAAAATAAACTATTTTTAGAAATTACAAATTAAGCAGATATTTTCTTTTATCCAAACAGCAAAATAAGGGATTATATGAACTTTTCCTGAAGTACCATTTCCAAAATAAAATTGTATCCAAATGGTTGTTTCCTCAGTAATAAAAATTACTACTTTTAAGGCTTGCACTGGATCATTTCTCAGTGAAATATGTTCCAAGTGGCTTTATCAGGTACTTTTGATCATTTATTTGCAGTGAGCAAGAGAAACATCTCTTTCACTGCTTTTGATGTGATCTCTTTCAAAACATTGGTATGACTTTCTTTATTCGGTGAGTTCTATCACCGAAAGTATGCTTATATCACCGAAGTATTCAATGATTTGCAGTGTTGATAACTGATATAATCTAAATCGCGAGGTAATGTAAGACAGGACTGGAGTCAAAATTTGAATACTTGTAAAGTTTACTTAGAGAGACCACTCTTGACAAACATTCACATCCAAACCCAACCGACATAATGTCAGTCTAATGCTATGTAAAAGTCTTTCTAAAGAAACTTGTTCAAATATTTTATAATAAATGTTGAATACAGACCTTCTAATCCAGAAATAGAGACCCCATCAGTTTCTTCTACCACACATGGGAGCACAAGTGAATCACTAGTAAATGTCTACTATCTGAATATAGTTAGTTAATCATCAATAACAACCATTTAAAATTCTGCATATTAGGTCATAGGAAGCTGAGAATGGACATTTTAATGCAATATAGCATTGTGCATGACTTGATCTCAAGAGGCAGAACATTTCCTTTGTTAAATAAAACCTATTTTTTATCACCAGAATTACCATTTTGTCATATCCAATATATAGTAAAATATTCAGTATCAATCATATAATTTGGACTAGTAATATTAGTCAGCATAATTTAGTAGACAAAATTCTAATCTGATTCATCTTCATCCTAAGTGAGAAAACTGGGTGAATGCTATCAGTTAAGTGTCAATCAATCATTTTTACAAATGGTAGAGATGGAAGGCTTAACCCTGAGAAACTCCCTGATCTCAAAACTGTATTAAGAGGTCAAAGCATGTTGGAAATATCTGTACCATATGATGTGCCCCAGCAACACTTCAGAATTCTGAAACTCTCTCAACAATGCTACCAACAAGTTGCAAGAAATAATGTTCATGGAAGTAGCTGACTGGTAGAAAGATCTTCACAGGTTATTTCTTATAAATAAACACTGGAACATGAAACTGTTCAGATTCCTTTAAAGTGAGAATTAAGTAATCAACTGGTTTATTACAGATTTCCAATTTAACGTCCAATATTATAATCAATGATATAATGTATATAATTACATTGCATTATCATTCAAAAGGAATGACAAAATAAAACTGTAAATTCAATAAAAAAGACCAATTTTCAATCATGTGACTACACTGCTACCAATCCCATTCTCTTTGATTTTGCACCTTTACCTCTGATGTGGGCCTTTCTGAAAAACTTTCAGAAAATCCAAATACATTTCATCCACTGGTTCTCCTTTATCTATCCTTCCAGGCAAATCCTCATAAAAGAACTCCAGCTGGTTTGTCGATCACAATTTCGCTTTCGTAAAACATGTTGACTTTGTGTAACCTCATTATTGTTATCCAATGTCAATCCAATCTTTTGTTCCAAAATCCAACAACTATTCGTTACTGCCACACTTATTTTACTCATTCTCATCCTTATTTCTTGGTACAATGGTGCTACTTTCTTATCAGTCCCTTCTAAGGCATAATACAATGAACATCCATCCAGCAGTGACAACACTGCATAGAGATATACACAGCATCTTAAAATGATTGGGAAGAAGAGATTTTTAAATGATGGCTTATGCCTTCATCATCAGTTACATTATTCCCCATACCAGCTATTGAATAAAAAAAAGCCAAAACTTTATGGTCACCAGAATATCATTCTGGCATGGAATTGTACTGTGCCTCCCCCTCAAACAGTATGTCATCCATTAAGGCCTGATGAACTGCTCCAGAACTTCTTCTCTTGTGGACTGTATATTCAGTCAAGTGTGGTAAAACCACTCGCAGTATGTAGGTGAGAACCCACAGGAATCTCATGCACTTATTCATTTTCTCAAATTCAATAGATTTCTACTTCCTAAAAATATTGTCAGAAACAATAATTTTCCAATGTTAAAGCAGAATTAACACAACCCATAAATATACAAAATATCAGAGTAAGCCTTTTGACCATCAAGCCCACTCTGCTGTTCAATATGATTGTGTTTAATCTTCAATTTCAATGCTATACTCCCACTCTCTCCCCAGACAATTTGACATCTTTAGCCACTAGAAATCTACTTTTAAAACGTAGTCAGTGACTTGACCTCCAAAACCTCCTGTTAACGAGAATTTTACTAGCTTACCATTCTCAATGTAAAGAAGTTTCTTCTCATCTCAGTGTAAACTTGCCTACTGCATAGCCCAAGTCCATGACCCTTATTCTGGCCCAACTAGGAGAAATATCACCTTTGCATCCAGTCTGTCCAGCCCTGTTAGGATTTTATGTTTCAATGAAATTCCTTCAGTCATGTTACACTCAAAAGTGAGATATCCAAACCATATCATTAGGGTAATTGTTAAGGGTTAATTGGGCATGGCAATTCGCATTTGAAGGAAAATACATGAAAAACAGGCTGAGAAAGAAGCCTGTTTTGGCACACAATAACTTTGCCTTAGCTGGGAAACAGGCTATTTTGTAGTGATACCTGGATTTGTTTGTGTCTACCAAGCACAGATAAGTGCTGAGGAAAGTGCTCAGAGATGGCAATATAGATTCAGAACAGTATGAATATTGAGGCATTTTCTTAAGACCTTTCATGAAAGGCACCTTCACCATCACACTGAGGTTTGCAAGTCTGGTGCTATGGAAACCGAGAGAGAGCTCCAAATGCCAGTCATCACATAGGGAGTACATAATGGGCAGAAGGCAGTGAGACTTGCTTGATGAATATGTCTAAAGTAGTTTAAGTTAATAGTCTCACTCATTAGTTCTGTACAATTTGGATTAAGCTAATAAATTTGCTTATTATCCAAGCATATGTCTTTTTGTGTTCACTTCGATCAGATCCAGAAGGCACTTTCAGCCAAACAATATACCCTCTCATTCTCCGAAATTCCAGCAAACACAGATCCAGTTGACTCAATTTTTCCTCATATGACAAACATGGTATCACAGGAATCAGCTTGGTAAACCTTGACTGCATGCTCCCATGGTAAGTATGTTTTTTCTTTGGTACGAAAACCAAAACTGAACATAAAACTCCAGTTGTGGTCTCACCAAGACCCTGTACATTGCAGCAAGACCTCCTGGCTCCCTAATTCAAAGCCACTTGCATGAAAACCTACATACTATGTGCCTTCCTGTTTGCTGCACCTACATGTTTGTTTTCAAATCTCAGTGATTGATGTACAATGATACCCAAGTCCTTCTGTAAATCAATATTTCCAAATTAATTGCCATTCAATTAAACTTCATCATTCTACTTATTCTACCAAAGTGGACAACTTCACAATTATCCACATAATACTGCATCTGACATGCATTTATGTACTCACTGAACTTGTCAAAATTACCTTAATATCTCTTTACATCCTCCTTCAAATTACAATCTCACCTAGTTTGTGTTGATAATACATTTGGAAAGACTATATTTCATTCTCTCATTCAAATCAGTGACATCTATTGTGCACATCTGGGGCAATGATTCCTACGGTACCTCACTTGACTTAACTCCACTCTGAAAAAGGTCTTTTCACTATATACCCTTCTTTCCTGAATGCTAATCAATTTTAAATCCATGTGAGTACACTGCTACCAATCCCATTCTCTTTGATTTTGCACCCTTATCTCTGATGTGGGCCTTTATGAAAAACTTTCAGAAAATCCAAATACTTCTCATCGACTGAGCAGGCAAATTCTCATTCCAGCTGGTTTGTCGATCACAATTTCCCTTTCATAAAACCATGTTCACTCTGTGTAATCTCATTAGTGTTATCCAGCTATCCTTCAGAACATTCTTCACAACAGATTCCAACATTTTCCTTCCACCTGATGTTTGGCTAACTGGTCTGTAATTTCCGGGTTTCCCCCTCCCTCCGTTTTTAAGACCATAAGACCATAAGACATAGGAGTGGAAGTAAGGCCATTCGGCCCATCGAGTCCACTCCGCCATTCAATCACGGCTGATGCGCATTTCAGCTCCACTTGCCAGCGTTCTCCCCGTAGCCCTTAATTCCTTAATAGCGGGGTTGCATTTGATACTCTTCAGATTCCAAGATTGTATCAGAATCCATACAATTTTGGAAGATGACAGTCAATTAATTCACTACTTCCACAGCCACCTTCATTAGCACCATGGGATGTAGATTATTCGGCCTTGGGGATTTATCAGATTTCAGTCCCATTAACTTCTCCAGCATTCTGTTGCTACAAATACTGACCTCTTTCCCTCTTTCCCAACAGAAAATGCTTTGCATTTCTGAAGTAATTTGTGTCTTTGTCTGTGAAGATGGAACTAAGTTAGTTCTTTGATCAAGATCATTTTCTTATCCTCCATTATCAATTCTCCTACATTAGACTGAAAGGGGCACACATTAGTCTTCATTAATCTTTTTCTTTTTACATACTTGTTAAAAAATATTTTTATCCTCTGTTTTTTCTCCTTTTCATCAACTTTTTCGTTCCTCTTTACTGAATTCCAAACTGCTTTCATTTACTTTCTCCAGCAACTTTGTATGACTTCTCTTTGGATTGAATATTTTTCTTAATTTCTTATGTTAGCCATGTTTGCAACACTCTATGTTTTATGCTCTGCAGCCTGAAAGAAATGTACAGCCATGCAGGCATTTGTTCCTTAAATATTAACCATCCAGTGTCATACCTTTTAATAATGTTGCACAACCTATCACAGATAACTCAATCCTCATACATTTATAATTTCCCTTATTTAGACTGAGGACACTAAGATTGGATTGGAACAATGCTCTATTCCTGATGAAAGGCTTTTGCCCGAAGTGTCGATTTTCCTGCTCCTTGGATGCTGCCTGACCTGCTGTGCTTTTCCAGCACTACTCTAATGTAGACTCTGGTTTCGAGCATCTGCAGTCCTTGTTTTTACCTTGGAACAATTATTTCTCTATCCCAATAAAGAATTTTATCTTGTTATTGTCACCTATTCCAAAGTTTATTAATTCATCCCATATCTTGCAGTACACTAAATCTAGAATAGTCAGTTCTCTAGTTGGCTCCTCAATGTACTGGCCTAAAAAGAAACCTTGCACACATTCCAGGGATTCATCTGCCATATGATTATTGCTAGCATGCCTCGCCCAATCGAAATTATGTTAAAATTACCCATCATTAACATACAGTGTACTTTGGGAAGATTTTCCAAACCTTTAGTGATGAAGACATCACGGGCATTATAAGAAAATGTAACTAGACTGAAAGCATATCTGAACACAGCAAAGACAAGAAAAGTTCTAAGTCTCCTCTTACGGTTTCAATGGCAAGTTTTAATTTTGCCAATGCATGGCAACTGCCTTACAGGCATTTTCATTTCATTATTAGCTAATCTCATAGAATTTCAATGCAGCATGCATGCCTTTATCTCCTGAAAAACTAGACAGTGAGAATTCCTGACTTGCAGGTCAGAATGGTTGCTTGGCAGGTGCAGCTCACCTCTTGATTCGCTGGGCATCCACTTTAGTGTACCTTCACCAATATGTCCTTGAATGATCCATCTTCCTCCATCTTTGTCCACTGAAATTGGCAATAGCAAGCCATCAGCCGCACCACATTAGCGTAGCTCATGTTGGACCAAATTAGAATCCACTTTAGCCCTTCTGATCCTCATTTTGGAGTTCAGGGACAGCTTTGACTGGTGCGTTCCTGTCCTGATCACTTTGTGCACAGGTACATCCAGTCCTCTCATGCATTTTATAGCTCTTGGCTTCATTTCTCAGCACTATTCACTTTGCACTTGCTTGGAGGCTGTCAACCTCTCTGGATTGCATAGCTTTTAAGTGCAGAGTGCAAGATGGGAAGTTTGTGGAGGTGAGGTGGGTGACAGCATTGAGTGGAGATACTTTATGCAATAGTAAGGCTGGTAGTCCATGAGCATTGATGAGGTCTGTGCGCAGTAGCAGAGTTGATGTGTGTGTTAGGTAGCAGAGAGACATGGGAGCCTCTACCCTGGCAGACTGCAGTAGATCACTGCCTTGTGCATTTTGTTCAGTGTGGAAAAGATACTGATTCAGACCAATATCTTTATGCAGGTCAACTGCGCCTATTACGCAAGTCTCCCTTGGTTTGCTCTCAACCACCATGAACCACCGAGAATCTCCAGCTCCCATGGGAAAGAAGGTGACAGCTTCACTTTCTGAGACATTTTGGTTTTCTCAGAGGACATTGTGTTGTGGCAGTTTCCTAACTTACAGCATCAAACGTGATGTGCAGCTGGACGTTAATCACACTGCCAGCAGCTAGTATGGTGGAACGTCATGACAACACCAGACATTTCATCTCTCCTGTCACATGAATGCATGCAAAATATGTCAAAGAAGCCAGTTGCTTAATTTAAGGAGGTGAAGAGGGGACAGTTGGATAAGAAAACTGCTGTGAGCCATGATGGGGCACCTACAATTAAATCAACAACAAAAATACAGTCTAAACATGGCAATATCCTACCCTTTGATTTTATTATTCACTTTGATTTAAATAAATTGCAACACTGAAGGGAGAAATGGAAATAGCAATGTTGTTGGACAAGAAGATATTATCTGTATGTAGTATGAAAAGTTAAGATGGCAGAAAAGTGATGGACTTTTATGATTAGATGTAAAAATGACAGAAATGCAACCATGCCTGGTCCTATTTTCCAGAATGTACAGCAAATGTATTATGGATTTACTGGATTTGATGTTCATGGGTCAAGTTTAACCTCCAAAATTCACATAATATTTTCCCATCTATCAACATCGCTTATTTCATTCCATTTTTTTTCAGTATAGCTACTGTCCTTTCCTAAAATCGTTAGATCAGCTTTCAACTCTTTCACAGTCATATAATTGTCACAATCTTCATTGAGTATCTTTGCTCAGCTCAATCTTCAGCTGCTCTTTATATTGTCTTTCTAGATCAACTGGAGTGCCTGTTTGATTTTTCATAAATGGTTTAAACTTTAGTTTAACCTTTATGATATTTATCTTTATTAATGAATCTCAAGCTTGGTCTACTGATATAAAATAAAACAAGGAAGTGCAGATGCTGGAGACCTAAAATTAACAAAAATGAAATTACTGGAGAAACTCAGCTGTTAATTTTGTTTTCACTCCACAGCTGCTCAGTTGCTCACACTGTTTTCACTCCATAGACGCTGCCAGGCCTGCTGAGTTTCTCCAAACTTTCTCTTTTTTTTGTCTCGGTTAACTTGCATTCATCTTTCTTTCCAATCTCCAGTCTCTATCATTTCTGAAATAATAATTTAGATTGTAGGATTGTTTACTGCAGTTGAAAATGTGTTGCTGGAAAAGCACAGCAGGTCAGGCAGCATCCAAGGAACAGGAGAATCGACGTTTCGGGCATCAGCCCTTCTTCAGTCCTGAAGAAGGGCTCATGCCCGAAACGTCGATTCTCCTGCTCCTTGGATGCTGCTTGACCTGCTGCGCTTTTCCAGCAACACATTTTCAGCTCTGATACTCCAGCATCTGCAGTCCTCACTTTCTCCTCGATAGTTTACTGCAGTCAACATTTCTTGTGAAATCTTAAATTTATTCTCTGAGATTTTTATGTTTGGCTTCAAATACTGATTGCAGAAATTACTCTTGAATTCACTGAACTGTTATTAAGTTTAATCCATCCCAAAATGTGTGAATATTATTAAATTATGAGTTACAAATTTTCATTTGGCTTACTTTCAGGCTGAAAATAAATAATAATTTATAGATTACTTTCATGTCTATTCTGTTCCATGAAATTCTGTCAATGTAGCGGTGGACATTACTGAAAGCTTTGATTTTTATATGTCTGCTTTTGCCTTCATTTTTAAGAGTTGTCACGGGAAAGCACAGGACAACATTTGCAGAAGCATCTATTCAGAAATCGATAGGTAGCAATAGCGTGAGATCTATCAGAGATATCAATGATGACATAAAAAGTTCCAATACAAAAGTAGGCCATTATTAGCTACCCCATAAATATCATGTGCCTAACAGGACATATTTACAGTTAATTTCAAAACCATCAAAGTCAATCTGTACATTTGTCACATGCTGTTTTCCAACATATTTCCATTATGGAAAAATAATCAAATAGCCATGAGTGGAAATAAATGACATCAGGCATTGGAAAGCCATAAGCTGAACTTATGTTTGATTGCCCTTTGCATTATGTCATACAGTCATAGACATTGGTTTGATTTGATTTGATATGATTTATTGTACAGCAAGGAAACAGATCCTTTGGTCCAACTCATTCATGTTGACCAAATGTCCCAATCTGACATAGTCCCATTTGCCAGCATTTGACCCATTTCCCTCTAAACCCTTTCGACTCATATACCCATCCAGATGCCTTTTAAATGTCGTAATTGTACCTGTCCCTCAAGTTCCTCGGGCAACCTGTTCCATACATGCATCATTCTCTGTGGAAAAACATTAACCCCTCAAGTCCTTTGTAAGTCATTGCCCTCTCACCTTAAACTTATGCCCTCTAATTTTGGACTCCCCCATCCTCTGAAAAAGACTTTAGCTACTCACCCAATCTGTGCCCCTCATGATTTAAAAATCCTCTATAAGGTCACCCCTTCAGTCTCCAATACCGCAAGGAAAAAAGGCCCAACCTATTCAGTATCTCCCTATAACTCAAACCCTCCAGTCCTGGCCACATGCTTTCAAATCTTTTCTGCACTGTCTCAAGTTTCACAGCATCCTTCCAACAGAAAGGTGGCCTGAATTGTGCACGATATTCTAAAAGTAGCCTCACCAATGTCCTGTACAGCCGTAACATGACACCCTAACTCCTAACCTCAATGTAATGGCCAATTAAGGCAATGTTATCTGGAAAGCATCATTTGTTTCAAAAATAATAATAAACTTTTATGATTAGGTTTTATAAATAGTTTCCCATCAAAGCTACTTTTACCAGTGGGACACAGCTGCTGTTGATGTGGGGAGGAGTTCCCCTCCAGAACAATTACCTAACAGCTCTGGTAACAATTTTTGGATTTTTATCACTTCTTCCAAGGGTATCTCTAGCTTGAAGTACCTCCTGCCTACGCTGCAGTGTCCATTTTGCTCTCAAGGGTTGCTTGCCAGGATATCCCTGTAGGCCCATGTGTTTGGCTAATTGGATGCATATTCACTTTGCCACCATAATTAGGAAATACAACTACAGGTGGCTTCTTTGTGACCACTTTCAGGAAACTCACACAGAAAAGTGGATTTTTTTTTGTCTCATCTCATGAGACCTTCGAATGTAAAAGAATTCCACCTGCAATACACATAAATACGACTAAAGTGCTGGCTTTATCCCATCTGGTGTCCAAAAGGAGAGTAAGGCCTACAAATATTGCAAAGAATTGTCAATAGTAATGATCAAAAAGCCTATATAAATTCACCACAGAATTGTTGTATTGACTGACAATCAGCCAAGATTTCCAGATCTTCCACATTTTTGGTCACATCATGCAAAGTTTTAAACTGAAAGACATTTTTTCCCAGGGGTATCATCCTAAATTTCTGGTCTCATATTCTGTGTATCTAGAATGTTATTATCATCTTGTCAGGGAGCCTTAAGCAGTAATTTGTGGTTTTCACCATCATTATGTAATTTATCTTTATCTCAATGACATTTGAACAATTAATGAAGCCTTTAACCACTATCTGCAACGATTTATTGGCAGCCTTGCTGTCAAATCGATATTAATTCAATCGCACATTCTGCAATCCTTTGGAATAGTTTCAAAGAATTACAAAAAGTAACTTTAGAAAATATTTTGCTGATTTCTGTGGATACTATATATATTTTGCTTAACATCTGGAGTCTGATTTCATCCTTCAGCAGCTGACTTGTGTTATGTCATGGGGTAAACCCTCCTGCTTAATTTAAATCAGCAACACAGAAAAGATTTGTGGGATATAGGTAAATTAATGTTACTTCTGCAATTCCATTTTACAAAGGAAATGAGCTCACACCAGTGTGTAATTGTTTTAGCCAAGAGCGGAGTCAACAAGAATGGAAACGATGTGGAGGAAATGTAGAATTGTTTTTGTATTAGCTAAAATTGTATGTCAGAATGAGATGTGCCAATGAACAATGGTAGGCATGACGGGCAAATAGATAAGATGTTGTGAGAGGATGAAGTTAAGCTAGATACGCCTGTACAAACAGTAGGTATAAACATCTGCTTCCCACTTTTACAAAAACACAGGAACAAACCCCAATTAAAAGGGTCATAGGGATCAGAACAGCCTCGGGAAAGGCACAGATGAAGGGGGTAGATAATGATGAAGAAAGGATATGCCTAACAATGACCTACAGCAGGATGAGGTCAAACAGCCTTGTGAGGCCAGAAATAAGCATTTTATCACAGACAAGGCCGGATAAGGCAAGAGGTAAACAGGGGTAATGGGGGCCGGTCTTAGGGAAGTGGACGATGTAAGCAGGGGAGGAGCAATGTAAAACAAAAGACATCAAATCATATAAATATTATGTATGAATTGAATTTGGTGTGTATGTCCTCTACCTTATAGGCACTGGACATCTCACCCACTTGCAAGTGTAAAATAAAGGACACTGCTGATTCAGATTTTGTCTCGGACTGCAATTATTGAAGTGTGTGAGCTTTGTTTCTCACAGATTTATCCTATGCAGTAATCTGTGAAAATTCGAGAGACCAAGAACTATTTAAAGTACAAATTAACATCTTTATTTCTTAAAGTATAACACAGAATAATTAACTAACAACTACTTATAACTCCTTCCTCTAACCTATCTTTACTTTCCCTTTTATAATACTCTTCCGATAAAACCCCTGATTAAAATTTACTGAAAATTTTTCAAATTTCAAAACCAGCCAGCTATTGAATTTTCTCTTTGCAGATTTGCTGTCCATGTCAGTGTCAATGTTTTTCTCTGTGCAAATTCCTTCTCTGGACAGGTATCTCTCAGACAGTTCTGACTAGCAGTCTACATCTGTTGGTCTTTTGGCAGTTTTCCCTTGACGTTTCAATTTTTCCTATCTTATACCCCCAAAGGATCAGGTTGTGTCACTGGCTTTTAATAGTGTCAATATACTAAATTCAAACTTGACTACAGTTTGGTATTTTTTGGGATATAATTTAAACTGATTGGCCGATTTCAAATTTGTTTTTGTCTCCAGGCAGCCAGCTGCACTAACTGCTGGACCACAGGTTACATTATATCTTGTTCAGAACACTTGGTGCTGTTAGGTAGTTCTGCTAGCTTTTAACTTTCTTAAAGGTACAGTACACTCATATCTTCATAACACCTCTCCTTAAGAGAAAATGAACCATCATAATGAAAAGATGGCCTCTTTTTTTCTATTCTTTAAACACATTACCCCAACATACAGATAACTTTAATTTAAGTTGATCTTAGTTTGCTCCCATTTAACTGTATAACAAATCTCATCTAAACTTTAGATTAGATTAGATTACCTACAGTGTGGAAACAGGCCCTTTGGCCCAACAAGTCCACACCGACCTTCCGAAGAGGAACCCACACTGACCCATTTGCCTCTGACTAATGCACGTAACACTATGGACAATTTAGCATGGCCAATTCACCTGACCTGCACATCTTTGGACTCTGGGAAGAAACCGGAGCACTTGGATGAAACCCACAGACACAGGGAGAATGTACAAACTCCACACAGACAGTCACCCAAGGTCAAAATTGAACCTGGGTGCCTGGCGCTGTGAGGCAGCAGTGCTAAATCAGTTAAGTCCGCGATAACGCATTTGTGATTGCATTCTGATGACCCGCAACATGTATGATTTTTAAATTAAACATATGTAACATAAGACTCCAATGAAATAGTCTCTTAATCTTATCTTTAAAGTATCCTAAGAATGTCAGCAGATTGCGATCCGTGTACACAACCAATGACATACATATTAATGTGTTGTAAGGCCAGTACCAAACTCAATAGTTCTTTTTCGATTGTGAAGTATTTCCTTTGGTGGATGTTGAACTTCTTAGAAAAGTAACCAACTGGCAGTTCAATCCCATCTTCATCTTCCTGTAGGATTACAGCTCCAACTGCAATGTCACTATCATCGATGGCAGCTTTAAAAGGTTTTGATAATTTAGGTGTAGTTAAAACTGGTTTGGTGGTTAATATTGATTTCAAATGGTCAAATGCCTACTGGCATTGTTCTATCCACCGAAACATTGTGTTCTTCTTCAGCAAATCGGTCAATGGTGCCACTACACTGCTGAAGTTTAGAACAAACTTCTGATACTCTGCTGAGTCCGAAGAATTGAAGCAACTCTTTCTTTGAGGTTGGTTGTGGAAATTCCTCGATGGCCTTCGTCTGTGCGTTCCCTGGGGTCAACCTTCCATGACCAATGTTATGTCCCAGGAACGTCACCTCTTGCTTTCGCAAATTCAGTTTTATTTAAGTTTATCACCAGTTTTGCTTCTCGTAGTCATTCAAAGAGCTCTGCCAACTGTACCACATGATCTTTCCAGCACTTACTAAAGATGACTACAGACTGCACAGTTTGTTAACCCAGCGACAACTCTGTTCATGAACCTTTGGAATGTGGCAGGTACGTTCTTCAGTCCAAAGGGCATCACTTTAAATTGATATATCCCATTTGGGATTACAAATGCAGAAATGTCTTTCTCCATCTCTGATAAAGATACTTGCCAGAAGCCACGCATTAACTCCAATTTCAAAAACGTGGTGCTGGAAAAGCACAGCATTCGAGGAGCAGGAGAATCAACACATCAGGCATAAGCCCTTCATCAGGAATTAAGTCCAACAAGGTGATGTAACTGGCTTGTCCAACTTTCTCAATAAAGTCCTCCTATAGAAGAATTAGATAAAGTCCGATTTTGTAATGAAGTTGACCTTCCGATAATCCACGTAGACGTGTTGAGTGCTGTCTGGTTTGGGAACTAAGATGATCAGTGAACTCAACTCACTCTGGCTTGATTCGATGATGTCCCTGTCAAGCATGGCCTCCACCTCCATCTGGACCTGTCTGACTTTGAAAGGATTAAGCCAATAGGGGTGGTGTTTTATCGGAACAGTATTCCCTATGTCGACTTCATGTACAATAGCATTAATTCAACCCATCTGATTCTTACATATGTCCTTACACTGCAGTAACAAATTTTCAACTGCATTCTATGCTCCTGAGATGCGTATCTTACTAATCTATCCCAGTCCTCAAGGACTTCTTCATTTTTTAATCTAATTTGAGGCACATCAAAATCCACATCATCTGGTTTTGATTCCACACTCTGCAGAGCGGTAATTAACACCTGTTTCTCAAGTTCTTTCTCTCTCATATAACACAGTTTCAACATGTTCACATGACATACCCAATATCTTTTTTCTCTATCTGGTATCTTTACTATATCACAAAGCTCGTCCCTTTTTTTCTAAAAGCTGTTCCTTGGCTCAAGGAGACTCTGTCCTTGATTTTTCTCAGAAGGGCAATAAACCAGCTGGGTTCCAATCAGTCTGGTTTGGTACAGAAATGAAAAGGATTTTGAGAGGCCTTTTGTTTATGTGTAAACAGGTGAGAATTCAGGCCAAAGTGGTCATGCTTTAGAAGTGACCTGTTCAAGAGAGGGGAGTGCTGAGTGGTTTTCATTCAGTCTTGAACTGGGAAGTTTAACAGGGAGCGGTGTAAACTCTCTCTCTTTTTTGCCCTTCAACTTCAACCTGTAAGCATGTGTTCCATTTATTCTGGTTTTTAAAGGGAGTTAACTTATTGAGACTGTTGTGTGTATTCGGAACAGCATAATTAAGTCAAGCTGTATAAGTTGAGTTCTGTCAGGATTCTTTATTCTGTTCTTTGTGTTTCATTGTGTAATTTTGTGAATAAATTTTTTGTCTGTTTTAAGATCTAGTAGGTAACCAAGGTTTCTTACTCCGGGTAACTTTCACTGTCCACTTACTGAAACAAATTGAAAAGTTAGGTCTAGGGCTGCCTGCTTCAGGATGTTTTGCGTAGTCTGGCCGAGTCCATAACAACTAGATAATTCACCTGAATCAACTTTCTTTCAGTTTGATAGGGACCACTAAACCTGGCTTTGAAGGGTCTCCTATCACTGGTAACAGTACTAACATGTTATCCCCTCAGGAAAATGTGAGTTCAGAAAAAATTTACAAGGATGTTGCCAGGGTTGCAGGGTTTGAGCTATAGGGAGAGGCTGAACAGGCTGGGGCTGTTTTCCCTGGAGCGTCAGAGGCTGAGGGGTGACCTTCTGGAGGTTTACAAGATCATGAGAAGCATGGATAGGATAAATAGACAAAGTCTTTTCCATGGGGTGGGGGAGTCCAGAACTAGAGGGCATAGGTTTAGCGTGAGAGGGGAAAGATAAAAAAAGAGAGACCTAAGGGGCAACTTTTTCACACAAAGGGTGGTATGTGTATGGAATGAGCTGCCAGAGGAAGTGGTGCAGGCTGGTTCAATTGCAACATTTAAGAGGCATTTGTGGGACTCAGCAAGATAGCGGCGATTCTGAAGAATTGCTGTGGACAGCTCTGCCTAACAGCCAAGGCATACTGGTGTTTTTTTTGCCAACTTTTGTGGTGGACTTATTAGTTTAAAAACTTACAGAACACATATTTGTTAATATTTGGGAGTGAGAAGGATGCCAAAGGGAAAAGAAGTGAGCAAGCAGCAGCAGAGAGGACACTTCCCCCCCCCCCCCGCCGCAGCACCTACCACACCAGAGACTGCAGCAGCAGCAGCAGCCTCTCCTGAAACCCCCGGGGACCTGACAGACTCTCAGGAATTGGCTGCGGCAATGGAGAGACTTATCTTGAAAGTTGGTGCTGCGATTGAGGAAATCTGTGCCCAGGTCCAACCTATTGCATCCATGCTGCAGAAGCATGAGCAGGAGATCCAGGGCCTTGGGGAGAGGCTAGAGCAGGTGGAGGGTCAAACTAAGGCCCTAAAAGCTGCAAAGGAGTCCTCATCCAGTCGGACCCAGATGCTGGAGCGAGAGGTGCGGGCCTTGCAAGACCATATCGATGACCTTGAAAATCGAGGACGGAGTATATATCTCCGAATTGCTGGACTCCCTGAAAGTGAGGAAGGTGAGCGGCTAGTCAGCTTCTTTGAAAGCTGGCTGCCGAAGATTTTGGGCCTTCAAATCAAGTCCAGCTGCAGATTGAGAGGGCTTATCGGGTTACAGTGCACAGGTCAGAGCCGGTGCAGCGCACCCACTCGGTCCTAGTGCACTTCCACTCATATAAGGACAAGCAAAAATTAATAGAAGCTTCCAGATCCCTGGGAAAAGATCCGCAGGTACTGCTGTACAAGGGGTCAAAAATCATGTTTTTTCCAGGATTTCTCTGCAGCTGTAATTTGAAAGAGGAAGTCCTTCAATGAAGTTAAAGAGGCTGAGGAACCTGAGCATCTAGTCCTCCATGAGATACCCCGCAGTGCTCCGTTTCAGCACAAGGACTCCGTTTATACATTTGACTCAGCGGATAAAGCTAAAAACTTTGCAGACACTTTAAAATAGACAGACTGGCCTGAAGAATACTGTTAATGTTTTTTCTCTTTTCCTTCTTTCCCCATGTTTTCCCTTCCTTTTTTAATTCCTGCCTTTCTCCCTAATAATTTACTTTTTGGAAAGGGGGAAAAGGACCTTGGAATAAGTTGTTCGTTTTTTTTAATAACTGTATTTTCTGATGGGAATTTTTGTGGATGTTCTTTGTTGTCCCTCCCCCTTTTGTTTGTTCTCTTTCTCTTTTAGTCACAAGTTGGGGTGTCATGAAGCCAGGGATGGGTGGAGTGCTCATCCTGACTTTATTTTTTTTCTGTTGATTTAAGGATCATCTCCTTGTTTTTTTTCCTGGCCTAATGCTGGGCCACAGTCCGGGTTTGAAGGAGCTGTGAAGGAGGGAATGGGTAGGGTGAGTGCCCCCTATGGGCACGGAGAAGAGTCTTACATTCAAGGTTTTATAGTTTGTTTTCTTTGTAGTTTTTTGGTAGTAATAGTTGTTTATAGTTATAATAGAGTAGTTTTTGTATATATAGTTCTCTGACTCTTTGAGTCTTTATTTACTTACGCTCGGTGCTTTGTAAGCAGGGTTCTCCCTCCGAAGGGTTCAAGGGTCTCTGCAAGGGGATATGGCTAAGTATCTTATTAAATAGTGCACCTGGAACATTAAGGGAAGTAATTTGCATGTTAAAAGGAAAATAAGTGCTTTCTAGCCTTAAGAGAAAAAGAATTGATATCGCTTTGTTGCAGGAAACCCATCTTGATGATAGGGAACATCTGAAATTACAACAGGGGGGTTATGACCGGGTATTCTTTTCAACTTTTACTACTAAAAGTAGGGGAGTGGCAGTACTTATCCAGAAAAATCTTCTGTTCACGTTATGAGAGCAGGTGAAAGATAAGCAAGGGCAGTTTGTGATACCAAAATCCCTGATACATGGGGAGGAATATGGCATTTTCAATGTCTACTGTCCTCTGGCACATCCCCTCAAATTTGTGATTCGTGCTTTCTCTAAGTTGAGTGCTTTTGGAACACGGCACATTATTATAGGGGAGGATTTCAATTGTCTTTTGGATCCGACATTAGACAGATTGCCTTTTGGGCCCCCAACTATTTCTTTGCAGGCCAATCAGGTGATTATGTGAGGAGTTGGGGCTGGTGGACATTTGGAGATGTCTTCACCCTAAAGGCAGGGACTTCACCTTTTCTTCAAACCCACATAAATGTCACACGAGGATTGACCTCTTTCTGGCTCCTTTGGCCCTTCTGGATTCGATTATGGGTTGTAAAATTGGGAATATAGCTACCTCTGATCACGCAGCAGTACATTTGGAGGGTAAGGCCAAGAGTGAAGTGCTAGGTTTGCGGCACTGGCGTTTGGACCCTTTTCTCCTTAAGGATTACAAACTTATGGAATACCTTTTGAAGGAATTTCAGGAATTCTTGACTATCAACTCAGGCATGGCTAGTAGTCCGTCTATGCTATGGGAAACAGCTCAGGTCTTTGTGAGGGGAATAGCTATTTCCTATTCAGCTAGCTGGAAACGACAGAGAAGGAACAGCAGCGTCTACTTGAGATGAGGTTGAAAGCCACCGAGGCAGCACATTTTGCGTGGCCTTTCGTGACTAAGCTACAGCGGATTACAGCCCTCCGGGCTACCTTGAATTGAATACTGACACAAAGTGCAAAAAATAACTTGCTTTTGCGAGACAAAGGCTATTCAAATATGGGGATAGGTCAGAGAAGTATTTAGCGTATCTGACTAGGAAAATGTGTGCTCCCCAATCCATTACTGCAATCAGAGACAGCGCCGGGGTCCTTACATACCATGCTAAAAAGATTAATGAGGCTTTTCGGAGCTTTTACTCTGAATTGTATCGGTCTAAAGGTTGCGAGGACAGGACGGCGAAAATGGAGACATTTTTCAAGAACCTGGACCTCCCTTGGGTAGCTTTGGAACAGGCCTCTCTCCTTAATGCCCCCTTGACAGTTCAGGAAATACAGGAGGCAGCTAGGCAACTTCAGATTGGGAAAGCGCCTAGCCCTGATTGTCTCCCGGGTGAGTTTTAAAAGGAGTTTATAGGGATTCTGTCAGGGCCGATGTTGGAGATGTACAATCACTCCTATATGCATGAATGCCTACCACCATCTTTGAGAGAAGCTAATATTTCCTTGATTCTTAAGAAGGAGAAATTTGCTGAGGATTGTGCCTCATACAGGCCCATCTCTCTATTAAATTCAAATTTCAAGATTCTGTCCGAGATCCTGGCGCCGAGATTGGAAAGGGTGTTGCCCATATTATTAAAGAGGACCAGACAGGCTTTATAAGGGGCCGTAGGTCCTCGAATAATATTAGAAGGTTGCTGAATATGGTCCAAGGTTGTCAGCAACGATCGATTCAGGGGCTGGTGATTTCCTTAGATGCAGAGGTAGTATTTGGCGGGTGGAATGGCCGCAACTTTTTTATGTCTTAGGACAGTTTGGGTCGGGTGGAATCTTTGCTAGGTGGGTGGAGGTTTTATATCACCACCCTCTGGCCACGATCATCACCAATGCGGTGAAATCTGGGAACTTTAGGATTGGTAGGGGTAGTTTGGCAAGGCTGCCTCCTCTCACCGTTATTTTTTACATTGGTGTTAGAGCCGCTGGCAGAGACCATTCAACAGAACGTCCACATAACCATTCCGGAAGTGGGATTGAGGGCGCACAAGATTACACTGTATTTGGATGATGTCCTTCTGTTTTTATTGAACCCAATGACATCTGTACCCCATTTGATACTATGTATCAATTCATTTGGGGTTATTTCAGGATATAAGATTGATTTTTGCAAAATCAGAGGCATGCCTTTTGGGAACCTTAAGGATGTGCCAGAAGTTGAAGGTGGCCCTAAGTTTCCTTTTAAGTGGTCACGGGCAGGGTTCCGATACCTAGGCATTTTTATTATCCCCAAGTTTGATCTGTTATTTCGGACTGACTTTGCTTACTTGCTCGACAATATTAGGCGAGATCTCCAGAGTTGGGAAGCTCTTCCAATTTCATGGCTGGGCTGAATATCTCTCATTAAGATGAATATTCTTCCTCGTTTGCTTTATCCCATGCGTATGCTCCCTATAATGTTCCCAGGTCAACACTGCAGAAGTTTATGGGGTGGTTTGGTTCCTTTGTCTGGCACCATGGGTGGCCCTTCATCAAACTGACTAAATTGCAGTTGCCTCAAGGAAGGGAAGGAGTTGATTTCGCAGACATTAGGAGGTGTCAATTGAGTTCCTTGCTATCCTTTGTCTGTGATTGGGTAGGTAACGATCTGAACTCAATTTGGCTGGATATTGAGGCCTCCCAGGCAAAGTGCCCTCTTATTAACCTGTTGTTGATGGATAAGATGAGGACAGTTATGGATCACTGCCGGAACCCCATTGTCATTAGTAAAGTCAGGGCTTGGAGGGTGATGCGTCAGAGTGAGGGTTGTTTATCCAAGACTTCACCACTTACGCCAATAGTTGGCATACCAGGGTTCCGACCAGGGATGATGGACTCAGGGTTCAAACTGTGGGCAGCGAGAGGAGTTTCTAGTTTGGCAGACTTGTTTGAGGGGGAGGTTATGATGTCTTTTGAGCAACTGAGCTGCAAATACGGGCTGCCCAGCAGAGATCTTTTCCGTTTTTTTCAGGTTAGGGATTTCATCCAGAAGAAGATTATGCTTCTCAATAAGCCCTAAAAACCCGATACAGAGAGGTTGTTGCTACGTTCCACAAGCACCCCTTCAGTTAGTGCCCTCTATTGTCTGCCGGGTGGCAGGGCCTGGCAGGATATCAACCGGTGATGTGAGGACTGGGAGCAAGAGCAAGGAGTGGAGATCTCTTCTCAAACACGGGAGAAGATATTGGAGAATACTCGAAAGATCTCAATCTGTAATAGGACATGCGCTATGCAATTAAAAGTTCTGCACAGGGCTCATCTGGCACCAGACTGTCTGGCAAAGTTTGAAAAAGGGGCATCTTCAAAGTGTGCCCCAAATGTAAAATAAGTTTAGGTATGCTTACCCATTGATTCTGGACAGGCTCAGTGTTTATTGGAGTGCTGTGGCGGGAGGGATAGGGAGAGTCTTGAGGACTGAAGTCAATGTCGACCTGATATCTCCCCTCTTAGGTCGACCAAATTTACCATCTTTAGATGGGCATGGGAAGAAACTATTTGATATTCTTACATACTGTGCACGGAATAATATTCTGATGAACTGGGTGTCTGTGAACCCACCGGGCTTTATGGGATGGCAGAAACTAATTGTGGAGCACATTCCCTTGGACTTTTTTACAAACATGGTGCACCACACAACAGACCATTTTTTCAAGACTTGGCAGCTCTACTTGAGTTATTTGGATATAGATTTGTCAGTTCTCTTAACTAGGGCATTTGTTTAACCAGGATGGTTAGATTTGTCAAGCCCTGGACCCTGGAAGGGGTCTCCTGAGTTAATATGGGTATATATACAATGCTCCTGTTTCTTTGTTTGGGAGCTTTGCGCTGAGCATAGCTGTTCTGTATTTTGTGGGGTTTTTTTGTTTTTTGTGCTTTTCTTTTTTTGGTGTTGCTTTGCACAGTGTTAGGGTTTGTTTTGTGTTATAGGGTAGGTTAGTAGTTAGTAGTCAGTAGTTGTATTGCAATTTGTGTTTTTTTTCTTTTTATTATACTGATATTTGTTATTGATTGTATTTTTCAATAATTTTATATGTTTGTAAAGTTAAAAAAATTTGCTCATATATATTTATTTTAAAAAGGCATTTGGATGGGTATATGAATAGGAAGGGTTTGGAGGGATATGGGCCAGGTGCTGGCAGGTGGGACTAGATTGGGTTGGGATATGTGGTTGGCATGGACGGGTTGGACCAAAGGGTCTGTTCCATGCTGTACATCTCCATGACTCTATGACTCTTAAAAGCTTTTATTTGCCACCTGTTTCATTCTAAACCATGTCCTCTTTAGGTGCTGTTTAGCTAACTTACCTACTTGACTTCTTCTCTCCCTCACCATAGATACATAATCTCAGTGTGAGATCTCCAACTTTGGTCATGTTAATTTTTCTTTATTTATTTCAAATGGCCTCTCACTTCATGCCTGAATATTAACTCAAAGGGAGTGAACTAAGTAGATTTGTTTGGGACATCTGTAATGGCAAACAATACGAATGGGATACTTTTATCCCAGTCATTCGGATAATCCTGACAATATGCTCTCAACATGGTCTTCAAGGTCTGATGCCACCTTTATAAAGCTCCTTAGGATTCAGGATGATATGCACTTGATTTAAAGTGCTGTACACCTAAGCTATCCATAACCTCCTGAAACAGCCGAGCAGTAAAGTTTGACCCTTGGTCCAAATGAATCTCTCTGGGTAGCTCATACTATGTGGAGAAAGTTATTAACTCCTCTACTACCCTGTTCGTAATGGAATTGTCTCCAGAAATCTGGTAGATATATCCATTATGGTTAACAAGTATTGGTTCCCACTTTCAGTTCTCGGGAGGAGACCTACACAATCAATGATAACCTGCATGAAAGGTTCTTCAAATGTGGGAATTGGCACAAAGGTGCTGGTTTTATTACTGCCTGTGACCTACCATTTGGCATGTATTACATATTCGGCAAAAGTTAACCAAATTGCTGTGCATTCCAGGCCAATAAAAATTTTTTTGTACCGTCTTTCATACTCCTAGGGGACCTCCGATAGGTAGTACATGTACTGCCCGTAACACCACCTGTCTGTATGCTACAGGCAACATAATCTGGTGCACTTCGGCCCATTTCTCCTCTGTACTAACCTGCTGTGGTCTCCATTTCTGACTTAGGATTCTATCTTTCAGATAATAGCCCTCTGGAATATTCTCTGCCTCCTTTTTGGAGTTTGCATCCACATATAGGTTGAGATTCATAAACCCTTCATCAGGAATTATGCCTGAAACATCGATTTTCCTGCTCCTCAGATGCTGTCTGACCTGCTGTGCCTTTCCAGCATCACACTCTTGACTCTGAGCTCCAGAATCTGCAGTCCTCACTTCCTCCTAGCATCCACATATATATCTTTTGTCATCTTGTCTTGCTGTTGCAAGTCCCTTAGCCTTTCAGTACTGAACACTTCTGTCTGACCCTCTGCCTGTTCAGGTTTTTCCTGCACCATTACATCAATGTGGATATCCACTAACTGAATCTCAACTCCTTCACCTTTTTCTTTACTTTTCACTTTGTGCAGTGCCTTATGATAGTGGAATCTGGTTACCACACAGTCTAGGAAAATGCCAGTTATTTCTGTTTTAACTCCTCAGTTTATTGGTCTTCCTTGGGCTTCTCCATAACAAGGAGTGTCACTCCCACCTTGGATCCTGCCAAATCATTCCCAAGAATAAATTGAATTCCTGGAACTGACACTCTGTCAATCACTCCCACTGTAACTTCCCCAGTCTTGAGATGGCGCCCTAACCTGATATTCCATAGGGAAATGCTAAATTTCTGCCCATCTATCCCACAAATTATCACGCTCTCAGGTAACAGATCAGAAAGAGTGCATATTTGCTTTTCCTTATTATCAGCGACTGGTTAGATCCTGAATCTCTCAAAATGATAACTTCTTGTCCTCCTTCTTCTTTCTGAGTAAACTTTACCCACTGAGGCAAATTCTTTGCAGAGATCAGGTACTAATTCCATACCCAGCCCCTGCCTAGGCTGCACATTCTCCTGCAGCTCCTCGACTCTTCTTGGGGTCTCCTTTACTACCATCACTGATGCCACTGCCTTAGCTTCTTTTACCTCATCTTTTCCCACAGCCCCTTTCTTTAACGACCAACACTGTGACTTTATGTGTCCCACCTTACCACAGTGGAAACACCTGAGGCTTTTCACTTCCTTTCCACCCTCTTGGGCTTCTTTTCTTTCCTGTGGTAAATTCTTACCAGTATTCTCTGCTCTTAGGTTCATAGTGTAGGATCTCCGCTGCTCCCAACTCCTATCCCTCACAGGATGAAGTTCTGGCTGGAAGCTTATCTTATGCACCAACATGTATTCATCTCTAATTCTGCTGCCTCACTTCCTGAACTTGCTGTTCCTCCACGTGAATTTTTACCATCTCTGGAAGTGAGTTTTTTAAACACCTCCAGGAGAATAACCTCTCTTAGAGCCTCAAAGGTCCTATCTATTTTCAAAGCACACACCCATCTATCAAAATAACTGTGTTTAATTCTTTCAAACTCAACATAAATTTGGTTCCTTCTTTGTCTTTCTGAACCACTGTCTATATGCTTCTGATACCAATTCATGAGCACTTAAAATAGCCTGTTTAACCTCTTCATAATCTCTTAACACTTCATCTGACAGTGTGGCAAATACTTCACTAACTCTGCCTACCAGTTTAGTCTGAACTAGCATTACACATAAATCCTCGGACCACTCTATCTGCCTAGCCAATTTTTCAAATGAAATAAAGAAGGCTTTAACATCTTTATCATCAAAATGTGGCAGAGTTCTGACGTATTTGTATGTATCACTACTGTCTCTTTTAATTTTCATCCTGTTAACTTGACTTTGCGAAGTCACAACTTATCAAGTTCAAATTCTTTCTCTTTTTGCTCAGAACTTTTTCTCTTTCTTTTCTCTCTCTGTCTCTCTCCCTTTCTTCTCTTTTTCCTCTCTCAACCTCTCTTTTCTCTTTCTTTCTCTTTCTCCCTCCCTTGTCTCTTTCTCTCTCCATCTCCCTCTCTCTTTAGTCTCTCTTTCTTTATCTTGCAGCACCATTTTCCTCAATTCTAATTTAAGTTTTTATAACTCTACTGCCCTTGTCTGTTTTCTAACCCACCTAAGTATTTGAGTAATTCCCCTACCATTTCAGCTTTACTTTTGACCTCTGTTAAATCCAAATCTAATTTCTTTGCTAATTCTAGAAGTATGGCCATTTTCTTTCCTTCGAAATGTACTTGGCAAAGTTGAGAATTAGCTTCAAATCCCAGAACCTCTTTCGCAATTTCAAGAGCTTTTTCTTTCACTAGATCTAGGACACTAACCTGCAAGTGTTTAAATCTGCTGGGATTTTTTGTATCCCCAAATCTATTCAAATCTGTCTGAACCAGTTCAAATCCCGACAATGAGCCCCCAAACTGTTATGACACGGGCAAACCCTCCTGCTTAATTTAAACCAGCAACTCAGAAAAGATTTATCCCCTGCAGTAATCTGTGAAAATTCAATAGGCCAAGAACTATTTAAAGTACAAATTAACAGCTTTATTTCTTAAAGTATAATACAGAATAATTAATTAACAAGTACTCACAACTTCGCCCTCTAACCTATCTTTAATTTCCCTTCTATAATACTAGTCCAATAAAACCCCCAATTAAGATTTACTGAAAATTTCAAATTTCAAAACCAGCCAGCTATTGAATCTTCTCTTTGCAGATTTGCTCTCCATGTCAGTGTCAATGTTTTTCTCTGTGCAAATTCCTTCCCTGGACAGGTATCTCTCAGACAGTTCTGACTAGCAGTCTACATCTGTTAGTCTTTTGACAGTTCTCCCCCAGCTGTTCAAGATTTCCTGGTCTTATATCTCTAAAGTATTGGATTGTGTCATTGGCTTTTAATATTGTCAATATACTAAGTTCAAACTTGATTGGTGTTTGGTATGTTTTGGGGGCATAATTTAAATTGATTGGCCTAATTCAATTTTTTTTTGTCTCCAGGCAACCAACTCTCCCCTCCCCCTACTCCTCCATCCAACTGCTGGACCACATGTTACATTGTTTCTTGTTTAGAACACTTGGTGCTGTCAGGTAGTTCTTTGAGCCTTTAACTCTCTTAAAAGGTACAGTACACCCATATTTTCAAAGCACTTGGAACACTCTGTGTGCCTGACTATGTGTGAAACATGAATTAATATCATGAAATTGTGATTCATGCTGGATACTCCTATGATCTATGTTCACTTCAACGATGTGTGTTAATTCCCTTCAGCATAACATCTGATTTAATAATTTCCAAAACTCAATTAATTCCCTGAGAGAATCCAAGTTTCCATACTAAAAAATGTAATGTACATGACTAAGACATTTTAAACAATATGATTCAAACATAATGTAGTATTCATCATAACAAGTACAAAACAGAATTATTTCCCATCCAAATATTTGAATTAATCATTATATATTATATTATCATATAATTTATTTTCAGCATTGGCAATACCCATCACGATGGATTAAAGCTTGTAATAAAAAAAACTACATACTGACTGAAAAAATCTGGAATTTGTCCACATCTTATTGATCTCCAAATGTTCAGTGAACAGTAGTCTCAGCTCTATCCATATTATCTCTCCAAGACCATTTTACTCTCTTCATTCAGTACTCTTATCTCTTCTCTCCACTTTCTCACTTTCCCTTGGAGCCAAACCCATTTCCTACAAAGAGATTTAATCACCCAGCATCCACAAACGAAATTGCAGAAGAGGCAGATATTACTTTCGCTTCTCAATCCTTTGTAACAGATGTTTAAGAATTACAGTTTCTTGCTGTGATATTTAAGTCCCTATTTTATCAGTCAGCCTTGCTAATTTAAAGTCAAACTTCTGCTTGCTATCATTTTGGTCAAGTCTGGTCAAAATGCAGCACAGAGTGCTGCTAAAATGATAAGTGCATCCTTTGTACCAAACCACAACAGTAAACCTGCCTACCTGAAGGGAATATGACAGGAGAAAGAGAAAAAAATCAGATTGTAGTCTCATTCCTGCAGCAAACTCCCCACTCGTCATTTTAATTGTCTCAATGATTGAGGTGAAAAATGCACATGATGAAAAGCAGCATGTATCTTCTGAATTTATTCAAAATGGGATCATTTGATATCATTGTGACATCAATTTTATCTTGGCAGGACAGAAGTTCAACCCAGTGGCCAAGTAGTTCAGTTAATCCTCACAGGATTGATTGCAGAAACTGAATGGTGTAACAGGATAAAAAGAGTACCCAGCAGCAGGAATGTGGATCTCTGTGCTTGTGATTGCCAAGCTGTTATTTTTGATTCATTTGGCTGATTTATCCTGACTAAATCTTCTGAGATTTTCATGGAATCCATTTTTGCTTTAATAATCTGGATCGAACCATTGTGGCAACAGCAGCAGCAGCCTCCACGACCAGGAGAAGCAGTCTATTAGATGGGCCTATTAGAGCACACCAGCCAAGGGAACTGCTGGTTGAAGGTCTTACTCAGCCAACAGCATCTACAGGATAAAAGAATTTTTCTGAACACCTCACAGAAGCTATAAATCAGGAGGCTGCGCTTCACCAGTTACCACAAACCTTTGCAATCTCCTGTCACAGAGGGTCATACCTTTCCTTTGGCAAAGTTATCATTCCCCAGAACTTTTATATCTTAACCTCTGTCCAGGTTACTACAGGGAAGAAATCCATATATTCCAGGTGTCAATGCAAGTTGCACTCGTTGTCACTGACCCTCAATTTGAAGCTGACAGCTACTCAGTGGCATAAATCTCTTCTTGGGACTGAACTAGCTAATACATGACACACAGATATTTCTGCACACGGGCAAGGGTGTTCCACACAAGTTTTGGGATCTGGAGTGTAGAAGTTACGTCCCCTGAAGCGGTTAGGCCTTATCATTGTGGTGTTGGGACTCAAAGCATGATGCAGCTTGATGAACAATTTGTCACCAGTTCAAACAATACAGAGCAAGATTTTCCCAATTCCTAGCATTAATGCTGCCTGGCCCTGGCACCTATGAATGTATCAGAGAATCTATAAAGCATTACCTTTGTCTTTCCCTGGAAAGGTGAGAGTCGAGGGTTGGGTGGGGTGATGGCTTTCAGTCATTTGGATACAATGATTAGTTCAATGAAGTGGCCTGAGTACAGTTTGAATGCTAGTGGAGCTAGCTTCAAGAAGGGTACAAGCAATTTATTTTTGATGGGCCTCCCATTGAATTTGGAGAATGCAGTGGAGGCACTGTAAATGCAGTTTCTCAAGTGCACTTATGTGTTGCTATTACAATGTCCATGTCTCATGGCAGTCTTGGAGCTTGCTGGTGATAACTGCACTGACTGTTCTTTACTTACAGAGATCTTTGTTAGTTAAGTACTCACTGCCATCATTTAGGGAAGGCTGAAATAATGCAGCTGATCCAGTGGTGGATCTCCTTATAAAGGATGACCGTTTAATAGAGCCAAACTCCGGGAGGTGTAAAACATTTTCTAAAGTCTCCTTCAACATAAAAATCCAGTCAATGTTTCATCTTGCCATTACTGGTATTTAACTGGCGCTCGGTGAGAGCACTGAACATGTGGTCACTTGGTGGGGGGAGGAAGAGGTAGTGAAATTCCTTATACTTGGGAAGCTCAATGGTGTCATTTGCTCATGGGTTAAGACCCCAGCCTGTCAGAAATACTAATCTCCTTCCCCAGTCAGAGCCTCCCATCTGATCCTGATGAACATGCCCCAATATCCCGATCAATGACACTCTGTTACAGATTACAGATCCTTTGACTGGGACTCCTGTGGTGTTGGCAATGGTCATTGCTCACAGCTTCCAATATTTGACTAGTAGCGCTCAAGCATGGACCATCCTTGTATGTGCTTTTATTTTAAAAATGTTTTTTAATGTTTGTAAACAGGGTCATGCTTTGCTGCAACTGTTAATCTCTGCCTGTTTGAAAAATGAGCTTGACCTTCGAGCAGAAACTCTGCGTGGGTCAGATATCACTGAATAAATCAAAGATTATATTTTGTTACCATTCATTAATACATTCAATAATGTTGCTCCAGCTGGACTGTTATGTCAAAGATAAAATAAAAATATGTTTTTTAATTTTTTTGTGTGTGACCTATTTGCACTTAATTGCTCACCTTTAAAGATTTCACAGCTCTTTAAGATAGAAATAGAAAGGTTACAACACGCAAACTAAAAAAAAGTCAGTTAGCTCAACCCATCTGACAATTTTCATTTTCCATATTAGATCACACAGCATGGAAATAGACCCTTCAGTCCAACTCGTCCGTGCGGACCAAAAGCCCCAAATTAAACTAATCCCATTTGCCTGCATTTGGCCCATGTCCCTCTCAACTTTTCCTAGTCATGTTTCTGTCCAAATGTTTCCTAAATGACAAGATTGTGCTCGCTTCCATCACTATCTCTGGCAGCCCATTTCAGGTATACCCACCCTCTGTGTGAAAGAATTGTCGCTCTGGATCCTTTTGTATCTCTTCCCTCTCACCTTAAACTTATGCCTTCTAGTTTTAGACTTCCCTACCAATGGAAAACCTGCTTGCTATCTACCTTATCTATGCTTCTCTTGATTTTATAGATTTCTATAAGGTCACCCCTCAGACTCCTACGCTCCAAAGAAAAAATTCCCAGCTTATCCAACCTCTCCTTATAACTCAGAGCTTTATGATGAGTGCTACTGGGACTGCAGGCAAGACCACTAAAGAGAGACAATGGCTTCCTGAGTAAATCAGAGGGGCTTTGGGCAGGGTTTCTTTGGCATCCTGTGGTGACAAGGGTTTTATTTTGTTGTATTGGCAGTAGGAAGTGGGAAGGTAGGGAGTACGTTTCATTTTGCAAAGAAGTATGTCCAATGAGCAAAGAGTAGGAGAGTAAGCTTCATTGAGAGTAAACACTTACTCTGCCGTTCCCATTACATTATTGAAGTCAATTGAGCTTTTAACAAGTGCAACAGACCTCTAATCATTTTTTTACATGAGCCAATTTCAACATATAATTGTGGGGAGGCAGGAAATTCAGGATGAGGGAGGTGGGGTGATGTGCTATACACAAAACCTATAATACATGTCCCAATGCCCACTGAAAACACACACTGAGGAGTATCTAACATGCAGTCTCTAAGTGTTCAGACAAAGATTAAGTTTGTTTTATTTATGGCGAAGCTTTCAAAGCTCAATAATCTTTAAAACGAGGACAATTTGTAACCTGCTCCAAACAGTAATTTCTAAGCAAATTATAAAATTGACAAGCTTTTTCAAAAATCTATTGTATCCCATATAACAAGTATAATAAGACTCTAATGCATTATAGAAAATGAGATACTTTCTGGTATCATGGAAATATTTTGTAACAAAAATTGTTAGTTCTGATTTGAAAATAAGGTTTGAATGTAATGGAAGACTGTTTCAGCTTGCAAAAATATGACACTTGAAAATTATTCACAAAATAATAGCTCAGTTTTTGCGAGGCTTCGACAACTTTGTGGATCTTGCTCACAACATCAAGTAAACAAGCTCAGTTTCACAACCAGGCAATTCCAGAATTTTAGAATTTTGTCTGGCTAAGTACACAGGCCTCATTAAATTCTTCCTTGCTGATCTCAAAAGCCATTTTCTGACTTTTCCATCCGGACATTCACAAAACTTCATCTCCTGCTCTCTCTCTTTACTCCAGTTTAAAGAATTTTTTTTTAAGTTCCAAAAACAATGTAAAACTTATAAAAAAAGCAATTACTGCTCTGAGAAGGTGAGGACATCAGCTCCAGCACTGAATTTCAAAATCTCAAAAAAAGGGTGCAGCACTTAGAGCTAGGATTTGCATGCTTGCCTTTATTGGTCAATGCATTGAGTTTTGCAGTTGGGATGTCAAGTTGTGGCTGTACAAGACATTGGCTGTACAAGGCCACTTTTAGAATACTGTGTTCAGTTCTGGTTTGCTTGCTGTAGGAAAGATGTTGTTAAACTTGAAAGGGTTCAGAAAAGATTAACAAGAATGTTGCTGGGATTGAAGCTCTTGAGCTACAAGGAAAGGCTGAATAGACTAGGGTTTTTTTTCCTTCAGAGACCATGGGACTCATCTTACCTATGTTTATAAAATCGTGAGGGGCATGGATAGGGTGAATATCCTAAGTCTTTTTTCCCAGAGTTAGGTAGTCAAAAACTAAAGGTTTAAGGTGTGAGGGGAAGAGATCTGAGGGGCTACATTTCATGCAGAGGATAGTGCATGTGTGGAGTTGGGACTTGCCAGAGGAAGTTGAGGAGGTGGGTACAATTACAACATTTAAAAGGCATCTGGATGGGTACATGAATAGTAAGGGTTTAAAGGGATATGGGCCAAATATTGGCAAATGGAATTAGATCTGTTTCGGATATCTGGTTGGCATGGATGAGTTGGACAAAGGGCCTGTTTCTGTGTTGTATATCTTTATGACTCCATGATTCTAAATTATATTAATATCCATGTTAGTTTCACCCCAGATTTAGGAGCTTTTAGGGCTTGCAATACGATCCAATCATTTCAAATAGATGCAGCAATGTGCAGATGGCTTGCTGAGTACTATTTCATAATTAAAGTCATAAAGTTACACAGCATGGAAACAGACCCTTCGGTCTATCACATCTTCATTGGCATGTCACAATTTTTATTTCTGCATAGACCAGATAATTCTGCAATGCAAGACTCATTCTTAAAAGTTATACTTTTCCAACTGCCTTGCCATTAACTGCTATTTTATTTCAAACAGCAAAACTGAATGATGTGAGAGGTTTGAGAGTTGAGAGTTCCACTGACATTTCTGAACTTGCAAGGGGAAGAATAGATCTTGAGGGGACAAGAAAGATCGTTATTACTGTACCTCACGCATCATATATTTATTTATCACACGGCATCTTGCATTTATTGCTCAAGTTATAGCTTAAAACTGCTTCTGTATGACAGTGAATGTGTACCTTACCTTTGAGACGCTTCACCTTCAAGGTCTCCACATTCAACCTGTCTACATTGTTGTAACTGTATCAGACTGATCTCCTGCTGTGGCTCTGTATGCTGCACACACAGAAATCAGTTGATTGCTGTAATGTCTGCGACATAACTTCTACCTTTTGAAATAAACTAACCCATGGAATTAATCAATTCCTGATGAAGACTGATTTTTAGACTATTACTATTAGCATGACAAGTTGAATACATTGTGCTGAGGCGGCCTATTTTGCTTGAACAGTCAGCTACCAAATTAATCTGGAGATGGAACACATGGATGGCAGTCTTAAATGGTGCTAAATTCCATGAAACAACCTTCTATATTCAGTGCATTATAGCATTGATGAGTATTAAATACTCAACTTGCTACTAAGATGAATCTCTTGCCAGAGGCTAGTTTCACTCTCTTAAGAAAGGTAAATGATGGTAGGGTGTGTCGGATTAATAGTAAATAAGGAAATATCAAATGCAATTTGTTGGGATGTCTGTAATTCTGTGATTTCAAAATAGGACACTGCAGATCTCCTGTTGGAATTTAAAATGTGAAAGCAGCATACAGAGCTATGGTTTCTAGATTCGAGTGTGGCTAATGCAGAAAACACATCACTTGGATTGCCAACAAATTTCTTAATACGTCTAAATTAAGATTGAGATTGTGGAAAGGATTACTGCACTTTTTAAAAGTATATTGCCTGGCACTCATTGTAAATGCTGTTCACACTGTTGAGTCAAGCAGTGGGGGAGGTTATTACAGATGAGTTGGGACATGGGGGTGTGTACGAAGGGAGATTCACCTGGCAAAAGTAGCTGTTTGGCCTGTGGAATGGTGACTAGTTGTTAATGAGAAAGCCTTTCTGCCTGTTAACAACCATGAGATTGGTCCCTGGTTAGCTGAATTGGGTTTCATTATTAATGTTTAGATCGCTACTACTGGACTAGACCACTGAAAAGGAAGTAGCTGACCTCCTCTCTGCAGTTAAAAAAAAAACTCTAAACCTGAAGAAAGCCAATTTATTTCCTTTCATCAGCTCTGTGAGCTGTGCTTTTTTAAATCAATAAGTCAGAGACTTTTTCAATGTGAACCAGTCACCCTGTGCCTCTTGCAAACAAGTAAAAAGTACCTGGAGATAGAAGATCAAGGCGCAGCAGATTCTGACAAGCCAGAAGGAACATTTGATTAAACCCTGTGAACAATGGCCATTGAACTACCTCCGCTGTATTTCCCACTGTCTGGAATGCCCATTTTCTTGTGTCTGTCCTTGTCTGCCTATATGTGTGCACAGGGGAATTCTTCAAGGGGTTAAAATTTTAACCAATAGAGTTGCATGTTCACAGTTATAATTATTGATGGCTTATACCTTTTATTTGGAGCTAGAATTTATTCATTGTAATAAATAGTAATCTTTATTCAGTAAATTAACAAAGTACATGCTTTCTGTTAACCAGATCTAAAAGACTGTGTAAAACAGTAAATTCATAACATCTTTAACTTCTGTGATAATTTCATGATTAGATAAACTTCATTCCCAGACACTACCTCAATGAGGCATAACATTTGAACAAGGTAAAAATCACAAAAGAACTGAGGCATGTAAGAAGGGCATGTAAGAATTTTTGTGGATTATCTTATTCTGCATATTGATTGAGCTAATCAAATGGGCAAGGTTGGTATGTAAAATAAATCTGTTGAGTGCATCAAGGATTGTTTCTTAGATTAGTATTTTGCAAAACATACTTGGGAACAGCTTATTTTAGCAATATAAAGTCAACATGGTCCTCCTGGGGCCTCATTAAAGGGTCACCATACTTCAGGCAAAGGGAGAGGTTGAGAAGAACACTCCTTCTTGGTAACTTCGGCCAGTGAGAATTAGAACATAGAACATAGAAAAGTACAGAACAGAACAGGCCCTTTGGCCGACGATGTTGTGCTGAGGTTTAATCCTAATGTAAAATATAATAACTTAACCTATGCACCCCTCAACTCACTGCTATCCATGTGCATGTCCAACAGTCGCCTCAATGTCCCCAATGACTCTGCTTCCACCACCACAGCTGGCAATGCATTCCATGCATTCACAACTCTCTGCATAAAGAACCTACCTCTGACATCTCCTTTATACCTTCCTCCTAAGATCTTCAAACTATGACCTCTCGTACCAGTCAATTCTGCCCTGAGGAAAAGTCTCATTATTGACATTATCTATTCCACTCATTATCTTGTATACCTCGATCAGGTATCCTCTCTTCCTCCTTCTCTCCAGAGAGAAAAGTCCGAGCTTATTCAACCTGATTGAACCTTGTTAATTGAACCTACACTGTTGACATTACTATGCATCGTAAGCCAGTCATTTGGCCAAATGAGCTAACCGATCCCTCAGTGGTATTTTCAGTGAGGTAGGATTAATCAAAGATCTCATAGTTAAGGATCACAAGAGGGTAGAGTTGAAAATTCATCTTGATAGTGAGTAGTTTAAATAATGGTAATGATAGAGGTTTGATGCAAGAATTATCTAAAGTGGGTTGGGAAAACAAATTAAAGGGAAAGTCAGTGGATTAGCAGTGACAGCCTTTGAAGTGGCTGTTTAATAACATTCATCAAAAATCTATTCTAATCAAATAAAAGGGCATGAAGGGAACTAGTGGTTAACAAAGGTAGTCAAGGAGAGCATTTAAACACGAACTGAAACATACAAAGGAGTGAAAACCTGTTTGGACAAAGGATTGGGAAATCCTTTTTAGGAATCAGTAGCGAATGACGTAAAGGTTAATTAAAAAGAATAAAATTCATTGGGGAAGTAAGTTAGCAAGGATATGAAAATAAACAGCAACAGCCTCTACAGGTACATGAAAGGAAAGAGAATAGCTAAAATGAGTTCGGGACCCTTGAAAAATGCAATTTTAGAATTGATAATGTAAAACAAGGAAATGGCAGATTATTTATACCAACATTTTGCACCAGTCTTTAATGTGGAGGACACCATGAATATCCAAAGATATCCAAGAAGCAACATGCTCATGGGAGGAAAAGTCTTGTCACAGTGTCTATCATAAGGGATAAATTATTTAACAAACTAATGAAACTGAAGACTGAAAAGTTGCCAAATCCTGGTGACCTGCATCCAAGGGATTTAAAGGAAATGGCTTCAGATATAATGGAAGCAAAGTTTGAAATATTCCAAAATGTACTGGAGTCCAGGTAGGTTCAGACTGATTGGTAACTCACTAGTTGTAAAGTCTTGTTCAACATGGGTGGTTCAACAAAGCAGGAACCTAAAGGCCAGCTAGCCTAATGTTTGTGATTGGGTAAATGCTAAAGTCCATTATTATGGGGAAAATAGCAGACACTTAGAAAAACTTAGCACAGTCAAACAGAGTCAACATGGGTATGTGAAAGGGAAATCATGCTTGAAAAATGTGCTAGAGTTCTTTGAGATTTGATAAAAGGAAACCAGTGCATTTGGATTTCCAGAAAGCATTTGTTAGGCTACTGCATAACAGTTTATTGCATAAGATAATAGCACATAGTATTGGGTGTCATGTATTACCATTGATAGAGGGTGATTAACACACAGAAGACTGAGGAGAAAGTGAGGCCTGCCGATGCTGGAGATCAGAGTCGAGAATGTGTTGCTGGAAAAGTACAGCAGGTCAGGCAGCATCCAAGGAGCAGGAGAATTGACATTTTGGGCCGAAGACTGAGGCATGGTTAATTGGCTTTTTTTATCCGGTTGGAACTGGTGTCCCACAAGGATCAGTAATACGACCTCAATTATTTCACCACTGTGGATAATGAAGTTTCAATTCAATACAAAGATAGCTGAATGGCAACCATTGTTGATTGTCGCAAAAAAAACCCATCTGGTTCATTAATGCCCTTTATGGAAGGAAATTTGCTATCCTTTTCTGGTCTGGCCTAAATGTGACTGCAATCCCACAACAATACGCTTGACTTTTGACTGCTCTTTGAGCTATTACAAATGGACAAT
The DNA here is from genome assembly GCF_047496795.1 of Chiloscyllium punctatum. Taxonomy (NCBI): domain Eukaryota; kingdom Metazoa; phylum Chordata; class Chondrichthyes; order Orectolobiformes; family Hemiscylliidae; genus Chiloscyllium; species Chiloscyllium punctatum. The sequence goes on from NC_092746.1 coordinate 62,917,149, forward strand.
AAATACTGGCTTAACCAAAAAAAGCCCAAATCCGATAACAACAGAAATAAAATTATTTTGTTAATGGCATGGAGAAGGAGGCAGATAGTAATGTATCTAAATTTGCTGATGATGTGAAAATAGGTGGAGGGACATACTGTGAATCTGCAAGATGATGAGAGAGCTCTAGTATGGGTCGATATTTCTGCAGTAGCCCTGATCAGAATCTTTCAACAGAAAGGTAGTGCTCTCTCCTTTCATTTAAAAAAGGGGAAGAGTGACAATCTGTATGAGATTGCCATGCCTCAGAAAATCTGGCCCAATGTACCAGCTCCCCATGTTGAAGCAAAGGGAGGAAATCTGAACAATTTGGATGAGAATTTATGAAGCATGGTTCGTAAGCTTGTAGATGATACAGAGATTGGAGGTATAGTGGACAGTGAAGAAGGTACTCTAAGATTACCAAAGGGTGTTGATCAATTGGGCCAATGGGCCAAGGAGTGGCAGATGGAGTTTAATTGTGAGGTGTTGCATTTTGGTTAAGATGAACAAGGGCAGGATTTAATGGTAGGGCCCTTGTGAATGCTGTCAAACAAGAGACACCTCGGGGTCAGGTATATAATTCCTTGAAAATTGCATCACAGGTCGGCAGGGTAGTTAAGAAGGTATTTAAATATGCTTGTCTCCATTGCTCAAACCATTGAGTAGAGGATTTGGGACATCATTGTTGGATTTGTCGAAGATGTTGCTGAGGCCACTTTTGGAGCACTGTAAATAATTCTATTCACTATTCTTTATGAAAGATGTTATTAAATTGGAGACAGTGCAGAAAAGATTTTCAAGAATGTTGCCAGGAATGGAGGGTTTGAGTTATAAAAAGAGGCTGGATAAACTGGGATTTTTTTCAGTGGAGCATAGGAAGTTGAGGGGTGACCTCACAGATGTTGATAAAGTCATGAGGGACATAGATAAGATCGATAACCAAGGTCTTTTCTCGAGGGTAGGGGAATTCAAAATTAGAGGGCATATTTTTAAGGTGAGAGGAGAAAGATTTAAAAGGGACCTGAGGGAAAAAATCATCACACTCAACTTAGAGGGTGGTTCATATGTGGAATGAACTGTTGGAGGAAGTAGCAGATGCAGGTATAGTTACAACATGTAAAAGACATTTGGACAAGTACATGAATAGGACAGGACTAGAGGGATATGGGCCAAATACAGGACTAATTTAGTTTGGGAAACCTGATTTGCATGGATGAGTTGGACCAAAACGTCTGCTTCCTTGCAGTATGACCCTGTGACTCTACGAACAAAAATCTGAAGTCAGAATTATTCTGCATCAAATAAATAATGGTGATCTGAAGGAGAGCATGGAGATTTAGCAAGGCAGGCTTTGAAGGACTTTAAGATGAAAATTAGAAAGTTGAATTTAATGCACAAGTGCTTCATGTGACCCTCAGCTCTATTAAATGTCTATTGGTGGTATATGACTCACAGCGCTGTGTTTAATGTCACATAATAAATTTATGTCATATATCATCATGCTTTAAATGTCCTTGCAACACCTCAAACAGTAACTACAGTTTAATAAAACAAGTTATAATTAATTTTACAACATAAAGCAGTTTCAACCTGCCCTTATATAGCCAGTCTATCAAAAAATCTAGTTAAACCTTTGTGCTACTGCTAGTATTTTACGTGTAGGTCTGTTAAATGCTAGTGACAAAGCTTCACACATGGTAATAAAAAGCCACACATAAAAGGTGATAACCATTAACTGTGAAGCAATTTGAACAAAGCTTCTAATCTGTTCTCATATCACCATAACAAACTGTTACATTAAAACAGCAAAAGACAGATGTGGATTTCCAATTAAATGAAAAGAAACATGGCAAGGTGAGGCAGTAACCATATATATGAAACTAAGACAAATTGATGCATCAGCAGTATTCTGATCAAGACAATTTTAAAATTTATTGGAAGTTTGGAGAGAAATTCCACTTGTGAGGTCTGTGGCTGCAGACACACAAAGCTTTGAAGTTGGAAGAACAGATTGGAAGGGTCATAAAAATACAATATGATTCTGAGTTTTAGACATAAGAGGATTAAATATAAATGCAATAAGTGGACATAAATTTGTATCAAACATGTTAGGCGACAGCTGGATTAATTTAATATTTCTGTGCACTTCATTGAAGTAAGGCTTAAGAGCCATGGCTAAGATAAATATGACTTGCACTTACACCATGTTTCTCATTATCTCAGGACTTCCAAAAGCACATCACAACCAATGAAGCATTTTGCAAATGTAGTTAACATGGGTACAAGAATGAGGATGGGAGGAATTAGATTGCAGTCATGAAGGAAGTCCGAAAATAATACATTATTTTCACTCGAAAAGAGGATAAACATAGGACTAAATATATACATATATTTAAAAAAAAACAAAATATATATTAAACATTAAAAGATTATACTGATTTCCAAACAGGTCCAAAAAAGCTGAAGCATGATCGAGAAGGGTTAAGTTAGAAGTTCAAAGAACGTTTTGTTCACAGCAAAGCCTATTTAGAATATCATACAATCCCCATAGTGTGAAAGCTGGCCATGTGGCCCATCGATTCACACCAACCCTCTGAAGAGCATCCTGTCCAGGCTAACCCCATCCCGGTAACCCTGCATTCTTCATGGCTAATCCACCTAACCTGCACATGCCTGAACACTATGGGTAATTTAACATTGCCAGTCCACCTTACCTGCATATCTTTCAACTGTGGGAGGAAACCACAGCATCTGGAGGAAACCCATGCAGACATGGGGAGAATGTGCAAATTCCACATAAAAGGTCGCTCAAGGCTGGGTTCAAGCCTGGGACACTGGTGCTGTGAGGGTCAGCAGTGCTAAACACTGAGCCACTGTGCTACCCTTTTGGGATTTATGGCAAGTTTTACTACAGGCAGTTACTGAAGTCTACGTTGAGTGGATTTTTGCAGAGTTGAGAAGATTCCATAGGCCATAAAAATTACAGGCAGAGTGCAGACGTAGAATTCCTGCCTCACTTCCAAATGATCCAAATTTGCCGTTAAGAGAAAGGTGCCAGGAGCATGACTTATGTAAGCAGGAAACCTGAACTCTGTGGAAAAGTTGAACTCAGTGCTGAGTTCATCCAGTCTCTATTTTGGCTTTAAATTGCAGTACATGAACCGAATTTACACAATATTGATAAACACTGTTTGGCCAATAGAGCCCTTTCTTTCTGCCTATCTCAGATTAGATGACATTCCTGATGGTTTGCATGGGTGTCCTTCCTAAGGGATAATGACTCTAGTTCCTTTGGGCAAGATGCTAATTTGGGCTGTCACTTCATCTCTGTCAATAGGTCTGTCCTTGACCTATCACCTTCACCTCCAACCTCAACTACCTATCACATTCTCAGTTACCTTCCCTCCAGTCCCACCCCCTCCCATTTAACACTCAGCCCCATTGGGGGCCAAACACTTTAACTTCCCCTCTTACTTCACCCAGGTCCTGGACCACCTCCACCGCCAAACCCTTACCATCTGATGCCTGGCATAAAAACGCCTCATCTAACTCTTTGGAACTCTCCAACCAAACAGGATCAATGTGGATTTCACCAGTTTCCTTATTTCCCCTGTCCCCACCTAATCCTAGATTCAACCTTCCAACTCGTGACCTGTCCTACTTGACTACTTTCCTTTCCACCTATCTGCTCCACCCTCCTCTCCAGCCTATCACCTTCACTCCAACTTCATCTACCTATTACATTCTCAGCTACCTTCCCCCAGCCCCACCCCCTCCCATTTATCTCTCAGCTCCCTTCGGCCACCCCTCGTTCCTGATGAAGGGCTTATGCTTGAAACGTCAACTCTCCTGCTCCTCAGATGCTGCCTGACCAGCTGCGCTTTTCCAGCACCACATTCTTCAACTTGATGCTTTCAGGCCATCATTTCCTCACAACATCCTGCAAAATTGGATAGTTGCACCCTGTCACATAGATTGCTTTATTTGCGCTTGTTCAGCTTCAGTGTCTCTGCTCCATTGATGATTTGGGGAATATATCGATCTGCTGTTCCTCATTGAAACTGCAAGCTTTCACTCTGCCTTAGTATCCTCAACTGTTTTTATAGCAACATGCTGTCAAGAGCAGCAATAATGTGTACTCTGTTTTCTTTGCTTGTGTATCACATCCAGATTACATCTCTAAAAGCACAGTAACATTCTTAGAAGATGCTTTGCAGCAGATAGTTGCTTGTTGTTCTGTACCCTAATACCACTGCACAACCTTCACAGTATTTCTATAAGGTTCATACTCTGATGGCAAATTAGAGCATGAAGTTTTCTAAATAGGTCATGAATCTAACAAACTGTTGCAGTGCTTTCACATCTTTGAGTCACTGCATCTTTTGTACAATTCTCACATTGAAGTCATTTTGCTCTCAGTATATGACCCAAGTACTTGACTTCAGGCATCTTTGGTTGCATCTTTTTCTTATTCAGCTTCAAGTTCAACATGGCAAGTTCTCTTTAGAAGTTACACTAGAATCGAATTGAGTTCTGTGATGGGAACTCCCATCTTGTCTCCACGTCTAAAGACTAGCAGGTCATCTACAACAGCTTCCACTCCATGAAGATCACTTTTCTGTGCTGTCTGTGTTGATACTCTCCAAGAGCAGTGGAAATGCAAAATGTCATACATAGCAACCTATATCTCCAAATGGCATCCAAGATGATATTAGAAAATTGCTGCATTCATCTAGTGTCACTTCCAAACAACAATCCGTCACATCAAGGAAACTAAAGACATTTGGCCTTGGTCAGTTACAATAAATTATCTTAAATGCTTGGCATGGAGTAATATAATTTGTTCAAAGAGTTTATTAAGATTCATGGATCCATGTAAACTTCCATTTTCCCATTCTTTTTCTCTGATACCATGAAGTTAAAACAGTGTATGGAAACTGTTTCTTTTCCAGCTCCTTTATTTTGCCATTAGAAAGTTTTGCCTTGACAGCAGTTGGAACTTTCCTCAGCAGATGCCATATTGGTCTCAAATTCTCATCCATTTTGAGATGTTATTCAGTAAGAATATCCAAGACGCATAAAAAAAATTATTATAATCTTCTAGGTTCTGTTTGGCAGTCAATGGTTTTGTGTTCTGCAAATCTCTTATGGCACCATTAATATTACTAGCCAAATCTATATACTTGCTTCAGTTGAATTGAGTTGATCTTGCTGAATGACTGATATCTGGACATTAATATTTCTGCTGGCTTTTCAGCAAATATTCATTGATATTTCTCCTGATTTAGCACCTAACTGTGGGAGGAAACCAGAGAGCCTGGAGCAAACCCACACAGACACGGGGAGAATGTACAAACTCCACGCTGACAGCTGTCCTAGGCTGGAACTGAATGCAGGTCCCTAGCACTGTGAGGTAGCAGTGCTAACCACTGAGCCACCACGCTGTCCTATCAGTGCAGTTGTATGCTGACCAATGATCTCCTATACCCCGAGCTCTGACATTAAATGATGACCATTCATCAATAACTTTAATATAGTGTTCAAAGTGTGCTCTCAAAGGCTGCAAATCACTTCTTTTTGACTTCCATGTCCTCAGTGAGATCTATGCTATAATACAGCTTGTACCATTCTTTTCACAGCACTGGCAATATGGCTGCAACTCTTACTTGCTGAGGGTTTTTAATTAATTATGTTGCTATTTCATAGCTCACCTCTCAATCATGTAGAAATTATGTTGGATTGAGGGACTTACCCGAAAGACTGAATTTTAAAGCACCTTGCTGAGGGGCAACATGGTGGTTCAGGGGTTAGCACTGCTAGCTCGCAGTGGCAGGGTCAGGATCGATTCCAGCCTAGTGCAACTGTATGTGTGGAGTTTGCACACTCTCCCCGTGTCTGCGTGGGTTTCCAACGGGTGCTCCGGCTTCCTCCCACATTTCAAAGATGTACAGGTCAGGTGAATTGGCCATGCTAAATTGTCCATAGTGTCAGGTGCATTAGTCAGAGAGGAGTGAGTTACTCTTCAGAGGGTTGGTATGGACTTGTTGAGCCAATGGGCATGTTTCCACACTGTAGGGAATGTAATCTAATCTAAATGAAGGTGAGATTGGGAAGTCAACCATTCAGATTTCCAACCACAGAGTGCTTGTGCAGAAATTGGAAGACTTTGGGTATTTGTTCCAACACAATGCATGGAATTTTCGAAGCTTCCTACTTCCTTCCCAGCTTTATGAAGGCTCAAGCATTCCTGTTCATAGAATGGTTACAGCCCAGAAGACTTTATCTAAAATGCATTCCACACTCAAAAATCGCTGTATAAAAAATGCTTTTGCTCCTGTTACAATTGTTTCGATGCCAATCACCTTACATTAGTGCCTTCGGGTTTTCACACCTTTTGCCTTGGGAACAGTTTCTCCTTCCATTCTTTGCTCAGACTATCTATGATTTTGAATTTTCAAAATGGTTGCCCCAAAGTAACGTTATGGTTTATTCTGCAATCCAACCATCTCATTCAGTCTTTTATGTTCACACTTAAGTATCTATTCTTCTACCTTTCAGAAATAAACTCAAATGCAAGATGTGACGTAAAGTGCATGGCAGTCTGTATTCCAGTTTGATCATTATGAAGCACCTACTTCAAAAAACTATGAAGAGTACCATGGCTACAGCAAATATTTTAACAAATCATTTCCATTATTAACCAATTTGTCAATGTCATATTTGATACTCAAAACCATTAAGATAATATTCATTTATTAAACTGAAGTACTGTCACAGGTTAGGCAAATATTTTTGTTTCATCATTGGGAAATCTAGTTTATTTGAAAGGGTTCATTCCCTCTGAACATCTGTCAAGCTTCAAGCTTTAGACAACAATCTGTCGCAATAAAGCTATTCCCATTAATCCTGAAGGAGATCTCAAAACAGAAATCCTCCAGAACGCTTCACATTATCCAAGATATGCATTTCTGTGTTTGATTTAGATTTTGACAGTCTAATTCCAAGTAAGTTTAACAAGTTATTCTACTACAACTATAATTTTCAGAACTATTGTAAACTTGATGGGAAATATCTTGGTTTATAGTTTTTTGTAATGATTATGACTAAAACTAAATCAAACAATTGCTTGTTTATTAGTAGGCAAAGGCATTTTAGTCAAATTGCAATTTCTGTTTCAATTTTGAAGTGGCTGGCTTTTCTACAGACTACAGATTCAAAAACACCAGCAACAGTTCTCCTTCAAGATCCTCCGCTCTACGCTTGCAGCAATGCACCGGCACCTAACCTCTCTCCAGTCAGCCCTGCCTCAGCTGAGGGCCAGACTCTCTCAGAATTGCAAAGGACCCACTCTGTACTACATCCTCAGGAGAATTCATACTCTCAACAAACAGTATTTCAATTCCATCTCAAACATCAAAAACTGTAAATACAACAAACGTTTATCCACCCACCTCCATAACCAGCGCTCCTCAAACATTCCAGAAGATTCCCCTGGCCTCGGAACCTATTCCACCATTAGCCATGCGGTTGATGCAGTTTCCACCCCCACGCTGATTGATGATGTCACTTCCGTCCCCATCATGGCCACTCCCACAACCACTTCCACCCCTCACAATTCCTCACGCATCACACCTGACATCACTTCTGCCCTTCACATCATCGCTGATGCCACATGCTCAGTGACTCCCGCCACCCCTACTGCCGTGGTCATCACCACTTCCGCCCCCACCAGCGCCACTCACCTGCATTCTGCTGACGTGCACTCCACAGACCCCACTGTCACTATCCCCACCCCCCAGAACTCCAAAGGGAACACTACCCCTGCCCATGACTCCACCCCCATTCCCCCCACCATCACACCCACTCCAGTTACAGGTTCCGCCACTACTCCCAACTCTACACCCACACCAGATCCCAGCTCCCAGCCCTGCCGAGTTTTCACCATCCCCCCAGAACTCCCCCTCACTGAGGACGAACAATCAGTCCTCAGCAAAGGACTCACCTTCATCCCCCTCTGTCCACGCATCAATGAATTTAATACACGCCGTGACATCAAACAATTCTTCCGTCGCCTCCGCCTCCGAGCTTACTTTCACAATCAGGACTCCCACCCACCTTCCGAGGACCCCTTCGCCCACCTCCAACACACTGCATCCACCTGGACACCCCGCGCTGGCCTATTACCTGCCCTCAACCTCTTCATTTCCAACTGCCACCGGGACATTAACCGCCTCAACCTGTCTACCTACCTCCCCCACTCCAACCTCTCACCCTCACAACGCGCAGACCTCCAATCCCTCTGCTCCAATCCCAACCCACCATCAAGCCAGCGGATAAAGGGGCGCAGTGGTAGTCTGGTGCACTGACCTCTACACCGCTGAAGCCAAACGTCAACTCGAGGACACCTCTTCCTACTGCCCCCTCGACCATGACCCCACCGCCCCATCACCAAACCATCATCTCCCAGACCATACAGAACCTCATCACCTCAGGAGATCTCCCACCCACAGCTTCCAACCTCATAGTCCGGGAACCCCGCACTGCCCGGTTCTACCTCCTTCCTAAGATCCACAAGCCTGACCACCCAGGCCGACCCATTGTCTCAGCATGCTCCTAACCCACTGAACTCATCTCTACCTACCTCGACACTATCCTATCCCCCCTAGTCCAGGAACTCCCCACATACATTCGAGACACCACCCACGCCCTCCACCTCCTCCAAGACTTCCGTTTCCCTGGCCCCCAACGCCTCATCTTCACCATGGATATCCAATCCCTCTACACCTCCATCCGCCATGACCAGGGCCTCCAAGCCCTCCGTTTTTTCCTCTCCAGACGTCCCCAACAGTACCCTTCCACCAACACTCTCATTCGTTTGGCCGAACTGGTCCTCACCCGTAACAATTTCTCCTTTGAATCCTCCCACTTCCTCCAGACCAAAGCGATAGCCATGGGCACACGTATGGGCCCCAGCTATGCCTATCTCTTTGTTGGCTACGTAGAGCAGTTGATCTTCTGTAATTACACTGGCACCACTCCCCACCTCTTCCTCCACTACATTGATGACTGCATTGGCGCCACCTCGTGCTCCCGCAAGGAGGTTGAGCAATTCATCAACTTCACCAACACATTCCACCCTGACCTTAAATTTACCTGGACCATCTCTGACACCTCCCTCCTCTTCCTGGACCTCTCTATCTCCATTAATGACGACCGACTTGACACTGACATTTTTTACAAACCCACCGACTCCCACAGCTACCTGGATTACACCTCTTCCCACCCTACCTCTTGCAAAAATGCCATCCCGTATTCCCAATTCCTCCGCCTCCGCCGGATCTGCACCCAGGAGGACCAGTTCCACCACAGAACACACCAGATGGCCTCCTTCTTTAGAGACCGCAATTTCCCTTCCCACGTAGTTAAAGATGCCCTCCAACGCATCTCGTCCACATCCCGCACCTCCGCCCTCAGACCCCACCCCTCCAACCGTAACAAGGACAGAACGCCACTGGTGCTCACCTTCCACCCTACCAACCTTCGCATAAACCAAATCATCCGCCGACATTTCCGCCACCTCCAAACAGACCCCACTACCAGGGATATATTTCCCTCCCCACCCCTTTCCACCTTCCGCAAAGACCGTTCCCTCTGCGACTACCTGGTCAGGTCCACGCCCCCAAACAACCCATCCTCCAATCCTGGCACTTTCCCCTGCCACCACAGGAACTGTAAAACCTGCGCCCACACCTCCTCCCTCACCTCTATTCAAGGCCCTAAACGAGCCTTCCACATCCATCAAAGATTTATTTGCACATCCACTAATATCATTTATTGTATCTGTTGCTCCCGATGCGGTCTCCTCTACATTGGGGAGACTGGGCTCCTCCTAGCAGAGCACTTTAGGGAACATCTCCAGGACACCCGCACCAATCAACCACACTGCCCCGTGGAACAACATTTCAACTCCCCCTCCCACTCTGCCGAGGACATGGAGGTTCTTGGCCTCCTTCACTGCCGCTCCCTCACCACCAGACGCCTGGAAGAATAATGCCTCATCTTCCGCCTCGGAACACTTCAACCCCAGGGCATCAATGTGGACTTCAACAGTTTCCTCATTTCCCCTTCCCCCACCTCACCCTCGTTCTAAACTTCCAGCTCAGTAACTGTCCCCATGACTTGTCCGGACTTGTCCTACCTGCCTGTCTTCTTTTCCACCTATCCACTCCACCTTCTCCTCCCTGACCTATCACCTTCATCCCCTCCCCCACTCACCCATTCTACTCTATGCTACTTTCTCCCCACCCCCACCCTCCTCTAGCTTATCTCTCCACGCTTCAGGCTCACTGCCTTTATTCCTGATGAAGGGCTTTTGCCCGAAACGCCGATTTCAAAGCTACTTGGATGCTGCCTGAACTGCTGTGCTCTTCCAGCACCACTAATCCAGAATTTGGTTTCCAGCATCTGCAGTCATTGTTTTTACCCCTTTTTAAAAAATTAGTCATATAAACAGTGCAAGATATCATGATGTCAGAGGACAATAATTGAAAACTGAAGTGAGTGAGTATAAAAATGGGAATTGAGTTGTTTCACGTTTATTAGCGTACACTTGTGATAACCTCATCCACTCTTTGCTTCTACACTCAGGCTCATTGCAAATTGTAAATGTGTTGGAAATGTCAAATAACTCAACTAGTAGTCACCATCTGTTCAAATAAGATTACATTTCCAACTGCAGGCTGTTACTTCTATAAGCACAGCACTTCTGATAGCTCATGATAGTCATGGCTGGATTATCTTCAGTTTGCAAACTATTGCACCTTAACTGTGCATATTTGATTTGAAAATTGTAGCCTGTGTTTAAAAAAAAGTCTCTGAACAATCTTGCTTCTCCCAGGAGGTAGGGGAGGGTTGAGTTGGCATATGAGGATTAAATCAGGTAATGACAGGATTGATCATCAATGGGGAGCCTTTTCTCATCCTTGATTAATTTTAATGGTATGAAGGATTTTGGGAGAGTAGATAGAAACAATCAATTTCTACTGGCAAGGGAGTCAGGGACGAGAGAGCAAAGATTCAAAATCATTAGCAAAAGAGCCACAAGAGGAATGAGGTGAGCATGTCTTAATACAGTACACTTTTATGATCTAGGATGCACCATTGAAAAGGTGTTGATCGTAGACTTAGCAGTAACTTCAAAAGCAAACAGGTTAAACATTGAATAGGAAAAAAACAGTTCAGATTGATGATTAAGTTACAGTGTGGAAACAGGCCGTTCAGCCCAAATAGATCCACACAAATCCACCGAACAGTATCCTACCAAATTCTATTCCTCTTCATTTAACCCTGACTAATGCACCTAACCGACACATCCCTGAACACTGTGGGCGATTTAGTATGGCCAATTCACCTAAAATGCAAGTCTTTGGATTGTGGGAGGAACCTGGAGCACCCAGAGGAAACCACAGACACATGGAGAATGTGTAAACTCCACACAGACAGTCACCCGAGGCTGGAAACAAACCCAGGTCCCTGGTGCTGTGATGCAGCAGTGCTAACCACTGAGCCACCATGTCAACAATTAAAGAGGACGCAACACCATGTTTGATTATTCTGTAAGAGAACAGATAATTGTCTAGTACTGGATTAGTGGTGCTGGAATAGCACAGCAGTTCAGGCAGCTTCCAACGAGCAGCGAAATCGACGTTTCGGGCAAAAGCCCTTCATCAGGAATAAAGGCAGTGAGCCTGAAGCGTGGAGAGATAAGCTAGAGGAGGGTGGGGGTGGGGAGAGAGTAGCATAGAGTACAATGGGTGACCCACTCACCCATTGTACTCTATGCTACTCTCTCTCCACCCCCACCCTCCTCTAGCTTATCTCTCCACGCTTCAGGCTCACTGCCTTTATTCCTGATGAAGGGCTTTTGCCCGAAACGTCGATTTCGCTGCTCGTTGGATGCTGCCTGAACTGCTGTGCTCTTCCAGCACCACTAATCCAGTATTTGCTTTCCAGCATCTGCAGTCATTGTTTTTAGCTAGATAATTGTCTAGCCCTTGCAGAATTAATAACATGGAAATTACAGTCTAGGTTGTCACCAACGTAAGATCTCTGCAAAGACCTCCAATTTATACACTTCTTCCTGCAGTTGAATATGATGGTATTTGGTTCCATTCTAATTTAGAAATGTTTCAACAACTTTTGATGTAAACTGTGACTCGTTATCGGAAACCAACACCTCTAACAATCAATATATTGCAAACAACATCTTAAAACATTAATAATCTGGTAATTGTAATTTTGGGCAGTAGCTCAACATACATCCCCTTGTGATATAGCTATTGACCAAAACAAAGTACTTCTTCACTTGCACTTCAAAAAAATCAACGTGTGTTCATTCCCATACTTATCTTATGTTTGATCATAGAATGAAAGGAATCTTGGTGAAATAATTTCTTATTGTGAAGTACAGTTCACAGCTTGCTATCAACTTTTCAATATCTCTTTCAACATGTGGGCTCCCAACATCGCAGCCTGCTGTGCTTTTGTATCGACTTTAGATGAAGGTCTTCATAATCGCTAAACATTAGTGGACTAATGATCTTTAAACCCCTTATGAGTCAGCTTTTCTCTTCATTCATTTCATTTCCTTGTCTTCAATACTCTGGTACTCATCGTCATGCTCTTTTTGTGAATCATACATGATATAATTCAGCATTTTCCTGAGTATCACATCATTACAAGTTTCTTCACAAACTTACCTGGAAGATTACTCACATATTATTCGTGAATATAAAGTAACTTACAAGTAAGCCAGTAGTTAAGAATAAATCAGTCATCATAGGAAATGTCAAAAGAACATCAAGATTAGTGATTAGGATATTCGGATATCTCATATTATGCCCAACTTCAGCATTTGATACTTTTTGATCAGAAACCACGCTTTGCTCTCTTTACATTTTCTCAATGTTAGATCTGCCATTAGCTGATTTCTTTGTGATGAAAGTTTATTTTATATTATTCTTATTTGGGAACTTGAGTTTGCAGTTGGGGGAAAAGTTGACATGAGCTTCAGTTATGTGAATTTTACTTTTAAAGGAAGGGTCAGAGCGCCATTTAGAACCCTGAACTAATGACAGCCTTTTCAAATAGCATTTGACTAAATGACTCAAATAGTTAAATGAGAAGTTAAATGTTGAATGTTTAGTAAGTTTACTAATGAAACAAATGGTCAAGATTGAGTTCAGAAGAAGTCATATTGGCAGAAGTGTAGTTTTTAGTTAAATTCCCAGGCTTGAGAGTTGGTATGCCTTCTGGTCTTAAACACATTATCAGGGCAGTTTCAATCTGTAATTTGACTTGTCTACTATTAACTTCAACTGGAACAGAAAGCCATCAGAGAGATTTTGGTTTCCTCCTACTACAATCACTGGCAAGTTAATAAATCACAACATATACTTTAAGACGAGATTCAGGAATACTATTATTGGAATAACTGATCAATTTTATTTGCAGAAAGGAATTTGAGTTTGGAGTTTTGTGTCATCTTCCTTGATAATAAATACTGCTGTAGCCACATCAACGATTAAGGCAAGATGTAAATTTCTAATTTCCATTTCTACTTTAGGTACTTTTTTTTAATCTTCAATCTCTTACTGGATCTGACATATTCTCTGACCGAGTACAATTCTTGTTCCTCCTATTTGACAACATCAACTTTAGTTTCCATATGTATCAAAGGCACATTTGAAGATTTCCAGACTCCTGAACTAACTTTTAATCAATCACAATGTTGAACTTGTCCATGACTGCATTTTTGAGCTTTATCACCAACAGGAGCATTCTGGTTTCCTCTATTTCTGAATCCATTTCAGAATTTTTCTTTGTTCAGTTGTGGACCATAAGTGTTACTGGCTACCCAGCTGTTATCGCCCATCCCTAATTGCCCTGGAGAAAGTGGTGGTGAGCTGCCTTCGTAAACCACTGCAGTCCATGTTCTAGGTAAACCCACAATGCCCTTAGGGATGGAATTCCAGGATTCTGGCCCAGTGCCACTGAAAGAATGGTGATATATTTCCAAGTCAAAATGATGAGTGGTTTCAAGGGAAGCTTGCAGGTGATGTTGTTCCTATATATCTGCTGCCCTGTCCTTCTCGATGGAAGTGGGAGTGTGTTTGGAAGGAGCTGTCAAAGGAATTTTGGTGAATTTCTGCAGTGCATCTTATACATAGAACACATTGCTCCTCCTGAGCACTGGAAGGAGTGGACGATTGTGGATATGGTACCAATCCAGTAGGCTGCCTTGCCCTAAATAGTGTCAAGCTTCTTGAGTGTTGTTATTCCATCACATTCCTGACTTGTTACTTGTGGTTGGTGGAATGGCTTTGCGGAGTTGAGGTGAGTTACTCAGCATAATATTCTTAGCTCCGAACTGCCCTTGTCACCACTGTAATTATATTGTGAATCCAGTTGAGTTTATTTCAGTCATAACCCCCAGGATATTGACAGTGGGGAATTCAGTGATGATAACATCATGAATATCAAAGACAGGTGGTTACTTATTGGAGATGGTATGTTTGGTATTTGCGTGGTACGAATGTTACCAACTATCGCACAGGGATAACATTCTGAATGGAAGTGGGGCCATTTAAATGGCTGGTGTCAGGATGACAATGCTTGCATCTAAATTTCTGACCCTGAGTCTCTGAACTTGGCTGTCATGGCATCCAACTCATTGAAATTCAGTGCAACTCCCCTGCTAGCTCAGGAAAAGAACTCCCTTGCAATCTGCAACTACCACATTGTGTGATTTCCATGGCTGTAGCCTCTTCATTTGCTTTCTTCCAGTTGACCTTCCTGCATTTATTCAAAAGCTTGACCTGAATTTTATTGTTAATTAGGCCTCTGAACGAACATGCCTCTAAGTTTGATTTTAAGCTCATGCCAAACCAACAGTGACGAGAGGCTGTCTATATTTGCGAATGTAATTTACAGCAGTCCCATCAGCTTTCTTTCAGGGAACACAGATCTCAGTACAATTTCATTCTGAGCCTTGCCCTATTCCAAGTCAAGAACTTAATTCACTTCAGAATAACGTATTGTATTCATATCTAGCAGGCAACACTGATGAGAAGACTCTTGAAAAACATTTGGCCCCAACATGTTCAGGAAAACATTTACTTTACTCTCAGTTTCTGTTTTGTTCACATTCAGTCAAATGTCTAACATTTGTTTGTAATTACTTCAGTCCTTTCTTTCGTCTTGAACATCAGTTCCCAAATACTCCTTCAGTGCCATTTTGCATTTATTAACCATGCTGATTGAATATAATCTGCACATGGGAAGCAATGTTTCAAAGTTATTCAAGTCCCACAAAAAAAAGCTTAAGGTAGTCCAAAATATGCCACAATGTTTTTCAGTATTTAGTTTCTCAAATGAAATGTAAAAATGTAGTTTTGTCCTGTCCTTGTTGTTAGCTTTTTATTGTGTATTGCACAAAGACTAATATGCTCAATGGCAGGCAGCTATTATTCAATTAACTTTATTTACACCTCTCCAACAGAGGGAACATTAGTGGAAATTGAACAAAATGCACAGATCTTGCAATATAACACAAGTTGAATGGTTTTTGTCTGTGCTATGAGATTATAAAGTTATAACTGCATGAATTCTGCTTCTATTGTTTAATGCATGTTTTAAAAATGGGGCAAAACAGTGAAATCAGTTCAGATGACCACTAAGAATTAGTTCAGATTTGTTATACAAAGTAACGCTGTAAAATTTGATAGGTTTTAACTTCTTCATATTTTCAAAGAATAAAGCAAGATATTAGAATTTGGTAGAATTCAATAGATTTAGTGGAATAACTTTACCAACTCTGGCATGACATTAGATGAAAGGGACACAATCATTACATGTGTTTATTTCACACTGGAAACATGCGCTGCTGGATTCAAATAATGGATTTTCTTGCAAGGCTTTTTAGTGAATTAGCTGCAGATTACGACTGAACCATTGCTAGACATTGCCAGAAGAGAACTTCTGATAAGCTCGATAGTAAAGATCGATGATTGTATCCTGGGGATTACAGATATATCTGTCAATGAGCTAACAAAATGGCAGAAAATGTCCACTGTGAAATTCAACTTCTGTGCCTAACTCTGCAGAAAATAAAAAAAACGCATTGATTGTTGTAAAGTTTATTTGTTGAAGAATCACCATTTGAAATCCAAGGACTCAATGTTCCATCAAATTGTAGCAAACCAATTGACCAAAATTGAGAAAGTTAAAATACAGAAGTACTGAGCCAATGGTTTCAGAGGAATTAAGTGATCCCTTGATACATCTGTTTTAGCTGTTCTTTCCTACAGTACAGATCCTTGCCTCTCCACAAGAAGCATGTCAAATCTCAGAATGACACATCAGTATTGTGAGAATGTCAATTCTTACAGACATCATTGTGAAAGAGAAGCTATTACATTACCTCATTGAAAAACTCTTCTGCTATCTGATTGCAAATTTGAGATTGTTCCCAACTAAATCTAGATAAAGAGAAAATCTTTTATATACAAGTCAGTATCACAGCAACCAGAACACTCAAACTATAGCTTTAACACAATATGACATCAAGGCTTCAATGATAATGTAGCTTATTGTGACATATTTGGCAATCTGTTCCACTGTGTGAATCGTTTACTGAAAGAGGTGAACTTTAAATTGTGGTAGAATATCTTTAGCTGCCTTCCCACACTATAGACACAGATAAAAATCTTTTGCTCTTCAATAGAAACAACATGGTTGAGGAGATCAACTTCAATAACTTCGTTTTTTTATGAAGGGTAATGTTCAAATGCAAAAGATTCAGGTCACTGGAGATGAACTCTGAAATAGTAATTGTGTAATTCACAATTATATTTAGATTGAAGGCACATGACAAAATTATGGCACCATACTTTAAACTGTGTGATTTGAGTGTAAAGTTAGTATTGCTGAATGGGCAGCATGGAGACAGATCTCTGAGTTCAGCCTTTAAGTTGCAGTGGAGCACTTGATACTGCAGAAACATTTGAACCTTTAAGAGATGGAGAATTTTATTCACCTTATTGAAAAGAGCTGGGTTATCACTGAATCAGAAGGTAAGGAAAGTGATGAGGGATCACCCATCTTTCACTTTCCAGGCCCACACTGATTTGCTCAAGATTAGGTGAAGCCATCCCTCCTAAGGATCATTGAAGCCTTTGATTGGTCAATTTAGTGGAAGGTGTTGGTGTAGTGGTAACATTACTAGACAAATAATCCAGAATATGAGGTTAGTGATCTGCATTTGAATCCCACCATGGCCAGCTATAGCACCAGCAGTGTATAACAGTCTTGCTGTGCTGCTGGGAAATAAGAAGGAAGTGTAATTGAGTGCCTGTGAGGCTGGGTTTGTCGCAGCCTATGATATTTCAGTGGAACCACAAGGAACACTTCTTCACCTTCTGGTTCAGAAAAAAAAGGTCAATTATTAAACTTTTCTCATGCATTTCCTGACCAGAGCAGCAGTAGCCATTGGTGGGACGTATATGTTATTGACAATTGCATTAATTAAATTATGAAAGAGGAAAGTTATCTATTGCTTGGTTCAGGCTGGTAGTTACTTGTACAATCCAAGTCAACTCTCTGTGGTCAGGAATTCCACAGAGTCACCACCCTCTAAGTAAACAAATTCCTCTTCACTTCAATCCTAAATAGGCAACCACTTATTCTGAGATTATGCTTTCTGGTCCTAGACTCTCCTTCAAGGGGAAGCAACTTATTTGCATCTATCTTATCAAGTTACCTAGGAATTGTATATATTTCAATAAGGTCATTTTGTTCTTCTACATCCCAATGAGTACAGGCTCAATCTATTCAACTTCTACTCATAAAACAGTCTCTCCATAGCCAAAATCAAGTTAGTAAATTTCGTCTGAACCACCTTCAATGTTAACATATCTTTCCTTCAATAAGTGGACCAAAACCATTCACAGAATCCAGGTGTAGTATAATAAGTGTCTT
Organism: Chiloscyllium punctatum; assembly: GCF_047496795.1. Taxonomy (NCBI): domain Eukaryota; kingdom Metazoa; phylum Chordata; class Chondrichthyes; order Orectolobiformes; family Hemiscylliidae; genus Chiloscyllium; species Chiloscyllium punctatum. Next base: position 62,935,206 of record NC_092746.1, read on the forward strand.
TGTATAGTTTTAGCAAGACATTTCTACTTTTATACTCCATTCACTTTGAAAAAGTGCTTGCTTTCCTTATTACCTGGTAAACTTACATATTAGTGCTTTTTTTAAAATTTATGTACAATGACTCCCAAATCTCTCTGTGCTGAAGCTTTCTCAAGTCTTTATCTATTTAAATGATATCCTACATTTCCTGCCTAACTTCAGAATACTACATTTTCTCACATTATATTCCATCTGACACATTTTTGCCCATTGACTTAATCTGTCTATGTCCCTCTGCAGACTCTTTGTGCCATCCTCACCACTTGCCTTCCCAATTATTTCTCTGTCATCCACAAACCAGATGATATGTGTTTACTTTCCACATCTTAGTCATCAATATGTGCCCTCAATAATTATGGCCCCAGTACTGATCCCTGTGATACTTGACTAGTTACAGGTCACAGCCTAAAAATGCCCTCCTTATCCCAAGTCTGTCTTCTATTAGTTAGCTAATCTTATGTCCATGCAAAAATACTACCCCTAACACCATGGACTCTTGTCTGATGTAGTAGCCTTACATGCAGTACTTTATCAAGCAACTTCTCGAAATTTGTATATGTTGCAATCACCCCATGCCTCTTATCCACTTGCCTTTTATATTATCATGAAAATCTAATGCTTTCCAAGCATGATTTCTACTTGTGAAGCCATCCTGACTCTGCATGATTAGAATTTGTGTTTCAAAGTGCTTTGCTATTACATCTTTCATAATAAACTTCAACTGATAACAAATGTTAAGCTAACTAGCTTATAGCTACTTGTTTTTTGCCCCCTTTCCTTTTTGAATAAACCTGTTACATTGACAATTTGCCAATGGTCCTGCACTTTTCCAGAATCCAAGGATTCTTGGAAGATTAGATTAGATTACTTACAGTGTGGAAACACACCCTTCGGCCCAACAAGTCCACACTGATTCTCCAAAGAGCAACCCACCCAGACCCATTCCCTTACACCTAACACTACGGGCAATTTAGCATGGCCAATTCACCTGACCTGCACATTTTTGGATTGTGGGAGGAAACCGGAGCACCCGGAGGGAACCCACGCAGACACAGGGAGAATGTGCAAACTCTACACAGATAGTTGCCTGAGGCCAGAATTAAACCCAGTTCTCTGGCACTGTGAGGCAGCAGTGCTACCATTGTGCCATTGTGCCGCCCATTACTACCAATACTTCAACCACTTTGATAGCTATGTCCTTTAACATTCGCTGATATAATCTATCAGGTCCAGGGGATTTCTGTCTTTAGCCCTATTGAGTCCCCTAATAATTTTTCTTTAATGATTGTTATAATATTCCTTGATGCTTTGATTATTCTGTAGTTTTGGTATATCATTCACACTTTCTAACATGAAGAATGATGCAGAGATTTTATTCAAATCCTCTGGCATTTCCTGGTTCCCCAAAACTATTTGCCCAATTTCATTCAACCATGTCGTGAAACAAACTCGCTACCACAGCCACATTTGCTTCAACAGTTTCCTCATTTCCCCTTCCCCCACCTTACCCTCATTCCAAACTATTAGCTTAGCACTGTCCCCATGACTTGTCCGGACTTGTCCTACCTGCCTATCTCCTTCTCCACCTATCCACTCCACCCTCTCCTCCCTGACCTATCACCATCATCCTCTCCCCCACTCACCCATTGTACTCTATGCTACTTTCTCCCCACCCCCACCCTCCTCTAGCTTATCTCTCCACACTTCAGGCTCACTGCCTTTATTCCTGATGAAGGGCTTTTGCCCGAAACGTCGATTTCGCTGTTCCTTGGATGCTGCCTGAACTGCTGTGCTCTTCCAGCACCACTAATCCAGAATCATTCTGTAAGGGGCCTGCCACTTTGGCCTCTCTCTTCCTTTTTATACATTTTAACAGAGCTTACTGCCTGTCTTGATATTACTTGCAAGATTGACTTCAAAGTTTAATTTCTCCTTTTGTTTTGCTTTGGTCATCCTGAACCATGGATCCCTGTGAATGTCACAGTGGGCTAATCAATGAAGTTAAAGATTATGATAACATTGGTCATATTTTTAAAAGGATGTTCAATTCCATTAACATCAATTTTCCAAGATGAAAAACAACTCTACAGTGTTCAGATAGTTTCTTGGAAATTATTTTGTTCTACTTCTAAGCCCCAACAAATATATTATTGATTTTCAATCAATAAAATTGCTAGCAACTCACACATCAACTGTGTGACTGTCAAGGTTGACAATAACATCTATTCATGGCAAGAAAAAAGCTGAAACACAAATGATACACGTAAACTTTTACAAATGCGCGTGATAAAACACTGTCATTTCAACTATATATTTTTCTAAAGGATTGGAGCTTTGATTCTTCACTCTATTGTGTTCTTTATATGTTTCAGGAAGAACTCTTCATTGTATATCCTTTACTCTGAATTCTTCATGGGACCAAAGCAATTCCATGGATCACTTAGTCATCTATCTTTCTACATGGTCAAATATCTGAAGGGCTGGCCAGAATAATCAGTCTGAATTTTGCTGGCCAGCCTGAGAAGGAAGATGCAGGGGCCTATAAAACCTTGACAGCCTGGGTTGAATTGTTGACCTGAAATGGTCTTGCCGTAAGGGCATTTTACTGATGGTAGGACTAAAACCACATAGGCTGTCCACTAAGTGGACAATTTACACAATTAAAGCCACTATTAAGGGTCATTTTACATTGACACCAGTATTTTACCAATGATGAAGCAAGTTCTCATTGCATGGTGTGATTACCAGCTAAATGGAGGTGGCCTAGCAGGGAAGGCCTAATAGACCAAACAAGTGGTCACAGACAAGGAAGGGTACCCCTCATTGCTACAACAAATGTCCTCGTGGACTTCCCCTTCAAATTTTTAGGCCTTTACTTTTATTTTCTTGGCCAAGGGTATCAGTCCAAAGGCTGCTGCTTACCTCAGTAGTGACTACCTCTCCTGTTTGCAGTGCTCAGGCTACAGAGCTATTGGCTCTGTGATTGAATCAGCAGGATCGAGAACCCATCTGTCTTTCTCAATTGAAACACAGCGCGCAGGTGACGAATTACAAAGGTGACTTGGTAACATTGTCAAATGGATCCCACTTCTGGTCAGTGAGGTTTTGAGACTTATATTTCACCAGCCATCAGGGCCCCCATTCTGCCTATAAAATTCAGACCCTCACATCAGCTACGTTTCAACAATGGATTAAGATATCCAAAGTAATGTGGGGACATTTTTAGGGTAATTTGAAAAAAAAAATTAAAATGCACTGATACAGCGAAATTTGGCTGCGGTTCTAAATTAAGTGAATGTCTAAAGAGAGAGCCCAATGGAATGTAATACCTAAAGTGTTAAAGAAACTTCAAACTGGGTTATGATCTCATAGAACATAGAACATAGAACAATACAGCACTTCGGTCCACGATGTTGTGCCAAATATTTGTCCGAGCTTAAGCACCTATCCATGTACCTATCCAATTGCCGCTTAAAGGTCACCAATGATTCTGCCTCAGCCACTCCCACAGGCAGCGTATTCCATGCCCCCACCACTCTCTGGGTAAAGAACCTACCCCTGACTTCCCCCCTATACCTGCCACCCTTCACCTTAAATTTATGTCCCCTTGTAACACTCTGTTGTACCTGGGGAAAAAGTCTCTGACTGTCTACTCTATCTATTCCCCTGATCATCTTATCAACCTCTATCAAGTCACCCCTCATCCTTCGCCGTTCCAATGAGAAAAGGCCTAGCACTCTCAACCTATCCTCGTACGACCTATTCTCCATTCCAGGCAACATCCTGGTAAATCTCCTCTGCACCCTCTCCAAAACTTCCACATCTTTTCTAAAATGAGGCGACCAGAACTGCACACAGTACTCCAAATGTGGTCTTACCAAGGTCCTATACAGCTGCAACATCACCTCATGCCTCTTGAATTCAATCCCTCTGCTAATGAATGCTAATACACCATAGGCCTTCTTACAAGCTCTATCCACCTGAGTGGCAACTTTCAAAGATCTATGAACATAGAGCCCATTATCCCTCTGCTCCTCCATCTTACTAAGAACCCTACCGTTAACACTGTATTCCGCATTCTTATTTGTCCTTCCAAAATGGACAACCTCACACTTGACTGGGTTGAACTCCATCTGCCACTCCTCAGCCCAGCTCTGCATCATATCTAAGTCCCTTTGCAGCCAACAACAGCCCTCCTCACTATCCACAACTCCACCAATCTTCATATCTTCTGCAAATTTACTGACCCACTCTTCGACTCCCCCTTCCAAGTCATTAATAAAAATTACAAACAGCAGAGGATCCAGAACTGATCCCTGCGGAACTCCACTTGTAACTGGGCTCCAGGCTGAATATTTACCATCTACCACCACTCTCTGACTTCAACCGGTTAGCCAGTTCTCTATCCATCTGCCCAAACTTCCCACTATCCCATGCCTCCTGACTTTCCGCATAAGCCTACCATGGGGAACCTTATCAAATGCCTTACTAAAATCCATGTACACTACATCCACTGCTTTACCCTCATCCACATGCTTGGTCACCTCCTCGAAGAATTCAATAAGACTCGTAAGGTAAGACCTACCCCTCACAAATCCATGCTGGCTGTCCCTAATCAAGCAGTGTCTTTCCAGATACTCATAAATCCTATCCCTCAGTACCCTTTCCATTACTTTGCCTACCACAGAAGAAAGACTAACTGGCCTGTAATTCCTGGGGTTATCCCTGTTCCCTTTTTTGAACAGGGGCACAACATTCGCCACTCTCCAGTCCCCTGGCACCACCCCCATTGACAGTGAAGACGAAAAGATCATTGCCAACGGTTCTGCAATTTCCTCTCTTGTTTCCCATATAATCCTAGGATATATCCCGTCAGGCCCGGGGGACTTGTCTATCCTCAAGTTTTTCAAAATGCCCAACACATCTTCCTTCCTAACAAGTATCTCCTCTAGCTTACCAGTCCATTTCATACTCTCCTCTTCAAGAATATGGTCCCTCTCATTTGTAAATACAAATCTCCTGTGACTACAATGATAACAAGGGACTGATGGCCCCTGCTCAACGGCCAGCCCCCACTGCAGATAATGTCCCAAACTGCAGAAACATTTTGTGCTATTCCCTATGAAAAATACATGAATGTGGTTAAAAATGCTAGCTTCATTTCTACTGTAGAGTGTTAGAGGGATTGAACATTCTAATGCATCAGTTTGGGTTTTAGTGAAAGTCAGATTCAAAGAACTATCTCCCTAGTCACTGCTGTGTAAAGCTGCCCAGTCACTCAAATTACTAAAATAGGTAATCAGACAACAAAAGGATTCTCTGTCACATTCTGCAGTCACGTGAAAGGAGTCAAAACTACAGAATCTGAGTGAATCTGTAGCCAATTATTCAATCGCCATTGTCAATGCTCCCAATAAAGTCTACTTCAAGTCCTGCAGCACTATTCAATCTTCACAAACAATTCAGAGACTGATCTGTGTTTTTATTTAACATTGTTTTTCACTCACCTCTTATTTTTTAATGTCCATATGTTCCAATAGTACCTTTCTTGGTGTGTAGTAATTATTATACTCACTCTTTTATTTATTCAAAAAAAGTATTGTTATTTTTTCAATATTTTTTAAACATAAAGTTGAGGTCTGAGAGGAAGGTATTCACAACAGAGGGGATCCATTTGAAGTTAGCTTTGTTGTGGCCAACTGGGAGGTGGAGGAATAAAGGAATGCTGGTTCCTCTCTCTGAAGGTTCACAGGAATCCTACCTGGGGCACCTTGCAAAGGGTCTGGTCTCACAGCTATCACTTGGAGATTGGGTAGCATCATAACACTGAATTTGAGCAACAGATCTTAATCTCTTTCTCTGGTCACGCAAAAGAGCAAACATTATGTCTTTCTCCATAACTAAATATTTTACTTCTGTTATTGTTCCAGGGAAACATTTTTTAACCTTCTCTATGGAATTAATATCCTTGTAAATGAACCCAAAAAATGAACAGAGTATTCTACCTGCTGCCTAATCAATATTATAATTATTACCAGTTCTGTTTCTGATCACACCTCGACTATTTAATGGTTCATTTATAAGATTGCACAAATAATTCCTTGGATAAATGTCATGACAAATAAACTGTAAAAACACATAACCTTATAATTTCCCAGAAAGGAGGAAAAATGGAATTTATTGTATAAAAATAAATGTTTCAATTGAACATTTTTCAATTGAAGCTGCTGAGCAAAGATATTATCCTAATACAATTAATTTGTAAAGTAGCATCTAGTGTCCTTTGGTTACACAATATGCATTACCTCTTTGGTTCTTGTCAATTATTAAATCTCAGTTACAGAAATGAATTATGTGAACAATATCAGATTGTGAATCAATGACATTTATTTTACAAAGTTGCTCATTGGCATTAAGCTGTTGAAGTTAATTGCTGTGGTATACAGTTTCAGATGTCTGCTGAATGAATCGTGTGCATCATCAATATGACAATAATATCAGTTGCATATGAACTAAAGTACACTTACTATATACAAAAGACTAATCTCATTGCACTTGTCAACAATATTCTTGCCACCATTACCTCAATGGTTCTGCTAAGTGAACAAAGCATCACAACTGTAGGTAAGAAGAATATACGATTATTCTAATCAGTAGGTAGCTGAATTAAATTAAATCTTTTTAAAAAATTCTTTCTGATGTTGGAGCTCTTTCCTATTCCACAGCACTTTTTGTAGGAATAAATGAAAAGCAATGTTTTTTTTCTGGAAAATCCTTAAAGGAAAGCACTAGTCACTTTCAAATCACTGCAGGGTTAGTACAGAAGAATCATAACTTCCAGGTGTATGGCATTGATAAGGGACATCATCATCTCCAACTAACCAAATTTCAAAGTCATGCATCTTAAAGAATAGATGAGTGAATTTTCATTCTTAGAGCCGATGGGTGGTTTGTAATTTGTATGACTGAACACATAGAAATTGAGCTTAATTTTGCTCCCCGTCTGAGCATATCTGAAAAAAGAAAATGAGAAGCTCCTTGTGCTGTATTACATAAGTAGTTCACGAATACTGTGGGATGTTATGTCTCATATCATTTCATGCACTGTCTCAGTGCAACAGCAAACACTGACGAAATGTTTGGGTTGAGTTCAATTTGAACTGCTGGATTATGATTGCAGCAACCCTAGCTTCTTTTAGTGTAAAGTAAAATATACGAAGACACTGTACAAAAATGTAATCATTGTTACCTGGACTCACATTACACAGAAAAACAGGTTGATGTACCTCTATGAGTTTTATTAACATTATTTTTGTGCCAATGATTTGGATTTCAGTGGTCTTTGGAGAACGGATCTTTTTCCTTTATGTTATGGAGATTGTTTTTCACTTCATTAAATATCAATGTCAATTAGTAAAGTGCCCTGGAATTGTGTCATTGCCAGTGTTTTGAGCAAGCTATCCAAATTTTCTGCTTTGCTGGTCTTTTCCGATTGATTTCCAAATTCTTCTTTTAGAGTGCATATCCAATTGCTTTTTAAAAGTTACGACTGACTGTCCCTCTGCTACCCTTTAAACTTTGCAATCCAGAACATCATGGCTTACCTTGCCACTTATGTCAAATCTTGGTCTTCTAGTTATTGACCCTGTTGCCAGTGTAAGAAGATTATCTTTATTTACTCTTTCAAAACCACTCATGATTTTTAACAGCTGTCATTGTTCTAAAGCAGGAATCTAACATTTTACATGCTCTTGTAGAATCAACCAGGACTTAACTATCTTCTTAAATAAATGAAAAATAAAATACGTCTTATTAAATCGTTTTTAAAAATCACACTCAATGCATAAATCGGCTGCATTCATGTGAATTGAAACCTAAAGGTAGGGCTGATGTTCAGTGCATTTGCTGCTGATTCACACTGAAAAGATACAGACTTTCATCCATATACTTCTAAACTCTCTGATTAAAAAAAATGTCAGAATGCTAGGTTCATGTATTTCAGGATAAAATAGAATTTAAGTGAGCAAATAATATAGCAATAAAAACTTTCCTAATATTTTCATTAGTTTCTTTGCAAAGTAATATGTAAAATTTTCACAGTTCCTCCTTAGAGTCATTTGTGTATGTTTTAATGCGGGTGCCATCTTGAGACCAACTGGATTTATTTCCTCAGAAATGACCTGGAAATAAAACTAATTTGAGTGAGCTGAAGAATGAAGATTTGCCACTCAAAATATATTTCTCTCAGTAATTTCTCAATCTCAGAACAAGGCATCTGTTCCTTCCTGAACAAGTTCCTTTGAAGATGGAGCAGCTCTCTCAAAAATCAAATAAAGAAACTTTTAAATGAAAGGTATTTTCCAGATAGATAGAATATTAACCATAAAGGTCCGGATTTTTGTAAGCAATTCAATCATGTGACCTGTTTTTGCAAGAAGAAGTGGGTTATTTTAGTGTTTAGGTCTTCAAGGATATGAACTATGGCAAAATGCAAAGGGTCCCAGTTTCTCTGACCAGAAGCAAAGACCTTAAATTAAACTACATAAGACCATAAGTTATAGGCACAGAATTAGGGCATTTGGCCCATCGTGTCTGCTCCATCATTCAATCATGGCTGATAAGTTTCTCAAACATATTCTCCTGCCTTCTCCCTATAACTCTTAACCCTCTTACTAATCAAAAACCTATCTAACGCTGTCTTTAAAACACTCAATAACTTGGCCTCCACAGCCAGCTGTGGCAATGAGTTCCATAGATTCACCACACTCTGGCAGAAGCAATTCCTCCTCATCTCAGTTCATTCCTTCACTCTGTGTCCTCAGATCCTAGTCTCACTTACCAATGGAAACAACTCCTCTACGTACCTTCTATTCAGGCCTCTTAGTAATCTGTAAATTTCAATCATATCCTCTCTAATCTCCATCAAGTATAGATGCAAAATCCTCAACTGCTCCTCTATGACAAGCTTTCATCCCTGGGAACATTCTTATAAACCTCTCCTTAGAAATGCGATCCAAAACTGCTCACAATATTCTAAATGTGTTTTGACCATATACAGCTTTAATAGTACATCTCTGCTCTTGTACCCCTCTTGAAATGAATGCTAACATTGCCTTTATAATTGCCAACTGAACTTGCATCTAAACCTTAAGAGCATCCTGAACGAGGACTGCAAACTTCCTTTGTGTTTCAGTTTTCCGAAGCCCTTCCCCATTTAGAAAATAGTCTACACTTTTGTTCTTCCTCACAAAGTGCATTACCTCACAATTTCTCACATCGTACTCCATCTGTTATTTATTTGTCCTAGCCTATCCAAGTGCACCTGTAGCCTCCCTGCTCCTCAAAACTACCTGCCCCTCCAAATGTCATCTACAAACCTAGCAACAATGTCCTCAGTTCCTTCATCCAGATCGTTAAAGAATAATGTAAATAGTTGTGGTCCCAACAGATAAATAAGATCTGAACTATGATCAAAGTGACAAAGGGCAAAAAATTATCAGAGAGTGGAATGCATAGCTGAATGATTAATGTACCAGAAATGAGTTTTGATTCATGTGGTAAAAACACCATTAAGGGGAAAGAGAAAAAGCATTGTAAGAAGATCTTCATCTGGATAATGCTGAGACTAGTATCTTGGTGTGATGGAGAACTAGGCTGTAAAGTGGGATTGAAACTAAATAGCAAGTTGGTGGAAGGATCAGAGGAAAGACTTGGAAAGTTAAAGAGAAAGGAGGTGGTAATTAGAAGATTGAGTAATCTGATATTTGAACAACTCAGTAATCCAGGGCAATATTGATGATTGATCAATATTGTCAATTAGTAAAGTGCCCTGGAATTGTAGTCATGGTCAATAATATTACCTTGAAGGGTAAACTTGTCTTTGGCTTTTGGATTCTTTCTTCTTTCCAGCAGATTATTCTGCAAGTCGAACAATTATGGTTGTAGCTGGACAAATAACAGGAAGCTTAGCTGTGCTTTGTGCTTGTAATGTTTGTGCTTTGAGCTAGTTAAACTCTAGCAGTGGACTTGCATTTCAATCTTGAAACCTATTTTATAGGATCTCAGGGCTTAGACCACTGGTTTGTGTCTCTACAGGGAGAAAGTCTGTGTCCTACAAAATGGAAGGCATGAATTTTAAGTGTTGATTTGTTAGTATCTTGTGTTTGGAGGCTCTTAAAAATGGTAAGATACTTCTGTACTTGTTCAATTCTTGACAAACCAAAATAAACCTAAATCACTCATACGCAACTGGATACTGCTATCTCTTAACATGAGCAAATGCTCACCAGCTACTTTCAAAGTCAAATCACTCCAGGGCTAACACGAGTAACAGGGAAGGGAAATTGCCTGTACTGATATTTAAAGGAGTAGTGAAAATTAAAGGGAGAATCACAACGTGGGAAGAAAAATGAAGGAAGGGCACTTTATACGGGTCAACACATAGTCGTTTTCCTCAAAGTCAAAAGGATTAGACTTTGAAATGAGGTAAACCACAATGTAAACTAGGAGCAGTACAGCCTGGCAAATTTTCTCCTCTATGTCCAGACAGCCGTTGAAGTTAACTTGATATATATATAGGCCAACATTACAACAGTTTCAAAAGGAAATAACTCAGCTTCAAGCTACACATGACCATGACTTGCCCTCCATAATGTTCTGACAGCAAAAGTCAAATGTCCAAGTCCACACCTATATCTTTTTTGACTCAACCTTTGAGAAGACAGGCCTCCAAAACATTCCCAGGTTGATTTGCTCAGGCTTTAGAAATAGGTAGTGGTATTTTGCTGCAGCCAAACAGTATTACTAACTCTTAATTACCTTGGCATATCACCTCTTATTAAAAACCTAAAGTGCAGCTTTTTTGCAAGATAGGAAAGGTAGGGAAGAATCTGCATAGTCTCTGAGCAACGTCTGCAAGAAATTTGGGAAAATTGAATGAGATTTCCATCAAAGGCTTTCTCATTTAGATTAAAAAGCTCCATTTTCCAACTAAGACTTGGACAGCAAGATGAGGTTCTCACCAGTAAGTGGTGAAAGGCCTATTTGCAAAGTTTATCAGTCATTATTCCCCTTATTACTCACAGTATACTGGATATCAATGTACAGTTTACTATTCTATCATGCACTGAATAGAAACTAGATGCCAAGAAATCTCACTGTGAAAGTTAGAGCAGTTACCTGGCATGCGCAGCTCAGTGCTTGCCTCTCCATCTTGTACATCAGGGTAGTGAGTACACACAAACTCCATCCATGGACACATCAGCCCCACTGCACTGATCTCTGATCCACTGACAACACAATTCTGCACTTCAGCACTGCACTTTAGGAAACTGTCATTGCAATACTACTGCAAGAACATTTCTTCAACCTTGTCTCAGGAGCAAAGAACTAAAATAGAATTGAAAGGAAGAGAAAGGAAACAACTGATTGAATCCTGTGGTTCTGACTGGTGCTATTGATTTAGGTTTTGTTGATCTTTGTTTTTCTTTTTCCACCTTTAGTATCCATTGTCCTGTCTGTATTGTTTATCTTCTTGTGAAGGGAGGTAATTTAGTAAAGGACAGACTTAATTCATAGCCTTATAATTTAGCAATATATGTTTCTTAATTGGTGAAAGACAATTTGTTCTTAGTAAATAGTGACTGTCTCGCTAAGTACAGAAATCTGAAGATGTTTCCTTTTAATCTGTGTTTGTCAGTCTAACAAACTGGAAATGTTGGAGAGTCTGGCCAAAGCTTTTCACATTTGTGCAGACTCCAGGAATAGCAGGAAATAATTTCCAGTGAGTTGTGACAAAACCAAATAATTTAAAATACAATGATGTATGGGAAAATGTTATAAGGAGCAAATAACACTTTAGAATTTATGCTGTGAAATCATAACTGAAAATCACAACAGAGCTAGTTTTGCCTTTTGATAACTAAAATAACTTCAGATATATATTTCCATTGAGGTCCAAGATTTATTAACTGGGCGGCATGCTTGCTGAGGGCAGCATGGTAGCTCAGTGGTTAGCACTGCTGCCTCACAGTGCCAGGGACCCAGGTTTGATTCCAGCCTCCAGGGACTGTCTGTGTGAAATTTGTACATTCTCCCTGTGACTGTGTAGGTTTCCTTTGGGTTTTCTCTCACACTCCAAAGATATGCAGGTTAGTTGAATTAGCCAAGCTAAATTGCCTACAGTGTTCAGTGGTGTGTAAGTTAGATGCATTAGTCAGGGGAAATGTTGAGTAATAGGAAAGTGGAATAGGTCTGGGTGGTATACCAGTTGGGCCAAATGGCCTGTTTCCACACTAGAGATTCTATGGATTTGAAAATGTGAGAGAAGAATGGGTACCCAATGAACACAGTCTGCCGATTTCTCAGCAACAAACCCAAACAAGCAGACAAAACACGTCCAGAAACCCTAGTCACTCTCCCCTACATCAAAGACATCTCAGAAATAACTGCCAGACTACTCAGACCCCTTGGCATCACAGTAGCCTACAAACCCACCAACACACTAAAACAGCAGCGAATGAACTTGAAAGACCTTATACAGACAACAAGCAAAACTAATGTCATTTACAAAATAGCGTGCAAGAATTGTAACAAACACTACATTGGACAAACAGGCAGAAAACTAGCCAGCAGGATACGTGGACATTAACTAGCCACAAAACGACATGACCCTCTCTCACTAGAATCCTTACGTACAGATCAGGAAGGACATGACTTTGACTGGAACAACACATCCATCCTAGGACAAGCCAAACAGAGACACGTATGAGAATTCCTAGAAGCATGGCATTCTAACCGGAACTCTATCAACAAACACATTGAGTTAGATCCCATCGAGCACCGCCTGAAAAAGAACAGGAAATGACATCACCACAGGAAATGACATCACCAACCCAAAGAAACCCAAACATATAAATAGAAAGCAGGAATCATCAACAGTGCTTTGCCTGGAGGCCCACTGATGATGTTACCTAGTATGGTGATGAAAGGTCTGGAAATGAACCTTCCAGCTCAGCGAGCAAACCTACATCCAGAAGTGAATTTTAGGTAAATCTGTTCAAATGTTAGTGCGATGTTGCACAATCTCATAATCAAAATAGCGCAAATACATGATAAACAACAGGAATTATATTCTCAAACCACATCACTCAGTATGGATCATCAGCTGTGCTCTCTGTGCTTCTTTTCCACAGAACATCAGCTGGCTGCAGATAACTGAAGGAATACTCAACATCACTGCTGACTATCAACACCAACAGAATGTCCAACATGTTAAATAACTGTGCTTGTCACAGAACAACTAGCATGTTAATAGTATCACTTGCAATTATATTTGACACTAAAATTACAAAAGATGCAGAAGAACCCCCACAGATATGAAAAGGTGTTGTTATGAGAGGTGGTGATGTGATGGTAGTGTCACTGGACTAATTGTTCAGAATCCGAGGCTAATGGTTTGGGATTCCTTTCTGACAAATTCAATAATGTCTTCAATTAAATGGTAGTCAAAAGGTAACCACGTAACCATTACTGGATTAGTAGTGCTGGAAGAGCACAGCAGTTCAGGCAGCATCCAACGAGCAGCGAAATCGACGTTTCGGGCAAAAGCCTTTCATCAGGAAAACCATTGACTAGTGTTGCAAAATACATTTGGTTTCAACAAAGTCTGTTAGGAAAGAAAATCGGTCTTACTTACCTAGTCCAGCATCCAAGTGACTCCAGAACAACAGCATTGTGGCTGGTACTTAACTGCCCTCTGAAATGCTCTAACAAGCCACTCAATTGTACCAAAACAGTTACAAAGTCTGAAGAAAGGTACTGAACCAGATGTAACAGGAACAACAATGGCAAACCCAGCCATGTTGGCCATGCAAAGTTCTTCTTGTTAACATCTGGAGGTTGTGCCAAAATTGGAAGAGCCCTCATACAGACAAGTTAAGCAAAATCCTGATCCAGTTATGCATATAGTCAATGTCCCAGAAGCCACATTTACCTCCCTAGGTGTGTCCTGTCCCACCAGCAGGACAAACTCACTAGAGGTGGTAAAACAGTGGTATATAGTTGGGAGAAAGTTCCTCTGGGAATTCTCAACATAGATTTTGGACTCCATGTAATCTGGTGATATCAATCAAACATGGGCAAAGAAACCTCTTGCTGGTTTCTACCTCTATCCCCCTGTGGCTAAGGAATCTCCTCCATATTGAATACCACTTGGAGGAAGCATTGATAGCAAGAGAACAGAATATACTCCTAATGGGAGACATGAACAACATTATGAACATGACAATAGGATCTTGATCAACTGGGCCAGTGGGCTGAGGAATGGCAGATGGAGTTTAATTTAGATAAATGCAATGTTTTGCATTTGATAAGACATACCAGAGCAGGACTTGCACAGTTAATGATCGTGCCCTGGGAAGTGTTGTTGAACAGAGAGACCCAGGGACGCAGGTACATAGTTTTGCAAGTGGTGTCACAGATAGAGAGGGTCTTTGGTACTTTTACCTTCATCAGTCAGAGCATTGAGTACAGGAGCTGGAACATCATGTTATGGCTGTACAAGACATTGGTAAAGTCACTTTTGGAGTATTGCATAAAACTTTGGTCATGCTAGTATAGGAAGGATGTTACTTACTTGAAAAGATTACGAAAAAGAAATTAACATGGATGTTACTGTTATAAGGAGAGGCTGGATAGATTGGGACCTTTATCCCCGTAGGAGGCTCACGGGTGACCTTATTGAGATTTATATGGGGCATTGAATATCCAAGGTGTTTTCCGATGGTAGCTGAAGTTTCACATGTAGAATATATGCAAAATGTATTGGGCATTGTTCTTAGATGGATTAGTAAATGGAACAAAAGTTGATGAACACATTTTCTTGTTCAACCAAGAAAGCAACACAACTCCAGTGTTCATCAAAAATATTCAACTGTTTCTATCCAAAAAGTAAAAGGTTAATTTGGAACAACCTTTTCCGAGGTTGCATTGCCTCCTTTGATCCATTGCTTTTCAGAAGTGGGGAAACAAAATTTGAAATGATTAACTTCCACATTTTTCTTTGGAAATTATGAATAAAATTCAATTCCCACCTCAGGTGACTGACAGTGTGGAGTTTCACATTCTCCCCGTGTCTGCGTGGGTTTCCTCCGGGTGCTCCGGTTTCCTCCCACAATCCAAAAATGTGCAGGTTAGGTGAATCGGCCATGCTAAATTGCGCATAATGTTGGGTGAATGGGTAAATGTAGGGCAATGGGTCTGGGTGGGTTGTGCTTCGGCAGGTCGGTGTGGACTTGTTGGGCTGAAGGGCCTGTTTCCACACTGTAAGTAATCTAATCTAATCTAATCTAATCAAAACATTATTTTGAATGGAAATGCATTTTGTGCATTGCCTCTTCAGAGGAAATCCTTTTCCACAAAAATTATATTGTGAAGCATTGATTAATTGTATGGTTCTTGACAACAAATCAGCTACTGAATAATTTTTTTGCAGAGAAGAAAATAGACAAGGTCTTTTCCCCAAGGTTGGGGAGTCTGAAACTAGAGGGCATTGGTTAAGCAGACTGAGGAAAGATTGGAAAGGGAGCTAAGGGGCAACTTTTTCACACAGAGGGTGATACATACATGGGAGTGAGCTGTTAGGGGAAGTGGTCAAGGAAGATACAGTTATAACACTTAAAATACATGGATCAGCAAGCTTTCAAGAGGTATAGACCCAACACATGCAAATGGGACGAGTTCAGTTTAGGAAACATGGTTGGCATGGATATGTTGGGCGAAAGAGCCTGCTTCTATGCTTTATGACACAATGGCTCTAAGTTCATATAAATAACATCCAATGACTTAACTCTGTCCACCATCTTTGTCAACTCTTCAAAAGTTCTACGTGGCTTGTCAGACATGATCCACTCTACATCTGACTACCATCTCATCCTATCCCACAGTCCTGAGTTTGAATTGTATTATCCTTTCATGCTTAGAAAATATCTTTTATGTTGAAACAGGATTTGAGGAATATAAAAATTTCAGTGTATTTTCTGCGAAGTCTATGCAGAACAGTTTGAGAACTTGCTGTATTTCCTTATTGACAGTTTATGAATAAGGTATAGTTTTGAAATAAAAATAAATCATTCCTTCATTGTCATTGGGCCAAAATCCTGGAGCTCCCTTTCTATCAGCTCTGTGGGTATCCCGACATCCCAAAGACTTCACAGTAGTTCGAGAAGGCTGATCAAAACCATGTTCTCCTGGGTAATTTGAGATGGGCAATGGATGCCACCCTAGCCATGATTATCAAGAAAGGTTAAGTGAATAGGAAAGGATCTGACAAATGGAGTACAATGTCAAAAAGTGTGAAATTGTCAATTTTGGTAGAAAAAGTAAAAAAGAAACATACCAACTAAATGGAAAGAAGTTGCAGAACTTTGAGATGCAGGGAGATCTGAGTGTGCTAGTTCATGTATCACAGAATGTTACTCCTCAGATACAGCAAGTAATCAGAAAATTGACTAGAACATTATTTTTCATTATGAGAGAAATTGAATGCAAGAGTATGGAGGTTCTGCTTCTGGTAATACAGAGCATTGTGACCACATTTGGAGGACTGTGTACAGTACTGGTCACTATACTTATGGAAGGATGTTAATTCATTGGAAGCAGTTCAGAGAAGGTTCACTCAGCAAATACTTGGAATGAGTGGAGTGCCTTCTGAAGCAATCAGGGAGGTGATGGCCTTGTGTTATTATCACTGAGCTATAAATCCAGAGACCCAGGTCATATTCTCGGGATCCAAGTTCAAATCCTGCCAGGGCAGACGGTGGAATTTGAATTCAACAAATAGCTGGAATTAGGAGTTTAATGATGATTTGGAGGATCCGGGTGGACAAAGTTAAAAATCACACAACACCACGTTATAATCCAACAGGTTAATTTGGAGGTACTAGCTTTTGGAGTGTTGATCCTTCATCAGGTGGTTGTGCAGGACAAAATAAGACATAGGATTTATCGCAAAGGTTACAATGTCATGCAGCTGAAATGATAAACCTAGATTGTCTTTTATCTTTTAAATGGGTTTTCTCACTTTGATTCTTTAATATGCAATGTTTACTGATGACCGTGAAACCATTGCCATTTGTCAGGTAAAACCCATTTGGTTCATTAATGTTCTTTAGGGAGGGAAACTGCCAACCTTACCTAGTCTGGATTACATGTGACTCCAGACCCCCAGCAATGTAGTTGACTCTTCACTGCTTCTGGGCAATTGGAGATAGGCAATAAATATTGATCTGGCCCGTGATGCTCACATCATGTGAATGATTTTAAAAAATGAGGAAAAGCAAGACAGGGTAGGCCGGTATCCTCTGGAGTTTAGTAGAGCCAGAGGTGACTTAAAAGAAGCAGAAATGTTTCTGAAGGGGGCTTGACTAATTGGATGGTGATAGCATGTTTCCTCTTGTGGAGAATCTAGAACCAAGACCATTGCTTAAAAATGAGGAGGTGCCCATTTAAAACTAGAGACCCAGACAGATATCCGGCAACTATGGCAAGGTCTAAATGACATCACAGGTTCTAAAAAGAGACAGTGCAAGATAGCAGACAATAACACATCCCTCCCAGATCATCTCAATGCCTTCTACGCTCGCTTTGAGCAGATTTTCGGCAGAAAGATAACACCTACTTCAACAAGTCTTGATGAACCTATCCCAACAGTCACTACATCAGAGGTCAAATCAGTTTTCCTTTGTGTGAATCCAAGGAAATTGATGGGACCAGATGGAGAACCAGGGCATGCACTCAGAGCATGTGCAGATCAACTGGCAGAGGTTTTCTCAGACATCTTCAACCTCTCCCTGCAGTAGGCCACTGTCCCTGACTGTTTCAAGAGGACCAACATCATCCCGGTGCCTAAGAAGGCTCATGCTGCATGTCTCAATGACTCCCGCCCAGTGGCCCTAACTTCGGTGGTCATGAAGTGCTTTGAAAGGCTGGTCATGGCATTAATCAACTCCAGCCTCCCCATTACTCTTGACCCACTCCAATTTGCCTATCGGACCAACAGATCCACGTCAGATGCCATATCACTTGCCCTTCACTCCTCCCTGGAACATCGTGACACCAAGAACAGCTACGTAAGAATTCTACTCATTGACTACAATTCAGCCTTCAACACTATTATCCCCTCGAGACTGATTACTAAACTTAGTGATCTCGGACTAAGTCCCACTCTCGGACTAAGCAACTGGATTCTCAGTTTTCTACCCCACAGGCCACAATCAGTGAAGACTGGGGACAATATTTCATCCTCACTAACACTCAACGCTGGAACCCCCCAGGGGTGCATACTCAACCCGCTACCATACTCAATGTATATCCATGACTGCGTCGCCAAATATCAGACTAATGCCATTTACAAGTTTGCTGATGACACCACCATAACCGGTTGAATCTCAGATGGCGACGAAACAGACTACCAACGGGAGATGGAAGACCTGAAAAAATGGTGCACTGAAAACAACCTAGCTCTCAATGCCGGCAAAACCAAGGATCTCATTATTGACTTTTGGCGGGATGTTACTCATGCCCCCCTACACATTAACAGCACAGGGATGGAACGAGTGGAGAGTGTCAAGCTCCTGGGAATGGTCATCCACAACAAGATTTGTTGGACTCTTCATGTGGACGCACTGGTTACAAAGGCCCAACAATGTCTCTTCTTCCAAAGGGCAGCTGAGAAAATTTGGCATGATGGCAAATACCCTTGCCAACTTTTATAGGTGCACCTTCGAGAGCATTCTGTCTGGAAGTATCATTACCTGGTAGGGCAACTGTACCATTCAAGATCGGAAATGGTTACAGAGAATGGTGAACTCAGCCCGGACAATCACAAAGGCCAACCTCCCATCTATAGAATCCATTTACCAGATAGGTCCACTATCAAGGAAAGACCACCAGAATTCTCAAAGATCCATCCCAACCTGGCAATGGTTTTTTACAACCTCTACCATCAGGGAGAAGGTACAGAAGCCTGATCACGCACACTAGCTGGTTTTGAAACAGTTTCTACCCTACTGTTGTTAGAGTACTGAATGGACTCTCAGACTCTTGACATTCGTTTTTGTTTTAGCCACTGTTTACCTATTATTTACTTATCTATGCTATTTAACTCTGTGATCTGCCTGTATTGCTCGCAAGACCAAGTTCTTCCCTGTGCCTCAGTACATGTGACAATAAATTCAATTCAAATTCAATTCAAACAGAGATGACAAAAAATTTTCTCTCAAATGGTTGAGAGTCTTTGAAATGTCCTTCCTCCAAAAGCAGTTGCTGCTGAATCTTTAAATATTTTTAAGACACAGGTCAATAGATTCTTGATTAGCAAGGGAATAAAAGACAATCAGGATCATGCAACAATGCAAAGTTGATGTTAAAATCAGATCAACCATGATCTTATTGAATGGATGAGCAGGCTCAAAGGGCATAGTGGCCTACCCTTGCTCCTCGTTTGTATCATTGTATGCTGTACTTTGTGCTGTTGAAGGGGGGATGCTTATTGTTAACAATCTCATGTGATTCTCCAAACTTTCACCAATGCCCATGCCATTCAGGGCCTGACTGATTCCAATCAATGGATGAAAGAGGAGTTAATGAATTGTTCGGGGAGGTATCAATATGGCAAAGAGCAGGACTTGAGACCTCAAGGGAATTGAAGGGTTCTATGTTGCCGTTAAGATGTAACTAAAGCTGTAGTTTTCAGTGATAACTGCATGTTGAAAAAATGCTATGGGGAAACAAAAGAGCTGAAGCTTGTTAGGAGAAGTTGCTCCACAGTCAATGAGTGATGGAGTCCCCAGGCAACAGAGAGGCTACGCTGTGTTTGAAGCTTGGGATGTGAAGGAAAATGAGTTGAAGTGATCAATGGAGGCCTCTTAGATTAGACCTCTGCAAAGATAAACAATGAAACTGACTTCTTGAGCAGAATGTAATTTCTACACAATTCTGTGCAACCAGCAGCGTTCACTACCGTATTATTAGCCCACTATGTAATTAAGAAAAACAATTCATTAATTTATATCCATTATAGTTGAGGAATACTTGCAACAAGTGTGACAAATAGATGGTAAATTGAACTAATCCAACAAAAAAAATCAGAATCTACTTTGAAGTGAAGGGTAGCAATTGTGTTTTACTGAAATACAAAATTGGAGATATGCAGGACAGCCATTTTCAGCCTCTGTCTATGTTATAAAAGCAAACTGTCACATAATCACTATAAAAAGAGGGTAGAATTTATAAAGTTCTGACACAGGAACATTGAGATAAATAATTGCTAACCATTCATTTATATTTGCTACATTTTTGAGACTCAAAATTCAAATGCTGAGCCAGTTTTGCTCTCATTCAACATTACAATTTGCACAGCAACCAGATTTTGACTTTAAATAACATAAAAGAACACTAAGCAAAGAAAAGAACATTAAACATCTCACAGAAACTAGTGAAGCAGGGGCAAAGCCTGATAAAGATTATAGATCTTGTCAGTTCTTAGAATGGCCAACATGAATACTAAGGCAAACACTGCCAACCTGAGACCAATAAATGGAATTTAATTTCATCAGATAATCCATGGATGGATTTAAAACCCTACCTAGTTAAAAAAAAGTATAAAGCACAAGTCAACCGGTTATCCAATTGATTGACCCCTTGGTTATAATAAAATTACATGGTCAGATTCTGGCGTTGTGGGGCACTTGAACTCACTTACTATAGTTAATTTGATTTCATTGGCCATTAGCCACATCACATTACAGAGTGCCCTGAAGGGATAATTGATTATGTTCAATGTAATTTGTAAGTGCAAGTCATTGTTGCAAGGGAGAGAAAATTTACAACACAGGCTTACATTTTCTGACTTAGTCTTCCTACGATCCTTTTGGAATAACTGAGGGATCAAAGATCTCGCAAGGATTGAGATCAGAAAAGACAGCTGAGGTTGAGCGAATCAGTCAGTTCATTTTAATCTGCAAGCACAATCAAAGGTGGAAACTTTACACTTTATTATTGAACAAGAGAGGATGTCTTTGGCAGCTTTGGGTCCAACAGTCTACATGAATGTTTTATGATTTAGCCTAAAATCAAATTAATTACAACAGTAATACTAAAACTCTTACCTTTACAAACTAATTCATACACAGCAACTCATAAAACAGCCTCCTAACAGCTAATGACTGAAAAACAACCTCCAACTGAAAACAAACCATCCTATAAAACAATGGTAAAATCAATTGCTTTGAGGTAACTGAACAAACCAAGATTGCTTTTGAGGATCATTATTTTTTGTGATGACCCTCAACAATTTGATTTGCTTTTTCTATTATGAGTCCTCAGAACATAATGGCCTTATCAATAATAAATAAAATAAAAAAAATTGAGTGTTCCTTGGTCTCAGATCTTTACATTGGGCTATTATTCCCGTCTTATGCTATTTTTCTCTTTCTTATGTGACAACTATGTTGATGACTCTCTGAATAATATGCTGATGGGTAGTTTGACTCTCAGTTGGTAGTGGTATTGCTGCACTTAAGTTTTCTAACTTCTTTTTAATCAGTCTGAAAGTTTTCTTTTACAAAACATCAGACTTAAATTAAAGGCAGATTTGCACAGACTATTAATCAAAATAAAATAGCTTGCTTTGTCCATTTCAGACAGCAGCACACCTGCTCGGGGCAGCTTGGTGGTTTCTTTGCTTCTTTTCTTGACCCATTTCCACACTCTTTGATCCTGGAAGACTATTTCATCCATCATTCAATTCCCCCATCATAGATGTTCCTTTGGCCCTTGTCCCACCCAACCATGGCTCAAAACCCTAGCATCTCAATTTTTTTTTTCCTTAGTTCTGATGAAAGGTTACAGGTCTGAAATGTTAAGTGGAATTTGTTGAGGTGTCATTTGTCTTGCTTGGTGCCTGGGAGCTTTCTCTCCTGAGAAAGCAGCACTGATACACAAACCAAAAGCACGATGCAATGGTCAGTGATACACCTTCCCCTTGGATCAAGATTCAGGTGATGGAACACCCTCCTTCCAAGAGCTGGTGGCTGGTCAGAGACTGCAGATCTTGTGCACTTCAGGCTGTAGCTGCTGCCGGAAGGACAGGCACTAGATTACTAGACATGCACAGCATTCTAGGCCACAGGTTATTGATGGGAAGGAAGGATGGTCTTGGAGGTTGGAAGTTGGGGGAGAAGAGTTCAGCAGCAAGGATGGGGATGATTCACTGTCAGTGAGCTCTCAGTACATTGATGTCCAGGCCCTGAGTGACTTTACTCAAGGCGCCCCCTTTCCCCAAAGTGAAAAGCTGTAGCTTTTGGTTGCATAGATTTATCTGCAGTGCATGCTGCATGGTGACTGACTAGACTGCCTATAACAGGATACATCCTCATAGTAAGGGCATTAAGTCCTTGCATATGGCCACCTAAGGCTTCAATTAGTAATGCGGTGCCCATAATTCAGTTCTGCTGAAGGCGGGAAGGCGACAGGGTAAGAAACACCACCATTCCACCTAATTAATCCCTTCCTGCCTTCATGCTCGCCCCCTGCATTATCAGAAGACTACTCTGTTTTCTCTGTTTCTCTCCACTGATGCTGCTGTACCAGCCTAGTATTTACAGTACTTCCAGTTTTTAATGTCAGTGTTCCAGCATCCACAGTATAGTACTTTACTTTGTGATTAGCAAACCTGGTTTGGTTCAATCGAAGCCCCAGAGTTTAAGTGTAATAGATTTGTTGTTTGCTGCGATGGGCATTCTAACATGGAGAGACCCAGCAATGAAATTACACAGATATGCCAGCTGGAGGAGGTGGCAAATGACAAAAGGCCTGCAGAGAGCAAAGAAAAACAAGATTTGTAGATATGAAAAGTCTGTAAATAGTCCTTTAGTTATTCAGCATATCAGACATTTTTGTTCTTTTTATATCATCATATCAGATCAAACATCAAAAGGTTGAAGCAATGCTTGCTTAATAAACACTATTCAAGAAAGATGAAATAACATCAAAACTGCAGGCACAACTGATGAAATCACCAATTCTAAGCTGCTTATAAAAAGCAATACTGCAAATGCCAATGACCACAGCATACAGCTTATTCAATAAATAATAGAGATGACTTTTTTCATCCACTAATTGACATTATGGGATAATACAACAACACACGATTCCAAAAATCTCTGAACTTAAGAGTTGCTGTGTGTTACAAATTCAAAAGAGTTTATAAGGTTGCATTGGGCAGAGGAACAGGAATTTCTATGTATGTGAAGTGGTAGTGTTTTTATGTATAGAACCAATGATAAACTATCAAATGACATAGTAGATGAATGAAATCTGACTTTATTCACATATAACATTCAGAGAGCAGCTTTAACGGAGGCCTGCTGACAACCAGGACAAGCTTTCTTCCTTTGCATCTGTGCTAAATGGCAAGGCAAGACTGAAGTAATATCAGCCTTATAGCTCTTGCTGAGGGGACAAAGCACAAAAAAGGCAAGGCAAGGGAATGCAAGGCAGGAATGCTGTAAAATCCAGTTAGGCTCAGACTGACTGAGCACTGACAGAGAGCAAAGACTTTGGAGATGCAGCCTGGTCCAGTCCAAGACCTGAGTGTATGTCCCTTGCTGCAGCATGATAATGACAGCTTCTGGTGCAGACCAATGTGCAGCACTTACATGCAAAAGCATCCTGCAAATCGATCAGAGATGTGCCATGACAATTCCTAGAGGCTGGCACATGTTCAACGCCAAAAGTGGAGTGCGTATGGCCATTGCCCATGGAGCGTGCACTGAGATATGGATACGAGGTATCCAACATCACGACAGTTTGAAGCAAGTGGCGAGCTGAATCTGAATCCAGGTACCTGCTCTGGTTTCCATGTTGAGTTTCCTCGATGCTTGTTTTGGTGTGTTAGGAAGATAGACAGCTGAATCTTAAGGAGGTGAGTTGAACTCTTCGCTAGGTATTGAACAAGCAATAATCCTCCTTAATTAGCAACTTACCGCTGCTTAGTGAGGAATTCACTCTGCTACTTGTGATTTATGTAAAAGATGAAATGAGACGCTCCAGACATCGAAATCTGCCTCGCCAGACTTTCTGTTGAATTTTGTAACAAAATCTTGGTGGATCAGATGCTACTTAGATGCTTATAGAATTCAAACTGTAATCCATGCTGCAGCTTATAAAATACACAAATTTTCATATATGTAGTTTTTTTTAAAAGAAGCTTTCTTTGCACTTACGTATTTTAAAGTAGAATTATAGACAGCAGTGAATTAAAGTATCTCAAAGTATCTCTTCATCTCAAATCTGTAAATATAAAAAAAAGCTTCAAATGCAGCCAGTCTAGCAACAATAAAAAAGGACAAAGGACCAGCTAAAGTCTCAGGCCCAAAGCCTAGTTCTGACAAAGGGCTTATACCGAAAATTGCAATCTATTATTTCTTCCTTTCTGATGCCAACAGATCAGCTGTGTATTTCTACCATTTTCATTTATGAAACACTAATTTTATTTCAAAGCGTAACTATAATGAAAAAGTATCATGTACATTTACTTCCACATGAAAAAAAGAATGCTTCATCATTAAGCTTACTTTCACCTCAGTAAAACAGCACTCACCTCCTCTGCTCATCCATGACCTTGCCATTTTCAAACTCAACAACTCTGGTGCTGTTCATAGTCTTCCATCTTTAATGATCCAAAAGAATTCATTTAAAAACATTCATCTGCTAATTATACCCTATTGTGCACAAAATCGTTCAAACTCCAATCTACCTATGCTCACTGACTTACACACACCTTTTTTCTCAAGTTTAATTAATTTTGTAGCTTTACATCTCTTGATTCATTTATAACCATCCTCCAGTCCCACAACACTCAAAAAAATTATACACTTCTCCAATCTGGCCTTTTGTTAGATCATAGATCATAGAATCCTTATAGTATGAAAACAGGCCATTCGGCTCATCCATAACAACCCTCCAAAGAAGATCCCACTCAGACCCAACCATTATCCTATCCCTATGACCCGACATTTCCCATGTCTCATCCACCTGACCTACACATCCATGGACACTTTGCAGATCACCCATGTCCTTTGGCAGTTGCATTTGCTTAGGTCTCAAACACTGGTATTTCTTCGCTAAAGAGATAGTGAGGACTGTAGATACTGGAGAGTCACAGTCAATAAAGTGCAGCACTGGAAAAGGCACAGCCGATCAGGCAGCATCCAAAGAGCAGGAGAGTCGATGTTTTGGGCATAAGCCCTTCATCAGGACTGGCTTGCAGAGGAAGGAGGAAAGCCTCTTCAAAGTGGGCATCCTTGGAAGAGGCTTCACAGTAAGGTTATAATCAACGAGGAGATAGTGAGGACTGCAGATGATGGAGAGCCAGAATCGATAATGTATGGCGCTGGAAAAAGCACAGCAGGTCAGGTAGCATCGAGGAACAGAACAGTCGACATTTTGTGCATGACATTTCAAGACCCTTATCGACTCTTTTTTTTTCTAAGGCTCTATTTATCTTTCCTAATTTTAACACAGTCTTCAAAACATGCTACAGTGACCAAGCTTTTTATTATTTTCCCCCCCAAAAAAACACATTCCTTTTTTGCCCAAATTAATCTCTTAAAAACCTCTGTGTAAATTTATTGTTAATGGTGCCATATTGTGCAAGTCGCTGCTGCTATAAAAATTATTTAATTTATTACACGTAAAAGGAAAAGGCTGGAATTTCACTCCAGAGTCAAGTCGCACAAGTCATTAAATTTCCAACTTGGCAGTGCTGCCTCAGTTTAAGGGGCTGCATTAGACCCAGTTTTTGCTCCGAGGGTGACAATGTTGAGATAGAGTCAAGCCCACCAACCCAAAAATAGATACTTAGGCTCCCATGGAGGCAAGTGGGTGCCAAAACAATTCAGTTAGACATATGTGACATAAAAATAGATCTTAGCTGCATATAAGTAGTATTCACATCAACTTCAATTTTTGAATCAGGCACAATGAACAAGGAGTTTTGGAAGAATCATAGAGTCATAGAGATGTACAGCATGGAAGCAGACCCTTTGGTCCAACTAGTCCATGCTGACCAGATATCCCAACCTAATCAAGTCCCATTTGCCAGCACTTGGCCTATATCCCTCTCAACCTTTCTTAGTCATATACCCATGCAGATGCCTTTTAAAGGCTGCAGTTGTACCAGCCTCCACCACTTCCTCTGGCAGCTCATTCCATAACACGTACCACCCTCTATGTGAAAAAGTTGCCCCTCAGGTCCCTTTTATATCTTTCCCCCCTCACCCTAAACATATGCCTGTTAGTTCTGGATTCCCTAATTCCAGGGAAAAGACTTTCTCTATTTTCCTCATGATATTATAAACATCTATAAGGTCACCCCTCAGCCTCTGATGCTCCAGGGAAAACAGTCCCAGCCTATTTAGCCTCTCCCCATCACTCAAATCCTTCAACCCTGGCAACATCCTTGAAGATCTTTTCTGAACCCTTTCAAATTTCACAGCATCGTTCCAATAGAAAGGAGACCAGAATCGCATGCAATACTCAAGTGGCCTAACCACTTGAGTAGCCTAACCAATGTCCTGTACAGCTGCAACATGACCTCCCAACTCCTATACTCGATACTCTGACCAATAAAGGAAAGCATACCAAATGCCTTCTTCACTATCCTACCTACCTGCAATTCTACTTTCAAGGAGCTATGAACCTGGACTCCATTGTCTCTTTGTTCAGCAACACTCCCTAGGACCTTACCATTAAGTGTATAAGCAGATTAGGTTATGTCTGAACTCAGCTCTCTAAGTTCAAATGGCTTTGCTGACTTAGGGTTTCTCATCTGTGTGAATCATATGCCAAACTGCCCCTTTTCCTCTGCTGGCTACATTTGGATCTGTCAGATCCATACTCTGTGAACTTCTAACCCAAATTTTAAATTTCCCTCATCACATCAGTTTTGTTCCTTCACTCGTGATACATCCAGAGATCATGGTTATGATCTGATATTTCATCCCAGTGGTCATTATTCCTATATGAATGTTCACAATAAATTTCAGCAGCTTAATTGCTTAAGGCTGTTTAACTTGAGCCAGATCTTGATCCTTACAGAAGTTCACTAAATACTCATTCTCGCATGAATGCTGGATAGCATCTAGTGCATAACCTTGACTTGCCTTTTTATCCCAGATGGAATGAAACCAAATGTTGAATGACTGAATGGCACTGTTACTGAGATCAAATGGCTTAACCCAGATCCAATGCAGAACATTTAGCTCAGATGTTCAATGGATAAAGGACTTACTGAGCTGTCAGATTAGTCTTTTTCAACCATTTTGTGCACTTCTTCTAAAGTTACATTTTACTGACTCTCTTGAAGTTGTTACTAAACAATATTATCCTCACACTGCTGAAGACAATCTGCACTGGACAAAATCTTGGGTCTTGTGTCCTGTTGTTATTTGCTGCAACTAATACAGAGTGAATGGATTCAAATTGGTAATTGATTTTAAAATAATGAACTAAATCAGATTCTCTGATTTTATTCCAAGATAAACTGGGCATTGAAGTGAGAATTCATAACATTTTTTGAGATACAACCGTGGTGAAACCAAAGAGGTTCAGCATTTCACTTTGCTTTCATAATGATGAATGCAAGGCAAATGGGATTTATGCCTGTCCCTGCAATGTTATCAAGGCTGGACTTCAGACATCTGGGTCTTTGCCACAGTCTGTGGGTGAAAACATAAAGGAACATCAAAGAACGGCTAGTACACTAGCTACCTATTATCTCCCCTCTTATATTATGGTGCCAGTATTATAGATATCCAATATGATGTTCATGCTCATTCTGTTTCTGCTCTCTGCTAGTTTTGTCCCTTCTACCCCACTTAGATTTATCTTCCTCTTCCTGATCACTGTACCTTTCAACCGATTGCTTCCTGATCACTTCACCTGAATACCCCATATCTCTCAATCGTATGACACCACCTTCCCACTGATATGTTCAAACTTGCCTCAGGGAAGCTGCAAATGAAAGAATGACCTGAGATTTAGAAGTTGTTGTGAGAATGCACAGCAAGCATTAGCAACCACTTCTAATGTAGTTAAGGCTTTGGACCTATCTTTAGGACTATGTTGGCAGTTCACATACCCAATTTACTTTGGCAGACCTTATCTACTGTCATCACTGATCCTTAATCATATTTCAATGTTCTATCATTTAAGACAATATATTAAATTTAATCGACATTCATATGCAATTCTATTACTTCATGTCAACTCATTTTTCTCATTAACTATTATTAATGTGCACCGATTAGAATTCCCCAATGCATTATTAAGTGAATAATTAGGAATTGTGTTCTATAAATTAAATTATACCCACCTATTGCTCACATCTGATGCCTGCTGAAGGATTTAGAATGCTCATGATATGAGTGAAGAAGCAATTACATCTTTTGAATAATAATAGATTTCCACAATGTACATAATGAACCGTTATAACTGTGTTATGTCCCATTTATTTGGGTGTAGATTCAGATATGAAAGGAATAGGAATAAAGAAATACAAATCTAAAAATAGTTATGTGCATTATAAATCTACCCTAAACTTCTAAATACTTGTACCAGATTAAAGGAGTTTTGCACACAGTAGGCAGTTTATAGAACATTGTGGGTATCTTGGCCACCATATTCCGTTCATTAATCTCAACGTGTGGGAAGTTCATTAGCAGTGCAGTAGAGATTTGCTAATAAACCACCCACTGTGTAATTCCTGACTGGTGTGGAAGATCTCAGAAAACTTTGCTCAAAAATGTTAAAAATTAAAATGTTCAAGGGGATTGTTCTCTTTAATTTATCCGAGGAAAGCAATTCCAAATTGTTATTGTACAATTTCAGGCTGTTGGAAGAAAGAAAAGGAAGTCTCAAATCTCATGTCCTTTCATAAACTCAACCTGAAATCAGCTTCTTGGCTGATAAGTGTACCATATTTATTTGTTGACAGCGAAATTACTTCCACATGCTGCAAATTCACATCTTTTGTTTTATAAAGCTGGTTTTAAAGTTGTAACAAGTAACACTGAGCTTATCACTTGTTATAGTTAAAGGGAGTGCCCTAACTAGGTAAGTTATTGAAATTGCTGAGGCTAGTAATGGTCAACTCCATGAATTTACAGATTGTTGTGTGTTATTAGATAATCAAGCATTTACCATTTCATGACTACTCATATCTGACGGAAATAAGTTTATGGAATAAATCTCTAAAACTCAATCACAGAATTGTTGTTACAAATGAAAACTATATGAAAACCTCAGAACTTTCAATATTGTCTGCCTAAACAATCAGGTTATTAACTTGGATTATCATTATCCATCATAGCAGCCGGTATGTGCTTGAACTTATGCCAGATACAAATAAGACACTGTTCCATGAATGCAGGATCATACACTATAGATTCACATTCCAGTACAAGATGGTGGTGGAGTAGGGCTCCAGTGCTAGAGCTTGTCTGCTGTGACTGCTTTTCTTTTTCTTATTTTGTCCCCTCTCTTTTCTTTTTAAAATTACTTGCTTGTCCTGAGCATGAACGCCATCAGTGGCCGTGATAGCCCAGAACGCGGAGCTCGAGCGTTCTGAAGGCAGGCTCAACACAGACCTCAGGCAGGCCTACAGCGGAGGAAAGTGATTTGCTATTTGCTTTTCTGGAGCAAACACAGACCCTGGAATCAGTGACTGCTACATCGGCAGAGGCAACATCGGCCACATAGGCCCAGTGGTTGAGAGATGGCACTTGGGGATCAGCAATTTTGTTGTTGGTTGGGTATGGTGCTGGCAGCAGCGACACAGTAGTGGAAGGGCATCATGACAACATAAATGAGGTTGGCCCAGGGGTGAGAGATGTGACTCTGATGTTGGTGTGTCCGCTGTAGAAGGCAGAGAGGCGGTAGCGGAGGAGCATCAGACCAGTAGCAAAGATGGCACCTGAGGATTGGTGATTGTGATGCTGGTTGGGTCCGGTGTAGATAGTGGAGAAGTGATTGCGGAGGGATGGTGGTAGCAGGTGTCAATGAAGGCGATGAGCTGGCCCAGGACTGATGGACTCTCTTCAAGCTTTCTCTTTCTTTGTTTTCCATATTCTTAAATTATTCAAGGCACCATTTCATAGCAAAAAACATTTGTCATTACAAAAACTTTTCACTGTATCTTACTGTATTTTTACGGTAAAATACACATGACAATAAAAATCAAGCTAATTACACATTCAAATTCCTAATATTCATTCGAGATTTGGCAAGGTCATTGTAGGAACTGCAGATCTATAGACTGAAATCTCCCTTTCCTGCAAAGGAATTTTAGAAACAGGAATGGGAGTGAAGTCAGCAAAGAGTATGTTGGGTTAGCCACTTGACATGTATCTGCCCTCTGAATGATCTGGCTGGAGGTGGAGTGAGTGCACATGCTCCCATCTGACAGTGAGGAATAGCCATTTAGGCTTCTACTTGACGAATAACAGGATTAATGCTGCCACTGACGGGACCATCTCAGTAGCAACCTTACCCCATGCTGAGACTGGAGCCCTGCAGTTACCAAAGGGCAGATTCCCTGCAGCGGTGGAAGAAGGGCTAAGGCCACATTTATGCCTCACTGGGATGCAAGGTGACAGCTGGATCTTCAGGTTCAACCATGTGGGAGCTCCTCCATGATAATAATGGCCTGAAAGCTGTGCCCATTATAGTCATTTTTAGGCAGAGAGGCATTTTTAGGCATTTAAGGTGCCCTCATAGTCTCTTGCTTGCTTCATCATTGTCCATCTCTCCCAAACAGTCTGCCAGCTGGACATTGCAACAAGATCGCCGATAAGGACTCTCACTTAAGTATACGTTACCTCCAGAAGCAACTTCATTGGCCACCCTGCTCAAGATCACAAGTCATGCTCTGTCACAGCTGACTCTCTATTCAGAATTGATGCCAATGTCAGGATCTCAATGCAACCAGCAAAGTCCAGCTAATGAAATCTATCTTGCTAAGCCATTGAAATGTGAGTTTTAAATGATTTACATTTTCATATTTTATGTACTGTACTGTTACCTTCTCAATAAAAAGACAAATGCAGTTCACACATGTAGTAATAGTATCATGATAACTGTTACTTGCAACAAGATCCCATTGTCTAAGACCTGGTGGTGCTCAATCCACAACAAAAACATTGATTTACTGCTATTAAAAATGACCAGGAAACTCTGAATTGTAAGACAGAGGAGGAGGTAGGATTAACATAAACTAGGGAAGGTTGGCGGGGGGGGGGGGGGGGGGGTGGTGGGCTGGGGGGCGAAGAGTCTGTTATGTGTAATGTCATACAATGTGTTTTGTTCTAAGAGTCTGGCTGCTTCAGAAGTTCCCGCCAAAGAGGGAGTCTCACTCCCTGAAGTAGGGCTTAAGCAGTTAGAGGTGAGAATCATTAGCTTTGATTTTGCTTCTTTCTTTGTGATCCCTAACAGGCCTTTAAAATTGGAGATATCTGCTGTCCTCTAATTCTGGCCCAACATGGACCGCCAAATGTAATTGCCTCTGGAGTACATTCCCTACCAACTCCCTGACATTCTGTCCTTTTCATCCTTTAAGAGCTGTCTTAAAACCTGCCACTTTGACCTACATTTTGATCATTTTACCTAATATCCCCTGAGATCCCCTCAATCACCAATTTTTAGACCATAAAACAATAAGGCTTACAGCCAAAATTAGGTCATTCAGCCGATTGAGTTTGCTCCATCATTCAATCATGGTTGGAGACAAAATATTTCTCAACACCTTTCTCCCATTTTCTCCCAATAATCCTTAATCCCCTAGATACTCAAGAACCTGTTTATCTCTGTTTTAAATATACTCAAGAACCTGGCTTCCACAGTCTTCTGTAGCAATGAATTCCAGAGATTTACCACTCTCTGGCTGAAGAAGTTTACTCTGTTCAGGTCATTCAGTATTCTATATGTTTCAATTAGATCCCCTCTTCCTTCTAAACTTCATCAGGTATAGATTCAGAGTCCCCATATGTTCCTCATATATTAAGCTTTTCATTCCTGGGTCTATTCTCATGAACCTCCTCTGAACACACTACTGTGCCAGTACATCCTTCCTGAGATATGTGGCTCAAAACTGCACACAATACTCCAAATGTGGTCATCCATAGCCTGTCCCTACCTTTCTTTCATATCCTGTGATCCCTTTAGACCCATGTGCTACATTCAATCCCTTCATAAAATCCTGCAACGTTTTGGCATTGACTGCTTTCTGGGTTAGCAGGTTCCACAGATTCACCACTCTATGATTGAAGAAATGTATTGTTATCTCCGTCCAAATGATTTACCATGTAACCTTTTTGTGGGCCTCCTCCCATCATTGGTAACATCCTTCCTGCATCTATACTGCTTAGTCCTGTTCAAATTTTATAGGTTTCTCTGAGATTTCCCCCTCATTCTTCTGAACTCCAGTAAATATTATCCCAACGATTCAACCTCTCTTCGTTCATCAGTCCTGCCACCCCTGGAATCAGCCTGGTAAACCTTTGCTGCACTCTCTCTATAACAACTCCTCATCCTTCCTCAGATGAGGAGACCCAAACTGCACACAATATTCCAAGGCACTCACCAAAGCCTGCACAATTGTATCAAGACATCCCAGTTCCTATACTTAAATCCTCTCACGATGAAGACCTGCTTCATTATTTAAGGAGAGGTTTATAATGTTAACCACAAAACAGAAAGTGATTCATTTCTGGAGCAATGATATAATAACTTAAACTGGGACAAATTATAACTTGATAGTCTTCTGAAGAAGGGTCACTGGATCTGAAACGTTAACTCTGATCTCTTTCCACAGATACTGCCAGACCTGCTGAGATTTTCCAGCAATTTCTGTTTTGTTTGTGATAACTTGATATGTTGAAGGTAAGATGCAACAGAGAATTTGTGTAACATTTGTCATTCCAGTTTGAAGTTTTGATCATTAAAACAGCAGAAATGAACCTTAGATGAGGAAGGAGTTCAATGCTCAACATAAATGTGAATTGTTATATATTGTATTTGCAGCAAGAACTTTCCAAAGAGGTAGTCTGTACTAGATCAAAGACAACATGGAAAGCATTTGTGAAAGCAATGGTCTGTAGATGTGGATATAGTTGGGACATCAGCAAGTTATCCTGCAATTTCACTGGTGTCAGGAAACACTGATTTTACTGAAGTATGAGGCATCACTCTCTAGTAACCTTGTGTTGCCACAACACAACAGATACCATTATCAATTGAATTAGATTCTTCCACTTTAACAAATGAAGTTATAATGGATAGCTGTAAAAGTGGTACATTTTATTTTCTGCCTATGTGACAAGATAGGTGCTGTGTTTTTAGTAACTTGTCTGAATGAAAGATTCTACTGAGCTGCTAAGGATCAGAATCTAATGTCTGTAAAAAAAAATGCCTGGATTTTAAATATGGATCTAGCCAGCTTATTTATAGTAATATAATTTGGAGTAATACTGAGAACAAAGTGCTGATACAATTTGAGACTCTTACTGTTTCTTATTTCATATAATTCTGCTGACCACTGTTGTACAGAAATGGCATTGCAGGCATCTCAATGGATAACCACATAACAGACTGAACTGGAAGTGTCATATCAGCAACTTGCATTTTTGTAGCACCTTTACTATAATAAGACATCTCAAGAAATATCAGAGGAGCATTATCAAATAAAATTTGAGACTGACCCACTTGAGGAGCTTTTCAGTTAGTGGTCAAAACTTAGTCAAACAAACAGTTTCATGAGGTGCATTAATAAAGGGCAGAAGTAGAGAGGAGAAGAGGTTTACGGAATAAATTTCAGACATTAGGACCTTGGTAATTCAAGACCCACGCATCAATAGCAGAGCAATTAAAATCAGGGATATGCAAGTGGTCAGAATCGGAAGCACACAGAGGTCTCTGCAGATTGTAAGAGGTTATAGATATAGGAAGTGAGCAATTCCTATCTGCATCTTGTATAGAAAGCTGTTCATCTGATTGTTTTAACCAATTTCCAAGGAAAGTTGATGCAGAAACTTAAAAAAAAGAATAAAATGAGAGTCAATCCACAGGGTTATAAGGGGTAACATTTCAAATCTATAGACAGAGATTTGCAGGTAAGGTATTTGAAAATTTCTGATCTCACTTGGGAAGTATGCCATTAAATTTAATGCATGCCACAAACTTGACAAAATGAACTACCATTCACATAACAGATTCTTCCTATTGTGTATGTAGGAATATCATCAACCTAATCATAACTGAATCAAAGTTTGTCCCTTTCCAATGTCTACATGCATGCACTTCCTGCTGACATCACTCAAATAGATACCAGAAGGAGCACATATTTAATATTTCAATTTTTATTTACCAGAATATGGTTGGCACTTGTGCACTTATGCAATAGAAATAGTCAACACCATCAAAAAACGTGTTCAATCCATGAATTACATGTTGCAAACTTGCTTTCAATCAATGTTCCCTCTAACCAAAAGAGAAAATGCTGGAAAATCTCAGCAGGTCTGACAGCATCTGTAAGGAGAGAAAAGAGCTGATGTTTCAAGTCTAAATGACCCTTTGTCAAAACTCTTTTCTCTCCTTACAGATGCTGCCAGACCTGCTGAGATTTTCCAGCATTTTATCTTTTGGTTTCAGATTCCAGCATCCGCAGTAATTTGCTTTTATCCAATGTTCTCTCTAATTCCACTTCAATGTGCATAGGTCTGATTGTATCACCATATTGTCCTTTTAAGATATTTAATGCATCAATACCTGGGTGCATCTTAAAGGGACTAATGCCAGTGTCTGGCTGGTTTGTCACCAGCAGCTGTCCCTAGTCCTCAGCATATTTCTGATTGCTAAATGGCTGCATACCTACATAGTTTGGAGAGAACGTGTACATATTTGTGTTACCTCACACCCATCTGTTCTAATGGTTGTGCCAGAATAAGACCGACCTGAAAATCCACTCACATACACACATTGGTTTCTTAACTGATCAACAAATTTCATCAGATTTGAGTATCCCAGTAATGCAATGACAGTGCACAATTATTGCTCTGGTACATATTATTACACAGTGACCTTGGTGCAGGGTAAGGGATTGGACATCCAGAGAGTAGCCTTGAAGAAATGCTGGAACTTTTTTTTTGTTTCAAAAGTTTATGAAATAGGCACAGGGGTGCTGACAAGTTAGAATGGATACTATTCCTATCATGCAGACTTCCAACATCCATGGTATAACAGGTACTCATCCCTGCTCTCATAATCTTTGTCTGGGTTTGTAGAAAAATTGAGAAAAGGTTGAATACATTAATTCATTAATTAGTTAATGGCGCACTGAAAACGTATTTATGCATTTTCACTATCACATTTGCAGATATTGCTTTTCCAAGTATACATGCTGATACCATTACTTCCATTTTCTGTATAATCTTTCAGAGCTTCGCAACATTAACATGCCAAAGTGAAATGTCTTCCATGACTGAACATAAGATATTGGTTTGTAACTGTGATCAATGACATGATTTATTGTTGCAAGACAAGGGTCCTCTGCAATTGTTTTTTTCATGAGTAACCAGAGCTAGGTTGGTTTTATTGCACTGCAGCTTAAGTTTTATTTGCCGTACAATATCATACTTGTGATGAAGTCTTTCTGAAAAATGTTACTTTGGTGACATTTTGCAACCAGGCACCACAAAATAATCAATTCTCTTTCTACAAACGATAGACAGTAGTTGTACATATTCTGCAACAGCACCAGCAATAAGAACAGCAACCTTTGCTGGCCTTTTCTTTGAGCTTGAGTCACAATGAATTTTATCACCATGGTTAGACTACCTCAAAGATTGTTTTTCTTTTATTTACTGTTCATATTGCATTCACAGCAGTTTCTCTCCAGGTCGGTTGTGTATCCAGAATACAATAACGTCTTTCTGAAAAGGCTGCATAGATTCTGTTTGTCATTTCTTTTTGGTTAAAAATCCCAGATATTGCTTTCAAGGACATATTTGAGTCAAACACAATGAGTCCTGGGAAAATGCCATTATTTTGTGACACCATATCCTAGTCACAATTTTGTTGGCACAATTTTTCAGGTTTGAACCAGTTTACAACAAATAGTTCCAAAGGCTTTACTAAAGCCTTAAATAATTCCAAGCTGTTTTAATATTATACAGCATGCTTTGTAATTTGGAACTGAGATAGGGAGAATTATAGTGGAAACACAAGACAAGGACTTTAGTGCAGTGTTGTATTGTTTATGACCACAAAATTGATTTTACATTAAAAAAAACAATGTTTTACAAATAGAGTAAGGATTTTGAAATTATTAAAGCGGGTGAAAGTACTCCCACTTAGAGTTTGAATTTTGATGTAAATGATAAAATGACACTAAAATGTGCAATAACCAAAAATAAGAACATGAATTAAACTGAATCCGCAGCCATGGGATCTAATTAGAGTAGCAATATTCTTCAGTTTAATTTGCCAGAAAAAGTACTCTAGATCCAAATAGAAATAACAGTCCCTCACAAAACAGAATACATTTCTGTCACCCAGGACAATACAAATTCAGCTTTAATGCAAAGGTTTTGGAGGTATTAACTCAGAAAACTGACCCATTTTGAGCACAAAATTATTGGAATTTAAAGCCAAATCTATTCTCAATAGATTTTCTGACCTTTCAGTTCTTTTTAGTGAATTATGAGATATTCCAGGTTGATAAAAAATAAAACTGTTTGGCAGATAGGCAACAAAGAGTAGGAATAAATGGGTCTTTATCTGAATGACAGGTAGTGACTAGTAGTACACTGCAGGAATCAGTGCAAAGACACCACCTACTCACACATACATTAATGATTTAAATGATGGAACTAAATGTAATATCTCCAAATCAGCCGATAACATAAACTTGCGTGATATGTAAAGGGGGTGCTTCAGTGTGATTTAGACAAGCTGAGTGAGTGGACCAATACATGGCAGATGAAGTGTAATGTAGATAATGTGAGATTATCACTTTGGGAACAAAAGCAGAAAGGCAAATTATTATAAGAGTGGTTATAAATTGAGTCTCCAACCAGGTTGAAAGGATATTGGAGCAGGACGGGGAGAATCCAGTTGTTATGGTCTACATTGGGACTAATAACATAGGCAAAGCTAGGGTGGAGGAACTCTTTGGGGATTATAAAGGACAAGGAGGGAAATACAGGTCCTCAAGAGTTATAATCTTCAGATTACTGCCCAAGCCATGGGCCCATTGGCAGAGGGATAAGAAAGTTAGGGAAGTAAACACATGGCTAAGGGATTGGTATTGGAAAGAAAGATTTCATTTCGCAGGGCATTGAAATCAATTTTGGAACGGGGGGTGGGGGTGGGGGTGGGGGGTGGGGGGGGGTTGGGAAGTCTGTACCATTGGGATAGTCTCTACCTGAACCAATCTGGAACCAGTGTTCTAGCAAAAAGGATGGGTGGTCAGTAGTACTTTAAACTTCTGAAGCGGGGGGAAGGGAAAACGAAAGCAACAGTTTGGAGTTAAATGGAAAGATAAGCAGCAGGAGTGCATGTGTGCAGGTGGGTTTAAGCTCGAGGTAAACTAGGAATGCAGTAAAAAGGAAGGATAACTTAGAACATCTTATGCTTTCCAATATCTCTATTAATGATAAGAAAATTAGTATTAAGGTACTTTACCTGAAAGCTTGTAGTATTTGTAACAAAGTAGATGAATTAACGGCACAAATCATCGTGAATGATTATGATGCGGTAGGCATCACAGAGATGTGATTGCAGGGAGTTCAGGACTGGCAGTTAAACATCCAAGGATTTACAACTTAGCAAAAAGACAGGGAGGTGGGCAGACGGGCCGGGGTTTCCTTGTTAGTTAAGAATGAAATTAAATCTATGGCACTGAATGACAAAGGGTCACATAACGTGGAGTCTGTATGGGTGGAGTTGAGGAACCACAAAGGCAAAAAAACCCATAATGGGAGTAATATACAGACCTCCTAACAGTGGTCAGGCCCAAGGGCGCAACATGTACTGGGAAACAGATAGGGCATGTCAGAAAGGCAAGGTCACGGTGATCATGGGGGACTTAAATATGCAGGTGGACTGGGTGAATAATGTTTCCGGTGGATCCAAAGAAAGGGAATTCATGGAATGCTTACAGGGTGGCACTTTGGAACAGTTTGTGATGGAGCCCACAAGGGAGCAGGCTATTCTGGGCTTAGTGCTATAAAATGAGCCAGACTTTAGAAATAATCTCAAAGTAAGAGAACACTTTGGAGACAGTGATCATAATATGGAAGAATTCAGTCTGCAGTTTGAAAGAGAAGGCAACATCAGATGTAATGGTGTTACAGTTAAATAAAGTTAATTACAGGGGCATGAGAGAGGAACTGATGAAAATCGACTGGAAGCAGTGCCTAGTGGGGAAGACAGGAGAGCAACAATGTCAGGAGTTCCTGGGTGTAATTGAGGACACAGAGCTGAGGTTCATCCCAAAGAAAAGAAAGGTTATCCAGGGGGTGGGAGCTCAATTAGACAGTCATGGCTGACAAAGGAAGTCAGGAAATGTATCAAAGAGAAAGAGAGAGCCTATAAAGTGCTGAAGAGCACTGGGAAATCTGAAGGTTGAGAAGGCTACAAAAACAGAGGGTATGCTTTCCTTTATTGGTCAGACTATTGATTACAGGCATTGGGAGATCATGTTGCGGCTGTACAGGACATTGGTTAGGCCACTGTTGGAATATTGTGTGCAATTCTGGTCTCCTTCCTATCGGAAGGATGTTGTGAAACTTGAAAGGGTTCAGAAAAGATTTACAAGGATGTTGCCATGGTTGGAGGATTTGATCTACAGGAAGAGGTTGAATATACTAGGGCTGTTTTCCCTGGAGCATCAGAGGCTGAGGAGTGACATTATAGAGGTTTATAAAATCACGAGGGGCATGGACAAGGTCTTTTCCCTGGGGTGGGGAAGTCCAGATTTAGAGGGCATATGTTTAGAGGAGAGAGGGGAAAGATATAAAAAAAACATAAGGGAAAACCTTTTCACGCAAAGGGTGGTGCATGTGTGGTTGGGCTGCCAGAGGAAGTGGTGGAGGTGAGTACAATTGCAACATTTAAAAGGCATCTGGATGGGTATATGAATAGGAAGGGTTTGGAGGGATATGGGCTGGGTGCTGGCAGGTGGGACTAGATTGGGTTGGGATATCTGGTCAGCATGGACGAGTTGGACTGAAGGATCTGTTTCCGTGCTATACATCTCTATAGCTCTATGAATCTATGAGAGAAATAAGGA
This sequence comes from Chiloscyllium punctatum, assembly GCF_047496795.1. Classification (NCBI taxonomy): domain Eukaryota; kingdom Metazoa; phylum Chordata; class Chondrichthyes; order Orectolobiformes; family Hemiscylliidae; genus Chiloscyllium; species Chiloscyllium punctatum. The sequence continues at coordinate 62,974,651 of NC_092746.1, forward strand.
AGGAGATGATCAAATATGAAGGTAGGCTAGCTAGTAATATCAGAAATGATAGGAAAAGTTTCTTTCAATACATAAGAAACAAACTTTGCGTCAGTCTTCACAGTGAAAAACATGAGTAATATTCCAACAGTTAGGGAGAGTCAGGGGCAGAGTTGATTATGGTAGCTATTACAAAAGAGAAAGTGCTAGAAAAGCTAATAGATCTAAAAATTGATAAATCTCCTGGCCCTGATGGACTACATCCTAGAGTTCTGAGGGAGGTGGCTGAGGAAATAGCAGAGGCGTTGGTTGTCCTAGATGATTTGAAAATTGCTGTTGAAACCTCTTTGTTCAAGAAAGGATCAAGACAAAAGATGGAAAATCATAGGCCAATTAGCCTAACGTTGGTTGTTGGTAAAATAGTAAAATCCATCATTAAGGAGGAGATTTCTAAATTCTTGGAAGTGTAGGATCAGATTAGAACAAGTCAGCATGGATTTAATAAGGGTGGTAGGTCGTTGAAAAGGTAACAAGTAGGTTAGACCAGGGAAACCCAGTGGATGTTATCTATCTTGACTTCCAAAAGACCTTTGATAAGATCGTGTTCGAGATGAGCTACTGGCATGGATTGAGGATTGGCTGTCTGACAGAAGGCAGAGAGTTGGGATTAAACATTCATTTATGGAATGGTGTCCCACAGGGTTGAGTGTTGGGGCCGCAGATGTTAGTTTCATATATTAATGATCTGGATGAAGGGACTGGGGGTATTCTGGTGAAGTTTGCTGATGATACGAAGTTAGGTGGACAGGCGTAGTATTGAGGAGGTGGGGAGGCTGCAGAAAGATTTAGACAGTTTAGGAAAGTGGTCCAGGAAATGGCTGCTAAAATTCAATGTGAGCTAATGCAGGGTCTTGCACTTTGGAAAAAAGAATACAGGGATGGATAAGTTTTAGATGGTGAGAAAATTCATAAAGCCAAAATACAAAGGGATCTGGGAGTGCTCGTCCAGGATTCTCTAAAGGTTAAATACATGATTAAGAAAGTAAATGTAATGTTATTTATCTCAAGAGGGTTGGAATATAAAAGCAGTGATGTATTTTTGAGTTGTTATAAAGCTCTTGTTAGGCCCCATTTAGAATATTGTGTCCAAGTTTGGGCCCCACACCTCAGGAAGGACATACTGGCACTGGAGTGTGTGCAGCCGAGATTCACATGGAGATTCATACAGATGATCCCTGGAATGGTAGGCCTAACATATGATGAACAGCTGAGGATCCTGGGATTGTATTCATTAGAGTTAAGAAGGTTGAGGGGAGATCTTGAGAATCTTATAAGGTAATGAATGGCTCAGAAAGGGTGGAAACTGGTAAGTTGTTTCCATTAGGCAGGGAGACTAAGACCCATGGGCACAGCCTTAGATTTAGAGGGGGTCAATTTAGAATGGAAATGAGCAGACATTTCTTCAGCCAGAGTGTGCTGGGAATTCATTGCCACGGAGCGCATTGGAGGCCAGGATGTTAAATGTCTTCAAGGCAGAGATTGATAAATTATTAATCTCGCAAGAAATTAAGGGCTACGGGGAGAGTGCTGGTAAGTGGAGTTGAAATGCCTATCAGCTATGATTAAATGGCGCAGTAGACCCAATGGGCCAAATGGCCTTACTTCCACTCCTATGTCTTATGGTCTTATGGAGAGTGGTGAATGTGCAATGAAACTTGAGTGTCCTCGTACATCAGTCATTGAAGATATGTATGCAGGTTAGCAGGCAGTGGAAGGCAAATGTTACGTTGGCTTCAGTTGTGAAAGTATTTGAGTACAGCAGCAGGGATGTTTTGCAACAATTATACAGGTCTCTGGTGAGTCCACATGTGGAATATTAAGTACAGTTTTAGTCTCTTTATGTTCTTGCCATGGAAGGAGTGCAGCGAAGGTTTCCAAGATTGATTCCTGGGAAAGCAGGATTAATGTATGAGGAGAAGTTGAATTGGTTCAGATTATATTCAGAAGAATGAGGGCGGACATGATAGAAACCTACAGTATGGATGCATTAAGGATGTTCTCAATGACAGGGAGTCCAGAACTAGCAATTGTAGTCTCAGGATAAGGGCTAAACAATTTATGACTGAGATGAGGAGACATTTCTTTACCCAGAGAATGATGAACCTGTTGCAATCACAGAAAACATTGAAAGCCAAACATTGTATGATTTCAAGTAGAAAATGGATACAGCACTTGGGGCTAAAGGGATCAAAGGGTCTGGTAGATAAATGGAAACAGGGTTAGGCTATTGAGTTGTTCAGTCAGCCATGATCGTAATGAAGGGCAAAACAGTTACTAAGAGCCAAATAGCCTATGTTGCTCTCTATGTTTTTATGACCTTGCCACATTTCCATCCTATGTGGAAAATTTCTTCATGGTAACTAAAATAAAAATCTACATTACATGTTACACAACTTGAAGCTGTCCCGATTTGGAGATGCCGGTGTTGGACTGGGATGTACAAAGTTAAAAAACACACAACATCAGGTTGTAATCCAATGGGTTTAATTGGAAGCACTCGCTTTCAGAGCGCCGGTCCTTCATCAGGTGATTGTGGAGGACACAATTGTAAGGCACAGAATTTATAGCAAAAAATTACAGTGTGATGTAACTGAAATTATACATTGAAAAATACCTTGATTGTCTTTCTGTCCCATACACTTTCACAGTGTAGTTGTTTGTGTTCATGAAATGAAATTGCCCTCTGATATGATGACATGAAAGTTTTAAAAATAATCATCATCTTCATCTTTGGTGCTTGGCTTCTTGCTTCATATTTGCCTTCCCATGTATCTGTGTCCTGTGCCGTTCTTTCCATTTGGCTATAACTTCCCTCAGTTTCAAGCCAACTAACATTTTTTCTCTTCCTGTATTTTATTTCCATTAAACCTTCAATCTATTACATCTCTGAAGAGTTTGTCTCCTCATAACGTATGTCCTATTCAGTCTCCCCACCCTTTTCCTAATTATGTTCAGCACATTTTCATGTTTATTCACTTTATTAACCAAGCCTATGAAGTAAGAGTAACACGGAAGGAGCATATTGAAGAAGTACAAAACAAAAAGAAAAATCTGAAATTAATGAGCTCGAAGAAGACGGTAATGTTGACATCAATTCATTGGACCAGAAATACCTCAAAGAGATAACAGCAACCACAAATGAGATGACTGGGAAAGCAGCTGCAGTAGGTAAAATGCAGACAGACTTGATGAATAACAAACTCAATATCAATGATTACTAAGCTGTGCAATGATATTTATTTATTGGAGAATGTCCAAGGAATTCATGCAAATAATAATAATAATAATCACCTGAAGAAATGTTCATGTTCTGACATGAGTAAGAACCTCCTTGCTCTTCTTAGCAAGAGATCTTATTGGTTCAATGAACAGGCTGAAGAGGCTGCAGCTGAACATGTCATTTATAAGATGACACTTCTGACAGTGCTGGATTGAAGTATCACCCTAGATTATTACTTAGGCTTGGCCTAGGCATTGACTTTCTGATTCAAAACATTGAGTTCCAGCTGAAACATAAGGGTGCTGCTTTAGGACATTTCTGATGCTGTTATTGGTTGGAGGAACCACAGTTTGTATTTTCTACAGATGAAAGTGCATTAAATATGAAATGGTGCTCCTAAAAAGGCACTTGTTCCAGTTTTTTTTTACATTCTCCTTCACAGGACAGTAGAGACAGGACTGATGGGATCATTAAACAATGATTCGATATTTATATGTTGTTGGATTGGTTAGTACTATATATCACAATTCTCGTTCTATTTATCTATGTTACAAAAAACATGGAATAGCGCCCTATAGGCTTCTGCCTTCCTCATTCAGAGCTTTGTAAAGTATTGATTTGAACAAGAAATTCCCTACTGATAACACTTCATTGGAAATATTATAGGGGCAGTGCCTGACCAAGTAGTTAAAATTAAGAAACGCCTAGTTCAAGGAATCCAAACACCATCTTTATCATTCTCTTATACATTTATTGCTGATTACTGGAATTGAACCAAATCACAACTTAGCAGTGGTGAGGGAAAAATTGGAGGAAGTCAGCATCATGAATTGAAATGAACTTGCTAACTAGAGTTGGTATTTGGTTTCAATTAACAAGTGCCAGTCTTACAAAGTGCATTAAATGTTAAGGTAATATTTCTTACTTCTCATGCAATATAAAATATTTAACATTGGAAATGTGTTGCCGAGTAATAATTTTGGTTAAGAATGAAAACTTTGGGTTGAATTTTGCACTGGTAATCACAGCAAAACTGCCAAAGTGCCATGACACCTCAAAAACTAACAGCAACTACTGGGATGTAGATTATGATGAATAATATTAAATTTCATATTAAGTAGTCTGTTTCTCAATGTGTTAAAGTGTGTCATCAGCTAAGAAGTAACAAATTCTTGCAATGAAAATTCCATCAGTTAAAACTGCCTTTACCACCACACGCCACTAAATTTTATTCTAAATCTGTCTACAAATATGATAATGTCATGGAGAGTTCACGTACAACAGCTTATTCATCAGTAACCACATTTAGTTTTAATATTTGGTTTCTTCAATTACTTTAATTAATTTCAGAATGGATACCAAATTAAGAAGCAGAACCTCAAAGATGATCGCTGGATTACTACCTGACCAAGTACAAATTGGTATAAGATAAACAAGGTTAGAAAGATGAATGTGCAACTGAAGAACTGGTGTGGGAGCAGCAGGTTCTGGTTTGTGGGCACTAGTACCAATACCGGGGAAAGTGGAATCTGTACTGATTAGATGGTCTACATCTGAACTGTACTGGGCCTAGTGGTCTTGATGACTGCATATCTTGGGAAGTAAAGCCAATTTTAAATCAGATAGTGGGTGAAAGGGCCCAATTTTGGAAAGTTGTGATAAATCAACAAGTGGGGAAATGAAAATAGAAGAAGACATTAACGGCAGAAATAAGCAGTCAATGACAAGACAAGACAAAGAATAAATTCTAAGACCAGCATTTACAAAATCAAAATAATTACAAAATGTAAGGCACTGTATATGAATGCAATCAGCATTTGAAACAGAGATATGGTTGTAGGATGACCTAGATTGGGACCTGTATATTAAGACCCTAAGACGTTGGAGTGGAAGCAAGGTCATTTATTCACGGCGGATGGGCATTTCAACTCCACTTAGCCGCACTCTTAATTAAACTCTTACACATAAGCCCTTAGTTCCTTGCGAGATCAAGAATGTATCGATCTCTGCCTTGAAGACATTTAACATTCCGGCCTCCACTGCATTCCGTGGCAATGAATTCCACAGGCCCACTACTCTCTGGCTGAAGAAGTGTCTCCTCATTTCGTTCTAAATTGAACCCCTCTAATTCTAAGGCTGTGCCCACGTGTCCTAGTCTCCCTGCCTAATGGAAACAAATTACCAGCGTCCACCCTTTCTAAGCCATGCATTATCTTATAAGTTTCTATTACATCTCCCCTCAACCCTCTAAACTCTAATGAGTACAACTGGAGAATCCTTAGCTGTTCATTGTATGTTAGGGCGACCATTCCAGGGATCATCCGTGTGAATGTCCACTGGACATGCACCAATGCCAGTATGTCCTTCCTGAGGTGCAGGGCCCAAACTTGGACACAGTGTTCTAAATGGGGCCTGACTAGAGTTTTATAAAGTCTCAGGAACACATCACTGCTTTTATATTCCAACCCTCTTGCGATAAATAACAACATTACATTTGCTTTCTTAATCATGGACTCAACCTGCAAGTTAACCTTTAGAGAATCCTGGATTAGTACTCCCAGATCCCTTTGTGCTTTGGCTTTATGAATTTTCTCACTGTTTAAAAAATAGTCCATGCCTGTATTTTTTTTCCAAAGTGCAAGACATTTGCTCACGTTGAATTTCATCAGCCATTTCCTGGACTACTCTCCTAAACTGTCTAAATCTTTCTGCAGCCTCCTCACCTCCTCAGTACTACCTGACTGTCCACCTAACTTCATATCATCAGCAAACTTCGCCAGGATGCCCCCAGTCCCTTCATCCAGATCATTAATATATAAAGTGAACAGTTCCACCGCAACACTGAACCCTGTGGGACACCACTTATCACCGGTTGCCATTCTGAAAACAACCTTTTATCCCTACTCTCTGCTTTCTGTCAGACAGCCAATCCTCAATCCACGCCAGGAGCTCACCTCGAACACCATGGGTTCTCACCTTACTCAGCAGCCTCCCGTGAGGCATCTTATCAAAGACCTTTTGGAAGTCTAGATGGATAACATCCACTGGGTTTCCCTGGTCTAACCTACTTGTTACCTCTTCAAACAATTCTAATAGGTTTGTCAGGCACAACCTCCCCTTACTAACTCCATGCTGACTTGTTCTAATCTGACTCTGCACTTCCAAGAATTTATAAATCTCCTCCTTAAGGATGGATCCTACTACTTTACCAACAACTGAGGTTAGGCTAATCGGCCTATTATTTTCCATCTTTTGTCTTGAAGGGTATGTGATATTTAGGAAGAACAGAAAGCTAGGAAAGGGTTGAGGAGTGGCTCTGTCAATTGAGGAAGGTATTAGCACAATAAAGAGGGATTACCTAAATTCAGAAAACCAATATATAGAAGTGATCTGAGTAGAGATGAGGAATAATAAAGGCAAGAAGATAATTGTGGTAGTTGGCAACAGTAACTCCATGGTAGACAAAGTATCAAGGAAGAAATAATGGGAGCTTGTTCAAAGAATGCAACAATTATTCTGGGGGATTTTAACCTACATTTAGATCGGAAAAAGTAGTCTAGATGAGGAATTAATTGACTATTTTGGGGACTTTCTTTTAGACCAACATGTTACGGGATCAACCAGAGAGCAGGATATACCAGACCTTCCTTTTTATCCACAAGACGGGATTAATTACAGACCTCATAGTGAAAGCACCCCTGGGTAGCAGCAACTATAATATGATTGAACTTTACATACAGCTTAAGGCAGAGAAGACTACTGTTTTGAACTTAAACAAGATCAGTTGTGAGGGCATGATAGCAAGGCTAGAGACAGTGAACTGGCAATAAGGGATAGGTCAATAGAGATGCAATGCTATACATTTGAGGGAATATTCCAGAAAGAACAGGATACATATATTCCAACAAATAAGAAAGATTCTGTGGGATTGACCTGTCTTCCAATGGTTAACTAACAAAGTCAAAAACTTACAAACTCAAAGAAAAGATATATAATTCTGCAAAAATCAGTGTCAGGTCAGAAAATTGGATAGGGTATTTAAAAGAGCAAAGGATGCTAAAAGGTCAATCGGGGGTAAAAACTAGAATGAGAGAAAGTTGGCTAAAATAAAAAAAAGACATGAAAAGGTTTCCTGAAATATTTAGAAAAAAGGTAAGAGTTAACAAAGTAAGTGTTGGCCCCATAGAAAATGAGCAGAAAATGTGTTGCTGGAAAAGTGCAGCAGGTCAGGCAGCATCCAAGGAGCAGTAGAATCGATGTTTCGGGCATGAGCCCTTCTTCAGGAATGAGGAAAGTGTGCCAAGCAGGCTAAGATAAAAGGCAGGGAGGAGGGACTTGGGGGAGGGGTGTTGGAAATGCGATAGGTGGAAGGAGGTTAAGGTGAGGGTGATAAGGTGAGGTGATAGGCCGGAGTGGGGGTGGGGGCAGAGAGGTCAGGAAGAAGATTGCAGGTTAGGAAGGTGGTGCTGAGTTCGAGGGTTGGGACTGAGACAAGGTGGGGGGAGGGGAAATGAGGAAACTGGAGAAATCTGAGTTCATCCCTTGTGGTTGGAGGGTTCCTAGGCGGAAGATGAGGCGCTCTTCCTCCAGCCGTCATGTTGCTATAGTCTGACGATGGAGAGTCCAAGGACCTGCATGTACCTGGTGGAGTGGGAGGAGGAGTTGAAGTGTTGAGCCACGGGGTGGTTGGGTTGGTTGGTCTGGGTGTCCCAGAGGTGTTCTCTGAAACATTCTGCAAGTAGGCGGCCTGTCTCCCCAATATAGAGGAGGCCACATCGGGTGCAGCGGATGCAGTAAATGATGTGTGTGGAGGTGCAGGTGAATTTGTGGCAGATATGGAAGGATCCCTTGGAGCCTTGGAGGGAAGCAAGGCGGGGGAAGTGTGGGCGCAAGTTTTGCATTTCTTGCGGTTGCAGGGGAAGGTGCCCGGAGTGGAGGTTGGGTTGGTGGGGGGTGTGGACCTGACGAGGGAGTCACAGAGGGAGTGGACTTTTCGGAATGCTGATAGGGGAGGGGAGGGAAATATATCTCTGGTGGTGGGGTCCGTTTGGATGTGACGGAAATGACGACGGATGATACAATGTATATGGAGGTTGGTGGGGTGGTAGGTGAGCACCAGTGGGGTTCTGTCCTGGTGGCGATTGGAGGGGCAGGGCTCAAGGGCGAAGGAGCAGGAAGTGGAGGAGGGCGGCACGGTGGCACAGTGGTTAGCACTGCTGCCTCACAGCGCCTGAGACCCGGGTTCAATTCCCGCCTCAGGCGACTGACTGTGTGGAGTTTGCACGTTCTCCCCGTGTCTGCGTGGGTTTCCTCCGGGTGCTCCGGTTTCCTCCCACAGTCCAAAGATGTGCAGGCAAGGTGAATTGGCCATGCTAAATTGCCCATAGTGCTAGGTAAGGGGTAAATGTAGATGTAGGGGTATGGGTGGGTTACGCTTCGGCGGGGCGGTGTGGACTTGTTGGGCCGAAGGGCCTGTTTCCACACTGTAAGTAATCTAATCTAATCTAATCTAATCTAATCTAAAAACCATGTCTGGGGGGAAATTGCGGTCTTTGAAGAAAGAGGCCATCTGGGTTGTTCGGTATTGGAACTGGTCCTCCTGGGAGCAGATGCGGCGGAGACGAAGGAATTGGGAATATGGAGTGGTGTTTTTACAGGGGACAGGGTGGGAGGAAGTGTAGTCTAGGTAGCTGTGGGAGTCGGTCGGTTTATAGTAAATGTCCGGGTTGATTCGGTCACCCGAGATAGAAATGGAGAGGTCTAGGAAGGGGAGGGAGGAGTCTGAGATGGTCCAGGTAAATTTGAGGTCGGGGTGGAAGATGTTAGTAAAGAAAATTAGTCTGGGGAATTAGCAATGGAGTGATAAAGAGATGGAAGAAGAACTGAACAAATATTCTGCATCAATCTTTGCTAGAGAGCAGACAAGTTACCTCCTGGAGCTAGCTGTAACTCAGGAATTGAAACCAAAAGAAAAACCCAAGAAAATTACAATTACCAGTGAAGTAGTGCGGAATAAATTGTTGCAATTTTGAGTTGACAAGTCCCGGGTCATGATGGATTTCATTCTAAGATATTAAAAGAAGTAACTAGTGTGATAGTTGATGTTTTGACTTAAATTTCCAAAACTCATTACATTCAGGGAAGGTTTCTTTAAATTGAAAATAACTAATGTAACTCCTTTATTCAAACAAGGAGTCAGAAAGCAGCAAACTGCAGGCCAGTTCGCTCTCATATGGAAAATGTTAGAAACTATTATTGAAGGCTTCATAACAGGGCATTTGGGTAAGTTCAAGGTAATCAGGCAGAGCCAACATGACTTTGTCAAAGGAAAATCATGTTCAACTAATTATTTGAAGAAGAAACTGGTGCTGCAGATAAAGGGGAATCAGTGGATGCATTGTACTCAGATTTTCAGAAGGCACTTGCTAAGGTGTCACATCAAAGTTTGTTGCAGAAAATAAAAACTCATGGAGTTGTGATAACATATTGGCATGTTTGGCTGACCAACAGGAAATAGAAAGTAGGAATAAATGGGTATTTTGTAGGCTGACAGGATAGCAATAATGGTATGTCACAGGGGTCAGTGCTGGGGCCTCATTTCCCTACAATTTATAGAAAAGATCCAGATGAAGGGATTGAAGGTCTGCTAGCTAAATTTGCTGGTGATAGGAAGGTAGACATGAGAGTGAGTTGTGAAGAGGATATAAGAAATTGACAAAGGGATATAGATAGGTTAAGTGATGGGCTAAGATCTGTCAATGGAGTACTGTTTGGAAAAATAGTGTCCATTTTGGTAGAAGGAATGAAGAAGAAGCATAAAATTTAAATGGTAAGAGATTGCAGAGCACAAAACATCCATTACAAAGAGAGAAGAGATCTGGGTGTCTTTGTCTATGAATCGCAGAAGATTAGTATGCAGGTACACCAAGTAGTGCAAGAGCAGGGGAGATTATACTTCAGTTATCTAGGGTATTGGTAAGACTCCATCTAGAATACAGTGGACAGTACCAGTCACCATACAGACGGAAGGATGTTACTGCACTGGAAGCAGTTCAGAGAAGGTTTAAGTGACTGATGCCAGGTATGAGCAGATTGCCTTGTGAAGGAAGGCTTTATAAGCTAGGCTTGTACCCTGTGGAGTTTAGAACAATATAGGTGACTTTTTTCCTCTTGTAGGAGAAACTTGAACCAGGGATCATTGTTTAAAAATAGGGCAGTATCCATTTAAAACAGAAATGAAGGCTTTCTTTTTCTGTCAGGGAGTTGAGCATCATTCGAATTTTCTTCCTCAAAAAGCAAATAAATTTTGATCCACTCTTCTGCCATTCAAACTGAATGTGAAATTCAATTATGTTATGATCACTGCTAAATTCAGACACCTTTATTTTGAGGGTATTCATCAATCCTAGTTAATTACACATAACCAGGTCAAGGATAATCTGCTGTTCGATCGGTATGCTTCAGATATGTACTGAGAAACTGCCCCAAAAACACATCAAACCCATCTTTTATGTGTCCTTTACAATTTTGATTTGTTCAATTTATATGTAGATTAAAATCACCCATTATTATCATCATATCTCTAATACAAGACCCATTAATATTTCCTGTATGCACCCTGTTCAGGCCCGATAAACTACTCACATAAGTGACTTTTAGTATTTATCTCTATCTAAACTGATTTTGCATTTTAATCTTTAAAACTAAAATAAACTCTCTCTAATATTACTAATTGACAGAGCTATCCTTCCATCATTTCTTATCTTTAGAATTTATCTTATCTGCTTGTGCATTCGTAAGTTTGTCACTTCCTACCATGCTATGATTTCAATTTCCCTTGTTGTTACCCTGCTGTCTTGTCTTACCCTCTTTCTATCACATCCTCTTCCTACACTTGATCCATTGCTCCCACCATTTAGTTTCAAGCCCTTTCTACCTCAAGTCATCAAACCCTCTAAGTAATTGTCACAGCATAATAAGATCCCAATGGTACAGCTCCCACTTTCCCCAGTAACCCTCAGTTCCACATGGATTGAAACCCATTTATCCACATCAACCTTTGAATGACGCATTTATCTCTTATCTTATTTACTCAACATTAATGTCTTGGTGTTTATGTAATTAATTAGAGGAGATTTTTTTTCAAGAAAGAGAAAAGGAAGAGTTACAGCATCAAAATTGCACAGTGTTAATCCAGAGATTACCTTTGTAGTTCTGCTTTTAATTCAGCCCTAGCTGCTCAAGGTCCCCAGCAGAACCTTTTCTCTAGTCTTATCTCTATTGTTGGTATCCACATTCAGCACTCAGTCGCCCAATTATTTCTCTTTGCTCTGCTACAAAGACCATAGATTTGGTCAAAATCTTGCTCCAAGATTTTGCATTGCATCATAAAAGTACTGACAACACATTTGAACATATCGATGTCATGGTGGATAGTGTTGCACTCATCCAGAGACCACATGATGTGGACATGCTAGTGTGGGATTGGAGTGGACAAAGTTAAAAATCACGTAACACCAAGTTTTAGTCCAACAGGTTTACTTGGAAGTACAAGCTTTCGGAGCTCTATCCCTTAATCAGGCTGCCTACCTGACAACAGAGCAGCACTCCAAAAGCTTGTACTTTCAAATAAACCTGTTGGACTATAACCACGAGTTCAGAAACTACATGCTGAGCAAAAACAGATTAGAAAATTTTTCTGGAACTAACATCTGACATTTTTCAATACAACACTTCAAATGTTTACGTGGGCAGGCCATAGCAAGATGTGATCAATTCTTTCTGTGGGTGAATGGGACCCCTCATTTAGCACTATGCTTCACTTCTTGCAAATTTGAGGTGACCCTCTGAAATTTGACAGTACTTTCAGCACGGACATTTTGCATTCATTTTCGACTATCGCACCATGTTTGTCCCCAGTCCTGCACATCATCACTGTACAGGCTGACACCATTGGTTCATCAACTTTAACTTAATCGAACTAATGTGGCAGAGGGCTGGGAATCAGAAGAGAAGACTACTAGACAGTGAGGTGGAAACTGGAGACTGTAAGGGTCACAAAGTTAGCATTACCAAGGGGAAGAGTAGACAGAGAGCAGATGGACATAAAAGAACTGGCAGCCTACTTTAATGGAAGGAGTATAGTCATAGAGTCATAGGGATGTACAGGACGGAAACAGACTCTTCGGTCTTACTCATCCATGATGACCAGATATCCCAACCCAATCTAGTTCCACCTGCCAGCACCTGACCCATATCCCTCTAAACCTTTCCTAATCATATATCCAAGTGGGTAACGCAGATGAACTTAAGGCTTGAATTGGTACCTGGGAATATGATGTTATTGTGATCATAGAGACTTGGTTGAAGGAAGAGCATGACTGGCAACAAAATGTTCCAGAACATAGATGTTCAGGTAGGGAGGGAAGTAAAAGGATGGGGTGAGGAGTTGCATTACTTGTCAGGGATGACATCACGGCTGTCCTAAAGGAAGACACTATGGAGGGCTTGAGCAGTGAGGCATTATGGGTGGAGCTGAGAAAAAAGAAGGGTGCAGTTACATTGGTGGAGCTATATTACAGGCCTCCCAACAGTGAGCGTGAGGTAGAAGAACAAAGATGTAAACAGATTATGGAAAGATATAGAGGCAATATGGTGGTGGTGATGGGAGATTTTAATTTTCCCAACATTGACTTAGTGTCAGAGGTCTGGATGGGGCAGAATTTGGAAGGAGTATCGGGACAATAGGACCATTCTTAAATGAGGAATCAAGTGGGCTAAAAAGGGTCATGAAATAGCTTTGGCGAACAGAATTAGGGAGAATCCCAAGGCCTTTTATTCTTATGTAAGAAGCAAGAGGGTAACCAGAGAAAGGTTTGGTCCACTAAAGGATAAGGAAGGAAGGTTGTGTGTCAAACCTGAGAAAATGGGTGAGATTCTCAATGATTACTTTGCATCAGTGTTCATGGAGGAACAGGAGGGAGGTGATGAATGCTGAGATTAGACATAGAAGTTTGTTTACTCTGAATCACGTTGATATAAGGAGGGAAGATCTGTTGGGTAGGGTAAAGGATATTCAGGTGGACAAATCCCCAGTTGGGATCTATCCCAGGTTGCTGAGGGAGGCAAGAGAGGAAATAGTTGGGGCCCTGACAGATATGTTTGTAGCATCCTTAAACACAGGTGAGGTGCCGGAGGACTGGAGGGTAGCTCATGTTATCCCTCTGTACAAGAAATGTAGTAAGGATATTCCAGGTAACTACAGACCAGTGAGCCTGACATCAGTGGTGGGAAAGTTGCTGGGGAAGATACTGAGGGATAAAATCTATTAATATTTGGAAACAAATGGATTTATCAGTGATAAGCAACATGGTTTTGTATGGTTTAGATCATGTCTTACCAACCTAATAGAGTTCTTTGGGAAAGTGACCAAGTTGAATGATGAAGGAAGGGCTGAGATGTCATATACATGGACTTTAGTAAGGCATTTGATAAGGTTCCCCAGGGTAAACTAATAGAGAAACTGAAGTCACATGGTATGCAGGTGTTCTAGCTAGGTGGATAGAGAACTGGTTGAGCAACAGGAGGCAGAGAGTAGAAGTTGAAGAGAGTTTCTTGAAATGGACAAAGGTGATCAGTGGTGTTCCACAGGGATCAGTGCTGGGGCCACTGTTGCTTGTTATATACATAACTGATCTGGAAGAGGGCATTGTTGGTGTGATCAGTAAGTTTGCAGATGACACGAAGATTGGTGGAGTAGCAGAAAGCATAGGGGACTGTCAAAGAATACAGGAGAATACAGATACGCTGTAGAATTGGGCAGAGAAGTGGCAGAAGTTCAATCCAGGTAAATGTGAGGTGATGCATTTTGGGAAGTATAATTCTAGAGTGAACTATACAGTAAATGGAAGAACAGAGAGATTTGGGAGTTCAGGTCTGTTGTACCCTGAATGTGGCTGCACGGGTGGATAGAGTGGTCAAGAAGGTGTATGGTATGCTTGCCTTCATAGGATGGGGTATTGAGTGTAAGAACTGGCAGGTCATGTTAAAATTGTGCAAGACTTTGGTTTGGCCTCATTTAGAATACTGTGTACAGTTCTGGTCGCCACATTACCAAAAGGATGTGGATGCTTTGGAGAGGGTGCAGAGAAGGTTTACGAGGATATTGCCTGGTATGGAAGGTGCTAGCTATGAAGAGATGTTGAGTAGGTTAGGATTGTTTTCATTAGAAAAAAGGAGATTGAGGGGGGACCTGATTGAGGTCTACAAAAGCATGAAGGTTATAGACAGGGTACATAGAGATAAGCTTTTTCCCAGGGTGAGGGCTTCAATAATGAGAGGTCACATACTCAAGGTGAGAGGTGAAAGGTTTAAGGGGAATATACACGGCAAGTACTTTACACAGAGGGTGGTAAGTGCCTGGAAAGGCAGGCACGGTAGATTCATTTAAGGTGCGTCTGGACAAATGCATGAGTAGGTGGGGAGCAGAGGGATACAGATGCTTAGGAATTGGGCAATATGTTTAGACAGTGGATTTGGATCAGCTCAGGCTTGGAGGACCGAAGGGCTTGTTCCTGGGCTGTAAAATTTCCTTGCTCTTTGTTCTTGTTCTATCATTTTTATTAGCCTAGGAACTGGGTTAGTAACAGCTCGGATTGTGCACAACTTAAAAATGTTCTTCAGGCATTGACTAACACTTGCTGATCTGCACTAGCTAACATCGGATCTGCTTATGCAGACTTTTGTATTACATTGAATGTTGCATTTTGATCAACCCTGTCAACTACAGAAGAAAATTTGTGAAAAGGGATATGACATCAAAATTGTACATTTTTTGAAGCATCTACACTTAGCTGAGAATTATATGGTTGGCTTTCTGTTTTGCTTCACCCTCTGTAAAAAGCATCTGTTCCATGTTTAGAGTCATAGAGATGTACAGCGATTTGCTATTGCTAATTCTATTGAAATGGTTTGAAACATCATAAGGATACAATGAAACATCGAATGAGAAATGGCAATTTGGTGCATAAAAGCTAATTCTTCTAAAATGCAGGACTTTGGTTAGACAACATTTGAACAGTAAGATTAGTCTTTTGACTTATAGTTCTCCTTGGGATAAATAATCCTTGTGTTTGATTGGCATTCCTGGTAACAGTCTCATATTGACTGAAACCTTTTAGGAAATGATCAATAATCAGACCCAGATCCTTTCTCGTTACCACTGTGACTGCAGGAGACTATGCCATTTTATGTATATTGTTGTTAACTCTTCCAGTATACATTATTATCCATTTACTCGCAATATGCGTTGTAATCCATAATTGCTCAGTGGTTCAGATATTTGTGACTGCCCTTTGTCACCTTTCTAATTGTTGCCAAGTTATAGCTTTGTATTGATAACAAACAGTTTCCAATAAAAAAATTCTCCTCAACAAATTCTGTATGAATATTGGAAACAAAGGGATATTAAGTTTGAAAAACACGGAAAAAGCATCTTGGTAATTCTGTTATCATCACTTGCTTCCTAATGCCAAGAAAATTTTTGTTATTGCTTACAAATTTGCCACTAATTGCTCGATCTTCAAAAACTCCATTTAAGTGACAAGTCCAGATGATGTCATTCCTTTGCAATGTCATTCTATAGAAACCATGTTTGTTTCAGACTCTCCTTTCAATTGCAGGAACAGGTGCGAAATGCAAATATCATCACTCACACATACCATTCTTATTTCTTTTAGGTTGAGTTTCCTATGTAGGTGGTGTAAAAGGCAGGAAGCAAACTTACGTCATTCTCAGGCAATAGGAAGCAGCTACCTGTCTAAAGATGTAAAGTGAAATCTCTTCCATGACAAAATAAAAAGAGTTGGTTTTATTATCTCTTAATGTCCTCTGTCTCCTCCCTGATACCCCATCCCCCAACCCTGCGGCCTGCCGATGCTCCCAGCCTTCCTGCAACTCCCAAGCAAAATGTACACTGGCTCCCAGTGCAGGCACCCACCTCAGTCCATTCCACCCATCAACATTGTGCAGGCCTCTCCTCCCACTCCAGGCCTTCCCTCTTTCTCTTCCTGGTGCTGGCCAACTCTGTAATCTCAATCAGGCCTTTGCCCCCTCCATTAAGGGCCTATACTCTGTCTTGCTTCCTGAGGCCCATTTTGTGATGGCCAGGTGATGTCACTGGCCATGTCTGCGCCACTTTGCATTATGGATAATCTTTCCTTTATTATGTGTTGCTTTTTGTACAAAGAAAGTAAGTGGTAGCATAAGTAAGAATGAAATAGGCTGCCACTTATCATGGTGGTTCATTTCATCTCAGCAGTTTCCCCCTGGGTGGGTTAGTTTAAAACTACCCCATGTTATCATTCGACTGTCACTTGGAAAATTTCTACAGTGGGAGTCAGAGCTAGTTCAGTCTACGTGTTGGCTTTATGCTTGATGACTGACAAACTGCCAAATTAGCAAAACATAAAGCATAGGTATATCATTTAGAATCAGAAAGAGTAGGCAGCAATATCTCAGATAAATATGCTATGTTTAAAATAGCTCATAAGTTGGGAATTGTCAATAATCTAAAGGATATGCCCATTGTTATGACCCAATTGTTGTGCTTTGCTATTCCTGTACCAAATATTAAATGTGTTTTTTAAAATTGCACACAGTACCCAGTTCACCTGACCTTCAGACCAAATTGATAGAAAGCACAGATCAGGTTTCTGTACTAACCAAGAATTTTTATTTGTTTCAAGTAATTAGGATACAGCTATAGGTAAATAGATTTTAAAAAAACACTAGCATATAACAACAATGGCTGAAACTCTAATTCCCTTAATAACACATACACACAAAAATACACAAGGAAAATAGATTATAGTTGGAGACAGAAAAACTGCAAAGTCACTTCAGTCATCTTTTCTTCCCAGTTCCCCTGTTGAGATGATCTTTCTTTGGCATAGCTTATAACACCTGCTTTCTGAAAAGTAACTGGTTTGCTTCAGGATTAAAATGATTTTTAACTTCAGGAAAAAGGCAACTTCTAGGCTGGGAGAAGATATGCCCACTTCTTTTCCTTTGTTTGTTTGTCTGTCTCTCTCTCTCTGTCTCTGTAACTTGTTTCCAGCTCCAAACTGCTCAGCCACCTGAGAACCAATCACAAAGTTGTTGGCAAGCGAAAGTCTCTGCCATTGGTAACTGCCACTTTACTACAGACCAATCAAAGTTTTGCTACCAACAAGAGCTGCATCAGCACATACTCTCCCCTCCAGATTGTCTACAATCTGAACTTCAAATAGAGCTTTTTAAAACAATTCATTATAATGCCTGCCATTCGTATCAGCTCACTTGCTTTCAAAATGCAGCCTATTTATCAAAAAGAAGTTTTTTTTCTGACTTCAGTACACAGCTTACAAAAACACAAGAATAAAAATAAACAGCTTTTACACGATCTATTCTGAATAATTTGTTATGGCTAGAAAATAATACATTACGACAGATCAAATTCAATAATTCTGTATTTCATACATATTAGCATATTAAATTCTCCTTTGATGTGAACTAATCTCATGCATTCTAATATGTTTGACCGACAAAACCATTTTGTATATTCCTGTAGCTTGTAGATACCAGTATAAAGTCTATGGCATAATCTGACACATCATTTGATAAATAATCCAAAGTCAAAAATGCTCTACTTATCACAATAATTGACAAAAGTCCCGACCATCTATAAAGTAAATATAATTTTGAATGCATTTTTAAAAAATTATGGAACTTACTTTATCACACTGTAACATGCTAGTTGACAGATCAGACTATATGGCAGACATGGTGAGCAATATGTTTTGAATTAAAACACTGAGTGCATTATGCATCAGGTCACAACCCTATCATTTCACTCCAGGCTGGAATCTACTCAAGGCTTATGCACTTAGCATCTTAAATGTCATGTTTGCGAAGTCAAATGACATTCAGCATCCCAAATTGAGTTCTCATGGGGTATTTCTCAACATAAACATAATTTAGAAGTAAACACGGCGACCCTGAGCTTCCAGTCATCCACCTATTCTCACATTGACCTCAACTTCCTCCAATGTTTCCAAAAAGAACACCCATTTCTATAAGGTACATTACAGCCTTCTGGACCCAATATGGAGTTCATCAATTCAAGATCCTAACCTTTACTTCCATATTCATAAACTGCAGATGTTCATTATGATCCTTTAGTTGTTCATTAGCATCTCATTTTGTCCTACGTCATCATCAATTTTATCACTTAATCTCCACTCCCTTCCATTGTATCACAGACCTTCCTTTATTCTTACTTCCCCTCCTACCCCCAGCCCCTTCTTGCTCAGTATCTATGACATTACAATACATTAAGGTGGGGGAGATTTACCTGGACGTTGTGTTTCAGGAGGCAGTGACACACCTTAGACTAACTAACTCGAATTCAGCCAGTGGTCAGGGACAGAAGTGTGTGGCTGTGAGTGAGGCAGGTAAAGGGATCCAGGCAGTAGAGTTTCAGGAGCCGCAGTCCCTGTCCTTTCTGAACAGGCTCAAGAGTTTTGCTCCCTGTGTGGATGGGAATAGGCACTGCAGGGAGAGCAAGTCGGCTGACCACAGCACCACGGTGCAGGGAGCCATTCAAATGAGGGGAGAAAAGAGAAATGTCATTATGATCAGTGATAGTTTAGTTAGACGCATAGATACTGTTCCCTGTGACCAGGATCAAGAATCCTGAAGGTTGTGTTCCCTGCCTGGTGCTCAGGTTTGGGATTGACGATTTGAGCTACAGGGAGAGGCTGAATAGGCTAGGGCTGTTTTCCCTGGAGAGTTGGAGGCTGAAGGGTGACCTTATCAAGGTTTATAAAATCATGAGGGGCATGGATAGGTTAAATAGACAAGGTATTTTCCTGGTGTTGGGGGGAGTCCAGAATATTTAGGGTGAGAGGGGAAAAATTTAAAAGGGACCTAAAGGGCAACTTTTTCTTGCAGAGGGTGGTGTGTGTATGGAATGAGCTGCCAGACAAAGTGGTGGAAGCTGGTACAATTACAACATTTAAAAGGCATTGGAATGGGTAAATTAATAGGAAGGGTTTAGACGTATATGGACCAAGTGCTGGCAAATGGGACTAGATTAGGTTAGAATATCTGGTTGGCATGGACAAATTGGACTGAAGAGTCTGTTTCTGTGCTGGACATCTCTTTGATTCTATGACTCCATCTCTCTGGCCTGCAAAGCAACTTGGAATGGGAGGGGAAAGATCAACTGGTAGTGGTCCGTATAGGTACTAATGACATAAATAAAACTAGGGCAGAGGTTCTGCGCAGGGAATATGAACAGCTAGGAGCTAAATTATAAAGCGAAACCAAAAAGGTAAATGATGTCTGGATTACTACCTGAGCCACAAGTGAATTGGCACAAGGTCAATAAGATTGAGCAGGTAAATGCATGGCTCAAAGACTATTGCAGGAGAATTGGTTTGAATTCATGGGACACCAGTACAGGGGAAGAAGGGACCTGCTCTGATGGGAAGCTTTTCATCTGAACTGTGCTGGGAGTAGAGTCGGAATGAATTGCATAACTAGGACTGTAGACAAGGCTTTAAAGTAAATGGGTGGGGGTGGGGGGGGGGGGGGGGCATTACGGAGGAAATTAGAAAACCTGAATTAAAGGATGAGGTAAGAGTGCAGAACTCAGGAGAGGTTAATAAAATCTCCAGCACAGACACAAATTGGACAGCATGTTTGGAAAGAGTCAACAATCAATCTTCAAGCACACCGGACAAACAAATGACAATAAGAAGAGGAGCAATTGAAACAGGCGCTGACTGGGAGGACTGGGAGGACAGATCAGCCCCTGTAGGTCCCCCCAACCACTCTCCCCAACCAGTTCTCCTAAACCACTCCCTTTCCAACATGACCATCCTTGGCCTCTTCTATTGCCAAAACAAACAACAGCACCTATTGGAAGAACCACACCTTATCTTCCATCTGGGTACTCTATAGCCTGAAGGACTCAACATTGAGTTTTCCAATTTCAAATAACCTCTCTCCCCATTCCCCAACTCCTTTTCTAGCCCCTCCCCCTCCCTCACACTGCTCCCTGCCACCAACCGGATTCCTGCCTCCCACTGACCAACCAGGTCGTACCCTCAACCTGTCTTCACCCTTGACCAATTCACCACCCTGCCCCTGTCTCCCCCTTTGTCTGCAGCTCTACACCTCCTGATGCTGCCTGGCTTGCTGTGTTCTTCCAGCTTCCTGCCTGTCTACAGTGTTGCTGGATGCCAGATGACGGATTTATATCATGAAAATTGTAAGATTTAGAATTTGGGGGCCACAGAAATGTAAAATAGGCTGTTTACTATTGGCAAGCAGTTTCAAAATGGTTTATTGAGGAGCAGCAGTTCAGATATACATGAACAAAGTGAACAGGAAGCTATAGAGCCCATCAGAGTTGAGAGTAGTGAAGAAGGATGACATTGTGGTACTGAATCCAAATCTTTTGCGTCAGCTGTATTGACGTATTAATGCATACAGGATACTTCTCAGCCCTTCAGATGTCTCCAACACTTAGATTCCTTAACATTCAAAATGTTAACTTTGTTACTCACTGTCTATTGATACTACCAGGCCTGCTGATTTTCTCCAGCATTTTCTGCTTTTATTTCAGATCCCAAGTGATGAAGAATCAAATTGGGGGTCCACAACCCAATTGCTGAAACTGACTCTGTGGGCACAATCACCTGGAAGGAGGCCTAACAAGGCCCTTCCTTTGTGTTCACTGACATAGTGAGGGGTAGTAAGTGGATTCGCAATGCTGCAGGCCCAGTGGGAATAGGTTGGAATGTCAGGGAAATTCTGCTCAGGGAATCTATTATCGCACAGTTGATCCTATCTTCCTTCGTCACCCATGTCACCCTTACTCAACAGAGTGGCACTGGACTTACTTGATTCCAGTGGTCTGATTCCAGCTGGTGTTATTAGTGGACAAGTCAGATCCCAATCTAAAATGTGGCTTGATGGATCAGATTTTGATTTTTTTTTTCAGTATGGTAGTCTTTCATTCAAACAAAAACATATAATGTTGTAGATTTAAATGAAGAGAAAATGGAATAAAGTGAATTGGTTACTTGTAACACTTGTTTAAACATTTTAAAACACGCACTAAAAATATACCTCAATTTTTACAGTATACAAACTAGAGAGAATGGCTCTTCTCTATCTTACTTCAGGGTTGGTTTAGTTGTGGTTCCAATTCCTAGTCATGAGAAACTATTTGATAGCATCTTCCATGATTTGTTATAAACGTGAGCTTTGATATTCTCTGCTCGATAATACTTCAGGGGTTAAACAAGATATTTCTTGGACCTCACATTGACTGAAACTTTCTTATCATTCCAAACCATCTTTCCCTTTTCTTAGGATCAACACTGTTACATGTCCAATGCCAGATAAGGACCAGGTAAAACTACCCTAACTGAAGCTTAAAAACCTGTTTTGTTTTGTCCCCAGGCTATGGTGCTTCTCCAAGCTCAAAACAAACCATAAGACCATAATACACAGGAATGGAAGTAAGACCATTCGGCTCATCGAGTCCACTCTGCCATTTAATCATGGCTGGTGGGCATTTCAACTCTACTTACCTGCACTCTCCCCATAGCCTTTAATTCCTTGTGAGAGCAAGAATTTATCAATCTCTGCCTTGAAGACATTTAACATCCCGGCCTCCATTGCGCACCGTGGCAATGAATTCCACAGGCCCACCACTCTCTGGCTGAAGAAATGTCTCCACATTTCTGTTCTAAATTGACCCCCTCTAATTCTAAGGCTGCGCCAATGGGTCTTAGTCTCCCCAACTAACGGAAACAACTTACCAGCATTCACCCTTTCCAAGCCATGCATTGTCTTGTAAGTTTCTATTACATCTTCCCTCAATCCTCTAAACTCTAATGAATAGAATCCCAGGATCCTCAGCCATTCATCATGTGTTAGGACTACTATTCCAGGGATCATACGTGTGAACCTCTGCTGGACACGGTCCAGTGCCAGGATGTCCTTCCTGAGGTGTGAGGCCCAAAATTGGACACAGTATTCTAAATGGGGCCTGACTAGAGCTTTACAAAGTCTCAGTAGCATATCGCTACTTTTATATTCCAATCCTCTTGTGATAAATGACAACATTACATTCACTTCCATAATCACGGACTCAACCTGCAAGTTAACCTTTAGAGAATCCTGGACGAACACTCCCAGATCCCTTTGCACTTTGGCTTTATGAATCTTCTCACCATTTAGAAAATATCCATGCCTGTTTTCTTTTTTCCAAAGTGCAAGACCTCGCA
The DNA here is from genome assembly GCF_047496795.1 of Chiloscyllium punctatum. NCBI lineage: Eukaryota > Metazoa > Chordata > Chondrichthyes > Orectolobiformes > Hemiscylliidae > Chiloscyllium > Chiloscyllium punctatum. The sequence continues at coordinate 62,997,253 of NC_092746.1, forward strand.
TTTTGCTCACGTTAAATTTCATTAGCCATTTCCTGGACCACTTTCCTAAACTGTCTAAATCTTTCTGCAGCCTCCCCACCTCCTCAGTACTACCTGACCGTCCACCTAACTTTGTATTATCAGCAAACTTTGCCAGAATGCCCCCAGTCCCTTCATCCAGATCATTAATATATAAAGTGAACAGCTGCGGTGCCAACACTAAACCCTGCAGGACACCACTGTCAAAGGCTGCCATTCTGAAAAAGAACCTTTTATTCCAACTCCCTGCCTTCTGTCAGACAGCCAACCCTCAATCTATGCCAGTAGCTCACCTTGAACACTATTGGTCTCACCAGCAGCTTTCCGCAAGGCACCTTATCAAAGGCCCATTGGAAGTTGAGATAGATAACATCCACTGGGTTTCCCTGGTCTAACCTACTTGTTGTCTCTTCAAAGAAATTTAACAGGTTTGTCAAGCATGACACCTCCCTTACTAAATCCATGCTGACATATTCTAATCCAAGAATTTAGAAATCTCATCCTTAATGATGGATTCTACTATTTTACCAACAACAGAGGTGAGGCTAATCGGCCTATAATTTTCCATCTTTTGTCTTGACCTTTCTTGAACAAAGGAGTTACAACAGTGACTTTCCTAGACTCCAGTGACTTTTGAAAAATCACAACCAACGCCTCCGCTATTTCCTCAGCCACCTCCCTCAGAACTCTAGGATGTAGCCCATCGGGGCAAGGAGATTTATCTTTTAGCTTTTCGAGCACTTCCTCTTTTGTCATGGCTACCATAATCAATTCTGCACCCTGACTCTCTTTAATTGTTGGGATATTATTCATGTCTTCCACTGTGAAGTCTGAAGCACAGTACTTATTAAGATCTTCAGCTAGTTCCTTATCTCCTAGCACTAGCCTTCCTGCATCAGTTTGAAGTGGCCCAATGTCTACTTTTGTCTCTCGTTTGTTTCTTATGTATTGAAAGAAACTTTTACTATCATTTCTAATATTACTGGCTAGCCTACCTTCATATTTGATCCTCTCCTTCCGTATTTCTCTCTTTGTTGTCCTCTGTTTTTGCAGCCTTCCCAAAATTCTGATTTCCCAGTGCTCTGGGCCACTTTATAGGCTCTCTCTTTTTCTTTGATACATTTCCTGACATCCTTTGTCAGCCATGGCTGTCTAATCCCTCTCCGAATAATCTTTCTTTTCTTTGGGATGAACCTCTGTACTGTGTCCTCAATTACACCCAGAAACTCCTGCCATTGTTGCTCTACTGTCTTCCCCACTAGGCACTGCTTCCAGTCGATTTTTGTCAGTTCCTCTCTCATGCCCCTGTCATTACCATTATCTAACTGTAAAACCAATACATCTGATTTTGCCTTCTCGCTTTCAAACTGCAGACTGAACTCTATCCTATTATGATCACTGCCTCCAAAGTGTTCACTTACTTTAAGATCTTTTATAAAGTCTGGCTCATTACATAGCACTAAGTCCAGAATACCCTGCTCCTTTGTGGGCTCAATCACAAGCTGTTCCAAAAAGCCACCCTGTAAGAATTCCATGAATTCCTTTTATTTGGATCCACCAGCACATTATTCACCCAGTCCACCTGCATATTGTAGTCCTCCCTGATCACCGTGACCTTGCCTTTCTGACATGCCCTATTTCCCGATATATCTTGCACCCCTGGTCCTGACCACCATTGGGAGGCCTGTACATAGACTTTAGTTTTTTTTGCCTTTGTGGTTCCTCAACTCCATGCATACAGACTCCACATTATCTGACCCGATGTCATTCAGTTTATCCAAGTCTCCCTGCAAACTGTAGTATATTTCCACACTGTCCACCACTCCACCGACTTCAGTATCATCTGCAAACTTACTAACCCATCCACTTATGCCTGTGTCCAAGTCGTTTTTAAAAATGACAAACATCAGTGATCCCAAAACAGATCCTTGTGGCACACAAGTAGTTCCCAGACTTCTTACATAAAGCCAGTTTCTGATCCAAACTGCTATATCACCCTCAATCCCATGCTTCCATATTTTCTCTAGCACACCATGTGAAACCTTATCAAAGGCTTTCCTGAAGTCCATGTAGACCACTGTCCTACCCTCATCCATATGCTTGGCCACCTTCTCAAAAAACTCAATGTTTGTGAGACACCACCTGCCCTTGACGAACCCATGTTGACTATTTCCAATTAAATTGTTGCTTTCTAGATGATTATGAATCCTTTCCTTTATAATCCTTTCCAAAACTTTTTCTACAACAGACATAAGGCTCACTGGCCTACAATTACCTGGGTTATCTCTATTGCCCTTCTTGAACAAGGGCACAATATTTGCAATCCTCCAGTCCTTTGGTACTAAACCTGTGGACAATGACAACTCAAAGATGAAGGTCAAAGGCTCAGCCATCTCCCCCTAGCTTCCCAGACAATTCTCGGAAAAATCCCATCCGGGCCCGGGGACTTATCTACTTTTGCACCTTCTAGAATTGGTAACACCTCCTCCTTACTAACCTCAATCCTTTCAAGTCTAATATTCCTTTTCCTGAGTGAAAACAGATGAGAAATATTTGTTTAGCATGTCTCCGATTTCCACAGGGCCCACACACAACTTCCTACTTCTGTCTTTAACTGGCCCTATTCCTATCCTAGTCATTCTTTTATTCCTCACATATCGATAGAAAGCTTTCAGGTTCTCCTTTATTCGACCTGCTCAAGACTGTTCATGTTCTCTCCTTGCTCTTCTTAACTCTCTCTTTAAATCCTTCCATCTCTCTATAACTCTCCATCGCCTCATCTGAACTATCTCACTCAAAGTCACATAAGCCTCCCTCTTCCGCTTAACAAGAGATACAATTTGTTTAGTAAACCACGGTTCCTTTACTTTCTCACTTGCTCCTTGCCTGACAGGGACATACCTATCAAAGACACACAATATCTGTTCCTTAAACCAGCTCCACATTTCATTTGTCCCCATCCCCTGCATTTTGCTACCCCATTCTATGCATCCTAAGTCTTGCCTAATTGCATTATAATTGCCCTTCCCCATCTATAACTCTTGCCCTGTGGCATGTATCTATCCCTTTCTATCGCTAAACTAAACACAACCGAGTTATGGTCACTCTCTCCGAAGTGCTCACCTATTACTAAATCAAACATCTGGCCTGGTTCATTACCAAGTACCAGATCCAGAGGTGCCTCCCCGCTTGTCGGTCCTTCGATATATTGTGTCAGGAAATCCTCCTGCACACATTGGACAAAAACTGATCCATCCAACGTACTAGAGTTAGAGCATTTCCAGTCATTGTTGGGGAAGTTGAAGTCCCCCAAAATGACCATCCTGTTCCTTTCACTCCTACCCAGAAACGTTTTGCTGATCCTCTCCTCCACATCCCTGGAACTTTCAGAGGCCTGTAAAAAACTCTCAGCCATGTGACCTCTCCTCTCCTGTTTCTAACCTCAGCCCATACCACCTCAGTAGACGAGTCCTTGTCAAATGTTCTTTCAGCCACCCGTTATACCGTCCTTGACTAATACAGCCACACCTTCCCCTCTTTTACCTTCCCTGATCTCCATGAAAGATCTAAACCCTTGAACTTGCAACATCCATTCCTGACTTTGCTCTATCCATGTTTCAGTAATGGTCACAACATCAAAGCTCCAGGCACCTATCCATGCTGTAAGCTCACCTTCCTTATTCTGGATACTCCTGGTGTTGAAGTAGATACAATTCAAACCAGCTTGCTGTCTGCCAGCACACTCCTGTGACCATGAAATCCTGTCCATGTCCTCCCTACTCACATCATCCTGTGCACTGGAACTACAATACAGGATCCCACCCACTTGTTGAGTTAGATTAAACCCACCCGAATAGCACTAGCAAATTTCCCAAACAGGATATTAGTACCCTCTGGTTCAAGTGAAGGCCGTCCTGTTTGGAGAGGTCCCACCTTCCCCAGAATGAGCCCCAGTTATCCATAAACCTGAAACCCTCCCTCCTGCACCATCCCTGCAGCCACGTGTTCAGCTGATATCTCTCCCAATTCCTTGCCTCGCTATCATGTGGCATGGGTAACAATCTAGAAATAACAACTGTTTGTTCTTGCTCTCAACTTCTGAGTTCCCTGAAATCCTGCCTTACATCTCTATCCCTCTTCCTAACTTTGTTGTTGGTACCTACGTGGACCACAACTTGGGGATGGTCACCCTCTCCCTTCAAGACCCCAAACACACGATCTGAAACATCATGGCACCTGGGAGGCAACACACCAACCGTGAGTCTCTTTCATTGCCAACAAACCTTCTATCTGACCTTCTCATTATTGAGTCCCCAATGACTAACACTCTTCTCCTTTCCCCCCTTCCCTTCTGTGCAACAGGGACAGACTCTGTGCCAGAGACCTGCACTCCAGTCCATGCCTCTGCGAAGGCCTCCCCCTAAAAGTATCCAAAACGGTATATTTGTTTTTCAGGGGAATGACCACAGGGGATCCCTGCATTGATTGTTTGTTCCTCCTTCTAACAGTTACCCAGCTTTCTTTATACTACTTCTCTATAACTCTTATCTATCACAGTCTCTGCTTCCCAAATGATCCGAAGTTCATCCAGCTCCCGCTCCAGTTCCCTAACATGGTCTTGGAGGAACAAGAGTTGGGTGCACATGTAGATGTATTTGAATGGGACACTAATGGTGTCCCCCACCTCAAACATCATGTAGGAGGTATTTTCCTCTCCCTGCACTTCCATCCCTGCTATTCCTCTTATCAGAAAGTAAAAAAGATCCACCACTGACCACTGGTTTCTCATCTACACACAAGATGTAAATGTCTGTTGCATTTGTCCTAACGTATATACATCCATCACTCCTTGCTGATTAACATTGTCTCCCAGTTAAACAACCTCATTTTAAAAATTCTTATTCTAATTTACAAATTCATCCATGACCTGTCCCCTTTGTATCTTTGTAATCGTCCAAGTCCCACCACCCTTTCAGATGTCTCCATTCTTCTGACCTCTTGAATAACACAATTGTAATTGCTCCTCCAGTGCTGGCTGTGCCTCTAGCTGCTTATACACCCTAATTCTCTCCTTAAGCTGCTCTGCCACTTTATTTAAGACATTCCTTAAAATCTATTTCATTGACCAAACTTTTATCATTTGCACTAATATCTGTACCAAAATATCAAATGCTCTAGCGAACTGCCTAGGGATGCTTATTAAGTTAAAGGTACAATATATGTTGTTAGTGGTGTATATGCAATACAGATGCATTGAGAGAAAAAGTGGGATTGGTTAATAACAATCTTATACTGAAAGGTAAAATTGAAATATCAATGATATTCTTTATTAAATCCACAGCTGAGAATAATTTAGCTCAGTTACAGTTATAACATACTTATCGCATCTTTCTGAAGTAACTTTAAGCGCTTCACGTATAATTAATCACATTCACTTTGTCTACCCAGATCATTCAAAGTTATCCCTATTCAATTACTGGAACTGCTATTCTAGAACACAGAGTAAATAAAAATTTTGAATGAGCGCTTCACAGCACAGAGTCAGGCAAATCAGGTACCTTCAAGTGTGGTTCTGTGGAGAGGGAATGAATGTATTATAGCTGTTTAAGACTGCCTTAATTGTTTCAGAGAGACAAAACCAAGATTGCTTTTTCAATTCTGAGATCCTGATGGTTAAAAGCATAAATATGGCAAACCCTTTTCTTTACAAAGTTTAAAGAGTGATCATTCTTACAAAGATACACAGAAGGATCAAAACTTAAATGGGGCCCTGCTTATTCATAATGAAATAAAATTGGGATGTGTTAGATACGTAGATGCTAACTCTTATCAAGACTTACAGGCGTGAATTGTTAAGATGATCAGATTTGCAGCCTTCGCACTTTTCATTTTTTTTTTCCACTTGGTACCACTTTTCTTAATATTTCACATAGATAGGAGTGAAGAAGATTGTCAGTTGCCGAACTCAAAGAAAGCCAAGCTGAGAGATCCAGTAACCTTCTTCCCAGCAAGAAGGTTAAATCTGTCAGCGTACAACTGATTGCAGAATTTCACAGTGATTACAGCACCCAGATGCTGTGTGACACCAAGCTATACAAACAACCAATCACTTTAAAGAATTCTCACAGTCCTCTAATAATCAAATCATTTCTAAAACAGAAGTACTCCACAGAATGAAAAAAGAATGGGCTACACAAATGCACTGAAGGTAGAAGCAGAAGTATCATACAATTATTTTAAACAATCCAGTTTTTAAAATACACTAACTAATCATAATGGTGATACTTAGCAACATTTCACACTTTTTTTTCACAGCTACATCAATTGTTCAGCTGTAATTATTACTTCAATCATTGTTATAACCCACTTACATCTCACTAGATAAGGCTAAACTTTTTATGGCAATTCGAGACCAGAAAGGGGGATGCAAATCTGATCATCTTAACAATTGATGTGACCGTTTGCCGGCTTGGTGATGAATGAGGGTCATGGAGAGGGGCACACTACAGCCTTTGGCAAAACAGTGAGTGACAGAGTGCAATTTCAGGAATTTCAACTTCATCTGTATTTACACTAATCCTAAAGCTGGCAGTCAGATGCAGAGGAGTAATAACTCCAAACACTGACATCACACTCTTAAAAACTCCACAAATTCTGGCCTCCTTTCATTTGATGGACAGGTAATTACACACAGCACTACCTCACTTGCCACATACATGAACACTGTGCCCCACTGACAGAGTTTAGCATGTCACGGATTATCAACTTTCAATTGTAGGGACACAAATATGTTTCCCACATTTAAATTGCACCCTCTCCCTGCTTGAATACAGATTGCTTTATATGGTGACATTGATTGCTGCCTTATCATTTAATTACTTTAGTAGGATACTTTTGAAATATTGATTCTGCATACTATTTTCAAGTAAATACAAATGTGAACATCTTATGCACTGTTTTATCTTAATTAAAATTGTAAATAAAACCATCCATTCCCTTGCTTAATTGGAGAGAATTGAATTTGGGGATTTGGAATTATCTTCTTGTTCCACTGAATTTCAAGATTGCCACCAGGCACCAAATTATCATTCCACAGTAAGGCAACAGAAGCAAACTGTTTCAGCGAAAATTTCAGAAATAAATAATTTCTTCTTTCATTATTAATTAATAGGATGGGACATGGGAATGGCTGGCTGGCAAGACATATTGCCTATCACTAATAGCCCTTGAAAGGCTGCTATTTGAAATAACTCCACAGAGGCTGGTATCCTACCACCAAGTCACCTTTTATTTGCAGGTGTATACTACTTGACACTGATCTGGCTTCCAGATTAGAGTGGTGCTGGAAAAGCACAGGAAGTCAATCAGCATCTGATGCTTCAGGAAAAAACCCTTCATCTGGCTTCCTCAGGGCCAACTCTCGGAGTGAACAGAACCTCTGACAGTCCTGTTTATTTTTTTTGGCCACACTTTTTTTTTCTTTTTCTTAGTGCTTATTTTTTCCCCAGCACCTATGGTGTGTGTGTGTGTGTGCAGGTGTGAGACACAGTGAAAGACACAAAGTGCACGAATCTTTATTCAATTGCCACCACCAGGAAGAGAGGAAAACACCCGAGTGGCCAGTGACAAGCACTGTTCTTCAAACCAAAGGGCAATGCTGTGTGATCAAAACAGTAAGGGGGAGGGTAGGGACTAAATCAAAATAGAGTTGGACGGGGGAAATAATGCACTCCACTCCCTGTGGCGGACAGTCCTGTTTATTTTTTTTGGGGGGCAGTGACAAGCACTGCCCCTCATTTCAAAGGCCACAATGATGCATGATCAAAAACGTGAAGGGGGAATCCCCTGTTTATTTTTTTTTCTTTTTTTTTGTTATAATTTATTTTTTATTTTATTTTTTTTTTCCTCTTTTGTCTGTAGGTGCGAGACACAGTGAAAGACACAAAGTGCACGAATCTTTATTCAATTTCCACCACCAGGAAGATAGGAAAAACACCCGAGTGGCCAGTGACAAGCACTGCCCTTCAAACCATAGGGCAATGCTGTGTGATCAAAACAGTGAAGGGGAGGTTAGGGACTAAATCAAAATAGAGTTGGACGGGGGAAAAAATGCACTTCACTCCCTGTGGCAGACAGTCCTGTTTTTTTTTCTTTTTTCTTTTTTTTATGAAAAACACCCAAGTGGCCAGTGACAAGCACTGCCCTCCAAACCACAGGACAATGCTGTGTGATCAAAACAGTGAAGGGGAGGGTAGGGACTAAATCAAAATAGAGTTGGAGGGAGAAATAATGCACTCCACTCCCTGTGGCAGACAGTCCTGTTTATATCTGTCAGCCAGGGGTCCCTGATTGGATCAGGTTAACAGCCCAATCAGGGAACTCATATGTCCATCTGGCTGACCTTATTACAATCACTACAATGACAAGCTACCTTCTTGAACTGCTGCAGCCTACGTGGGAGAAGAGGGTGACATTGTAGTAATGTAACTGGTCACAGAGATCCAGGCTTTGTCTGATAAATGGGTTCAAAGTCCATCATGGCAGCTGGTGGAATTCAAATTCAATCAATAAATATGGAATTGTAAAGCTAGCCTCAGTCAAAAAAAAAAATTATTGATTGCTGTTAAAAACCCATCTGGTTTATCATTTTTCTTTAGGAAAAGAAATCTGCCATCCTTACCTCGTCTGGCTTGCATGTGGCTGCAGTACCGAGAAATGCAGTTGACCCTTAACCACTATTAGGGATGGGCAACTAATGATGGCTTTGCCAGCTGTGCCCACCTCTGATGAAAGTATAACAGGAAGAAACGCACCCACAGTAATGTTAGGGAGTGAAACCCAGTGTTTGGACCCAGTCACAGTGAAGAAAAGGTGATTTTGTTTCAAGTCAAGTTGGAGTATGACTTGGAAGAAAACTTGGTAAAAACAATGTCTGCAGATGCTGGAAACCAGATTCTGGAGTAGAGTGGTGCTGGAAAAGCACAGCAGTTCAGACAGCATCCGAGGAGCAGGAAAATCGACGTTCATCAGGAATAGAGGCAGAGTGCCTGAAGGGTGGAGAGATAAATGAGAGGAGGGTGGGGGTGGGGAGAAAGTCGCATAGGGTACAACAGGTGAGTGGGGGAGCGGATGAAGGTGATAGGTCAGGGAGGAGGCTTGGGGAAGGTAGCAAAGAGTACAATGCATGGATAGGGGTGGGATGAAGGTGATAGGTCAGAGAGGAGGGTGGAGTGGGTAGGTGGAAAAGAAGATAGGCTGGTAGGACAGATCATGGGGATAGTACTGAGCTGGAAGTTTGAAACCGGGGTGAGGTGGGGGAAGGGGAAATGAGGAAACTGGTGAAGTCCACATTGATGCCCTGGGGTTGAAGTGTTCCGAGGCGGAAGATGAGGCGTTCTTCCTCCAGGCGTCTGGTGGTGAGGGAGCGGCGGTGAAGGAGGCCCAGGACCTCCATGTCCCCAGCTGAGTGGGAGGGGGAGTTGAAATGTTGGGCCACGGGGCGGTGTGGTTGATCATTGTTTTTACCTTGGAAGAAAACTTGCAGATGGCAGTGTTCTCATCTACCTGATAACCTTTTCCTTCGAGGTTTAGAGGAGCTATTTTTGAGGGGGCTACCAAACTAGTTTTGGCTCTGGTAAATGGCACACACTGTTGCCACTGAGTATTGGTGGGGAAGGGAGTGACTGTCGAATGGGCTGTAATTCAAATGGCTGCTTTGATAGTGCTGAGCTTCTTGGATGACTGCATCTCCAACAAGATACAAAACAAGTGGACAGTATTCCATCACAAACCTGACTTGTACTGCCGGGTCAGGAATGGGACTGAACATTGCAAAATCAGTAAACATCCCTATTTTACACCTCATGATCGGAACAGGGCATTGATGAACACCTTGAAGATGGTTGGGCCTAGGACTCCATCCTGAAGAACTTCTGTACAGAGGTCCTGCAGCTGAGATGACTGATGTCTGACAACCACTTCCATTGCCTTTTTTGCCAGGTACAAGTAACCAACAAAGAGCTTTCCTCACCTCATCAACCCCCTCCAACTCCCACTGACTCACTTTGTAGGGATACCAAGATTCCATATTTGGTCAACTGCTGCCTTGATGTCAAAGGCCTTGCCTCTCCTCCCCTCTGTGGTTCAGTGTATTATTCATGTTTGAACTAACACTATAATGAGATCAAGAACTGAGTGACGTTGGTAAACCCAAACTGAGTTGCTTATTCCTCATTTTGCTTGTGTAATTTCAGACAACATCTTTGGGACACCCGCACCAACCAATTCCACCACACCGTGGCCGAACAGTTCAACTCTCCCTCCCACTCCACCAAGGACATGCAGGTCCTGGGCCTCCTCCATCGCCAAACCCTAACCTGGAGGAGAATGCTACATCTTCCACCTTGGGACTCTGCAACCACATGGCATCAATTTGGATTTCAACAGTTTCCTGATTTCCTCTTACTCCACCTTATCCCAGTCCCAAACCTCCGACTCAGCACTGCCCTCTTGATCTGTCCATCAGCTTCCTCACCTTTCTACTCCACCGTCCTGTCTAATCCATCACTTTCGCCCCCCACCTTCATCTACCTATTGCATTCTCAGCTAACATCCGGCAACCCCCCCCCCACTGCCGCCCTGCATTTATCTCTCAACAGCTCCGGCCCACAAGCCTAATTCCTGATTAAGAGCTTATGCCCAAAATGTCAATTCTCCTGCTCCTCAGATGCTGCCTGATCTGCTGTGCTTTTCCAGGACCACAGTCTCTACAGAGGACACGTATGCCAACCACCTTGCTGTGGGTTTGGAGTCACATGTAGGTCAGGCTTGGTAAGGACCACAGTTTCTTCGATCGTGAACCATTGACAACTAAAGAATAGAAATGTCGAAATAGGTACAGGAATAGGCCATTCATAGTTGATCACCCAACTTTGTTCCTTCCACCACTTTTGCCCATCCTCTTTGTTCTGTTTAGGCCAAAGAATTATATCCATTTCCTCATTGAAAACATTCAAAGTTTTGGCCTCAACCATTTTCTGAAGCAGAGAATTCTGTGGCCTTAGAACTCCCTTTGTTAAAAATATTCTCCTCATCACAGTCCTAAATAGCCAACCCCTATTCTGAGACTGCGATGTATGGTTCTGGATTTCCAGTCCTCAGGAACATTCTTACTGCATTTACTCTTTCGAGATGATCACCATCAGCCTTTGAATTCTAAATTTGTGAAGGGGGGGGGGGGGGGTCATTCTGAGTCATTTATTTTTGGTTTGGTAGCCAATGTTTGTCATTCTCTGTTGTTGGGTCACTGCACAGATTATTGATATGCGATGCCTATCGATGGTACATTGACCTTTTTAAGAAGAACAGCTCCTGTTGTTGGGTGTATGTGCATGAAGTTGTGACAGGATATCTGGTTGTTTGCTTCCACATGCACGATTGAGTAACAACTGCTCCATGCAGGTTCCAACTTGAGAGCTGGGCTGGCTTTTGTTGAGGATAGTGAATGTACAGGTTGGCCAATATTCAACTCTGGCACTGGTTTAGCAGTCTTGTCAAATGAAATCAAGCTGTCACTTCACCTTGATCTTTTTCCTTTTATACCCAATACTACTTCTAGCTTCAGTAGCTTTTACGGTATTGGAAGAGTAGTTTGGATATGATATGACCATTAGTCTTTGTTCTGGTTATTTTTTGTGGCTTCAGTAGGTGCATTTCTCAAACCCAGGATTGCCTTGTACAGGTAATTCTATAACACGATGGTTGCATTCTCGTGCAACACCACAGAGTCATAGAGATGTACAGCATGGAAACAGACCCTTCGGTCCAACCCGTCCATGCTGACCAGGTATCCCAACCCAATCTAGTCCCACCTGCCAGCACCCAGCCCATATCCCTCCAAACCCTTCCTATTCATATACCCATTCAAATGCCTCTTAAATGTTGCAATTGTACCAGCCTCCACCACTTCCTCTGGCAGCTCATTCCATACACGTACCACCCTCTGCGTGAAAAAGTTGCCCCTTAGGTCTCTTTTATATCTTTCTCCTCTCACCCTAAACCATGCCCTCTAATTCTGGACTCCCCGACCCCAGGGAAAAGACTTTGCCTATTTACCCTAACCATGCCCCTCATAATTTTGTAGACCTCTATAAGGTCACCCCTCACCCAAACAGTGCATAACATATTGGCAATGTAATCACATTAGAGGCAATACGTGTTTTGAAAGTTTGCACTTCAGTGTCTCTGCAGAGGTCATATCTTCCAGAAATAATGAGCTGCTACTTTATGTTGAATCTGGAAAATTTCTCTTTCTGTTGCACGATCCTCCATTTTCTTCATTAGCAGAATGTTCTTTACAGAATGTCTGTAGCTTGCACCTGCTTCCCTTGCTTTTTTGTCACATCCAGATGATACATCTGTAACAGAAGTAACACATTATTTGCAAATGCTTTGGAGGAGATGCAAGCAGCTTAAGGAAAATGCTCTGAAGTGGCTTGTGGTCAAACTTGACTGTCACTTTGCCTCTTCCATGTTCTCCAGGCATCTTTTGCAATCTGGGCATAACTGTGTGTGTTCATGCCCTGGACGTAATTGTAACTGGTTGACTTTGTTGCATTGGGTTGCTGAAAGTCTTGCCTCACAGGGATCACGCTGTTGTTGCCATCACTTGGAGGGAACGCTGCTTTTTCTCCTATATCCCAATATCAGTGCACATCCTTCGCTGTGAGTTGGCATAATGATTCACATGCCAATGATAAATAGCACAACAATTTTGCTAAGTAGTTGATGAATTTAACAAATCACTGCTGTGGCTCTTACCTTTTCAGATTATAGAAAAGTTGTTTTATTCTCAGTGCATGCCCTGCATACTTGACTTCAAAATTTTCTTTCTTACTCAATTTCAGGATCACAAAGCAAGCTCTACTGAGCAGTCACACAAGGATTTGATTGTGGTTCGCAATGGCTTTTTCCATTGTGTCTCTGTTTCCATAAACTAGCAGATTGTCCACTTTAGCTCCAGATAATTATCTGAGGTTGTTAGTGTTGATATTCTTCTGGAGCAATGGAAATGCCAAATGGCAATGCAACCATCTGAAACTCTTGAAGGGCATCCAAGATGTAGTTAGAATGCCATTACAAATTGTAGTCAACTTTCTTCATAGGTTGATATGGGATCAGAGGGAGATCTCATTAGAGCTTCATTTAGATTCTTTGGAGCAATGAATTTACCAAGTTTTCCAGATTGGATTATAGCATGGTGGCAGCGATACAGTATGTAGGAGTTATCACCTTCTTGATTACTCTGTTCTTTTCCAGTTTTATCTTGTCTTCTAGGCTGGTCATAGGAACAGCTGAAGCGTACCTCAGCAGATGCTGAATTGGTATTGCATTCTCATCTGTGTTCACATGATATTATCCTGAAAGACATATTAACTCTGTAAACACATCTTTGCCCTCATCTAGGATGTGTTCACAGTGAGTTGTTTGATGTGCTGCAACACTTGGCAAATCTCATTTGACACACTGAGGATTACCAGTCCAAGCTTTAGACTTGTTCCAGCTAGGATGAGTGTCATTTACTTTACTACCTGTGATCTGGAACTGTAGATCTTCACACATGTGAGTGCAATAGGCTCTCAGAGTAATCTAACCTTTCAGTATGAGTATGGTTCCATCATATAGAACATAAAACACAGGACATAAAACGGTACAGCCCAGGAATTGGCTCTTCACCCTACCATGTCTGTGCCAACCATGATTCCATTCCGAATGAATTCACTCTGCCTACACATGGTCCATATCCCTCCATTTCCTACCTGTTCCTGTGTCTGTCTAAATGCCTCGTAAATGTTGCTATCATATCTGCTTCTACCATCTCTCTTGGTATTATATTCCATGCACCAATCACGCTCTGTGTAAAACAATTAGCCTCACATTTTTCCTTTAAACCGCTCACCTTTACCTTAAACCTATCCTCCCTCGCATTTGGCTTTTCCATGCTGGGAAAAATAATCTGATTATCCATGCCTCTCATAATTTTATACACTTCAATCAGGTCACCCTCAGCATCTGACACTTCAGTAAGAACAATCCAAGTTTGTCCAACCTGTCCTCACAGCCATTTGTGTGCACCTTTCAGAAGAACTAGGATAGTGATTATAATAAGGTCAACCAGCTGGACCTCAAAGAATATGAGTTCCATGATTGGGGCAGCTAATCTGTTCCAATCAGGGAGCTCTGGCGGACATAAAAGGATAAATGTCAAGGATATTGAGACAACTGAGTACCTGACTCATTGAGAGGCAGTGCTATTGTCCCATCTGCCCCACTTGTAAAGCTCTAAGGAGTCTCCAGGACTCTGCAGAAATCTGGCCCATTTTATTCAATTCCAAACACATATTCACTTTCCATACCACCGACCCCATCCTCTCTGTCCTTGCACTTATAAATTAGCTGCTCAAATCAGGCAGGGACATTTCACGACGGGTTGAAGATCGAAAACTTGATTATCGAAACCAATAAAATGCCACCTATTTTTGGGGAGTTAAAATGCCTGTCGCTGTATTCAGAGGACAAGCTAAACCAAGGTGCCAATTGTGCCATCAGCGGGAATAAAAAAATGGCATAGCAACAGTCCAAAAGCACCAAATATCCTCACTCACTTTTGATTTTTAACCAAAATTGCTCAAAAAAGTTACGTAATCCAGTGCTGTGGTGGGATCTTGATCCGTGTAAATTAATTTCTCAGTTCCCCTGATTGCAATAGTGAGGACAATTCAAAAGCACTTAATTGACTGTGAAGCGCTTTGGGAAATTTTGAGGTTGTGAAAGACCCTAAATAAATGCAAGTTGCTTTTCTCCATTTTTTATGGATTTATCATCAAAACAATACTCAATATGTAAATGGAGGTTACAAAATGTCGATGAACAATGTGGCAACCACTTATTTCTATTCACGTTTGCTTCAAGCAGTTGTTGAAGGTTCATACAACAAACAAAATATTGCAGCTGATGACTGCATTGTCAATGTGCTTTTATAAGATATACTTTATAAAAGGTTGCAATTGGAGAGAGTTTTGAGTTATCAATCTTACACATGTATGAAATATTCATGCTCTCTGACAGATGTAACGTTTTACATTTGCCAACTTGCTTTGAAATAACTTTTGTCCCCTCATAGCAGTAGTCATATTCCAAGCCTTACATCAGTTTTAGAAGATGTCTTGTGTTTTAAGGCTGATGAAGCAGAAAAAGCAAGTAATTACATCTGTTTTACACAGCTCGTTTCTGCTGCAGCGGTTTGCTCGCCTGAAGCGTAGGGCTATTGCTTAAGAGGTGCCACTCTGTATTAAGCATAGCTGACCAGAAGCCTCTTCTGCTCTTGCCACCTGCAACAAGCTTGTTGGGAGGATGTGCAGATTGACCCGCAACCTGTTGGTCAAGCTCTGAAAGAATTGTCTATGCTCATCAAGTTCTGGAGTGGAATTCAAACCCTGAACTTCGAACTCAATAGCAGGGACACCAGAGCACAAGACACTTTGTTTCTTATATTGTCATCTTACATCATTCATTTCTCAACCTGAACAAGTTCTGAACTCTAAGCTTGTGAACAAAATATTGTGAGATATTATATTGTTGCATCAAGTGCATGAAATCTGAAACTTAAAAGGATGAAAACAAAGAAAAGAAACAGGTAACTGATGCATCGACATGGTTCCCACACTGTACTTTGTCATTGAATAATTGGGCTGATGCCTTTCCTTGCTCAAAATTATAATTACATATCTCACGAGTACAGTTTTTTGAGATACTGTCATTGGTTTTTGACATCTTCAGCTCATTAAAAGATATTTTACATGCATAACATTATGATGCTATTTGTTAGAAGAGTGGGAAATATCACTAGATTTCATTTTAATTTTAATTTGAATTAAAAATATTCACAGGGTTGCTGATAGTATTAACCACGCAGCTTTTATACTGTTGACTTTCAGTTATTACATAATGTCAATATTCTGAAACTGTGTATCATGCGATTAAGTTAATCATCATTATGCTGTCTTTAATTCAATACAAAGGGGTTATAGTACAGATGTCATTGTTCAAAGTGAAAATGAATTACAACAAGAAAAATGTTTGCCTTGAAATAGAATTTTTTTTTTAAAGTTGTACAGAATATGAAATTCCAGCCATGGACATGATGTGGAGGGGGAAGATAAATAACTGCAGGCATAAGTTCATAAGCTCCTGAATTGCCTTGACAAGATCGACATGGAAAAGGTTTTTCCTCTTGTGGGTAAGGCTTGGCTTCAGGAACACTTCTTTAAGACTAGACATCACTATTTTAGGATTGAGATGAGGGAAATTTTTCCTCAGAGGGTTGTACCACACTTGCATTGCCTGTCTCAGAAGGTGGTGAAGACAAGATCACTGCATATTTCCACAGCGGAGGTGGATAGGTTCTTGTTCGGTAAAAGAATAAAAGTTTATCAAGGTTGATGGGAATGTAGAATTCATTACACGAGTAGACCTTATTGAACGGTGCAGCAGTTTTAAAGGGCCAAATGGCTTACTCCTGTGCTTAATTCATATGTTTAGATGTTATATTTTTGTCTGTCTAAGAACTCTAAAACCAAAACAAAGTCGATGCTGCTCCACAATATGAGCACCTTATTTCACAAACTATGTTGTTTTGTGGGATCTTCTGAAAATAGGTGCAAGTTAAGCATGTCTATTATCTCCACCTTGTAAATAACATCAAGATATAAATGAAAAGACATACCATAACACCACAAGCATTTCCTTGTGATAGTAACAAGCTAATTACAAAATATGTGCATGTGCAAACTGGACTTCAGGCCCAAAATGTCAAATCTATGATTTATGCTAACTACAAACATTTTACAATCACAGCAGAAACTCAGCAGGTCTAACATGTGTGGAAAGGGAAACAGTTTTGTGCCCAATGACTCTCCTTTGAAATTGAAATGAATTGGAATTTAATAGTCTGTATGACAAAGGGGAAGGAGAAGTGACTGGAACAGATAAGTGAGGAAACCCACAGCAAGACAAACTGAGTGCTAATAGTAGTAAAGGATACAAAAGAACAAAAAAAAAGCCAATGCAAATCTGACATTAATAACAGGTGTGAATCATAGAAAACAGGTCCGATCTGCTGAATGCAGATTCATGCAAACAGAACACAAGGAAAGGAGGTATAAGGGGTGAGCAGGGTGATTTAAGTAGAAGTGCTCTGAAGTTGTTGAAATCAATGTTGACTCCTGAAAGTTATAAAATGTCTAGGTGGAAAATGAAGTGCTATTTCTCAAGCCTACATGGGCCTCAGTGGAACTCTATATCAGGATCACGATGAAGATTTTAGCATTTCAGTTCCAAAAAACAGTGATTTGTCTCAAAACGTTAACTCTCTTTCACTCTCCTCAAATGCTGCCAGACCAGCTGAATTTCTCCAGCACTTTTAGTTTCGATCTCAAGCATCCTCAGTATGTTGCTTTTATAAAATTTTACAGTTGTTGATAATTACAGTTCATATATGCTTTCTCAACGAAAATGTGTGCTACGTATCACTGCTCTTGAAATATAAAAATGAGAACCAGTCTGAATTTTAATTCAAACACATAAAATTGACAAAATGACTGCAGAAAATTTCCAAATTATGCTTTGTCATCCGAGACTCCTTCAACAATGTAATGCTTTCTTTTCTTGCCTATATTATCTGTTCCCTTAACATTTTGTCAAATCACCTTAGCATTCTAATTTCCAGGAAATATATCTCTAGTTTGTGTAATCTCTCATCTTAATTTAATCCACAGAATCCCCCAATTATTCTGTTAAACTTACACTTTTCTCCCCTGAAGGTCAATGTATCATTTTTAATGTTTGAGATTCAGGATGGCTATTTTACCTATGCTAGGCTTTTTATAACTGGGGAATTATATTTTCTTCCTTAGCATTGCAGTGCTCTAGACATTCTTCCCCTGAAAAGAGGTTTGACGGTACAGTTGGCAACAAAACCAGCTCCTAACGTCATAAGATTCTGCCCAGCCATCCCCAGACCATGTATGCAGGACACCGTTTCATCCAACATGATACGTATGGCTGCCTCTTGGAAGTGTCTAAAATAGGATAATGGATTGCCTGTTACTCAGATCATTATGGACAACAGTTTCAATAACTGGATCATTGATTCCTAGGTGATTCATTAGCATACCAATCACCTCAAGGTGACAGAAAGGAGGTATATCTTTGAGAATTTAACCATTAAAAAATTTTGAACCAGAATTCATTTGAATAACATTTGAAAAAGAAAATCTTGCGTGTATATAGCACTTTTCACAGCCATTGAATCGGTCAAAGAATTTAATAGCTAATAAAGTTCTTTTATGCTGTAGTTGCAATCATAACATAACAAAATTGCAACCAATTTGCTCACAGCAATCTCCCATATTTGTGATAATAACCATTGGGATAATATATCTGAAGGATAAGTATTCGTACAGTCTCCTGAGATATGGCCCTGCTGTTATTCACAATAGTGTCATATGGGATCACCTACATTCAGTTGACATGGCAGGCAGAGCATCAATTTAATATTTCATACAAAAGACAACACCAGACAAGTGCAGCATGCTCACAATATCTCACTGCAGTACCAGACTTAATACTTATGCTCAGGAGTGAAATTTGAACCTGGAATCGGGCAATACTAAGGTAAGAGTGTTATCCTCTAAGCCACAGTTAATACAATGATAGCAGAGCTTTAACTGGAAATCCCAACGAGTTTAAAATGATATAATTCCTAGATCCCACTATAGATAAGATTTCCTATATCTCATAAAAACACATAGAAAGGCATAAACTGCTGCTGCCGAAAATCCAAAAACTGTCAATCAGTCTTCTGCCACCAGGACAGGTGTCACAAAGAAATGGAAAATTTTAAAAGGCTAATGCAGCATCCATTGAAGATGCTGGTTATGCACCAACAGCAATTTCATTGACTCTGTGCATGTACATTTTATGAACAGCATAAGTGAGAAGCCGTTAATCCCTATTCAATTAAACTACATCATCTTCCACAGAGCAACAACAAATTATAAAAGTGTGGTAGGAGTTAGAATTGATACTGAAAAGCTCAGGATAAAGAAAACTCTGGTTAATCAGACACTGACTTTCCATACTTCATGTGCCTTGACAGATTGGCCTAACTGAACATAAGCAGGTGACACAGTGGCTCAGTGGTTTGCACTGCTGCCTCACAGCACCAGGGACCCGGGTTCAATTCCAGCCTTGGGCGACTGTCTGTGTGGAGTTTGCACATTCTCCCTGTGTCTACGTAGGTTTGTTCTGGTTTTCTCCCACAATCCAAAGATGTGCAGGTCAGGTGAATTGGCCATGCTAAATTGCCCATAGTGATAGGTGTATTAGTAGCAAGTAGGCAAATGGGTCTGGGTGGGCTACTCTCTAGCGGGTCGGTGCGGACATGTTGGGCTGAAGGGCCTGTTTCTGCACTGTAGGGAATCTAATTAATGCTGGCAATATTGTTCAGTTTTCGTTTATATGTCAGATGTTTGCTTGTAGTCCATCAGGTAACTGAATACAGGAAAATTCTGTTCAGACAATGCAGAATGCAACTTAATGTGGGTAATCTACCTGCCTCCAGCAGAATAATGAAAATATCATTAGAAATTATAATCTTGAACATCAAACCAACAAAAATTAGGTCATTGCATTCACACTCTCGCTGAATAATTGTATTGGATAAAGCACAGACCAGAAGAATTTGCAGTCTGGTCTGAATTACCAATATTCATGAGGGCAACAGCAGCAGTCTATAACTGCTCCCAGAGCCCCAGAGGTGAGACAAGAGGCAAGGAGGAAAAGTGAACTTTCTCCTGACTGTTATTCTTGTTTTATCTGCATTTCTGGCAAGGCCAGTGTTTGTTGCACATTCCAAATTGCCCTTAAACAATTAGGGAGTGAGTGACTGAATGTTTATCTTGGTGATTTTGGAAGACATTGAAGAATCAATTGCTTTAGAATGGGGTTGGAGACACACGAAAGAAAAAAACAGAAACTTGCTGTTAAACTCATCAGGTCTGGTAGCATGTGTGGAGAGAAAGCAAAGTTAACGTTTTGGGTTGAGTGACCCTTCTTCAGATCTATTAGTAGCTCACAAAAGGTGGTATACATGCTAAAGACAGGAGAAAGTGTGGTGAAGGAGTTGGAGAATAGGTGGAGATGGAGCCTAGAGACAGAAAGACAGACAGACAAAAGGATTGATAATGGTGAGCACTGGAGAAAGAAAAATTAATAATGGTGACGATAACAAGGTGAAAATGGGTTGGAACACATTTGGAACCTGAAGACCTTCCTGTATGTCCTTTACCCACCCCTACACCTCAGGCCCCATAACGACATGGGCTGTTTTAAGCAGAAACCTTCAAACAGTAGCAATACTGTAGGAAAGAGTATAAACCAACAAATAGCATATGTACAAAGAATACAGCAATAATTATGGGTGACTTTAATCTCCCTGGTGATTGGGTCAATCAAACTGGAAAGGGTAGCTATGATAACGGATTCATACAGTACATTAAGGACAGTTTCTGGAGCAATATGTCATGGAGACAACCAGGGACCAATCAGCCTTGGATCTGGTCATGAGTAATGAGGCAGGTTTAATAAGTGATTTCCGAGTAAAGGATTCACATGGAAGTAGTGATCATAACATGATGGAATTTAATATTCAGTCTGAGAGAGAGAAATGTGGGTTGGAAACAACTGTAGTTAGCTTAAATAAAAAGAATTATAATGAAATGAGGATAGAGCAGCTCAAGTAAAGTGGATGACTAGATAAGCAGAAAAGATAGCAAGCAAGTGATGGTAGACTCTTCAGGCGGTCATTCACAACTCTCAGCAAAAATATGCCCTAGTAAGGAAGAAAGATTCTAAGAGAGGACTAAACCAACCATGGTGAACGAAGGAATTTCAGGAAAGTATTAAGTTGAAAGAAAAAGTACACAAAGGGGCAAAAGTCAGTGATAGCTCCAAAAACTGAGATAAACTCAGAATCCAGCAAAGGGGTACAAAAAATTAATGAAGACAGAGAAAATACTTGTGAGGGCAAACTGGCTATAAAAATATAAAGAATATAAGAATATAAAAACTGACAGTAAGAGCCTCTTTAAACATATAAAAATGAAGGCAAAGGTTAAGTGAACACAGGCCTTTCAGGAAATGAATTTAGGGAGATTGTTATGGAGAACAAAGAAATAGCAGAGGAGTTAAAACAGATATTTTGTACCTGTCTTCACATCCTTAGAATATTATAGAATATGGAGGAGTACTAAACAAATCTAAAGGGAATGAAAGCAGATAACTCAGCGGAGCAGGTAAGGGCTGTTTGGCAGTGGCTGCTTGAAGGCTCGGTGACGTTTGTTTAACGGTTTAAATTTGAAAGATTTTTTTTCAAAAAAGCGCGGAGCGGACCCGGAAGCTGGTGTAGCGCAAGCTTACCTGGGTAGGTTTCTTTTCCCTATAAAAGCACGCAGGAGTGGAACCCAAGGCACTACAGAGGCACCACCGCCCTCCTGCTCTAACCTAATAATAAGACCCGTTGTGGTAAGTAGGTAAGTGCTGCATTTTGATTGTTCTATTCTTGGACCTAGTTTTCTTTTTAAAAGGTTACTTTTAGAGGGATGGCAATGAAGGCAGTGCAATGTTCCTCTTGCAACATGTTTGAGGTGAGGGATGCCATGGACGTCCCTGCTGATTACACTTGCAGGAAGTGCACCCATCTCTAGCTCCTCCAAGACCGTGTTAGGGAACTGGAGCTGGAGTTGGATGAACTTAGGATCATTCGGGAGGCAAAGGGGGTCATAGATCAGAGCTTTAGTGAAGTAGTAACTCCAAAGATTGCAGACAGATGGGTGACAATGAGGGGAACTGGGAGGAAGCAGCCAGTGCAGGGACCCCCTGCAGCCGTTCCCCTCAAGAACAAGTATACCATTTTGGATACTTGTGGGGGGGACGACTTACCAGGGGTAAGCAATGGGGTTCAGGCCTCTGGCACGGAGCCTGTCCCCATTGCTCAGAAGGGAAGGGTGGAGAAGAGCAGAGCAATAGTTATTGGGGACTCGATAGTTCGGGGCACAGATAGGCGGTTTTGTGGGGGCGAGAGAGACTCATGTTTGGTATGTTGCCTCCCAGATGCAAGGGTACGTGACATCTCTGATCGTGTTTTCCGGGTCCTGAAGGGGGAGGGGGAGCAGCCCGAAGTCGTGGTCCACATTGGCACCAACGACATTGGTAGGAGGAGGGCTGAGGATGTTAGGCAGGCTTTCAGGGAGCTAGGTTGGAAGCTCAGAGTTAGAACAAACAGAGTTGTTGTCTCTGGTTTGTTACCCGTGCCACGTGATAGAGAGTCGAGAAATAGGGAGAGAGAACAGTTAAATACGTGGCTACAGGATGGTGCAGGAGGGAGGGATTCCGGTATCTGGATAACTGGGGTTCTTTCTGGGGAAGGTGGGACCTCTATAAACAGGATGGTCTACACCTGAACCTGAGGGGCACCAGTATCCTTGGGGGGAGGTTTGCTAGTGCTCTTTGGGGGGGTTTAAACTAACTCTGCAGGGGCATGGGAACCTAGACTGTAGCTTTAGGGTGCAGGACCTGGAGTGTAGGGAGGTTAGGAACATGGCATCAATCTCAAAGGAGGGTGCCTGTCAACAGGAAAGTGGCTTGAAGTGTGTATACTTCAATGCAAGAAGTATACAAAATAAGGTAGGTGAACTTACAGCGTGGGTTGGTACCTGGGATTTCGATGTTGTGGCTATTACGGAGACATGGGTAGAACAGGGACACGATTGGCTGTTGCAGGTTCCAGGGTTTAAATGTTTTAGTAGGGTCAGATGTGGGGGTAAAAGAGGGGGGGGGTGTGGCATTGCTTGTCAAAATAGTATTACAGCGATGGAAAGGACGATGGATGAAGACTTGCCATCTGAGGTAGTTTGGGCTGAGGTTAGGAATAGGGAAGGTGAGGTCACCCTGTTAGGAGTTTTCTACAGGCCTCCTAATAGTCCTAGAGACATAGAAGAAAGGATTGCGAGGATGATTCAGGAGAAGAGTGAAAGTAATAGGGTGGTTGTTATGGGGGACTTTAACTTTCCAGATATTGACTGGGAAAGCTATAGCTCGAGTTCGTTAGATGGGTCGGTGTTTGTCCAATGTGTGCAGGAGGGTTTCCTGACACAATATGTAGACAGGCCAACAAGAGGTGAGGCCATACTGGATTTGGTTCTGGGTAACGAACCAGGCCAGGTGTTAGAATTGGAGGTAGGTGAGCACTTTGGGGACAGTGACCACAATTCGGTGACTTTTACTCTAGTGATGGAGAGGGATAAGTGTGCACTGCAGGGCAAGAGTTATAGCTGGGGGCAGGGAAATTATAATGCGGTGAGGCACGACTTAGGACGCGTGGCTTGGAAAAGTAGGCTTCAAGGGAAGGGCGCAATTGATATGTGGAGCTTGTTCAAGGAGCAACTATTGAGTGTCCTTGATAAGTATGTACCTGTCAGGCAGGGAGGAAAGGGTCGTGTGAGGGAGCCGTGGTTTAATAAGGAATTGGAATCCCTTGTTAAAGGGAAGAGGGCGGCCTATGTAAAGATGAAGCGTGAAGGTTCAATTGGGGTGATTGAGAGTTATAAGGTAGCCAGGAAGAATCTGAAGAGAAAGCTAAGAGCAACAAGGAGGGGACATGAAAAGTCCTTAGTTGGTAGGATTAGGGAAAACCCTAAGGCTTTCTATAGGTATGTCAGGAATAAAAGAATGACTAGGGTAGGAATAGGTCCAGTCAAGGATAGTAGTGGGAAGTTGCGTGTGGAGGCTGAAGAGATTGAGGAGACACTGAATGAATACTTTTCATCAGTATTCACTCAGGAACAGGACATTGTTGCCGATGTGAATAATGAGTCACAATCAATTAGAATGGATGGCTTTGAGGTATGTAGGGAAAAGGTGTTGGAAATTCTGGAAAGGATGAAAATAGATAAGTCCCCTGGGCCTGATGGCATTTATCCTAGGATTCTCTGGGTAGCAAGGGAGGAGATGGCAGAGCCATTGGCCTTGATTTTTATGTCCTCGTTGTCTACAGGAATAGTGCCAGAAGACTGGAGGATAGCAAATGAGGTTTCCTTGTTCAAGAAGGGGAATAGGGATAACCCTAGTAACTATAGGCTGGTGAGTCTCACTTCTGTTGTGGGCAAAGTCTTAGAGAGAATTATAAGGGATAGGATTTATGAACATCTGGATAGGAATAATGTGATCAAGGATAGTCAGCATGGTTTTGTGAAGGGCAGGTCGTGCCTCACAAACCTTATTGAATTCTTTGAGAAGGTGACTAACGAAGTGGATGAGGGTAAAGCGGTAGATGTGGTGTATATGGATTTTAGTAAGGCGTTTGATAAGGTTCCCCATGGTAGGCTACTGCAAAAAATATGGAGGTGTGGCATTGAGGGTGAGTTGGAGGTTTGGATTAGGAATTGCCTGGCTGGAAGAAGACAGAGGGTAGTAGTTGATGGTAAAGGTTCATCTTGGAGTGCAGTTCCTAGCGGTGTTCTGCAAGGATCTGTTTTGGGACCATTGCTGTTTGTCATTTTTATAAATGACCTGGAGGAGGGGGTAGAAGGTTGGGTAAGCAAGTTTGCAGATGATACGAAAGTCGGTGGAGTTGTTGATAGTGAGGAAATATGTGGCAGGTTACAGCGGGATATAGATAAGCTGCAGTGTTGGGCAGAAAGGTGGCCAATGGAGTTCAATGTAGGTAAGTGTGAAGTGATTCACTTTGGTAAGAGTAACAAGAAGATGGGGTACTGGGCTAATGGTCAGATACTTGGCAGTGTGGATGAGCAGAGGGATCTTGATGTCCATGTACACAGATCTCTGAAAGTTGCCACCCAGGTAAATAGTGCTGTGAAGAAGGCGTATGGCGTACTGGCTTTTATTGGTAGAGGAATTGAGTTCCAGAGTCCTGAGGTCATGTTGCAGTTGTGTAAGACTCTGGTGCGGCTGCAACTGGAGTATTGTGTGCAGTTTTGGTCGCCATACTATAGGAAGGATGTGGAGGCACTGGAACGGGTGCAGAGGAGGTTAACCAGGATGTTGCCTGGTATGGTAGGAAGAACGTATGAGGAAAGGCTGAGGCACTTGGGGCTGTTTTCATTGGAGAAAAGAAAGTTAGGGGTGACTTGATAGTGGTGTACAAGATAATTGGGGGTTTAGATAGGGTTGACCATGAGAACCTTTTTTCACATATGGAGTCACCTATTACGAGGGGAAATAGCTTTAAATTAAGGGATGGTAGGTATAGGAGAGATGTTAGGGGTAGATTCTTTACTCAGCGAGTTGAGAGTTCATGGAATGCCCTGCCAGTAGCAGTGGTGGACTCTCCCTCTTTATGGGCATTTAAACGGGCATTGGATAGGCATATGGAGGATAGTGGGTTAGTGTAGGTTCGGTGGGCTTGGATCGGCGCAACATCGAGGGCCAAAGGGCCTGTACTGCGCTGTATTTTTCTATGTTCTATGTTCTTCTATAAATCTCCTGGCACCTTGGACCTTAAAAGAAGCAACTACAGAGATAGTGGATTACCGAGAAGTACTGGAGGGTTGGGAAACTGCTATTCTGGCACTCCTATTCAAAAAGGGAGGTAAGCAAAAAGTGAGTAACCAAAGGCCAATTACCCGAACAGCTGTTGTTGGAGAAATTTTGGAATTAATTATTAAGAAAATAATATCAGCATATTTGAAAAATTGTAATCTAATTGAGCAGAGTAGCATGGCTTCATGAAAAAGAAATCATGTCTGACTAATATATGAGAGTTTTTCAATGAATTCTCAAAAAGAATGGATAGAGGGGAACCAGTAGATGTGTTGTATTTGGATTTCCAGAAGGCATTTGACATGGTATTTCACAAAAAAATTAACTTATAAGAGAAGAGCTCACGAGATAATATTTGACATGGACAGAGAACTGACTAATGGATAGGAAACAGCAAATGAGGAAGAGGGGTTCTTTTTCAGGTTGGCAAACTGTGACCATTAGGGTTCCACAGCAGAGAAATCAAGGGTTACGGGGAAATCACAGGAAAGTGGATGTGAGGAATGTTGAATCAGCCATGATCCTACTGACTGGCAGAACAGGCTCGAGAGGTTGAATGGCCTACTCCTGTTCTTATGCTTATGGAATTAAAAGTAAAAATGTCTAAAAATACTAGGGTTCTGATCCATCATGTTAACACTATATTCACTGCCACAAAAATACAAACATTAAGAGAAAAATACTTTTTCTCAAAATTCCAGATAGAAATAATGGATCGTACTCAGGCAAAAAGACTCTTACAAGGAAAACAATCTCATCAATCACAATGATACTGGAAGGATCATACTATGTTGCACAAACATTCTTAATAGTGATCGACAGCAACTTCAACTTTACAGTAATGTTTTCAGATGTAACAATTGCATTGTACAATATAAAATCCCATTTCAAGATCTTCCCACATTCACTGACTTGCATCTCAGCTCTGTGCTTAGTTCTTTTCTTGTCAACACTGACTATAGTTGCAGATCATCAGTGGTGGATAGATACCTTCAAAGATTCCTCCAGACAAACTGCAAGCTCATATTTTACCCAGTCTGAGTTTGTGCAAACAAACAACAAATTCTGGTTACCTTTAATAGCATTGCTAGGATTTTTTATTGTCCAGTAATATTTCCACTTAAGAAGACAAGAATGACACACAGGGAAGCTACTACATTCTGTAAATTGCAAGTTTTATTCCTTATAATATATCATACAAATCATAAGAATTGACCATAATGTTATAGGCACTGCCACATATACTATCAGTTGTGGTCTTCTGTTGTTTTTGAGTATCTTCAAACCATAGAAAAGCTGCAGCACAGAAAAGAGGCCATTCAGCCCATCATGTCTGCATCAGCTCAATAAACTAACAATCCATTCTAATCCTATTTATCAGTATTTGTTCCATAGCTTTAAAAGTACAGCACTTCAGGTTTTGATCCAGGCTCATTTTGAATGAGTCTAGGGTTTCTGCCTCAACCTACAAACTGGTCAGTGAATTCCATGCACCCAACAATCTTTGAGTGGGAAGGCTTCTCCCCTGTGGTTTCTCCCACTCTAATCCACCCACCAATCATCTCAAATCTGCCCCTGATAAATTACCTCTCTACTTAGAAAAACATACCTTCTTTGTCCACCCAACCACATTGCTCATTCCTTTGTACATCTCGCTTAAGTCATCTCTCAGCCACCTGTGTTCAAGTAAAATAATTCTCGCTTATCCAATCTTCCTTCATAACTGCAATTTTCAAGTCCCAGAAACATTCTTGCAAATTTCCTCCACGGTCTCTCCAGAACAATTATGCCCATCCTACCATGTGATAACCAGACTGTATACAAAACATCAGCTGTGGCCTCACCAGTATCTAATATAGTTCCAGCATTGCATGTCTATTTTATAGTCAATATCTTACCCAACAAAGGGAAAGCACCACACCATCTGTCCTGCCACATTCAAGGACTTTGTGGATATCGACTCCAATGTTTCTCTTCCTTTATGCTATTTATTATTCCCCCATTTATTGTGTATTACCCTTCATTGTTTGTTCTCTCCAAATGCACAACTCTGCAGTTCTCTGCATTAATTTTTTTTCCCCACCCACTGAACCAAATCACTGATGCCTTCCTGCACTGGAAAGCCATACTCTTCATTATCAAATATGCAGTTAATCTTCGTACTCATACTTGCTTATTTAAGTCTGTCACACTAATTTCTGTGGAGCACCTCCAGAAACTGCTTTTCATTCACAAAACATCCTTTGGGCATTCCCCTCTGCATCCCATGGCTTCAATTTTTCTAGGAGAAAGAGAGGACTGCAGATGCAGGAGATCAGAGCTGAAAAATATTTTGCTGGAAAAGCGCAGCAGGTCAGGCAGCATCCAACGAGCAGGAGAATTTACGTTTTGGGCATAAGCCCTTCTTCAAGCCCTGAAGAAGGGCTTATGCCCGAAACGTCGATTCTCCTGCTCCTTGGATGCTGCCTGACCTGCTGCGCTTTTCCAGCAACACATTCTTCAGCTTCAATTTTTCTGACCAGGTTATCATTTACCTTTCAAAATCCATGTAGGTAGCATTTGCTGCATTACCCTAATCAATTCTCCTTGTTATTTCATTAAAGAGATAAAATCAAGTTACTGAGACATAATTTTCCCCTAACAAAACCTTGCTGACTCCCTCTGATTAATCTATACCTTTAGAAGTAACAGTTAATACTATCTCTCAATTTTGATCCGATTAATTCACCCATGATAGAGGTCAGACTGGTAGAATTATAATTATTTGGCTTGGCCCTCACATCTTTTTGAATAATAGTGCAATGTTGCAAGCTTCCAATCATCCTATACCTCATCAGTATCTCGTGAAGACTGGAAAATGAGCATTTGTTGTTTTCTCCCTGGCTTCCTTTAACAGACTATGATGCAATTCCTCTGGGCCTGGTGATTTATATACCATCAAAGAGGACACCTCCAGTGTTTCTCTTCTAATTATGCACATTCTATCTAATATTTCAAACACCTCCCCTTTGTCTGAGTCATCGCTTTTCCTTGTGAAGACAAAGACCTCATTAAGACCTCAGTCTAAATATTTTAAATTGAAGCATAAATTGCCATTTATATGTCTGGTCTCATCATAGTGATGGAGTCATGCAGCATTGAAACAGACCCTTTGGTGCAACCCATCTGCAGGGTGGTGTGCATAAACTATGAGCTATCAGAAGAAGTGGTGGAGATGAGTATAATTACAACATTTAAAAGGTATTTTGGTGGGCATGTGAATAGGAAGGATTTAGAAAGATGTGGGCCAAATGCTGACAAATAGGACAAGGCAGGCACTTTCTTTTATCATCCTGTTACAATTAAGGTACTAATAACACATTTTTGAATTTTCCTTGATTTTAACCAATTTTTTTAAAATTTCCTCTCAGTTTTTCTAATTTCCTTTCTCACTTCACCCCATGTATTTCCTATACTCATCCAAAACTTTTACTTTTTGAAATTGCCATAAACTCAGTTTTTATGCTTTATCTCACCTTTTCGATAACCATTCTTCTTTGTCGGGAACACATCTATATTGTGCCTGTAGAATCTTATTTTTGAATACTTCTCTCTGATGTGCCACTGACATTCCTTCATGTAGTTGTATCCAGTTCACTTTTTCCAAATCAATTGTCACATTGGTAAAGTTGGTCTTCCCAATTTAGAATTTATACAAAAATAAAACAAAGGAGACTGGAGATCTGAATCAAACAAAAACAGAAATTGAGCAGAACTGAAGAAGGGTCACTGGATCCAAAACATCTCTGCTTTCTCTCCACAGATGCTGCCAGACCTGCCAAGTTTCTCCAGCAATTTCTGTTTGTGTTTCAGATTCCACAGTTTTGTTTTCATTTTTTAAAAAATAACTGAATTATATTCACTACTTCCAAAATGGTTACTCAATGCTATTGTATCTACCTGCCCAGCTTCATTTCCTAAGATGAAATCTAGAATTGCACCCATTCACATTGGTCTTTGTAGTGATTGGAACCAAGTGGATCTCATTGACTATGGTTGGGCTTATTAACATAGGTAAATCAGGGAGCCCTGGCTGACAGATATAAACAGAAAGTGTCCTGGCCATAGCCAGTATACCGTGTGCATGTAAATAAAGGAGACTTGGTGACAGGATACTGGCCTTACAGAAGTTATTTCAGTCTTCTAATGTATTGGCCAAACAGAAACCTCTTGAATATAGACAGCTGTGCCTTTCAGACTGCTTGTTTCTCAGTTGATGTTTCAGTATTAATGTAATTAGACTCAGAAACATATCTTCATACTTGCCCTTCTAATTTTCCCCCACTACTTGGGGGTTTATAGTCCATACCTAACAATGTGACTGCCCCATAGTTTTAAAGATTTCTGAACTCAATTGAGGTATCAATTGAGGCTGCATGTAGTGCTACATTCCCCCTCCACACTGTTAGAATTGACTCTATTCAATAATGCTTTGCTCCATATTTTTTCCTTCCCTTCTATTCTATATCCAGGGATGATCAACTGCTATCTGTGCTTGTCATCAAACCAAATTTCCATTGTGACAATGATTCTCATTGCCAGATGTCTCTGCGCCCTTATCTGATCTGCTCCACTTACTATACTTCATGAGTCCACTTCTACACATTCTTTAATACTGTCAAATACATGTATTGGACATTTTTTAACATCTGCTTTGTCTTATTTTCAGAATCACTTGCTAAACATCTGCCTCCCATTCCCTACTCTGAACTTACTCTCAGTTTTAACCCAACAACACTAGAAAAATCTCCTTTGAGGATATTCATCCTGGCCCTGTTCAAGGGCAGATCAAACAGTTTGCATTGACCCTATCTTCCACAATAACCCATAAAACCGCTGTTCATACTTACATGAGCTTTCCAGCCACAGAATCAATTGCACATTAACACATTGGATGAGGAAGTACCCTCCACTGAGCTGATCTGCCATTCCATAACTTTAAGAAACTTTTATCACAATTGGAATATTGAAATAACTTACTGACCAATCAGTCTCTTCCCTGTAACAAAGTAAGAGCCAACCAAAAGAGGCTAAAAATGGTAGAACAGGAAAGGAGCAGCTCTTCACCCCTATTCTCACTGAACACCTTGCAATTCACCAAACTTCCGCTTTACATTCTACAATCAAAACAGTATTCAGGGCAGACTACACAGAACTATGAGAGGCTTCCATTGACACTTCCTAAATACAACTGACTCAAGCATAAATTAAAACCTTTGAGAGAAACAGCTACTTCTCAACTAGCTACAGTTTTTCTCAGAGCGTGTATACTCCAGTAAGACAGCAATAAAACTTTTCTCAACTTAAATGGTAATGTTTAGTTCATTGTTAGGTTAAGGAAAAATCTAGACTTTAAAGAAAAATGATCCCTCTTCATTTGATAACAATACCTCTCGGAATCAGCGAGATCTTCATGTTCAAGATTCTCATACATGCAGACACCCAAAAAGAAGTGATACCGGCACTTTGGATATCAAACATGCAACTGGAGAGGAATGTTTAGCTACTTCTTATGAATATAATGCCTTTGACTTTGTCTTAGTACAAGCTTTAGAGGTAAATTTGCATATTGTAACTATGGCAGAACTATGATGAAGCCCTGATAAAATGGTATAAAATATAGTCATGCTCTTTTATCAAATGCTCACATTTTCAATGCTGTTCTGCTCAAATTCTGGTGGATAAATGGTAGGCTCCCCTTAAAAAATACCACTATTATTGCCTGTATTGACTAACTCACTAAATGGAGAAACTCAAATGGCACCTGAAAGGACATTATGGAACAACACAACTAGTTCCTTTTTTTTGAATTTGTCAGCTGACTCCACTCTATTAGTGGCTTTGTACACCCTTAGTATTCTTAATTGGACAGTTAACTGTTTTCCTTGCATTTGATACATGCCCTTAAGAACACACATGAGAAGCAAGACTAAAACAAGGAATATTAGAAGTCAAGATATATTTAAATTATTTTCAAGATATAAGGTAAAAAAGCACAGACACTTAGGGAAGTGCCAACTGTGCTGAAAACTTTCTGCTCCGAATATTACAGAACTTTCACTTATTACACCTCACAAAGGTGCACTCATGTTCCTAGGTGAAAGTGAGACTGCAGATGCTGGAGATTAGAGTCGAGAGTGTGGTGCTGGAGAAGCACAGCAGGTCAGACAGCAAGTGAGGATCAGGAAAATCAACGTTTCAGGTAAGGGATTTTGCCCGAAACGTCAATTTTCCAGCTCCTCAGATGCTGCCTGACCTGCTGTGCTTTTCCAGCACCACACTCTCGACTGTACTCATGTTCCTCCTTTTTGAAGAAAGGCACAGTGAATTTGATGTGTGGAAATTCTTATTGCCTGTACTTTGCAGTGTAGTAAGTGATGACTTTAAATTTAATGTTAATCATAGCACCACCTGAAAGCATAATAGTTATCAAGTATAATAGATTTATTTCACCTTCTTAACTGTTTTTTCTCAGAGATTGGACAATTTAATCACTGTTGCATAGAATGTAGTGATCTACCCAAGCATTTTAATAATATGAATAGATAGACTAAAAGTAGATAAATATAACACAATTAATATGGTAGTAAAGACTCAAAACTACAAATGAAAAGGTGAGACAGTAAGTTGATAAACAAAGTGACATTAATGCTTTAGAGGATAGACCTATTTAAACATTAGTGCAATGCTTAGTTGCAATCGAAAAGAAAGCAAACATAGTGCTAGATTACATTAGTATCGGATAGATTTTGTACACTTTTACTGAATGTTTTGTGAGAAAAACTGCTTGCAATTCCTCATGGGATATAGGGCACATGAAGTCAATATGTCATGTGGGGTTAGAAGGAAAATGACACTAAAGGAAAGTGTATGAGGAAATTAACACTGCTACACACGCATCGGCTAAAAGTCCACCTACCAGTCGGATTACTGTGTGGAGTTTTTAAAGCCTAATCAAAGACTGCTTTTGAGATGGTACAGATCCAAGATTGAAGGTTATTCTGAGTGTCTAAAATCTAAGCTGTGAAGAAAGCGGAGGAGTTTCGACTTTTTGAATAAAGGGGGACTTAACAATTGTTTAGCTGAATACTTAACTGGTTGATAGAACTCTGGCAATTAAAACATGTTGGTCCAAAGGGAGATACAGTTAACAGTGGTATTTTAAGCATGAGTATAAATGGGTTCAAGTGATAATTAGAGTGAAGAAGGATTGACAGAAATGTTGAAAATCAGACAATCAAGCTGAATAATAAAAAAGGACAGCTACATCAAGCATGTTCTTGAATTTATAAAACATATTAAATTTGTATGGAAGGAAAAGTTTGTGAGGTGGCTGACAATGAAAGCAAGATTGGAGATCAGGCATGCTGGTCACAGTCTCAATTCACTGATTCCCCATGTATGAATCTTCCCCTCACATCAAGTGAAGCTCCATGTCACTTGCAGAAGCTTGCAAAATTTACACTAGTACATAAGCATTCATTATTTATCGTGATATATGTCTGATTCAGCAGTTTGCAACAGTGCTTGTAAGTATTGTAATGCTTTGCAAAAGTAAAATATGTTCAGTCTGCAAAATTCATCACTTCAAATATTTCATGTATTTTGGGTTCCTATCATTTTAATTGATAGGAATTAATTTTAATTGATTTCCAACACCATTTTGGAGATATAACATTTCTGATCAGGAAACTGCCTGTGAGAAGAGTTCAGCTGACATCAGTCACTGGTTTACAGTAATCAATTGATGATCCCGTTAAGCAAGAAGGTTTGGCATTCTTGTCATTTCTAATTACAAACTGGAACCATCGACTATTTCAAAATGCCATAATTGTTGATTTGTGCACTTGCCTCTACTGACTTTTGAGATGGCTGGCAGCTTTCTTCATAGTCTGGGAACAACAGAAATGTTGATTCTGACTGATACTGCAATGTCAGTAACTGAGCAAAATAGGAATTAACATTGTGGAGCTACCTTCTTTGTAAAGATTAAGAAATACATGTGCAGCATATGTAAAATAGCAGTAAAGAAAATTGTGAATGTATTTTTCTTAGAATAAAACATTGGCAATATTTGACATTATTAAACATTTTCTTCGTTTATTCACCCTTTGAATTGTTTACCTTTCTGTGAATTTCTCCTGTCTTACTTGAGCCTGTACAGTTTTCCCATTGACTGCTCCAAACTCTAAGCATTACTGATTTGCAGACAATATCGCTGTTAGTATTCAACATCATTACTATGACTCTTGCTACACTGTTAACTTGAGTCCAGTTCATGGAAGGGAACAAGGTGAGTTCTGTTCCAGCAAATGCAAGGAACCCCGTACAAATATAAGTTCCTTCTTACCGAGCATTGTAACATCATTTTCTATAATTAACAAATATAATCGCCAGACTGATGAGAAAACAGACACTTGCACCATCGTGTACCATAAAAACATTGTTGGGACATTGGATAGAAGTGAAAACTGGTTCATCTATTCCATTAATATTGCCCTCTGTAAGGATTGTGTCCTTTTATTGCTGTTTTTCAAAGCTGGAGCAATGAGAAGGCGCTGTTTTATTTTTAAAACAACTGTTTGAAAGAGTGACTGCCAATTTGAAAGCTTTAACTTTTGTGATGACTTTGGGAATAGTGGGGCTGACTTCCAACAAGCTGCCTATCTGTGAGTTGTAAGGTGCCCTCAGGAGGAAAACCATGATACAGGAATTCCCCAGATCCCCTGATCCTCCAAAAACATGTCCCAATTTGAGTTAGAGGAGAGGAATTCAGACAGTTCTGACTTACTTAACTCAATAGTTAACCTGGATATGTTAGAAAGAAGCCTGTTCTAAATCTTGAGTAATAATTGTTATGACAATTGATCAGAAATCCAAAGGTATCGTAGACAAGTTTTGTTTTTAATTCCAAAAATGTGTTGGCTTTAAAAGGAGAGCTTCATAAACAAAAAGTGGATTTGCAACAGTCCCGTGATGTCACATGTAAATTATCAGGGAAACTTCAAACAGGGAGAAAAATGACAAGAGATAATCAGGGGGCTGACAATCACTCTTCTCTAAGTAGAAAGTCAACTTTTGTAGCCATTTCTGTTTTACTCTCGAGGAATACCGAAAGACAGGAGTTTTTTAACTCGACTGGAGTAGACTTGTGGGGCTGAATGATCTTCTGTGTACTATCGTGAGTTCAAGGATTAATTTGCGCAAAAGTCATAGATAAAAAAACAATTCCCTAGTTACCCTTGTGTTGCAAGGTGTTTTTGTGTTGACTCTCTGCAATTCAATGTTGCAAACTAGTAATAAAAGGGCGCAGGTCAAAAGAATTTCAATCAGACCTCAGACCTCAAAACCAAAAATCTTGAAAAGCATTTGTTCACCTAAAAATATCAATATTACTGATAATCTCCAATGCAACATTCTTCACAACAATTCAGACTGATCCAAGTATCCGTTGGTTGAATCTTATCTTTTTGCAATTGATTTCTTGCTTCAGTTTTGTAAGAGGTTGCTAGACTGCATGTACAGTAATGTGTGCATCTTTGGTCTCTTTATCTTAGGCAAGATATTATTGCCATAAATGGAATGCAACTGATATTCTCCAGAATTATTGCCGAATTGTCCGATGAAGAGAGACTGAGCAAACTGGGCTTGTATTCTCTCGAGTTTCAAAGAATGAGAGGTGATCGTATCGAAATGTTGCCCTTGTTTTGGGCACTTCGATCAGTTCATATTAAAAAATATTTTACCCAAGTGTCCTGACAGTGAGGCAGGCAAAGAGTCACAGTTTGCAGTTCAAATTCAACTTTATTATCAAAATATTCCTGATTAAATAAACTCTGCCAAATTTTAAGTTTTAAACAAATTGAGAAGAATAAGAAAGAAATGATGACCATATGCCTAATTGTAAGTTTAAGAAAGATTGTGTGTATTCCCTAAAATCTTCGTTAATACAGTGGGAAGCTGGAACACGACATTTATTCTCTATGTAGTTCTCTCGCTCTAAGGAAGGGTTTTACCCACAATGATCCATGTGTTTGAGCTGGGCCATTGGAATCTCCTTCCTCTCCAACATGACCTGGCTCTTTTCCATAAAGCTGGGTCTCTCAGGTCAGAGCAGATCTTCTCCTGCATCTTCTCCTGGCCTGTTGCATGGTCCTCCACCACAAGTCTTGCTGCAAATTTTCACTGAGAGGTGGCTTCCTGGTGAGTATTTTCATTGCCCCTCACCCAGACCTTGCTGAATGTTCTGTAGCCTTTGGCCAATGGGATCATGAGCAGAGTTTGAAGCAATCCAATAGAAATGCACCAGTACCTTCACTGTTGCCATGCTGGGAAGGTGTAAAGTGCACGTCCTCAGTCACAGGCTAGAAGTCAAACTGCCAGAAAGTTTGCTCAATACTTCTCCAATATACAACTGTCTGGCTGGAAACTGGCTCCCCTGAACTGTTGTAACCTCGTTGTCCTTGATTTCCACTGTCCTCCATAGCTGGCAGCTGCTGTTGTTGTTTAATTTAGTTTGGCCAATTTTCTGTCAGGCCCAGTGTCTCCAGCAGTGGGGCAGTTTAGAATTTCGAATTTTGGACTCATGGTTACTTGACCACAGAAACCTACAACATGCTTCAAAACATTAGACAGGGTAGACATAGCCTAAAACCAGGGAGTACAATTTAAAAATAAGGGATCCCATCGAGATTAGGAGAATAATTTACTCAGAGAGTTGGAAACCTTTGGAATTCTCCACACAGAAGACATTAGAAGTTCAGTGTTTATGAACATTTAAGATCGTGATCAATTTTTTTATTACCAGTGGTACACAGGGTTATGGGAATGGGGTGAGTAAAAGGCATTGAAGTATTTATCTGTCAGGCTGATATTGAATGGCGGGGCATGCTTGACAGGCTGAATGGCCTACTCCTGTCTTTACTAAAATTAACAATCTGATTCCTGTGATGGCATGACTGATCATGAGGACAGATTGAGTCTGTTAAGGTTATATTCTCTGGAATTTAGAATATTAAGGGGTGAGGGGGTGGGATTTCACAGAAAATTCTAGAAGGACTAGATAGACGGAAGAAGGATTTTCCTGATGGTGGGGAAGTCAAGGAGCAGGGGTCATATTTTAAGGATAACGAGTCAACTTTCTATGATTAAGATGAGGACAACTTTCTTCACCCAGACTGGGGCAAACCCATGGAATTCACTATCGCAGAAAGTAGTTGAGGCAAAGCATTATGTCTTTTCAAGATTTAGCTCTTGTGGCTAACAAGAATCAAGGGATATGGGGTAGTGCGGGATTAGGGTATTGAACTTGATGAACAACCATGTTCAGAAGGAAGGTGGAGCAGGCTGAAGGGGTTGAATGGCTTACTCCTGCTTTTACCTTCTCTCCGTCTGTGTTTCTATGACTCACTTCTCATTTTGAATTTGTATATGTGTGTTGTGTTACTAATTCTTCTGATGTTCAGTAAGGAATCAACTCACTGTTAGTTTAAGAAAGCCTGGTTGAATTGGTCCTTTTAAAATATAAGTTCATTTGGGTCTGGAAGAAAAGTATTCATAACTGAGTGAATCTTTTTTTCAATTGACTTTGTTGCAACCAATCCAGGTGTTGAAGCCAGATCATCATTCCTTACCTGGAAGATTTAGAATACCCTGTTTAGAACCAGTGTGATGTGGGAACGTCATGTTGGCATAATTCTGTATAAATGTCCTTACAAACCCACATCCTCCTGACTATCCTGAGCAATTCCAAACTGACATGACTAGCCTCCGACCAACTACCCTCCTGAGCCGACCATCCCTGACTCATCTCACTGTCACCCTTCCCACCTAACACCTTACCGACTTACCTCCATTTACTTACTGGAAAATAGAAGCAACTGTTGTAAAGGATGGGGCAGGGCCGGGGGTGAGGGAAGGGAGGTGGGTGGAATGTAGGTTCTGTCTAGGGGGATTTTAACATGCAGGTAGACTGGGAGAATCAGGATGGTATCGGGCCTCAAGAAAGAGACTTTGTGGAGTGCCTCAGAGATGGATTTTTAGAGCAGCTGGTGCTGGAGCCGACCAGGGATAAGGCGATTCTGGATCTGGTATTGTGTAACAAACCAGAATTGGTCAGTGACCTCGAAGTGAAGGAGCCATTGGGAAGTAGTGACCATAATACAATAAGCTTCAATCTGCAATTTGAGAGGGAGTGGGTACAATCGGAAGTGACAATATTTCAGTTGAATAAAGGGAAATATGGAGCTATGAGGGAGCAACTGGCCAAAGTTCAATGGTGCAATACCTTAACAAGGAAGACCGTGGAGGAACAATGGCGGATATTTCTGTGTATAATGCAGAAGTTGCAGGATCAGTTCATTCCTAAAAGGAAGAAAGATCCCAGGAGGAGACATGGGCGGCCGTGGCTGACGAGGGAAGTAAAGAAACATATAAAGTTAAAAGAGAAAAAGTATAACTTAGCGAAGATAAGTGGGAAAACTGAGGACTGGGAAGCTTTTAAAGAACAACAGAGGATTAGTAAGAAGGAAATACACAGAGAAAAAATGAGGTACGAAGGTAAACTGGCCAAGAATATAAAGGAGGATAGTAAAAGCTTTTTTAGGTATGTCCAAGGCAAAAAAATGGTTAGGACAAAAATTGGGCCCTTGAAGACAGAAACAGGGGAATATATTACTGGGAACAAAGAAATGGCAGAGGAATTAAATGGGTACTTCAGATCTGTGTTCACTGGGGAAGACACAAGCAATCTCCCTGAGGTAACAGTGGCTGAAGGACCTGAACTTAAGGGAATTTATATTTGCCAGGATTTGGTGTTGGAGAGACTGTTAGGTCTGAAGGTTGATAAGTCTCCGGGACCTGATGGCCTGCATCCCAGGGTACTGAAGGAGGTGGCTCGGGAAATCGTGGATGCGCTGGTGATTATTTTCCAGAGTTCAATACAATCGGGGTCGGTTCCTGAGGATTGGAGGGCGGCTAATGTTGTGCCACTTTTTAAGAAGGGTGGGCGGGACAAAGCAGGAAATTATAGACCAGTTAGTCTGACCTCAGTGGTGGGAAAGATGCTGGAGTCTATTATAAAGGATGAAATTACGGCACATCTGGATAATAGTAACAGGATAGGACAGAGTCAGCATGGATTTATGAAGGGGAAATCATGCTTGACTAATCTTCTTGAATTTTTTGAGGATGTAACTCGGAAGATGGACGAGGGAGATCCAGTGGATGTAGTGTACCTGGACTTTCAGAAAGCTTTTGATAAAGTCCCACACAAGAGGTTAGTGAGTAAAATTAGGGCGCACGGTATTGGGGGCAAAGTACTAGATTGGATAGAGAATTGGTTGGCTAATAGGAAACAAAGGGTAGTGATTAACGGCTCCATTTCAGAATGGCAGGCAGTGACCAGTGGGGTACCGCAGGGATCCGTGCTGGGACCGCAGCTTTTTACAATATATGTAAATGATATAGAAGATGGTATCAGCAATAACATTAGCAAGTTTGCTGATGATACAAAGCTGGGTGGCAGGGTGAAATGTGAGGAGGATGTTAGGAGATTACAGGGTGACCTGGACAAGTTAGGTGAGTTGGCAGATGCAGTTTAATGTGGATAAATGTCTGGTTATCCACTTTGGTGACAAGAACAAGAAGGCAGATTACTACCTCAATGGTATCAAATTAGGTAAAGGGGCTGTTCAGAGAGATCTGGGTGTTCTTGTCCATCAGTCAATGAAGGCAAGCATGCAGGTACAGCAGGTCGTGAAGAAGGCTAATAGCATGCTGGCCTTCATAACAAGAGGAATTGAGTATAGAAGCAAAGAGGTGCTTCTGCAGCTGTACAGGGCCCTGGTGAGACCACACCTGGAGTACTGTGTACAGTTCTGGTCTCCAAATTTGAGGAAAGACATTCTGGCTATTGAGGGAGTGCAGCGTAGGTTCACGAGGTCAATTCCTGGAATGGCAGGATTGCCTTACACGGAAAGACTGAAGCGACTGGGCTTGTCTACCCTTGAGTTTAGAAGACTGAGAGGGGATCTGATTGAAACGTATAGGATTATGAAAGGATTGGACACTCTGGCAGGAGGAAACATATTTCCGCTGATGGGGGAGCGCCGAACCAGAGGACACAACTTAAAAATACGGGGTAGACCATTTAGGACAGAGATGAGGAGAAACTACTTCACCCAGAGAGTGGTGGCTGTGTGGAATGCTCTGCCCCAGAGGGCAGTGGAGGCCCAGTCTCTGGATTCATTTAAGAAAGAATTGGATAGAGCTCTTAAAGATAGTGGAGTCAAGGGTTATGGAGATAAGGCTGGAACAGGATACTGATTGGGAATGATCAGCCATGATCATATTGAATGGCGGTGCAGGCTCGAAGGGCTGAATGGCCTACTCCTGCATCTATTGTCTATTGTCTATTGTCTGCTGCTCCCTATGAAGGTACTTGTGCTGAGTCAGAAAAAATGGAGAAAAGTAAATATATTTCTATTTGTCTTATCAGGGTCAGGAATTGGATTTCCATGCTCATCAGATGATCTGATTCTTATTGTCATGTACTGGAATGGTAAGAGGATCTTGTAAGTATTTTCAATGTTATACATTTTGATATGTCACCCATTATTTTGCAAACTAACATCATTCATAGTTTCAACACCTTTATAAACATAAAGGAAAAAACATTCTTATAATAAGTGGTCTGACCTAGAAAATCTGACACTCCATCCATTCTGTTGTTTGTAGGTCAACTGAATGAACCATTGATTAAATGCGAAAACAAATAAAGGTCATTTTTAAAGTTCCATACCATCTATTTTCATGTTCTGGGACAAGTAAATAGAGTACAATAAATGGATACTGTCTTCTCATGTTAATTTTTTTTAAAACTCATGCAGACCTATTCATGTGAACAATTAAACATATGGAATTTCAGGCAAGAGTGGTACACATAAAATCATCAATAAAGGTTAGATTGAGTACTGAAAATGAGCAAGGCTACTGATTTTATATGCAAAATTGACATTAAATACTTTCAGATAAGTTATAACTAAAGACAGATGCAAAGTTCAGCTCAGTTCATAAACTTGAAATGTGGATGCACATCAACCCCAGTCCCAACAGTAAAGCTCTCACTGGGTGGAATTAGCTGCAGTTAGTGCAAGTCACCACTTCTCTTCCTGTACATTTCACAGGTATAACCTGAAGGTATGTGTTAATCAAGGAGAACCGTTGTCAAATTTCCTCTCACTAGACCATACATATTCAGGGTAATTGTGACAATTGCAGCCAGTTAACTTTGCACAGAATAAGGACAAAATGTGGGAACTGCCTGGTTTGCATGTTCCAGCTTTCCACTGTATTAACGCAGATTTTAGGGAATACACACAATCTTTCTTAAACTTACAATTAGGCATATGGTCATAATTTCTTTCTTATTCTTCTCAATTTGTTTAAAACTTAAAATACTCTATTAGTAAACCAAAATGTCTGGAATATACTTCCTGCTTTCCTTGTGAATGCCAAATCCCAAGGTTCAGTAAGCTAAGTTATGGCATTTTGTTGTGTTGCTTGCTTCCTTTCAGTGTTTCCACATGTTTACGTAGGTATTCCACAAAACAGACATAGGTCCCGAAATTGAGCTACATTCTAATGAAATGTGTTTATTCTGCCAACAATGTGTCAGTGCTGACAATATTTAAAAGTTCATCATCCTAATTATATAGCATATTTAATTGTTCACGTAATAGCCAGTAAACTTGTTATTCTGCCTTCGCTTCTAGCTTTAGGAGGAAGAGCAGTGAGAGAGAAGCAGACGGATCGGTGACAGACCTGTGTGTGACTCAGGGGCTGCAGCAGTCAGGAGGTTTAATGGAGCAGTGAGAGTGGAGGGGTCCGAGGCCCTGAGTGAGACACAGGAGAGTAGCAGGAGCAGGGTTTAGAGGCAGCAGTCAGGGCAGAGAAATCCTGGAAGCAGACAGACTGGTGACAGAGCTGCTTCGATAAAATTGAAGTGTGGAGTCACAGGGGAGCAGTTTGGTAACTGATTGTTTTTTCTCTCATCTTTTGTGACATCTTTTGATTTAAGATAAGTCCGTAAGTATAGTTTAAAAACTTTATAATTAATGATATAGAAGCTTAAATATGACTAAGTATAAAATAAAAGAAAGGGTTCATTTATAACTTGGGACCTTTGGCCCATGATTATCATTTGGCTCAAGTGGATTGGGAGCAACAAGTTGCAGGTAAAACCGTATCAGAGCAGTGGGAGGCATTCAAGGAGTAAATAGGAAGGGTTTGCTTCAAGAGAAAGGACGGGTGCAAGACTGGAAAACCTCGGATGTCATCTTAGATACCGAAGCCTCAGCACGTCACAGTATTTGGAATACAAAGCTAATGGGGGCGGGGGGGGGGGATTCTTAAAAATGAAATCAGGAAAGCCAAAAGAGTTAGCATTGGCAGATTCCAAGTGGTTAATTAAATAAATTAATAGCATGAGAATACCTAGGGAAGAGTAGGGCCCTTTAGGGAACATGGGGTTTATGGGTA
The DNA here is from genome assembly GCF_047496795.1 of Chiloscyllium punctatum. Classification (NCBI taxonomy): domain Eukaryota; kingdom Metazoa; phylum Chordata; class Chondrichthyes; order Orectolobiformes; family Hemiscylliidae; genus Chiloscyllium; species Chiloscyllium punctatum. The sequence continues at coordinate 63,039,526 of NC_092746.1, forward strand.
TGTGGATCCAGAAGATGTGGGTGCAGTCCTCATTGACTATTTTGCACCGGTCTTCACAATGGAAAAGGATTAACAGTGGTATAGTCATCAGCATGGAGGACTGTAAAATAGTCCATGAAATTAACATAGAGTGATGAGATTGGGTGTGTGTTTAGCAGTCTTAAACATGGATAAATCTGCAGGCCTTTGTGAGATATATCCCAGGCTATGAGGTATGGAAGGGAGAATATATGAGAGCCACTGGTACTTTTTCAAATCCTCTCTGGCCACAGATGAGGTGTCAGAGAAATGAGGACTGCAAATGTTGTCTGATTATTATAAAAAGGAGAAAAGGATAAACTAGGAAATTACAGAACAATCAGTCTAACCTCAGTGATGAATATATTATTAGAAAGAACCTGCACTTGCCGAGATGCTAATTAGGCAGGGACAGTCATCATGGATTTGTTAAGAGAAGGTTATGTTTGACAAATTTGATCAAATTTGTTGATGTGATAACCAGGAGTTTCGATTAGGGTATTGCTTTTCATGTGATGCACATGGACATTAGCAAGACTTTTGATATGGCAGACTGGTCAAGAAACTAAGAGCCCACAGGATCTAAGGCAAAGTAGGATGTTGGGTCCAAATTTCGCTGAGAGCCAAGAGGCAGAGAGTCATGGTAGAGGGGTGTTTTTGTAACTGGAAGTTAGTTTCAAGTAGAGTTATTCAGGCCTCAGTGCTGTGCCCTTATAATTTGTGCTGTACATGAATAATTTGAATTTAAAGGTAGGAAGTATGATCAGGAAGTTTGCAGATGACAGAAAAATTGATAGGGCAGTAAATAATGAGGAGAATAGTCACAAAATAAAGGAGATTATCAATGGACTGGTCAGGTGGGTAGTGCGATGGCAAATCGAGTTCAGCCTAGAAACTTGTGAGGTACCATATTCAGACATAGCTGACAAGGCAAAGGATTTCATTGTGAATGGTATGACTATGCAAATTAAAGACGACCAGAGGCATCGTGGCGTGCACAGCCACAGATCCCTGAAGGTAGCAAGCTAGGTAGATAAGGCAATGGGATCTGAAGAAGGGTCACTGGATCCAAAATGTTAACACTGTTTTCTCTTCACAGACCACTGCCAGACTTGCTGAGTTTCTTCAGCAATTTCTGATTTCTAGCTTTCACAGTTCTTGGATTTTTTTGTTAGGATATAATTGCTTTTATTAGCTGGAGCACAGAATATGAGAGAATGGAAGTCTGTCAGAATTGTAGAAAATCCTAGCTGGGCCACAACTGGAGAACTGCTGGAGTTCTGGTTTCTATATTGTAGGAAGCAAGTGATTACACTAGAGACAGAAGATGTATGATGATGCTGCCTAGGCTGGAGGGTGTAAGTTATGAGAAAAGATTGGACAAGCTAAGGTTGTTTTCCTTGGAGCAGTGAACGTTGAGAGGCTACCCGATAGAGGTGTATAAGAATATGAAGGTCACTAATAGGATGGATAAGCAGGGATGATTTTTTTATGAGGAGAGGGATCTATAACCAGAGACAAAAGATTTAGAGTTAAGACATAAAAGACTTAGAGGAGAATTGAGGAGAAATGTTTTCACCCAGAGGATTATGAGAGCCTGAAATTCACTGCCTGAAAGGATGGGTGAATCAGAAACTCTTGTAACATTGAAACAGTATTTATCATAGTTTCCAGGGCTATGGGACAAGAGCTGAAAAATGGGATGTAGAGTCAGATCCTTGTTAATCAATGTGGACACGAAGGGTCAAATGGCCTGATTCTGTGCTGTAAGTGTCTATAATCTACTAACAAGCTGTTAATGTGATGTTAAATAGACAGATGTTTAATAAATGTGAATTTAAGAACTTATTCTGTTTGCACATCCATGTTAGCTGAATTTAGTACATTTCAATTTGTTCCAAATCTGAAAATGTCAATAAACAATAATCATTCAACTAGAATGGAAAGTAAATTCAATAAGATTCTAATGAAGGAAGACAAACAATACCATACGAAGAGTTAATGATCTGTCTTTGGTTGAAACTAACCTGAAATGTTGGGCCTGATTTTAACTCACTCAAAACTCATTCACTTAGAGTCAAAATCATCACTAAATCCCTTTTCTCCAAAGTTGCTTTCTGACCTGCTGAGCAATGGCATTATTTTCAGTTATTAATTCATATTTCCAGTACCTGCAGTGTTTTCCATTTGCAACTATCCGCATTATAGTTTAAGTATGAAAAAAGTCTCCTTCTGCACTAATTGGTTTATTTTTCCTTTCTGTTTTGAGTGAGGGCGGCAGTGGCTTTGATTTTTATTCCCCAACAGCACGCATCAACATGAGCAGCAGCAATCATGCTCCGTGCAGTCCGCAAGTAAATAAATAGAAAACTCCTTGCCTTACCAAATAATACAATGCAGTTTGCTGTACTATGGGGAGACCAAATGCAGAACGGGTGACCTCTTTGCAGAACACCTGCTCAAGTCCACAAATTGCCAACAAATCATGAGAACATTTTTCAATCTACACTTCGACCAACACAGAGCCAGTCTTGATGCACTTGTTTAATGATCCCTTACTGTTTTACAAGCAGGCATAAAGCACTTAATCAGTATAAGTGTAAAAAAAAAGTCCAATAGAGACGTGAAACATGCAATTTTCATGGATAACAGCTCAGAAAATATTGAGAAAATCTTTATGGGGTTTGGTTACCTAAATAAAGGAGAACTGCAAGTCGATTTTAGGTAGTTGATGACAACGTTCAGTATAATAGAGTGGATGCACACAACAATTATTTTGCAAAATAGCCTGAAAGCTTTGAAGCAACTGCATGATTTCAAACTAACACATAGATTTCTAGTTCAAAAAAATCTTCCTCTGACATGTTCATAGGCCTCTTTGTTTGCTGACATCAAATGACTGATTACAGTGACTGGATTAATGGTGCTGGAAGAGCACAGCAGTTCAGGCAGCATCCGAGAAGCAGTAAAATCGATGTTTCGGGCAAAAGCCCTTCATCAGGAATAAAGGCACAGAGCCTGAAGCGTGGAGAGATAAGCTAGAGGAGGGTAGGGGTGGGGAGAAAATAGCATAGAGTAGTTGCAGTGGGAGAGGGATTCCCTGAGATTCTTGTAGAGAGAATAGAAAAACTTCTTCGAGGCAGGCATCCTTGCAAGAGGATTCGCAGTAGGGTTAAAATCAACTAGGTAAAAACAATGACTGCAGATGCTGGAAACCAGATTCTGGATTAGTGATGCTGGAAGAGCACAGCAGTTCAGGCAGCATCTGAGGAGCAGCAAAATCGACGTTTCGGGCAAAAGCCCTTCATCAGGAATAAAGGCAGAGAGCCTGAAGCATGGAGAGATAAGCTAGAGGAGGGTGGGGACTATTTTAGTTGACGTCTACCGCAGAAGGACAAAATACTTAACACTAACAGCTTCCATCCCAAAACCTACAACAGAACTATCAAACCTCACAGATCCTGGTTAGACTGAGAGCTCAGTCTATATGATCAGACACAGGCAAAATTAGAATGGTTGCAGCAAAACTAATTCAAGAGAATAAATAAATAATCAACATTATTGAAGATTTACTTTCAATGTAAACATTTGCATTGTGTGATCAATGTTTTGTATTATAAATCAATGTAAACATTTGATCTTGTACAAAACAGACATTTAGCATGATTGTCTCTCTATGTAAATTTGGTTAGTCTGATCAGATATTAGATAGCTTACACAAAGACACATACATTTTTAATGTAGAAACCACTATGCAGATATTCTGTGTGAACAGATATGGACAATGCATAAAATTCCCCTCAGAGCTGAAATATGTAGAAACTAAGTATTTCCAAGATTGGATCTCTGCTGCCATTTGAATTGTTCATAATAACCAAGATACTTTTGAGATCAGAGAGGTGAAAACTCATCCAGGGTACACAATTGTGTAATCCAGTAAGTGCCAGTGAACGTGACATATAGACATCAGGTTAACAACAAAGCCAGGTTTAACTCTGATATACTCAAAATTTCAATAGCATCACTAATCTGATAGTTACTCAGACACAAAGGCTACCAGTTTAAAGCTTGCTCATATTAAACTGAGTGCAGCATCAAGCACTGTTGCAATTGCACTAGTCATGTAAATGATTATATTCAAATAATTACCAAAACTAACTGCACGATTAACAAACATATGTTGTATAATAACCGGAATATATAAAATAATACAGACTGGAAATGATTTTGAAAGACTAATATTGGTATTAGCCAATGAGTTTGAAAATACATCACTGTTGAGGACAAAGTCATAAGAATATGGTATAGATGCGACAAGAACCCCCCCCTTCCCCCCAACTTTGTGGGCACATTTACCATTCTGGAAATCGACATGACCAAAATATCCAGTGAGACTTGATAGGGTCACTTACCTGGAACTGCTTATGCCCTAATTGGTCTTTTTATAAAGGCTTTTATAAAGGCTTGAAGGGAATGTACGGGTGGTGGTGTCCTCATGTATCTGCTGCACTTCTCTTTCTAGGTAGTAATGGTCATGGGTTCAGAAAGCGTTGTCTCAGGACCCTTGGTGAATTTCTGCATTGCATCTTTTAGCTAAAACCATAAGACACAGGAGCAAAAGTCTGGTCATTCAGCCTACCATTCAATCATGGCTGATAAATTTCTCAACCCCATTCTCCCACTTTCTCCCTGTAACCCTTGATCCACTTGATAATCAAGAATGTATCTATCTCAGTCTTAAAAACACTCAATGACCTGCTCTCCACAGCCTTCTGTGGCAACCAATTCCATAGATTCACTACTCTCTGGTTGAACAGGTTTCTCCTTATCTCTGTTCTAAAAGGTATTCCACTTACTCCATGGCAGTGCCCTTCGGTCCTAGTTAGTGGAAACAATCGAAACACCTTCCCAACATCTACTGTATCCTGGCCATTCAGTATTCTGTACGTTTCAATTAGATTCCCCCTCTTCCTTCCAAATTCCATTGAGTATTGACCCAGAGTCCTCAAACATTCCTCATATGTTAGCACTGCTGCCTCACAGCACCAGAGACCCAGGTTCAAGTCTCGCCTCAGGCGATTGTCTGTGTGGAGTTTGCACATTCTCCCCGTGTCTGCGTGGGTTTCTGCCAGGTGCTCCAGTTTCCTCCCAAAAATGTGCAGGTTAGGTGAACTGGCCATGCTAAATTGCCCGCAGTGTTAGGTGAATGAGTCTGGGTGGGTTGCGCTTCAGCGAGTCAGTGTGGACTTGTTGGGCCGAAGGGCCTGTTTCTGCACTGTAAGTAATCTAATCTAAGCTTTTCATTCCTGGGACTATTCTCGTGAACCTCCACCAAACATGCTTCGGGCCAGTACATTCTTGCTGAGATACGGGTCCCAAAACTGCGCACAATAGATCATACACACTGCTACAAATGAACATTATTGGTGGAGGGACTGAACGTTTGAGGATCAACAGCCAATCAAACAGGCTGCTTTGTTCTGAATGGTGTCAAGTTTCTTGACTGAAGCTGGAGCTGCATTCACGCACACAAATGGAGAGTATTCCATCACACTCATGACTTGTGCCTTCGAGAAGGTGAACAGGCTTTGAGGAGACAGCAGGTGGGTCACTTCCCACATGATTTCTAGTTTTTAACCTGCTCTCATAGCTATAGTACTAATATGATGAGTGCAGTTTAGTTTCTAGTCAAGGGAAATGCCCAGAATGTTGACAGTGGAGGTTTCAGTAATGGTAATGCCATTGAATTGAAGGGATAATAGTTTGGATCACCTTTTTCTGTTTTGTTGGAGATGGTCATTGCCAGGCCTTTGTGTGCCTCACATGTTACTTGTGTAAGAACTGTGTCTTTTTATTTTTGAGTTGTGAAAGACTGTGGACTGAAATGAGAAATTACTTTTTGAAAAAACAAGGATTGACCAGGATTGCTGCATGAGCTCACAGCAAGAATTTTCTTACTTATTGTGCACTCTCTTTGTGGATTTGGGTTCTTGCAATGTGCAGACCATCAAAGGCAGAGGAGTTATTTACAAGTGAAGATGATTTTTTTCTCAGCCAACTGGGCAGGTTGGAAGCGGAAACAAATTACAGGGACACAGAGACAGAGAAGCACAAAGATAAAGTCAAAGAAGGGAATGTTGTTTTTCTGCAGAAGCTGCTGTTCCTCTGCGATTAAAAAAACAGTTTAAATTTTAAGTAAGCCAATTACCTTTCGTATTGTAGTTGTTCTAAGCTGTGACGTTATGGATTAATAAATCTGAGACATTTTCAAAACTGCATCAGTCATTTTGTGCTCCTTACAAGCCAGAAAAAGCTTTCAGAAAAAGACAACTTGACATCAAGTTAGCTGAAGTTGGATCATCTCAATTAGGACCCAGGAAGTAAAGAACACTGTACTGACTGTTTTGTGTAGGCCGCATTTGTTGATGATGGTGGGGGTGGAGAGGGTTGTATGACAATTAAGCTGTTAATTACATCTTAATTGTTTAAAGCTGTTTACTTGTAACTATTGTCTAATTACTGACAATAAATATTAATTCTTGTTTAGTACAGAAATCTCATCTGTGCACTTTATGAACTTTGATCTAAAAGTGAGCAAAATTGGAAAACCGTATCTTAAAAAAATTTTGGCACGAGGCCAGGAATAGTGGGATTTGATTTATGGCAAATATCCCAGTGGGTCATAACATTTGCCACTTGCCATCCCAAGCCTGGTTACTGTCCAGGTCTTGTTTTTGGGCAGAGGCTGCTTCAGTTTCTCAAAAGTTGTGAACAGTGCTTGACATTGCACAAGCATCCTTATGTCTGACATTATGACAGAGGGATAGTCGTTGGTGAAGTAACTGAAGATGGTTGAGACAAGGACACTACCCTGAGAAACTCCTCCAGAGATGTCCTGGAGCCGAGATGACTGTGCTCCAACCACCATAACTACCTTCCTATGTGCCATGCAGAAATCCAACCAGCAGAGAATTTTCCCTCAGATTCCCATTGACTCCAGCTTTGCTAGGGGTCCTTGATGCCATACACAGCCAAACACAGCCTGGATATCAAAGGGAGTCACTTAGCTTTATTCTCCATGATACCCTAATGCTCAATGCCCAGTAAAATGCTATGCTATTGAGCCAATGTTCTAAATTACATTATTTGACCACACCCACTGTTGTGGAAAATATAAAAATAACCCAGCACCTTAAATGTACATTGTAAGCAGAGACTGATAAATGGCGATATGGAGACACTTGGCTCAAAGGCCTGTTGGTAAAAAGAGACGTTTGGCTCTGAGAACTTGGCATCTGAAAGATCAAACCAAGAGAAGACAAGTTTATGTGGGAAAAGACAGAGAGTCATGTGACAATGTGATTTAGGAAAGTCGATACTGGGAAATAAAGTGAAAAGAGTTCAGGAAAAATAAAGCAACTGGCCAAATGAACATTTTGTAACAGTATAAATGTACTGCTCAAGTATTAACTGGTAGAGCCCCTACAATCATTAATGTAAGTCGGACTTCTGTTAATATTTTTGCACTAATAAAGATTGTTCACTTTGAACAGAACATCCTGTGCCGTACATCTCTATGACTCGATTTGACTCTCAGGACATACTTGCATATCAGGGTAAGGCATTAACCATTGTCTTTTTAATTAATTCAAGAGATAACTGGGCCAGTATTTATTGCTGGTTCCCTCTTGTGCTTGAGAAGATGGTGGTGAGTTGCCTTCTTGAACCACTGCAGTCCATTTGCGGTAGGTTAACCCACAATTCTGTTCGTGAGAGACTTCCAGTAATTTGACCCAGGAACAGTGAAAGAACAGCGATACGTTGCCAAGTCAGGACGGTGAGTAGCTTGGAGGGGAATTTGGTAATGGTCACAGGTCTGGAAGATGCTTTTGTGGGAGGTTTGGTGAATTTCTGCTGCTTATCTTGAATGAATTAAAAAGAACATGGTTTTTGGAGGCGGTCATGACTGGTAGATTAAATATGTTGAATTTGGCCAGTGATCAGAGACAGCATGGTATGACTGTAAGTGAGGCAGTTAGAGGGATCCTGCATTTAGGAACAAAGGAGCCTCCACTCTTGACCTTGTCCAACAGGTATGAGGTAATTACTTCCTTTGTGGATGAGGATAGGGCTGTAGGGAAGATGAGCCATGATGGCACCATGGTACAGGAGGCCATTCAAGACAGGGGTGCAAAATGACAAAGTAGTAGTTGTTAGGGATTCTATAATTAGGAAAATAGACAGTATCCTTGTTAAACTGTTATGGTATGTTGCGTGCCCAGTCACAAGGATAAGGACATCTCTAAGTGGCTTGAAAGGATATTGCAGTGGGAGGGGAGGATCCAATTGTTATGGTCCACATCAGGACAAACCACATAGGCAAGACTAGGAAAGATGACCTTCTTAGGGATTATCAGGAACTAGGAACTAAATTAAAGGATAGGTCTTCAAGGATTACTACCCAAGCCATGTGCAAACTGGCATAGGGACGTGAGAATAAAGGAAGTAAACACGTGGCTAAAGGAGTGGTGCAGGAAAGGGGGCCCCTTTTTCATGGAGCACTGACATCAGTATTTGAACAGGAGAGATCTGTACTGTTGGGATGGTCTCCATCTGAACTGAGCTGGGACCAATTTTTTAACGAAAAGGATAAATAGGATGGTCAACAGGACTTTAAATTAGAATTGGGGGTAAGGGAAGGGTAAAACTCCAAGAAGTATAATGGCAAATAGGGTAAAAAGCAGCAGATTGGCATGTAGGGAGTGGATTCAACTGCATAGAAAAGTCTGAGAAAAATGACAAGAAAGGAGAACTCAGGAGAGGTTACTAAAGTCTCCAGAACACAAATGAGGACAGTGTATTTGGAAAGGGTTAGCAGATAGGACAATGAGAAGAGAGATGGACTTCCAGAAGGCCTTTGACAAGGTGCCACACACGAGACTATTGAGTAAGATAAAAGCCCATGGTGTAAGAAGCAAGGTAATAGCATGGGTAGAAGATTAATTGTCTGGCAGAAAACAGAGGTTCGGGTTAAAAGGGTCCTTCTCAGGATGGTAACTGGTGACTAGTGGTGTTCCACAAGGGACAGTGTTAGGATCATAACTTTTCACTTTATACATTAATGATCTGGATGAAAGAACTGAGAGTATTCTTGCTAAGTTTACAGATGATACAAAGATAAATGGAGGGACAGGTAGTATTGAAGAGGGGAGGCCACAGAAAGATCTAGACTAGTTAGGTGAGTGGACAAAGAAATGGCAGGTTGAACACAACATGGGAATGTATGAAGTCATGCACTTTGATGGGAAGAATAGAGGCATAGATTATTTTCTAAATGGGGAGAAAATTCAGAAACCTGAAAGGGACTTGGGAATTCTAGTCTAGAATTCTCTTAAGGTAAACTTGCAGGTTGAGTCAGTAGTGAGAAAAGCAAATACAATGGTGCTATTTATTTTGAGAGGACTAGAATATAAAAGCAGGGATATATTTCCGAGGCTTTATAATGCTCTAGTCAGACCACATTTAGAATATTGTAGGAAATTTTGGGCCCTGTACCTCAGGATGGATGTACTGGCCCTGGAGTAGGTCGAGGGGAGGTTCACGAAGATGATCCCAGGAATAACGTGAGTATACTATTGGTGTATACTCGATAGAGTTTTGGAGGTTGGGGGAGGGGGGAATCTAACGTATAGAAACTCAGAATACAGAATGGCCTGGACAGAGTAGATGTTGGTGAGATGTTTTCATTAGCAGTAGAGACTCAGTCCCAAGGGCACAGCCTTTCGGACAGAGATGAGGAGAAACCTCTTCAGTTAGAGAGTGGTTAATTTATAGAATTCACTGCCACTGAAGGCTGTGGAGGCCGGGGCCTGGTCATTGAGTATATTTAAGACAGAGGTAGATAGGTTCCTCATTGTTACGGGGATCAAAGATTATGGGGAGAATGCAGGAGAATGGGGTTGAGAAACTTATAATGAATGAATAAAGGAGCAGACTCGATGGGCTGAATGGCCTAATTCCTGCTCCTATGTCTTATGGTCTTATCTTGCTGATGATACACATTGCTGCTATTGAGCTTCAGCGGTGGAAGGAGCAAAGGTGTGTGAATGTGATGCCAATCAATTGGGCTGCTTTGTCCTGGATAGTATCAAGCTTCTTGAGTGTTTGAACTGTACTCATCCAGGCTTTTGGATGGATTCCACACATTCTTGATTTCTTCCTTGTAAATGGTAGACAAGGGAGTCGAGCTGCTGCAGGTTTCTCACCCCTGACCTGTTCTGTAGGCACTGTATTTATATGGCTGGTTCAGTTTCTGGTTGTTGGTAATCCCCAGGAAATTCGGTGACAGTAATGCCATTGAATGTCAAGGAGCAAAGTTGGAGATGATTATTGTCTGGCACTTGGGTGGTAAAAATATTATCTGTCACTTATCAACCCAAACCTGAATGTTGTCCAGGTCTTGCTGTTTTTCAATATGGATTGTTTCAGTATCAGTGGAGTCACAAAAGGTGCTGAATATTATGCAGTCATCAGCAAACATCCTCAGATGTGACATTCCGATGGTGGAAAGGTTGTTTTATGAAGAAGCTAAGATCATTGACTAGGACACTTCCCGGAGGAACAACTTCAGAGTTGGGCACCATGGTGGCTCAGTGGTTAGTAGCACCAGGGATGTGGGTTTGATTCCAGCCTCAGGCAGCTGTCTGAGTGGAGTGTACACATTCTCCCTGTGTCTGTGTAGGTTTCCACTGGGTGCTCTAGTTTCCTCCCACACTCCAAAGATGTGCACGTTAGATGAACTGGCCATGGGAAAAACAGGGATAGTCTGAGAGGGATGGGTCTGGGTGGGATGCTTTTCAAAGGGTCAATGTCGACTTAATGGGCTGAATGGCCTGCTTCCACAACGGAAGGGATTTTATGATTCAGATATCCTGCAACTGGCCTCCAACAACCATGTTCACCTTCTTTGGTGCTTGGTATGATTCCAATAGTGGAAAGTCTTCCCCCCCAATTCATACTGATTTTTATTTTGCACATTTTTTTTCATACCACACTCAATGAAGTATAGCCTTGCTGCCAAGAGATGTCATTCTGACCTGCTGGCTGGGGTTTACCTCTTTTTAGCAATGTTTGAATTAAGGCTGTACTGAGGTGTAGCTAAATTGCACTTTAATAGCAGCAATAAACATTTGGAGTTTCTTCAGCTAATGGAACTTTTTACTGGAACCAAAACATTTTTAAAGAGAAACACATGGAGAATTTTCTTTAAAACTGCATGTTGAAGCTCGTCCCCAGTCGTCAACTGGACATGAGGACTACAACCATAGTAAATTAATTTATTTGTCCCCCTCAGTGGTGTTCAAATGCAGCTACAATAAACAAAAATTGCTTGCCTCACACTGATTTTATTCTTCCTCCCCAAACTTCCTTACAATTAAATTACTTCCTTACCTTTTATCCTTGCAGTTGTTTCTCATTAAAGGCAATTAAAGTAAATAACCTTTGCTTGGTCATGTTAACACACATTTTTTATAACTTGTTGTGTCCCTAATGCAGCTAGAGAACTTTCAAAATCTTTTATCTCACACAGCATCATGATCTCACACAGTTACACTGTAATAGACTAGACATTTACATTTTTTTAAAGCAGATCTTGATGAGAATAGAACATGGCTCCCTCTTTTTTTTTATTCCTTCCTCCACTCAATACTGATACCATGCCATGTGATCCCTATTGATTCTCTCTGCACATGACCTAATTGTGAGATAAAATAGCTCTTAGAGTCATAGAGATGTACAGCCTGGAAACAGACCCTTCGGTCCAACCCGTCAATGCTGACCAGATATACTATCAATTAACATCAAAATTGTGGAAAATATTGCTATGTGCATATGAAAACTTAAATGAAGCTATTTGGTGATTTTTAAAATAAACTCAGTGGCATTTTTAACACAAACCTTTATCTGAAACATTCAGCCTTTTTTTTTGGAATATATGCAGTTATCCAACTTGTACATACTTGCTTTCTGTCCAAATATATTTTTATACCTTGCATACAAACTATCTTAGAATTATTCATATGCATAATTCCAAAATACTATTTGTAAGGTTACATATCATAGAAACCCTAATGAATCCAATTAAGATTGCAACTGTAATATTAATTATAATGTTGTATTTGAACACAATAGTTCATTTGCAGTATTAAAGAAAACTTCCATAAAATCAAAAAACCAACAGAACTGCAGGTGCTGAAAATCAGAAACAAAAACAGAAATTGCCGGAAAAACTCAGCAGGTCTGACAGCATCTGTGGAGAGAAAGCAGAATTAACAATTCAGGTCCAGTGATCCTTAATTAGTCCTAAAATTCTGAAGAAGAATTCTGGACCCAAAACATTAACTCTGTTTTCTCTCCACAGATGCTGCCAAACCTGCTGAGTTTTTTTTCCAGCAATTTCTGTGTTCATTTCATAAAATCAAGCTGATTGCCCATGTGATAACTTTTTTTTTAGGGCAGGCAGATCATCTGGCTATTGTTCCTTAAGTATGGACACAACCAATTTACCATAGAGACTACAGGTGGGACATGAACTCAGGTGGGGCACCTATCACTGTAACATAAGCATCCTTACAAAATCTATCATGTACAGGACATGATGAAATGGTGTGAAACTTAATTTACAATTTACTTCTCAACTTAGAATACGTGTGAAAACCAGTATTGACAGATATTATTGTATGATGAGTAATCGTACAATTAATGGAGCGAATAGATGTAAGTTGCATATTGTATGGGCTTCAGCTGTAACAATTGCAGTGATAACAACTGGCTTAGGATACGAAGGATAATTAAGATAACTCCATTTCTTGGTCTCATTTGTTCAGTCTACTTTCAAAGGTGATTTGCCAATGGATAAGCATCAACATTCGAATGCATACCCATTTGATGTGCATAACACAAAATAATTGTGCATGCTCAAAATTGCATGTGACATAATGGTATAAAACATGCATTTTATTCCAGGATAATAGCTAGGTTATCTGCCAATAAGCATTCTGTCAGAGCAACATGAACAGATTGGCGTTACTAAACTGGGCCAGATACCCATATTTACAAACACAGCATTGCATTGTGATCTTCCTGTGATGTTTCAAAGTGCATGTTCTATACTAATCTTGCAGAAATATGTACACTAATAATTTTAGTAGAAGCTAGTGGATACTATTGTGATTTAAGGCAACCATCCTGTCAGTGGCTGTAGCTTAAGGAACTTTGGCTTCAGATTGTTAAATCAAACTTTGAGTAGTGGGATGTAGCAAAGGTAGGGATGGTTTTCTTATTAATTCAGGAGATGTGTCTCAAGCCTGCCCTGTCTTTCAATAAGATTGTTGCTGATCTGATGACTCCACATTCCCACTTACTTACAATAATTATTCACCTCCTTGCTTAGCAAAAACTGACCTTTCCTTTAAAACTATTCAAAGAATCTCCTTCCTTTGCTTTTTGAGGAAGAGAGTTCCAAAGACACACAACCCTCACTAAGAAAAATAAGTTCCTATCTCTGCTTTAGTTGGGTGGTTAATTATTTTTAAACAGTGATCCTTAGTTCTAGAGTCTACCACAAGAAGAAACATGCTTTACCAAGACCATCTCAATATATGTCTCACTAAAGTAATTTCTTGCTCCTTGAAAACCCCAATAAGACTCTAAACTAGCCTGTTCAACTATTCCTTACAAGAGGACATTTACAGGTATTAGTCTACGAAAGCTTTTCTGAAGTGCTTGCAAATCATTTATATTCTTACTTCAATAAAGAGACCAAAACAATACTCAGTACACCAAATGTGATTTCACTGATGCCCTGCACAACTGAAGCATACCCTTGTGACTTTTGTTTTTGATCTCCCTTGCAATAAATAACAACATTGTATTTACTTTCCTAATTATTTACTGGCCCTGTAACATAATCTTTTATAATTAGTGCCCCTGGACACCCAGATCCCTCACAAGTTATCACCATTTCAATAACAAGTTTTTTTTTAATTCTCTAGTCAAAATGAACAATTTCACATTTTTCCACATTGTACTCAATTTGCAAGATCTTTGCCTTCCATTGTCCTCTTCACAACTGACTTTCCTTTTCGCCTTTCTGTCATCAGAAAACTCACTCACAATACCTTTGGTCCCTTCCTCCAAAACAATTCATATGAAAACATAAAAAGTTGAAGCCCCAGCACTGATCCCAGTGGCAAACCATCTCTGCATCTTACGAGCCAGAATGTTACTCACTGTGCCTATTCCATTTTCTGTTAGCTGGGATTTTCATGCTTATATATGGCCCTTACATAATGGGGTCCTGTTTTCTGTAATAACCTTTGATGTGGCCCTTCATCAAATGTACTCTGGAAATGTAAGTACAGCATATCTATTGTTATCCTTTATCCACTGTATATTACTTCTTCAAAGAGCTCCTATAAATTAGTTAAACAGAATTTCCCTTTCACAAAACCATGTTAGCTCTCTCTGATTACCTTGAATTAATCTAAGTGCACTGCTTTGAATAATAGCTTCGAACATGTTCCTCATGACAGATGTTAAGCTGACTGGCCTGTAGTGTTCAGTTTTCAGTCTCTTCCCTTAGCACTTTTCGAATAAGGCATTTTCCAAACTAACTGAAACTTCCCCAAATGAAGGGAATTTTGGAAAATTAATACCAACATGTCAACTATCTCATGAACTATTTCTTATAAGAACTGTTTCTTGGTGACATTTTGATCAATTTCTCTGTCACACTGAACATTTCCACACCCTCATGACAACTTCACATGCAACTGGAGAGTGTGTAACACTTGCCCTTTTACCTTATCCCTTCTCATTATCCAAGGCCTCAACAACACCTCCTGGGTGAAGCAGCATCCCATTTGCACTTCTTTGAATCTTGTTCACAAGTTGACTGCTCACAATGTGATCTCCATTTAAGTGGTAAGAACAAACACAGTCTGGGTGGATACTTTACTGTACATCTCCACTCTGTCCATAAGAATGACCCTGACCTTTCAGTTCAAAAACAAAATTGCTGGAAAAGCTCAGTAGGTCTGTCATTATCTGTGAACAGAAATCAGAGTTAACATTTTGGATCAAGTGACCCTCCTTCAGAACACTTTTGGTTGCTTGCTAATGAAATACACAATCTTGCTTTCATACTGACATACCTGTCCTAGGCATGCTGCAATTCACCAGCAAACTGGAAGGAGAGCAACTCAATCTTGAGTTCCAAACTTTGGAGTGATCTCCATTTTGATCACACTCCCTTCTCCTCCATTGCCTTGTTTGCAAAAGTTTGCCCTCGTCAAAACAATTTTCTACTATTCATACATCTTTTGCAACTATATCCCTCCTTACTCCCATTAGCAATCTCTTTGTCTTTTGATCTGGGCACACTTACCAGCTATTCCACTTGCTCAACTTCCTCCTTTGTCAACAACATAAAAACCATCAGTTTCCAGCTGCTTCTCAGTTCTGAAGAAGAATCATATTAAATTTGGAACATTAACACTGGCGTCAATTTCGCATTTATTTGGCTATGTCCAAAGTACTATTGACGTTTCTGAAAGTTTGTTGCTGCAAGGCCTGGCAAGTTATTTTGCCCAATCTTACCAAACCTGATTCCTTAATTGCCTACCACATCCCAATGACATCTCTCAGATCTGATTTCTGCCACAGCTTACTATATGCCTTTCCTGGAAACTCTTGCCATTCGTTGAATTTCCGGAATTGACCAGCATCCCTTGCACTTGTGAAATCTGTTAAAAGCCCTTTGTGCATTGGAAAAGCACTATCAGTCCAGAGCTGCCCTGCATGGTTCTGAACATTTGTCCTGTACATGTCAGATGAGGGGAAACCAGCATCCCACAATGCAGGCAGGGGCCTGGAGATCCTGCTAAATGGAGCACTGCAGAGACAGGACGTCTTCTTCCCCCAGGACCAGGAATGGAAGCTGTGGCACCAGACCATGTCAGCCTGGGCCAAGACTATCACCCAAGTTAAAACAGTCTCAGCCATCCAGCGAAATGTCCAGCACTCTCGGAAAAAGGTGATTGACTGTCTCCACCCAGCCAGGATAAGGTTTACTATCTTCTTTCTAATACCTCACACTCCCTCTATCTTAGCATCCAGCAAGGCTCAAGCTCTCACTATTGTCTGCAACATCTTCCCTCTGTTACACTCACCCAACCCAACCCCTGACAACATTCATGCTGCATGCCATCTTCACACTCATTCGGAACATTCTCAAACAGCTAGGCCACCCACTTTCATGTCCATTAATACATTCCTCTCAGCCCAGAAGGAAAGCAGCCCAGAATAAGGCAGGAAAGGCTAGAATGGGAGGTATGCTGTGCAGCCCTTGGCTCCCTCACTCCAAATGAAGAGTAGATCTTGACTTTGACTGTCCTGAGCAGGCAGATGTGGGTAATACTCTCATCAAGGTTCATTTTACTGCTAACTGTCAGTTTTCTACATCAACCTATGTCGTGTCAGCATGTGCAGTTTTAAATGAAAAGGCAAAGATAAAACTGAAATGTTTTTTATTGGCCAGCACAAGCTTTCAATTATAGTTCTGGTATGTACATTTAAATTAGTGCTCATAGAGGTTAGTGATATGAAGGAAATAGGATTAATGCTTCAGACAAAAGATCATTGACCTGAAATGATAACCTTGCCATCACCTCTCCACAAATACTGCCTTTTCAATTTTATGGATAGGGCTTTAAACTTAATAATGAAATAATGGGTTCAGTTGCATGAAAAATTAGAAATTCAAATGTTAAGGAAAAGACAGGATTGCAGATTAGTGATGGGGTTAATTGCTACCAGAAAACAAAAGGGACAGAATGTGTTAACATCATATTGTACCAAGGAATAATAAAAGTGTGGGGAAACTCAATAATAGAACAAACTTAAAGGCTTTGATTCTTAATGGACAAATTATTCGGAATAAGGCCGAGGTAAATGAATATGATCCAATTTCCATTACAGAAAAAAAAGTTACAAGAAAGTCAAAACTGGGAAATAACATTCAGGGATATTTGACCTTTCGGAAGACAGAAAGGACAGAAAAGGTGGTGGATTATCATTGTTAATAAGAAATGCAATGATGACAGTTGTGAGAATGGGACTAGATTAATTTAGGATATCTGGTCAGCATGGTGAGTTGAATCTATGTCTCTATGATCTAGGCTCAGATGATGTTGAGTCAATTTTAGTGGAGGTTATGAAGGGAATGAAAACATTGGTCAGAGTAGCGTACAGATCCCCAAACAGTAGCCACTCTGTGGGAAAGGCTATAAAGCAACAAGTATTAGGAGTAATAGTAATAATGTAAAAAGAATTGAGCAATAATTACAGGTGACTTTAATCTTCATATTAATTGGATTAATTAAATTGGAAAGGGTCGGGTAGCTATGAATCTGATTCAAAGAGCGTATTAGTGATAGTTTCCTCGAGCAATATGTCACTGAGCCAATCAGGGAGCAGGCTATCCTAGATGTGGAAATGAGTAATTCAGGCAGGTTTAATAAATGCCCTCCGAGTAAATAATCCTTTCGAAAGTAGTGTTCATAACATGACAGAATTGAATATTTATTTTGAGAGAGAGAAACTTGGGACAGAAACAATTGCCTTTAACTAAGTGAATTATAATGTAATGAGGATAGAATTATTTTAAATAAACTTGGTGGGTAGATTAGCAGGAATGAGAGTAAGCAAGCAATGGCAGATATTTAAGTAAGCAATTCATGGCTCTCAGTAAAAATATATCATAGTAAGGAGAAAAGCTTCTAAGAAAGGGATAAACCAACCATGGCTCACGAAGGAGGTTAAGGAGAGCATAAAGTTGAAAGATACAGGAACGTCATTGTTAGCCCTGAAGACTGGGATAAATTCAGAATCTAGCAAAGGAGGAATAAAAAGACAATAAAGACAGAGAAAATAAACTGAGGGCAAACAAGCGAGAATATAAAACATGACAAAAAGATCTGTGTTAAATATTAAAAGGCAGAAAGAGGACAAATTGAACATAATCCCCTTAGAAAATGAATCTGGAGAGTTGTTTTGGGGAACAAGGAAATGGTAGAGGAGTTAAACAAATATGTTACATGAATCTTTGAATGGAAGATATTTCAAATATTCCATTAATAATTAAGAACACAAGGAGGAATTAAATACCATCACAATCACTAAAGATGTAATATTAGTCAAACAAATGGAACCAAAGGCAAATAAGCTCCTGGCCTGGATGGCTTGCATCCTAGGATCCTAAAAGAGACAGCAACAGAGATAGTTATTGGTTTTATTTTTTATAGTTGTTGGATTCTGGAGAAATACCAGAGGATTGGAAAGCTGCCAATGTGACACTCCTGTTCAAAAAGGGAGGGGGCAAAAGGTGGGTAACTATAGACCAATTATATACCATGCTATAATTGGAAAAGTATTGGGATCAATTATGGAGAAAGTAACAGCAGAAGATTTGGAAAATCATAATCTAATAAAGCAGGGTCAGCATGGTATTATGAAAGGGAAATTGTGTCTGACTAATTTATTAGAGTTTTTCAAGGAAATCTCAACCAAAGTGGATCGAGGGGAAGCAGGAGAATTATAGTATTTGAACTTCTAGAAGGTGCTCAACAAGGTATTTTACAAAAGGTAATGCCACAGGACAAGTGGCTTCAGTGTTAGAGGTAGAATATCAGCATAGATAGAGAACTGGCTCTGTTTTTTCTTTCAATGTGATACTCTCGTTAAAGCCCTATCTATAAAACTGAAAAGGCAGTATTTGTGGAGAGATGATAGGGACGTTATCATTTTAGATCAATGACCTTTTGTCAGAAACATTAATCCTATTTCCTTCATATTATCAATATCAACTAGTCTCTCTCATCTTTATCAGCACCATTTCAGACATTAATACCTGAACTAAACAGCAAGTGGGAATAAGAGGTTCTTTCTTAGGGTGGAATCCAGCAACTAGTGGGATTCCACAGGAGTCAGTGCTAGGACCACAATTGATTGCAATACATATTGGAGGAAGGAAGAGATTGTATGGGAACCAAATTTGCAGATGGAAAGACAAGTTGTGAGAGGGATCTAAACAGTTTACAGAAAGATATTGATACATTATGTAAGTGGGCAAGAAGTTGGCAAATCGAATATAATGTGAGAAAATGCAAAGATGTTCCTTTTGGAAGTGATAACAAACAAACAGAATATTATTTAAATGGAGAGAAATTAAAGAAAGTTGCAGCACTAAAGGACTAGGGGATACTTGTTCACAAAACCCAGAAAGCTAACACAGACAACAGGTGCAGCACGTAATGAAGAAGGCGAATGGAATGTTAGCTCTTATTTCAAGTGGGTTGGAGTATAAGAGTAGGGAAGTCTTACTGCAACTGTACAAGGTGTTGGTGAGACCACATCTGGGGTACGGTGAGCAAATTTGGACCCGTTATGTAAGGAAATACACTATTTAATTGGACACAGTTCAGAGAAGGTTCACTAGGATACACCCTGATATGGAGGGATTGTCTTATGAGTAAAAGCTAAACAGGTTGGACTCTACTCGGTGGAATTTAGAAGAATGAGAGATAATCTCATTGAAACATATTGGACGTTTAAGGGGCTTGACAGTGTAAATGCTGAGAGGTTCTTTCGCCTCAATGGATGATCTAGGACCAGATGGCATAGTCTCTAAGAATAGAAGGATTTGTTTTTTTCCCTCTCAGAGGGTTGAATCTGTTTGGAACTCCTTGCCACAGAGATCTGTGGGCCTCATTCCTGATGAAGGGCTTTTGCCCAAAATGTCGATCTTCTTCCTCTTTGGATGCTGCCTGACCTGTTGTGTTTTTCCAGCACGACACTCTCGACAGAGCTGTGGGGCAGAGTACTTGTGGAAGGCTGAGATAGATAGATTCTTGGTCAGTAGGGGAATCAAGAGTTACAGGGAAAGGGCAGGAAAGTGGATGTAAGGAATACCAGGTCAGCCATGATTCTATTTAATGTTGAAACAGACACAGGAGTATGAGTGGTCTACTCCTGTTCCTATTTCTTATGGTCTTCTCACAGATTTTCAACAGCTGCAGTATTTTGATTTTGAGTTGAGGAATGAAATCTTTCTCATTTCAAGCACCACCAACCATTAAGAGATTCATCAGCACTACTAATCCACCAATAACATGCCAAAGAACCAGAAACAAGTCTCAGACCCAACCTCAAAAGGGCCATGTGCTGTATAAGTGTAACATTTGATTGAATTTAATCAACTCAGAGGTGGGCCTAACCAACAACTGGAAAGCCAGAGCCAGCCATTTTGGGAGTCTCTATCCAATTAAATCACAATCAGGTGATTGATGTGTCTGAACAATGTGGGGGTGCATGAGAATTTACTGGAGACAAAACTGCCAGTCAGTTGGATGGCAAACAGTTCCTTGAAGCCAACAATATTATTTGGGTTGCAACTGGCTCAGGACCAGGAGGACCACTGTATGTTCAAAGTGTGGACAGCTCCCTGGGGTCAGTTAGGCATGCCCAAAATGGGAGTGGGTTCATGAGGATAGTGGGAGGAACATTCAGCTGGGGCATCCCAAGTTGTTAGCTCGACATTAGTGAGCAGGATTCCTGTGTACCCCCAACTCCCCCCACATCCCACTGTCCAGCCCCCTTCCCCAACCATTGAGCCCACAGATTGTCAGTATCAGTGGAATTTAGTCGTAATTTTCTTCTTAACTTTGGTGACTCAAGGTCAATTGGCCTGAGAAGGGAAGGTAAACCTCAACCTTTCTCACCAACAAACCCTCCCCACCTCGACCTATTACGTGTGAGAAAAGAAGGCAACAAAATCCCAGCCTCGCAACCTCCCCTCCTTTTAATGCCAACCACCTCACTGCATCACAATCCCACCACACCAACAAACCGCAGCCCCCGCTCCCATTCCCCCAACAGCTCATTAACTTCCACCCATGTTTCCCAATTTCTGCACTGGATGTCTGAAGACCTTGGGTGCTTCATTAAGGTTGGGTTTGGGCTGTAGTCTCTGACAACTCAGAAGCTGCATAGGACTTTCGTAACTGTTGGGTAAAGGAGACTGCCTTCCCATAATGTTAGGTTGGATTTGGATCCAAATCCAAAAGATGAAAGGCTAATTAAGAGCGCACTAACATCCAGTGTTTCCTTAAATAATTCTATTTTCTTCTGAACAGTAAAAATGTTACCTCACTTACTACTGCATGAATTTGCTGCTCTGCAGGGATAAGTGCAGCTTCTCCATAAGCCACCAAGTTAGATACAGCTAATTAACACATTTTGGGCTTGAAGGTCATGTTAAATATTTTGAGCCAACCTGATTTAATCAACATTTCAATATCAAATTGAGGATTAATGAGGGCAGAGCGGTGGACGTAAGGCATTCAACAAGGTTCCTCATAGTAGACTGGTTAGCAAGGTTAGATCTCATGGAATACAGGGAGAACTAGCCATTTGGATAAAGAACTGGCTCAAAGGGTGAAAACAGAGGGTGATGAAGAAGGGCTGCCTTTCAGATTGGAGGCCTGTGACCAGTGGAGTGCCACAAGGATCAGTGCTGGGTCCCTGCTTTTCATCATTTAGAAAAATGATTTGGATGTGAACATAGGACGTATAGTTAGTAGGTTTCCAGATGACACCAAAATTGGAGGTGTAGTGGACAGCGAATAAGATTACCTCAAAGTACAACAGGGCCATGATTAAATGGGCCAGTGGGCCAAAGAGTGGCAGATGGAGTTTAACTTAGGTAAATGTGAGGTGCTATATTTTGGAAAGGCAAATCAGAGCTGGATTTTTACACTTAATGCTAAGGTCCTGGAGAGTGTTGCTGAATAAAGTGACTTTGGAGTAGAGATTCATAGTTCCTTGAAAGTGGAGTTGCAGATAGATAGGATAGTGAAGAAGGTGTTTGGCGTGCTTTCCTTTATTGGTCAGAGTACGGAGTTGGGAGGATATGTTTTGGCTGAACAGGACATTGGTTAGGCCACTTCTGGAATACTGTGTACAATTCTCGTCTCCCTCCTATTGTAAAGATAGAACAATGAACATAGAACATTACAGCGCAGTACAGGCCCTTCGGCCCTCGATATTGCACCAACCAATCATACCAATCTGAAGCCCATCTAGCTTACACTATTCCATGTACGTCCATATGTTTGTCCAATGACGACTCAAATGCACTTAAAGTTGGCGAATCTACTACTGTTGCAGGCAAAGCATTCCATACGCTTACTACTCTCTGAGTAAAGAAACTACCTCTAACATCTGTCCTATATCTATCACCCCTCAATTTAAAGCTATGCCCCCTCATGCTCACTGTCACCATACTTGGAAAAAGGCTCTCCCTGTCCACCCTATCTAACCCTCTGATTATCTTATATGTCTCTATTAAGACACCTGTCAACCTTCTTCTCTCCAACAAAAACAGCCTCAAGCCCCTCAACCTTTCCTTGTAAGACCTTTCTTCATACCAGGCAACATCCTAGTAAACCTTCTCTGCACCCTTTCCAAAGCTTCCACATCTTTCTTATAATGTGGTGGCCAGAACTGTACACAATACTCCAAGTGCAGCCGCACCAGAGTTTTGTACATCTGTAGCATAACCTCATGGTTCCAGAACTCGATCCCTCTATTAATAAAAGTGAAAACACTGTATGCCTTCTTAACAACCCTGTCAACCTGGGTGGCAACTTTCAAGGATCTGTGTACCTGAACACTGAGATCTCCCTGCTCATCTACACTACCAAGAATCTTACCATTAGCCCATTGCATTCCGGTTACTCCGACCAAAGTGAATCACCTCACATTTGTCAGCACTAAACTCCATTTGCCACCTCTCAGCCCAGCTCTGCAGCTTATCTATGTGTCTCTGTAACCTTCAACATCCTTCGTCACTATCCAGACCTCCACCGACCTTAGTATCGTCTGCAAATTTACTAACCCACCCTTCTACGCCCTCGTCCAGGTTTTTTATAAAAATGATGAACAGCAGTGGACCCAACACCAACCCTTGTGGTACACCAGGTAACTGGACTCCAGGATGAACATTTCCCATCAACCATCACCCTCTGTCTTCTTTCAGCAAGCCAATTACTGATCCAAACTGCTATATCTCCCACAATCCCATTCCTCTGCATTTTGTGCAATAGCCTACTGTGGGGAACCTTATTGAATGCCTTGCTGAAATCCATATACACCACATCAACCGGTTTACTCTCATCTACCTCTTTGGTCACCTTCTCAAAGAACTCAATAAGGTTTGTGAGGCACGACCTACCCTTCACAAAACCGTGCTGACTATCTCTAATCAAATTATTCTTTTCTAGATGATTATAAATCCTATATCTTATAATCTTTTCCAACATTTTACCAACAACTGAAGTAAGGCTCACTGGTCTATAATTACCAGGATTGTCTCTACTCCCCTTCTTGAACGGGGACCCACATTTCCTATTCTCCAGTCTTCTGGCACTATTCCTGTAGACAATGACGATTAAAGATAAATGTCAAAGGCTCGGCAATCTCCTCCCTGGCTTCCCAGAGGATCCCAGGATAAATCCCATCCGGCCCGAGGGTTCAGAACGTTTCACAAGGATGTTGCCAGAGTTGGAGGATTTGAGCTACGGGGGAGGCTGAATAGGCTGGGGCTATTTTCCCTGGAGCGATGGAGGCTGAGAGGTGACCTTATAGAGATTTATAAAATCATGAGGGGCAGGAATAGGGTGAATACGCATGACCTTTTCCCTGGGGTGGGGGAGTCCAGAACTGGAGGGCATAGGTTTAGGCTGAGAGGGGAAAAGTTTAAACGGTTCCAAAGGGGCAACTTTTTCACGCAGAGGGTGGTGTGTGTATGGAATGAACTGCCAGAGGAAGTAGTGGAGGCTGGTACAATTATAGTATTTAAAAGGCATCTGGATGGATATGTAAATAGGAAGAGTTCAGAAGAATATGGGCCAAGTGCTGGAAAATGGGACGAGATTAGGTTAGGATATCTGGTCAGCATGGACGAGTTGGACCAAAGGATCTGTTTCCATTCTGTACATCTCCATGACTTTATGACTCTATGTATAGTTGCTACAGTGAACAAGTATCAGACAGAAGTTTTCCACAAAATATATGAGCTCCTCAATAAATTCTCAACACCAATGATACTAAAACTATTTCTGCTAATTAAAATACATTTTGTGATAAATTGTTATTTGGTTATTGCCTCCCGGTCACAGTTAAAGAATCTCACCCAAAGTAATAAGTAGAATTTATGTTCTGTCAGAATTAGAGATGGAGATTTATCAATTTCATCAGTCCACACAGACCCTGCTTCCCCATCCAACTGCTGGAATATCTAAGTGAGTCTTAATATTTCAGATGGGAATCAAAAAAAGGTTTCCCTTAGAGTCGCTAAACACAATTCAAGAGGGGCCTGGTGTCATTATCAACTTTTGAGATGAATTAATCTCTAAAAATGGTTGCTGCCATACTTTGTTAATTTTAACAAACATAATTTATGTTGATTAAAATTGCTGTTACAAAGAAAACACTGCACTTGGAATGCTAACAGCAGCTGCAGCATCAATTATGTGATCTGAAAAACAGCAAAGGCTTATCAAAGTATTCAAGTCAATGTGCATCACTTAATTCAGGAACAAATAATTGAATGATGGCATGGGAAAGAAAGCTGAAAGTATAATGCAGATCTCTAATTATCTTGCAAAATGCCAATGCACAAATGGTTGGACAATATCTGATTGATCACATTACCAGAATGTTTGTTTCTAGTCCTTATCCCCATTTCTCCCAGATGAAACATTAATCAATGACTGGACCCAGTGCATTATAAAACATCAGACTTCTGCCTTGTACTACTGAAAAAATAGTCATGTTTTTCACATCATTGTGACTATTAAGACTTAATTGTAATGCCAGCAATGCAGAAAAATGACTTTTTTTGCTTTAAATTTGTAGAAATATGAAACAACATGAGTTCTTTAATGTGATCTAATTCATTTATTTACTTCAGAATTATCAGAAGATGCAGTTTATTTTTGTACTGAGTTGTCAGATGACAGTGATATCACTTGAGGTAGATGCTGTGACAGCAACAATTGCAACATTTTGTCATATCCAGACATTCAGCACAGTGATATATCAGGACATTAGCTATCCACATGTCGGATTCTGCAGATGTTTGCTAGGAGTGAATGTTAACAAATGCAAATGGGAATATTCAGAACAACCTAAGTATAGAATATCGGATGAAAGGCTATCAGTAAAAGAAAGTGAACAGCCTAACTGAAAGGGTTTAAACATTCTTCACAAAAAAGTAATTAACATGGAAGTTACATATAAGAACAACTCAAGCTAATTATCTTGTAGATGAAACAATGAGCCCCTGGAAAATCTCTGCTAGATGGAAGGAAATGCTCATCATGGGGAACAAAAATTACAGAAACAAAAATTTGTTTAATTTTGTCAATTGGCACCCACTTGTTTTTTTTAATCTCCAAAGAACAAAGATGATTTGCAGCCATACCAGTCCACTGTATGATATCCATAGCATGGTAAGCAGAGATCTACACACTGCTCTACAAAAATAATTAGCAGATGTTTTGCCAAAGAGATATTTAATTTTATTTGGAGATTGCAAATTAAATCAAACATGCAATTTCTAATTTTACTGATGACACAGGTTGCAAGTGCAGTCAATATTCGGGAAAACGGCAACACTGTTGAGGAGGACATGAATAATTGTGAAAAACGGGCAAATAATTGTCAAACGAGCTTTAAAACAGATAAATGTGAGGTTGTGCATTTTGGTAGGAAGAAAACAGAGGCCATTTATTACTGAGAAGACTCAATTGTAGGTGGGGAAGAGGAACAAAGGATCTCAGGATATAAATTCATCAATCACTAAAAGTTGCATCATAGATATCAAGGCTATAGAGCAAAAAAAAGCAAACTAGGCTTTATTCTTACATGGATAGAATTGAAAAGTAGGGAAGCATTGTTCAACTTTTGTTTCCAGAGTTCCTTTTATGCTGAATTTACAACTGGAGTAGCAGAAATAGGCCATGAAATTTCAAGTACGGAGAATGGTTAATTCCAAAATTATTGCTGGAATTTCATGCTACCATCACAACCCTAAAGTAACAGAGGTTGACTTAAATGGATTTTACAGGAACTTTTTTCTAAATAAACTTTACATTGAGAAATACAATGTAAAAAATAGCCTTGACAAAGTAATGAACGCTGCGCAGATCAAATGGTCATTAAGTCACATTTATTTTTTTCCTCTACTTCTCACAGTTAATAAGAATATAATGTTTAATATATAGTAAACAATTACATATGGCTCTTTTTGTATTCCAGATATTAGTGCACAAAAATTATTAAAACGTATTGTTACATTATATTAAATGAACATGTCACAAAATGAAGATTTATTTTATGACTAAAAATTATGGATTTGAAATATGTTCAAAATATAAAATACTTGAAGCAAAAATTGAAGAAAATTCATTGTTAACATAAGAAATGCAAGTGTTAACTCCACCAGGATTCAAAAACAATACTGTAATAAACCTGTATGGACAGATTACAACTCAATATGGCTGACTTTTATGTGCCGTCTGAGCTATTAGTAATGGGGCAATAAATGCTGGCTTAACCAGCAACACCTACAACAAGGGAATGAATTTAAAAAAAACACCTGCAAGACAGGTTGGGCTTTAACTCAGAAGCTGTGACACACAAGACAGTATCAGTACACCACAAGAGCCATCAGCTACTAGGCACCTATATTCGCATTTACATTACCAGGAGAATTTATATTATTCCACTTTTTTAACCATCGATACCTTGCCCCTCTGCTGCTTTCCAAGAGCAGAATTTTACCAGTCCACCTGAGGCAGGATCACAACAGGTGGGGGGAGTCATGCCATATTCACTCCCTGAGCATATCCAACTGCGGGGGGATTTTATTAACAGCACAATCATCTTCTAATAGGCTTCCCAAAAAAAGGATATGGGGAGGAAATTTATATATTAAAATTATCAGTTAAGAACCAATTTACCAAGCTGTCAGTAAAACTGACCTCCCCACTCAGAACAGCGATGTATACATCCTACTGCCTCGGGAAAGCAACCAACATAATCAGAGCTGCCTTCCACCTCAGTTATAGTGTTCCACCTTCTTCCCTTGGGCAGAAGATGTAAAAGTTTGAATACACGTATGCAGAGTTTCAAGGCTAGATTCTTCCCTGCCGTTATCAGGCTTTTGAACAGCCCTCTCAAATGTTAATTCTGACTTCTTTCTGCACCTTCACTGCAGCTGAAACACTGTGTTCTGCTACTATGTATGGCACTTTGCATTGAACAATCTGCCTGTATCGCATGAAAGCAATACTTTTCACTGTGTCTCGGTACATGTGACAACAATAAATCAATCAATCAATTAAGGAGACATCCCAGCAGTAACCCAGTGGTGAAGCATTTTTTTAATTTGAAGAGAAGGTGAGAGGAAGAAGGCTTCTCCTGTGGCCCAAGTGCTTAGCTCAGAGCAATTGCCCCTCCAACATTTTAATTTTAAGTTCTTCAAAAAATGTTCTTGGCCTACCTGATACAGGCTGCTGAGGCCCCAGTTTTCCTCAGTGGTGATCTCCATGCCTAATGGCCTTCATGTACTGGCCCTTTAAAACTGGTAACTCTAAGGATAGGGCAACACCCTGCACAAGATTACAAACCCAGCAGCACCAACTTACTCATGTCTGCTGCCCAGAAAGGATAGCTTGTGCGATGCTGAGGTGATTTCTGGACACTTTCAGGACTCTGAGCTTTTCAGGAAAATACTGATCAGGTCATTGTAGCAAAGATCATGGACTGAGTTTTTTCTCTTCTACCCAGAAGTGTTATCATAAAACTGAGCTCATTTCCATCACCAAAATCACTGTGACTCTTCTTTTGCAGTTTTTTTAACGAGCAACCAAACACCTGCTGTAAAAACACACGCGTCCAATTGTGTATTTACATGCAAAGCCCATTATGGGCAATGCAAACATCAAATGTGAGGGGAGGGAGGTAGGGAGAGTGGGAAGGGACTAAATCAAAATGGAGTGGGGGGGGGGAGAAATAAAGCACTGTATCCCCTGTGGTGTTCACCTCTCCCTTAAGGCTCGAGAGCATAGACTGAGTTTTCAGTTGTTGGTGGAACCAGTTGCAGACTGAATTTGAAAACACCCTCACCTCTGAATTACAATTAGTTTTCAATGGGAGAGTGGAAGAGGAGGCTTTCTGGCAACCACTATGGCACCAATTAAATGATTGTTAATTAACATTCTAAATGGGCCAGTTTTGGATTTTCATGCAGTAGGCACAAGGAACATGCAGTATCTGGAAAGGTGAACCTGAAGTACATATGGCAGGGGGCCTTATTGATGCTCTGGCTGACTCAGATAAACCATCAATCTCAGCTAGTCAATAACTGAGTTGTTGCTGTTGGTGATGTAAAGCTTCTATTTTTCCTTATTGAGAGGCTGGTATCCTGAAAGGGGTGTTCAGCTGGTGGCTTGATCGAAGCAGTGCAAGTTAGCAGAATAAACCCCGCTGTATCAGACCAGTGGCAGGAACTGCAGATGGGTGTAAGCCACTCTGACAGAGAGCAGAGTAGAGGGGGGAAGGCTCAACAGAGGCATCCTTATGACCAGGACAAGGTTAGAAGTGTGCCGACAGAAGCTAGAAGCAGAAGGTGGTGTTTCATAGCGTCCAAACGTCAGCTGACTGCAGTTGAAAAGCACTGTACCAGCGGAGACTGTATCTATCCAGACAGATGGTCTTGGGGGTTTATATGATGGTGCAATGTGACTTGATGTCTCTCAGACTCAATGACCTGCAGCCTTCAAGGTCACATGGTACAGATTTCTTTTGCACATGGCTCATTCCAGGGGTCAGCAGTGAATCAGGATGGAATTTTGCAGTCACAGCCCTTCATATCATCAAGTAGTTCAGATACTCTATACCAGAGAAGTCAGCACAAACTCAGAGGGCAAGGGTCTTTATTACCAAACATGGATTTCCCAGACCCTGCAGGTTATTTTACATTTTAATTTTACATTTCAAAAACTTGTTTGAGTAAATCTACTTGGGATTTCCTGCAAGTGTGCAGCCCACTGTGAAAAGTTGCATTCACCTTTCAAGATAACTGTATCAAGTTCACAGCTTGTGAATGAATAAAATAATAGATTTTCTTGCTTATGTTTGATTTGATAACATTGACCTTAAAGAATCCAAAGTCATTCCTAAGAATCCTAGATCCATTCTCACTTTATTGTATGACTGTGCCACTATCTCTGATGGATCTGCAAGACAGATGAGACATAACAGATTGACAGTGATAGAGCAATTTGAGCCAACAGCTGCAAGATATGATTCTGTCAGTATGACTGTGTCAAGCTGTTAAGTGAATTGTCTGTGGCACAGCTCTCCTATTTTGGCACAAATCTCCATATGGTTATGAGAAGGTCTTTGCAGGGTTAACTGGGCTGGGAGTGCCATTGTTATAAGCAATGCCCAGGTCAATACAAGTGGCCCATTCAGTTTTATTCACATTGGACATTTTTCCTTGTGGTTTGATACAGTTGAGCTGCTGACTAGACTATTTCAGCAGGTAGTTAGAAGTCAAGCACGTGGCTGTGACTGGAGTCACATATAAGTCAGACCAGGTAAGGACAACAGATTTCCTCTGTGATGAACATTAGTGAACCAAATGGAGTTTTATTCTTATCCAGTAGTTTCATAGTCAGCATTACCGAGACCAGCTTTTTATTCCAGACATTTAATTAATTGAATTTAAATTCCCTAGTTGCATTGGTGGAATTGAACTGCTGGTTCTCGATCATTAGCCCAAGCCTCTGGAGTATTAGTCCATTAACACAACCACGAAGGCAATGTCCCCATTAATCAAGACACTGATGATGGCTTGAACATTTTGAGCAAACAACAAGATCATTCATCCACCGCAGAACAATTCTCTCAGCAGTGAAACACTCTCTCCCTGAAACTAGTGGAAATTTGAAGGAAGAATAAAAAGTACTGGATAAAAGCAGTGAAATTTCAGCATTTTATTACTTGTATTATAGTTGAAACATTGGAATTTTTCTTTGTGCCATCCACTGTTGGAGAGAACCTAAGAAACAATGTTTTTTTGAAGGAAAGCCATTTCAAGAACCACACGTGTAACTTATGCTTTCGTGATCTGTTGACATTGATTACTTGTAAAGGTCTGTTGCAGTTTTTGACATTCAGCTGATAATTCAATTCTTCACTGACATTTATTCAAGGCAGCCACCAATTAAACATTGGAAAAGAAACCACTTGGTTTTGTGATAATAGAAGTGAAGGCTGTTATCATTGGTAAGAATTTTTCAAATTGCATTTGAAGAACCTTGAGACCAACCATTCATTGTTGGTCTCAGCTGGGTCCTTTTTCATAGTGTAACCAGAGTATTGACGGTGAGTAATTGATGGGTAATATTTTAAATAGCACACTCCTTGTGTTGCACAGAGTTTAAGGAGGAAATTGTAATTTACAGCATGTCTGGCACATGATAGGTGGTGCACTTCAAAGAAAAAAATGTAAAACTGCACCTATTTTGAAAAAAGTTACATGACAGTGCAGACAACCACCGGAACCTGACAAAAATTATGAAAAAGTCATTGGGAGAGAATTTAGCATGGTACCAGGCTTGTTGAACAATGGGATGATGTAGACATCCACATATAATTTTCCAAATGGGCAGTTGCTAAACTCAAGATTAGAGTGGTGCTGGAAAGGCACAGCAGGTCAGGCAGCATCCAAGGAGCAGGAAAATCGATGTTTCAGGCAAAAGCCCTTAATCAGGAAAGCCCTCATGAAGGACTTTTGCTCAAAACGTCGATTCTCCTGCTCCTCGGATGCTGTCTGACCTGCTGTGCTTTTCCAGCACCACTCTAATCTTGACTCTAATCTCCAGCATCTGCAGGACCCACTTCTGCCTGGGTACTAAACTCAGCTGTAAGCGAACAGTAACAAACCTGAGGGACCAATTTCAGGACCATTGTTAAAATCTAATATCTCCTCTTTAAGCCTTTGGATAAGATTAATTCCTTGAACAAAAAGTAATATAGTGTGCAAAACAACTGCGAAATGTTCTTGATGTCACACATTTGAATAAAACAACAGAATTATAGAGCAGTTATAACAAAGAAGGAAGCTATTCAGCTAATCATATGTATGCTGGTTTTTTTGTAAGAGTAATTCAATTACTTTCAATCCTCACCTTTTCTCTGAAACTTGCATACATTTATCTTCAAATAATTGTCCACTTCCAGTTCGAAAGCAATGATTGAATTTGTCTCAATGACACAGTAATTTGCTGCATTAAAAATATGTTTTTTTCTACTTTTCCTCTGGCCATTTTGCCAACCATCTTAAATTGCTGCCCTCTGGTTCTTGACCTTATCTCAAACTATTCTGCTTTAAACAAAAGAGCCCCAGTTTCTTCAATTTATTCTCCTAACTGAAGTCCCTCATCCCTGGATCCATTCTCATGAATCATCTTTGCACTCTCTCCTTCATGTAAAATGTGGTGTCACGAATTAGGTAGACTACTCCAGTTGAGCTTTGCAAGATGTCACTGTTCTCCTTGCTTTGTACCCTATGGGCTGGATTTTCATCACAAGTCTCGGCACCAAGGAACTTCACCAACCCAAAGCCTTCACCTTCTTCCATTTCTGCTATAATTTCCATGTTCTCTATCAGATATCATCAAACACTTTTGAGTAAGCCATCTCCTGAGCACCACAAGTCCTCTTTGGAATAGTATGTATGCAGGGGTATGTCAGTTAGAATCAAAATGTGTGACACTGGAAAAGCACAGCAGGTCAGGCAGCATGTGAGCAGCAGAAGAGCCAATGGTCCAGGCATAAGCCCTTCAGCAGGAATGTGGAGGGTGAAGGGGGCTGACAGATCGATAGGAGGTTGGGGTGGGGTTAGAGGGAAGGCAACTGGGAAGACAAAAGGTGGATACAGGTGGGGGTTAATAGTGAAAGGTTGGTGATGAGGGTGGAGCGGATAGGTGGGAAAGAATATGGGCCGGTAGGACAGGGCAAGAGGGGAGTGCTGAATTGGAGGGTCGAATCTGGTATGAGATGGGGGGAGGAGAGATATGGAAACTGGTGAAGTCGATATGATGTTGTGTGATTGAAGGGTCCCAAGGTGGAAGATGAGGCATTCTTCCTCCAGTTGTTGTGTGGCTTGGATTTGGTGATGGAGGATGCCCAGGAGCTGCAATCCTTGGGGGAGTGGGAGGGAGAGTTGAAGTGATTGGCCACAGGGCATAGAGTTGGATACATATGTCCCAGTGATGTTCCGTGAAACATTCCACAAGTTGGCGTCCTGTCTCCCCAATGTAGAGGAGACCACATCAAAGACCATGGACACAGTAGATGAGGTGGGTAGATATGCCAGAAAATCTCTGCCAGATGTGAAAAGATTCTTTGGGGCCTTGGATCGAGGTGAGGGAGAGATGTGGCTGCAAGTTTTTCGCCTCCTGCCACAGCAACTGAAGGTTCCAAATGTGGTGGGTGGGTTGGTGGCGTGCGTGGACCTAATGAGGGAGTCACTGAGGAAATGGTCTCCTCAAAACGCAGATAGGGCTGTGGAGGGAAATATATCTTTGGTGGTGGGGTCTGATCATAGGTGGTAGAAATTGCAGAGGATAATGTACTGTATCCGGAAATTAGTGGGGTGGAAGGTGAGCACCAGAGAGGTTTTATCCTTGTTGTGGTTGGAGGGGTGTACTCAAGTACTATTGGGATAAAAATGTGCAAGCCATTTGTCTTCATCACTAGTAGTTCCACCTGCATGCTAGCTTTGGATACATACACTTTCCAACATCTCAGCATTTAAGAAATATACCGTCTGTCTCTTCACTTTTTATCAAAGTGAATTATTTAACACTTATTCCATTGCCATTTCACAATGCCTGTCCAATTCATGCTGAAACCTCTTTCACCTATTTTTGTGTCAGAAACAAATTTGGTTTGCTTGGAGTTCCTTCTCAGCTGACCCAAGTCTCTTCTGCCACAAGTAAAATGCCAGAAGATGCCCTGAATCAGTACAGATGAGCTGTCCATGCTGCAGTGGGAACATATTGGGCATCCTTTCCAACAGAGTTTACCACCATTTTAATAGTCTTCTTGTCACCCAGCCTATCGTCAGATAGGTGGGTTACGCTTCGGCGGGGCGGTGTGGACTTGTTGGGCCGAAGGGCCTGTTTCCACACTGTAAGTAATCTAATCTAAAAAGTAATCTAATCTAATCTAATTGGTAAAATCCAAACAACCATTTCTACAAGCTTTCCCGTCAATTAGGTTAAATGATTAGACCTGGAGGTGTTTTGATTCTCCATCCTTTTTGAACAAAGGTGTAACCTTTAAATTATCATATATTTGGCACCATTGCTGTACCTGAGGCTGATGAGAAGATTGTGGTCAGTACATCTGCATTCACACTATTACTTCCCCAGTATCCCAGTGAATCACAAATATATGTGCATTGATCCTGGTTCCATGCTTATTTGTAACCAACTTTTCCATTTTCTACTTCTGTACTCATTAGTTCATGGAAATGGAAGTAATCGGCAGGTTACTATCTTTGATGTCTTGCATGCCAGTTTCTTTTCTAGCTTTCTAAAGTCAGACTGTAAGGCCTCATCTCTACCTTTTAATCAGTTAATGGATCCAATGTGGATAGTAAGTGGGTTATTTGAACCCACTACTCGTCTCTGCATTGCAGATAAAATATTCTCTCTCTCTGAGTGCCAGCTAGTCTGATAACCAGTCAAAAGGAAACAGAACAAAAGAATTTCATTAACCTGCAAGGCCAAGAACCTCAAAATGACTGTTTAGCTACCATGTTCAACACCACTGGTAACATCCACAGTAACAGTCCCATTATTCTACTATCCACATTTCACAAATGATTCAGAGGTTGAATTGCATTTCTTTTCAGCATGTAAATATTTTTTGATTCAGTGCTTATTCCTAAAGTGTAGGTATGTGCATCTTTTTTTACATTTATTAACTGACAAGTTTACTCTTTTGCTAACTCAAGGGGCAGCACGGTGGCTTAGTGGTTAGTACTGCTGCCTCACAGCGACAGGGACTTGGGTTTGATTCCAGCTGCGGGTGACTGTCTGTGTGGGTATGGTCTGGTTTCCTCCCATAATCCAAAGCTGTGCAGGTCAGGTGAATTGGCCATGCTAAAATTGTCCATAGTGTTAGGTGCATTAGTCAGGGGTAAATATAAGGCAACAGGATGGGTTACTCTTCGGAGGGTCGGTGTGGACTTGTTGGGCCAAAGGGTCTGTTTTCATACTGTAGGAAATCTAATCTAATTTAATCTAAAGGATTTAAGCAATTGGAAAATAGCTTTGCCATTTTATATCTTGCTTTAAGAATTGCTCTTGTTTAAAAATTGGGACCAGGTGGAGTAAGATAAGGAATCCAAAATGAACAGATGCAGTGACAGATGTTGGAAAACAGAGGGAAACATCGGCAGACACCTGGATTTGGAGAGTGATGCACACAAATAGAATAAATCAATGAACTGGCACCTATTACAAAAATGAATAGCTATGGATTAGGATTGTGATATTTTGTTGTTCTTAACCTAATGTTTTAAGTAAGAATTGATCCTATATTAATGACAATTTGGGGAAGCACCTGTTAATGTGGTCTTTTAGGGTAACAATGTCTTTGTGGGGTATTGCCTGGCCCTGCCTTGTGATGCCCTCCAGCCAACGGCTCACCCACTAATGAAGGATTTTGTTGGAATGGAATGAGTGAATGGCAGCTTGCCTGTCATGCCATAAGATGTTGTTGGATGGTTTATAGTAATTCTGAATGACATAGACCCACCAACAATATTCATACAACACGAAACACCCTGCCCCCACAATCTGTGACTACCTACTAGTTATTTTACAGCTAGTCTCCATATTTGCAATCTGCAATCCACAGAATTAATTAGACAATTTGGGTTCTTTCATGGTCAAATGAGTACAGTATAAAGTTATCCAAAAGTTCGTTTAGACACAAAAAAAAGAAAAAAAAAATCAATTCCACTTACAATATGTTCAAAACATGGCTCAAGCAAAACATTGATTTACACTTCTCAAAATAAGCAATTAAATATGGTTGAACAGGATGTGCATCATACCCACAGCAATAATGACCCACAACATAAGACTTCAGCAGCCTTAGTGACAAAGTGACTGATGAATTAAGAACACTACATTTCTAAATTACACTCTGTGGGTGAAGTTCCCTCAATGCCATGTGAATTTGGGAAATTATTCCCAATTTCTATACACTGTCAGTGAGCTATTGATATAACCTGTTTGGAAATACTAAGCCTCCTCTGCCTGACCAATAGAAGAGTTATCAAACAAGACGATAAGCTTAAAACAAAAATCAAGCAGACACACAGAGAAGCTGCCTCAATCGATGTTACATTAATAGAATTCCTTTCTGCATAGAGATCCAAAAATGTTATTGCTCTGATGATGTCTGTTTTTGGATGAGTACAATGAACTAGCTTCCTGACTTAATTTTATCTTTCAAATGTCGTTCATGAATTTTGATTTCACTATCCCCAAAATTTATTGGGTCATGAATTTATTAAAATGAAAGCAGCAAATGAATTGGGGGTGTATAATCTTTTGCCTCATACTTTAACAATAACGTTGGGATGCTGAAAAATACAAGTGAGCAGCTAATCAGATTGCTGCTCAACTAAACACCTGCTACCCATTTTAAAAAAGATGAATAAATTCAGGGATAAATATTTTTAAATCAACCCTATCAGGCATGTTATAAAGGGCCCTTGTTGTCCAGTAGTTCTCTATCTCTGGTCCAGGAGGCCTGGGTTCAAGTCCCACTTATTTCAGAGCTGTGTCATAATGTCTCTGAACAGGTTGATTAGAAAATACATCCAGGCATATCATGGTAATTCTGAAGCAGACGGTACTAAAACCCGAGTCTATGGCCCAGAGGTAGGACACTACCAGGACGCCACAAGAATCCCTCCAACCACTGTCTGCAATTACAATAACGAAACACAAGGTCAATTTTAGGATATCCTCACTCCAGCAAACTGTGTCTATGTAGTTATTTTAATTAATCTGTTCAGACATATTAGGAAACAGGAGGGATTTGAACGCAGATCTTCAGGCCTGGAGGTAGAAAGTTACCATTGTACCATAAGAGCCCTTCATAATCCATCTGGATGTGTTGAATTAAAAAGTCTCTCACTTGAACTGAGATGTATACTACACAATTTCTATGAAAAATGGTAGGACCATCCAACAAATGTAGAATATTTACTGATTTGTCCCAAAAACTGGAAGATCTTAGCCAATAACAAAAGAGTACAGTGAAGATTCATAGATAATCAAACAACCAATATCTAAAGGGGGAAATGGATTATAGAAGGGTCATGTACTAAGAGTCATGAGGAGAACATCCCCAACGTAATCAGAATGAAAGAAAAGATGCAGAATGAGAAACATGAAATGAACTTAAATAAATGTAGCCTTCCATTTACGAAATATGTGGCATTTATGTAGCCAGCTGGAAATCAACATTGTGAGTGTCAGAAAGGTTTCCTTGAGAATGTTAACATGATTAATCCAATACCAAAACAACATAAACAGAAATTCAAACTATGTTCAAGCATCAACATGGGTGGATCATAAAATTAAAACATTAAAAATACTGATATCGATTAAAGATTATCTGTGGCCAAAGATTGAAACACACTCTATCTGTCTGAAGCATTCTTACAAATTCCATGTAAACCATGGAATTACATTAAAATGCTCTTTCTAAAATACTTAGGTCATTATTCATTCACTGAACGCATATTAATCGTCTCTTTGTAGAAGAAACCTACACAGAGTATAGACTGGAGAGGGAAGACTGTCTTCTCCCCTGCACTGAACACATTACCATGACCAAGATGAGGATAGCGCCTTCAACTGCATAAGCATGTTGAAGCTCAAGAAGAGGCATTCACACATAGAATTTTTGCCTATTGTCATACAAGTAGGAAATTAAACCCATTATATATATATGCATGTTGTGCAGAATAGCATTTTCACTCTCCTAGCTCTTTCCAAGATACAATGTACAAGATACTCTGTGGTCCAAATATTGAAAGCATTGTTAGGGGATAGAAAATATGCCCTAGCACAGGTATTTTAGTTACAGCAGCATGTGTAAAGAGAAAGTAAAAGTGGTGTTGACTCCGCTTGATTCATCCATATCGCTGTAGAACCAACTATGCAATTTGCCTTTATTTTAGCTTTCCCTGGCATATCTAAGGAGGGCACTGGCAACTTTAATAATTGCAAACTGACAACATTTGTTAAGTCAGTCATCACAGTTTGAATTGAGCCAGAAACACATTTATTGATATCATTGGCAGGTTTATGGATACTTCACAAACAGATTGAATCTTGTTCCTCGGTTGGAGAGCAGGTTACAGAAGAATAATCTATGTGAGATCAAGGTGATACTGTTACTTATGGGAAAGATGTTGCATGGGGTGACAATGATGATCTTCCTCGCATGGACATGAGCTACCCTAACTCCTCCTTTGCTGCCCATCCATATCCTCCAACAAACAGGTCCTGAAATTTGCTGATTCAATGTGTGAACTTGAACAGGTGAAGCTTCATCTTTTCTACGATCCGCTTTTGATCTCACTGTTGAGTTACTAACACTCTTAACAGCGATCTTCATTGGCATAATTTTGCTTGCAATGCAGGCTTGTGCAAGTTTGCATGACTACCTCAAAATCATACCAGGTTTAGACAATAATGTTGGCTATGTACTTTTACCATTTACTAAACAGTTTAAGCTGTTCTACTTCCAGTATCATCAGTAGCACTTATTAGCTGATCTCATATTCCCTAAGATCTCGGAGGAAACTCCATTTTGTCTGATATTGGATGAATGACAATGAGATCCACTTTATTTGTGTTACTTTGGGCACCAGCCTCTCCACTGCATTACTTGCAGTTATGTGATTTTCTTCTTTGACATGTGGATTCAATATGAACCACACTATGACAAGCAGTATTATTTCCAAATGACAACTGAATGAACAGTAAGAAATAAAATACAGTAGTATGCACTTTTCCTTATTCTAGTTGTACAGAATAATGAAATGCCACTTATGTTCTCTCTGAACTGAGACATCAAACAAAAAACTAACTATCATATTTTCAACATGGCCTAGTGCCTGTATTATCATAACCCAAAACCTATGCAAGAGAAGAGATTTAAAGAGCTTGCTAACAAGGCAAATGTGATGTGAGAAAACCCTTTCTTACATAGTGAGCCATTTAGGTTTGGAACACACTGCATGGATGTGTGCTTGAGGCAGAGCTAACAGAAACATTCAAGCAGGAATTAGATTATTATTTCAATAAAAACAACATATAAGTGTATGGGAAAAGGGCAAGCAAATGGCACTTGGTCATAATACTTGCTAGAGAGCTGCTGATAGGTGATGGATTGAATGGTCTCATTTTTTGCTGGAACAATTTTTGATTCTATGAACTCAAAATTCACATTGATTTTCAGCTGTTGACTGTAAGACTGAAACATTGACTGTCAGCTGGCCTTTGGATTACATAGAAAAACCAATATAATCTTTGGACTGGGGACTTCTGGCAATCCATCTGTCCATTAAAGAGGATACAACCACTTAATGAGCCAGTTATTTTCTTCAAAGTCTCAGACAAGACTGTCAGTTTGTCTATTTCTTTCATCCATGCCAAGGTAT
Source organism: Chiloscyllium punctatum (assembly GCF_047496795.1). Lineage (NCBI taxonomy): Eukaryota > Metazoa > Chordata > Chondrichthyes > Orectolobiformes > Hemiscylliidae > Chiloscyllium > Chiloscyllium punctatum. Next base: position 63,078,506 of record NC_092746.1, read on the forward strand.
TTGTGATGCCAACCTGAAGTTACTCTGAGGTTAAAAGCTATACCTACACAATCAATGTTTAATGGAACACCAAAATGCCATGAGTCAAGTGACAGCAAAAGGCAGCAAGAAGTAGAGAAGGTCAAGAAAGAAAAGTCACTCAACTAAATGGTGAAGCAGATTAACCCTGCCACCCACATCACTCCCAAACAAACATCACAGAATTTGCTTACTTATCTTTTACAAGTATTCAAGCTTCAGGTCCAGGGAGATTCACCTGCTGCTTGCTGGAGTGCTAGCTAAGCAACTGTGTTTAAAGGGGAATTGGTTCTGACCAAATTAACATCAGCTCCAGGCATATTTTCACAATGTAAGAACAACAAAAAAGAAATAATAACGCTGGTTGGTTGAACCTTCTTTGGACTGACCTCTGAGAACTAAAATAAACATTTTTACATTCATCTAGATTAATGGAAAAATATTTTTACTTCAATGAGATTTTTCTCTAAAGCCTCGTAATTGACCTTTGTCTGATGCAATTGTTAAGCTTTTGCATACTGTTTACAGTAATGACATTATGGGGGTTGAAAAATGTGGTGCTGGAAAAACATAGCAGGCCAGTTAGCATCCGAGGAGAAGGAGAATCGACGATTCGGGCATAAGCCCTTCTTCAGGAATGAGGCTGGTGTGCCAAGCGGGCTGAGATAAAAGGTAGAGGGGAGGGAATTTGGGGGAGGGGTGCTGGGAATACGATAGGTGGAAGGAGGTGAGGGTGAGGGTAATAGGCTGGAGAGGGAGTGGGGGTGGAGAGGTCGGCAGGTCAAGAGGGTGGTGCTGAATCCGAGGGTTGGGACTGAGATAAGGTGGGGATAGGGGAAATGAGGAAGCTGGAGAAATCTACATTCATCCCGTGTGGTTGGAGGATTCCTAGGCAGAAGATGAGGCGCTCTTCCTCCAGGCGTCATGTGGCCAGGGTCTGGCGATGGAGGAGGCCAAGGAGCTGCATGTCATTGGCAGAGTGGGAGGGGGAGTTAAAGTGTTCAGCCATGGGAGGGTTGGGTTGGTTGGTGCGGGTGTCCCAGAGGTGTTCTCTGAAATGTTCCGCAAGTAGGCGGCCTGTCTCCTCAATGTAGAGGAGGCCACATTGGGTGCAGCGAATACAGTAAATGATGTGTGTGGAGGTGCAGGTGAATTTGTAACGGATATGGAAGGATCCCTTGGGGCCTTGGAGGGAGGTGAGGGGGGAGGTGTGGGCACAAGTTTTGCGCTTCTTTTGGTTGCAGGGGAAGGTGCCGGGAGTGGAGGTTGGGTTGGTGAGGGGTGTGGACCTGACGAGGGAGTCACGGAGGGAGTGGTCTCTCCTGAACGCTGATAGGGGTGGAAAGGGAAATATATCCCTGGTGGTGGGGTCTGTCTGGAGGTGGCGGAAATGATGGAGGATGATACGATGTATTCGGAGGTTGGTGGGGTGGTAGGTGAGGACCAGTGGGGTTCTGTCCTGGTGGCATTTGGAGGGGCAGGGTTCAAGGGCGGAGGTGCGGGAAGTGGAGGAGATGTGGTGGAGAGCATCGTTGACTACGTCGGAGGGGAAATTGCGGTCTTTGAAGAAGGAGGCCATCTGCGTTATTCGGTAGTGGAATTGGTCCTCCTGGGAGCAGATGCGGTGGAGGCGGAGGAATTGGGAATATGGGATGGCATTTTTACAGGGGGCAGGGTGGGAGGAGGTGTAGTCTAGGTAGCTGTGGGAGTCGGTCGGTTTATAGTAAATGTCTGCGTTGAGTCAGTGGCCCGAGATAAAAATGGAGAGGTCTAGGAAGGGGAGGGAGGAGTCTGAGATGGTCCAGGTAAATTTGAGGTCGGTGTGGAAGGTGTTAGTAAAGTGGATGAACTGTTCAACCTCCTCATGGGAGCACGAGGTAGCCCGATACAATCATCGATGTAGCGGAGGAAAAGGTGGGTGGTAGTGCCAGTGTGGCTGCGGAAGATGGACTGTTCCACATATCCGACGAAGAGGCAGGCATAGCTGGGGCCCATGCAGGTGCCCATGGCTACTCCTTTGGTTTGGAGGAAGTGGGAGGATTGGAAGGAGAAGTTGTTAAGAGTGAGGACCAGTTCAGTCAGTCGAAGGAGGGTGTCAGAAGAAGGGTACTGGTTGGGTCAGTGGGAGAGGAAGAAGCGGAGGGCTTGGAGGCCTTTGTGATGGGGGATGGAAGTGTATAGGGACTGGATGTCCATGGTGAAGATAAGGCGTTGGGGGCAGGGGAAGCGAAAATCATGGAGGACGTGGAGGGTGTGGGTGGAGTCCCGAACGTAGGTGGGGAGTTCTTGGACTAAGGGGGACAGGACAGTATCGAGGAATGCAGAGATGAGTTCGGTGGGGCATGAGCAGGCTGAGACAATGGGTCGGCCGTGGCAGTCAGGTTTGTGGATTTTGGGTAGGAGGTAGAAATGGGCGGTGCGGGGTTGTGGGACTATGAGGTTGGAGGTGGTGGATAGGAGATCCCCTGAGGTGATGAGGTTATGGATGGTCTGGGAGATGATGGTTTGGTGGTGGGAGGTGGGGTCATGGTCAAGGGGGCAGTAGGAGGAGGTATCCGCGAGTTGGCATCTAGCTTCAGCGGTGTAAAGATCGGTGCGCCAAACTACCACTGCGCCTCCCTTATCTGCCGATTTGATGGTGAGGTTGGGGTTGGAGTGGAGGGAGTGGAGGGCTGCGTGTTGTGAGGGTGAGAGGTTGGAGTGGGTGAGAGGGGTGGACAGGTTGAGGCAGTCAATGTCGCGGCAGCAGTTGGATATGAAGAGATCGAGGGCGGGTAAGAGACCAGCACAGGGTGCCCAGGTGGATGGGGCGTGTTGGAGGTGGGAGAAGGGGTCATCAGAGGGTGGGTGAGAGTCCTTGTTGAAGAAGTAGGCACGGAGGCGAAGGCAGCGGCAGAAATGCTTGATATCTAGCCTCGTGTCGAACTCATTGATCTGGGAGCGTAGGGGGATGAAGGTGAGGCCTCTGCTGAGGACTAATCGTTCATCCTCAGAGAGGGGGAGGTCTGGAGGGATGGTGAAAATACAGCAGGCTGGGAGCTAGGACCTGGTGTGGGGCTGGAGCTGGGAGTGGGGGTGGAGTCAGTCATGGGGGCGGAGTCGGCCGTGGGGGCAGAGATCGATGTGGGGGGCGGCGTGGTCCTTGAGCAGGTGAGTGACGTCACTGGGGGCGGAAGTGGCTGCGGCGACAGCCACTCCGGGGGTGGAAATGGCACGCCGGGCAGAAACGGCACTGGTCCAGTGGCCGTGGATCCCACAGCGGCCGCGTATCTGTCGGCGATGGTCTTCCTGGCGATCATGGAGGCGGTTGTCTGGGCGGCGATTGCGGAGGCTGTATAGTCGGTGGTGGCTATTGTCCGTGCGGTGGTGCGTGCGGAAGTGACGTCACCATTCACCGTGGCGGTGGTGGCTGCAGCGGCTGCATGGGCAATGGCGCCCGAGCGGTTCTGGAGGTCATGAGAAGGTTCTGGAACGGTCAAGGAATTCGGAGTGTGGGAGTGACTACATGAAAGTTTTTGTGTTTACTTTCTTTGATGTTCGATATGGCTAGAAAAAAACATTTGTTCAGTGTATGAATCCTTCTGAGGATGAAGAACAGCAAAGGTCCTTTGCAGGTCTGGGAGAGTGTTGTCCTGAGCTGGGGCAGGGCTGACTGCAGGGAGCGGAGGATCCGGAGGGAGGTCTGTTGTTGGAGGCTTCGGATTTGTTGCAGGTACAGGTTGTCCTGGTTGGGTCCAAATTGTGTTGGTTTGAATGTAGTCCTGAGTCCATGCGGGGTCAGTCGGTTCCGTAGGGAGGTGCTGAGGAAAGAGATGTAGCTGTAGTCGTGAGTTTGTCTCAGGACGTGGCTGAAGAGTTTCAGGGCAAAGAAGCTGACCTGGAGGGTACCGTGAGAGAGGGACTCACTGAGATCCTTGTAGAGGGAGGAGGAGAGCTTCTTCAAGGTAGACATCCTTGCAAGAGGATTTGCAGTAGGTTAAGATCAACTAGGAGAAAGTGAGGACTGCAGATGCTGGAGATCAGAGTTGAAAAATGTCGTGCTGGAAAAACACAGCAGGCCAGGCAGCATCCGAGGAGCAGGAGAATCGACGTTTCGGGCATGAGCCATTTTGTCAACTCACAGCTAAACAGCGTTATAATATTGTTGCACACATTAATGTCTTATTATTCCTGATGCACCAGATTACGAAATAGTTCATATGTGTTTCAACTGTAAATAACAGAGACAGTTCATTCTTAATAGTTTTGCACTTCACACTGGTATTCCTAAAGTGAGTTATTAATTTCTTACATAGAAGACACACAATCTTCATGCTGAGTTGTAAGGTCTGTGCTGTGGATTACGACTAAATATGGATTAGGTAACAATGCTCTTGTTCACAGTCTCTCTTGGGACCAATTCTTGTGGGAGATTTTAAACCAAATGTTGAATGAAGTGTGATCATAATGTCACAGAATTATCACAGTGCTTAAGAGATCATTTGGCCCATCATATCTACACCAGCTCTCCAAATAAATATCTCATCCAGTGCCATTCTTCTGATTACTCTCCATAACCCTTCAATTACTTTTTTGTCAAATTTTCTTTGAAAACCATCTAATTTTCTTTGAATGCCTTGGTTAAACCTTCTTCCACCACACTCCTACTATTACTTTTAAATCCATGCTGTCTCAATCTTGATCCTTACATGAATGGGATTTTTTTTCCTTATTTATCTAATTCGGAGTAGTTCAATCAGAAGTCATCTCAGTCTTCTTCTTTCCAAGTTGAACAGTGTCAACTTCTCCAATCTGCCCTCATAACTGAAATTTCTCACCCCTGGAACATTTTGCACAAACTCTTCTGTACTCTCTCCAACACCATCACCGTATTAGCTTGTCAACCAGAGATACTGTGCGTGAATATATAACTTTGTATGCAGTGCATAAATTATAAATTATATCTATGGCACAGAAACAGACCCTTTGGCTCAACTGGTCTATCATGCTTGGTATGAGCTTCCACTCACCACCAATAAGCACCATATTCTCCACCCTATCTTTACTATTTACCATTGAATTGATATATCTTTTGATATCTTTGAAAATTGTGCACTTATCTAGCTTCTCCTTGACAATACGAACAGCTTGCATTTGTATAGCACACAACAAGACTTGGCACCAAGGCCCCAAAAGATGCCAAGTTTGGTCAAAAATTTAGTCAAAGAGGTAGTCGTCAGATTGACCTCAAAGGTGAAAAAGTGAGGAAGAGATGCAGGGACACTCAGGGACAGGAGTGCATTCCATATTGACAGTCACATACTTATCTAGCTTCTTCTTGAAAATAAGAACAATTTGCCTAACCACCCAACACCTGGAGGAAGAATGCCTCATCTTCAGCCTCGGGACCCTCCAACCCCACGGCATCAATATGGATTTAACCAGTTTCTTCATTTCCCCTCACCCCACCTTATCCCAGTTCCAACCTTCCCATTTGGCACCGCCCTCATGACCTGTCCTACCTGTCCATCGTCCTTCCCACCTATCCGCTCCACCCTCCCCTCTCTGACCTATCACCTTCACCCCCACCTCTGTCTATCTATTGCACTCTCAGCTACCTTCCCCCCAGCCCCACACCTCTCCCATTTATCTCACCACCACTTCAGCTCACAGCCTCATTCCTGATGAAGGACCTTTGCCAAAAACTTTGACTCTCTTGCTCCTCAGATGCTACCTGACCTGCTGTGCTTTTCCAGTACCACACTCTCGACTGCATTCCATATTTGTTCTCTCGATTTTTTTTTGTGTTTTTAATGTTGTCTGTGAATATGTCTGTGAATTTTACCTCATTCACATTCGGCAGCATCAATCTGGTTAAAAATAGAATGGTATCAATATGCAGCAAAGCAACTTTCATGATGGTATTTTCTGTCACACCAAAGATTTCCAGCAGAGATGGAAGGGATTGCATTTTTAAAATTTATTTCCTAGTGATTCAGTAAATACTTGGTTTCTGGTTCTCTTGTCAGTTTTGCAGTGGTATGCATTTAAATCCCTGGCAACCTAGCTGGATACTTTTACATGCTTGGCAGTTGGTCTTATTAAATTCCTAGTTTGAACCTCAGATTCACACAATGTAATTCTTAGCAGTTGGAACTAAATGTCAAAATTCAACAGTAGGTTCAACGTAAAGTTATATCCCATGTTGGGCTCTCAAACCCAGAGTTGTTACTTGTGAATAAGTCCAAAAAATGTTTCTGATTTCTCTTTCAATTGTGTTTACTTGTTGCTTCTGGGACTGACAATTTGCACAGTCAAAGCATCCTTGAAAATAACTTACACTTCTTTTGATCTGTGTAAAAAATTGGCATAGACCAGATAAGATTTTGGAAGTTTCTAAGTATTTATTAATACTAGAACATAGAACATAGAACATAGAACAATACAGCACAGAACAGGCCCTTCGGCCCACGATGTTGTGCCGAACTTCTATCCTAGATTAAGCACCCATCCATGTACCTATCCAAATGCCGCTTAAAGGTCGCCAATGAATCTGACTCTACCACTCCCTCGGGCAGCGCATTCCATGCCCCCACCACTCTCTGGGTAAAGAACCCACCCCTGACATCTCCCCTATACCTTCCACCCTTCACCTTAAATTTATGTCCCCTTGTAACACTCTGTTGTACCCGGGGAAAAAGTTTCTGACTGTCTACTCTATCTATTCCTCTGATCATCTTTTAAACCTCTATCAAGTCACCCCTCATCCTTCGCCGTTCCAACGAGAAAAGGCCGAGAACTCTCAACCTATCCTCGTACGACCTACTCTCCATTCCAGGCAACATCCTGGTAAATCTTCTCTGCACCCTCTCCAAAGCTTCCACATCTTTCCTAAAGTGAGGCGACCAGAACTGCACACAGTACTCCAAATGTGGCCTAACCAAACTCCTGTACAGCTGCAACATCACCTCACGACTCTTGAATTCAATCCCTCTGCTAATGAACGATAATACTCCATAGGCCTTCTTACAAAGTCTATCCACCTGAGTGGCAACCTTCAAAGATCTATGTACATAGACCCCAAGATCCCTCTGTTCCTCCACCTGACCAAGAACCCTACCATTAACCCTGTATTCCGCATTCTTATTTGTTCTTCCAAAATGGACAACCTCACACTTGGCAGGGTTGAACTCCATCTGCCACTCCTCAGCCCAGCTCTGCATCATATCTAAGTCCCTCTGCAGCCGACAACAGCCCTCCTCACTGTCCACAACTCCACCTATCTTTGTATCATCTGCAAATTTACTGACCCACCCTTCGACTCCCTCCTCTAAGTCATTAATAAAAATTACAAACAGCAGAGGACCCAGAACTGATCCCTGCGGAACTCCACTTGTAACTGGACTCCATGCTGAATATTTACCTTCTACCACCACTCTCTGACTTCGACCGGTTAGCCAGTTTTCTATCCAATTGGCCAAATTTCCCTCTATCCCATGCCTCCTGACTTTCCGCATAAGCCTACCATGGGGAACCTTATCAAATGCCTTACTAAAATCCATGTACACTACATCCACTGCTCTACCCTCATCCACATGCTTGGTCACCTCCTCGAAGAATTCAATAAGACTTGTAAGGCAAGACCTACCCTTCACAAATCCGTGCTGGCTGTCCCTAATCAAGCAGTGTCTTTCCAGATACTCGTAAATCCTATCCCTCAGTACCCTTTCCATTACTTTGCCTACCACAGAAGTAAGACTAACTATAGAAGTAAGACTACTATAATGCAAAGATTAGTAGCTGGAAGGTTGACAAAATTTGACAAATTTTGAAACCATTTATAATAGCATATACCTCAACTGAGTGAACTTTTAGTATGATATTAGAAAACAATTTTTTGAAATTAAAAAAAACTTGCATGTGTACAGTGCCTTTCTTGACTACTGGATATCTGAAAATGCTTTACACCCAATTAAGTGCTTGTGTTGTCACTGTTACAACATATGAAACACAGGAGCCAATTTTAACACAGTAACTGCCCAAACCCACTTTTAAAAAAAATTTCTACCATAGGACGTGCCTTTGTTTTGAAAAATTCCCGTCGAATTCACTTTTTGAACTGCTGCAGTTCACCTGGTGCAGATATACCCACAGTACTGTTGGGAAGAGGATTCCAGGATTTCTATTGGGTGACAATGAAGGAACGCTGATATAGTTTTAAACCAGGATGATGTGTGCTTTGGAAAGGAACTTACAGATGCAGTGTTCTCATGCATCTGCTGCCCTTATCTTTCTAGGTGGTACAAATCATGAATTTGGAAGATGTTGTCCAAAGGCCTTGGTGAGCTGTTGCAGTGCATTTTGTATAAGTTATGGATTATCCCATAGCATAGAATTCCCACAATATGGAAACAAACCATTCAGCCGAATATGTCCATACCAACCCTCTGAAGAACATCCTACCCAGATCCATCCCTGGTGGTGAGTTCAATTTACAGTCATACTAATCCCCAGGATGCTAGCAGGATTCCGCAATCATAATACTCATTGAATATTAAAGGGAGTTGGTTCGATTTTCTCTCATTGGAGATGGTTACTACCTGGCAGTCATGTGGTAAAAATGTTTTTTGGCACTTATTGTGTTAATATTGTATTTAGCCTACGCAATATCCAGGGGCAACAACTCTTCCCTGATATTATGTGGTGTGAATCGAATTGGTTGAAGGTTAGCAGTGATTGTAGGGACTTCAGGAGGAGATTGAGATGGCTCATCAACAGGTCACTTCTGGTTGAATGATTGCAACTGCTGCAGCCTTGTCTTTTGCAGTAATGTGCTGGACTGCCGCATCATTGAGACTGCATACATTTATGGAACTTCTTCCTCCTGCAAGTTATTTAATTGTCCACTACCGTTCTCAATTGTCTATGGTGGGCCTGCAGAGCTTAGGTCTGGTTAGTTAGCTGTGATATTTTGTTAAGTTATGGATAGAAAAATATTGACCGGGCAGAGCTAACTTTGATTTAATATGACCTTTCTTATTAGTCTTCACTCTTCATGGAAACAAAGATGAATTTCTGTCTCCTGTCAATTCCCAGATATCTCTGTTGATGGTGAATTTCAATACAATGGTGAACATCAATATGCTATTAATGTTATCAACTCCCAGCTGAAAGGAACTAATTGCAAAGAACAAATTAAAGATGTAGAGACACTATTATGTGATTGAAGATGATATCCTGTGTCCAGTTATTCAAAGTACAGTAAACCTTTTATCCATAGTAGGTGAGTTGGTATGGAGTGTGCAACATCAATGTAATCTTTTCCAACAATCCACTTTCACACCTGGCAACCCTTTAGGCTGTACTCAAACTCTGTCTGGAGGCATTAATTCCTGTTTCATTCTGCCAGCTCCCTTCTGCTCTCAGGGACACAAGCGTGATCTTCAGAGGGACTCTTTCCCGGGTCAGGTTTGCAGGAACTGTTCCATCTCTGGGCTCCCAATGCAGGAGCGAAATGCCAGGCCTTGATGTGCACTGGTGAATTGAAAATAGACAAGTTGATTCCAGGTCAGGAACACAGATTGATTCTTTAATTAGTCTGCCTATCCAACTGCTAAGAGCTTAGTTTACATTCGAAGCACAGTAACCATTTTTTCAGCTCTTTGAATTGCTTTCATCAGTAAATATTCAGAATTCCTGCACGCAGCACACTCTAGACAATGGTTTGTGGCATAATTCTTGCTGAATATTTACCATATGTGTGGTGTGCTGTGGCAAAGTTATAGCTACTGAGATGGTTTGCTGTCCAGCATTGTAAATATCCTGTTGCCTTTAATAAACAAATGTAAATTGTGTCATGGTAACTCACATGTGTGAAATGTAGAAAAATGCTGCACACAATTGAATTGAATTCCATAAGCACCGTTCATAAGACACAAAATAGTGCAAAACTTCATCTAATGAAATGATCATTGACCAAAATAATAACTCTGAATTTCTTTTCACAAATCTCACCAGAGCTGTTGGTTATTTCCAGCAACAGTGATACTTTTAATAAACAATGCTACGACATATGATACTGAGTACAGGAAACAATGAGATTTCTATATAATTAAGGAACTAGCATTATTTAATAAACTTTGTCGGTAGTTAACTAACTAGTTGCATATTTGCTATCAAAAATCTGATCAGTATTTTTCTAAAATTTCTACCTTTATAAATTTATTCACAAACAATATTGTCATATTTTTTAGATTAGATTAGATTAGATTACTTACAGTGTGGAAACAGGCCCTTCGGCCCAACAAGTCCACACCGCCCCGCCGAAGCGCAACCCACCCATACCCCTACATCTACCCCTTACCTAACACTACGGGCAATTTAGTATGGCCAATTCACCTGACCTGCACATCTTTGGAGTGTGGGAGGAAACCGGAGCACCCGGAGTAAACCCACGCAGACACGGGGAGAAAGTGCAAACTCCACACTCCTGAGGCGGGAAATGAACCCGGGTCTCTGGCGCTGTGAGGCAGCAGTGCTAACCACTGTGCCACCGTTCCTTCACTTTTTCTTATAATTTCACTACAACTTTTAAAAAATTATTTCAAGCATGTTAACTTCACAATGTACTGACGTATCATGGATGACAAGAATCACTCTCAGACATCTCCACAATATACTGCACGACTTTGATTTTCCAAGATATTGCAAAATGAATGGAGCACTCATCTTTTAAAGGAAACAGAATCACAAATTGTCTAGGAAGAGTATATGGATGGAAACCTCATAACATTGTCCCACTCTATCTCGGTGATCTCTTCCAGCTGCACAGCTCTGCATTTTGTCTTTCACACAACGTGGCCAATAGTGGAAGCATGGTAAGCTTTTTTAAGCTTCTGGCATAGCTTCTTACATTAAATATTCAGAATTCCTACATGAACTAGGCAGGAGTATTTGGTTTGTGGCATTAGCTAGTCAGCTAACATTGACTTACTTCTTGGTCTCTGCTCCCTCTGCTCCACAATTACCAAGTAATCCTTTAAACTCTAATCACCCTTTAGCAGTGTACATTAATGAACCCATAATGAACAAATGAAGTTGGATAAAAGAAACGCTGAGTGATAGTAAGGCATTTAGAGTGGAAGTGGCGATATTTTATCTTGCTTTCAGTCAGGAAAAGCTAACATTGACAGAGCAGCCAACTGTCAACATGAAACGTACATTGAATGCAGCCGAAAGGCTCTGGTCATGTGCAAGTACTAGCATCGGTGTGTTTTCAAACCCCAACATTGTATGCTATGAACATCAAATCAATTAATCTGATAATTATTGAACTGGTATGCAGAAAATTATCACAAAAATAGTATATTTTAATAAAAATCTACTTGGTCAGACCTAAATGTGACTTTAATTCTGCACTGCAATAAACACTTATTGAAAATGACTGGTTTTTATTTTGAAGAAAGATGAAATTTTTTTTCACAGTAACAAAAAAGGCTAAGGTGAGAAACCTAATATAAGTTTCAAAGTAATGAAAGATTTTGACAGGATAAATGGCAAAAGATTGATGGATCAACACTATGATTAACTACTGATTTATTGAACTTAAGTGAACGTTATGCTGATATTTCAGATTGTTATTATAATAACGAGATTGCCCCTTATTCATGGCAGCAATCACACATTCCTTCCCATCTAAATTCTCTATTTTTAAATTGTATTAATGATATTGCATATACTTGGTGACAGTTTTGCAGGGCTCATGTGGCAAGTGCATAGAAAATAACAAGCGTCAGGACTGGAACCATGCTCGTGCTCCATTTGAACATTTTTGGAGGAGGAAAGAAGATTAATAGCTAGCATAAAATAGATTTTTGTGATGTTCAAATTTTCCATTTTCAGTGCTTTATTTCATATAATGTGCATCAATCTCCAGGTTGTGCAGTGATTTGAAGAAAGGTATTGTTCCAATGCAACAGTATGAGTAAATGGTCCTGAAATCAGTCAGAGGCTGAAATAGCTGCTTTTAAAAAAATGTCTCTAATGTATGACGTCAACTACAGTTAAGTGAGAATAGATGGTCTGTCAGATTATTCATGATGAGCAGTCATTGTTTTTACCTAATTAAAAAATCAATCTGTATTCATGACTTGTAATCGTTTGTTCATTTTCGATTCACTAACACACACCATGGCCTGACATTTCGCTCCTGGGTTGGGAGCCCAAAGATGGGACAATTCCCAGCTCTGCAAACCTGATTCGGGCAAAAAGCTCCCTGACATTCACACTAGGGTTCCTGAAAGCGAAAAGGAGCTGGCAGAATGAAACAGGAATTAAACATACCACCTCCAGAAAGATTTTGATTACAGCCATAGGGGCTGCAAAATGCGAAAGTGGACTGTGGAAAAGGCACCACTGACGTTGCATTCTCTATACCAAATCACCCAGAATTCACCATGGGTAAACATCAGCACCCATGCTGAGATTAAGTAAAATTCTGTAGAAAGAAAAAAAGCTCTTGAAAAAGAGTTGTTCACTACATTTCATTTCCTTTAAATACCTCTTCCCTTACAACAATAAATATTTGTATTCTTGATTCCACTTTGTTAAATTGAAAAGCACTTAAAGCTGTCAATCAAACTGATCATGAAAGGTTGTGAGCTCAGTCACATTGCACTAATAGTATAATAATAACTTTCAGGCCCGTGTCAAGTCATAGAGTGATAGAGATGTACAGCACGGAAACAGATCCTTCAGTCCAACTAGTCCATGCCGACCAGATATCCCAACCCAATCTAGTCCCACTTGCCAGCACCTGGACCATATCCCTCCAAACCTCTCCTGTTCATATACCCATCCAGATGCCTTTTAAATGTTGCAGTTGTACTAGCCTCCACCACTCCCTCTGGCAGCTCATTCCATACATGTACCACTCTCTGAGTGGAAACATTGCCCCTTAGGTCTCTTTTATATCTCTCCCCTCTCACCCTAAATCTATGACCTCTAGTTCTGGACTCCCCCAGCCCAGCGAAAATACTTTGTCTATATATCCTATCCATGACCCTTATGATTTTATAAACTTCTGTAAGATCTCCCCTCAGCTTCCAACACTCCAGGGAAAATAGCCCTAGTCTATTCAACCTCTCTCTATAGCTCAAATCCTCCAACCCTGGCAACATCCTTGTAAATCTTTTCTGAACCCTTTCAAGTTTCATAACATCTTTCTGATAGGAAGACCAGAATTGCATGCAATATTCCAACAGGTGCCTAACCAATATCCTGTACAGCCACAACATGACCTCCCAACTCCTGTACTCAATACTCTGACCAATAAAGGAAAGCATACCAAATGCCTTCTTCACTATTCTATCTACCTGTGACTCCACTTTCAAGGAGCTATGAACCTGTACTCCAAGGTCTGTTTGTTCAGCAACAAGTATTGATTATTTTAAGGGACAGGAGATTTAAAGACATTGACACCTTGACAGATCTTGAATGACCATTTCCTTGACAGCTGTCTTTGAAAGTTCCAATTGATTGCTCATTTTAATGGTTCCAATGAGCTTGACTGTTTCAACGCATTTGTGTACATTCTCCCTATCGTCACATCCACTTCTAGCAATTCCAAAAGGCACATGATTTGTCCCAAAGGTGGCCAGGACTGATAAAATAACACCTTACCTCTCTACAATGGTCCCCTATCAGATTAGATTACTTCCAGTGTGGAAACAGGCCCTTCGGCCCAACTAGTCCACACCGACACTCCGAAGAGCAACCGACCCAGACCCATTCCCCTACATTTACCCCTTCAACTAACACTACAGGCAATTTAGCATGGCCAATTCACCTAACCTGCACATCTTTGGACTGTGGGAGGAGACCGGAGCACCCAGAGGAAACCACGCAGACACAGGAAGAATGCACAGGAAGAATGTGTAAACTCCATACAGTCAGTTGCCAATTCAGGCGGGAATTGAACCTGGGTCCCTGGTGCTGTGAGGCAGCAGTGCTAACCACTGTGCCACTGTGCCGCACATCACTTGAAAGAATGTTGGTAAATTTATACCTATGCCTTCCAGGTCTAAATTGCACAACTCATGTTTTGGACATGCCTCCTTAAAATCAGATTTGGCTGAAGACAGCCGTACTTCAACATGTGAAGTTTCCTCTATGATCCACAGATGTGCAAGTTAGAATTTGGCCCCATTAAAATGGTGGGGTCTGGTTTGGAGACGGGAATTGTGGATTTGTAAATCCAGTGCCATTTTTGCTAAGGCGGAAAGCCTCTATTTCTGCACAAAATTTCAACTGTCACCCAAAATGATATAAAATATTCATTTCATTTGGTACAAAAACAACAGTAGGATCAACAGCTGAACATCGCTGAAAAAGACTGTACAATTTGAGATCAACAGAAGTTTGATCACTAAAAGGTTGTGAGCAAAGCAATAACAGTGTAATGAGTTTTCCCTAACATTCCCAGGAACAAAAAGTCACTTGAAAATTCTAATTTGGAAGAAAATTAATCCTTACCTACAAATCTCAGACATGTCCAAATATAATAAAAAAAGACTTTAAGACCAAGGCACAAGATATTAAATACAAATGTTCTTCATTTGTAAAGCTGTGTGTTCAATTAATAATACATGAAAGCTATACGCATTTCACTGCTGGATTTTTAAATAGCTCAGCTGCAGTTTCTTTCTTGATAATTAAAAGCCTCTTTAGGGCTGACCCTAACATCACACATTGCTGCTTCTCCCACCATACAAGTTGTCAGATTTACCAAGCATCGTTGCTGTTTTTCCTCCTGCTCATCAACCAAAGAGCAGGCAACAGTTAGCAGCTTTGCTTGCCCAGGACCCTCTCTGACATAGGCAAAAGTGAGAACTACAAATGTTGGAAAACAGAGTTTAGATCAGTGTGGTGCTGGAAAAGCACAGCAAGTCAGGCAGCATCCAAGGACAGGAAAATCGATGTTTCAGGCAAAAGCCCTTCATCAGGAATGAGTCCTAATGTAGGGCTTTTGCTTGAAACGTCGATTTTCCTGCTCTCTGACCTGCTGTGCTTTTCTAGCACCAGTCTAATCTAAATCCTTTCTGATATGGCAACAATCTTTTGTTGCACTTTTCCTTACATTGCCAGCATTCCTGCTTTCACATTTCAGGTTTCCAAAGTATCTCCCCTTCCATTACCAGTACAAAAGTTCACTAAGGTTTAATGACTGGAACAGTGATATACCTCCCAGATGTAAGAGATCATATGAGAGAAAGACTCAGGGAGGGAAGCATCATTGCTTCAATGGTGCTTGTCATGCTTCTGTAAAGCTCTATATAGTTCCTAAGCACGTCATGAACCAGTTATTGTCCAAACCTCTCAAAGACTCAACAATCTCTCCTTGCTAAACTAACCAAAGTAAAGCATCATCCTTACACATTTTTCTAAAATGTCACCTCCATCAGAGGACTCTTTCATTTCCACTCTATGTGTGCACACACTTGATCAACAGCAATAATTGTTCCCAAAGCTCTTTATATGATATTTGTAGCCTGGCTTCCATGGAAACATGATTTCCATCGTATGCAATACTCCATCATATTGTCAACAATTACCTGCTCTTGAAAAATTCATTATTTCCAATCTTTCACTCAGCAATGCCTCTTCCTTCCTCGTTTCATACCACTGGCCATTGGTCCTCCTTTATAAAGTCATTCACTACTTACTCTTACTAAATGCTGTCTTAACAGCAGAAGAACTTGTATTCATATTGTTATTTCATTGATCTCTGGGCCTCCTGAAGCATTTTACAGCCAATGAAATGCTTTTGAGGTACAGTTATTGTTTGCACATATCAAAGTGCACATTTGGGACAATATACAGACCACGTTAGTTTAGGGATGTTGATTAAAGGGTGAGCAGACAAGGAAGGACCTCCTGGTTCTAAGTGGAATTAATGCCATGGGATCCTTTATATCCATCTGAAAGGACAGGCAGAACGTTGGTCAAACATCCAGAGCATGGGACATAATCGATAAATATGCAGTATTTGTCGTATCTGCGCTGAGGAGGACCAGTTCCGTCACAGAACACGCCAGATGGCCTCCTTCTTTAAACTCTCCCTCTCTGCCAAGGACATGCAGGTCCTGGGCCTCCTCCACCATCACTCCCTCACTAGCCGACGCCTACAGCACCATCCTCTTGACCCGTCCTACCTGCCAATCTTCCTTCTCACCTATTCTCTCCACCCTCCTCTCCGACCTATCACCTTTATTCCCACCTCCATCCACCTATTGCACTCTTAGCCACCTTCTCCCCAGCCCCACCCCCCTCTCATTTATCTTTCCACCCCAGAGGCTCCCTGCCTTATTCCTGATGAAGGACTTTTGCCCAAAATGTCGATTTTCCTGCTCCTCGGATGCTGCCTGACCTGCTATGCTTTTCCAGCACCACTCTAATCTTGACTTTGTTAGTATTTCATGTTGGAATTAGACCCTCAATTTTATGCCAAGTTTCTGGAGCAAGACTTGAATCCATAGTCATCTAAGAGGTGAGACTGCTACCATTGAGTCATAGCTTTTCACCTCAAGCAACTCTGTACAGCACTCAATAATATATTTCAATTCTAGATTATGGTGTCATGCATGCCTCCCAAATGAAGCAATGCAGAACATGCAAAATACATTCAAAATGAGCCATTCCCACAATATGACAAAACCTCCACGTTTCATCTTGCTACCTTCACCCCAGTTGTGAAGTCACCACAGAAACTCTCAGACACCATATTGATTTTGATCCGCTGACCAAAGTTGGATGTCCACTTCACTCCATGAATGTGATGTATTTGGGAATTGTTGCCTCCCTGAGTTCTTCTTCACTCTCTTGTTTGTCACATATCTCTCTCTCACTTGCTACCTCAGCTCATTATCCAATACTGAAAACTCCTATTATTACCTTTTGCTTTACTACTATCGACATAAAGTTTATTTTCTCGATATTTAACTTTACATTCTCAGATCACCACTTTATACGTTTGTCCACATATGGCGTCATATTTAACAGTGGCAACACATAATTACATAATTGGGCGGCACGGTGGCACAGTGGTTAGCACTGCTGCCTCACAGCGCCAGAGACCCGGGTTCAATTCCTGCCTCAGGCGACTGTCTGTGTGGAGTTTGCACATTCTCCCCGTGTCTGTATGGGTTTCCACTGGTTTCCTCCCACAGTCCAAAAATGTGCAGGTTAGGTAAATTGGCCCTGCTAAATTACCTGTAGTGTTAGGTGAAGGTGTAAATGTAGGGGAATGGGTCTGGGTGGGTTGCGCTTCGGTGTGGACTTGTTGAGCTGAAGGGCCTGTTTCCACACTGTAAGTAATCTAATCTAATAAACTGACCATTGAGACATAGCTTCTTGTTAACATACAATATTCAAGGTCAAAGCAAACACTATACATGTTAACATGAGTAGCATCCATAGGGAAATGTGAGGAGAGACATGAATAATCAATAAAATGGATTTCAGACATTTGCATGAAATTAGCTCCTTGGTTCTTGCAGACCACATTATCTTCAGTTTTAAAATAATAATTGTCACTCCCAATTCTTAACATTTTATTTTTAGTACATAAAATAAATTATGCATGAGTAACATATATTTAAAGTATTTAAAAAATAGTATATCAGCTTGATCATCAAAAAAGGGAACACTTCTTCAAAACACGGTTTTCAGATTAGTAGATGGGCTGAATAGGGCTCCTGAGGTGGAGCTCATCCACTCTATCTGTTTCTTTATTTCTCTCCCAGTGTGGACTCGTTGTGAAGCCCAGTGTGGACTCGGATTGAAACCCAGTGTGCACTCGATGTGAAGCCCAGTGTGGACTCAGATTGAAACCCTGTGTGGACTCGTGTTGAAGCCCAGTGTGGACTCGGATTGAAATCCAGTGTGGACTCATGTTGAAGCCCAGTGTGGACTCGGGTTGAAACCCAGCGTGGACCCAATCAAAGCCCTGGATGGATCCATCTGCATTTACTTTCTCTTTCTTTCTCAGCTGTTTTTTTTTTACTTTAACCGTACTTACTTTCTGTAGAAAATACCCAGCAGCTTCAGTATTGGTTGCATTTCCGAGATCACCCACTAGGGTCTCACAGTGACCACATCGTCAATAGAGGCAAGATGGTGCCCAAGAATAGCGACATGGTTCTGTGGTGGTGGCGTAGCCAGGGTACTCGTGCTGGTCATGGTGTCAGCATCATGGTGGATGAGCCCAGATCCAGGCCCATGGCTATGTACTTATAATGCTAAACTTTTAACTTTATTTCTTTTATTTTCTATTTTATACCAAAGATTTTGTACTTAGGTATCTTTGCACCTTAGATGGACGGGAGAATGATGACTTTGTACACTTTTCCCTGTATCCCCGTATACTTGATTACATATGATAATAACACCTAATTCTAATTAATGCTATCAGTTTATTAATTGCTTAAAAATAAATTACATAAAATTACATAGAACGTATAGCACAAAGTGAGATAATTTAGCCTATCTAGCCCATGCACACATGAGCCATGATTTATCCATTTTCACTGGACAGTGTTAAGTATCCAGTACAGGAAAATAACAGTAAGGAAATTGCATCTTTTGAATGCAGAACCAGTTTTGTTGGGGATTATAGCAGGCAGCTGTAATAAATTTTATAAGGCATACATGGAGTTAGATTTACAGCATAAAGCACTAGATTTTGTCAACTTTCATATCAGAAAATCCACAGCAAAAATATATTGGCCTTGGAGGGGGTTAAGTGCAAGTACAGCAGAATGATATCAATGTTCAAAACGCTAATTTATGAGGACAATATAAATGTAGCTTATATACTCTTGAGTGTCAGAGGTTGAGGGTAGACCCAATTGTGATTCTTAAAATGAAAAATGAATTCAATAGACAAACTATATCCCCTGGTTGTTCAGGATTCAGTAAAAAGATCATACACTTAAAATTAGAGCTAAGCTTTTAGAAATGAAATCAAAAAGCACTTGTACACATGAAAAATTGTGGAAATCTCTAATTCATTTCTCTGTGGATTCTCAATCAATTGAAATTCTCGATTGTTGCTTGGTCATATAGGACTTGAGTCTTGCTGAAGGAAAATGTTACTTTCCCTTTAGTTTGGTATATTCCTGTCCTAAAGAGCGCAAAATGAAAAGCTTTAGACAAGATGTGTTCTTTTTCAGCAACACTGAAATTCTAAACTTTTAGACTGATAGATTTGTTTTCTTAGAGGAAAGAATATCAAGATTGGAAATAGCAATGAATATTTCTCAGGCCCTTGTACAGACAGGTAGTTGGAATAATAGCTCAAGAAGGCCAAAACAGGGTTGGATAGACATTGTCAAGATTAACTCATCACTGACAGGGATAAATGAGGCTGAAGAGTTAAGACATTTTGATTGAACTAACAAAGTTCAACAGACTTTCTTACAGGCAACTGATTGCCTGCGAGTGGGATTTCTGCTGGAGTTGTAACCATACACCAGGAAGTCTCATACGTCTGGGAAGGCCGGCTGTTCAGAGGCCAGCAGTTCCAGGAAAATCGACTCAGCAGGCCAACCAATCAGAAACAAAATCACCCCTTAAACCAAATGGAACAAAATGCTGAGAAACAGCTCATCAAAGATAGGTTCTCTCTCATACTTCCTGTTGGTGAGCTGATTGTATACTTGTCAGCAGCAAATATAGGAAAGACACAATCTGTAACGGGAAGAGCACTAGGCAGTTAGGAAAGTAAGCGACAGCAGTGAGAGAGTCACTGGGGCCTGCCATTCACTGGATTGGGTCTTCAGGCAAGATCTGTACCAGAGGCTCCTTCTGAGGCTTGGGATCAGAGACTGCCTTTTTCCAAGGCTGAGAGTGAGATCCCTTTTGCTGGATTCAGGAATCCAGTCTGCTGAGTCCAGGGTGGCAGCATCTGCGGGAGGAAATGGACATGGAAATGCATGTGCAAGATGGGTGTGAGGGATGTGAGAGAAAAACATAGGTTGCAAGAGAGTTTAACAAGGAAATAATGGCTGCAAGGAGGGAGAGTCATAGAGACATATTGAGATGTACAGCACAGAAACAGATCCTTTGGTTCAACTTGACTAGATTTCCAAAATTAACCTCGTCCCATTTGCCAGCATTTGGTCTCTACCTCTCTAAACCCTTCCTGTTCATATACTCATCCAGATGCCTTTTAAACACTGTAATTGTATAGAGGGAGATTGAAATGGAGACAGAATAATTTTAAACCTGAATACAAAGAGATATTCAACTAACTGGAATCTAAGAAATTTTTTAATGTCTGTGGTAAAGACTTCCTTGCAAATGAATGTGGAATCTGTACTTTAATGCTTTACAAATGCAGGAGCTACTAAATTTGATGAAAAAGAATGTTGTGGAATGAAGGCTTTGTGTGAGTAGAGATGTATTTTATTTATTTTGAAACAAAGGCTTTTGTTGTTCACTTATGCCTGTTGTCTTTTACAAATTCAAATACTATAATGTCTATGAAATTAATGCTTTCCAAGTGTGCTGCGGTTTTAAGTTTAATGGAGAATTGATTGTTATTGAGGTTATTGATGAACTCCTCTATTCTGTTTCTGACTGTGTACAAAGGCACCAAGCAAGAAGACCTTTGTCATTTCTGCTTATCTAGAAATAAATATCCCTTGGGTCACCTGACCAAACCCCCAGAGCCAATAGGCTCCACTGCTGATCATGCTCCCTCTGCCCCAGCTGCAGATACAAGATGTACACTAAGATGCACTAAGTGGGAAATGAAGAAGAAAACATGTTGAGAGTACTTTGATGGCACAATGCACTGTACACTTTTTTTACATTTTTTAAATAAATGCCACTGATTTGCCCTTATCTGGGTATTTGTCTCTTGTGTAGCCACTAATGTAACAGTTCCAATGTGATGTATGATTTCATGGCCACACAGGATGTACCATGGATCAATGCCTAATCTTGAGAACTGTATCTCTGCCGTCTTGTTTTTTTTAAACTTGCCTTCAACTCAATCCTCTCCCCCATTAATTGGTTTAGTTAAATGATTCACCAGCACACTGCTCCCAGCATGGTTCAAATGAAATCTGTCCCAATGGAACAACTTGCTCCTTCCCTATTGGGGGCAGTGCCTCATGAATCAGAATCTATTTCTTCTACACCACCAAACTTTGAGCCGCACATTTAGCTTTTGAATCTTGTGTATCTTATGCCAACTTGCACATGGCTCAGGGAGTAATCATGAGATTATTACCTCTGTGGTTCTGCTCTTTTTAATTTGCTCCATGCTGTTCATAATGTCTCGACAGAAGCTCTTCTTCATCCTACCACTGCCATTGGTGCCAATGTGGACCATGAAAACTGGACCCTTACCCTCCACTTCAAGTTCCTTTCCAACCCAGTGGGGATTTTATGAGCGTGGCACAAGTCATGCAACAAAGCCCTCAGGACTCTGTCTTTTCTGCAGAGAACAGTATCTATTACCCTGAATATATTATCCTCCTTATATTAAGTATATTATTTTTATTGCTTGTTTTCTGCTCCCCCTACCTGAATGATGCTGTGGACCACAGTGCTGTGATGAAGTCACTCATTCTCCCTGCAATGTGTGCCCTCATTCACAAGCAAGAACCTTGTACTCAATGGACAAGGGCACTGGCTAAGGCTCCTCCAAAGCTAAACTGCGCATCCCCGTGTCTGTCTCACTCACAATCACACTCTTCTGTTCCTGATTTTTTATTTCAGAATGTTATGGGTTGTTTTATTTCGGAAGTTGTTGATTGTTAAGCATTTAATCTGCAATGGTAGAATGTGTCACAACTATCAAACTGTGAGCAGAGCTTTCAGAGCAGATTGCTGAAAATGCTCTGTCCCAAAACCTTCTCAATCACTTTGGTAGTTAGAGACCATTGACCCAGCAGAAAAAAGGTTCAAAGAAGAACTATGTAATTATAATACTTTGATTTAACACAAACTGCAAAAGGTAGGCACTGTACTGAGGTGTTCACTTCAATTATTGATTATTACTTATCCTTAGTCTGGAAATCATTCAAACCAGTGCCCAGATTCAGATCAAGATTGAAGTTAGTCAGCAATTTGGGATCAGTATCCAGGGTAGTGCTAAGCTTTCCAGCGTTCCCAATCTCCCCTTGCATCTCTTTGGTATAATTAACTGGTCACAAGAAATTGCCATAGCAAATTTCCTGTTACATTAGCAGCGAGACATGGAGTGGGCAAATGTATGAAAGGGATGGACAGACACTGGGGAGGAAACTGGAACAGTAGTGCATTAGTCACTATGGTTGACTTTGGAATGGCCTAAAAGCAGGACAGCTGATTAACTATAGGGTAGAAAAGTAAAGACTGATACTGGATGAATGTTCATAAGGATGGGCTTTGGTGGATGGAGATAAATGGATGTGGAGTGACTAGGTGAAGGTCTGGGAATGGGAATGCAGAAGAGAAAGAGACTCAGGATTGTAGGTTCAGGAATTGGAACTTAGCTGGGGACAGTATAGGGAATTTTATGAGGGACTTTTAAGTGGTTGTGGGCACCCTGCATTTCTTGTAAGGCAAGGAGCATCTGCATGGAGTAGGACTGGAACTGAGAAATTTGCAGCATAGAGGGCATGTAAAACCGAGAAATTTACTGTGGGTAGATAGTGGAAGATTAATTCCACTGCTGAGAGAATGTCAGCAATGTGATCAGAACTGGAAGCTTTCACACAAATGTCACAATGGGGAAAAGGAGAAGACTTTCTTTTGAACTAAAAGCTAACGGAGTTTGAAGTTCCTGCATAATCTGGTATCCAAATTCTAATCATATCTGCTTTTTGTATACACTGCTGCTCACAGATCTAAAAATTAATATTGAATTTACTGTACTGATTTCATTCGATTTCCACTCCAGTTTTGAACCAAAGTCTGAAGTTGCATTGACTTGGCCCTGTTTATTGTAAACAACAGAATGACAAAACGATTCCATTACAAAAAGAAGCTAATTTTGTGGTGAGTTTTCAGGGGATACAGTGCTAACAAGCCATGCTGCAGAACTGAAGCATCATACGAGACTCACAACACTAACTCAGTTTCTCTCTTCCCAGAGGCTGCCGGAGTTCCTGTGTTACTCCAGTACTTCCTGTTTTACTTCAGATTTCTAGCATCTGCAGTATTTTGCTATTATTTGAATGTTGCAGTAATAACTTACCAGATCCCTTTTAGTAGAGGGATGTTTATGATACATAAATCTAGAAACCCAGGGAATGTTCTGGGGATCTGGGCTTAAATCCTGCCAGGACAGGTGGTAGACTTTGAATTCAATAGAAAACTTAGATGAGAAGTCTAATAATGACCATGTAACCATTGTTCAGTGATGGAAACCCTAGTGCTTCACTAAGTTCTTTTAGGAATGGAAATCTACCATCTTTACCTGGTCTGACCTATATGTGATTCCAGACCACACCAATAACCTGTCTTCTGGGGAATCAGGGATGGACAATAAATTCTGACTTGGTCTGTCACATCCACATCTCATGACTTTAAAAAAAAACCCTCAATCAAACATGTTACAAGGGCAGTTAATATAGGAAATGCAAACATTCTCATGTAAAGTGACTGAAATTCAAGTGAATTATTGGTGTTGGAGTACAAACAAGTTACTCTGCCTGTCTGTGATACTGGATGAAAGTTATTGTTAATGATGAAAAAGATAGTCATTGATAATCTCTCAACATAATAAGTACAAAATGATGTTGTCTGTCCCTCCAACAGGTTACTTAACCTAACATGGCAATCTTTTTCTATTTGTCATAAGATCAGAAACTAGGGTATGGATAATGCAATATGGAAAAATCCTTCAGGGGTTTATCACAGCTGGCTATTATATATGAACATTAGAGTGGCAGGCACAGTGTCTATGCTAAGATTAAGCTATTAAGTTACGCAGAACAACTTTCTCCATATAACATATCATGCTTCAAGCGCTCTTGGAGTAAGGTAGAACATGTGATCATTGTAACCCTGTGGTCACATGGTATGAGAATGTGAGGATATCAAGAGCATGTCTCTTAAAGTTTGTGAAACATAACACAACCACGAACATTCTCACTTTCAAGAAACAAGTCTTTTATAAAACTAATTTTAATGTTTCAGCTATGTTAATCCCATATTTTGTCTTGATTTAAACTTTTATTGTATTGAGTTTTTGAAAATTTTCAACACACTGCACAAATATTATTTGTGATTCAGCGCCAACGCTTTTTGAAGTCAAGCTGCAATGTGATCTCAAACTGATCCAAATCTTCCACACTATCTTCGTACTTCTGTCTTTTAATGATTGGCAGCACTGCACTTTTGCTATTGATGTACTATTTCTATGCATGCTGACAGCAAGTAAAGCAAATCTTTTTCAAGGATTTGAAGATAAAACTCCTACTATTTTTGGGATCATATACCAAAAGAATACAGAACAGTACTAAGGTCTCTGTCAACACTATTTTGAAATGGGAGGTTCTATGAAATGAAACTCTGATATAATGTTGAAGAGACATAAAAAATGGATACAAGCAATAATACTGGTTCAACAGCTAGAAAGTTTCCAAAGCAAATCTGCCCCTTTTCCCGGATTCCCTTGGACTTATTTTGATCCATGTCAAAAGCAGAAATATTTACAGAGGCATCTATATGCAATGACTTCAGTACAAGAATTCTATCACAGTGGGAAAGAGAAAAAGGCATTGCTGGGAAGCTAGTTAAGCAATAAATAATGGCAACAACACTGAAAAAAAATTAAACTTAGTTGAGTAATGGTTTCAGAATTATGAAACCTCTTTTTGTCAAACTTTCACCTTTAACAAGTCATTAAAAATGCTCAATTTCAATTAAACTGAGCATTATGTAATCTTACTGATATATAAAGAACGGATTCACAACTTACAACAAGTTACACAGTTGTATTATGTCATGCAGCAATGTTACAGTCTAAAAATGTTTTGAAAGAGACAGATAGCCCAGCTTCAAGGAAGATGCTTTTACTCTCATTAAGCCAACATGCAGCTAAAAAAAATGAATCTGATACTGTGGTGGAGGAATTAGACATTACATGATTTACAGGCTCAGGCATGAACAAAGAAATAATAGCTAGAAGCAAGGTTGAACAACTTAAATACCTTAAATTCCCTACAATGTGGGGGATTTTGGCCCAACAAGCCCACAATGACCCTCCAAAGAGCACTGTCCCCATGACTTGTCCTATCTGCCTATCTTCCTTCCCACCTATCCACTCCACCCTCTTCTCTGACCTATCACCTTCATCCCCACCCCCATTCACCTATTGTACTCTATGCTATTTTCTCCCCACTCTCCTCTCATGTATCTCTCCACCCTGCAGGCACTCTGCCTCTATTCCTGATGAAGGGCTTTTGCCTGAAATATCGATTTTCCTGCTCCTCAGATGCTGCCTGAACTGCTGTGCTTTTCCAGCACCACTCAATTCCAGAATCTGGTTTCCAGCATCTGTAGTCATTGTTTTTATCCTCCAAAGAGTAACCCATCCCCCCCGATATTTACCCCTACCTAACATTATGGGCAATTTAGCATGGCCAATTCACCTGACATACACATCTTTGGATGGTGGGAGGAAACCACAGAATCCAGAGGAAACCCACACAGACACAGGGAGAACATGCTAACTTCACACAGACAGTTGTCCAAGGCTGGAATTGAACCCAGGTCCCTAGTGCTGTGAGGTAGCAGTGCTAACCATTAAGCCATCATGCCATCCCTATACACGATAAAGCTATCATCAGCAATGCAGTAATGTTAATTCCCAAATTACATAGGTGGTGGGTGATGTTGTGGAAGTGGAAATATTTGAGTATATTGTTGGAACCTATGCTTGAAAATTCAACTCAGAAACAAATATGATGCCGCACTGGAAACAGTCTGATTCAACTTGAGGTAAAGAGATGGAAATAATGACAAAATTTCCAATAACATTTCAAACAGGAGTTGGCATTCAGTCATTTGAACCTATTGTGGTATTCACTAAGATCTTAGCTTACCTTCTACTTTATTTGCATCATTCTGCATTACTCCATATCCTCAATTCCCTCAATATACAGTCGTCCATTGACCTCTGCCCATTCTTATCTAATTTGTAGCAGAATATTTTTTACAATGGTTTCTCATTTTGCTGTTGCACCAGTTCCTCTGGCATTCCCCAAATATCTATCCTTGGCTCCTTCTATTTCTCGTCTACATGTTTCCCCCGGGTTTAATCATCCAAAGAATCCACTGCAATTGTTTTCACATGTACTCCAAAGACACTCAGCTCTACAACCAACTCTCTGAACATTTCCTGTTGTTGAATTATCAAACAGCATTTCTGACCCCCTAGTCCTGGATGAGTATAAATTTCCTCCAACTAAATATTGAGAAGCCATTATTTTGACACCCGCCTTCAAATTCTGCTCCCAGCTATTAACTCAACTCCTCTCCCTTACTATAGTCTGAGCTTAAGTAATTCTTTTCACAAGCTTGGTCTTACATTTGATCCTGAGACAAACTTCTGACCTCATATTCATGTAAATACCGGGATTGCCATTTGCACTTTGTAACATCACCTAACTCCGCCCCTATCTCAGCTCATTTCCTGCTGAAACCCTCAGTTATGTCCGTGTTCACTCAGGACTCAACAACTCAAACATACTGCACTGTCCTCATGACCTGTCCTACCTGCCTATCTACCTTCCCACCTATCCACTCCAACCTCGTCTCTGACCTATCACCTTCATCTCCACCCCCATTCACCTATTGTACTCTTTGCTACCTTCCCCCATCCTCCTCTCTGACCTATCACCTCCATCCTCACCCCCATTCACCTATTGTACTCTTTGCTACCTTCTCCCCAGCCCCACCCCACACCACCCCCCATTTATCTCTCCATCCTGGACGCTCCCTGTCTCCACTCCTGATGAAGGACTTTTGCCCGAAACGTCGATTTTCCTGCTGCTCGGATGCTGTCTTACCTACACCACTCTGATCTAAACTCTGGTTTCCAGCATCTGCAGTCCTCACTTTTGCCTAACTCAAACATACACCTGGTTGACCTCCCACTTTCTATCTTCCACAAACTTGTACAGTATGACTTGCTGTCACTCTTGAATGCATTTAGCTACATTCATTTCCAGTCAAGCTACGTTTAAATTTAAATTCAAAAGCCAGTTTTCAAATCTCCCAATGGCCTTGCCTCTCCTGGTTCCTGTGATTTCCTCCTTCAGCCCCATGATGCTTTGAGATGTCTGTGTTCCTCTAATTCTGGCCTTTTGTGTTCTACAATTTTAATTGTTCAATATTAATGGCTACACAATTAGTTGCCTTGGCCCCACATTCTGCATAACCTTTCATTCATCTCTCCACCTCTCTAGCTTAATTTCCTCTTTTAAAACCTGTCTCTTTGCCTGCAGGCTTTTAATATCACATATTAATCTTCTCATATTTTGTTACGTGAGTGTGAATGTATTTTCTTTCGTAATGCTCCTGTGAGACATACAGGGACATTTTGTTATGCTATTGAACAACTGAGAATCCACAGCTCTCTTCTGATAGAGAATTCCAAAGATTCCCAAACCTTTGAGCAAATGTACTTTTCCTCATTGCAGTCCTGTATAGCCATTCCTTATTCTGCTTCTGATTCCTAGTTCTAGATTGCTCAGCTAGGGGGAGTGTCCTCCCAATATCAACCCTATCAAACCCCTTTAGAGTTTTATTGTTTAAATTGGATCACTGCCCAATCTACGTAATCTCACTTTATAGGATAATCTTCTCATCCTAGTCTAATGAACCTTATTTGCATTCCCTCTAAGGAAGTACATTTTTCCTTAGATAAGGACCGAGAAACTATACTCAGTACTCCAGGTGAGGATTCAACAAGACCCTGTAAAATTGCATTGACACTTCTTTACTTTCATACCCTGATCCCTTTGTAACAAAGATTAATATACCAACACTTCTCTCATTGCATGCTTTACCTACAATGTTAACTTTCTGTGATTTGTGTGAATGAACACCGAGATCCCTCACAAAACTAACATATCCCAGTCATTTTTAAAAAAAATCAATTTTTTCTACAAACATTGTGGATAAATTCACACGTCACCTCATATGTCACCAGAGATATCCACCCAGGCTGACATTGTGGTTAAAAAAGTGCAACAACACTTCTACTTCCTCAGGAGGCTTAGGAAAGTTGGCATGTCCATAAACATCCTCACAAATTTTTCCAGATGCACCTTTCTGGATGCATCACAATGGTATGGCAACTGCTCTTCAAAAGATTGCAAAAAAACTACAAAGAATTGTGAACAAGCCCAGTCTATCACCCAAACCAGCCTCCCAACCACTGACTTCATCTATACTTCCCACTGCTTCAGGAAAGCAGGCAACATAATCAAACCTTCCCCTCTGGTTATACTCTCTTCCACTCTCTTCTATCAGGCAGAAGATGTAAACGTTCGCTCACATGTACGAACAGGTGTAAGAACAGCTTCTTCCCTGCTCTTATCAGACATTTGAATGGACCTCTTAAATGTTACTATTGATCCTGCACTCTGTTCTGTTATCCTGATGTACTTATTTAGTACGATCTGTCTGTAATGCACATAGAACAACACTTTCCACTGTACCTCAATAAATGTGACAGTAACAAATTAAATCAAATCAAATCAGATGGAAGTGCTCACCTGTGCTAAGGCTTTCTGGCCTTCACATTATAGACACTGCATTTAAAAGCCCAGCTGCACACTATTTCAAACACAGCAACCAAGAAAGTGCCCTTAATAGAGTGTGGCTCCACCACAAATTCAAAGGAGACGGCTCACAGAGGAAAATTGCCTCGCTGGTTCAGGGTGAGGGAACTGGAAGTAAAGGTGGACACTGTGATGGAGGACCATCATCTTTCCACAGAACTGTTAATGGACACCACAACACCAGACGTTGCCAATCTGGTCTGAAGGGGCCATCCAGATCAGTGCATTGTTCACGATCTGGAGGAATGTGCTGCACTGACACAAAATGGTGAATGATATTCCGTGCTTTGCCATTCCTTTGTTACATTATACTGATCCATTACTGTACCCCCTTCCCACCAAAGCTCAGTCTACCATTCTCACAATTGCATGCAGCATCTTCACTCTATGGTTCTCACACACCCCATCCCTCCAAACAATGGTGCCTTTCTATGCTCTCCACTTCCTACTTACTCATTCAACTCACAACACTGTGTTTTCTGCTCCTGCCCTAGTACTAATATCAGGGCCAGCCACTTTCAGCTCACTCTATCTCTCCTTCTGTCTCATTGCAGAAAAGAATGGCTCACAATAGAGCTTAAGGGACCAAGAGGAGTGGCTGGGTTGCCATCATTCATTTCCTCACTCTCACAGAGGACTGTGACCTCCATGAGTACCTGATTGTACAGAATGGTTTGGCAGGGGTAGACAACGCAAGTTATGGGTGAGCTTCAATGTGCATCTGTGAAATGTTGTACTTCATTATATATTTGGCTGAGATAAGTCACTATGAGGAAGTGAGGCTGGTGCTTTGCTGAATCAAATTTCCATGCAAGGAGCACAGAGGTAATTGTAGCCCATGGAGTGAACCCTGAAGTATAGCAAATGCTGGAGAACACGCAAATCCAGAGAACATACTGGAAGCTGTTGCCACCAGGTAGCTACTCTGAACTTTAAGACATTTTCATCTCATTTTCTCACTGGTACAGGGGTGATGGTAGGAGAAAGAGATGCTGGATGTCTTAAAAGGCATCTTAAAAGGTGAATAAATACCCATGACTTGATCAGGTTTACCCTAGAACCCTCTGGAAAGCTAGAGAAGTGATTGCTCGGCCTTACGCTGAGATATCTGAATCGTCGATAGCCACAAGTGAGATACCTGAGGACGAGAGATTGGCTAATGTGGTGCTACTATTTAAGAAAGGTGGTAAGGAAAAGCCAGGGAACTATAGACCTGTGAGCCTGACATTGGTGGTGGGCAAGTTGTTGGTGGGAATCCTGAGGGACAGAATGTACGTGTATTTAAACATAGAACATAGAACAGTACAGGCCCTGTGGCTCTTGTTGTTGTGCTGACCTTTTATCCTACTCTAAGATCAGACTAAGCTACATACCCTTCATTTAACTATCATCCATGTGCCTAACCAAGAGTCACTTAAATGTCTCAAATGTATTTGACTCTACTACCATTGCTGGCAGTGCATTCCACACACCGACCACTCTCTGCGTAAAGAACCTGCCTCTGACACCTCCCCTAAACCTTCCTCCAATCACCTTAAAATTATGCCCCCTTGTGATAGACAGTTTCACCCTGGGAAGAAGTGTCTGGCTATTCACTGTATCTATGCCTCTCAACATCTTGTAGACCTCAATCAAGCCATGTCTCATCCTTCTTTGTTCCAATGAGAAAAGCTCTAGCTCCCTCAACCTTTCTCCATGAGACATGCCCTCCAATCTAGGCAACGTCCTGGTAAATCTCCTCTGTATCCTCTCTAGAGCTTCCACATCCTTCCTATAATGAGGTGACCAAAACTCAACACAATATTCCACGTGTGGTCTCACCAGAGCTCTGTAGAGATGCAGCATAACCTCACGCTCTTCCCTCTGCTAATGGAAGCCAACACACCATATGCCTTCTTAACAACCCTATCAACTAGAGTGGCAACTTTGAGGCATCTATGGACATGGACCCCCAAGATCTCTCTGTTCCTCCACACTGCCAAGAATCTTGCCTTTAACTCTGTATTCCACATTCAAATTCAAGCTTCCAAAGTGAATCACTTCATATTTTTCCAGGTTGAACTCCCTCTGCCACTTATCAGCCCACTTCTACATCCTGTCAGTATCCCATTGCAACCTACAACAGCCCTCCATTTGGAAAGACAAGGACTGATTAGGGATTGTCAACATGGCTTAATGCATGGGAAATTATGTCTCACTAACATGATTGAATTTTATGAAGATGTAGTGAAGAGGATTGATTAAGGCAGAATGGTGGGCATAATCTATATGGACTTCAGTAAGGTGTTTGACAAGGTTCCTCATGGTAGACTGGTTAGCAAGGTTAGATCACACAGAATACAGGGAGAACTAGCCCTGAACTAGATTCGAAGGTAGAAGACAGATGGTGGTGTTGGAGGATTGCTTTGCACCCCTCAGCCTCCGACGCTCCAGGAAAAACAGCCCCCGCCTATTCAGCCTCTTTCAATTGCTCAAGCCATCTAACTCTGGTAACATTCTTGTAAACCTTTCCTGAACTGTTTCAAGTTTAACAACCTCCTTCCAATAGGAGGGAGACCAAAATTGCACCCTGTATTCCAAGTGGCCTAACCCAATGTCCTGTACAGTCACAACATGACCTCCCAACTCCTAAACTCAATGCACTGACCAATAAAGATAAGATAAGCTATGACCAGCAATGTGTGCCTCAATGATCAGTGCTGGGTCCACTCCTTTTCATCATTTATATAAATGATTTGGATGTGAACATAGGAGGAATAGTTAGTAAATTTGCAGATGATACCAAAATTGGACGTGTTATGGGCAGCAAAGAAGGTTATCTCCAGAGTACAACAGGATTTTGAAGATAGGCCAATGAGCCAAGGAGTTGCAAAGGAATTTAATTTAAATAAATGTGAGGTGCTGCATTTTGGAAAGGCAAACTAGAGCAGGACTTATACACTTAGTGGTTGGGTCTTGTGTGGTTTAACAAAGAGACCTTTGCAGTGCAAGTTCATAGTTCCTTGAAAGTGGAGTCGCAGGTAGATAGGATAGTGAGAAAGGCATTTGGTAAGCTTATCTTTATTGGTCAGTGCATTGAGTATAGGAGCTGGGAGGTCATGTTGTGACTGTACAGGACATTGGTTAGGCCACTTGGAATATGGGGTGCAATTTTGGTTTCCCACCTATTGGAAGGAGGCTGAGAGGTGACCGTATTGAAGTTTATAAAATCATGAGGGACATGACTAGGGTGAATGGACAAAATCTTTTCCCCAGGTAGGTGAGTCCCAAATCAGAGGGCATAGATTCAGGGTGAGAGGAGAAAGATTTAAAAGGGACCTAAGGGGCTACTTTTTCATGTAAAAGGAGGCGTGTGTATGGAATGAGCTGCTAGAGGAAGTGATGGAGGCTGGTAAGATTACAACATTTAAAAGGCATCTGGATAGGTATATGAATAGAAGGGTTTAGAGGGATGTTGGCAAATAGGACTAGATTAGGTTAGGATATCTGGTCAGCATGCATGAGCTGGACCGATGGGTCTGTTTCCATGCTATGCGTCTCTATGACTCTAAGTATCTAAAGATTTTACAATCTTATGTTCATGTGTTTCTTGTTGGGTTATCCTTTTTTCTGTTTTTTCTTTCTTTACGAATTTTTTGGTGGTCCTTTACTGGATTCTAAAATCCTTGCAGTCTTCAGTTCTTTTTGATAAATTATAAGTCTCTTTCTGTAATTTAATACTATTTTTAATATACATGTTTTCTACATTTGGAACAAATTTCCCATTTTTTCTATTCTTTAAGAAATAGATGTTTGTTGTGAAAACAATTAAACAAATTATTAATTTTTTTGACATTGCTATCTATTTTAAAGTCTAGCTTTCTACCTACTTCAGCCAATTCTCCAAATCAATCTTAAACTCGTTACAGATTTTTTTTTACTGTTCTAGTCCAGAAGCTTTTTGCCTAAAACATTACTAATGAGTTTGATTTTGTTGTGTAATATTAGATCCAAAACTTGTCCCTAGTTGATTCCTCAACATGCAAATCAAGAAAACTGTTCTGTACACATTCTGGGAATGTATTCATCATGTTACTAAGAAAATTTGATGTACCCAGTATTTATGATGTGTAAAATCCCCCATGAATTGGATATTACATGTGTTGCGTACATCTCTAATACAACTCATGAAATAAGATGCCTAAAGCTTCTGAGATTATTGTTTTCTGCACCTTGCTGATTCTTAGCTCCACCCAAACTAATTCTAAACCACAAATTTCCAAGTTAAAACTCTGTCATTACTCCTTTTATCATAAAGTTGTATTGGGCTCTGGGTTACCAACTATTCTCAGGTTGTAGTTGGGATGTACTCCTGACACTAATGCTCCTTTCTACTCTTCTGAAATAAACATTTTAGGCAGCACTGTAACATAAAATCAAAAGTTAACAGAAACTTACAATAGAAGCTGACCAGAATGTCATTACCAGGGACAAAGCACCCTAGCCCCTGTAGTATTTCTGGCTCAGTCGAAGAGTCTGTCGAATTATCAGACCACCAGTGAGTCTTTACAACAAGAGGCACTTGTCTTACAGAACAAGAAGCCATTTACTGCATGATAGCAACAGATACAAGTTAAGTTGACTAGTAAGACTAATTAAATAAGAATTGCAGTATGAGGATCTAGTGCTGCTTTTGTAGTTTTCCCATCTCTGAGCCAGTAGGCTCGGGTCCAAATCTTATGTACTTCAGAGGTGTGTGATATCATCTCTGAATAGGTTGATTAGGAACTATAAAAAAGACTATCAGGATACAAGACAAAGTTTATGAAGGAACACAAACAGAAATTGCTGGAGAATCTCAGCAGGTCCGGTAGAATCTGTGTAGGGAAATCAGAGTTAACATTTTGGGTTCAGTGACCTTTCTCCATTGTGATCTCAGCCTGATCGGTTTCTTCTCCCAAATACTGTGAGGCATCATCCGATTAGGTGGAGCTTAACACAGTTTTCAAATGAGCCTGTTCTTCATTTCTTCTGGAGTTCACGTATCCTACAACATTTTGTCCTTCACTTGCTCACTCTGTCACTCACAACAGACTCCACTGCATAGATGTGGACTTGCACACCCCTAACTAACACTAACACACAGACACACACACACACAACTCCACAACTATGAATCAGAACTTGTTGCAGCCTCTGTCCTTCAACACTGACACACATGCAAGCACTACAACAATGACAATAATAGTTAACAATAGAATGAGGGCATATTAAAAAAGTACATCAATCACAGGTGACTTTAATTTTCATGTAGATTTGGAAAATCAGATTGGCAGCAGTAGGCATGAGGAAGAATTCATAAAGTGTATTTGACACAGTTTCTCAGAAGGTTATATTGTGGATCCAATCAGGGATCAGGTTGCTTTGGATCAGGTAACATGTAGTGAGACAGGTTAATAAATGGTCTGAGATTGAAAGATCCCCTCAGAAACAGTGGTCATAACACGGTAAAATTTAGTATTCAGTTTGAGAGGGAGAAACTTGGATTAGAATCAACAGTGGGAAACTTAAATAAAGGTAATTATGTATTGGGGGTTAATGAAGACTTGTATGAAACCTGAACATTTTAAGCAGCCATGCCAGTGGAAATGACCGAAGAGGAACTCATAAAGCCTCAGCCTGTATCAGCCTTGAGATCAGACAAGAGAACACTGCTTCAACTTCAACCACAGATGAAATACTGTGAACAATTTTGCTCTCTTTAACAAAGGAAAGATATGGTGATATTGTTGGCAATCCAAAGAAGGTTCACGCGGTTGATCTGGGGCCTTATGAGGAGGGTTTAATTAGTTTGGGGCTGTACGCCTTGGATTGTAGAAAAATGAGAGGTGACCTTATTGAAAATATACAAGATTCTTAAGGAACCTAACAGGGTAGATGTGGAAAAGATCTTTCCACCAGTGGGAGAGTCCGGGATCAGAGGAGATAATCTCAGAGTAAGCACATACCCATTTAAGATAGAGATGGAGGGAAATTCCTTCTCTCAGAAGTAGTAAATCTGTGGAATTCTTTACTGCAGAAGGCTGTACAGGCTGAGTCAAAAAGTATATGCAAAGCAGAAATAGATTTATAAACAGTAAGGGAATCACGGTTAATGTGGAAAAGGCAGGAAAGTGGAGTTGGAGATTATCAGATCATCCATGATCTCACTGAATGATCAGCAGACCCAGGGGACTAAACGGCCTACTTCTGCTTAATCAGAATCCAACATTTGGATCAGTAACACCATACTTTTCAAAATTACTACACACTTGTGTCCATTACACCGACATAAGGAGTACATTTCTTTCTCACCAAACATTTCTTTCATCCAATTAATCTTTATTGATCTGGAAGGCTGACAAACCTATATTTGGTCTGCAATTCAAACTGAGGTGGTGTGCAAATATGCATGAAAATACAAGGAGAACTTTGGCATTAAATATGTTCAGAAATCATGTCTTTATATGTTACGCAGCGTTCTGAAATCCTTTTATTTTCAATACCATTGGGGTACCATTGTGCGCAACATGTGGAATGCTGATGTTTTACGAAACCCCAACTTGACAGGTGTCTAGTTGAAAGGGAAGTGATGGAATGCAACGGTGCTTAAATATTCTGTAAATAAATGGAAGGAAGATTGGAAATCATAGTGCCAAAACTTCCAAACCTGCTTTCATGCAGGATTTATCAATCACTTCAAGAATATCTTTTCGCCAAGATTTGGGGAGCAGTGCCTTTCTTATTCTCCCCGTTAGAGATCAGAAAATCTGAAGAAAGTGAGCGAGATATGGAAGGGGAATGGAATGCCAGTAAATGCATTTTTGAGGTGTATACCTATGTTATGTTTTAGTAACATTTTCCCCTATTTTGCAATTAGAAGCTAGATTTAGTGACACCCTATTGATCAACAATGATCTCTGACAACAAACAAATTGTAGTACAAATGTACTGTGGAAATGAAGAGACAAGTGGAAACAGTTGTGTCTGGATAAAGCTGAAATCATCTTACTGATTTGAATCAGAGTATCTTCCTCTACCAGAACTTGCAAATATGGCAGTAACTGATGACTTTGATCCAATCTATAAGAAAAGCTAGCAACTAAATACTGGTTTGTCATTAATTGTATAACATACTCAATTCCCCCATTACAACAGTGACTACATTTCAAAAACTATTTCAATAGCTGTAAAGTGTTCTGGACAGGCAATATATCAATGAAATTCTTTTTTTGTATCAATTCATTCAGCATTTAATTCCTATGTCATATGTTGTATCTAGGTCTTGAAACATCCTAACATCTCTATTGACATCACAGCTTTGAGCATCACTTGTTTCAAACAGGTGAGTGAGTGCCAGTGATGAAAATTGGTGGTAATCTGCATCTAAGGCAATGCACCTTCAGAATATTTCTTTTATTTGATTTATGGCTGTCACTTGGACTGAGATACAGTGAAAAGTGTTGTTTTGCGACCTCTACAGGCTGGTCATACAATACAAAGTGCATCAGTTAGCTGAACAGAGTGCAGAATGTCATGTTACAGCTGCAGAGGAGGTGTGCAGAGGGAGAGAGAGAGAGATGGACTCTGTACTTGGTAAAAGAAAACTAATATTTGTGAGCTATCCCTTTAGATTCAATGTGAAGTTATGAATTTTCTGGAAAAGGGGAATAATTATGTTTTAATATGACATCATCTAGAAAGTGAAACTTTGACTAAGTTGATTAAACTAAACAAATTACAGTTATTTGCAGAGGTATTTCAGCCTGTTTGAGCTGTAGCAGGACAGTTGCAGAATACAGAATCTGTGTGATGAGAACCAAGCAAAGTTCTCTCTGTTTGGAAAATAGAATTTGGCAAGATCTTAGGAAAATAGTGTGCAAGTGAGCTAAATTAGATTGAATCCCAGAGGTGTCAGACAAGGGCAAATTGTTGACCTGTTTTGTGGACAAGTCCTGGAGATCCTGCTGGACAGGGTGGTTTGATGCAGGATATCCTGCTCCCCCAGGAGGAGGAGACAGTGCTGTAACATCAGACTATGCCACCTGGGACAGTGAAGTCTCAATTATCTGGAGGAATGCCCAGTGCTGGAGGAAGAGGAACAATGATCTTATGCCAGGGTAATGTCCACCACCTTTTCTCTGATACCTTACATTCACTCCGTTTCTGTACCCACCTTCCAACAAGGTTAATGAACTACCACTCTCACAGCTGCTTACAGCACCTTCCCTCACTTGCTCTCACCCATGTTAACCCCAACACCACTCATCCTGCCTCTGTGATGCCAATGCCAATTTCCCTTGCTTGAGCCACCTCCTCACCTATACCAACAATAACATCTGTGTCACCCATTTTCATCTTCCTCAATACCTGCTGGTCTCATGTTCTAGAGGAAAACAGCCCCCAGTAGAGTGGAAAGAGTCATGGCAGGTTGCGTGCTGCCTGTCATTCAACTCCTCACTCCTTAACAGGAGATGATCCCAACTATAACCAGTCCAGGCAGGGTCTGGAATGGTATCTGAGGCTGCCCTTGACTTACTTTGCCAGGAAACACTGAGCAAAGGCTATCTGTCTTGATTTAACTGAGTACTATTGACAACTAAGATAAGCTTCCTTGCTTTGTGGCTGTGCTAAAGTGCAAGGCAAGACAGCAGTCATATAAACCTTGTATCTCTAGTGGAAAGGGCAGAGCGTTAAAAAATAAGGCAAGGATGGTGTTTTCATCCAAGGGAGTTCAGAGTGAGTGAGTGAGTGCTATGAAAACAACTGAAGAGCCCAGAGATGTAGCCCGGGTCCAGTCCATAAGTTGGGTAGATGTCCCTGCGTACACAGTGCTCTTGCTGCAACATTACAATGAAAGTTGCCAATGTAGTTTGAAATAGAACATTGAAGTGCAAACTCACCCTGAAAGTGTATCAGAGATGTGCCCTCTGGGCTCGAATGGCAATGTCCATAGGTCTCACTTGAGGTGCATGTTGCCAGTGCCCATGGAGCTTGCCCTAAGATGTTGGTGCCCAATTTCCAATATTGAGTAAGCAGTGACCCAACGCCACCAGGTCTTTGTTTTGAATTTCCTGTCAGGTTTTTACAATATCAAGCTCATTTTGTGAGTTTGATAAGACTGGAGGATGAAACATAGCAAGCCAATAACAAAGTGTGCTGACAACCAATAATCTGTCAATTGGCAACTCATTACTGCGTCATGAGAATCTCACCTCTAATGAAAAGCAGAAAAGGTGGTGCTTGTAGCTCCTAAGGTCAAGATGGGCCTCACTGTGCCTGTCCCCAATTCTGCCAAGATCTCACCACAAACAACATTGCTGAAGACCCTTTAAGATTCTGTCCATAATTTATATTTATAGACTTGATTTATCCCTATTACCCCTCAAAAGCAAGGGTTGACACATGTTTGAGACTTATGAAAAATCATGGTGTTTTTCTGCCAAAAGTCAGCAGTCAATTTTTACGCAAGATCAATTACTGTAGTCACTCCCATACTCTCAAATGGATTGCAGCCCCACACAAATGATATCAGGTAGGCAGCGCAACTGGCCTGCCTATCTGAGGTTAAAAATCAACACCTCTGTATCTCCTTGGTAGGAGGAAAAAGTAAAAACTCAAAAATTCTAAACCAAAAGGATAAAGTAAGACCTACCTCAGGCACTTTCAATAGGATTAGAAAGATTCTGAAGGATTTTGTACATGATAAGCATTAAAAGATTAAGAGGAGGAGACTGTAATGTCAGTGTGGGACCTCTGATAAGACGAAACAACATTCGGTATTCTAGCCTACATTCAAGAAACTGCCACAATTTAGCTCATGTGTGTAAATGCCATAGGACTCTCAGCACATTGTCATTCTGTAACCAGTTTGACAATCTGTTTAAGGTTGTGGCACATAACAAAACAAAATTAATCAACATAAGCCAGGGAGAATATTTTACCACGCATTGCGAATATTATGCTAAGGAAAACATGATGTTTGAAAAAAAAGTTTCAAAATTTCTGAGTCTGCCGAATATCAAGTAACCAAAGTCACCAAAGTAACCAAAGTTATCTGATCAGCCATGCCAGTTACAAAGTTTCGAATCAGTTGCAGGGGAATTGAAAAGTTACGCAATCAGCTCTGAGACATATTTTGTTCCAGATTCCTTTGAATGGCTAGTTTCAAGTTTTGATAAATATATGTAAAAATATTTAAATGAGTACCTGACGCACACTCCCCACGTTTGACCAGGATTGAACTGTACTCTTTGACAGTCCTTTTTAAATAGACTTAAGGAAAGAAAGCCATCAGTGCAAGATTTCTTATAAATGAAAATATATTAGTTTTTCAGTCTGAATTTTGCAATATTTTTGTAATCCGTCATTTATTTGGGGATTCTTCAAATATTTTCATACTTTTTATTATAAATATGCATTACTGGAATCATTTCTTAGCTCAATAGTTAATTTACTTAAAACAAAGATTTTCATTATAAAAAGCAAACTATTTATTGACTGATAAGTTATTAAATGCAAAATGTGAAGCACTGCAGGAATTAAGCCAACTCAAGTAGATGATAAAGAAAGCATGTCAAAGGAGCTGTTTTAATGCCAATTTCATTGGAGCCTGGGCATCTAAGTGCAAGATTTAGAGTCCCACAGTGATCAGCAAGTGAAAATAAATGTCAGTTGATTTTGATGTTCTCCAAATAGAGTATTTCATGCATGAATGGTGGCAGATGAAAGAAAACACATCAGGAAGATTTGCAGGCATTTGAGCCACAACAATCTCAGCCATCATTATGGAACTGCTCATTCTTTTCAAAGTTTGGTGAATCTATACTTGCTGATGATGTGTGCAAGTGCTTGGTGAGACAAACCTGTAACGGTTACACAAATGAATAGCCTCACCAATCAGATTCACACATCTTACTTAACAAGTACCAGATGACAATCAATATGGAATCAAACCCGAGTAAATGCAACACATTCAGGAAAGGGGAAGTGTAATGCTACTGCAAGAGTTACAGGAAAGCATTCAAAATGAATAAGTCCATTATAATGCTGATGGCAATTATAAGAATCCAGTGCAATGATCAGATCATTGTCCTGAATAAGTTTTTCAAAAAAAGACATTTGGCCATTGTTGGTTTTCTGTAGGATTTCTGTAATGCTGATAGAATAGTGTATCAATTTTTTTTCATTACACTGCATGGCATAAAGGGTTAGAAGCCAGTTGCTGATCTTTTCTGATTTGTTGTAAAAATGACTTGCAGCATTCACAAGATAGAAAATCCAAAAGGTATATATATGAGTTGCACATGCATGATGTAACTGCCAATACAGAAGCATGCCTGCATGATGGCCAGGACTGGGGACTGAATATTCAAG
Organism: Chiloscyllium punctatum; assembly: GCF_047496795.1. Taxonomy (NCBI): domain Eukaryota; kingdom Metazoa; phylum Chordata; class Chondrichthyes; order Orectolobiformes; family Hemiscylliidae; genus Chiloscyllium; species Chiloscyllium punctatum. The sequence goes on from NC_092746.1 coordinate 63,118,744, forward strand.
AATATTCAACTTTTAGGCAGGAAAAACAGATGAAAGGGAAGGTGGAGTTGACTGATAATAAGGGATGAGATCAATACCTTCGTAAGGGAGGATCCCAGATCTGGAGAACAATGAGTGGGATGGGTTTGGGTGGAGCTAAAAACAGCAAGGATCTGCAGACATGAGCTAGAATTATTTATAGGTCACTAAATAGTTATGACAATGTGGGGGATGGTATTACAGGAGATGAGGGAAATGCTTAGCATGAGCAACACAATTATCATGGGTGACTTCAATCTTGACAGAATCTAGATAAATCTATGAATCCCTAAAACAATGGAGATCAACTTTCTGGAGTGTGTTCAGGATGGCTTTCAATAGCAGTAAGCTGTGAAGCCAGCTAAAGGACAAAAGGTGAGGTGGGACATTCTGAAACAAAGGTGTAGAATTTGAATAATGGAGAGGCATGAAGTAATCTGGCTGGGATGGACTAAGAAAATGCATTAGAATATTTGACTGTACATATAGGTAGTGGATAGTCTTTAACAGAACCATTACATGATTTAGAGCAAGTACACATCCTTCAGGTACAAAAGCTCACAAAAGGTCAGTTAACTGTGGCTAACAATGGAAGTTCAAGACTGTTTCAAATTGGGCAGCACGGTGGCACAGTGGTTAGCACAGCTGCCTCATAGCGCCAGAGACCCAGGTTCAGTTCCCGCCTCAGGCAACTGTCTGTGCGGAGTTTGCACATTCTCCCTGTGTCTGCCCAGGTTTCCTCTGGGTGCTCCGGTTTCCTCCCACAGTCCAAAGATGTGCAGGTTTGGTGAATTGGCCATGCTAAATTGCCCGTAGTGTTAGGTGAAGGGGTAAATGTAGGGGAATGGTCTGGGTGGGTTGCTCTTTGGAGGGTCGGTGTGGACTTGTTGGGTCGGAGGGCCTGTAATCCAATCTAATCTAATCTTAAAATGTAAAATTTCCAGACAAACGAGTAATTCTGAAAATTGAGCAATTTATAGAATAAAACAAAGGATGACCAAGAAGAAAAGAAAAGAGAGAATAGAATATAAACGCAATTGAGCAAAACAGACTGTAAAAGCTTCTGGAGATATATGAAAAGGAAACGTTTGGCTAAAACGAATTTAACTCTGTTATAGGTCGAGTCAGGAGAACTTATAATGAGAAAACTAGAAATGGCAAAGAAGCTAAATGATTGCTTTGTGCCTACATTGATTGCAAAAGCTTTCAGTTATTTGAACTAGAGATCCAAATGGCTAGGGAGAATGAGGAGAACTGCAGACCCATCAGACTTACTTTGGAGTAGAAAAAATGTCACAATCTATTATTTAAACAGGATAAACAGACAAATGGTTGATAATGATGTGATTGGGCATGTCCAGCATGGATTTGTGAATAGAAAACCACGTTAATTAATCTTTTGGAGATTTTGTGTGCAATTCTGCTCTCCTTCCTTTTGGAAGGATGTTGTGAAACTTGAAAGAATTCAGAAAAGATTTACAAGGATGTTGCCAGGGTTGGAGGGTTTGAGCTATCGGGGGAGGCTGAATAGGCTGGGGCAGTTTTCCCTGGAGCATCAGAGGCAGAGGGGTGACCTTATAGAGGTTTATAAAATTATGAGGGGCATGAATAGGGTTAATAGACAAGGTCTTTTTTTTTCCGGGGTTGGGGAGTCCAGAACTAAAGGGCAAAGGTTTGAGAGGCAAAAGATTTAAAAATGACTTAAGGGGCAACTGTTTTCATGGAAAGGATGGTGCATGTATGGAATGAACTGCTAGAGGAAGTGGTGGAGGCTGATATAATTACAACATTTAAAAGGCATCTGGATTGGTACATGAAGAGAGGGGTTAGAGGGATATCAGCCAAATTCTGGCAAATGGGACTTGATTAATTTAGGATATCTGGTCGGCATGGATAGGTCAGGCTGAAGGGTCTGTCTCCTTGCTGTACATCTCTATGACTCAATGTTACTAAAAATACTGATAAAAGAGAGCTAATGGATGAAGTATTCTTAGATTTCTAGAAAGTTTTTTGATAAGGTTCCCCACAGGAGGCTAGTTAGAAAAATTGAAGCACATGGAATAGGAGGTAATTTGTTGAGAAAGATTAATGACTAACCAACAGACAGAAAACAGTGAGCAGGAATAAATTGGTGATTCTCCTGTTGTCAGACTGACTGATGGCATACTGCAAGGATCAGCACTTGGGCCTCAGCTGTTTGCAATACTGAGCAATATTTCCAAATTTGTGGATAATATGCAGTGAAGTAGGAATGGATATTGTGAGGAAAGTGTAAAGTGGCTTCAGGACAATTTGGACAGGCTTAGTGAATAGGCTAGAATAAGGAAGATGGAATATCATGTAGAAAAATGTGAGGTTATCCACTTTAGTAGGAGACCATAGAACATGGAACAATACAGTGCTCAATGTTTGGCCCTCAATGTTGCGCCGACCTGTGAACTATTCTCAGCTCGTCCCACTACACTATCCCAAAATCATCCATGTGCATATCTAAGGATTGTTTAAATCTCCCTAATGTGGCTGAGTTGACTACATTAGTAGGTAGTGCATTCCACACCCTTAACACTCTCTGTGTAAAGAACCTGCCTCTAACATCTATCTGAAATCTATCACCCCTCAATTTGTAGTTATGCCCCCTCATACAAGCTGAAGTAATCATCCTAGGAAAAAGAATTTCACTGTCTACCCTTTCTAATCCTCTGATCCTCTGACATAAGTATGCAAAGTAATTCTTGAACTCTAAGAGGTTGGAAAGAGTAGATGTACAAAGGACCAAGCTGTCCTTGTCAATAAGTCACTGAAGGCTTACATTAAGATTCAGCAACCTATCAGGAAAGCTAATGGAACATTCACCTTTATGGCAAAAGTAGTACAGAGGTTGTGAAGACTTGCTTTAATTGTATAGGAATTTGGACAGACTAACCCTGGAATAGTGGATGCAGTTTTGGTTTGCTTACCAAATATTATTGCCAACAAGGCAGTGCAACACATATTCACCAGACTTATTCCTGGATGAGAGGACAATGCTATGAAGAGAGATGGAGCTAACTTGAACATGTATACTCTTGAGCTTAAAATAATTAAAGATGATCTCATTGAAACATACAAAATACTTAAAGGGAAAGAGAGGGTAGATGCACATAAGATGTTGCCCTGGTTCAGGTGGCTGGAACCCTTGGGACACAATTTAAAAATAATGATATGAGTTGAGAAGATTTGTCTTTACTCAGAGGATTGCGTACTTTTAGAATCTTCTAACACTGGGGGCTGTGGAGGCTCTGTCTTTGAGTATGTTTGAAATTGATTACCAATAGCATGTTATGAGAAGGAGTGGATAAAAGTCATTGATGTATTGATCAACTATGATCATACTGAATGATGGAACAGACTAAACAGGCTGAATAGCGTACTGCTGTTCTTATGTTCCCATAAGTGCTCCCACCTCTCACCCTCCCTTTGTACACTGTGATCCAGCAGATTCGGGATTCAATGGCACTCTCTGGGATTGTAATTTGAAAATATAGTCAGTCTTTGAAATACAACCGCACAGTCAGTCAGGCAGCAGAATGATGTAAAGGAGAGGACCGTGGGGGTAAAGAAGATTGCGAGAGTGAATGCAGAGGGCTTATTCTATTTCAAGTAAGTCACCCCAATTAACTGGGATTTAAATGGGAATGTCTTGATTTTATATCATTGCATTTATTTAACTCACTGACTAATTGACATTTGAATACAGAACTGGTTTGAAGGTAGAAGACAGAGGGTGGTGGTGGAGGGTTGTTTTTCAGACTGAAGACCCATGACTAGTGGTGTGCCACAAGGATCAGTGCTGGATCCACTGCTTTTCGTCATTGATATAAATGATTTGGATGTGAATATAGGAGGCATAGTTTGTAAGTTTGCAGATGACATCAAAATTGGAGGTGTAGTGAACAGTGAAGAAGGTTACCTCAGAGTACAACAGGATCTTAATCAGATGGGCCAACGAGTTAAGGAGTGGCAGATGGAGTTTGATTTAAATAAATGTGAGGCGCTGAACAAAGAGACCTTGGAGGGCAGGTTTCTAGTTCCTTGAAAGTTGAGTTGCAAGTCGATGGGATGGGGAAGAAGGTGTTTAGAATGCTTTCCTTCATTGGTAAGAACATTGAGTATAAGAGTTGGGAGGTCGTGTTGCAGCTAACAGAATATTGGTTCGATCACTTTTGGAATATTGTGTGCAATTCTGGTTCCCCTCCTATCGGAGGGATGTTGTGAAACTTGAAAGGGTTCAGAAAAGATTTACAAGGATATTGCAAGGGTTGGAGGATTTGAGCTAAAGGGAGAGGCTGAATAGGTTGGGGCTGTTTTCCCTGGAGCGCGGAGGCTGAAGGATGACCTTATAGAGGTTTATAACATCATGAGGGGCATTGATAAGGTAAATAGACAAGGTCTTTTCCCTGGGATGAGGGAGTCCAGAGCTAGAAGGCATAGGTTTGGGGTGAGAGGGCAAAAATTTAAAAGGGACCTAAGGGGCAACATTTTCACGCAGAGGGTGGTGCGTGTATGGAATGAGCTGCCAGAGGAAGTGCTGGAGGCTGGCACAATTACAACATTTGGATGATTATATGAATAGGAAGGGTTTAGAGGGATATGGGCCAAGTGCTGGAAAATGGGACTCTATTAAGTTAGGATATCTGGTCAGCACAGGCGAGTTGGAACAAAGGGTCTGTTTCCATGCTGTACACCTGTATGACTCTGACTCTGATCGCTAGTGATTGTAACAAGGTCAGCCAGGTGGATCTCATAGAATATGAGCTCCCTGATTGGGGCTGTTAACCTGGTCCAATCAGGGAGCTCTGGTTGACAGATAAGAACAGGAAAGTCCCCCGGGTGTCCTTGGAGAAGGAGCACGCGGTGTCCACCGACACCCTGGAATTGTGACTGGCCACTTGAGTGTTTCAAAAAAAAAAGAAAAAAAAAAGAAAAAAAAAGAAAAAAAAATAAACATGGTGTCTCCAACTCTATTTTGATTTAGTCCCTACCCTCCCCTTCACTGTTTTGCTCACATAGCATTGCCCTGTGGTTTGAAGGGCAGTGCTTGTCACTGGCCACTCAGGTGTTTTTCATATCTTCCTGGTGGTGGAAATTGAATAAAGATTTGTGCACTTTGTGTCTTTCACTGTGTCTCACATCTGCACGCACACACACCATGGGTGCTGGGGAAAAAAATAAGCACTACCGCGATTAGGCGGTAGTGTGGGGGTTAGTTTAAAAAAAAAGATTAAAAAAAAGAAAAAAAAAAGAAAAAAAAACATAAACAGGGGATTCAAGCCCGGGTGTCTTTGAAAAAAAAAGAACAGGAAAGTGTGCTTGTCACTGGCCACTCGGGTGTTTTTCATATCTTCCTGGTGGTGGAAACTGAATAAAGATTCGTGCACTTCGTGTCTTTCACTGTGTCTCACACCTGCACACACACACCATGGGTGCTGGGGAAAAAATAAGCACTACCACACTTAGGCGGTAGTGTGGGGGTTAAAAAGGAAAAAAAAAAATATAACCAAAAGAAAGAAAAAAGAAAAAAAAAACAGGAAAGTGCCCGGGTGTCCTTGGAGAAGGAGCACGCGGTGTCCACCAACACCCTGGAGTCGTTCAGGGAGAGGTGGGCGCCGCAGGGAGTGGAGTGCATCATTTCTCCCTCCAACTCTATTTTGATTTAGTCCCTACCCTCCCCTTCACTGTTTTGATCACACAGCATTGCCCTGTGGTTTGAAGGGCAGTGCTTGTCACTGGCCACTCGGGTGTTTTTCATATCTTCCTGGTGGTGGAAACTGAATAAAGATTCGTGCACTTCGTGTCTTTCACTGTGTCTCACACCTAAGAAAAAAAAAGAAACAAAAAAAAAGAACAGGAAAGTGCCCGGGTGTCCTTGGAGAAGGAGCACGCGGTGTCCACCAACACCCTGGGGTCATTCAGGGGGAGGTGGGCGCCGCAGGGAGTGGAGTGTATTATTTCCCTGTCCAACTCTATTTTGATTTAATCCCTACCTTCCCCTTCACCTTTTTGATCACACAGCATTGCCCTTTGGGTTGAAGGGCAGTGCTTGTCACTGGCCACTCGGGTGCTTTTCCTATCTTCCTGGTGGTGGCAATTGAATAAAGATTCGTGCACTTTGTGTCTTTCACTGTGTCTCACACCTGCACACACATACTATGGGTGCTGGGGAAAAATTAGCACTACCGCAGTTAGGCGGTATTGTGGGGGTTAAATAAACCGGGAAAAAAAAAAGAAAGAAAAAAAAAACAGGAAAGTGCTGTCACCCCGGGCAGGTACCGGGGCGGGCTGCCCCAGAGGTGGTCGAAAGGTGCTGAGGGTGGTTAGTGAAGCCGGAAGGTGGGTAGGCTGTCCTGACCGCTGTCACCCTGGGCGGGTACCGGGGTGGGCTGTCCTAGAGTGGTCGAAAGGTGTGTCAGGGCGGACTGCGAACTGGAAGGGGCATGGGGTGGACTGAGAACCGGAAGGTGGATAGGGGCGGGCTGCCTTAGAGTGGTCGGAAGGTGGAGGGGTGGGGGCTTGCTGGGTATTGTCTGCACTTTTTGTATGTAACAGTATTGTCTAATGTACAAATGTCATTGTCACTGTCTTGTCATATGTGGAACTGGGATTTGAGGTTTGTCCTCATCTCCCTGTAAAATGGTTGAATGGTAGGGTTTGGGGCTTAGCTTTGCTGCTCCTCTCCCTTGTAAAATTGCTGTCTTTTGTGTACTGCTGTAAATGTTTTTTGTAAACTGTGTTTCTAATTTGTTTCATAAAATAAAAAAAAGAACAGGAAAGTGCCTAACTTTCCCTAAGGAATCAGATACTAAAATCTTTCAGCAGTTGACAGATCCAGTTAAGGAATATTATAATCCTAAATCTTCTCTAATTCTGAGATGCCTTCATTTTGACTCAGGTAATTCAAAAACCAGAGAAATTTGTCACCGGATTTTTGATAAGGTTCAGACAACTGGCTAAGGCATGTGACTTTGGTTTAATTCTTAATAAGATGCTGAGAGACCAGTTGGTATATGGGATTAATGATGGAACCATGCAAAACTGCCTAGTAGGTGATGCCCAAATGGACTTCAAAGAAGCACCACAACTGGCTTTATCATTAGGAAATGCAGCAAGGGGAGCATATGATTTGCAGGCCGACTGAGCTTGGGGAACACCTTAAAAAAAAGTAAAAAAAGACCAGGAGAGTCAGAGGTTCTGCTTATTCTGAGAGCTGACTCTGAGGGGGATGGATCAGTATCAAGGACTCTCCATGGGTAAATAAAGGGTGATTTTGTGATGGGAAACCAGTCTCTATTTCACGATCAACCTCCTTCTCTGCATGTTTCAACTCATGGGGAAAAGCTACTTTTAAATCAGACTGAACTGCACCTTAAACATGCTAACTCAAATCACGTGTGATAGCTAAAAAAAAAATCATCTCTGTAACTGCACATTCTGCAGAATGTCCATGTCATGAACCAACCCGGAAACAAGATATTCTCACCGTCCCTAGGACCTAGGGGCAACACAGTGGCTCACAGCGACAGGGACCTGGGTTCGATTCCAGCCCTGGGTGATTGTCTGTGTAGAGTTTGCGCCTACTCCCTGTGTCTGTGAGAGCTTCAGCTGATTTCCTCCCATTGACCATGGATTGCCCATGTAAATTGCCCTGTAATGTTCAGGGATGTGCAGGCCAGATGGGTTAGCCATGGTATATGTGAGGTTACAGGGATAGAGTGGTCGTGCTGGGTCGAGGTAGGATTCTCTTCGGAGGGTCAGTGCAGACTCGATGGGCGAATGAACTTTTTCCACACTATTGGGATTCTATTCTGATTCTAAGAGCTGCAATTGCACCAGTTTTCATGTGCATCTATCCAAGTTAGGAAATTTTCAGGAACGCCTTGTGGAGAGTCTATTAAAATGACGTGAATAGACTGGATCAGTTCTGATAAAATTTTGGATTTCATCTCACCCAGTGGCTAGCTGAGCCAGTTTACCTACGAAAAATGTGTCCATCACTCACAGCTGAAAAACACTATGTTTTAATACACAGCCTGAAATTGAATTATTTACTCAGCATCTGGTAGTGTAATAAAGCTGAGTTATTTTCTAGCTATTTTATTTTGAACACCATTGCACAAGCTAATCCGTTGTCCATCTCATGTCCTTGGGGTCCCAGGATTATGAGAACTGCAAGAATTTCTTTTGGGAATAGTCACCACATCAAAATTTAGATGTGGTAATATATCTGTTCAATATAATGGTGATGGGTCCTCTTAATAATTAATAACGTCTCTGGACTTCATTTCCCTTTTATGAAAATATTTATTACCACTTTATACATACATGTACACCTGATCTTTCGTAATAGAAGTTTATTTGAAATATAATGCATGAATGTGAGGTGGAACCGTATTTTAAAATGAAATATCCATGCACAATAAAAATGCCACAAACCAATAAAAGGTTGGAAACATTTCACAGGCTCCCCCTTTTGCTACATGCTTGCGAAACTAACATGATCAAAAGCTACCAATATCACCCTCTACTGGTATCTCACATTTGTCAAAAGAATTTGTTCCTTGCAATAACATGCTTGAATATTTTATTTTAGAAATAAAACTTTTTTTCAATTTCTGCTTTGTTAAGAAATCTGATTTCTTCAAAGCTACATCAATCAAATTACATTAAGTTGCTGAGCAAAAACATTAAGTCTATCATATGCTGTACCTCCTCTGAGCTGTGTATTCCATGACAAGGGAGATACAGAAGTCAGGTCTTTTTCCAAGTCCAAAACCCCAAGTGGGGAAACATTCACTCTTTGCGAATTTCATGGAGGAACCTCCTTAATGGGCATAGACACAGATTCCCTGTTCAATTCAGGATGCCAAGTCGGCTTTTAAAGTGAGCAAGTCAAACAAGGCTTGGAACTTCAGAAAAAAAGCATTCTGCAATGTATGATAAGTAACTGAGAAGATGCACCAACATGCATACATTTTTCTCCAACATGTTTTTAAAAATAAAACAAAATGTAAATGCAAAACAAATTTGACATTGGCCTTTTGTATCAGCAAAACTGTTGCAGGCATAGTTGGCCTCTTGGCTTGGACCTTCAGACCCAGCCAGCTGGGTGCCCTCCTCCAGATAACTACATTGCCCTGGGGGGATCTTCAGGGAAGTGGGTGTGACTGAACATTTTTATCAGTTTAGGGGAAGCAGTGGTACAGTCCCTTGACTTATAATCCAATGGTCTGGGCCAGAAAGTTTGGGTTCAAGTACCACTTGCTCCAGAGGTGACTGAACAGGATGATTTAAAAAACTAATCATACGAGCAATACAAGCTGAATTAGCAATGTACCACATGAATTGGTCAACTCTGACAAACCCATACTTACATTGCCAAGTAAGACCAATGTTGGCAGCAGGGTTAGAAAATGGGCACCCACCCAGCACTGGTATTTTCAGGCCCTCTCCCTCATTGGGACAAGAAAACTCAGCCCTTAAGATAAGTCTCTGTATAATAACGTTGTGGTTAATAATGTCAAATGAGACTATTATTAAGAAAAATAACTTTGTCATATGAAATGATTACTTCACATGGTGGTACAACAAACATTTCAAAGTGAAATAATATATTTTTAAAGGCTTGCATTCATTGAATTCCCATTTTTTTTTGGAGTGTCGAGGCTCTTTAATTATTTTGCAAAGACAGATAGTAAATTAAAAAGAGTCTAATTTCTATTTGGCCTATGTAGGGTCTTTTCGGTTCACAGAATCCCTACAGTATGGAAGCAGGCCATTCAGCCCATTGAGAGGAGAAAGTGAGGAATGCAGATGCTGGAGAATCAGATTGAAGAAGGTGGTGTTGGAAAAGCAGAGCAGCTCAGGCAGCAGGAGAGACAATGTTTTGGGCATAAGCCCTTCATCAGCGCATACAATCCTCCACAAAGCATCCCATCCAGAACCCACTTCCTGTAGCCCTGCATTTCCCATGACTAATCCACCTAACCTACACAGCTATGGGAGGAAATCAGAACACCCAGAGGAAATCCACTCAGAAACAGGGAGAATGTGCAAACACCACACACAGTCGCTTGAGGGTGGAATTGAACCAAGGTCCCTGATTCTGTGAGGCAGCAGCACTAACCACCAAGCCACCATGCTGCCCAACATGGCCATGTAGCTTACAAGGATCATTGCTCCCATTCCACATCTTGCGACAAATGATCTATTTGTAAGGTATAGCCAAAAATTTTAAATTCGACATTTTGACAAAAAAAACATAAATTATGGCCAACTCAGATTTCTGAAATTCTGTTTATCTTTCCAATATATTTTAAAAAGAGATTTTCTGAGAATGAATTCACAAAGGTAGGTAATTGATTTTCTTTTCCAATCTTGATCGTATTTAAAGCTGACCTTTGGTTGAATCTTGACAGAACTTATGAATCAATACTAATTACACCTAAGATGGACTGATCTACAGTTCATTTATTATCTCTTACAAGCATAAATAAAATTTAGGATTGACTATTAAATATGGATGGACCATAATAACTTTTTAATTTATAATTTTAAGTAAGTATTAGGCCTTCCAACAACAAATACCAGTTTCAATAACAGCGAATGTAAAAAGCATAACACTGTTATATACTGGAGAAACTGTCAAAGTACATTGGGAGGTGGTCCTTTAAATATACACTTAAAATATCCATTTTCTGCCAATTATAAATGTCTTTACTGCCTCTGGTAATACCACAGCACATAGTCATTATTTTTAAGCTTTAGACAGTCCCTCGTCCAAGTGTCAAGGGCTTGACTTACATATGCATGTGATATAGTTGCTCCAGGCAATCAGATGTCTAAAACATTAAGCAATGTGCCTTTTTAATAACTGTGGACAGTTCTTCATTAATAATAAAAAAAAATCAGAAGTACATGAAAAATAGAGCAAGGTAGTTTCTTACTGTGGAAGGTGACTAAATTGATTGACTCATACCACACATCCTGTCTCACAGTAATGTTTAAGTTCTAATAATTAGCTGGAAGGGGTTCTACACAATACATGAATAATTACGTTGAATATTACTGATAATTTATTATTCAATAAAAGGTGAAGAGATTGAATAGTTAAGACAAAAGACAGATCAGGCAGTAGTTTGAAGAATTTATAGTCAGCCCATCAATGGGCTCAGTTCTTTGAATTATTTTGGAGGCTGAATAATGAATTATAGAATCCTACAGCTCAAAACGAGGCCATCAGCCCATTGTACATGTTCAGTTCTTTGAAACAGTTAGACAATTAGTCCCGCTCCTTTGTTTTCTCCCCACATCACTGCAAATTATTGATTTTCAAGCATTTATTCAATTCACTTTAAAAGTTACTGTTGACTTTGCTTACACCATTCTTACAGGGAGTGCATTCCAGATTGGAAAGAAATGCAATTTTTGTGGGATGTAAGTGTAAAACTTTAATCAGGCTTTGCTGGCTTATTAAAAATACAGACTACTTTAGGATAAGAAAATAACCTGAAGCCACTTACTTTCACTAACTGCACCCAGTCCATACCATTTGGTGAGCAAGCCATTTAATATATATACTACACTGAATTAGGTCATGCATGAATTACACATTAAATGTTCATTATAGCTGGCAAAGAAAATTGCTGCAGTTTTTCCAACTGTCCTGCTTAAATTGCTTGAGGGTGAGGAAGCTAATTTCCTTGTTAGAAACTTTGGACACTACTTACAGTATGCAGTCCATTACCAATTAATATCACAAAAAATAGCTTCAAAACCTGTTACATAATACAAGCATTGCAACGAAATTGCAAGCCTCAAATCAAAATGTATGCTTCTCCCTTAAATCATCTTCCCAAGAACGGTCGAGATTGTAATCATTTAAATTACCTTAAAAAGAACCCTGGAAGTTCGATATAAATAATAAAGAAGCCTGTGATTTTGCCCTTCTTAGCTCAAAACAAAATCAGCATTCATGTTCCAGGTTGATGACCTTTTAGCAGAATATTAACTCTATTATTCTCTCCACAGATTGTGTCAGCCTTGCTGGCTATTTCCAACTTTCTGCTTTAATTTCAGATTTCCAGGATCCACAATAGTTTGCTACTATCAAAAAAATCAGCATCCTTTAATTTAACAGACGCAACACTGCAGATTAACTTTAGTGAAGAAATTTTACTGCATCATGAAGGTTGGTAATTTCATTACAGTTGGCTTCTATGCCTCCAGATCAAGAAGAATGATGCAATTTTGACATCCTTCATAATGATCTGTTTTTTTTAAGATTCAAAATGTTAGACCTCTATCGAGTGAACACTTGCACCCTGAATCACAAAGAATGCATTCGCTTCTCGAAATAGCTAGATAAATTCATTGCAGGTTCATGGAGATTACACAGAACCTCTTCACTTAACTGCAATTGGCTGCCTTTGTCATATGCCCTCGTGTAATCTTAGCAAGACAAAAATAAGAAGGCTAGAACTTGCATTTATATAGTGTCTTCACAGTTTCTGGATGGCCCAATTCATTTTGCAATTACTGTTTTTGCGGCAGAGTAACAGCACACCAGATCTTTTAATTTTAAAACAGTCATTAGTAGACAGTAACAATGACACAACACAGCTTTTACAGCAATTATTCAACTTCAACATCCCTAATCAAAAACAACAATCATAAATTCTACTAAATAAGGTTAAGGTCTCACGAGATTATTTCTTTTTCACAGCATCTAGAGGGTGGCATTGGGATGATTAGCACTATAGCTAAAGACCCACAATGGGCACAATCTACTTTTTACCAGAGATGAAGAGAAATGCTCTCCAAAAAATGATTGAGGCCAACATTTTAATTATTCATTCCTGAGATGTCAGCATCCCTAGCAAATTCATTGCCTTAGTTGCCCTTAAGATTGTGGTGGTGAAATTCACAAATTTCCGCAGCAGCCCATGGGATTCAAATGTGGTGCAAATCAAACATACATTTGGCAAGATAAATTTCATTTTAACTGAATAGCTAAGTCCCATAGTTGAGAGAAAATGACTAAAACCTTACATCATTTGCCTCAAAATATATTTTGTCCTTTTACATGTCAGAAGCCAGCTTTCATTTCCTTATCTACAATGACGAGGTTGGAATGTCTATAATTGTGCTCAGTTTATCAAAACAGGCAAAGGAAAATCAACCATGTTCCCCACAATTATAGGTGACCCTTGCTATGAAGTGTCTATGTGTTAAGTGAGGGCAGGTTTGTGCTTAGCTAAATTACCCTGCATCCACAAGGCTGATTTTAACTATCAGCACCCAGCAAGTGAAGCATGTGGACCGGACCCTTGCTTTGCAAACACCAAGTATAACTACATACTGAGGTTCTACCTGTTCCCAGTGTTGCAAAGGATGGGACTGGTCTCGTTGTCACAGAACACTCCACGTAGTTGTACTGTTCCGCATCACCTGTATTTCGTGGAGAAATTTGCAAAGAAAAACACCTTTGACCTCAAGTTCATCTTAGTCAGCATATGTAGCGTCCTTGAGAACCTGTGGGAAAACGAGAGGGTAGATCTTGTCATGTGGTCCCCTGAGCAGACTGTCAAAGTCATTTGGCTTAATGCCTCTTCACCAGAATTTTCCAAAAAGCACCAAGACATTGCTTGACTGCTGTTGAGAAGGGCACTACTTGTGAGATCCTTCTTGTACATCTGATTGGTCTGCACCACTGCACGCTGGCCTTGATGCGACTGTGGGTGTGGGTGGAGTTGACACTGTCGCACGTCTCCTTCTGGAATATGCCTTTACAAAGGAAGTATGGAGAAAGATGCAGTGGTGTTCTTGAGGTTTGTCCTGAGCAGCTCCACGATGTAGGACTCTGTGCTCCACGTTCTGTTCCCTGAGATGTACACTGTGACAAACATTGACAGTACCTGGAGAACCATTGACTTGATGAAAGATGGTCTTTGTTCTGCCTGAAACTTGTTGGTCTTCCAGAATGAGGAGTTTATCTTGACCAAATTTTGCAGATTCGGATATTCCAATGTCCAGGACTACATGCTGAGAAATGCTGTCAAGCTTGGGGTAGCTGCTGCCAACGTGCAGTGCGGAAAAACCACTGTCTGAAATCTTCCTGCTGAAGTTCAATGGGGATCTGTTCAGTTATCAGACCTGGTGCCTCAAATGCATGTAAATATAGTCTTGTTCAAGTAAGAGATGCCTTTGATTTGTTTATTCCCGATGAAGGGCTTTTGCCCGAAACGTCGATTTTACTGCTCCTACTAAGGGAATTCTGGATTAGTGGTGCTGGAAGAGCACAGCAGTTCAGGCAGCATCCAAGGAGCTTCGAAATCGACGTTTCGGGCAAAAGCCCTTCATCAGGAATAAAGACAGTGAGCCTGAAGCATGGAGAGATAAGCTAGAGGAGGGTGGGGGTGGGGAGAAAGTAGCATAGAGTACAATGGGTGAATGGGGGAGGGGGTGAGGGGGTGAAGGTGAAAGGTCAGGGAGGAGAAGGTGGAGTGGATAGGTGGAAAAAAAGATAGGCAGGTAGGACAAGTCCGGACAAGTCATGGGGACAGTTACTGAGCTGGAAGTTTAGAACTAGGGTGAGGTGGGGGAAGGGGAATTGAGGAAACTGTTGAAGTCCGCATTGATGCCCTGGGGTTGAAGTGTTCCGAGGTGGAAAATGAGGCGTTCTTCCTCCAGACGTCTGGTGGTGAGGGAGCGGTGGTGAAGGAGGCCCAGGACCTCCATGTCCTCGGCAGAGTGGGAGGGGGAGTTGAAATGTTGGGCCACGGGGTGGTGTGGTTGATTGGTGCGGGTGTCCCGGAGATGTTCCCTAAAGCGCTCTGCTAGGAGGAGCCCAGTCTCCCCAATGTAGAGGAGACCGCATCGGGAGAAACGGATACAATAAATGATATTAGTGGATGTGCAAGTAAAACTTTGATAGATGTGGAAGGCTCCTTTAGGGCCTTGGATAGAGGTGAGGGAGGAGGTGTGGGCGCAGGTTTTACAGTTCCTGTGGTGGCAGGGGAAAGTGCCAGGATTGGAAGGTGGGTTGTTTGGGGGCGTGGACCTGACCAGGTAGTCTCGGAGGAACGGTCTTTGCGGAAGGCGGAAAGGGGTGGGGAGGGAATATATATCCCTGGTAGTGGGGTCTGTTTGGAGGTGGCGGAAATGTCGGTGGATGATTTGGTTTATGCGAAGGTTGGTAGGGTGGAAGGTGAGCACCAGGGGCGTTCTGTCCTTGTTATGGTTGGAGGGTGGGGTCTGAGGGCAGAGGTGCGGGATGTTGACGAGATGCGTTGGAGGGCATCTTTAACCACGTGGGAAGGGAAATTGCAGTCTCTAAAGAAGGAGGCCATCTGGTGTGTTCTGTGGTGGAACTGGTCCTCCTGGGAGCAGATCCGGCGGAGGCGGAGGAATTGGGAATACGGGATGGCATTTTTGCAAGAGAAAGGGTGGGAAGAGGTGTAATCCAGGTAGCTGTGGGAGTCGGTGGGTTTGTAAAAAATGTCAGTGTCAAGTCGGTCGTCATTAACGGAGATGGAGAGGTCCAGGAAGGGGAGGGAGGTGTCAGAGATGATCCAGGTAAATTTAAGGTCAGGGTGGAATGTGTTGGTGAAGTTGATGAATTGCTCAACCTTCTCGCGGGAGCACGAGGTGGCACCAATGCAGTCATCAATGTAGCAGAGGAAGAGGTGGGGAGTGGTGCTGGTGTAATTACGGAAGATCAACTGCTCTACGTAGCCAACAAAGAGACAGGCATAGCTGGGGCCCATACATGTGCCCATGTCTACCCCTTTGGTCTGGAGGAAGTGGGAGGATTCAAAGGAGAAATTGTTAAGGGTGAGGACCAGTTCGGCCAAACGAATGAGAGTGTCGGTTGAAGGGTACTTAGGGAAGCCTAATTGGCTTCAGAAATAGAGCCTCATCAACAAGCTGCAGCAGGTGATAGAGTGTGGGTAGGATCTTCTGCAACTCACCATCTCTGGACTGACAATGTGAAGTGGCCTGGATGCCAAATGCATTAACAGGATGGTCGGTTCAGAGATTGGGGATGGATAGTGATCTTGCAGGTGGAGGGCATGTGATGACATAGATCAGTTTTATATTTGTGCAGCTTGGAGAAGTAGACCTGATGACATGAGCATTCCCTCTCAGCAACTCTGATGCTCCTACCTGGCATTGGAAAGTAGAAAATAAATTCAAGGTTTGCTATGGTTGATATAAATACTTGTCTCAGAACATATTCAAACAAGTTTCAAAACAGATTTCAAGTTGTAAATTAAACTATTCCTAACAAGTCAAAGTTTGCATATTATTTATTTACTTACATAGGTAGTACTGTCTGACCTCACCACATGGGAGAGAAACTGGATTTTGAATGATGATGGAACATTTTTGCAATACATTTTGAAGTGTTCTAGCTAAACATTCCACGAACTTTGTTCATGTGCTTTCATCCTGCAGTGTTAAGCCAATTATTAAAACACTCATTCTTACTGGAAGTATGATAACTATTGACTGCCTTAACAGTTGTCAGTTGTAATATTGTTCCAATTCAACTGACAACAACTTTCCATTTACTAGAAACCAAAATATTTCTTTGCGCAGTTAATGGACCAGCAGACAAAGAGAACTGGCAGGTTTTTTTTAATGTTGCCTTTAACATTCAGGAACAGAGATTGCCATTAAGTGCCAATGTTGGCCAACTGCTGTTGGTATCCTATCGATGTGCTTCATTTGGGCTCGGAATTGGTGCAGCATACTGATATGCCTTTTTAGTGACACAATATGTACTATGGATGCAAGATATCAAAACAGGTCATTCAGTGCATTTATGCTGGAATTAAATTCCTGATGAATCACAGTCATTCCATTTACCTTCTCTTTCTATTTTTCTTTCATATATTAAACTACATTCCTTTTTGAAACATCTGAGCTGCTTGGCTCAACACCTCCTGTGGTAACAAGTTCCACATTCGAACCATTCCTGCCATGCACTATCTGTAATTATGATTTCAATCACACAACCACAATGAATGTTTTCACCAAAACTCATTAAGTGCTTCAAATCTTAGCCTCCTTAAGCACTTTGATTGGAATTCGCAGTACTGAACATGGATTCCTTCAGTACATTTAAAGGATTAGTAACTTTCTGCAAGAAAGAGTGAAGCAGCACAAATCATACTTTATTCAGAAAATAAAAAATAAAACATTTCAGAATAATGGTCTGTCCACCCTACCCACAAGTCAGGTAGCATCAAATCAATTGATTCGGATTGCAAAATGATTACAGGATTGCACTAGCAACTGAAACATCATGTGTTCAGCTTCCAACATGCCAATCTAATTTATTGGCTGTCATAATTAAAAGATGGTCTGAGAGCGACCAGCTTACAGCAAAAGTCCAACTGGCGCACTGGTACCCCTTAGAGACGCAAGCCTGTCACCCTTACCTGACCTACTTGTGACTTCAATCTCACATCATTATGAAGAATTATATCATGTAACTGATTTTTAATGCCCTCAGGATAAAATGTGACAGACAATAAGTTATGTTTACATCTGGAGATCAATTTTTTAAAGTTGCGGAAGCAGAAGAGCCTGCAATTTTTGGGAACAAAAATATGAAATAGAAACAAAAGTTGCTGGAGAAATTCAGCAGGTCTGGCAACATCTGTTATGGAAACATCTTATTAAGTTGGAGAGGGTTCAGAAGAGATTTACCAGGATGTTGCTGGCAATAGAGGGTTGAGGTATGGGGGGAGGCTGGATAGTCTGGGACATTTATCCCTGAACCGCAGGAGGTTGAGGGGTGACCTTATAGAGCTTTATAAAATCATGAGGGGTGTAGATAAGGTGAATGGCAGGTGTCCATTTCCTTGTGTGGGGGATTTCAAGATTAAGGGACATATATTTAAGGTAAGAGGAGAAAGATTTACAAAAGACATGAGAGGCAATTTACTTATACAGAGAGTGATTTGTGTGTGGAATGAACTTCCAATGGAAATGGTGGATGTGAGTACAGTTGCAATGTTTAAAAGACATTTAGAAAAGTACATAAAAAAGAAATGTTTGGAGGGATATGGGCCAAGTGCAGGCAGGTGGGGCTAGGTTAGTTTGGGATTATGGTCAGCATGGACTGGTTGGACCAAAGGGTCTGTTCCGTATTGTATGACTCTGTGACTCTATGAAAAAGTAAAGTTAACATTTTGGGCCCAATGACCTTTCTTCTGAAGAACAACTGATTAGCACGCTTTCTTCATTTGCAAATGTTTATTCTTCAGATACTATTTGACACGAAAATCATAAGAACTGGCCATAATGTGTGGTTTTTCTTAGTCTTTTTCAGGACATGGGCATTGCTGCCTACACCAGCATTTGTTGCCCATCCCCAATAATCTTAAGAAGGTGGTGTTGAGGCACTTTTTTGATCAGCTGCTGTCCATATGGTGTAGGTACACCAGCAGTGCTGGTTAAGAAGGGATAACTTACGTTATGATTACTTCAGCTTAAAAATTAGAATTTGTTCTTGGAACATTTCAATGATGATTCACAAAGCCAACATCTGAGATCATAGAATTGAGCAAAATAAGACACTATATTAGAAGGGGTGTATTCTATTCCTTGGTTATGGGAAGGTTAGAGATTGAACTGATCAATGTGTTTAAAATACGAAAGGTTCTCATAGAAAAGACGAGAAATGACCCTTTACAAATGTAGGGAAATACGAGCAAGGGGATGAAATCTTAGGCTTCAAGCAAAGCTGTTTAAAAATAAATGTGAAATTCACTGCAGCTTGAACTTAGACAGTTAAAGGGCAATAGATAGCTCTTTGAGAGTAAAACTATGGAGAAAACATACCGATGAAGATATCATTTGAAATGGATGATGGGAGGACAGGGTGTTACCAACCGAATAAAAAGGGTCATCAGGTGGAAATGTGCTTGGAGTTAAAACAAGCCCACACATGCTATCGCCATGTTTGCACATGAAGGATACACAAGAATATTCATTCCCAGATGTGTCAGGATATCAAAAATATACAAAGCAAAAAGAGAAGGTGCTGGAAAAGCTCAGCAGATCTGGCAGCATCTGTGAAGAGAAATCAGAGTTAACGTTTTGGGTCTGGTGACCCTTCCTCAGAGCCCTTAAAAGTATAAAAAGATTTATTTCAGAATATTTATCTTAGTTTCAATGCAAACAATTATATCAAACTATGATGCAGTTTCTGTTTTCCCAATTTTAACAGTTGTGGAGTGGCTAATCTTGATACAGGAAGTCTAAGTCCTAATGCAGAGAAAGCAATTTGCAACGAGAATGTGGAAGGACTGATATCACAACAATGAAGTGATATGAGTAGGTGAGGTCAATTTTTTAGCGTACGTGTTAAATGTGGCATAATATGGTGAATGGGATTGTCATTGTTTCCACACATGCAATCACAAAGGCCATCTATGACTTGCAAGACGGGCAGTCAATCTATGGAAATAATCCCTATCAGGCTTACTTATTTCATGTTACAATACAGTGCATATAGTGCACATGTTGTAACAAAGTGAAAGTGATCAATACAGGCTTAACAATCACATAAACTTCACCCGGTCCACATCAATTCATCCTAAACTACTAAGGAGCGTTAAGTTTGAAATTGCAGCAGCATTGGTCACAAGTTTCCAATTCTCCTCAGATCTGCCAAAGAACTGAAGGATTGAAAACCTTACATAAACTTTTAAAACAGTGAATGAGATAAACCAGGCTACTGCAGGCCAATCAGATTAAAGCCAGTGGTGGGGGATATCTTTATGGCAATAATCTGGGACAAAATTAATAAAATAATAGAGATAGTTTCTGAGGATAGCATAGTCGATATTGTGCACATGGATATTCAAAAGACTTGAAAAAGAAGTGCATAATAGATTTGCTGGCAAAGAATTAAATTAGTTTAACTTTTTTCAGTAAAAATGAGTGTGACAATAACAAGGAGTCAGCTTATTTGGATGGCTTTTTCAAGTCACCGACAGAAGTATGATTGGCCAAGTCGCCTCCCCATATACTGAATCATCCTCTGACAAAAAATGAAAGATGAAAAACAAATTTCAAACAAGAGGAAAGAAAAATATTAAATGCAACACAGAATGAAAGGCAGTAGCTTGACAGTAAACATTAACCCAGTAACCATCATGGGAGACCTGCATTGCAAATGTCACTTGTTTGCATATTCATTATGCTTTTAGTCCAACATGTGCAATGATAGCATACATTTTAAGTGCTGCAGTGTTCAACAGCACAGATTCAACAGGATGATAGGGGTCAAAATCATGAAAATTCTCACGGTAAAGCTAGAATTACTCATTTACTTCCATTGGGTGGCTGTATAGTGCATATGACTGTATCCTGACAGAAGCACCAGTGCTAAGTTCAGCTGGAGTTTTTACAATGACTGTAACTGTCACCAAACATACAAATCTGCACAGGATAGTAGGTGCGTCTTATTCAAAAAGAAATGTGTTGCACATGTGGAAGTAAGAATACTGAAAGAATATACCTACTCTTTCACTGATTGGGACTTTTTAAAAATACATGCATTCCTCTACTATTGGAAAAGTAAACGTTACCAAATCTTTGTATAAGAAATGCTGCTTTGATGACGTCAAGAGCACATTATTCTTTACATCAACCACAGAAATAGTTAAACTTCAAAGTAAAAACAAGCAAAACTGCAAAAGAAATGTCGATTACGTGCACAATGACTCTACCAGATTTTGGACCAGGGAATTAAGCTCCTCTCTGATAGCTTTTCATCATCTGATAGATTATTGCTTGGCTCGATGAGAGGCAACAGGAACAACCAAAAAAATGCTGACAGTTCACTACATTAGCCTAACTGTAAGAGCATTTGAAAATTTACAGATTGAAATGTTTTAAGTCAGAAACGGTTTCTTCATTTTGCATCATATATATAATTCATCAGTAAATGAATATAACTATTTCCTTTCAAAAATATCTAATTTTATAAACCACTGTTGGATAAAAATGTTGTAATTAAAATTTGTGGCATTGTTCGTCATAATTGTCCGAAAAATAGTAGATAATAGCGCTCAAGGCTAGACGCAATTATCAACTATTTTGGCATTTCTCTGTGCTACTCCTGTCATTTCTGTTCTACAAGAGAGGCCTCAAGAGAAGACACAGAAAGTGTAGGTAGTGTTCCTGTCACTTGGGCTACAGTGGTGTCATAAAATCTCAATGAGCAGTCAACAGAAATAAGCATTAAGTTGAGATAAATTGGCTTTATCCATTTGTAATAATGGGTAGGCCATCTCTGAACAGCTAAGAAACAATAAAGGATAAGAATTCTCTGCTATTAATGATAATTTTCTCATGCTAAATTAGCGGACATCCTTCTGTGAGTTTTCATGTTCCTCAGCCAATCCAGCACCTGAGTATGACCTCATATACCAGACAGATTGCCATTCTTTCTTCCCTCCTCATTTTTTATACGGTTTGCAAAGATAACGCAGCAGGATGGGAAACAATCTGTACCAGATAATAAACAAAAACCGAAAGAAATGTGTATGCTGTAAATCAGAAGCAAATGCAGAAGTTGCTGGAAAAGCTCAGCAGGTCTGGCAGAATCACTGAAGAGAAATCAGAGTTAATGTTTCAGGTCCAGAAAACTTCCCTCAGAATCGAATACTGTCTGGCATTTCTGTTCATTCCAAGAAGTAGGACTTACGGAATATAGAGGGAAGTTATCACTGTCAATTACAATCAAGAAATCATAGAACGTTAAGATATGGAATAAGACTATTGCATCCATCGTGCTTGTGCCAATCCTTTGGGAGAATTATCCAATTAATCCCACTTCCCTGCTCTTCCTCCAGAGCCCTGTAACTATTGTCCAATCAAGTGTTCATCTAATTTGCTTTTGAATGTTCCTATTGATCCAGTTTCCATCAGCCTTTTAGCCAGTGCCTTCCAAATCACAACAAGTTGTGCAGAAACTGCTACTGCATGTCACCTCAGGTTCTTTTATAAATGTATTGAGGATGTGTTCTCTGTTTATTAACCCCTCTGCCATGGGAAGGGTTTCTCTTCATATATTTTTATCAAAATTACCATGGTACTGAACACCTCTATCAAATTTCCCTATAATCCACATTTCTTTGAGGGGAGCGATCCCAAGTTTTCCAGTCCCCATACATAATTGAAATCCTTAATTCCTAAATAATTGATTTCTGATCATTCTTTTTTTCCTGCTTTCCTCAAGTTTGATGTCAGCACAGTGCTCCATGAGTTTTTAAATGATTTGAAGTAACTTCCTTGCTGTCGTACTCCTCTAATAAGAAACTAAATGGTTTTTTTTACTGGAAGCAACAAATGCTGGAGATCACATTGGGTCAGACAGCGTCATTGGAGAGAAAGCAAGCTAATGTTTCAACTCTACATGTTTCTTCATTGGAGCTGAAGTGAAGAATGGAGGGGACAGCATTTATGGAATCGTTTGTGGGGTGGGGTTGGGGGGGGATGTAGTAGGTGTAATATGCTAGTGGAGAAGAGATGTTGAGAGTTCAGATTATGTGATCAGAATAAGAGAATGGCAGAAGAATGGTGTGTCTCCTGCCAGACTTGAAAGGATAGACAGTCCCCTGGGTTGGGGGTAGGGAAGGGAGAACATGATAATAGAATGTAAAAAGCTAGAAGAAAGAGAAGAAATGGGAGCTGGCTCACAATTTAAAGGTGTTGGATTCAATATTAAGTCCAGATGGCTGTAAAGTGCCTTGTCTGAAGATGAGATGTTGTTCCTCGAGTTTGTCCTGTGATTCACTGGAACACTGCAGCATGTCGAGGATAGACAAGTGGGAATGCGACTGGGACGCTGTGTTAAAATGACAGGCTACAGGAAGGTTGGGATCATGTTTGCACATAGACCAGAGGTGTTCTGCAAAGCGGTAACCCAGTCAACATTTCTCCTAGGTAGGGTAGGCCGCTTTGGATGCAGTGAATACAATACACAAGATCGGAGGAGGTACAGGTGAACTGCTGCTTCGCTTCAAAAGACTGTTTAGAGGGGAAAGGGGTGAAGGGGTAGGCATTGCATCTGCAGCAGTTACATGGGAAGCTGCTGTGGGCAGGGGATGGTTTTGGTGGTTGTGGAACGGACTAGGGTTGATCCCAGCATTTTACCTGCACCCCTCCAATCCTGTGTGTTGTATTTGCTGCATCCAATTCTGGCCTAGTGAACATTGGAGAAACCAAACACAGGCTGCATGACTGCTTTGCAGAACACCTCCGGCCTGTGTGCAAGCATTAGCCTTCCCATAGTGGGTCATTTTAACACAGCATCCTGCTCACATGGCCACGTGTCTGCCCTCGGTGTGCTGCAGTGTTCCAGTGAATCACAGCACATCTGGAGGAACATCATCTCATCTTCACACTCGGCACCTTTCAGCCTTCTGCACTTAATATTGAATTCAACACGTTCAAATTGTGAACCAACTCCCATTTCTTCCCTTTCTTTTAGTTTGTTAACTTCTTTTATCATGTCCTCTCCCTCCCTTCCCCCCATCCCAGTGGGACTGTCTGTCCTTTCAAGCCTGGCCAGGAACACATCATTGTTCTGCCATTCTCACATTCTGATCACATAAACTGAACTATCACATTCTTCTCTCCACCAGCACCCTCCAGCCCACCACCCCCACTCCCCCCCCCGCCCCCGTCCAAACTATTGCATAAATGCTGTTCCCTCCAAACTTCACCTCTGATAAGAGTCATCTAGACTCGAAATGTTAGCTTGCTTTCTCTCCACGGATGCTGTCTGACCCCACTGTGACCTCCAGCATTTGTTTTTTTATATACAGGTTCCAGCATCTCCAGTAATTTGCTCCTAAATGTTTTTCAACTTTTTGTTCCAACCTCAAAGATTTGCATACATACATCCAAAGGCCCCTCTGTTCTTGCGTTTCCTATAATATTCAGTTTAGATTACACTCTCCTCAACTTTATCTTTCAAGAAGGTATCTTTCAGACTCCTCTGCATTAAATTTCACCCACCATGTCCCTGTCTATTTAACAAGTCTGTTCATGGTCTTCTGTTGTCTGTTACCATCCTCTTCATTGATATTCAATTTCTAGGGTTCCCATCAACAGAAAACATTGAAACTACATTATACTCTCGATACGAAGTTCCACGTCATTAATATATATCTCAGTGGTTTAATACTGACACTTCCAATCTAATAAATAATTGTTCACCTCTATTCTCTGTTTTCTGACCTATGGCCAATTTTGCATAAAGTTGCCACTGTCTCTTTAATCCCATGGCCACTAATTTTCTAATATCTACTGAGTGGTACTTTCCCAAATGCATTTTGAAGGTCTATTATATAAAACAACAACAGTTCTTCTTGCATCAATCCTTTTCATTGCTTTATTAGTTTGACCCATATCTGTTTTTTAAAACAAAACATTCTCTGACAGTGAATAGTACAGGAAACTCGTGTACCGTAACTCCTTTAAGAAGGACTTTTTTTTACACACCTTGAGGTAACAAGTAACTTTAGGTCACCACAACTTTGACACATTAATATATATCAAAAAGGTCAGTGGTTTAATGCCATCCCTCAAGTTAGAAAAACAGCAGTATTCTGCTGTTTGTTTCATAGATAATTTCAAATCCATGTTACCCCTGCCTCTTCAACTCCAATAACCTTAAATTTCTGCTAACAAGCCTATTATGTGGTACTCACAATTATTAGGTCTATTTTTTGAGACCAAAAGCTTTAACTTTAGGGTAAATGAATAGTGTCATTTGACCTCTTCTGAAATCTGCCTGACAGTTAGTCTGGTCAATTTGGTTTCTTTGAGATGAGGGGAAAACTTAGATTGACCTCCTGACTTTCTCCAGCAATTTCAGTTTTGTTTAGATTGCTTTATTGAGAAGATGGTGCAAGGTATTTACATTTGGAAATGCTACCAGCAGTCTCTGAATTTACAATGAGTAGACTCTTCAGTAAGATACAGAAGGATATTTTAAGAATCTGGTTGTAAATACTTGTTGTGTAAACTGTTCATTTACTTCGAAGATGAAAGGAAGCTAGAGTCAGGAACAGCTAATCAGCGATTTTATCTGAATGCAAGATCAATGGTTTTTCATATAGCCATTAGGAAGAGAACAGAAGAAGCTATTTTTTGATATAAGATTACAGGCTTCTCTCCTAATCAATGAATATGACAGAAGCAGAGACTGAGGTAAAAACAATGACTGCAGATGCTGGAAACCAGATTCTGGATTAGTGGTGCTGGAAGAGCACAGCAGTTCAGGCAGCATCCAAGATTTCAAAGCTACTTGGATGCTGCCTGAACTGCTGTGCTCTTCCAGCACCACTAATCCAGAAGCAGAGACTGTCCCGTCTGAGACCTAACCTGCATCCATGGAAGGATAAATGAGATTTCTCCTGGTGTGGCCAAAGGAAAGAAGAATCTAAAGAAGACTTTACTGCTGATGATGTATTTAAGAAACTCTCCAAAACTAAGAGAAGTACTGGGAGTAATCAAACAAAGTTGCTATTGGTGAAGCAGAGCCATAGGAAACAATTAGAAATCAGGAGCAATTGTGGACAGCTAGAAGAACTAATTGTGTAAAGACTGTGATAGATGGTCAGTACAACTAAATAAAATTACTTTCTGTGGTTTAAAATATAAGTTCCCTACAGAAAGGAAATAATGGTTCCTCAATTTAGTCATTTGCAACAATGAAAGTTTCAAAATGTGCAATCTTCTGACATTTGTCTTGCACCTAGTAACTGGAAGTTTCAATCTTTTTTTTAACGTTGGAGATTGTAACAACTTCATCAACTGTTTTTGAAAGTCTGTGTGTGCAACATCAACTCCAACATGTTCATCAATTCTTTCTAATAATTCATCAAAGTATTAAACGAAGCTGGTAAAATACAATCAAATCCATGTTGGCTGTAATTTATTCATCCATACTTTTCAATTCACCTTTTCTAAAGCATGGTTTAATATCTGCAACCCTCCAACCTTCTGACACCTCTTGCAAACCTAAAGATGACTGAAATATTTTTGGCAACACTTTTGGCTAAGATCCCTAGGATGCATCCTATCCAACCTGGTGAATTTTCCACAGCAGAGAAAAATAAATGTGATTTTTACATGTATTTGAATTTGATGAATTTGAGTATTCTATTTTAAGGAAAATAAAGTTCAACCTTTCTTTTCACACCAAAATCAGTGTTTAGATTAGGAGAATTTCTGCAGTATAGCATCTCACCGATTTACTTCTGCCACTTGAATTGAGATGGCACCTGTTGGAATGATTGCAAAATTGCATCATGCCTTTTTTTGCAAATCAAACATAAATGAAAGGCACAAATCGGATTTCAAATTAAATTAAAATGCTCCAACACATAAATCTGAAAAATCACTACTAACTTTGCCATTACTGTTACTCACTTGGAAATTATCAATTTCAATTCAACTGAAGACATTAACCGTTTAACAGCTCCAGTTATCACAACAGCATATTATTGGTTATATAGAAAGGTATTATTCTGTAATCATATTTTGAGTTAAAATCAGTAATACTACTGTGAAAAACAACCTTTATGTAGAACAACAGGATTTTATTAAAACAGCTCTTCCCAAGCCCGAAAGAAACTACCGAGGATTGTGAACCCAACTCATTCCTCTCGCAAACCAGCCTTCCACCCATTGACTCCATCTATACTTGCTGCTGCATCAGGAAAGCAACAAACATAATCAAAGACAAAAACAGAAACTGCTGGAAATGCTCAGTGGGTCTGACAGCATCTGAGACCAGAAATGAGAGTTAACCTTTCAGGTCTGGTAACCTTTCCTCTGAACATAATCAAAGACCCCTCCCACCCTGTTTTTGCTCTCTTTCACCCTGTTCTGTTGGGCAGCAGATATAAAAGTTTGCAGACGTACGAACAGAGTCAAGAACAGCTTTTCCCCTGCTGTTATCAGGCTATTGAATGGCCCTCTTAAATGGGAATATTGATCTCTCTGTGCAACTTCTCAGCAGCTGTAACACTGTATCCTGTACTCTGTTCTGTTGCCCTGATGCATTTGCACAGTGTGATCTGCCTGTAAAGCACGTACAAAAACACTTTTCACCATATCCCGGTACATGTGACAGTAATAAATCAAATGAAACAAAAAAAGCAATGTCCACAAGTCAGGTATTTTCAGCACTTTCTTCAGAGAAGGAATCTTCCAAAATTCTTCAAATTATTGGTACCAGGTAGCCTTGTTAGCAAATGCTGCAAACACTTAAGCTCAAACCAGATAGCTGCTGGTTTGAGTCCCTAAGTTGCTTACTACATATACCAGTTTATCACAAATGGGATAACTCTTGAATATTCAGGCTATTTTTCGATGTAGAGTACCTACATTTATCACAGCAGGTACCCAAAGACAAAGGTAGAAATCGGATAGTTCACACATCATATTACAGAGTACCTCATATTGTGCCTAGCATTTCTCAAAAAAGCATGTCTCTACACCGTAGTCATCTATTCTCTTTGTGATGATGTTGTCATGCCAACAGCACAACACAACTTGTAAAGACCTTTAAATTTCTGCTTGAGAGAAGAAGAACCCTAAAAGGAAACACTTGTTCTTCAATTTCTGCTGTCATGTGGTAGATTCTGAATTCCAAATCTAGTTATAAACATGCATGAAAGAGAACTAATTTGTTTCACTGAACATTATGGTCCCTTTGCTTTGCATTCCAACCAAAGTAAAATGTAGGAGAATAAAGCTGGAAGTTTGTTGCAAATCTGAAGGAGTCTAAAAGACAACATAAATTGCAAAACAAAAACCCCAGAATTTAAGCAATTTGTTGATATCCTCACTCTAAAATCAGTATCTCTGAACATCACTCTACATAATTGACTCCAAAGCTGTGACTAAGTGGACGAAGCACTCCTGTTGTTATTCCAACCTGAATCCAGCTAAGTGTGAGTAAAACTGAAGAAATGCTCTTTGATACTCTTCATCTGCCCCCATTATGATTTTGGCTGAACTCTATTAACCTTCCTGCAGGACTGTCATACTTTATCATTTTTTTTTCTGCTATTCACCATGGCTCAGTGTCAAAGGTAACTCATATAAATGGACTTCACGCTTCCAACAATTCTAAGTGTCTTTTTTTCTGCTAAAGTCTCGTTAACCAGAGAGCATGAGAGCATGATCCATTAATTATAACAGAAAAATATATAACTCGGAGAAATACAATATTGGAAGGAAGATGGGACAACAAATTGTATTAATGCTTCATACCATTTGACTTATTACACAAAATATCTTAATAAACAGTTCACAGCTTCCACAGGAAGAAGTGAATTTTTCAATACAATGTCAAAAAAACAGCCATCATACTAAATTCTTAAATATCTACTTCTGAAACTTAGCTGGGTTTCAAAGGAAGCACAAGTGACTTTGGTTGAAGACAAGGAGACAACTGCACTGGAAACTAAAGGTCAAGATCCTGACATCTCCCATTCACCTCTACTTTTCACTTGGACAGGACTGAAGTCAAGAAGGAAACTCTCTTCTGTTGGGTGAGTAAATATGGTAATTACAAACCAACTGTAAATTATTGAAACCCATTTGAAACCATTTAACGAGTGATTTAATGTATAGTGCACTTGTTTCCTGACCAGTCAGAAACTCGGTAACATCACCAAGGTGAGAGCAAAGCTGGAAGAGCTTCTCCAGTTAACCATTTAGAAAGCAATACAGGTAAGGGGCTCGTTTTCAAAGTACTGCTTCACTAAGTGCTATCATTACCTGACAAAAGATTGGCAACTTCCCAAAGAGACTACCTGTCTAGTACATTAAGTATGACTAGAGAAAGTCAAGTTTGATTCTCTTGTGCTGGTGATAATCATTGACTGGGAATTATGTGCTTTGAATGTAACCTGCCACTTTGCAGCCCAAGCCCGAATGATAAAATATTGACAGTTGTGACACAAAATCAGACATGATAAGCTGAAGAAGGATCACTGGGCTCTGCTTTCTTTCCACAGATGCTGAGTTTTTCCAGCAATTTCTGCTTTTGTTTATGGTATTGTGTTGTTTCTTGCCATTTTTACAACACAAATTTACAGAAATTATGACTAACTCTGTTCACCTTTTTAATTTTGAATTTTTTCTCCATATTATTAAAATAACAATTGGCTATAAATAGATTGTAACATTCATTAGTTCTTCATATGTTATTCTGTTATATTTAATTTTAAATGGTGGCTAATGACCATCTTCTGAATTTCTTTATCTGTTAAGAAATTTATTTGAAGGTTCAAAGTTTTCACAATGTTGCAATGGTTAAAACAAAATAAGATAGATGAAGAGATAATCATAATTGCTAAGTTTGGGTTTTAACATTCTGAGAGTTAATTAGTGCCATTTAATATGAGTTTACCATAAACTATGATGTATTGCACCTTATTCCATAACAGTTACAGTATTATTGTTCCTCCTACAAAATGTGCTGGATAATTAAAAGTACTTGAGTGTATCAATATTAAGTTTATATTGTTTAAAATAGTAAACATCTAAAATCATTTTCCACACGGAACATTTCAAAACTGCAAGCCAATCAAAACAGTACCGAATGTACCATTAACCTGTGACCTCACTGTGAAGAAGATAGCATTGAGGTCTAGCAGGGCAATGGTCAAAATATTGATTTGTGCAGCAAAGTTTCAAGTGATATGCTTCAATGATTCACTTGACACATGAAAAGATTTCCCTGTATGTATCCACCAAGTTTTAAACTCTTTATTCAGTGAAAAAAGGCACAAATTTATTGTACTGCATGGAACAAAACTGATGGTATCAAGTCTGCAACTAGTTATGCACTTTGGCAGAATTCTTTTTTTGAAAGTTGAGCAAAGTGTTTTGTTATAGTTCAAGATAAAAATATTCCTCAATGTTATCCTAAATATTACCATTAGCTATAGGTTGGAAAATACAGACTAAAAGGAAATTTTATCTCATTTTGATTTTAAATGTCAATAGTGCCCTTCAAATTACCTTCCTTCATTATACAATATTCCAAGTAGATATCACATTCAGGAACAAAGGGATTATATGAGGTCAGCTATGGCAAACACCATCCAGATCGATTGACATAATTAAAAACAACTTGGGTTCTGCATCAAAGAGCTTTGCGGCTGTACCCCTTAACTGCACTGCAGTGTGTCCTAAAGTTAAACTCAATAGCAATCATCTCCTTCTCCATATGTTCCAGGCTGAGATAGATAGATTTTAATCAGGAAGGGAATCAAAGATTATAGGTAGGAAGGGGAAAGGTAGAGCTAAGGATCATCTGATCAGTCATGATCTCACTGAATGATGGAGCAGAATCGATGGGCCAAGTGGCCTGTTTCATTATACAGCATCCAAAAGCTTCATGCACAATAATGCTTCTTGGTTTATCTGGGAATATTTTACGAGATAAATTAATTGAATAAGTTTTATGAAGCTATTTCTGGCTGATTTATCAAGAAGTATGCAAGCTGACCACAAAAGTGCCAATTTAGCCACAATGTATTCAAGAAAGAAGTGGTAACAATCCTTTGGTTGTTAAACATAAACAATGCCCAACAGCATTATTCCACAAGAATTCTTATAATTCAGTGTATCTAGTATCTTTTTAAATAATTTTCTAAAATTAAGTTATATTGCAGTTCAATCATTTGCTACTCCATTAATATAGATGTGGAAATGCTAGGATCAGACTGGGGTGGACAAAGTCAGAAGTCACATGTTTGACTTTACCTAATGAAGGAACAGCACTCTGAAAGCTTGTGATTTCAAATAAACCCATTAATACTGCATCAAGCCTTAAAAAAATGGGAAATACTGCATCCCATAAGAGCATTTTAAAACTGTTTATGAGCACTAAAATTAAAATACCATCGTATGAAATCCAGGCAGTTATGTCCTTTCAGAAGGAACAAGCAAAAAAATTATTGTTTAAGGTCGCGACAGATGATAGTGCTAGCTGGATAGAGAAAAGATTGCTGAAGATACTCTGACTCAGAGGGAAAAAACTCAGAATCAAGAATGTCTTGTCTCATGGAGCAGGAGAATGTAGTAGAAGTGCTAAAAGATAATACTGTCGACATTCCTGCAAAGATATGGAAAAGAATGACTTGGATCTGGTGAACTGGAGGAGGGATAATTAATCACAATGAGAATCACAGAAGTTGTGCATTATTAGTTTAGAGCCATTTAACTATCATGGGCCAGGCAGAAATCCAAGAGATGGGGAACTCTGAGCCTGTTTGAAATGGTTTTCAAGTTGCAGTGGTTTCTCCACAAATCACATTTCATTTTAGTATTTGCACAATGGGAAGAGTTAAGCACAAAAACACCCTCCAGAGGCAATTACCATATGGAAATGAATTAATGCCCCTGGCCAAGAGAGAAAAGTGAACATTCAATACTCTTAGGCAGTTCTTTGTGCACATTTCAAGGGGTTGAACTGGCTTTCTCAAACAAATGATGTTGGGGTAGCAGTAAGGTTTTGAAACTTACAAATCAGAGAGTGAACATAAACAGTGGTTGCTGCAAGCAGAAAACATAGCGTTATTTTCTTCCTGTTTGGATTTGAAATGAAAACTGCTGTATTTCAAAACAAAATGTAAAGCAGATGAATGCATGGCTGAGGAGCTGGTATATGGGAGAAGGATTCACATTTTTGGACAAGAAGGACAGATTGCACCTAAATTGGAAGGGGACTAATATACTGGCAGGGAAATTTGCGAGAACTGCTTGGGAGGATTTAAACAAGTAAGGTGGGGTGTGGTACCCAGGGAGATAGTGAGGAAAGAGATCGATCTGAGACGGGTACAGCTGAGAACAGAAGTTAGTCAAACAGTCAGGGCAGCAGGAACAAGGTCGTACTAATAAATTCAACTGCATTTATTTCAATGCAAGGGGCCTAACAGGGAAGACAGATGAACTCAAGGCATGGTTAGGAACATGGGACTGGAATATTATAGCAATTATGGAAACATGGCTCAGGGATGGGCAGGACTGGCAGCTTAATGTTCCAGGATACAAATGCTACAGGAAGGATAGAAAGGGAGGCAAAAGAGGAGGGGGAGTGGCATTTTTGATAAGGGATAGCATTACAGCTGTGCTGAGGGAGGATATTCCTGGAAATACATCGAGGGAAGTTATTTGGGTGGAACTGAGAAAGAAGCAAGGGATGATCACCTTTTTGGGATTGTATTATAGACCCCTCAATAATCAGAGGGAAATTGAGAAACAAACTTGTAAGGACATCTCAGTTATCTGTAAGAATACTGGGGTAGTTATGGTAGGGGATTTTAACTTTCCAAATATCGACTGGGACTGCCATAGTGTTAAAGGTTTAGATGGAGAGGAATTTCTCAAGTGTATACAAGACAATTTTCAGATTCAGTATGTGGATGTACCTGCTAGAGAAGGTGCAAAACTTGACCTACTCTTGGGAAATAAGGCAGGACAGTGGGGGAGCACTTTGGGGCCAGCGACCATAATTCTATTCCATTTAAAATAGTGATGGAAAAGGATAGACCAGATCTAAAAGTTGAAGTTCTACACTGGAGAAAGGCCAAATTTAATGGTATTAGGCAAGAACTTTCGAAAGCTGATTGGAGGCAGATGTTCGCAGGTAAAGGGATGGCTGGAAAATGGGAAGCCTTCGGAAATGAGATAACAAGAATCCAGAGAAAGAATATTCCTGTCAGGGTGAAAGGGAAGGCTGGTAGGTACAGGGAATGCTGGATGACTAAAGAAATTGAGGGTTTGGTTAAGAAAAAGAAGGAAGCATATGTCAGGTATAGACAGGATAGATCGAGTGAATCCTTAGAAGAGTATAAAGAAAGTAGGAGTATACTTAAGAGGGAAATCAGGAAGGCAAAATGGGGACATGAGATAGCTTTGGCAAATAGAGTTAAGGAGAATCCAAAGGGTTTTTACAAATATATTAAGGACAAAAGGGTAACGATGGAGAGAATAGGGCCCCTCAAAGATCAGCAAGGCGGCCTTTGTATGGAGCCACAGAAAATGGGGTGATACTAAATGAATATTTTGCATCAGTATTTACTGTGGAAAAGGATATGGAAGATATAGACTGTAGGGAAATAGATGATGACATCTTGCAAAATGTCCAGATTACAGAGGAGGAAGTGCTGGATGCCTTGAAACGGTTAAAGGTGGATAAATCCCCAAAGCCTGATCAGGTGTACCTGAGAACTCTGTGGGAAGCTAGAGAAGTGATTGCTGGGCCTCTTGCTGAGATATTTGTATCATCGATAGTCACAGGTGAGATGCTGGAAGACTGGAGGTTGGCAAACATGGTGCCACTGTTTAAGAAGTGCGGTAAAAACAAGCCAGGGAACTATAGACTGGTGAACCTGACTTCGGTGGTGGGCAAGTTATTGGAGGGAATCCTGAGGGCCAGTATGTACATGTATTTGGAAAGGCAAGGACTGATTCGGGATAGTCAACATGGCTTTGTGCGTGGGAAATCATGTCTCACAAACTTAATTGAGTTTTTTGAAGAAGGAACAAAGAAGATTGATGAGGGAAGAGCACTTGATGGGATCCATATGGACTTCAGTAAGGCATTCAACAATGTTCCCAATGGGAGACTGATTAGCAAGGTTAGATCTCACGGAATACAGGGAGAACTAGCCATTTGGATACAGAACCGGCTCAAAGATAGAAGACAGAGGGTGGTGGTGGAGGGTTGTTTTTCAGACTGGAGGCCTGTGACCAGTGGAGTGCCACAAGGATCGGTGCTGGGCCCTCTACTTCTTGTCATTTACAAAAATGATTTGGATGCGAGCATAAGAGGTACAGTTAGTAAGTTTGCAGAAGACACCAAAATTGGAGGTGTAGTAGACAGCGAAGAGGGTTACCTCAAATTAAAACAGGATCTGGACCAGATGCGGCTGAGAAGTGGTATATGGAGTTTAATTTAGATAAATGCGAGGTGCTGCATTTTGGGAAAGCAAATCTTAGCAGGACTTATACACTGAATGATAAGGTCCTAGGGAGTGTTGCTGAACAAAGAGACCTTGGAGTGCAGGTTCATAGCTCCTTGAAAGTGGAGTCGCAGGTAGATAGGATAGTGAAGAAGGCTTTTGGCATGCTTTTCTTTATTGGTCAGAGTATTGAGTACAGGAGTTGGGAGGTCATTTGCGGCTGTACAGGACATTGGGGAGGCCTCTGTTGGAACACTGCAGTGCAATTCTGGTCTCCTTCCTATCGGAAAGATGTTGTGAAACTTTTGAAAGGGTTCAGAAAAGATTTACAAGGATGTTGCCAGGGTTGGAGGATCTGAGCTACAGGGAGAGGCTGAACAGGCTGGAGCGTCGAGGCTGAGGTGTGACCTTATAGAAGTCTACAAAATTATGAGGGGCATGGATAGGATAAATAGACAAAAAGTCCAGAACTAGAGGGCATAGGTTTAGGGTGAGAGGGGAAAGATATAAAAGAGACCTAAGGGGCAACTTTTTCCATGCAGAGGGTGGTACATGTATGGAATGAGCTGCCAGAGGAAGTGGTGGAGGCTGGTACAATTGCAACATTTAAGAGGCATTTGGATGGGTATATGAATAGGAAGGGTTTGGAGGGATATGGGCCGGGTGCTAGTAGGTGGGACTAGATTGGGTTGGGATATCTGGTCGGCATGGACGAGTTGGACCAAAGGGTCTGTTTCCATGCTGTACATCTCTATGACTCTATAATTAGAAGTTCTGAGTAAATTAGATTTGATTCCCTACAGTGTGGAAACAGGCCCTTCAGCCCAACCAGTCCACACCAACCCTCCAAAGAGTAACCCACCCAAAGCCATTTCCCTCTGACTAATGCACCTAACACTACGGGCAATTTAGCATGGCCCATGACCTGCACATTTTTGGACTGTGGGAGGAAACCGGAGCACCCGGAGAAAACCCACTCAGACACTGAGGGAACGTGCAAACTCCACACAGACAGTTGCCCGAGACTGGTACTGTGAAGCAGCAGTGCTAACCACTGAGCCACCATGCCATCCCATTTTGTTTTATGAGTGATTAAGTATTTGAGATTTTTTAATATTGGATGGGCTTTCGTGAATGGAAGTGTTTGTTTCTTTATTCATTCATGTATGTGTGTTGTCATCCATTTAATTGTCTTGGAATTAAACGGTTTGCTAGACTGTCAGAAGGCAGTTAAGAATCAACCACTTTTCTGTGGTCTGGCATCTCATGTTAACCAGAGCTGATAAGGCAGACAGGTCTCCTTCCCTAAAGGACATGACTATATTCTCGTGAAAGCTGCTGTAGCTGTTTATATTTTTAGTAATTTTGTTTGACCATAGTTTGTGATGTCTGTCTCTGGTGAATTTAAGGGCAATGGTGTGGATTAGGGGCATGGGTCTGTATTGGTGACATATGGGCATAGTGAATGGATGTGAGGGAAAAGGGCTTGAGAGCCTGATGTATTAACAACACAACCGGGCAAAGTTTCTGAGAATCAGGATGGACTGTTTAAAAGGATTACGTGTCCAGAAAGTCATATCACAATACTGCAGCCTGTGTATTGAACTGACAATGTATCAGTTCAGAGCAGATGAATATGATGAAAAATATGTTCAATGAAGCTGCGACATTTGAGTTGAAAAGTTTAATTATTTTGAACTTTTTCGAACTGGAGAGGTAGCACTTAGAAACACAAGATTAAAAACACATACTAAATAAAAACCGAAAGAACTGTGAATGCTGTAAATCAGAGATAAAAATAGAAATTGCTGGAAAAGCTCTCCTCTGAAGAAAGGAGCTTTTCCAGCAATTTTGGTTTCAACTCAAATGAGATATGGGAGGCAAAAAAAAAATAAGCGAACCCAAACAAAGGGTTTCGGATACTTGATGGCAACAGATAAAGTTCACGGACTTGAGGTTATCGCATCTAGTTTGGGTTAGTTATCAACATTTCTTAATAAACTTGGTGATCAACAACTGGAAGAGGTTGCTTGGTTATGTGATTGAGACAGTTGTATTGGGAAGGTGTATTGACAAACAAGGCAGTTTGTTTGTAAAATCATGTAGGACTTTTCTTGAACTAATCTCGTGATTACTTCATTGTGTTTCCTTTGGAAAAGATTGCATGATGATTGACCCGACTAACTGTGTCTGATTACCATATCATCCTCCAATTGAAAACCAGTTTGTGTTACCCATTTTGCTTATGTTTGTTACAAATTGTAACGAAATGCACTTTGAGCCTTGGATATTTGTTTATTAATTTTATCTTTTATAATACGTGCTGAGTAGCCAGCATTAGTTTGATGAGCATTAGCCACTTTGAAGATGTAATTTATTACAAAGGGGTATGGTGTTATTGTAGTAGTTATATTATTCAAATCATCATCTAGTTGTCAGCTGAAACTTGGACGGTCAATCCAGTGAGTATGACTTTGAACTCCACCAAAATTGAGAATTTCAAATCAGTTGAATTTGAATTCATTTGTAAAAATCAGGAAATGAAAACCAGTTGACTCATAATTGCAAACAACAAACACAGAATTGTGAATGCTGGAAATCTGAAACAAAAACAAATAGCTGGAGAAACTCAGCGGGTCTTAGAATTCTGAGGAAGGGCCACCAGACCTGAAAGCTTTCTCTCGGCAGTTACTGCCAGACTTGCTGAATTTCTCCAGCACTTTCTAATTTTGTTGTGACTCTTGATTGCCCTCTGATACAGCTTAGCAAAATACTCAGTTACATGTAAGCTGTTCATGACCGTGTCAGTGATGATGAAATAAGTGATGAGATTAATATTTTTAAAATTTAAACAATAACTAGATCATCTCCTTGGCACTTTAAATGTGTAATTTCTTTACATTTATTCATTCTTTCATGGGATATGGTGTTGCTGGCAAAGCCAACATTTGTTACTCAAACTAAGTTGCTAGAACATTTAAGAACGCAGTTTGGAATCACATGAAGGCCACACCAAATGGCACATTTTCTCTCCTAAACGACAAGTATAAAAGGTATACTTAGTAAGTTTGAAGATGACACCAAAATTGGAGGTGTAGTAGACAGCGAAGAAAGTTACCTCAGATTACAACAGAATCTTGATCAGATGGGCCAATGGGCTGAGGAGTGGCAGATGGAGTTTAATTTAGATAAATGCGAGGTGCTGCATTTTGGAAAAGCAAATCTTAGCAGGACTTATACACTTAATGATAAGGTCCTGGGGAGTGTTGCTGAACAAAGGGACCTTGGAGTGCAGGTTCATAGCTCCTTGAAAATAGGCTTGCAGGTAGATAGGATAGTGAAGAAGGCATTTGGTATGTTTTCCTCTTTTGGTCAGACTATTGAGTACAGGAGTTGTGAGATCATGTTGCGGCCACTTTTGGTTAGGCCACTTTTGGAACATCATGTGCAATTTTGGACTCCTTCCTATCGGAAAGATGTTGTGAAACTTGAAAGGGTTCAGAAAAGATTTACAAGGATGCTAGGTTTGGAGGATCTGACCTATAGGGAGAGGTTGAATAGGCTGTTTTTCCTGGAGCGTTGGAGGCTAAGGGGTGACCTTATAGAGGTTTATAAAATCACGAGGGGCTTGGATAGGATAAACATACAAAGTCTCTTCCCGGGGTGGGGGAGTCTAGAACTAGAAGTTATAGGTTTAGGGTGAGAAGGGAAAGATATAAAAGAGACCTAAGGGGCAACTTTTTCACGCAGAGGGTGATGCGTGTATGGAATGAGCTGCCAGAGGAAGTGGCGGAGGCTGGTTCAATTGCAACATTTAAGAGGCACTTGGATGGATATATGAATAGGAAGGGTTTGGAGGGATATGGGCCGGGTGCTGGCAGGTGGGTCTAGATTGGGTTGGGAAATCAGGTCAGCATGGACGAGTTGGATCGAAGGGTCTGTTTCCGTGCTGTACGTCTCTATGACTCTATGACTTCACAAGTTTCATTAAGAATGTTTCAGAATTTTGAATTGTTTTCTGACAGAACAATTATTGATTCTAAGGCTTTCTGAGAAAAAGCACTAATAGATAGGCCTTTATCTCTTTTAGAGCTTGTAAAACTGCTATGTATTTTGAACATTATATATTAAAGAAACCTTACAACACAAAACCAACTGTGAACAATATACCGGTAACAGCAAATTAAAGCTCAAAATACTCACAATGCTTTCTTCTATCTGCTTCTTATCAATGAGCTGACCTATTTAAACTAACTGGGTTACCACTTCCATTCAAATAGCAAAGGAATGCCTTAGGAATGTTTTGGAACTTATGTCCACTGTTATCATTAATATTTGATGTCCTCTCAATTTGTCAATAAGATTTATTTGCTTGTACTGGAAATGGAAATGATTAAACATTGCTTCAAAGAAAAACCTCAAGTGGGGGAAAATGCACTTTGCATGGAACATGTGCATGAAGTTTATGTTCATAGCGCACATGAAGGTCTGTCTTCAGTCAGCATAGAAATCAAATACACACTTACATCATTCCTCATTTTTGTCGAAACGTTTTTATCCATAAAATCAATTTTTAACTGCTGTAATACTAACAATGTATATTCCCTCCCCTATTTTCACATGGTGAAAAAAAACCTACATCTGGATATAAGCACTGTGAAAGCAGCTTCCAGAGTTGGAAAACTTAATCAAGGTGCTGCAACTTTCCTTTAGTGATTATGACACATTAAGCTAACACTCTCTGCATGAGAACAATACAAATGAGATCCAAAGTGTGGTATTAGCCATTACCGTTTTTTTTTAATTGACTAGAACTCATCAATACCACATTCTTTCTTTGTTACCAAATATATCAGAATCCAGAAGTGCAGAAACAAGATGAGAAAAACAAAACTAGCTGATGAATTTGTACAAACTATATCTTCCTTATCTCAAATAGTAGCTTCAAAGCTAATAGTAGCTTTGAAGAAATTAAATCTTTTGATGAGTGCCAATAAGTTCTCCTAAGCTATTTTATTTGTGCATAAACACTAAACAACCACATCTGCAAAATAATTTTCAAAACCACCAGT
The DNA here is from genome assembly GCF_047496795.1 of Chiloscyllium punctatum. NCBI lineage: Eukaryota > Metazoa > Chordata > Chondrichthyes > Orectolobiformes > Hemiscylliidae > Chiloscyllium > Chiloscyllium punctatum. The sequence goes on from NC_092746.1 coordinate 63,157,895, forward strand.
TCACCATAATTCCTTTCTAGCTCAAGACCAAAAAGAGCCGAAGAAAGTGATGGCTGATTGATTTGTTCTGACAACTTTCAATGGCACCTTCCAGTTGATTTGATTGGCTGGTACTGACAAGTTCAACTTAAATGATGGGTACTGAATGTTGTCATGAAACACTGACATGCTTGCACATCAGCTGAAGTCCTGACAATCAGCTTCGGGAGCTAATGACTCCTATATATAAAATTTATCCAACTTTGACCCTTGTGAAAATAACCCTTTTTCCTTTCGCTGAAGCTCAATTTCTATTAATACAATTGTGCAGTTCATTCGTATGGGTGCCATATTTTTCTTCACCTATTGACTGAGGTTACATACAGTAACTCTGCTTCTAAATCCATTTCTCCTTGTTTAATAAGACAGAAGTGCACTCAGGAAGCTTTGTGAAGAAGTACCAAAATGGAGAATTTGCTCAGAGTAAGCAATTGTGGTTGAAATTGTTAACTCAGATAAAAGACCAATAGTAAAAGTATGTGATTAATGCAGATTTAAGTGAAGCAACCACAAGCATTCCAAGGTAAACAAGGGCCTCAAAAGTCCATAGCCATTCCAGTGTGATCCCATTGTAGCTTCAACTGGGTGTACAAGTACAATGGAAACAACATTAACAACGTAACAAATTTGAAATCAATGGAAATCATTCATTTTTGTGGTTGTTTAGGGTGTACCAGCTCAACCCTACAATATCATTTGTAAGTGGCTCTCAATTCAGCTAGACCATCAGCTGGGTGGCATGGTGGCCTAGTGGTTAGCAATACTGCCTCATAGCAACACGCTGCCAAGTTCGAATCCAGCCTTGGGTGACTGTCTGTGTGGAGTTTGCACATTCTCCCTGTGTCTGTGTGGGTTTCCTCCGGATTCTTCCCACAGTCCAAAGATGTGCAGGCCAGGTGAATTGGCTGTGCTAAATTGCCCATAGTACTAGGTGCATTAGTTAGAGGGAAATGGGTCTGGGTGGGTTACTCTTTGGAGGGTCAGTGTGGACTGGTTGGGCCGAAGGGCCTGTTTCCACACTGTAATCTAATCGAATCAATGTGCTTTCCTCCATCACCAGGCTAGAATTATGGATCTTTGCTGATGATTCCACAACGTTCAGTACCATTTCCAACTCCTCATATAGTGAAGCAGCTTGTACACATGCAGGAGAATCAGGACAAGATTCAGGCTTGGACGAATGTGTGGCAAATGATATGTTTGACCTCCAAGCAATGACCAGCTCCAACAACTAACACCCTAACCATCTTTCATTGACATTCAACTATATTGCTAATGCTGAAGCCCATAATAAAAAAAAGACTGCAAGCTACCACTGGCCCAGTCCAGTTTCAGATTAGCCATATGAGTTTTGTGGCTCAAAAGGCTGGGAATTTTGAGGTGAATAACTCACCTCCTGTCTCATTAAAGCCTCTTTACTATTTTAAATTTTAACTGTTAAACACGATATGTTAAATATAGAAAAAGTAGACTTTTAGAAATAGACTAAGATTCCCTCAACTCACCCAGCACTTTGTTCAAGCCACATTCAGTTTCCTCATTTCCTACTATCAGCTTCCATTTCCAGTGCATTTATGAGCAAAAGATGTTAAAATTTAAAAATGTGTGAACAAGTGTACCTAATGAGGCACGCAGCAAGATGTCCAACTTTAGTGATGTCTTACCTGGAGAATTGACATTATTTTCATCACAGGGGAAATCCGACACAATAGACATAGTTTCACAAGAATGGCAGATTAAAATCGACTTGTTCGTCATACACTTACATAAATGGAAAGCTACTGAGATTTGAGGATCCATACTCCAAAGAACTAGTATTTGCATTGTAACGTATGTTCCTTCAAACAGGAATCAGGGAACCATGCTTGGGCAATACTTGCTGAACAATCCTGAGCATGCAAACAGCTCCTCTAACAATTATCTTACGGTAATCCATCAAGATCATTATTTATGCTTGTTGGAAGCAACATGTGCAGGAATTATTCTCAGCAAACAAAAAGAATACGCTCAAGCTTCAGACCTTTTCAGAATTTCCCAAATCATAGGAAACTTATATTTGACCATGTTTTTTTCCGTGGCAATGCCTTGGCTAATCAACTATACATTACGAAGCAATCTCCTATGGTATATCTTGCCAAGTATCAACAACCAGAACATTCCTGCATTTGTCTTCTGAGTATGAGATAAAAAGCTTCAGCAACTTGTCTCTCAGTTATGTTCAAGTTATGACATGACTAAACACCAGCATATTTCTTGTCTTACTGTTTGGTATCCAACCAGTGAATTAATTACCTCCTACTGTACAGAAGCAAAAACCTATGGACGCTGGAAATCTTAAAATAAAACAAAAGGTATTGGAAAGGGTCAACATATCTAGTAGCATCTGTGGAGAAAAACAAAGTTATCATTTGAGGTCAATATGTCCTCCCATCAGAACTAAAGAAAGATAGAAATATTAGAATCCTGATTCAGGGAATAATGTCACCTTATTTTTGTTTTGATGCACATCTTTAGAACATTAAAAAAAATAGCAATTTCAAGACAACACAATCCTACATGGCTTGTTGTTGCAAATAAATTTGATAGTATTTTCTTATATCTTGTTATGCTCCTATGTTATTGAGAAGAGATGTATTGATATAAATTTACCATGACATGAAATTCATTTGTAAAGAAAAATGAGAAATCATAAGGTGATATATTCAGCCTTGCATCGTCACTCATCTGTCAACTCTTCACCACTTCAATGTTCCATCACTTTATATATATTCGGTCTTGTCAAACTGTTCAAGCAACTTCCGTTTTTAAAAAGTATATTTATCATCAGAGTTCCACATCTGGTCCAAGTACAAAAAAAACAACAAATGTCAACATTTAGAATTCCCATGGTCCAAGATCCTTTGGAATAATTGTAGTCTCCTCTCTGTTTTAATGAGAAATTGAATCTTCTTTTTCCCCACTATTAGTTGCAACTGAAAGTTCCTTTGAATGAACATTGGAAATATCAACATTATAGTACAATAAAGATGCATTTTCAAAGTGCATTTTTCCAAATTGGAAAATTGGATAATTCCAGACTATCCTTTTGCTTCCTAACCTGCTCATGAGAGAGCCATTTCAGAACTCAATCGTGGTTTTCAATTCTCATTACACACTGGACGTAGGATCCAGATTTCTAATAAACAATCTTTAATGGAGTCACAGAAGATTGTTTTTTAAATGTATGGTTTGAAATATTCTGGCAGAATATTGAGTTAGTGAAACAGAACATGACTAGTTAAGATAATCTAATCATTTGTGCCGCACACTTTCTTGAGGTGCAACCCTTTGAATTTTGAAAGGAAGAACTTGGATCTTTCATGACATCAGGATAACCAAAGCATTTATAGTCAATTAAGTTCTTTTGAAGTGTGGTTACTATTGAGATGTAACAAACAAAGCAGCCAATTTGTATGTACAAAGTTCTTATAAACAGCAATGTGATAATAATCGATCTCTTTAAGTGATATTGAATGAAAGATAGCTATTAGCCATTCAATTATCCCATCTTAATTGTGGTACAAAATAATCACAACTTTAGACCAATCATAAGTTCACATTTATTAAACTGCATTGTCTCACAATAATTAAAACCATTAGAATTTTCAAGGATCAGCAATTTTTGGCAACATTCCCAAATGTAGCTGACTAGCTAAGCCCACAACCTGATAATTCTGTAATATGTAAATAATTAAGATTTTTTATGCTTCATATTCCAAAATTAGTTTTACACTCTATCACCCTTTGTGAAATCATGAATATTAAAAGCTTGATGTTAATGAGCAAAATCTTGGAACAACAGCTGCATTCAATTTTAAGGACATAACCTCATTTAAACAAAGCATGTAAAAACTGCTCCAGTTCAAAATAAAAAAGATCAAGTAGTACTGGATAGCTTATATCTATCTTGCGTCGTTGTTCTTTAAATCTTCATGTGCATTGAGTAAATTTAGTATTCTAATCATAATTAGACAAATTTTAAGAATTCTGAGTCATTTGAAAAAGTAGGATAGATGTAGAATGTTGCTCAATTGTAATAATTAACAGTCAGCTGATGAATCATTGAGTATATTAAAGGTTGAGATAGATATATTCTTGAACTATAGGACAATCAAAGCTTAGTAGGAAAGTGGAGTTGAGACAAGATCATATAATTTTGCATCAGTCTTCATTATTAAGGACACAAGCAACATCTCAGATGCACCCAGATAAATCAGGAAATACAAAAGGGGCTGATCTCAGGAAAATCAAATCACCAGAGAAGAAGTACCAAGTAAATTATTGGAGCTGAGGGCTGATTTTCTTAACTAATCATGTCCTGTTTCATTAATTCAATATTCTGCCTGAGTATTTCAAACCATACATCCAAAGAAAAATCTTCTATTGCACCAATAAAGATTGTTTATTAGAAATCTGGATCCTTTGTCAGCTGCCTGGTCCTAATTGTCCTCATTCTAAGTCTTAATTTTGCAGATCTCCCTTGATTTGGGAGAAGGTAACATTAGTGTGGAAAATAGTGAATGTAATTCCTTTATTCAAAAAAGTATGAAGACTGAAATAAGTCAACTATAAGCCAGTTAGGTTATTATCTGTCCATATATGCCTTCGTGAAATGGAAATTTTGTTTGACCAATCTACTGGAGGTTCTGAGGAGGTAACACACACTGTGGTTATAGGAAACGTGGTGAATGTACCATACTTGGATTTACAGAAGGTATTTGATAAAGTGGCACATCAAAGTTTATTACAGAAATCAAAAGCTTATGGTATAGGGATAGTTTTCTTTTATATTCTTGCATAGAACGTGTGTATCACTGGTAAGGCAGGTATTTGTTGACCATTCCTAACTGCCCTTGAATTGTGTGGCTTGCTAAGTAATAAGAGTCAGCCACATTGCTGTGGGTCAAGAGTTACATGTAGGTCAGACCAGGTAAGGACAGCAGATTTCCTTCACTAAAGGACATTAGCAAACCAAATGGTTTTTTCCCCTGACAATTGACAATGAGGGTTACCAGAGTTTATTGAATTTAAATTTCACCATTTGCCAAAGTGGGATTTGAACCCACGTCCCTAGAACATTCATATGAAGTTTTAGACTATAAGTCCGGTGATATTACCAAATTGGCATGGGGAGCAGATCAGCTGGATACAGGAAGCAGAGAGTAGGTATACACGGTGTATGGATCCTTTTCAGGTTGACAAGACTTCATGGGGCTGGTGCTGAGAAGTTGCCAAATCTACTGATGACACAAATATGGGTAGGAAAATAAGTTGTGAGGAGAACATAAGAACAAGGAGCAGAAGTAGGCCATCTGGCCCTTCAAGCCTGCACCGTCATTCACTAAGATTGTGGTTGACCATTTTGTGGACTCAGCTCCACTTTCCTGCCCTCTCACCGTAACCCTTAATTCCTTTATTGTGCAAAAAAAATCGATCTTAGCCTTAAAAACATTTACTGAAATAGTGCCAACTACTTCACAGGGTAGGCAATTCCATAGATACACAGCCCTCCAACTGAAGAAGTTCCTTCACAATTCAGTCCAAAAACTACTCCCCCTAGTTTTGAGGCTATGTCCTCAGTTCTACTTTCACCTGTCCGTGGAAACATCCTCTCTACTTCTATCCTATCTATACCCTTCATTGTTTTACATGTTTCCATAAGATCCCCCCTCATTCTTCTAAATTCCAATGAATCTGCTCCCAGTCTACTCAATCTGTCCTCATAAGCCAAACCCCTCAACTCCAGAATCAACCTAGTGACCCTCCTCTGTACCCTTTCTAGTGACAATATATCCTTTCTCAAGTAAGGAGACCAAAACTGCACAACCCTCCAGCACCTTATGCAGCTGCAACATGACCCGTTCATTTTTAAACTCAATCCTTTTAGTAACGAAGGACAAAGTTCCGTTTGCCTTCCTAATTACCTGTTGTACCTGCAGACCAACCTTCTGTAATTCATTCACATGGACATCCAGGTCCCCCTGCATAGTAGCATGCTGCAATGTTTACCATTCAAATAATAGTCCTTGAGAACATAGGACATTGTAAAGAGATATAGATAATGTGAGCGAGCAAAGATCTGGCAAAAGGAGTGTGATATGGGAAAGTGTGCAGTTGTCCATTTTGGCAGGACAAATAATGAAGAAGCATATTATCTAAATGGTGGGAGATTTCAGAGATCTGAAATGCCAAGGAATCAGAGTGGCTAAATGTATGAATCATAAAAGGTTAGTGTGAAGGCAAAGCAAGTAATTAGGACAGCCAATAAAATATTATTACTTATCACAAGCGGAATTGAATACAAAAGTAAGGAGGTTATACATCAATGGTCAGTTCACATCTGAAGTAGGTGCTCACTATTGCTCACCTTTTCTAATGACAGATGTAAATATTTTGTAAGCAATTCAGGATGATTTACTGGACTAACACCTGAAATGGGCAGGTTGATTCATAAGCAAAGGTTGGACAGACTGGGTGTGTATTCACTGGAGTTTAGAAGAGTAAGGTGGTGACTTAATTGAAACAAATAGCAGCCTGAGAGGTTTCATCAGGTTAAATATCAAGAGCGTGTTCCTCTTATGGTTCACAGTTTTAAAATCAGGGTATCCACATAAATCAGAGATGAGGTTCAGGGTCCCTGAGAGAGTAATGAGTCTTTGGAACTCTCTTCCTGAAAAGGTGGTGGAAGCAGAGTCCCTGAAAATGGTTAAGGCAGAAGTGGTTTGTTTCTTGTTAAACAACAGGGTGAAAGCTTTTCAGGGACTGGAGGCAATGTGGATTTGAGGTTGCAATCAGTTCAATCATGGCAGACCAAGTTTAAATGGCAGAATAGGTTTGAAGGGCTGGATAGCCTACTCCCTCTGCTTGTTCACATGTTGGTATTGAAAGGCAGTACAGGCTCAGGTGGCCTTCTGCTGCTTCTATTTCTTATGCCTTTATGATTGCATAAGTGGTAATTTATGACTGGATGTTCCACCTTAATCACCTCATTCAGAATTTTGAAATGCATTAATTTCAAACTTGCATGATACCATTTCAATCCCATTATAACCACTTCTCCATTCTTTCTTATCCAAGATTGCTGGAAGGAATGTATGCATCATGATGATGCATCCCTTTCAATATGCTCAAGTAATTTAGTTAATAGGCTGAGTTTGCATGATCCCGTTCACCTTTGTCGATATTATAAAAATGATTTTTCTCCTTTTTTCATTGTAGGTGAGCTTAGTTTCTACAGATATTTGCTTCTTTTATTCTAGTTAAAGACTGAAATTCACAATTCCAGCTAAAACTATTACAGGTAATCTTAAACCTGCATTTTAAGCTGTACTTAAAACAATATTTTTCATAAATCCAGCCTCAGCTTTTATTGGAATAGTAATAATGTGTGACAGATGAAAAATTTCATTAATGGGAAAAAATATGCCTGAGAATATTGCGTTAAGTCTGATTTTTTTAACGTTTTAATTTAACAATTTGTATGACATTAGATATGAAAAGCTCCAATACAATCCACTGAGTTACTGTGCATATTAAATGGAGATTTTTAGCTCAGTTTATTGCTTAAGGATGAAGCATAAGAGCCATACAGAAAAAGCAGAATATTAAAAATGTAAGGATTATGAGTAACAAAAGCCATTTATCCCATCTAGCTTAACCTATTATTCAATTCTATTTTCTGAAACAGATACATCAAACATATTGCAGTTTCTTTACTGAATCAAGAATTCATTCAATTCTTTTTCATCTGTTCAGCAGTTTGATTTCCTACACAATTCTTAATACTGATGAGTTTTATATGGCATTGAGTTTAATAATAGATCAAAGCAATGACAGGAGTCAACAAGCACAAAATAGAAGAAAAACAGTGACAGACCTATACGTTGGTGTAGACGAGTAATGGCTGGTGGCAGGCCACAAGAGACAGAGAGAACAAACATGAGGATTATCGGTGTGAGAAAGTAGCAGGTACAAGTGCTGGTGAGAGTCAACAGGATGAAGAGTGACTGAATTTGACGAAAAAGTCAACAGAAAAAGGTGATGACAGAGAGCTGGTGGGAGTCAAAGAGAGAAAACTTGCAACAAAAATATTTACTAATGATGTCACAGAACAGCAAGTAAATTCATCTTTACATTTTAAAGTCATGGCATGACAGTAATTCAATATTTAGTGATGTACTTTCACTTGCAAGTTATTTCAGCGAGGAATGCATAGTGTCGCACAAGTGCATAGTAGAATTCGCATGTGATCAATGGTCTTTATGGGCAAGAAAATGTATACAGTTCAATCAAATTGCTTCTGAAGCATCAATGTTTGAGGGATTGCAATTCTCTAGTAACCTCTCCTTGCCATTTGAACTAAATTCAGGTACAATTCCAGCAACTGTACACCACAATCTCTCCAAAGCCACGATCACAAAATTATAGAATTGCTACGACAAAGAAGGAAGCTATTCGGCCCACCGTCCCTCTGCTGGTCCTCAAATGAGCATCATTATCTCGTATCTCCAGCTTTTTCCCCATTCAATCGTGATTTCAATGCAGATAATTCCATCCAATGCCCTCTTGAATACCACAAATGAACCTATCTCCAACACATTCCCAGGCATTGCATTCCATACTTGCTGTGTAAATGTTTGATTTCTTATATTACCTGTGCTTCTTTTGCATATCACTTTAGATCTATGTCCTGTCATTCTTGTTCCTTTTATGAGCGGAAACAGCTTCTCCTAATCTACTCAATCCAGTTGAGCCATGATTTTGGAAACCTCTATCAAATCTCGTCTTATCCTTCTCTCTCAAAGAAGAACAGTCCAAAAATTTTCAATCTGTCCTCAAACTGAATTTTCTGATTCCTGGAACCATTTCTTGTAAATTGCTTCTGCACTCTGTTTAGTGCATTCACAGCTTTCCTACGATATGGTGTTCCCAACTGTACATAATACTCCAGCTGAGGTATAATAAGTGTCTTATAATATCATCTCCTCATTCTTGTACTCTAGGCCCCTATTAATAATGCTGAGGACACTGTATTCTTTATCAACTGCTCTTTCCACCTGTCCTGTCACCTTCCATAATCTGAGCAAATTTACAATCAGGTTCCTCTGCTCTTGCACTCCCTTCAGAATTGTACCCATTATTTAAAACGACTTTCAATGTTCTTCCTACTAAAGTGCATTATTTTACATTCTGTGCATTGAACCTCATCTGTCTCCCATCTGCCCACTCCACCAATTTGTCAATATCCTTTTGGAATTCCACACCGTCCTCCACATAATTTACAGTTCTTCCAAATTTCATGTTACCTGCATTACATTCTTCTAAAGATGTTGTGCTCAGAAAAACTCAGTTGTCAAATCCAGATGTGATCTAACCAAAGCTATGTGTAGTTAAAGCATAATTTCCACCCCCTTGTATTCTTTGAATAAAGGCCAGTAATCTATTAGCTTTTCTGAATAAATTATTTAACTGTTCATAACAGTTGAAATAGCTATGTGCCTGAACTCTCACATTTCTTTGGATTGCCACTGTTTCCAGCTTTTTATCATTTAGGGTTAAATTTCCCACTTTCAAGTCAAGTTTTTTTGAGAGAGATTTTCATAATATCTGGTCTCTCCTGCAATATTCTACCCTTCAACTCATTAATTATGCTCACCATTGATGGGACCTGCTGGCTGACAGTATATTTAAAGTCCTGCTGCACATCAGTTCAGACACTACAAACAAAGGGATGTCCTTCACACTGTGGCACTTGAATGCCAATGTTCAAGCATGACTCAGAAAGAGAAGACAGTACTTAATTTCACTGACTAGGACTGAGGTGCTTGAGAATGGGATGGTGGACTGGAAAGCAGTGCCATATCCTACTGGCCAGCAAAGAAGTCCACAAAACTAGACTCAACAAGCCCAGACCAAGACAGTGCTCTGGGTCTGTGCTATGTCCTGAATGAAACGCAAAGTAATGCATCGCAGAAGAAAGTTCATGATCTTCTGTGTTCTATAGGAATAAGTGCCAATATTTTCTCTCTGCTACCTCTCACTCACAGAGCCACCATTCTCTCAATCTCTGCTCATGGACCACAGTATTGTATACATCCTGGCCACTCAATGGCTTTGACCCACCTCATCCTTCCAAACTATGAACCACTCCTGCCTTCTGTGCTTCTGACTGACTCTCTGGATCACATTATGACCTCTTCTGCTCATGCATCACCACTAATTGCTCTTCCATTCACTTTCATCATACTTTACCCACCTTTTGTCTCTTTGCCGGTAAACTAGCTCAGAGTTGAGGGGGGGGAGGGAGAGCGTGGACATGAGGGAAACATTCTGGATTTGGCTAAGGATGAGACACCAGGACTCTGGCAGTCAGTGAACTGCTAGAGACCAAGCATTTGCTCAGATCAAGGCAGAAGATAATTCCTTAGTCTTGACCACTAATTATTTCATGAAAATGCACAGACGGGCACAGAAACATCAAGCACCTTTATCAGGGGCAGTCGGTAAAGTAGATTAGAGGCTAGAGGAGTTCACCAATGTTATAAAAATAGTGCTGGCTCCGGAAGTATACATCTGGCTGCCTTTATGGTGATGCTGGCGACAGACATGGAGAATTGGGTCCAGCAAACTCAGTTTCTGCTGGTTATGAACATAGTTTTATATGTTAGCTAGTGTGGTACCTGCTTCTGCAAGGTAAATGCCCTAACTTGCATGATGGGGACTGGTGCTGTTAGCATTGCAGGAAAGGATAAGATAATTTTAAGTCACATATATATGAGGAGAGTTGGGCAGATAATGAGATGGAAATTCATAGAAATGGTCATTAATGACAAGATTCTTAAGTTGCCATTTATACCTCAAGGGGAAAAATCAGGAAAATCTTTCTTGACATTCTGATTTTGACTCTTACATTCTCACCATATTTTCCCAGTTTTCTTTCTACTGCCCAAAGGATTGAAGGCAGTCGTGATGGTTTGGAATTCTGTCACCAGAGGGTGCATGACTGTTGAATATATTAAAGGCTGGGAAAGACAGATTACTGGTCTCTCAGAGCATAGGGCGTGTACAGGAAAGTGGAGCTGAAGTGCAAGATCATCCTGATGAATGGTGCAGCCAGTTTGATGAGACATAAAGGACAGAATCTTCTGAACCACCGCACATGGTGGGCATTGGTCAGAAAGTTGGGAAAATCAAGTGAGCTGGGCTCATGAGGAAAGCAAGAAGGCCAATTCTTCTTCCAAGTTTTGAATGGTGAGCACCGAAAGGCCAATCTGAATGCATTGGCATGTATTAACATCTCATTTTTACCCAATTCTCACCTTATTAACATGCAGTTTGCTTGACTTGCATCTCATCCACTTCCTCCATCCTCAACAGAGTCACAGCAGTGTGTATCAGAAAACAGAAATTGACCAAAATTCTTAGACAGAAACATCCAAACCCATGACTACTTCCATCTGGAAGGAGAAGGGCAGTAGACATATGGGAACACTACATTATGCCAGCAGCATACACAATAAACTCACTGCATGTACTTCAACCAAATGGCCATGTCTTAAAAGTCAACAGGGAGTAGTCCAGAATCCAGAGAAGGGATGCTGTCATTGGTCATAGATCTTAGTGCAGAAAGTTAAGGGCAACATCTGATCTCAGTCCACACTTTTGGACATGGTCAGCCAACCACTTAGGGTGATCAGGGCCAGGAAATCACTATCATGACAGTCTGGGGAGTGACCCATGGTCAGTTCTGTTGGTCATAGAATCATTGAGATGTACAGCTTGGAAACAGACTCTTTGGTCTAATTCATCCATGCCAACCAGACAGAGAGTCATAGAGATGTACAACATGGAAACAGACCCTTTGGTCCAACCCGTCCATGCCAACCAGATATCCCAACCCAATCTAGTCCCACCTGCCAGCGCCCGGCCTATATCCCTCCAAACCCTTCCTATTCATATACCCATCCAAATGCCTCTTAAGTGTTGCAATTTTACTAGCCTCCGCCACTTCCTCTGGCAGCTCATTCCATACACGTACCACCCTCTGCATGAAAAAATTGCCCCTTAGGTCTCTTTTATATCTTTCCCCTCTCACCCTAAACCTATGCCTTCTAGTTCTGGACTACCCGACCCCAGGGAAAAGACTTTGTCTATTTATTCTATCCATGCCCCTCATAATTTTGTAAACCTCTATAAGGTCACCTCTCAGCCTCCAACGCTCCAGGGAAAACAGCCCCAACCTGTTCAGCCTCTCCCTCTCGCTCAAATCCTCCAACCCTGGCAACATCCTTGTAAGTCTCTTCTGAACCCTCTCAAGTTGAACTCAAATTAATCTAGTCCCACTTGCCAGCATTTGACCCACATCTCTCTAGACCCTTCCTATTCAGAAACCATTTCAAATGCCTGTTAAATGTTGTAATTGTACCAGCCTCCACCACTTCCTCTGGCAGCTCATTCCATACACGCACCACTCTCTGCATGAAAACGTTGCCTCTCAAGTCCTTTTTATATCTTTTCCCTGTCATCTTAAACCTATGCCCTCTAGTTTTGGTCTCCCCTATCCTGGAAAAAGGCTTTGGCTGTTCACCCTTTTCACGCCTCTCATGATTATATAAACTTATATAAGGTCACCCCTTAGCCCCAGCCTATTTAGTCTCTCCCTACCGCTCAAGCTCTCCAAGCCTGGCAACATTCTTAAAAATATTTTCTGAACTCTTTCAAGTTTCATAACATCTTTCCTATCGCAGTCCACGTGGGAATCTGTGGTGGCCCAGTGGCTGATGGGCGGACCAGGAAGTGCCAGAGAGAAAATAACTTCGAAGTTTGGTAGGGCCTCTTGATTACCAGACTGAGCCTGTGACTCACTGTTCCAATCGCGACTGATGTTGCCTTCCATTCTCATATAATTCATAAATTCACACTACAGATGGAAAATGGTTGCAAATACACTCAGAATCGGATGGAGTATGAATTTTCTTTCTGCCTGAGCATAGGGGCTTTACTTGTGAGTGATGTGAGGCCCTTCAATGGTCAATTGCATTCATCAGACACTTTCACAGTACTGCATTGCACAGTACAATAGCCATCTGTAATTATGGCATTGTGCACAGGAAACGCATGCGTTGTCCAACTCTGTGGGGTACAAACACCTTAATATCCATATAAAGATGAGGATACTACCCTATCAACTACAGTAGTCACTTCTTCAGCAACTTCACTCATGTTTGCCAGCCTTAGTCTGACCTTTACAAATCCATGCCGGATCTCACAGATCAATTGAGAGTTTTCAATGTGCTCAGTCACCCTATCCTCACTGAATTAAAGAACGCTCTTAGAAAAGATGTTAACTGGGTCTGGCATTTTCTGGATTCCTTTTATGACCGAAAAGCAAAGATTTGTGAGCCCCAGCTCCACAGCTCCAGCCAACGGGTGGTAAGTCCAGTCACTGGGATAACAGCTAAATACATCCAATGAGAGTGGACTTGTGACCTCATCAAAACAAAAGACTAGTTTCCCTGGGTGGGACTTGGCAATTTGGTTGTTTCAAGAACAACCCATAGTACTATGTGTTTCAGATAAAACAATGAGAGAATTGGTATATCTCATGTACCATTCAGCAGGGAAAAATGGAAATAAAGAGACGAAAACAAACCTGCCAGTTCAACGAGAAAACGTACAGCCAGAGATGATGACCCTTTCACAGAAGTAAATTGAGAACAAAGAGCTTTACAAAAGTTTGAAAAAGTCTTACGTACTTAAAGTAGTACCTACATCAAAGAGTTTGTACAATTTTAACATTTAAAATTAAAATTTTCTTTTCCTGATTTGTTAAAAGTAACTGATCTGAGCTGTTGGGTGAATTTAGTTCTGGAAAATCAAAGTTCGAAAGTTCTGGGGCTTTTACATGGGTCCCTAAGAAATTCATTCCAGCATTCAACAACAACGAGTTGCATCAAGAGAGGAGGATATTGATACAGGATCCCCATGCTAGCACAGAAATTACTTGGAGCATGGTCTGTAAACGTACAGAAGATGACAAGATAGGGAATACATTACACATGGAAATTTTATACTAGTTGAAATGAATTCAGCCTCAAAGCTTTGCCCCCATTCAGTGATTTGTCCACTCTCATGTGGAATTTTTAGCCATAGTTTAAATATGCTCTATACAGGTATTTAGGTGTTATAGTGTCCAGTTAGACATCAAATAATTAAGTAAGTAATACTAAAAAGAACAAAGAAAACATAATCACTGCAACTAGAATCTGCAAGCTATTTAACTATAGTGTAAAAATGCACCTTATACCACTTTGACAGCTTGGAGAAAACAAATCAAACCTTGAGGAAAATATCTTTCTGTTGGCAATTTCTTTTAAAGTGATTAACTTAACATAGTAAGAAATTGCATTGTGCTTACACATTGATGTTTACAGTATAATTATCGTTGGGAATTTTTACCCTCATGCAGTTTTGAATGCAGAGGATACCATTTCTAAATCGACAACAATATTTTCTATTGGAATTCTTACAAACAGAAATCCATTTTTAATTTGTAAATTAAATATTACTTTCAGCGCAGGATTAAATGCAGATTGAGATTCAGTTTCAAAAAGGCACTTTCTTTGTTTCATATAATAAAGTCTTTTAGCACACATTCCCAGATTTCTCGTGCTTCAAGCATTTCTTTCAAAGAAGGTAGAAAGTTTAATGGGAAGTTTTAGGAGTCACAAACACACTTCAAAAGAAGCATCAAACATTATTTCTTATTAAACCGTGAAAGGACTTTTATCAAAGCCTCAATTCCACACTAAGTACTTGGCAGAATTCAATTACTATGTGTTCGATGATGGCAGTAAAGCGTTTAATCTTAACTCTTCACCCAATTATACATTATTTTCATGAACAATTCTAATGCTATAATAGGAAAACTGCAGAAACCTGATGCAAGGACAAATCTTTATAACATTGATTGATATTTTCTAAGGGCATAAAAAAACCTGTAGAATTTCCCCAGACAAAGCTCAGAGGTTTCTCATACCTTTCACTGACATTAACAAACACATCACTCATACTGGCTTGGATGGTGGTGATTAAATCTGATTCTGTATTCATCGTTACTGGTAATTCAAGAGAAATCTATAGAGAGCAGGCAATTTTCCTGCTCAGGTTGTGAAGGTAGAATTTTACTTGACGCCAACATTTCCTTCATCTAGTCACAGTTCACAGAAGCTCTGCTGTACATCTGAATGTAGGTATTGGAGATGAGGACAGAGTTAACTCTGCTAATACTCATTATCCAGGCTCACAAATCAAGATTAATCATTTGGATAAAGATTTGAAGAAAAGATGCAATTTGCTGTGTTTGACCAAGAAAGGCAAATTAGAAGGAAACCTAGTTGGTTGGGGTTGTAGTGAACAGAAATAAGACCATAAGACCATAAGACATAGGAGTGGAAGTAAGGCCATTCGGCCCATCGAGTCCACTCCGCCATTCAATCATGGCTGATGCGCATTTCAGCTCCACTTGCCAGCGTTCTCCCCGTAGCCCTTAATTCCTCTAGACAACAAGAACCTATCAATCTCGGCCTTGAAGACATTTAGCATCCCGGCTTCCACTGCACTCCGTGGCAATGAATTCCACAGGCCCACCACTCTCTGGCTGAAGAAATGTCTCCGCATTTCCGTTCTGAAATGACCCCCTCTAATTCTAAGGCTGTGTCCACGGGTCCTAGTCTCCTCGCCTAACAGAAACAATTTTCTAGCATCCACCTTTTCAACACCATGTATTATTTTGTACGTCTCTATTAGATCTCCCCTTAATCTTCTAAACTCCAACGAATACAATCCCAGTATCCTCAGCCGTTCCTCATATGCTAGACCTGTCATTCCAGGGATCATCCGTGTGAATCTCCGCTGGACACGTTCCAGTGCCAGTATGTCCTTCCTGAGGTGTGGGGACCAAAACTGGACACAGTACTCCAAATGGGGCCTAACCAGAGCTTTATAAAGTCTTAGTAGATGTCGCCAAAGTTATTAAAGAGAGATGACTGGTGGTGTGTCACCATGTCTCAGGCACAGGTAGAGGTTGAGAAGAAGGGAGATAAAAGATCAGATTAATACAGAACCTATCTTCTTAAAAACAGCAAAGTTATCAGGTTAAGGAGAGGAACGAAAAATTTATTCAGAATAATAATACGGAAAATATCATAGTGGATAGTAAGCCTCTGAATGTATGAAACTGTCTTCTTTACAATGCTATGTATCATGATGCAATAAAATCCCGCATCACATGCTTCAGAATAGAATTCACGATTTAGTTTCCTGTAAATTTTATTTACGTTCTTGAGTAAATTAACAAAGTCCAACAGATTTCAAATTATATCCAGTTTTATTGAAAAGCGTATGATGACCCTGCTCGATGCCCTGATTTGAGTGCCTATGCACTCTTCAGCTGAACATTATTACAGAAATAGATTTGATTTGCTCCAGGCACAGCCACATATTTCCAAGATTAGATTCAGACCAATCAACTTTGAAATCTTCCCAGCTCCACTGTAACTTGAAAACTGGAACCTTATATAAAACAATGAAAACAGTTTGCATTTACAAAGCACCTTTAAAATAGTAAAACACATAAAATCATAGAATCCCGACAGTGTGGAAGCAGGCCATTCAGCCCATTGAATCTGCACCCACCCTCCGAAGAGCATCCCACCCTGCCTACCCTAATTCTGCAACCTTGCATTTCCCATGGCTCATGCTCCTAGTCTGCACATCCCTGGACAATACAGACAATGTAGTGTGGCCAATCCAGCTAACCTGTACATCTTTGGACTGTGGGAGCAAACCATAGCACTGGGAGGAAATTCACGTAGATATGAGCAAGTAGAATTCAAAACGGACACTGAGCCTCATAAAATATATTAGGATAGCTAACCAAAAACTTAAACCAAAGGCTTTAAGAAATGTCTCAGAGAATGCCAAAGAGCTGGAGATGCAATAAGATTTCCTGAGGGAAATCCAGGTCTTTGGAACTTTGACATAGCCATCAATTGTAAAGTGAAGGAAGCTGGGCTGTGCTCTAGGCCAGAATTAGGGGGAAGTCAGAATCTCGGTGAGTTTCAGAGTTGAAGGAGATGAGAGATAATTTGGGGGTGAGTACATGGAGTAACAAGAGATTATTGATCTCTGATTAAGTATGAGAATTTTTCATTTGTGGCACTACCAGACCAGAACACAATTAGGTTCCTGATTTGCTGAGGTTACAGGACTTAATGAGCATAATTTTTAATAATCTCAAGTTTAAGAAGATTTAATGCGGCAGGAGAGCTTTGAATAATCAAATCTACATGCAACAGAAAGTATGGATGAAGATTTCAGTAACATTTCAAGATAAGGAGGGGCAGTGACAGGAAATGCTATTGAATGGAAAATGACAAGAAACGAAAAATAAATGAAGTGGTAAACTAAGCCCAGGGTCAAATGCGATATCAAAGTTGGAACCAGTTTGGATGAGGAGAACGTGAGGACTGCAGGTGCCGGAGATCACCATCACGCCCCACCTGCATCTACTTATGCCTTCCCAGCTACCTTCACACTACCCCCACACCCCACCCTCCTATTTATCTCTCAACCCTCTTCACACACCCCCACATTTCTAGTGCAGGGCTTATGCCCGAAATGTTGTCTCCCCTGCTCCTTGGATGCTGCATGACTGGCTGTGCTTTTCCAGCGTCACACTTTTCGACCAATTTGGATCAGCCTTGGACAAAGGTTGGAGAGTCCTGGGGTGGCTAGGAGACAGAGTTTATTCTTGGGACCAAACACAATCATTTTTGCCTGCTTTCTATTTATATAGAGATTAGTGTTATTGAAATGGTCATCGTCACACCCTTGCTGTTAATACTTTGCTTCTATTCACAAAGCCACAGAGTTCGTGCATTTCATGAATTATCTTGGTAATCTGTTCTGCCACTTCCAAACGGATACTTATTCACAGAAAAACACCCTCTTCATGCTCATTCTGTCTTTTCAATTGTAGATTTACTTGAATATCTCTCACTCCCTCTTTCTCTATAAATATTCTTCCTCCCAAAATGCTGATTTAGCAATCCAAATTCCACCCTGCCCATAATGTTGCCAATCATGTCCCATTTAGAATCACAGAATTATTGCAATTCAGGAGGCCATTCAGCCCATCATGCCTGCACTGTTCTATTCCTTAGTGCCAATTCTGCTGCTTTTGCCCCTGTATTCCTGCATACCATTTCTGTCCAAACAGCAATCCTTCTTGAATACTTCAATCAAACCTGCCTCCAGGCAGTGTATTCCAGACCTAACTACTCAAAGAAATGTTTTTCACATCACTCTTGCTTCATTTGCACATCACTTTAAATCTAAACCCTCATGTTCTTTTTTCCTTTAATAAAGCAGGAACAACTTCTCCCTATCTAGATTTACTAGGATATTGCCTGGGTTGGAGAATTTCACTTCTGAAAGGAGATTTGATAGATTGGGTCTGTTTTCCTTGGACCAGAGGACACTGAGCGGGGGACATAAATGAGATGTATAAAACTACAAGGGGCATAGATTGGATGGACTGGAAGGAACTTTTCCTCTTTGGGAAGAATCAAAGACCACGGGGCATAGTTTCAAGGTTAAGGGTGGGAGGTTTGGAGGGGATGTGAAGTAAAGGTTTTCAACCAAAATGGTGGCAGGAATCTGGTACTCACAGCCTCTAAGGGTGGACAAGACAGAAACCCTGGTAACATTGAAGAAGTTAGATATGCACTTATAGTGCCAAGGCACATAAGGCTATGAGCAAAGTGATAGGAAATGGGGTTAGAATGGTTAGGTGCTTGTTTTTGACCAGCACAGACCTGATGGATAAAAGGGCCCTTTTCTGTGCTACAGACCTCTATGATTCTATGTTGCTGTTACTGAATATTCAGTGTGACAGATCAGAGGCCCATTGAGTTTTGTGATGGTTGTCTCACTGTATCCACTCTAATCAAAGGAAATAGATGGTTAGACTTGTCCAAAAGTACCTGATGGTCAATGGATTCGAGCAACCTTAGCAAAGTACACTTAAGCAGTACATTGAATCTATTATCGGGTGATAAGCCTGATATGTGCACTGCAGTCTCCTATAAACACGTCTTGATCCAATTCATACATTTCCAGCCCAAGTCACAAGTGGGGCTTTACTTACAACTTTGCCTTTCAATATCAATTCCTTACAAATGAAAGCCCTTTTGTGGAAAACTCTAATTACCACCAACTGAAATTAAGATGTGAAAATGATTCAAAATGGAAACGTACTGCTAATGCTTTTGATTTCATTAGATTATTTGAATCAATCATTTGAACTAAATTGCATCTAAGGAAACATTCACGCTGTGACTTACATCCATATTGTGTCCTTCATGACCTCAGGATATTTCAAAGTGCTTTATAGCTAGTTAAGTGCCAGAATTGTAGCTCATCTTGCCATGCAGGAAATGCAGGAATTTCTTCCCACAATCAATGTTCTCCGCATCTGGACTTTTCCACCAACGGAAACAGTTTTCCTCCACAGATGCATCTCATCTAGTCATGTTTTATTATCAACATTTAAATTTAGCTGACATATTAAATACATCCTTATTATTAATTTTAATCCATCCAGTACTTCCCACTTTACCATGCCTTGATCAGCATCTTCTACTATGGTAAAGACAAATGCAATGTACTCATTGAATACCTCAATTATACCCCTACTGAAGTGTGTAAATTCATTTCCTTTTCCAGAATAAGCCTCAGTCCTCGGTTTAACACTATTTTATTAAGCATGTGCCAGTACAAGATTTTAGATTACCTTTCTTCCCCCAAAACAATGTCCAGGGTTACAAGGAGAAAGCAGGAGAATCAAATTACATGAGATACTTACTTGAGAGCGAAAGCAGACACTGTTGGCTGAATGGCCTCTTGCACTGTAACAATCCTATGACTTTATGCTAGTTTAAAGTCTCTTTCCATACTTTGTCTTTGCATCTCATTTCTTTTTGCACTTCCTCTCCCAACTTTCAACATTCAGGTGGCTTCTCAATTATATTATCTACCTGATATCGATCATAGACATGCTTTTCTGGGTCATTTTACTCTCTATTATTGTCAATAACAAGGCAGCACTGGATTTGTTCTCGCTTTCTTCCTCATGGGAGCAGAATTACACTGTATTTAAAGTGTCGCCTCTTTAAAACCAGACCATTGATCCATTACAGTTTTGCTGACCAATCTCTGGTTGCAATCTCTGCGTGTTAACAGCATGTTATCTGCAATTGTAGGTTTTTAAAGAAAAGAATGTTAAAAGAATCTTTCTGCTTTAAAATGTTGTATAATGGAAATTAAAAACATCCCTTCGAAATAAGGACCAAAGCACATCATGCCTGTGGCAGTGGAATGTTTCTAAACATTTTAAACTATATCTTGGTCTCAAGTCACCAAAAGGAGCCTTTAGCATGTATTTATTATTGGGCAACACAACAAATCCTTCCAAGGTGCAAAACAGACATTACAAAAGAAGGCTTTAAGGTGGGTGAGGGAGAAGGGAGGAGGGCTATAAAGAGAAGGCAAAAGGAGAGAGAGCTGGCTGCAAGGTAAGAGAAGGAGACATCTGCAAAGGGAAGGAAACAAAGTACATGTTTGTGGAGAGACAAACAGAAGGAAGCTGAATGGCAGGACGAAGAATAATACAAAGGAGGGAGAACAGTTTTAGAACCTGTCAACAAAGGAATACACAACTAACTGGGAATGTGTTGCTTGAAAATGAATGTGAAACCACGAATTTAAGGCGACATTACTTCAGGAGCTTCTGTGTGGGGAAGAATATAGTGATGATATTGCAATTAATAAAGTATCAATTGTTAAATTTACATCTGGGGCTGCGATCTATGATTAGGGTAAATAGGATAGCAACTGCTTAGTTAAAGTAGTTGAGGTATTGCAGCTTTGGGCACATATGATGGAAACACATTAGCTTGGCCCTCACCAGTCTGCTGAAGATGTGCTCAGGTGATTTGTTTTGTGCACAGGTGAGTCATTTGTTTTGAAAAAATAAGTTTTATTGCTTATGCTGTTGCCTAGGAAATTAATGCTTCTTGGCTGAATCGAAGCAGGTCCATGGTACTGTGAGGCCCACCGTACTGCCGTTTGTGATGCCTTTTAAGTTTAATAGTGGGTTGACAGTTGAGTACATTGATGAATTCTTATAAATCTACCTTGTGTGCTAACTCAATTCTGAATCTGAATTCCATAATAAATACAGTAATCAATTGAGAATGTAAACATAGCCCCTGAAAACAAACCAACAACTCTAATATCAAAATCGTACCCTGGAAAAGTCCCAGCAAAAGCCTTACAAAAGAAATATTTTTGGAACAAAGATAGTTGCATTATATGAACAACAGAGTGATGCTCAATTATTGAGAAAAACTGTGGTTGTAAAGTTTATCATGTGGAAACTTTACTTATGGCATCTTTATAAAGAGCAGTATTTGCACAAAAGTGTAGAGGTTTTGCTGAACCTACACAAAACAGTTTGACTTTATTGCGATAACAGTTTTCAGTTCTGGGCACCAGAAAGATCAGAAGGCTTTGCACAGCAGTGAAAGGAGATTTACTACAATGGCTTCAGGGATGACGGATTGCAGAGAAACTAGAATGGTTGTTCTTAGTTTCAAGAAGTCTGAGGGAATTTTATGGAGATATATAAAATTAGCAAGGCTTAGATAGAATGAATAAAACTGTTTCCAATGGCTGATTTTATTTAATTTTATTTAAGTAGATTGTCAAAGACCCTCACAATTAACCAAATTCAACTCCATCTGCCACTCCTCAACCCATTGGCCCAATTGAACAAGATGCCTTTGTAGTCTTAGATAATCTTCTTCACTGCTCGCTGTATCACCAATTCTGGTGTCACCATTAAACTTATGAACCATGCCTCCTAAATTCTCATCCAAGTTGTTTATATTAATAACAAACAACAGTGGACTCAGCACTGGTCCCTGAAGTGCTCCACTGGTCACAGCCTCCAGTCTGAGAAACAACTCTCCATCACCACCCTCTGTCTCCTACCATCAAGCCAATCTTGTATCCAATTGGTCAGCTCTCCCCAAATCCCATGTGATCTAACTTTATTGTTCAGTCTATAGTCTGGAACCTTGTCCACTGCAGTCCATGTGGAAAAAAAAATCTACTGCTCTACCCTCATCAATCGTCTTAGTTATGTCAAAAAACTCAATCAAATTTG